>NC_083879.1:80589571-81839571 GCF_032452875.1 Bos javanicus
CCAGGGAAGAACAGATGTTACTGTTTGCTGGCAGAATTTGATCTTTCTCTGGGGAAGATCAGTGTTTTTCTTAAGATCTTCAAGTGATTAGATGAGGTCGACCCACATCTTGGAGAATAATCTGTTTTCTCAAAGTTTATTGATTTAAATGTTAATCTCATCTTAAAATATCCTTACAGTGACATCTTGACATGATTGACCAAATACCTGGGTACCTGTTAGTCTAGTCAGGTTGACAGGGAAAATTAATCAGCATGGGAGCCATTTTAGAAAGCGTTAGAGAAAACAGATGCCATGGTGCTGGATTTTAAATGAGTAAATTGAATGAGGATCGGGAAAGTAAAGTTCTTGCAAAGAAACATGTTTTATATAATAATAAAACATCTGAAAATGCTGGGTAAACTGTGATACATGATCTTATAAAGGATTAACTGAAATGGCACACACAAAAAGTGGGGGAAATTCCCAAAGGGTAAAGATGAAAAGGTAACTGTAAAAAAAGAGTGTTAAGATGGGTCTCTGTTTGGCCATTCTCAGGATGTTTAAATATTCAAAGGTTTGGGGAACAAACAAAATACAGAAAAATCTTTAGCCCGTAAAGTAGGAAAATTGAGGTGGTCACTAAATACAATGGAATAAATTAATGAATTAGCCTCTAAGAAAGTTCTGCCAACTTATCAGGAGGAACATGTCTTTTCTGTTCTAGGCACAAAAGATGATATAAAATAAAATACCCTTCTCAAAAATATATTATCCAAGACTTGACGTTGGATGTGGAATGTATAATACATGCACGGTCCAGGAAGTGTTGAGGAGAGCAATTAGCATAAAAATGTTTAACACGACAAAAACTGACAAAACTACCACAGATATTTCTCCAGTAATAAGTCATCAGCAAATACAGGAAGAGAACATATCCACAGGAAAAAAAGTTAGTGGAAAAATATGAGAATTAGTAGTAGAAATATATAGTAGATTTTTCCATTGCTGCATATAAACATTATATATGCAATATTAATATTAGTAAAAAAAGTTGGAATCAAATCACTCTACCAATTAAAAAAATTAAGGCAATGTTAGACACTGACTTAATAAGATAATAGCAAATACAATGATGACCAAGTCTGGGAATTAGAATGTTTATCTGAAATATAAAGATAAAATGAGGTCAGGGAACCTTTGTGAAGACTGTATTGTTTAGGCATATAAAAAAAATATTCACCACAGCTCTAACCACAGTGATATTATTATAAGTAAGAGGAGTTTACTAAGATACATTTGTTGTTGTTGTTCGGTCTCTAAATCACGTCTGACTCTGTAACCTCGTGGACTACAGCAGGCCAGGCCTCCCTGTCCTTCACTTTCTCCCAGAGTTTGCTCAGACATGTCCACTGAGTCAGTGATGCCATCCACCTATCTCATCCTGTCCCATCCTCTTCTCCTTTTGCCTTCAGTCTTTCCCAGCATCAGGGGCTTTCCCAATGAGTTGGCTGTTTGCACCAGGTCAAAGTATTGGAGCTTCAGCTTCAGTCCTTCTGAAGATATCTTACATGGTGGAAATTTTAAATACACAACATTATGATCAATGACACCACCCTTTTGGCAGAAAGTGAAGAGGAACTAAAAAGCCTCTTGACAAAAGTGAAAGAGGAGAGGGAAAAAGGTGGCTTAAAGCTCAACATTCAGAAAACGAAGATCATGGCATCTGGTCCCATCACTTCATGGCAAATAGATGGGGAAACAGTGGAAACAGTGTCGGACTTTATTTTCTTGGGCTCCAAAATCACTGCAGATGGTGACTGCAGCCATGAAATTAAAAGACGCTTACTCCTTGGAAGGAAAGTTATGACCAACCTAGAGAGCATATTCAAAAGCAGAGACATTACTTTGCCAACAAAGGTTCGTCTAGTCAAGGCTATGGTTTTGCCTGTGGTCATGTATGGATGTGAGAGTTGGACTGTGAAGAAGGCTGAGTGCCGAAGAATTGATGCTTTTGAACTGTGGTGGTTGAGAAGACTCTTGAGAGTCCCTTGGACTGCAAGGAGATCTAACCAGTCCATTCTGAAGGAGATGAGCCCTGGGATTTCTTTGGAAGGAATGATGCTAAAGCTGAAACTCCAGTACTTGGGCCACCTCCTGCGAAGAGTTGACTCATTGGAAAAGACTCTGATGCTGGGAGGGATTGGGGGCAGGAGGAGAAGGGGACGACAGAGGATGAGATGGCTGGATGGCATCACTGACTTGATGGACATGAGTTTGAGTGAACTCCGGGAGTTGGTGATGGAAAGGGAGGCCTGGCGTGCTGAGATTCATAGGGTCGCAAAGAGTCGGACACGACTGAGCGACTGAACTGAACTGAACTGAAGATTTAATGACACATACTAAAAAATACAATTGAAAAATAACAAAAACAAAAGAATTTGAAAGTTTAGTTTAATTGTTATTCATCAGAGTACCAGATGAGTATCAGAAGAGTACCTTCTCATGAGGTACTCTGCATAGAAGTTAAATAAACATGGTGACAATATACAGCCTTGAAGAACTCCTTTTCTGTTTGGAACCAGTCTGTTGTTCCATGTCCAGTTCTAACTGTTGCTTCCTGACCTGCATACAGATTTCTCAAGAGGCAGGTCAGGTGGTCTGGTATTCCCATCTCTTTCAGAATTTTGCACAGTTTATTGTGATCCACACAGTCAAAGGCTTTGGCATAGTCAACAAAGCAGAAATGGATGCTTTTCTGGAACTCTCTTGCTTTTTCCATGATCCAGCGGATGTTGGCAATTCGATCTCTGGTTCCTCTGCCTTTTCTAAAACCAGCTTGAACATCTGGAAGTTCACGGTTCATGTATTGCTGAAGCCTGGCTTGGAGAATTTTGAGCATTACTTCACTAGCGTGTGAGATGAGTGCAATTGTTTGGTAGTTTGAGCATTCTTTGGCATTGCCTTTCTTTGGGATTGGAATGAAAACTGACCTTTGCCAGTCCTGTGGCCACTGCTGAGTTTTCCAAATTTGCTGGCATATTGAGTGCAGCACTTTCACAGCATCATCTTTCAGGATTCGGAATAGCTCAACTGGAATTCCATCACCTCCACTAGCTTTGTTCGTAGTGATGCTTTCTAAGGCCCACTTGACTTCACATTCCAGGATGTCTGGCTCTAGGTCAGTGATCACACCATCGTGATTATCTGGGTCGTGAAGATCTTTTTGTACAGTTCTTCTGTGTATTCTTGCCATCTCTTCTTAATATCTTCTGCTTCTGTTAGGTCCATACCATTTCTGTCTTTATCGAGCCCATCTTTGCATGAAATATTCCTTTGGTGTCTCTGATTTTCTTGAAGAGATCCCTAGTGTTTCCCATTCTGTTGTTTTCCTCTATTTCTTTGCATTGATCGCTGAAGAAGGCTTTCTTATCTCTTATTGCTATTCTTTGGAACTCTGCATTCAAATGTTTATATCTTTCCTTTTCTCATTTGTTTTTCGCTTCTCTTCTTTTCACAGCTATTTGTTAGGCCTCCCCAGACAGCCATTTTGCTTTTTTGCATTTCTTTTCCATTGTTATTCATAGAAGGTGTTAAAGAGAAAATTTTTCTAGCAAAAAGTCACATACTAAAATTATTTAAACATATTTTATTATATTGTAGTATAACTGATTTACAATGTGTTAATTACTGCTGTACAGCAAATTGATTCAGTTATACATAAATACACATTAACTTTTACATAAATTATTTTCCATTATGATTTGTTATAGGATATTAGCTAATTCTAGATTGAGAAATTCCTGAAAGGACAAGTCACTTAAATAATGTAGAAGAAAAAAATGCTAACTACAAGAGTTTACATTATCAAAACTGATACAAGTAAAATTAGAAAATATTAATGATTCTATGATCACTTAACAAATTTTATCTTGAGCAAAATATCTATTCATAAGATTTGTCAGGCTAGCTTTTCACTGTATTAGGCTAGTGTTACCTTCACACCAATACCCAGGAAGGACAGAACAAGAGGGAAAAGTTACACACTAGTCATATCAGTTGGCAGTCATTTAGATATAAGTAAAATATTATTGGACCAATCCTGTGTTATAGATTAAAAACATATGATTATGTTGGGTCGAGGCATTCAAGAGTAAGGATGGCTGACCCTTAGAACACTCTATCCATGTAACAGCACATTAACTGATTAATGCAAGAAAGATTAGATCATAAAAGAGAAAAGGAATTTGATAAGACTTCCACACACATTCACGTAAAAAGATATTCAACAAATAAGAATTTGTTTAATTTTAAACTTTCTAATATCTGTATTTAAAAAACTTAGATGAAATTAAAATAATAGTATATTTTATTTAATCCAAATAGAAAATATTATGATTTCAACAAATTATCAAAGCAAAAAACTCTATGAGATATTTTGCATTATGAAAAAAGTGAGTTTTGTTCATGAAGTTCTGTTTGTATTGGTTCAATCTTGAAAAAAGTAGTGAATCGCATACATAAAAGCTGCTTTATACAAAGCCTATGTTTTTAGAGTGGGTGCTGTTTTCATATGATGTGAGGTGTGGATTTGATATTGATTTAGCAAAAAATATTCCACAATCCTACTAAATTTTTCCTAAAATGGAAAAGCAATTCTGTGCTCTTTCAAGTGTCCTCTGAGCTTTTATAGTCAGTTGGTGATCATGACTATCTCTGTGTGAAACAGCATCTGTTTGGAGTGGAGTATCTCACAGCATCATTCATGCAATACATCTTAGACACATTCAATTAAAAAAGAGTAATTAAAGAAGCCATAAAGATGAAAAAGGCTACTATATTTTAATACATATTAGCCTTTTTTGTCAGAGAAGGCAATGGCACCCCACTCCAGTACTGTTGCCTGGAAAATCAATCCCATGGATGGAGGAGCCTGGTGGGCTGCAGTCCATGGGGTCGCTAGGAGTCGGACACGACTGAGCGACTTCACTTTCACTTTTCACTTTCATGCATTGGAGAAGGAAATGGCAACCCAATCCAGTGTTCTTTCCTGGAGAATCCCAGGGACGGGGGAGCCTGGTGAGCTGCCGTCTCTGGGGTCGCACAGAGTCGAACACGACTGACGCGACTTAGCAGCAGCAGCAGCAGCAGGCTTTTTTGGAGAAGGCAATGGCATCCCACTCCAGTACTCTTGCCTGGAAAATCTCATGGATGGAGGAGCCTGGTGGGCCGCAGTTCATGGGGTCGCTAAGAGTCGGACACTACTGAGCGACTTCACTTTCACTTTTCACTTTAATGCATTGGAGAAGGAAATGGCAACCCACTCCAGTGTTCTTGCCTGGAGAATCCCAGGGATGGCGGAGCCTGGTGGGCTGCTGTCTATGGGGTCGCACAGAATCAGACTCGACTGAAGCAACTTAGCAGCAGCACCAGCAGCAGCCCTTTTTTTGTAAATCAATGTATTTCTTTTAATTGGAGGCTAATTACTTTACAATATTGTGGTGGTTTTTGCCATACACTGACATGAATCAGCCATGGGTGTACACGTGTTCCCCATCCTAACCCCCGCTCCCACCTCCCTCCCCATCCCATCCCTCAGGATCATCCCAGTGCACCAGCCCTGAGCGCCCTGTCTCATGCATTGAACCTGGACTGGCGATCTATTTCACATATGATAATATACATGATTCAATGCTATTCTCTCAAATCATCCCACCCTCGCCTTCTCCCACAGAGCCCAAAAGTCTGTTCTTTATATCTGTGTCTCTTTTGCTGTCTCACATATAGGGTCATTGTTCCCATCTTTCTAAATTCCATATATAAGCGTTAGTATACTATATTGGTGTTTTTCTTTCTGACTTATTTCACTCTGTATAATAGGCTCCAGTTTCTTCCACCTCATTAGAACTGATTCAAATGTGTTCTTTTTTAATACCTGAGTATTCTTCCATTGTGTATATGTACCACAGCTTTCTTATCCATTCATCTGCTGATGGACATCTAGGTTGCTTCCATGTCCTAGTTTTTGTAAACAGTGCTGTGATGAACATTGGGGTACACGTGTCTCTTTCAATTCTGGTTTCCTTGGTGTGTATGCCCAGCAGTGGGATTGCTGGGTTGTATGGCAGTTCATATTAGCCCTTTGAAAAATATTTGAAGTGTGTCCTACTACCGTTACTGAACTAACATCTGATTTGGCTTTAAGTACGGGCTTCCCACATGGCTCAGTGGTAAACAACTCGTCTGCTAGTGTAGAAGGCCTGGGTTTGATCCCTGGGTCAGGAAGATCCCCTGGAGAAAGAAACAAAATCCACTCCAGTATTCATGCCTGGGAAATCTCAAGGACAGAGAATCCTGGTGGGCTACAGTCCAAGGGATCTCAAAAGAGTTGGACATGATGTAGCGACTAAATAACAACAAATCAATATAGTCTTTAATGGGGCAAGACATGCTTTTTATGGAGTGAGTGTCTGTTCCTTTTCTGTAAGAATCATGTTTCTATAGGATACCTGTTCCTTTTTTTTTACTATTGATGATAATCTTAGATTTATTCTCTCTAACATTCAAAGTTTTACCTTGGGGGTGACCCTTTTTAATGAAGTATATTAGTGTATGACTATGTCACAGTAGGCCTGCCCTCACCAAACTGCAGTATCCCACAGGAGAAGTTGTTGAAATCTGTGTGTCTCCTTTTCAGGTTCCAGAAATGCAAGGGGGGTCTCCTGACAAGACCTCAAGTCAAATAACTCATGGGGCTTATTTGTCCTCCCTTCACCGACCCTCAAGGATACTATCAAAAATCAACAGCTTCTGTCCTCAGTACGTCTGTGTTCCAAGGTAGAACCATGCTAAACAAATACAGTTTACCATGTTCATGACTGTTAATGTTACCCATGATATATTTACATTTTAACTCTGGTTCTTGTCAAATACTGTCTTATAAAAATATTTTTCATGTTCTTCATGTATTCTAACTCCAGACAGAGATTGTGCTCCATTATTCCACTTGATTTTCACAACCTCAGAGGAAGAAAATTTTCAGACTGTTTTAGAGATTAATGAGTTGAAGTCAAGTAACTTGATTGAGGTCATACTGATGGTAAAACAGTGATACTGGATTGGAACCTGGCTTTTCAGATTCAGAAGCTGTATTCACTTAAAGACTGCTTCTTCTTGCATTTGAGTGACTTTATTTCCACCACTGTAGCAAGCAAATGGGATTTAGAAAATAAAAACTAATATTATTTTACTTTCCAAATTTTATGTTTAATTTTATAATTACGCAGAAGCAGTTCAGGGTTCAAATTATTCTTTGTATTAGTTGATACTTAAAGATACGATTAATATGTCAGATCTTGTTATTTTAGCAGAAAAAAAAGTTTTATTTCTATCAAAGTGAAGAATGGGAGTCATTCTTCAGGCAAGATATTTCTCAACAATCAATAATACATTTGACAGTTAAGATAACATGTGGTGATTAGAATATAGGTTTAGATACTTGGAATTAAGCAAGTACAATCACACCAACCGCCACCCCCCCCACCAACCCATAGTATCACTTTTTGCAATTTCAGTTACTCATAGTCAACTGCAATTTGAAAATATTAAATGAAAAATTCAAGAAATAATTCATAAATTTAAAATTGTAAGCCATTCTAAGTAAGGTGATCAAATCCGACTTGACCTGCTCCCTTCTGCCTAGAATGTCAAACATCTCTTTATCCAGCACATCCTTACTAGTAGTAGCTTAGTAGCTGCTGAATCATCAGATTAAATGTTGCAATGCTCGTGTTCAAGGGACCCTTATTTTACCTAATAATGGCCCCAAAGGGCAAGAGCAGTGATGCTGGCAATTCAGATATGCCAATGAGAAGCCATAAAGTGCTTATTGTAAGTAAAGAGGTGAAAGTCCTAGACTACCCAAAGGGAAAAAAAAAAGGTATATTGTGGTTGCTAATGCTAAGATCTACAGTAAGAATAAAACTTGTATCTATGAAATTGTGAAGAAGGAAAAAAACTTTGTGCTTGTTTTGCTATCCCATTCAAACTGCAAAATTTATTGCCACAGTGCTTGATGAGGGTTAGTTAAGATGAACAAAGCTGTAAATTTGGACAGTAATATAGTTTGCATTCATATAACTTTAATTACAGTATATTGTTAAAATTGCTCTGTTTTATAATTGGTTCTTAGTATTAATTTCTTACAGTGCACAATTTATAAATTTATCCTAGATATGTATGTATAGGAAAAAGGCACAGTATATATAGGGTTTGGTGCTATCCCTGGCTTCAGTCATCCACGGGGGGTCTTGGGCAACATGCCCTCCCAGATAAGGGGGCACAGCTGTCCGCCAAAACAAGATATTGACAAAGGGCGCTCAGGAAAAGCACTTTGACTCACAGCAAACAAACAAACACCTTCTAAGAAATTTGATCTGACATTTCAAAGAACAGCAAACCAAGGAGACAAACGGTCATTGAGATAGAAATCTGATTTCGATTTAAGAGATTTCACTGTGAACTAGATTAAACCTTCTTTAAGATCACTTTTAGAAGATCATTTCTGTTTTCTGTGTAAATAAAATTTCTCTGGTTAAATCCAAACAGTTTCACCCATTTCTTTATCTGTTCATTCACAAATCTATACTTCCATGCCTGTGCAGATCCCACTGTCAGCTCAAGGAAACTTATATCAACCCTGTGCTTCTTAGAACACAGCTGCTGCTGCTAAGTCGCTTCAGTCATGTCCAACTCTGCGACCCCATGGACTGCAGCCCACCAGGCTTCTCCGTCCATGGGATTCTCCAGGCAAGAACACTGGAGTGGGTTGCCCTTTCCTTCTCCAATGCATGAAAGTGGAAAGTAAAAGTGAAGTCGCTCAGTCGTGTCCGACTCACAGCGACCCCATGGACTGCAGCCCACCAGGCTCCTCCATCCATGGGATTTTCCAGGCAAGAGTACTAGAGTGGGGTGCCACTGCCTTCTCCCTAGAACACAGCAACTACGTTCTAATACTATGAAATTAGAAAAGATTAACACATGGGTTGAGATTGAAGAACTCCAAGACTTACATAAAAATAAGTTATAAATACAGTTATGAAATGATACTCTGCCTTCAGTTATTCATTTGAAAAGAAATTAATGGGAAGGAGTTAGATATGTATCATGTGCAGCTTTAAAGGGCATGGAATTTCTCTAAAAGTGATGTACATGAAGGAACTGCCATCTGGGGACCTGTGGCTTTAGTGAGCAAATGTAAATGAAGAGCAGGGTTGAAAACTGATCTTAAAAGCAGTGTTGGAAGTGAAAGTCGCTCAGTCGTGTCAGACTCTTTGTGACCCCAGGGACTATATGTCTGTGGAATTCTCCGGGCCAGAATACTCTAGTAGCTAGCTTTTTCCTTCTCCAGGGGATCTTCCCAACCCAGGGATCAAATCCTGATCTCCCGCATTGCAGGCGGATTCTTTACCAACTGAACCATCAGGGAAGCCCTAGAAAAGGCAAAATTAGCCTGTACAGAAAAGCAAAAAAAATTTTTTTAATTTCATTTTAAAAGTTTTTAAGAAATTCCAATCTTCATAGCTATTAGCTTTAATGGATAAATTAATAGAATATTTAGTCTTATTCTTATCTGTGTGATATATATATATATATATATATATATAATTTTTGGTAAAGAAAAAATGTTCCAGGTAACAAATTTACCTGTAAGTTTGTCCACAAACAAAAGTGATTGGAAAGAACTGGTTAAAGTTTTTATTTTTCTTTTATTTAAAATAAACCTAATCCATTTGGAAAGATAATTCTGAATAATTTAAATTATAAATATTCTACTTTTCTCTGATTTAAAATTTTATTTCCTCAAACATTGCATTTTCCAATTTCTTTCAAGATGTCTGCTATTGATAAAAACAAAGCACAAAACACAAAACAACCAAAAACTTACACACAATGAAATACCTCTTCATATATTTTATGGAAATAGTTTTCAGAACATACGAATCAGTTTTGTCAAAACCAGTCTATTAATAGCAAATGAGTTGACCTTAAATTCAGTATTTTCAGAGTTGAATAGTGAATGAATGGTCATAAATAGTACAATAGCTACTAAAGAAATAGATCCTTTTTATACTTGAAAGCTTCATAGCCACGAGATTATAAAACAGAAGGAAATCATGGGGCAAAGAAGGGATTTCCATTTATTTACTATACTACTGAGAACTAGGAGAGAAAAAACTGTAAGCTTTCAGTCAATAAAGGCTGTGAATAATAACCTAGGGTGAGTAGCAGGTGAATAATAGTTTACCTAGGGGCTAAACTATAATTGTGCCTGTCCATCAGAACATTGTGTAAAAACTATGTCCCTGAAAATAGTCATATGCTTAAATATTTTAATGCAAATAAAACACAAGGTGGACATGAAAGTTGCTCAGTCGTGTCCAACTCTTTGAGATCCCATGATCTATACAGTCCATCAGATTCTCCAGGCCAGAATACTGGAGTGGGTAGCCTTTCCCTTCTCCAGCGGATCTTCCCAACACAGGAATTGAACCCGGGTCTCCTGCATTGCAGGTGGGTTCTTTACCAACCGAGCTATCAGGGAAGCCCCAAAACATGGTAGCTCTTTATAAACCAAAATATGTCTGACATATTTTAAAGAGCTGTGTCTTCATACCAACGACTGAAATAGTCTTACTCAGTTATCAAAAATCTTTGTTTAAATCTTGGAGATGCTTTTTTCCTTAGATATATTATGTGAATAACTTTTCAAATAATAAATCATGAATGAAAAATAACCTGCTTTTAAGTATTTCCAAAATTTATGACCTTCTTAGAAGTAATCTGTAATATTATATTAATTGCACTGGGAAATTCAGTAGTGTTCTATCCTGAAGACCTTGATCATATATACATACATACATACATATATATATATATATATAAACAAGTCAGCATAAAATTAAACTTTTCCATAGACACTTAATATTAAAATATGTCATTTCTGCTGCCTAGATTTATTTGCTACACTTTCCTATCTTAAATTCCTCCATCTTCCTGGTGATTTGGCTCTGCTCTGGTACAGTCTGTCTTTCTTTTATTTTCTTTTTGTTCTGTTTTTGAAATTTTAAACTTTTTATTTTGTACTGGAATACAGCTAATTTACAATGTTGAGATAGTTCCAGGTGAGCAGCAAAGGAACTCAGCCAGACATATACAGCCATCCATTCTCCCCCTAACTCCCCTTCCATCCAGGCTGCCACATGACACTGATCAGAGTTCCCTGTGCTCTACAGTAGGTGCTTGTTGGTTATCCATTTTAAATAGAGCAGTGTGTATATGTCCACCCCAAACTCCATAGCTATCACTTCCCCCAACCACCACCCCCCCCCACCACCACCAGTAAGCATAAGTTTGTTCTCTAAGTCTGTGCAGACTTTCTTTTAAGGAGATGCTTAATGAAATAATCAGCTCTTCCCAGATTATGGTTTGATTGGAGCAGGAAGACCATTCGATAAATATTTTCTTCCTTGTTATCATGACACTTGTAGTCCACTTTTTCTTAAGAAAAAATAATGAATGTTTAAAAATTTTCTATTATGACCTATGGTTGTTGACTTTTATCCATAAGGATGAATGCAAATTAGTGTTAACACATGGCTCTTTATACCAAATTTGTTTGAGTTGTAGATTATCTTAAAGCCAGGATCCCTTTATCAGTCAAAGACTAACCCTGATTCAAGTCTAGAGTTAAGGTTTTCATCTGAAGGCAGGGATAAGGGGACATTGACAGCCTTTATCTTTCTTGTGTCCTTAAATCAGTTCTCTGGTCACAACTTCCATGGCCTGGCATATGAGTGAGCCACAATCTTATTGCAGTAACAATAAATTATTTCTACTAAGAATCAACCTCCTTCTAACATTTTAAAATATTTCCAGTAAATGTGTGGTTATCCTTACCAAATTATCACTTCATTTTCATTCTGATGTACTTTACCAAGAGGGAGGGACGAGTTGCAATCAGAGCTAGTACAGAGAAATGTGCTTATACTAGCTGTTTGCTGTTGTTCAGTTGCTCAGTCATGCCCGATTCTTTTGCAACCCCATAGACTGCAGCATGCCAGGCTTCTTTGTCCTTCGCTATCTCCTGAAGTTTGCTCAGATTCGTGTCCACCAAGTTGGTGATGCTGTCTACCCATCTTGTCCTCTGCTGCCTCCTTCTCCTTTTGCCTTCAATCTTTCCCAGCATCAAGGTCTTTTCCAATGATTTGCTCTTTGCATCAGGTGGCCAAAGTATTGGAGCTTCAACTTCAGCATCAGTTCTTTGGAAGGAACTGATATTCAGGGTTGATTTCCATTAGAATTGACTGGTTTGATTTCCTCAAAGCTCAAGGGTTAGAGCAATTGGAGATGATGTCTCTTGTCATCTCCATGATGCAGAAAACAGCTGAGATGTATCTATAATCATGCACACGTGGAATACTGCACAGCCCAGAGACATCAGAAATACGACTGGCATCGGAAGGGAGGACAATCGTGGGCACATGAACGTGTTCCTTGGGCTCAAAAACACACTCAAAACGTCTGCTCTCCCTCTCCCTCCAAGAAATTGCTCAAAATTGACGTTGACTCGGTTTCCTTCTATAGTAAGTCTCCTATATGTGAATGAGTTCCATTCTGAGAGCATGTTGGTAAGTCCAATTTATTCCTAGTCCAACAAAATTGGACTTCCCAGGTGGCGCTGGTGCTAAAGAATCTGCCTGCCAGCACAGGAGACCTGGGTTCAATCCCTCGGTTGGGAAGATCCGCTGGAGAAGGGAAAGGCTCCCCACTCCAGTATTCTGGCCTGGAGAATTCCAAGGACTGTATAGGCCATGGGGTTGCAAAAAGTCGGACGCCCACTGAGTGACTTTCACTTTACTTCATAAATACATGACATCCCATCAAATTTGAATTTCATATAAACAACAAACAAATATAAATAGGTCCCATTAAACACTGCATATTTTTTTTCTAAATGTAACTACTGCAGATGGTGATTGCAGCCATGAAATTAAAAGACACTTACTCCTTGGAAAGAAAGTTATGACCAACCTAGACAGCATATTCAAAAGCAGATACATTACTTTGTCAACAAAGGTCCGTTTAGTCAAGGCTATGGTTTTTCCTGTGGTCATGTATGGATGTGAGAGTTGGACTGTGAAGAAAGCTGAGCGCCAAAGAATTGATGCTTTTGAACTGTGGTGGTTGAGAAGACTCTTGAGAGTCCCTTGGACTGCAAGGAGATCCAACCAGTCCATTCTGAAGGAGATCAGTCCTGGGTGTTCATTGGAAGGACTGATGCTAAAGCTGAAACTCCAATACTTTGCCCACCTCATGAGAAGAGTTGACTCATTTGAAAAGACTCACGCTGGGAGGGATTGGGGGCAGGAGGAGAAGGGGATGACAGAGTATGAGATGGCTAGATGGCATCACTGATTCGATGGACATGAGTCTGAGTGAACTCAGGGAGTTGGTGATGGAAAGGGAGACCTGGTGTGCTGCGATTCATGGGGTTGTGAAGAGTCAGACATGACTGAGCAACTGAACTGAACTGATGTCTTAAACATTGACATGGTCTTCCCTCGTGGCTCAGTCGGTAAGGAATCTGCCTAAAATGCAGGAGAGCTGGTTTTGAGGATATTTTTCTCCAGGAACTACCCTGGAGAAGGAAACGGCAGCTCACTCCAGTACTCTTGCCTGGAAAATCCCATGGACAGAGGAGCCTGGTGGGCTACAGTCCTTGGGATCGCTAAGAGTCAGATACGACTGAATGACTTCACTTTCACTTTTCACTTTCATGCATTGGAGGAAATGGCAACCCACTCCAGTGTTCTTGCCTAGAGAATCCCAACAGAGTTGGACGTGACTGAAGCGACTTAGCAGCAGCAGCAGCAGCAGTGAGCTCCACATTGTCATTCTGTAGAGTTTGCAACTTGAAGGTTTCTATATATGGGATGGCTATAACGTATTGACAGTACATAATGAATTTGCTTCAAAACAGATACTTCTATGGGTTTTGAGTTCCTATTTAGTTCTTTAACATTTTTTGCCTTTTGATTTGTATGCTTACCACCACATAATATGTCAATGTTCCTATAAAGTGTGTTATACTTGTTTTTCTAAGACTGTCTTACTTAAATTTTAAAGTCTACTTGGATACACATGATTCATTACACTTGAGAGAGAACTGGTGGCATGCACCCCCCACCAAAAAGAACATAAAGTCTTTTTTGCTAACGTGAAGATGAGCTGTTAGCTATGTGTATGTGGACTTTTCACCCCAATTTAGTGCATTTTCTGAATGCTATTCAAACTTACACTTGAACGTAATGAATAGTTCCTTTCATTTTATAAGTTGGTCCTGCTCTGAGTGCTTTTAGCAAACTCTGCCTTTAGAGAAAGTGGGCTTGATTTAATAGAAATTGAGGCAGGGTACACAGAGAAGTTAGAGAAAAGGCTTCTAAAAAAAGAGACTGTAATTTACCATTTTGATGTTTATCTGAAAAACTACTTCATTTTAGTACAAGAGGGAAGAAAACACAGAGAGGCCATTATGATTCCAACATTTTAACTAATAAAGTCCCATCAGTATTTTTTAATATTTTTAACATTTAAATGGTGCCTAAGCAAATTTTATAAAATGAATAAGTCAAGTAGAAAACATGAAATATAAAATTAATGATCCTACTAAAGGTCTTAGATTGCAGCCATCCTTTTAATGCCAGTGTTCACCAATTTAAGAAGTCGCTTCCTTAAAAGGATTCATCCTGATATGCTTCAATTATATAGCAAAGTTTTTTTTTTCCTCTCTCTTCTTGATTTCTCTCCCTTGCCCGTAAAAACTTATCTATCACCTTTTATTTTCATAGAATGAACAGTAAGTGGCACTATCTTACTTAATCTCTAAACCCCGATCTTCAAACCATTTCTCTAAGATAGGATCCCATGTCACCATGACAGCTTTTATGGAAGGGTTAAGCATTATCATTTTCTACCTCATTTCCTCCTCCAGGACACCTTGACATTAGAAAATAAGTTCACACAGCAAGTTAATTCATTTAAGTACTTTGCAAGCCATCGACAATTGACTCTTCTTGGAAGGCCCATTAACAGGGAGAGATGCTCTATATCAGACTTTCTACGGGGACCACACTGAAGTTAGTTTACGACTTAAGAAGCTGGAGGTTAATACCTGTTCCTAAAATTCTCCAAGCAAGAATCAGCTCACCTCTGGGTGATGTTGCAGGACTTTCTGAGTCTCAAATGAACACTTGTTCAAAGACATAAACAGGAAGTGTGCATACGTGCTCTTTCGCTCAGTCATGTCCGACTACTTGCAGCACTGTGGGGGGGACTGTAGCTTGCCAGGCTCCTCTGTCCACGGGTTTTCCCAGGCAAGAACACACGAATGGGCCTACTCCAGGGGATCTTCCCGATCCAGGGTTCCAACCCATGTCTCCTATGATTCCTGCTTTGGAAGGCGGATTCTTTACCACTGAGTTACCTGGGAAGCAAGAATAAGCTCACCTCTGGCCTAGGCTGCAGGACTTCCTGAGTCTCAACTGAACACTTGTTCAAAGGCTTAAGCAGGAAGTGATTCTACAAGACTGTGAAAGCAAGGGCATTGCCATTAAGCAAATCCAGATTTGAGTCTTGACTCTTGTTTTTTTTTTCTCTGTAAAATATGAATCATCCTTGACAAAGTTCATTAGGAATGTAACATGAGTTCTTTTATGGAAAGTTTCAGTAAAGTGTTTGACAACAAGAAACTAACTTTCAGCTTTTTTTGATATTTTCATTTACAGCTAAAGCCATTTAACTTTGGGAAAGTCAATTCATCCAAGCATCCATTCCACATCTACAAAATGAAATTACAACACCAGGTTCATAAGTTATGGTTGTGAGTGTGATGATTAAATGAGGCAACAACTGTACTTATATATTCTACACCTCAAATGAATATGTATATTTTTAAATGCTGTAAAGGACACACGATCATACAAGTTTAAAAAATTATTTAAAGAGCTTTGAATATTGACATTTATAATAATAACCAGTTAATCATAGAATTTAGTATAAGAGGCTTGGAAATAATTTGGACTCAGCTTCAGATCGTAGTTCTTTTATTTATTTGCTATATGTATCTGAGTAAAACATTTGATTTCTTTACCCCTCAATTTTCTCATTTTGAAATGAAGGAAACTTATTTTTCTATAGAAAGTCAGTGAGAAGTATACAGTAATTAATGACAGTATACAGAGCTCAACCCATAATCATAATAAGAACAAGGGTAGTAATAGCTAACATGTCAGTAGTCATGGGCAGATATGAGATTTGAACCATAAAGAAGGGTGAGCACCAAAGAATTGATGCTTTTGAACTCTGGTACTGGAGGAGACGCTTGAGAGTTCATTGGACTGCAAGGAGATCAAACCAGTCAATCCTAAAGGAAATCATCCCTGAATATACATGCATAACCAGCATTTCTATGCAGTTGGTAGCATTTACACATCACCACTATATAACCAGATATACTGGCTAAATATGTGTGTCTATAAGGAACAAACACATCATTATTCGAGACATTTACATTTTTAGATCTCTTGATGCGTGCGTGGTGCTCAGTCTTGTCAGACTATTTGTGACCCCATGGACTGTACCCCAGCATGTTTGTCTGTCCATGGAATTTTCCAGGCAAAAATACTTGAGTGGGTTGCCATTTCCTCCTCTAGGGGATCTTCTCTCATCATAATTTACCCCATAATACATGGTACATGCATAAATTTAGATTTTTTGATTTGATTTGTTTTGTTTCTTGGGCAAAATACTAAATTACAAATGGTGCAGAGATAAGGTGATATTTTTTTCTACTTTCTGTTTTTTCTACTTTGAAAAACTCGTGTGTAATGATCTCACCTTGCATTATTAACACTAAGCATGTGTCTTGATTTCCCTACAAGTCTCCAAACTCATTGAAATCAGGGGCTGTTTCATACACCACTATTTATACTTCACCTGACTAGAGAATTGCTTTCAGTTTTGTAAAGGTCAACAATTTGCAGGGGATTAAACAAGTGATTGAGGGCACACCTGTGACTCTCGTACACAGTGGTGAGGGCACTTTTGGATGGAAAGTGTTCTTCCCTCCATTAAAATATGAAACACCAAAGGAGCGTTTTTTCTTTTTTATTTCCTATAATACTTCTTCATGGCCCCTTTGAAATTCCTTTAATTTGGCACAGATACCGGTTTATGGAGATTCAGAACACACTTCTCCCTTTGCAGCATTAATTTTTAAGTTTGTTTGGGTTGGGAGTGCTTGTTGGGTTGATTGTTGCTTCAGTTCTAGCTAGTGATCTGTACACAGGCCGTGTAACGTATGCTCTGTAATGGAGTGTGTCGGGTATGAAGAGCCAAGACATTAGGCAGTGCATTAAGCAAAGCCTCTCCAACTCCTGCACTGGGCTTGGCTGGATCTGAGAGAGGCCAGACCTCTACAAACAGAGCCCTTGAGATGCATTTTCTTGCGCTCTCTTTGTTTGTATTCTCTGATGTTTGCAGATGCTGTGTGACTCTTTTGATTGATTCCATTTGGTTGGTTCAATGCGCACGCCCAACAGGCTTTGTTCTCTGTGAGTTGAGATAGCAAGAAACTATAATGAAATGCTTCCACCTGCGCATAAAGATCTTATCATATGTTCCAGCCAGCTTTATCGTGTTCAATGCTGATGGATTTTCTGAGACTTGTTAGCTATTAACAAAATGCCTTTTTAAATCCTCTACAAAGTTCATAAACATCAAACGTCTATTGTCCATTATCTACACATAATCTTTCCCCCACCAAAAAATCAGTCTTTTATATCTTACATTCAATTATCTAGATGTGGCAAATAAATTTTGATTAACAATTATCTGAAACATGGCCTTATTTTTGCATGTGATTTTTATGGTGAATGGTTTACAGAATATAACTCATTTCAAATGACTGATCAGCTAAGGATGACTTTTACATTTTATAGATAGATTTAAACAATTTATACATTATTTATACACTTATTTGACTATTACCAGAGGAAAGTTTTCTGTACTTTAAATTACAAGTGGAGTGAAAACAGAATCCATCAGTTTTATTTACTTAAAATCATTCTCTATCAAACTCTTCCTCAGTTGTATTAACTTTTGTAAAAATGAGTGTGTATATATATATATATATATATATATATATATATATATATATATATTTATGGCTTCATTGTTACACATAGGCTTTTCTTTTTTTATAAAAGCTCATTTTATAAACTTTTCTTTCCCCTAATCTATAGAGCTAGTACCTGAAGATATTTATCATTTTATATTTCTTTATTTTACAAGCAGGCTCTAGGCCACACGGGCTTCAGTAGTTGCGACACATGGGCTCAGTACTTGTGACACATGGGCTCAGTACTTGTGACCCCCAGGCTTCAGTACTTGTGACACATGGGCTCAGTACTTGTGACACATGGGCTCAGTACTTGTGACCGCCGGGCTTCAGTACTTGTGACACATGGGCTCAGTACTTGTGACCGCCGGGCTCTGGAGCACAGGCTCAGTAGTGGTGGCGACAAGCTTAGTCGTTCCACAGCATGTGGGATCTTCCTGGACTAGGGATCCAAACTTTACCTACTGCTTTGACAGGCAGATTCTTTACCACTGAGCTATCAGGGAGCCCCCTTAATTTCTTACTTATGTTGTTTCCTTACTTAGAATCATTTCTTCAAGAATTGACTTTTTTTTTAAACTATTGTTGAGATTTTTTTCAAGTCTATTGATTAAACTTTCCTCTATCTAATTTTTGGCAATTTGTTATTAGAAAGTCTTTAATCCTTGTTACAATTATTTTTTAATAAAAACTCATTTTATAAAGCTTTCTTTTTAGTGGTAATTGAATAGCCAGGCACACATACATCAGAGTTGTCCTAATCTATAGAGATAGTACATGAAGATATTTATTAAAAGTTTCTTACAGATGCTGTAACTATACTGATACTTTACCAAGGATGAAATAAAATAAGCAAACAGATGCATACCAGACATATGAAATTACAGTGAGAAAATATGAATGATCAAAGCAGTTGGTTCACTATGCTTTGTTTATTACATTAACAAAAATATAGAGTATTTATGGATCAGTTTTAGGCAGACCAGGAGTTTGTGAAATAATTTTTAATATACCAACTAAGGTTTACATAGGAAAAATTATGTGTAAGAGCAGATTTTCAAAGTTGATAAGACTGGCTCATCTTACAAGGAAACTGACAAGCCTATAGAATACAAATGGGATCCTGGCTGATGATACTGTTTGGAGGGTCACAGGAACCTAACCCCCTATTTCCCTCAGTGGCAATAGATTAGTATTTACCAATTCAGCATTCACAGGAACTTTATAGCACACACCAACATCAGTGATGAGAATCAACTCTGTGTGTGCATGTATATTAAAGGAAATGTTGACAATATTAAGTTAAATGTTGTTTTACTTGTCATGCTTCTCTTATTCAAGTAGATATAAGATTCTAATTACTTCACGATGGCCATTATGATAGTAGGGCTGAAGCATTAAAAAAGACATATAAATATATATGCAATTTTAACATGAGTCTCTCTTTTTTCATTTGTATTAGAATTGCATCAGTTTATTGATTTTTTAAAAAGATATGTGTGAAGGAGGTTATACTAAATAGAAGTTTTATTTCAGAATTGTAAGGGAACATTACAAAAAAGAATTTGATTTGGTAAGATTAAGTACCACTGAGGTAGAGTAGTCACATTTTTCAGAGAAGTCAGAAGCTCTCTAAATTATAATTAAGAATTTAAAATATGATTCTAGTGAGACAAGAAGGCCATTAGAGAAAGATTATTTAATAAAAGATAATGGAAGAATTGTTAATCATTTGGAAATGACATAGTTAAATACCTAATACATAACATATATCAAAATGAATTTCGTAGGAAACTGATGTACATGTATAATCTGAAATAAGTGTAGGGATTATTCAAAAATATTTTTTAAATGACAAAAATTCTAAATACCATAGAATCTCCAAAGGAAGACTTTGTATAACAAATTCAACGTGCTCACGAAAACTACTGTAAACAAACCTGAAAGACATACTGGACGTGATGAGAGTTTTCATGGCTAGATTAAGAGAGAGGAGGTGGAGGGTTCAGGAGGAGAATTGAAAAGTCAGTCAGAGATCTGTACTCCCACAATGCTGGTAGACTACATTGGCACAGCGTTTCTGAAATGTTAGCCACATACATCAAAAATTCTAAAAATGTTCATCAGGCAAATCCGCATTTCAGAATGTGTCTCAAGGAAAGAATGAAGTGCATACTACACACACACCCCAGCACCCTGCACATACAAGTTACACATATGACATCCTTTACACCTTTGCTTATTATAGTGCATTGTCACTATGGCACCCCACTCCAGTACTTTTGCCTAGAAAATCCCATGGACGGAGGAGCCTGGTAGGCTGCAGTCCATGGGGTCGCTAGGAGTCGGACACGACTGAGCGACTTCACTTTCACTCTTCACTTTCATGCATTGGAGAAGGCAATGGCAACCCACTCCAGTGTTCTTGCCTGGAGAATCCCAGGGACAGAGGAACCTGGCGGGCTGCCGTCTCTGGGGTCGCACAGAGTCGGACACGACTGATGAGATGCAGCAGCATCACTATACCACTAGGCAAGGTAAGTTCTAGCAATCAAAAAGTTACTGAATAAAATTGTTGATCTATTTTATTTTAGGAAAGCTAAAAGATGGAAATATCAGACAAGAATGAGGAGGAGCAGAAGGAAGAGAAGAAGAAGAAGACGGAGGAAGATGGGGAGGAGGAGCAAGGAACAGAGAAAGATGGAGAAACAAGAGCAGCAGAGCCAGCTGGAGACCAAACAGGTGTTTAGAATGAGCATGGGCAGGTTTCCTTAGCAGGTGTAATAGAAACTGAGAAAACAACTGCAGATAGTTAGCTTAGGACACCTACCTAATTCAGGAGTATTTCAAAAATTAAAATTCCAGATATGATGTAGATTAATCATAATTGAACGCATGATCCTTCCAGTATCTGACATGCAAATTATGGGTTTCTGTTGATAACATGTGATTCTTTAATTAACCTTATCCAATAAATATTGATCTGCATTTCTATTTGAATTATGATGCATTTCTAGATTTTTAATGTTTTTAAAAACATAAGGCAAGTATTTTTGCAACAAACATATAACAAAATGCCCTTCTAAGGAAAGTATGGAACACACTTCATTTATATTATCACTGAGTATTAAAATTTTTATAAGTTGCACTTATTTAATACTCAAAACAGGTATAAATTTTGCTCTAAATTTTCAAATTCAAAGAAAAAAAAAGTGGATGAGCCCATGATGTTATCAAGAAAAGAAAATGCCATTTCAATTCTTACCAAACCAATAAATCCTACTTTTCCTTCTCCTTTTATTTCTATTTTTGAGGTAACAAACTTAAATATGGGGAACCACTAAGAAAGAGTTTCAAACTATCTTGTTTTGACTGAGGTTTTATTTTTATTCTGCTTTTTCTGGGGCTCAGTGATGCTCTATTGAATCTTATATTTTTCTTTGTATCACTGAGAAATAAAATGTATCAGATGGACTATAAGTGCAGTTTTATGAGGAAAAGAAACTATATGAAATTGACACTTTCATTCTCAACATATCTCTTATTGGTGTTATTTTGAGCCATAAGCCTGTTTGTTCTACACAGGAACAAGCTGTTTTTGCTGCTGCAAGAACTCAAGAGTCAATATAGTTACAGGAGAGTAAGTCGAATTGTATACCTCCTTGCACATCATGGACTAAATTGTCAATGAAGTAATTCCTAAGAAGCTTTATTATTAGGCCCTGTGTGAGAAGCAGAAAGACCAGCTTGATTTTTCAGGTCCCAGCCTGAGTCTCTACTGCTGGCAGTTACAGCAATCACCTTTTTTCCCCACATAAATATAAAATATTACTGTAAAAGTCATTGAAAAAGAATGAATACAGACCCCACAATCATATTTTCACTGCAGTGCTTTCTGGACTAACTGCACTTGAGTAAATACTTCTTTTTCTTCCTTCATACCGTTATTCTGTATGTCTCTTAAAAATTGTTTTCTTCATTTCTTGCATTGGCACAATTGTTGAATTCTAATGGCAGGGAATCCATGCTCCAAGCACTTTACTTTTCAAGGTAATAGATGTGGGTGTTCTACATCCACCCACCTATCACATACTTTTTCAAGTAAAAGTTAGCAAAACTCTTGCAGATATCTGTTGATATGTTTCAGAATTCTTTACCAGCTTGATCATATGGAATGATTGAGTTACTGAGTTTTTCTTCTATCTACTAGAAATGACGATATATTTATTTAGTCAATTTTAATCCCCTAAATGAGGCTCTTCATTTTCACATGCTTAGTTTTTAAAGTTCAGAACTGCTCTGAACACTTGTCTAATCCATACAAAAATCTCGACTGATTAAAATAAATTGAACTTGTGTGTGCTACTGTATTCCATAAAAATACCAAGAACAATTCTGAGAAAAATTAAAATTCTCAGTGTTTGTATGAGTATCTCTACCACCAACAGGGTTTCCCTGGTGTTGCAGATGATAAAGCGTCTGCCTGCAGCATCTGACTCGGGTTCAGTCCCTGGGTCGGGAACATCCCCTGGAGAAGGAAATGGCATGTCTCTCCAGAACTCTTGCTTGGGAAATCCCATGGACAGAGGAGCCTGGTGGGCTACAGTCCATGAGGTAGCAAAGAGTCGGACATGACTGAGTGTCTTAATTTTCTTTTTCTTTCTCTTATCACCAACATGTGGTTAGTATTTCTGTTTTGAAGCACTCTGACAAACACACTGTAGAAAAACAATAAAACCTTGTTTATTGCCCAGTTTGAATGAATGATGTATAGATAATGAATGATGTATAGATAATGAATCAGAAACATGTTTTGCCACCCAATGGCCTTTCCTTTCCTTGTATAAATCCTACCAAAGCAGTTTAATCTAATTGACATGCAGTGATAAAAACATCATTTGGGATTAGCTCAAAATTTCTCTTTCTGCCATATAACATACTCCATGTTAATATACTTTTAACGACATCCATTACATGCTCTAGTTCTCCTACCTATCAAGCAAAGATAGAAAATCAGCAATTTGAGGCATTCGATTTAGACCTTTTCTGAAAAACAGAATAATTTCCTGTGCACGCTAGTATGTAGAATACTGCCCAACAGTAAGCAACGTATGCCATTTTCCAGAGATGTTGGGTATACTGGAGTGAATTATTTTACGAAATGTACCACAAATAGCTGAAATATTTAATGAAAGTCCCAAGGACTTACATCTCAGACAGTAATTTATCTATGGGGAAAATTTGTGTAAATATTTACAATTCAAACAGCCAAAATTTTATAATAATTAGACTGTACTGTGCACAGGCATTATACCAGTTGTAAAGGTAAGACCCTGAGAGAGATCCCCTAGCATTGATTGGCAAGATTATGTTCTGTAGTTACAGAGGAATGTGTGGTATGGAGCCCACGTGAAATCACGAAATCCATGTTTTCAACTAGCTTAGACCAGGCAGATTTCAAGTTGTTTTTATACCTGGTTAAAATATTATTTTTGGATTCTTTTAAATGCCTAATTTAAAAGCTGAACAGCAATTTGGCCTGTAAAGCAGCACTGTTATTATAACATTGTGATGAGATAAGATTAAATGAATCAGAAATGATACATTAATTCCACATTACAATATGCATGGGTTTAAACATCAGGAGGGGGAATGTTCTTGGTCTTTAATCAAGGATTTGCTATTTCCAAACATTAAAAAAAAAATAGCTGATGTTTGTCAGGAAAAAATAGTATTGCTAAGCTCACTCAACTCAATTCATTAAAGTATTCTGTGAGTGCAGGGGACAAAGCTAGGCGTAAGCTTTGCTGTTTAATATGCCCGCAGGACATTGCACATGGCTTACAGAGCCAGCCAGTGTCTATACTGAAAAATGGATGAATTTTTATTTCCATGACACTCAATACACTCAATATACATGACACTCCATGACACCTTGTCCATGGCAGCTCACAGCTCCCTCTTTTTAGTTCCCTCTGCTCAGCCTTATCCCATGCCTGAATTCCTAGGTCTGCAGCACATATAATTACTATTCAGCTTGCTTATTAAAGTGTTTGGATTCCCACGGAAAAAAAGAAAATCATGTAAACAATTATAAGGTGGGAATGTGTATCTTCCTTGGGGCTTTCTAGGTAGTGCTAAGTGGTATCACCTGCCAAAGCAGGAGACACAAGAGACATGGGTTCGATCCCTGGGTTGGGAAGATCCCCTGGAGGAGGGCGTGGCAACCCACTCCAGTGTTCTTGCCTGGAGAATCCCTTGGACAGAGGAGCATGGAGGGCTATAGTTCATAGGGCTGCAACGAGTCATACACGACTGAAACAACTCAGCACGCATATATCTTCCTTATTCTCTGATAGTATGATTATCACGTATACAGGGTCTTTCTAGCGATACAGCACTGAGTTAATATAAGTTAACGATCTTCAGCTTTGCATATGGTCAGGAAGGAGAGTGACATGAGACCTGTAGCCAAAAAGTTGCTCGCAAAAAAGAAAAGTGGCTATTTTCCTGGTTCTATATTTCATGCAAAAGCTTCACAAATTCTTTCTTGAAAATATTAAATTTGAAATGCATTTTTCCAGGCAATAATTCATATTATTAAAACTAATATGTAAATGTTTATATAAAAATAAAAATGAAAACTTAAACCTGCATAGTGATAGCTAAGAAATGCTTAATGTTTATAATACTTTCAATTGTTGTTGCTGTTGCTGTTGTTTAGATGCTAAGATGCTAAGTATCCAACTCGTTTGAGACTCCATGGATTGTAGCCCACCAGGCTGCTCTGTCCATGGGATTTCCCAGGCAAGAATAGTGGAATGGGTTGCTATTTCATTCTCCAGGGGGTCTTCTCAACCCAGAGATTAAACCCACGACTCCTGCATTAGCAGGCAGATTCTCTACCGCTGAGCCACCAGGGAAGCCCGATACTTTCAATTACATTGTGTTTTATTAATACTTCTTGAGTTTAGTTGAGACTCCGTTTTGGAAATCCCCCAACTTTTGTCAGTTCATCTCATTCCCTTACCTCATTTTGAGAGCCTGCATTCGACTTGACCATTCAACTCAACCATCCCTCTAGGATGGGTATATGACCTATGGTAACTGAAGTTAATAATCTTTCCGGGAAAGGTAAATCATTCAGGGGTGGTTGGAGCTGGTTCATTCAGGGTTGTTTTGAGTGTTTTCTCTTTTATCCCCTCTGTCATTTATTCCCGGGCCATATCTGCTCTATGTGGGGACAGAGACCTGATGGAAAATAAAGCTGGCAAGACTTGAAAGCGAAGACAAGTAGTCAATCTGGACAAATAAATGTAGATAATATAATATCAGTTGTATCTTAGACTCATGAAATGGCTTTTCATGACCATAGATTTGGGGACTAGATAAAAATAAAAATAAGATATGTACTGAAGTGTGTTGCCTACTATTTCCAGCCTTAAGTGAGATTCTACAAGGAAGTGTGTATACACCCAAAGGGCTGATGAGAAAGACGAGAAGAAAGAAAATACTTCCAGTTTTCCAGAACCACTGTAGGCTTGTGGTCAGCAACAAATGGGCTTCCCAGGTGGCGCTGGTGGTAAAGAACCCACCTGCCAGGAGATTTAAGAGACAAGTCCAAAGGATTTCCGGTTTCTATCCCTGGGTGGGGAAGATCCCCTGGAGGAAGGCACGGCAACCCACTCTAATATTCTTTCCTGGAGAATCCCATAGACAGAGAGCCTGGTGGGCCCCAGGTCATGGAGCTGCAAAGAGTTGGACACGACTTAAGTGACTTAGCACACACACAGCAACGAATACATTTAAAGATCCTGAAAATGTGCCTTATATCTTTGGGAGAGTGTGTCACATTCAGTGCCCCAGGGACATGGAGGCAGCAACCGCAACAGAGAAAAGATTCTGATATAGACAGAGACAGAAAATAAAAATCGAGAAGCTGGCTACCACAATTATTCTGGGTACTTCTTCCTTAACAAAGCCTAAAATTTTTCTCGCTTTGAATTTCTTTTTATCTCTTTTTGAAGAATGGACTATCAAATCACCCATGCTGATTTGCCATTCATCTGGCATGACAGACTCAAATAAAGCTTGCCCCTTATGATCTTTACTGAGTAAAACCTGCCTGTTTCCCTTGAGAGTGGAGGATGCTCAGAACTCAGTATCGGGAGAAGGACTTGCGCCCCCTCCTGGCTGAGGTGCGAAATCACTCGATAGGTCAGCATCCCCCCCTCTATGCTGGTGGCGCTGGAGATGCTTAGCTTTGCGGGCAGTGGGCCGTGCCTCTCTCCTTGGATTCATAGACCAGAGAACAAGAGAGTCATCAGCCACTTGGGTCACCTGAAAAAGATCCCCTCTACCTCACCCCTAGGAAAAACAGCCATCTGTTTCCACCATTCGTTTCACCAGTGGAGCTTCAACCTGTTGACATAGGGGACTGCTGTAAAACCTTCCTTGATGAACCACTTTGTAATCTAGATCATGATCACAAATAACTGAAGCAAGATGAACGTGGAAATCCTTTGGACTTGTCTCCATTTGGAAACTGATGTCCAGAGGTGATTCCAGGAAAGCAGGGATTGTCTGAAGCCGTGGCATACAGCAGTCGTGCCCCGGAGTTTGTCGAGGAAGGCATCAAACTGTGTCTCCCTCTTACTTAGCAACACTGCTTATTGTTAAGAAATAGGAAGAAGGTTTTACTCAGGACTCTCTATTCAATTATATTTATATGCACAAGGAAGTAATCTGTACTCATGCCAGTGAAGATATATCTGAGAACAAAGTAATGGTCATAGATTTAAAATATGGTGCATTTTGAATATTTGAGAATTATTCAGAGATAACATTGTATTCTTAAATAAGTAAATTATAATTACAAATTGTAGTTATGAATCATATTTTTAATTTTAAAAAATCTGCCTCAGTTTTAAGTTTAAAATGCATCATCTTTTTTACTTGCTTTAGGAATGCAATGTTAATGATAGATTTGTTGTTAATAAACAAAAGATTTTTCAGCTCAAAATGTCTTTTGTATAGTGTCCCATTCAACCTTCTTACCCTTCTTAACAATATGCATTTAATCTCCTTCATCAACAAAAATCTTGCCTTAATTATTTTCTTTTCTCCAAGAAAATTCATCCCAGCCTCATGAATTTACACATGGTAGTATAAAAATGAAAATTTAATCCTTCTCTCAGGGATGGAGTTCAGAGTATACTTTTGCCCACCTTCACTCAGATATTTAAGAGTCACCCAAAATAAAGGGACATATCCATCTATATAAATAAACTGTGGTATATAGAATATGGCCTGTAGATATTTTTGAATAGATGACTGAAAGCCTATACGTGGACTCATAAATATATTCCACAAACACACTAGACATAAAGCCTCACTTGAGAGCCAATATTTGCTTCCTCAGAGAATATGACTAGAGTACACAAGATTGAGTTGCCAGACCCCTGAGGGCAATTTCCTTTCCTCTCTCTATCTCCTTGGACTAAAAGAGGATTTTACTGAACTAAAGAGTATCCATATTTATCTGTGGTGCTCAGTCTCTTCAGTCATGCCTGACTCTTTGCGATCCCATGAACAATAGCCCTCCAGGCTCCTCTGTCCATGGATTCTCGTGGCAAGAATACTGGAGTGGGTTGCCATGCCCTCCTCCGAGGCATCTTCCCAACACGAGGATTGAACCTGTGTCTCCTACGTCTCTTGTCTCCTACGTCTCTTGCATTGACAGGCATGTTCTTTACCCCTAGTGCCATCTAGGAAGCCCATATTATCTAATCCTATCTAATGTCAGCACTTCATGTTTCCAGTCTTACTCTCCAAATTGATCAATATGCTGCTGCTAAGTCTCTTCAATTGTGTCTGACTCTGTGCAGCCCCATAGATGGCAGCCCAACAGGCTCCGCCATCCCTGGGATTCTTCAGGCAAGAACACTGGAGTGGGTTGCCATATACTGATCAATATATTTCCTCTTAACACTGTTTTCTTATTAAAAAAAACAAAAGCAAAACTCGATGGATTCATTGTCTGAAAAATAGTGACTTGAGTTTTAAACTTATCCTAGAACAGTCTTTGGTATGATTGTTCTCCAGTTTGTGGATTGCCCAGCCGGGGCTCTATGGTGAGGCTATTGTCTCCAAGAGGACTTTGCCACATGCTACACCTCCACGGGATCGCAGAGTCATGACTGAGTGACTGAATAGCACCAACAAAGAACAGTCTTTATGATCTGGCCTCTGCCTATTTTAGTGATATCACTTTTCCCCCAAGGTTTACCCAAAATGAATTACTTGCCATGCTTGAAAACACCATGATCTCTTGTGCCCAGGTGTCATGACACAGACAATCCTTATTGCCTTTTCACACTCTGACTTCTGCAGCAACATGGGTGAATCCATCTTCCACATTTCTCATCTGATATCACCACCCCGACAACTCCCAATTCCCTGATTTCTTCTGGGAAGAATGCTCCCTTAAGTATACATTGCTTTGGGACTATATGTCTATCTATTAGCCAAAAAAAAATGCATCTACCCAAATGCATCTACCCAGCATCCAGCTCATTTCAGAGGATCACTAAGTGGTTTTGAACGTCTAAGTTTTGGCATATCAACTTTGTAGAATCAAAGTTGAAAAAAAAATTGCAAAGACTAAAAATGTCTTCAAATATACTTGTAATTTAAAAAATAAATAAATAACGTTGCCTTATTGCTGGCTGAAATATAGTGCTTATTTTCTGATAATAACACAGAACTATTTCCTAGCCTTCCACGAAGTGACAACAGTTGAAGATTATTTTTCTGTGATTAAGGTTCAGTGATAAATTGAAAATAATTTCCTGAAATGTCAAGTGTTTAGGTCTTTACATATTTTTTGTTTTGAATCAATTATTCCTTTAAAATGCCAAATGCACTTTTGAATGTTGTGCCCTTAATCTAATAATTTTTTAATTTTTTATTCCTTAGCATTTGTGTGTACAGAAAAAGGAGTTCAGGCATCAGTGTCTTATGCTAGAAGTGTAAGCTTCGGGATACTGAGTG
This sequence comes from Bos javanicus, assembly GCF_032452875.1. Classification (NCBI taxonomy): domain Eukaryota; kingdom Metazoa; phylum Chordata; class Mammalia; order Artiodactyla; family Bovidae; genus Bos; species Bos javanicus. The sequence goes on from NC_083879.1 coordinate 80,618,841, forward strand.
TGAGTGTATGTTCTGTCTCTCACTGCTTCCTGACATGGGTCCATTTGCATATTATCTAATCTTTGTGATTCTCATTTTAATTCTTGTATGATTTATTTTATCAAGATAACAAATTAACATACTTTTGAAAAAGGACAATGTGTACTTAAATCAATGTAATTATAATACCTGGGGAAAAAAGCCAGCGGCAGCTCATCTCACCTTTTTTTTCCCCTAAGAATTGCATGGTGGGAATTTCCTGGTTGTCCAGTGGTTAGGATTTAGGGATTTCACTCCTGGGTCCTGGGCTCAATCTCTGGTCAGGTAACTAATTTCACAACTCACAAGGTATGGCCATGAAAAAGAAAAAAAAAAAAAAATGACATAGTAATCAAGTTGACAGCAATGAATTCATTTGGGAACTTTCAATGTCTTCAGATAAGGCTCTTTCAAACATTTCCATGAAATAACTTGCAGTTGGGGTTCAGAAAACAGTGTGGCCATAGGTGATTTCACCCTTGAGAACGTAGGATTTCCCTAATTCCACCTCGCACTGCCTGCCTGTCCCCAGTAGTGCTGACCCAAACCATTTGTACAGCAATGGCTCTTCTGGCTTCTGTGAACGTGTAGATGTCTGCCTGTGCTTAGTCGCTCAGTTGTGTCCGACTCTGTGTGACTGACCTCATGGACCCTTGCCCACCAGGTGCCTCTGTCCATGGGATTCTCCAGGCAAGAATCCTGGAGCGGGTTGCCATTTCCTACTTCCAGGGAGACATCTGCCTAGACAGTGTGTTAAAAAGCAGAGAAATCACTTTGCTGACAAACGTCCCTATAGTCAATGTTATGGTTTTTCCAGTAGTCAAATACTGATGTGAGAGCTGGACCATAAAGAAGGCTGAGCACTGAAGAATTGATGCTTTCAAATTGTGGTGCTGGAGAAGACTCTTGAGAGTCCCTTGGACCGCAAGGTGACCAAACCAGTTAATCCTAAAGGAAATCAACACTGAATATTCTGTGGAAGGACTGATGCTGAAGCTGAAGCTCCAATACTTTGGCCAGCTAATGCAAAGAGCCAAAACATTTGGGAAAGATGCTGGGAAAGACTGAGGGCAGGAGAAGTGGGTGACAGAGGATGAGATGCTCAGATAGCATCACCAAGTCAATGGACAGGAATTTGAACAAACTCTGGGAGACAATGAAGGACAAAGGAGCCTGGCATACTATAGTCCATGGGGTCACAAAGAGTCAGATATTACTTAGCAACTGAAACAGCAAAACATCTGCCTGCCCAGGGTGGTTATGATGACCCAAGAGTGCCTTAGGTACACTTTTAGTAAACAGCACTGTCCTGCTTTTGCTTCTAGAGGAACTGGGGCTTGTCTTATGTGGCTTCAGCGTCTTCCCCTCAGTACATCAGTCAGCTCGCCTCTCCATGCTCTCTGCCTGTACTATGACTGAGGGTAAAGATCTTTCCCCAAAGATAGAAATTGCATACTGATGCTCACACATTTAGGGGATATTATGCAAAGGAATAAATTGCACTTTCTTGCAGTTGGAAGTTGGCTTCATAATTTTTTAACATGAAGATAATGCCTGCCTCATAGCATTGCTGTGAAAGTTAAACAAACAAAAATCCGAAGCTTCTTAAACTTTTAAAGTTTAAGAACACATTGTAATTTGGTTCATCCCCAAGACTTTTAATACTGACAAAAATTGCAAGTGCATGCAAGAGGTTCTTCTAGCTCAGAGAAAGTATGATACATTTACTTTTTCCCTTTAATTTGGCAGATATTTTTCTATAGAAGTACAATTATAGCTCTATATAATTTCATTGTCTATATTTTAATTATGAAAACTAAATAAAATGCATTCAGGTTTTAATTCTGCTTGTAGAATCAATATTCAATCACAACTTTTACTGCTAGTTTGAATTAACCTTCGAACAAATGAAGGGAAACAATATTTTAAAACTTTCAGAAAATTAATGATATTTAAAGACATCTTACTATTTATTTCACACTTAAGTATATTTCAAACTAGAACGGGAAGAATAATATTCTAGTATATTAAACAGAAGAAAGAGAAAATACTTCCTAAGCCATCAAATATCCACAATTTATTAAAGAAAACATTGAAGATTTTTAAACCTGGCATTCTCTACCGAAGACCAAGATGGTTTAATTTTAATATCTGAAGGCTAACAGAAATGAGCTCTTCTATTATGACAACTTCAACTAATAAGAGGAGATAGCAAAGTGCTATTTCTTTTTATCTTTTCCCCCTTACAACTTAGTAATGATTAGATCTCTACACATAGATAGAACAGTGAGATTAATGCCCATTAAAGATGTTTGTGCATGCATGCCATGTTGCTGCAGCCATGTCCAAGACTTTGTGATTCCATGGACTGTAGCCCTCCAGTCTCTTCTGTCCATGGGATTCTCCAGGCAGAATACTGGAGCGGGTTGCCAGGCCCTCCTCCAGGGGATCTTCCCCACCTGGGGATCCAATGGACATCATATTATGTCTCCTGTATTGCAGGCGAATTCTTTGCCTCTAGCATGTTCACCAATAAAATAATTTAAAAAATAGGCTACATATTATTGAAACACAGACATGTAAATCAGATGTATCAGGCAAAATCAAAATTAAGTCAGTCAGAATTAACAACAAAAGCAAGCATAGGACTTACAGCTAACTGGGCAGTAAGCACTTGTAGTAGGAGAAAAGGAGTTTAAAATGAACTGCGCTTTATCACATATGTGTTTAAAGATGTTATTCTAGAATGTTCTTGCCAGATGAAAATTGAGAAGCTAATTGAAAAACGAAAATGCTGGGAGGTAACACCATAGTAAGAGAACTTTGCTGTTTCCTCAGGTTTTGTCTTTTACCTTTGAGATATATATATATATATATATATATATATATATATATATATATATAGTGCTGAATGTCTCTGTATTTTTTTTTCGAATGACTGCAGAACCTGGAAGAACTGTTACTGCTATTGATGCATGCATGAGTGCGTGCTAAGTCGCTTCAGTCATGTCCAACTCTTTGCAACCCTATGATGTGTAGCCCACCAGGCTCCTCTGTCCGTGGAGTTTTCCAGGCAAGAATACTGGAGTGGGTTGCCATGCCCTCCTCCAGGGGATCTTCTATTGATGCATAACATACTTCTATTGATTGCTTCATAGATATAGAATCTGAATGTTTTGAAACGTTAGCTGTGCTGTCAAGTTTAGAAAAAGTACCCCAGTGTACTGTTTTGGGTTGGCATCACACAGAGATTAACCCATATTGGTCTAGAAATGTTAAAGGTAATTTTTCCATTTGTACGGGGTGGGGGTGGGGCACAGTGTCTTAGATACATGGGTTTGATTATAGAAACTAATAAAGTATTCTCTAAATAAAAATAAAATGAACTTCAAATGTATAGAAGGCAGAGCAGGGTGGTGGAGAGTGAAAGCAAGTAAGCTCTGACGGACTAGCCAGGGCTGTTTCTCTGTTTGTCCTTTTGCCGATGCTTCTGTCCTCAGACATTTGCACAACACACACACAGCAATCGGAGTAATCAGAGACACCGTGCTCTGATCTCAGGCTCTGGAATACCCGTGTTTTGGTCAGATGTGTCTCTTGGCACTGCAGCAAGAGAGGAAATGAAGACCAAGTGGAGAAGAAGCCGTGATGGATTCTGGAGTGAGGGCAAGCAGAGTTGACTTGTGCCCTAGGCTTTTCTCCCTGGGTGGACTTAATCTTAAACATATTATGGGATACAGTTTGGAGTTTCTACATAGTAAACATTTCCACTTCTAAACAGCTGCATTTGTGTTGGCACAATGCTCAGTCAATTTGATACACTATCCAGTTGGGCAGAGAATGCAGATTTTGATCCAGAGGGAAAATAACATTTTCAAATGGTTCTCTGCGTTTGATATTTTGAAAATGGAATCAGTGGATTAGGCTAAACCTGCCACCAAAATGCTGAGGCTGTAGTGCTCTTCCTGCGGCTTAATAATGCTACTGATTTTCTCAGAGGAGTAGTTTTGATGCTTCCTTGTAGAAACAGATTTAAATGTAACTAACAAATCTAGCCATGTGAGGCTTAACAAGAATCTCAGTAAGGTAAAACATAGAGTCATTAAATTGGATTAGTTTAAATCACTTATATTTTGAACTACTTATCACTGATATTTCTAAGATGTGTAAAGATATTTAATAAGACTGAAATATATGCATGATTGCTTTAACGAAATTATTTAATATGTAAGACTGAATCACTGGCAACTAAATGCAGTCACATAGAGATCTTATTAGAAAAAATGGACATAAAAATTTACCAAATTTTTGAAGAATACACACAATGAAAGTCTCTAGGTCTGGCTAATATATTGCAAACCATATGTATAGTTAAAAATTATGTTCCTTTAGAGTCTGTTCTGAATTTTATTCTTATATCACATCAATTTTGAATGCACAATTTTCCTGGCAAATACTTGATCCACATTTAGCCTTCCTTAAATTTATTGTTGGAAAGTAGACTCATAAAAACCAGTTATTCCAAACATACTTAAAAGTTTTCACATAACCAAATTGACCATTGATTTTTTAGATTAAAATTTTCCTCAATTAATGTTAAATAAAATGAAAAGTTCAGTTGCTGTTTTACTATTTGCATTTTAAAATTGCTAACAATGACATTAACGGCTATCGTATTTGACAGATGGTTAATCTAGTACACCCCTTTCAAAAATCTATTTTTAAGGTCAAGGAGAAACAGCACTGAGGGTTAGCTAACACAACTTTCCAATTTTAATTCTTCAAATTAGTTTTAAGGCTAAATAAATAAATGCACCAGTGAATTTGGACATTGTTAGTTGGGCAACATCGTATATTAAGCTCTATAACACAAATTAATATTCTTGATTTGGAGAGGCAAAATGCTTACACTGGTTATTCAGATCAATAGAGCAAGTATGCACAAAATTAAGTCTAAAAAACATTTTTGGTACTAATGCAAAAGTAAACCTTAGTACAAGAAGAGAGGATGTAATTCTGACAGTAACTGATATCACAGAAAAAGCAAAGCACGTTTGAGATTTTGTAAATAGATCAATAACAGCAAAGAAGTGACCTCTTACTTGTCTTCCACTTACTCCTCCTCCATTGTAGGGGCTACAGGATTCTCAGCTGTCGCAGGCAGTACTGTCTTTTCACAATGGTTGTTTGACTCACAGTCAGCCTGCCATTAGAGATTGAACAAAATCGCATCATTTATATGAGAAAAAAAGGGAACTAACGGGTCAGAATTATACCAAAGTGAATTTTCTGGACTCAGACACAACTTGGCATGTTTACTTGGATGCCTGGGGAAAATTTGTGGAGTTTAAGTTTGAAAAACTGTCTTTTATATATATATATATATATATATATTTACATTTCTGCATTATTAAAAACAGAATCTTGGACTGCCCCATTATACTGTACAGTAAGTTCCCCTCCTACAAACAAGTTCCATTCCGAGAGCATGTGTGAAAGCCCCATTTGTTCGTAAGTCCAACTGACACAATCTATATAGTACTGTACTATAATAAGCTTCTAATGCTTTTCACAAAAATAATAAAAACCATATTAAATAATAAGACACAAACACAAAAATAAAGCATTTTTAATCGTCAAATACAGTAGCTTGCAAAGTACAGTTCAGTTCAGTTCAGTTCAGTCACTCAGTTGTGTCCGACTCTTTGCAACCCCATGAATCGCAGCACGCCAGGGCTCCCTGTCCGTCACCAACTCCCGGAGTTCACTCAGACTCACATCCATCAAGTCAGTGATGCCATCCAGCCATCTCATCCTCTGTCGTCCCCTCTCCTCCTGCCCCCAATCCCTCCCAGCATCAGAGTCTTTTCCAATGAGGCAACTCTGCATCAGGTGGCCAAAGTACTGGAGTTTCAGCTTCAGCACCAGTCCTTCCAATGAACACCCAGGACTGATGTTCTTTAGGATGGACTGGCTGGATCTCCTTGCAGTCCAAGGGACTCTAAAGAGCCTTCTCCAACACCACAGTTCAAAAACATCAATTCTTTGGTGCTCAGCTTTCTTCACAGTCCAACTCTCACAGCCATACATGACCACTGGAAAAACCATAGCCTTGACTAGATGGACCTTTGTTGGCAAAGTAATGTCTCTGCTTTTCAATATGCTATCTAGGTTGGTCATAACTTTCCTTCCAAGGAGTAAGCGTCTTTTAATTTCATGGCTGCAATCACCATCTGCAGTGATTTTGGAGCCCCAAAAAATAAAGTCAGACACTGTTTCCACTGTTTCCCCATCTATTTCCCATGAAGTGATGGGACCAGGTGCCATGATCTTCATTTTCTGAACGTTGAGCTTTAAGCCAACTTTTTCATTCTCCACTTTCACTTTCATCAAGAGGCTTTTGAGTTCCTCTTCACTTTCTGCCATAAGGGTGGTGTCATCTGCATATCTGAGGTTATTGATATTTCTCCTGGCAATCTTGATTCCAGCTTGTGCTTCTTCCAGCCCAGTGTTTCTCATGATGTACTCTGCATAGAAGTTAAATAATCAGGGTGACAATACACAGCTTTGACGTACTCCTTTTCCTATTTGGAACCAGTCTGTTGTTCCATGTCCAGTTCTAACTGTTGCTTCCTGACCTGAATACAGTTTCTCAAGAGGCAGGTCAGGCGGTCTGGTCTTTTATATTTTTACTGCAAAGTACGGTAGGACAGCACAAAAGCTGGCACACAGGGGCTGGCGCTGAGTGAACAGGCAGGAAGAGTTACAGACTGGTGAAGGCAGAGGAGGTGCCAGATGGCAGAGCTGAAGGGTCCGAGACAAAGGGCAGGCTGCCATCTGATGTGATGACACAGCTTCCGGCTCCTTGCGAGGACCAGATGCATGCTCATATTTTGAAAGTTCATAAGTTGAAGGTTTATATGTAGGAGACTTAACTATATTACTGTAGTAATAGTAATAGACTTACTATATTAGTTTCATTGTTAATGACGTTAATTTACAATGATGTTTGTAATCTGTGTGTAATTTACAATGATGTTTGTATAGTCAAAGCTCTTGGCATATAGAGATGGAGTCTTCCTCTGAAGTCAGGCAGAACTACTAAAATATTTGATCTCCTTAAGCTCAGTGTTCTGCTTTCATTTCATGCACTGAGTATGAAAGTGAAATAGGAGAGTGAAAAAGCTGGCTTAAAACTCAACATTCAAAAAAATGAAGATCGTGGCATCCAGTCCAATCACTTCATGGCAAATAGGTGGGGAAACAATCGAAATGGTGAGAGACTATTTTTATCGGCTCCAAAATCACTGCAGATGGTGACTACAGCCATGAAATCAAAAGTGCTTGCTCCTTGGATGAAAAGCTATGACTAACCTAGACAGCATATTAAAAAGCAGAGACATTTCTTTATTGACTAAGGTCCATCTAGTCAAAGCTATGGTTTGTCCAGTAGTCATGTATGGATGTGAGAGTTGCACTATGAAGAAAGCTGAGTGCTGAAGAACTGATGGTCTTGAACTATGGTGTTGGAGAAGACTCTTGAGAGTCCCTTGGACTTAAAGGAGACCCAACCAGTCAATCCTAAAGGAAATCAGTCCTGAATATTCATTGGAAGGGCTGATGCTGAAGCTGAAACTCCAATACTTTGGCCACCTGATGCAAAGAACTGACTCATTGGAAAAGATCCTGATGCTGCGAAAGATTAAAGGCAGGAGAAGGGGACGACAGAGGATGAGATGGTTTGATGAAGTCACTGATTCAATGGACATGAGTTTGAGCAAGCTCCAGGAGCTTGTGATGGACAGGGAAGCCTGGTGTGCTGCCGTCCATGGGTTTGTAAAGAATCAGGCTGGATTGAGCGACTAACTGAACTGTACTGAGTATGAAGGTGTGACTTGTGCGTCCCTGCATCATCTCATGGGATTCAGAGGTTTCCCAGCGCCAGGGTCTTCTCCAGTGAGTCAGCTTTTCACATCAGGTGGCCAAAGTATTGGAGCTTCAGCTTCAGCATCAGTCCTCCTAATGAATATTCACTGTAGGTGGTGATTTGATGCAAAACTGATGGCTCAGGGGTAAAGAAACTAACTGCCTGCCAGTGGTTAAGACTCTGCCTGCCAACGCAGGAGACACAGCTTCTATCCCTGGGTTGGGAAGATCCCTGGTGAAGGAAATGACAACCCATTCCAGTATTCTTGCCTGTGAATTCCTACGGACAGGAGAACGTCCTGGCTAAAGACCATGGGGTCCAAAGAGTTGGACAAGACTGATCAACTAAACAACAAACAAGGACGTGTTTGTGAGGAGTCAGGGTGGAGAAAAGTGGTCCTAAAGTGAAAATTAGTAGAACAAATTATGCAAATAGTGAGTTAATATCTTTGGAATCCAAGTTATATAAAGCAACCGGGAATAAAGGTCGGAGCAACGGCAGTTAAGCAGAGATGGACTATGGACAGATTCGGCTAAAACACATTTTACTGATTGATGCATACACATAGTTTTCATTTTTATTTTTTTAAAGAAAGACCTAATTTATCAAATCAGGAGATTTATCACATTCTCCAGGCTTGGATTTCAGGATGATTTTGATAAACTGATTATCTTGGTTCTATGAACCACATTTCCACAAGGAATATCACAGTGAAGCTAAGTAGCAGCTGCTCCCCTTTACATGAGGCGTGTGCTCCTTCCCCACCAGATATATTTAAGTTCTTACTCATCCTTCCTCACTCTGGGAAGGAATCTGCATTTATGATTACTGGTGTAAACTCTTTAATAGCAAATTAAAGATGTGAGGTTTATTTCCATAAGCCATAGACAGGTTTGGCTTCCCAATCAGTACAATGGTGAAGAATTCGCCTGCCAATGCAGGGGATGCCACAGATGAGGTTCGATTCTTGGGTAGGGAAGATCCCTTGGAAAGGGAAATGGCAACCCACTCCAGTATCCTTGCCTAGGAAATCCCACAGACAGGGGAGCCTGGAAGCCTACGGTCCCTGAGTCACAAAGAGTCAAACTAAACTGAGCAACTGAGTGCACGCGTGCACACACACACACACACAGACATGTGGGTGGTGAGTAGCTTCAAGATCCCATTGTTTGTCGTTATGGAATGAATTTTAGGTTATGGGGATAGTGTGTATGGGAAAGAATAAGTTTGTGGCCATAGTAACGATAACATTGAGAGAGAAAACGTGATCTGAGTATAATTCAAAGGTAAAATAGACTTTTCTAGTTCTCCTACTAAGATGAGGGTGGGAGGAAATGGAAGGGTCCTAAATTCACTGAAATTTTGAGCCCAAGGGAAGAGAAAATAGAAGTACTGTGAACAGACTTTGAGTACCAAAGGGGTTGATGATTTTGGAGGAAACGTAAGTTTATATTTTCACACCTGAGCTGCCGAAACACATCAGAATATTTCCATGGAGGGTTGACAGGTGTGAAATTGAGGTGATCACTGAAACAACAGAACTGAGTAAAATGGGAAATAGGCTATTGTTTTGAATAATGCTTACATCTAGTGGGGAAACACAGAAAGTAGTGAGAAGAGCTGAAAAGAAGGGGCCTGAGTGAACAGAGGAGCCATCCAGAAGGGGCTGGTGAAGACAAGCAAATTCAAAGGCTAAATCGCAGCAGATGCTACAGGGACCTCCAAGCGGATGGGCACAGAGATGCCACGGAGGACACAGACGGGGTGATACAGAAATTAACATGGGGTGCTCTAGCTCATTCACATCATAGATGAGGCATAAACGTAAAGTGAGAGTGGAGATCATCAGTACAAACTACTTTTATGCCTCAGGGTAGGAAGGAAAGTAGTGATATAGGACAGTGTGTTGAGTCAGGAGCAGGTTTCTGGCGAGGATTTTGTCGGAGTTTCATTGTATCCACTTTTTCTTGCAACAATCCTACCAGCATAGTTTCTAATGTTCCCTCAAAGATAATGCCCAATTATTATATTGTACCACACTCAAGAGGTAAAGAATCTGCATGCAATGCAGGATACCCCAGTTTGATTCCTGGATGAGGAAGATCCACTGGAGAAAGGATAGGCTACCCACTCCACTTCTCTTGGGCTTCCCTGATGGCTCAACTGGTAAAGAATCTGCCTGCAATTCAGAAGACCTAGGTTCAGTCCATGGGTTGGGAAGATCCCCTGGAGGAGAGCACGGCAACCCATTCCAGTATTTTTGCCTGGAGAATCCCATGGATGAGGAGCCTGGCAGGCTACAGTCCATGGGATTGCAAAGAGTTGGACACCAATGACCGACTAAGCACAGCACAGCACCACACTCAAGGAGGCTATAGCTCCCCATCAAGTATTGTTAGTTTAATTGTGGTTCTTTATATGCTTCCCACTCTAAGTAACACTGCCTAGTACCATAGATGACATATTCCATATTCTCAGATCAGAAGGAAAAACAAACAAACAAACAAGAAGTTACTCAAAAGCCAAATTCTCATGCAGAAAGGGAAAGGTCTTGTTAAGTTTTGCCCACACTCTCTATGAGTATCCTCGTCTCTATAGTGATGTTTAGATAATGTTAGCCATGGTAATATTGAGTGACTGTTTTTGTTCTATTCTTTATTTTAAGCTTTATTGAATTTATTACAACATTGCCTCCGTTTTATGTTTTGTTTTTTTGGCCACCAGGCATGTGAGATCTTAGTCCCCTGACCAGGGATTGAACCTGCATCCCTTGCATTGGAAGGTGAAGCCAACCACCGGACTACCAGGGAAGTCTCTGCTTCATACTTTGAGTATTTTATTTCTTTGGTTATAATGAATGTAAACCTTTTTATCAAAAGATAAAGCGTATATATGCATGTTATCATGGTGAATGAATTCTCATCAGACACAGTGTTCTGTACTTATGACCATGGGACTAATGTAACAAAGAGAAATATTACATGCAGTCTTAAATGGGATACAGAAATAGTAACTATTTCCGGATGATTTATTTATATGCATACCATTATAAGCTTGCAATCTTATAATTAATAAAGCCCTACAAATCTGATTGAGGGACTATGAGAGAGAATTTAAATTTAAAAAGAGGCCAAGAGTTGAAACATGAGCCACTGAAGGGCCAAAAATAGAGGAAAGAAAGGAAGCCTCTGCCAAGCTGACCAAAGTGACCAGGCAGTTAGAACGAAAATAAGTGAGGTGAGGCTTTCTGCCAAGGAAGGAAATATGCAAATATTTCCAGGGGGAAGGAAGGATCCCATGTCGAAGATGAGGACTGTAAATTGACGATTGCACTTAGCAACAGGAATTTCAACGGTAACCTTAATGAATCCCTTTTCATGGGGCACGTTTACAAGAAACAGCCTAATTCAAATAAGGTTAAAAAGTTTGGACATCTTGAGCATGTAAAGTGTTCTCAAAAATAAATCCCTTTGGGGCCAGCAGAAAGATGAGCTTTGGCTTCTGGTAGCAGAAGAGCTAACTGATGCTAAAGAAGACTCTTGAATTATTACATAAGGAAGAGCTATCCTTTATTTTTAGGTAGCTAAAATAGACATCTACTTATCAATGATACAAGGTAAAAATAAAAAGCAAAATAAGATAGTAGGGTTACATTCAGAACGATAAGATTTTACAATGACTATGTTAGGATAGATTTGAAAGATTCTGCTGCCTAAAAATTAAGCTAAAACCTATCAAAGAAAATAATGGAAAATAATGGCTGTATATAAATATACCAGAAAATCAAAATTTAAAAAGGTTTCAAAATGAATTATTACTTAAAAGTGCTACATTGATTAAAAGGCTACACAGCTATGTTACTATGAGACAAAAATGAAATTTAAGTCAAAACCATTACAAAAGAAAACAGACTTGCTTTTTTTTTTCGAGAAAAATAGTTTTATCTGTAGTTAAGCAATTAAGAACCTTCAAATATTTAAAGCAAAGATTGATAAAACTAACTGGAGTATTGGCAAATGCTTAAAAATGTTTAGAAATGTTTTATAATACTTTGTAAGAAAATGAAAAATTCACTAGAAAGAAAATAACTACAAAGAAGAAATAATAAAGCTATTAATAAGCTTGATCTAAACAATAGATATGCATGTGTCTACTTAAAACAATGAATATAGACAGTGAATTTGGAGAAGGAAATGGCAAACCACTCCAGGATTCTTGTACTCCAGTGTTCTTGGCTGGGAAATCCCATGGACAGAGGAGCCTGGCAGACTATAGTCCATGGGGTTGCAAAGAGTCAGACAAGACTGAATGACTAACATATACAGTAAATTGTTATAAAAATAATTATGCAATAAACCACAGGGGAAATTTCTTAACTTTATATTATTAAAACCATAATTACTGACCTCAACTCAAGGAAATTTGAAAGCAACAGCAAATAACATCTAGAAATTAAAAACATTTTTATAAAATTGAGGGGATAGAGAAGAAATAAATCAAACTTGAAAAATAATTTTAATTGAATGGCAATCCTAAATATGTGAATATAGATAAAACACTTAAAAGGGTCATCTTTTAAATGTATTTACTGTAAACATAAACGTTTTAAATAAATGAAATAAGTTTTAGCTGACTTGTAAGTTTAGATTTCCCTGCTGGCTCAGACAGGAAAGAAATGAACACATGTCCCTTGCATGCATGTCCAAAAATATATCCAAACCTCTTTAGAACTACACCTGTAAATAACACTTATGGTTGATTCTTTTCCTATGGTAAATAAATAAATAGAACATGTGCCCTCAGTACCTGCCATGTTGGAGCACCACCTCAATGCTCTTTCTTGGAGTCGGGCTTTTTCCTCATTATACTGCTGGTTGCATTACCATAAGGTTGTGTTCAATGCTGGGGTGAGCGTGTTTGCACTTTCAGTAGAGTTAGTCTCTTCTTGGCTAAACTCCCACTATTTCTGCTTTTCACCATGGTGTGAACCTAAGGATCTAAATCATTCTTCACCTCTGCTGAATTATTTGATGTTTTCACTAGATCTAGTTTTCACACTTCACTAGATAAAGTGTCAGACTCTTTGTGACCCCATGGACTGTAGCCTTCCAGGCTCCTCTGTCCAAGGGATTCTCCAGGCAAGAACTCTGGAGTGGGTTGCCATGTCCACCAGGGGATCTTCCCAACCCAGGGATCGAGCCCAGGTCTCTGACACTGCAGGCGGATTCTTTACCAGCTGAGCCGCCAGGAAAGTCCCTCGAGAAGGTACCAGAGATCTTGTACTGTCTTGTTGGTTTACATGATTACCTCATCATATCAGCGATTCCTGCTGCCTTTTCCTCATCATACACAACAGATAAACTCTTGCCTTATGTGACTCAATGTCTGTCCAAAGGATTTAGAGGTAAGAGTCAAAGGGGACTTTTAGTCAATCATTTTAAAAGACAATTAATTTAATGCATTATTTTTGTAAAAGTAATTTAAATTACGAAAGCTTGATAGATTTGAAAGCTATACCTAAAAAGTTAAAAGTCAGAATCAATAGTATAAGTTTATATTTGTTTCAGTTTTAAAATGTGCAACACATTCCTTATCATAGAAACTAGAGAAAACACAGTTCAACTTTGATTAAATCGAGTGCAAAATACTTGGCGTGTGAAAATGACACAAATACAATTAATGAAATGCTCTCTTTTAGCAAGGGCTCCCTGGTTGGTCCATGGTAAAGCGTTTGCCTGCAAATGCGGGAGACACAGATTTGATTCCTGCGTCAGGAAAATCCCCTGGAGGAAGAAATGACAACCACTCCAGTGTTCCTGCCTGGGAAACCCCATGAACAGAGGAGCCTAGCAGGCTACAATCTATGGGGTCTCAAAGTGTTGGAAGCAGCTGAGCACACACACACACATTGAAATATATAATGATCACATCTGTTATAAAGATGTCTGAAACAGAATCCACTTAAAGATTGAGCTCCAGTCAGAGAGGTCCCTGAGCCTGCCAGTTATTCCCTTCTAACACCATGAGCAATGCCCTCAAGAAAGTCCAAAATTCTTCCCTGAGCCTGAATTGACTAACCCCAGAAAGTTAGATAACATGGATCGCAAGATCTTCTAATATTAAAGAAACTTAGAAATCCCTGCTCTCCAAGGCCAGGTTTTTGAATAAGTAGCTGAGGCCAATGACATCTAGTGATTTGCATTTCGTCTTCATTATCTGCAAGAAGGATTAGGTACACACACCTAACCTTTTTGACTACTAATTTCTAAAATTGCTTTGACCAGACTCTCCCGATATTCAATACAATACCCACTATACACTGAGAAAGGAAATAATGTGTACGATATTTCATGTAGTATAGGCATTTTCCATTATTCAATTTTATGCTATCTAGTAAACAGTATGCTATGCTATGCTATGCTAAGTCACTTCAGTCGTGTCCGACTCTGTGTGACCCCATAGCCGGGTGCCCACCAGGCTCCCCCGTCCCTGGGATTCTCCAGGCAAGAACACTGGAGTGGGTTGCCATTTCCTTCTCCAATGCATGAAAGTGAAAAGTGAAAGTGAAGTCGCTCAGTCATGTCCGACTCTGTGCGACCCCATAGACGGCAGCCCACCAGGCTCCCCTTCCCTGGGATTCTCCAGGCAAGAGCACTGGAGTGGGTAGTAGACAGTATATGTGCTGTTAAATCAGTTGATTTTCTTAATGTTTTGAATGGTTTTGAAATAAATAGTTTGGAACTACTGTACCTTCAGACGTGTGCGTTCTACGGACTCCAAATGAGAGAGTGATGGCTTTAATTTAACATCAACCCATCTGTTTGGGAAACAGATTTTATATTAACTATAGGTCTAGTCAATATTCAGTACTTTATGTTGTAGTTTTCACAACACAGAGTACACGGAATTATTTTTGAAAAGAGCCAGAGGGGAGTTGAATTGGCTCATCTCCCTTTCCTTATCATCAGTTATTTGTACAATCTTCAAACTTTTTTTTGTAGTCTTTGCTTTTACTTTTTTAACTAATTGCTATGTTTTGTGGTGAGGCTATTTAGATATCATTGACTGCTACATAGAACTTGTTTTATCTTTGATTGCAGAGAAGCTGATTCTGTGTAAAATCAAATGAAATAATGAAAGGGAATGTTGAATGATATAATCAAATGAAACCTTTGGCACCCACATTTAGATGACTCAACTACGTTATTTTTCACCTGAAATCATGTGGACTGATTATAGGTCCTGAGATACGCAATAAGAAGGTTGCCACCCATTTAGTCTGTTCAGTCACTCAGTCGTGTCCGACTCTTTGCGACCCCATGAATCCCAGCACGCCAGGCCTCCCTGTCCTCACCAACTCCCGAGTTTACTCAAACTCATGGCCATCGAGTCAGTGATGCCATCCAACCATCTCATCCTCTGTTGTCCCCTTCTCCTCCTGCCTTCAATCTTTCCCAGCATCAGGGTCTTTTCCAATGAGTCAGCTCTTCACGTCAGGTGGCCTAAGTCATCTATTTAACCTTTGTTTAAGAACATAAGGTATGTAAAAGAAATGGTGGTTTCTAACATTCTGAATGTGGCTGAATCTATGAAGCATCCTCAATAAAATGATGATTTCCTTTAGAAAGCACTTCAGAAATCACTAATAAAAATTTAAGATGCACTTGCAGCTTAAACTAATTCATAAATTATGATTCATGTGTGCTTGCACGGTCGTCTCCCACTCTTTGAGACCCCATGGACTCGCCAGGCTCTTCTGTCCATGGAAGTTTCCAGGCAAGAATGCTGGAGTGGGTTGCCCTTTCCTTCTCCCAGGACTCTGCAACCCAGGGATCGAACCCGTCTCTTGTGTCTCCTGCACTGGCACGTGGATTTTTTACCACTGAGACACCTGGGAAGCCCCAATTCACAAATTATATTTGCTTTTTTATTACTAAAGATGTATACATTTTCTAAAGTTTATACTATTGGCGGATTTTCCCTCAAATCTGTTTTTATAGTAAATGAATTCTACTTGCAAATAAATTGAATGATTGAATAAAATAATACTTAATCTTACTGAGAATTTTTATGACCATTCTACCCTGAATGTAGTCTTCTTTTGCTATTTCCAATCTATTTACTTTTGATGCTTACTAAATGTTAGAACAATTTAACAACTGGTAACACCAATACAAGAGACAGGAAATACCTGATTTAATATTTTGCTTTTTCTGACAAAGTGGCAGGAAGTTGTTCAAAATCAAAGAATATTCAGTGAAGTATTATTTGCATTATATTGTCAGTTAAGCCTCAAAATAGCATATTTTGCTCTATTAATTAATTAACAAAAATCTCTTATTTTAAAATATTTTCAGAAGAAATCTGGAATGAGAATCTAGGGTTAGATTTCACCTCATCAAGTCATTGACGATTTAGGCCCATATGGGTCAAATTGCATAAAATGTTGCTGTTATTGAAAAAAAGCAGTTATTTGATTTTGAATAGTTTACTTTTTCAGTTTGAAACCATTGTTTTCCTGTTGATGTTGGATGTCCAAGTTGGATGCTGATAGAATGATTGCCCTATTTGACTTTAGAAAATGTGGTCGATGAAATAAAACTATGACACTTGTCTAAACAAAGCAACTGTCAACTCACATCACAGACTCCTTCTAAATACAGGACTCCAGTACATTAAATTTGTTTTTCTTTAATGAACCTAAGCCTTTTCACTGTCATTACTCATGCCTTCTAAAAACAGTGGAAAATGCAATACATTACTCAACTGAGACCGTTTGTCTTGAGGTGCATATTTTATTGATGTAAATACACAGGATTTTGGCCCACTCAACTACTGATGTTTTGATTTTATAGAAATTCTGTGTCATTTTTGAAATTACTCCATCCTCTTCCCAGAGACTCTAGTGGTGACATACAGGATTGTTAGGGTTAGACTGCTTGAAAATTATTATCAAAAAAGCCTGCTAGGTGAGAAGTGCATGTTGATGATGATTTTTGACTCATATATATACATAGAAATATACATATATAGATATACATGCATATATAGATACGCATACTGATGGCTCAGTGGTAAAGAATCTGCCAACAATACAAGAGACATAGGAAACCTGGGTTCTGTCCTTGGGTTGAGACTATCCCCAGGAGAAGGAAATGGAACCCACTCCAGTATTCTTGCCTGGAGAATTCCACAGAGCCTGGCAGGATACAGGAGCCTGTCAGGCTACAGTCCAAAGGGTTGCAAAGAGTTGGGCACAAGTGAGCAGCCCAGCACAGCACATACATCCCAGCTTTCACTTATGAAACACATTGTTCAATTTTCTGTTATTGTTTTTTGTGCAGTTCTCTTTTCCTTTGTCAGTATTTCCAGGTTAGAATCCAGCCTTCTCAGTACAACTATATAATTGTTGCTAATAAACAGTGTTTCTAATTTGTTTTAGCATTTCCACTAACAGCTTCAGTGAATTGGATCTTTAAGACAGAATCATGTGTTCAAACATTTACTGCTTGCAATACATGACTTTCGATTTTTAAACTTCCAAAATATAGCATGCTATATTGAAATATTCCATCTCTCGGTAGACAGAATAAACTACATGGGCTTCCCAGCTGGTGCCAGTGGTAAAGAACCCACCTGCCAATGCAGAGGATGTAAGAGACATGAGTTTGATCCCTGGGTTGGGGCGATTCCACGGAGGAGGAAGTGGCTACTCACTCTAGTATTCTTGCTTGGAGAATCCCGTGGACAGAGGAGACTGGTGGGCTATGGTCCACAGGGTCATAAAGTGTTGGATACGACTGAAGTGACTTAGCACACATACAACCATTTTGCAGAGGGTTTCTTTATTGCAATGGCCTATCTTCCATAGAAATGTAATGGGCTTCATCCTTTTGGTGGCAAAGAAATCACATGTCTAGACTAAGGCACAATTGTTAAATGAATGCATAAGTTGACAGGGAAAACTTCATGTAATAATGAGTGTCTTTGAATGTTATAAACTTCTATCTTCTTATATACCTGGTGGACTTTTTCCCATAGGTGTGATATTAGTATAACTTTTCTGTAAATTATTCTGCATTTATCTCTGCAGTGAAAAAGCCAATGGAATAGTCTATCAGTCAGTTTGTTAAAAGAAAATAAGTAGAATTTTGTTTCTTATAGTTGAACCAAATTAAAATGTGTTTGAAAGTGTTTAGTTAAAGGAACATTTCCCCTAAAAAATCTTGACATTACAAGAACTAAAAAAAATTAAAATAAATTTTTATAGTATCTCATCAGAAAAAATAAAAGTACAGTTTTCTTTTTCTTTGAAACTTAAAGTAGCATTTTCCTCCTTTTGATTTTTCTGGTAGACAAATTAGGTAAAGTTAATGCACATGAAAATTAGATTTCCTTTGCCATTGCCTTTAAGTGGTGAGGCCTTATTATGTCACCAACATAAACTCTATTTTTAAGGTTATTGATTTAATGGAATAATTTAGATGCTCATTCTTTTATTCAGGAAAATAAATTAGCTTCTACTAGGTATTCATTAGTACAAATTACACAGGACTGAAGGCAGTGTAATCATATGAGTGATAAATCATAAAAAAAATTGACTTAATATTTGCTCCTGAGAAAAGAAAAATAGTGCCAATTTGAAATGAACAATCTTAAATCAAAAAGAAAACAGGAAAAAAGAGAACTTAGAATAATCAAGTCCATTCATTATTTGCCTCCTATATGAACAACATAAGGACTATACTATAACATTTAATCAATAGGTATAAATATTCAACCTGTCCACCTGTTCTCTGCCTTATGAAATCATTATATGCAAATCAAGATTTACATTCACACTTGAAAAACATGCTATTTCCATTATCAAATGAGATAATCCTTACTTTGGACAAAAATTGAATGTTAATCTTTTGAAGTTATTGTATCTATGTGTGTGTGCTAAGTTCTTCAGTCATGTCTGACTCTTGGCGACCCTATGGACTAGCCCACCAGGCTCCTCTGTCCATGGGATTGCCTAGGCAAGAATACTGGAGTGGGTTGCCATCTCTTCCTCCAAGAGATCTTTACCCACCCAGGGATCAAACCCATGTCTCCTGAGGCTCCTGTATTGCAGAATTCTTTATTTCTGAGCCACCAGAAAAGCCCCTATTATGTTTATACCAAGGGCTAATTTTCCTACTAAATTTGTTTATTTCCATCTGACAAGATAGTTGAAATAAAGGAAAATAAATGAACACATACATTTCAAAACTAATGTTTTAGTGCTCAAATGTATAATATTTTCAATTAAGTTTAGCTTTAGCCTTTATTTTCTTGGGCTCCAAATCAGTGCAGATGGTGACTGCAGCCATGAAATTAAAAGATGATTACTCCTTGGAAGGAAAGTTATGACCAATCTAGACAGCATATTAAAAAGCAGAGACACTACTTTGCCAACAAAGTTCCATTTAGTCAAGGCTATGGTTTTTCCAGTGGTCATGTATGAATGTGAGCTGCTGCTGCTGCTAAGTTGCTTCAGTCGTGTCTGACTCTGTGCGACCCCATAAAAAGCAGCCCACCAGGCCCCACCATCCCTGGGATTCTCCAGGCAAGAACACTGGAGTGGGTTGCCATTTCCTCCTCCAATGCATGAAAGTGAAAAGTGAAAGTGAAGTCTCCCAGTCGTGTCCGACTCTTAGCGATCCCATGGACTGCAGCCTACCAGGCTCCTCCATCCGTGGGATTTTCCAGGCAAGAGCTCTGGAGTGGGTTGCCATTGCCTTCTCCAATGGATGTGAGAATTGGACTATAAAGAAAGCTGAGCACCAAAAAATTGATGCTTTTGAACTGTGGTGTTGGAGAAGACTTTTGAGAGTCTCTTGGACTGCAAGGAGATCCAACCAATCCATCCTAAAGGAGATCAGTCCTGAATATTCATTGGAAAGACTGATGTTAAAGTTGGAACTCCAATACTTTGGCCACCTGATGCGAATAACTGACTCACTGAACTGGATTGATGTAGAAGAATCATCAATAGTTATATAGACTCTCTCTATTTAAAGAAAAATTGAAAGCAGGAGGAGAAGGGGACGACAGAGGATGGGATGATTGAATGGCATCACTGACTCAATGGACATGAGTTTGAGTAAACTCTGGGAGTTGGTGATGGACAAGGAGGCCTGGTGTGCTGCAGTCCATGGGGAAGCCAAGAGTTGGACACAAATGAGCAACTGAACCGAACTGGATTGATGTAGAAGAATCATAAATCATTCTATAGAATCTCTCATACACACATGCAATAGCTTACCATTTAATTTCAACCTTAAAACTTCTGTTTATTAAAAACAGATTGGGTTTGGCATAAGTGGTTTAATATTTTTCCTCACTTATATATAATACTGGGTACTACTCTTAAAGGTAAGAAGAATTATGTTGATTCACAAACTTAAATAAAATTTCTGAATTTAAAATTTAAGTAATTGTAATATGTCTAAATTTTCTTCCAGGAAGATAATTATGTAATTATTTTGTTTTAATTGAGATAAATTTTGTGAGGGGTAAGGGTAATGTAGAAAAAGAAACATATTTATGGATGGAGGTTAGTGGCATACTTTCCTTGCCATTGAAGCTTCTTGTTTTGAAAATTGGTGCATGTAACCTGAGTGTTACATGTTTTAGTACAGTCACCTGGCACTTAGTTTGGCTCATATTTCTATAAGAGAGTTTCAATACATATATTTCCTTTATGTTTATTGTCATGTGGTATTTCTTTCACAAATGTATAAAAATTCACCATTTAAAAAAATTTAACAAGTAAAGGTTGGGCAGCATGTTGTAGGCATTGTTTCAATATTGCTTATTTATTCAAGCAGATTGAAGTAATAATTACATATTATGGCCATGGTAGAAGACAAGATGTTTCTCAGCCACTATTTTAGGAAAAAATGAAATCACCATTAATCCTAAACAGCTGTTTCACTATACAACACATGCAATATACAGGTGATACTACCCAAAGTTTCTCAATTTTGTAAAGAACTGTAAAGTTTATAGCTAAATTTAACATCAACATGGAAAAATAAGTAGAAAGTATGTACAACTTGTAGGACTGTATTTTTCTGGAGTTGGTGATGGACAGGGAAGTTTGGCATGCTGCAGTCCATGGGGTCACAAAGAGTTGGACACGATTGAGTGATTGAACTGAACTGATTATGAAAAATAATGATTTCAATAAAAAGAAATCCTTAAAATCTAGAATATTACAATATTCCCAAAGCCAGGAATTTTAATGTAGCTAATTTGATATAGCCTCTCAGGATCAGACACATTTTTCCTGTAAAGTGACAGATAATCAATATTTTCAAGCTTTGAGAGCTGCAGGGACTCCATCAAATTGGTCGATAGTTTGCAATGTAAAAGCAGACAATATGTAATCAAGTGATGAAGGTGGCTGTGTGCCATAAAGCTAATTTATGGGCATGCTAAGTTGCTTCAGTTGTTTCCGACTCTTTGTGACCCTATGGACCATAGCCCAGCAGCATCCTCTGTCCATGAGATTGTCCAGGCAAAGGGAGTGGGTTGCCATGCCCTCCTCCAGGGAATCTTCCTGACCCAGGGATTGAACCCATGTCTTTTACATCTCCCGCATTGGCAGACAGGTTCTTTATCACTAGCACCACCTGGGGAGCCCAAAGTGACAGTGTTAGTCACTCAGTCATGTCCAGCTCTTTACAAGCCCATGGGCTGTAGCCTATCAGGCTCCTCTGTCCAAGGAATTCTCTAGGCAAGAATATTGTGGTGGATAACCATTCCCTTTTCCTTGGGATCATCCCAACCCAGAGATCAAATCTGGCTCTCCTGCATTGCAGGCAGACTCTACCATCTGAGCCCCCAGGGACATTAATTTATGGGTGCTGAGATTTTAATTGTATATGATTTCAAATGTCAGGGCTTCCCTCATAGCTCAGTTGGTAAAGAATCCACCTGCAATGTAGGAGACCCCAGTTCGATTTCTGGGTTGGGAAGATCCTCTGGAGAAGGGATAGGCTATCCACTCCAGTATTCTTGGGCTTCTCTTGTGGCTCAGCTGGTAAAGAATTTGCCTGCAATGCGGGAGACCTGGGTTCAAACCCTGGGTTGGGAAGTTCCCCTGGAAAAGGAAAAGGCTACCTACTTCAATATTCTGGCCTGGAGAATTCCATGGACTGTATAGTCCATGGGGTCACAAAGAGTTGGACAGGACTGAGTGACTTCACTTTCAAAGGTCAGAAAATATAATTATTCTCTCAAGTTTTCAACCTCTTAAATAGGTAAAAATCATTCTTAGCTTGCTAGTTGTACAAAAATGGGGAGAGGGGAGTCATATATTGTTGATTTCTGGGATGGACACTTTAACAGAGTGAGCTCAAAGCTTGGGCACTAAATGGTAACTGTAGATAGTCCCTTTAACCTCGACTTTACCCTGTATCATTGCTTTAGGCCACAGATGAGTCATTCCTCGGACTGGATGAGGCGTGAACACGAGCTCCCTGATGGGGTGACGTGAAGGCACTCGGTACCTCAAGTATGAAGTCAAGGTGTCTGTCATCCATTACTTGGTAATAGTTAAACAATGTTGAAAACTCATTTTTATTGGGTTTCAAAAGACCTGCTCTGAAGAATTGCATTGACAAAATGGGCTTGTCAAAGTGTCATCTGTCCGTGCCCATAACTTGTTTATTCAGCCCCTATGCTGGAAAGTTGAAATCAAAATATAGAAGCAACTCCTTTAGACAGTAAGGTTACTTATAGGTCCCCCAAATAACCCAACAGGTATTGGTATATTGGTAGCCCACCATTCTGATGGGCTTGTATGTATGTGTGTGCTCAGTCACTCAATCTTGTCCAAATCTTTGAGACCTCATGGACTACAGACCGCCAGGTTCCTATGTTCTTGGAATGCTCCAGGCAAGAATACTGCATTGGGTTGCCATTTCCTCTTCCCAAATACTGGATTGGGTTGCTTTTGAACTGTGGTATTGAAGAAGACTCTTGGGATTCCCCTGTACTACAAGGAGATCCAACCAGTCAATCCTAAAGGAAATCAGTCCTAAATATTCATTGCAAGGATTGATGGCTGAATCTGAAGCTGCAGTTTACTTTGGCCACCTGAGGTGAAGCACTGACTTATTGGAAAAGACCCTGATGCTGGGAAAGACTGAAGGCAGGAGGAAAAGGGGAAGACAGAGAATGAGATGGTTGGATGGCATCACCAACTCAATGGACATGAGTTTGAGCAGGCTCAGGGAGTTGGTGATGGACAGGGAGGCCTGGCATGCTATAGTCCATGGGGTCGTAAAGAGTCAGACATGACTAATCAATGGAATTGAAATGCGCTTCCTCTTCCAGGGGATCTTCTTGACTCAGGGATTGGACCCAAGTCTCTTGCATTGGCAGGTGGGTTCATTTCCACTGCACCACCAGAAGCCCTCAGTTGGGCTATCGTGGTTTGTAAAATGTGATCTGGGTACCTTGCCTTCAGAGTTGCTGAGAATGACAAGGGGAACTCCTCCTCCCTTGAACAAATTCATTCTATTTTTGTTAGCAATTTATTTGGTTTTACAAGATTCATTTAAAGAATTGGTACACTTTACTGATATATATATATACATATATATGTATGTAAATGGCTACATGTACATCTATGCATATTAATATGTACAGATATAATACTATAATAATACTATATAGTATTATAGTATTATTATATGTATATAATAATATATTATTAATATATTATAATATGATATATTAATTATTATAATTAATATTATATAATATTAATGTGTATTATTAATATTATATACATAATATTATATATAATATATAATAATATATTATAGATATAATACTATAATAATATGTGTGTCTATACATATATATGTATGTAAAGCTCTAGTTCACTGACTTTCAAAATATATATGTATATATTTGAAAATATATATGTATATAGATATATTTGAAAAATATATATATATCTGAACATATATTGAATACATATATTGAAATATATATTGAAAAATATATATAGAAATATATACTGAAAATATATTGAAAAATATATATATTGAAAAAATATATGTATATATATATTTGAAAATCAGTGAACTAGAGCTTTAGTACCTTTATTAGAGCAATGTTTCAATGGAAATAAACAAACTCAAACTTCATTATTGCTCCTCATCAGTTGGAAGCTTCTCTCACACAACAAGGTCATCCAGAATCTACTATCATGTTGCTTTCCACAATATCCCCAGATCCTCCCATAATGGGCTGCACTCATATGGATCTGAAATCCTGAATTTTATATGATCTTCTTTGTTGATTTCCATCTATTTTAAACTCTCTTCTCCTTTTTTTCTACCAATCTCAAGAAGCCAGCTTTTGCTTCTGGACTGGTATAGTTTGATATTTCCTAATCATTATTTGTATAACTTTTTTATTTTTCACAAATACAATTATTTTTTTCCCATCCAGTTTTATTGAGATATTATAATTAAGGTATAGCACTGTATAAGTGTATTTATTTTTTTTACTTTACAATAT
The DNA here is from genome assembly GCF_032452875.1 of Bos javanicus. Taxonomy (NCBI): domain Eukaryota; kingdom Metazoa; phylum Chordata; class Mammalia; order Artiodactyla; family Bovidae; genus Bos; species Bos javanicus. The sequence goes on from NC_083879.1 coordinate 80,643,352, forward strand.
TGTTTTGATTTTGCCATATATCAACATGCATCCACCATGGGTGTACACGTGTTCCCCATCCTGAACCCCTCTCCCACCTCCCTCCCCATACCATCCCTCTGGGTCATCCCAGCGCACCAGCCCCAAGCTTCCTGTATCTTGCATCAAATGATTTGGGAGAATGACATTAAAACATGTATAATATCATATAAGAAACGAATTGCCAGTCCAGGTTCGATGCACAAATACAATTAAATTGAGGAATATAATCTGTTTGTCGTTACTTAAAAATGTCCTAAAATGTTTTGAATAAAAATATGTATTCAATGAGTATTTTCTTATGATTACATATTATTTTTGTTATTATAAAAATGTTGTGTTATTAAATATGTCAAAGAACCTTTTAGGAAAGCTGGCACAGTCCTCAGTGATGTTTATATGCACTGTTATATAGAATCTCTTCATTTAAGATTACATCTATATTAGTGTGATTATTATTAGCTTATATCTGGCCTTTCAAAACTACCACAGCAAACCAACCAAAATATTTTTCCTTTTAGTTTCACGAACTTCAGGAGGAGTAGGTTATTAAACAAACTATTTAAATTATTTCAGAGCACCAAGCCAATTTTGTTTCTTCACCGAGTGCTGTATTAGTGTATTTAGATCTCAACGTCTAAAAGGTGTGACATCTCCATTTTATTTCCCTATACTTGGGCAAGAGTGGTATTTTCATGGAGAAAATAATACCAAACACATTTTCAGTAATAGCAATGAAATGAGAGTCTGGAGAGCAGTGGTATTCTGAATATCAGCAAGAGATAGAAGTTACCCTTGAGCCATTCCAAGGGGCACAATTAATGATTGAGTTGTATTTCTGTTTACATTGTTTGTTCAATAACATCATGGCTTGAGATTTATGTAATTAGTTTCATCAATAAGAGTTGCTCAGTATGCAACAAAGGATGTGAGCTGTCTGAAGCAGAGGGTCACTTTGCCAGACCAGATCTGGAGGGTGGAATCTGAGGTAGAGAGGCCACTCCTAGAGGTAAGACAGTGGGTGGCACTCCTCTGTGACATGTCTCCTCACCATCAACCACTGTGCTCCACCAGGTAGACCACTGAACCTTTCTTTCTACCACATCCTTGTATCTGCATGGGCTCCTTCCGTATTTGGAACGAGGCACTCTTTTCTCGAGACTCCTAACTGTAAAACTGGTTTCTTTTTACCAAGAGCCCTGAACCAGCTCATAAGTCCACTCCCACCGACACCCAAATCCGCCACAAACCTGGGCACAGAGAATGGCAAAAATACAGTGGAAAGATTAACTTTACCTTAGCTGCTTAATCACGAAGTCCCTTCACGTTTTGCCATGTTCTACTGGCTAAAATCGAGTCATGATACCCTCACGTATAGAAAGAGAAGATATTGTTGACTGCGCAGCAAAGAGTGAAACTCATGGGACCTCTCCGGGCACACTATGTATTAGTATTAGAGTATTAATATTTCTATACGTGTGACAGTCAGTATCAGATGCTATTTATACGTCAATATACATTTGCACAAGCTTCCCAGGTGGCGCTAGTGGTAAAGAACCCTCCTGCCAATGGCTGAAGACATAGGAGGTGTGGATTCGACCCCTGGGTTGGGAAGGTCCCCTGGAGAAGGAAATATTTGTATATTTTACTCTGTACTGCTACTTTCTTCTCTCTTAGTTTTGAAGTAAAATATCAGATGTAAAATCGGACCAAAGGTAATTTTTAATGATTTCATTATTGGCTCAGTTTTCACCCTTTCTCAGCTGTGAAGAATAAGAAGTTCCCACAACACTCAGCAGTGAGGAATGCAAATTTTAGGGAATTAATTGACATAGTATGTATGAGGAACACTCAAGTATTCTGCCACTAAAACTTAAAAAAATCAGAAAGAGAAGAACATTGCTTTGTAAATCATAAGCTAATGCCATTAACCGCATAACTTTCTCTCAGAGAAATATTCATAGAAAGCATATTTGAAAAGATACATTGAAAATATGGAAATGGTCACTGTTAGAAGTTATCGCTATACAATAACATCTAACATAGTCACAAGATCCTGACTGGAACTAAATCTGGGGCTTCTGTTTACAAGAACTAATTTATTTGTTTAAAGCATTTATTTGGCATATGCCAAACAACTTGCCTACCTTCAAGTTTAGCTATCACAAAAGTGTTCTGAGGTCACTACTAATATATCTATTTTCCTTCTAAGAAGACAGAGACTTAGTTAAATTAAGAAATTTAATAAAGTCATGCTGCTGCTAAGTCGCATCAGTCGTGTCCGACTCTGTGCGACCCTATAGACGGCAGCCCAACAGGCTCCTCTGGCCCTGGGATTCTCCAGGCAAGAATACTGGAGTGGGTTGCCATTTCCTTCTCCAATACATGAAAGTGAAAAGTGAAAGTGAAGTCGTTCAGTCGTGTCTGACTCTTAACGACCCCATGGACTGTAGCCCACCAGGCTCCTCCGTCCATGGGATTTTCCAGGCAAGAGTACTGGAGTGGGGTGCCATTGCCTTCTCCAAATAAAGTCATACTACTAGTAAATTAGTGAATCCAGAGTTAGAATAAGGTATCTTCCCTGGTGGCTCAGGTGGTAAATCATCCGCCTGCAACGCAAGAGACCACTTGCAATTCAGGAGATTCGGGTTCCATCCCTGAGTCAGGAAGGTCACTGGGAGAAGGAAGTAGTAACCCACTCCAGTATTCTTGCCTGGAGAATCCCAAGGACAGAGGAACCCGGTGGGCTACAGTCTATGGGACTGAAAGAGTCAGACATGACTAAGCAAATAAACCGCCACCACCATCTAACTTGAGAAGCTGCATTTGAGTGACTAATCCGGGCTTTTCCATCTCAAAGTCATAAATGAGGCTAGGGAGCAGAAATTAAGGGACCCTTGGGAGTGAACTGATTTCAACTGCTTTGAATCATTTCTGCTGTGACATACTTATTGTCCAAACAGCCAGTGTCTTTGAACTTTTTTTTTTAATGAGAAGCTGATTTTTTGATCTATCAGAACTTTTAATAAACGATCTCCATATCTATACGGAAACAGCCTGAGCTAAATATATCTCGCCTCTGGATTTCTTTTCACTTTCTAATAACTTCTCACAATTATGTTCTCCATGTGTGTGTATGTGTGTGTGTGTGCTTCTTTCCTTACTTTACAGCTATATACATTCACTTTTTCCTTAATCATGTTTATTCTGAAAATGCTGAAGTATTGATGCTGAAACCGAAGCTTCAATACTTTGGCCAACTAATGTGAAGAGCTGACTCTGTGGAAAAGACTCTGATGCTGGGAAAGATTGAAGGCAGAAGGAGAAGGGGGCATCAGAGAGTGAGATGGTTAGATAGTATCACTGAACCAATGGACATGAATTTGAGCAAACTGTGGGAGGTAGTGAAGGATAGGGAAGCCTGATGTGCTGCAACCCATGGGGTAACAAAGAGTCAGACACAGCTTAGCAATTGAAGAACCACATTCTGAAAAAGTGAGACAGAACTTCTCTGTTAAGGGAAACAAAATAAACACGGAGATGCACTCATGTAAGAAAAGGCTAATCCAAATGACCTCCCGAAGTTTTGGAAAAGCCCGGCATTGTTCTTGACTTTGGGCATGAACTCTGTAAGAAGAACCATCTGGTATGGATGGTCCACTGTGAATTAGTGTCAGAAATAAACACTCGGCCTTCTGATCCAATTCCTGGCTAATCGATGTGATGTGTCCTGACACTTACAGTTACACATTAGGCTCCAAGCTGTGTTCTTATGTAGGTCTATCTTTCTCTTTTTTTCATTCTATTCACAGTACTGGAATTCATCATTTCAATTAAAGTCTTGAGGATCAGAATTCTCCACGGATTTGATGCAACCCAACAACCAACTACAATCCATTGAAGGATATACGCTCTATAGATGGTTTTCTTAGAGACAAGTTTATTTACCTGGATGGATGATACCCAAACTCATTCCTCCCAGGTGGCTCAGTGGTAAAGAATCTGTCTGCAATACAGGAGATTCGAGTTTTATCCCCGGGTTGTGAAGATCCCCTGGAGAAGGGAATGGCAACTCACTCCAGTGTTATTGCCTGGAGAATCCCACGGACAGAGGAGCCTGAGCGGCTACAGTCCACGGGGTCGCAAAGAGTTGGATATAACTTAGTGACTGAGCTCACGTGCAAACTCATTCACTGAAACCTGTGAAGTTGAATGTGAGAGGAATAATTCCAGGAGATGTTTGGACTGCATTTCTACACTGAGGCTAACACCTTAGCTGCTTTTTTGTTTTGTTTCGTTTCACTATTTATTTTGAGAAGCGTTCTGGTCTGCATATGAGGTCAGTAGAGCTTCTCTAGACTTGTCAGCCAGAATGATTGGATGATGACAGGACTGAAGAGGTTGAATAACTGAGATACCTCTGGGAGGTAGACCAGTGATGGCTATTATCTCAAGGCTGCTGGAAACGCTACCTAGGGTGACTTGAAGGAGAGTTGAACTATTACCAGCCTGTTATAGATAAAGCAAACCATGGCTAACTGTGCTGAGTCCAGTGCTGGGCTCCTTAACCCTTTTGGGAAGAAATACTTGGGAGGAAAGTAAGCCCCCGAAGACCCCTTTACTGTTAGCACATTTTCATTTCCGTTTAGCTGTTGGCAACACTGAGCTCCAAGCTAGGAGTGAATCGTAAGCAAGGAGGAGCAGCCAGACTTACCGAGGTCTGATGGGCTCGCTTCTGTAAGGAAACTGGTGGATAAGAAATAAACTTCATTTTGCAACTTAGAGTCTAAAGGGTTGACAGAAATTAAAAGTGAAATATATTTACAATGAAATGGAGCAAGTAATGACCAAGTCCATACAATCTGTGATGGTACTAGGAAGCAAAGAAGGATTCGCTGGCCATGGGCTTCAAGAGGAGTCTTGACTGAGTAGAAGACACTTCAATCTTTTCATACGGTTGAGAATTTAAGACTATCTCTGATAAAAATCTATCCTACCTATATGAGTAACAGACAAGATGAACTTTGAATCCTGTTTTACTCTTTCTTGCAGAGTCATTTGACATCAATACCCCATATTATAAAAGCTTTTGAAAAGTAGAGGAGATTTGTCCAACACTACTCGCTTCAGTGTATGTATCTGGTCAGCCTCATGACCGTCACAGCAAAATGCAGATTCACATCAACCATGCAGACCTAATTCAGACTGAAGGGGGCAACTCTGGAAATCTCTGACATTCTGCACAATTACATGAACACTCCATGGGTTTTGTTGTTTTTAAACGAAGCTTCTTGTGCTTGTCCACGAGACCATAAAATGTGGAACAGAGCTGGAGGCCTCTGCTATTTTTATCTGAAGTGCACAGAAAGTATGACTTTTTTTTTTTTAAGGAAATGTCATTTTGGTGATGTGTTGCTAGCTCCTATCTCACACACAAGGTGACTTTTCAAGCAGTATTTTAAAGTGCCCAAAGTCAGAAACTCAGAATTTTCAGCATCCTGAAAGAAGCTTAATGATTAAGACAATATTTCTCCAGTAAAAACTTAAATAAGTAAAAACTTATGGTTTTATAGTTGTAATAAATGCTCATCAGAGTTGGCAGACTAGCTATCTGAAAGTGTGTATCAGTGGAACAGGGTGTATAAATTCTGAACAAGGCATTGAATGAGTTAGGATTCTGAAATCTAAACACAAGTGCATAGGAAACTTGGATGTCTTTTGGGGGAAAAGATGGATCGTTACAGAATGGTACCGGTTCACCTAAGTCTCTGTCTGAAAGTCAAACTTAGATTACTTTTATGTTTGGAAATATGTGAGATATTTTAGCATGGTGATTATAATTTTAGGTGTTGAGATATTAGTAAGCAGACCTTGCCGAGATGGTAATTTTTTTTTTTTTAATTCAGTCTTACCTATAATGTTTTACGTGGTCACACATGCATAGTCACTTCAGTCGTGTCCGACTCTTTGCGACCCTATAGACCACAGCACACCAGGCTCCTCTGTCCATAGGATTTTCCAGGCGCGAACACTGGAGTGGGTGCCCTAACCTCCTCCAGGGGATCTCCCAACCCAGGGATGGAGCCCGTGTCTCCATGTCCCTTGCATTGGCAGGGGGGTTATTTACCACTAGCGCCGTGTGGGGAGTCCTTTATGTGAGCAATAAGCTTCAAATATAGAAACTCAGGTGGGGTTTTGCAATAAAAAGATTAGAATGCATTAATACCTGCTCAGTTAAAGTGTTCTGTATGGATTTCAAAATCAGGGTCAGCAGAAATACAGACCCTAGAAGGGGCTTTCTTGGGAGGCAAGTTGTCACCGCTGTTCAGTAGCTAAGTTGTGACCCCGTGGATGCAGCATGCCAAGCTTATTCAAACTGTGACCTATTTACTGAACCTAAAAAAAGTGTGAGTCTTCAAAAAACATAAATCCTAAGTGTCTCCTTCTGGCATTTCTAGCTGATTTTAAAGTTTAAGGAAAATCCAGGTATTTAAATATCTTACTATGTATAGGTTTACATTACTTTGCAATCCAGTGTTTAACATCTGTAACCTGAAGAATGCCATCTAAAATTTTTTAGTGATTTTTCCATATAAATAGAAAATAAAATCTCTAAATATTTGGAGGTTAAAAAAGAATATAGCGTAGAAAGTCTCCGGAGGTTTCTTATAGCTCTGATGTCTATGATTCTACTGGTTTTTAGAACAGTGACGTATAAAAAATGACAAACCTCAAACTCCAGTGAAATTTTTGTATTGTATAATATAAAAATTATAAAAATAATACTTATAAAATGATTTTTAAAGTATATCAAGCCTTTAAGAGTATTCTAAATTTTTAAGTTTGCACACTTGATAACAAGCATCCTGTTTCTTACATGTGACCCAATTGCTTTTTCTTCCTCCCCTTTATACCAACCCATTAGTTCTTCCTTACTTACCTGAAATTCCAACAATGGTTATTCTTAATCTTCTTGTCAAAGGCTACATAAATAATGCTAGTGCCTGACTGCACTGAACGTGCCCTCTGGGGTCAATGAGAAATGTTTTTCATGTGAAAATTTGAACTTTCTCTTGGATAAAGGCTGGTATTATTTTCATAATTCACCCACAATTATGTCATCAGTGTTTTTTTTTTTTCAGGACTGCTAGGCATAGAGTAATTGATAACAGAGCTGCTATACTGTAGAGTGACTTATCTCTATGAAAATAAACCACCGTTATAGTTTGAAACTTACATGAAAGAAAAATTAATGGGTTAGAGGAGAAAGGCATTCTATAAATCATCCCAAGTCACTTATCCATTACCAAATGCAGTTACTGGTGAGTGAGTCTACATGTTTTATGCTTTCAAAGATCAATAAGAGACAGTATACTGGATGTATAGAACAAGTTTATTAGTTGTCCTGGTCAGTTTATTCAAGGTCCTGGACATCTCATTTCGTGTTAGGAGACAAAATACGAAGTGCAGAAGGCTGCCCCAGCAGCCTGACTCATTTTAATTTGCCCCAATCGCTATAACTCTCAGTGTGACCATTTCTACAACTAAAACATGGGACTTAGGACCCTGGGAGATGATGTAAGATTACTTGAAAAGTGCATTGTACTATTCAGAGGCACTTTACTATGGAGGTAGAAAACATTCTAATTAATGCTACATAAATCACTCTGAATTTCTTGGCAAAGAGATATTATTTTGAAGATGAATTTGAGAATTAAGCACTTAATGAAGAGTCACCTTATGAATACAAATTGATTCTTGGGATCTGTTCATCCGCTTGAAGTTTAAGCAAAATTGAAAAGCTGTAACAGGCATTTATTGTTAAGAAGTAACTTGAACAACTCTTTTAATTCGATGTGTCATTTGAGTTGTTGTTAAATAGCCATAGCTTATTTTGAAATACAAATTAATTATCTATTACAAGCATGCTATTGCTTATCTCCTTCAAAGTCTCATTAGTATGCAAATTACTGTAATTAGGTCACTGTCAGACATTATTAGTGTAGAGTCACTTTCCGTGGTTTAGAATGAAAGGTTTTGGTTCCTAAATAGTTTTAAAACTATTTGTGAAATCAGCCTTACTTAATTGGAATTATTCTATAAGTCTACTTGTTCAGAGGAAATAATCTCATACAACAAAGAAAAAATCATCCTTTAAAAAACACCAATTTTTAATTGACACATAAATGATTAGATGATTAGAGAAGAGTGTTCATGTCTGTAATATAAATTTTATTTTAAATACTGAAATCACTAAATGTGTTTCTATATATTTTATCATCAGTTTTTTTTATGAATCACCAAAATAAAAGATTAATATGACTATAATATGTACTTTAAAGAAAGTTTGGTTTATTAAGAATATTTTAAGAGTAGAATTATTATTAACAGATAGTAATTAATAAAGCTGGACATCCCATAGCTCATTACTATGAGTTCCATACAGTGGATTTTGATTACGCTTAAAAGGATCTTTTCATATGTTCCATCTCTGTGGTCTGGTCAGATCAAAGTAATTTTCTTTATTGGAACAATCATAACAAAACGTCATTTAGTCTTCCCTTGAAGTAAGTAAATATGTCATGTGTTAAATCAACAAGATTTATGTCTTATTAACCCATAATATTAAACATGGAATTATATGTTGCAAAAATTAAACATGGAATTATATGTTGCAAAGATGGACAATGAAATTTTGAGACAGTATCAGATAAATGTGATCACCCATTTCACCAGAATATACTTTTACCATGTTATTCATAATTCCTCATCAAAATAAAAAGCACATACTTAAATATTTGCATTTCTACATTGTGGCATACTTGATATCCTGAAACCCTATTCTGAAAAATCTCTAGACTATCCCTGTAAATTATTTATTGAGCTTCTCAGAGACCAAGGAGATCAGGGAGGCTAAAAGGTAATGAGGAGCAGGAAACCAGCATTCTAAATAGTCCCGAAGCCTCCTGTTGTGGGTGTATAGTCACTTTTACTCACCCCAAGCTTGCGTGTAGATACCAGTGTGGGTGGCAAGAAACAGAACTCTATGTGCCTGCAGCTGAATCCCCACCAGGTGCAGACATGTGGAACCCTCACGACGATATATTCTTGGTAAAAAGGAACAGCAAGAAGGGGCGAGGATTTTTATCTGTATGAGCCTATAGTCTCAAAAGGGGAAACATCTTTTAGATACTTCTTCTTCTTCTAAGTCGCTTCAGTCGTGTCCGACTCTGTGTGACCCCATAGACGGCAGCCCACCAGGCTCCCCCGTCCCTGGGATTCTCCAGGCAAGAACACTGGAGTGGGTTGCCATTTCCTTCTCCAATGCATGAAAGTGAAAAATGAAGTTGTGTCCGACTCTTCGTGACCCTATGGACTGCAGCCTACCAGGCTCCTCCGCCCATGGGATTTTCCAGGCAAGAGTACTTAACAGTTATTAACTATCTCTTCGATAGGTTCAGGATCTGTATCTGTATTATTAATGCTATAGTCACGATCCAGGAAATGCTAGAGTTGGGAAATTAAGATGACATGATCCCAAGTCGATAGCTCCGAGCTGGGCCTGGCAAACAAGTGCAAGTCTCGCTGGAGAGCCATGGTCCTCACCAGGCGTCTCAGCAGCCTTATTCCATGCCCACTGTCTTTTGATCACTCTTTCACTTTAAATTCTATCATCTGTTTTGCTGTGACCTGCGATTTCTATGCCTCTAACCTTTCTCAAGCTGTGTCTAATCCATCTGCTGAATCTTAACATTTTTCTTTTCTAGAAGTCCCTTTTGTTTTTCTCTGATATCTTTGATAATCTTCCCTGCCTTGACTTTATTTGGACACCCAGAAAGCATGGAAAAATGTGTCTGGAGAAATACCAACAAGAATTCATGAAATATTTCATAGATAGTTATTGTGTGTTTTATCTGGTTATTGCAATCTGAGTTACTGGTCTACCTGCATTAGTTGTTCTTTTATTGCTACTCCTCACTCATGGTGACTCATTTCCTTGTGTACGAATATTGGCTAATTTATAAAACTGTCCCCTTAGAAGAACTTATATTTGCTTTACTATGTGCTGATGGAAGGTAGTAAGCTAGAGCATGCATTTAATTTCTTGCCTTTGGGTTTCTATAACCAGGAAATATTAATTTCATCTCAAGAAAGATAAGAATAACTTTATTTTACATTCTCAGGTAACAAGAGTTTCTTTAATGAAATTGTCTAAACTAACTTCCTAACATACTCAAACTTATTCACTTAAATAACAAGTGTTGCACACCTGAAAATCATACAGTGATATACATCTATTATATCTTACTAAAGCAGAAAAAAGATTGAACAAATACACTTGCTGTTACTGCAAATATTTAGTAGAAAAAAATAGAAGGATATTTCTTCAAAGGTGGCATGAAAATAATAATTAATATATATTATTGCTTATACCCAAAGTATCTGCAAGTCTCTAAAGTAAATGAGTAGCTGTATATATGGAGAAGGCAATGGCCACCCACTCCAGTACTCTTGCCTGGAAAATCCCATGGATGGATGAGCCCGGTGGGCTGCAGTCCACGGGGTGGCAATGAGTCAGACACAACTGAGCGACTTCACTTTTGCTTTTCACTTTCATGCATTGGAGAAGGAAATGGCAACTCACTCCAGTGTTCTTGTCTGGAGAATCCCAGGGATGGCGGAGCCTGGTGGGCTGCTGTCTATGGGGTCACACAGAGTTGGACACGACTGAAGTGACTTAGCAGCAGCTGCAGCAGCAGCAGCTATATATAAGATACATATTTTAAAAATCAATTGTATTCCTATATACTAGTCACAGAATTTTTTTTACAATTATTTAAAAGAAAGATTATACTACTTATAATATCAATTAAAAAATTCAAGTACAGATTTAACAAATTGAAAAGTCTTTCATCTGGAGACACACAAGCTTTATTAAGAGATGTTAAGGATATGATATCACATTCATAGGTTAAATCTTACTAATGTAAAGATATAATTTCCCCAAAAGCACTCTATGAATTTAACGTAATATCAATATTTTCTACATAATTGATTAGAAAACTTGACCATCTTATATTGTATTTGAAAGAGAGAGTTGCCAAGAGTAGCTAAGACTGTTAAAGATTAATGTAAGGAAATTTTTCAAACCAGATCTAAGGCCTGTAGTATAGTTACTGATGCAACGGTAAGCAAACATATGTATGTAAGCAATAGCAAACATTGCTATTGAACATCTTTTCATATATGAAAAGAACATCATACATGAAAATGTGCAAAACACGACAAAATTGACATTGATCTTTAGTGAGCCTGTGATACCAATATGATTTATTAGCAATGTATTTAGAAAAAGTAAAATTTATTAATTGTTATTGAAATATAGTTGATTGATAATCAGCATTGTGCTAATTACTTATGTAAAGCAAAGTGATTCAGTTTGTACATATATATATATATATAATTTTTTATATTCTTTTCCATTATGCTCTATCACAGGATACCAGACCTAGTTCTCTGTGCTGTACAGTAGGACCCAGGTGTCCACCTGCTTCCAACATAAAAGCCCACGTCTCCCAATCCCAAACTCCCTCTCCTTCCCTCCTCCAGCCCCTTCCCCCTGGGTAACCACCAGTCTGTTCCCCATGTCTGTGAGTCTGTTTCTGCTTCACAGGTAAATTCACCTGAGTCACATTTTAGATTCCAAATATATGTGATATCATATATGTCTTTCTCCTTCCAACCCAGTTCACTCATGATAGTGTCTAGTTGCATCCATGTTTCTGGAAATAGCTTTACTTCATTCTTTTTTATGACTCAGTGGTATTCCATCATCTATACGCACATATACATATACGGGCTTCCTTGGTGGCTGAGAGGGTAAAGTGTCTGCCTGCAATGTGGGAGACCTGGGTTCATTTCCTGGATCCCCAGTTTGGGAAGATCCCCTGGAAAAGGAAATGGCAATCCACTCCAGTACTCTTGCCTGGAAAATTCCATGGACAAAGGAGCCTGGTAGGCTACAGTATATATATGTACGTGCAGCACATCTTCTTTATCCGTTCATTCTAGATGGAAATCTTGGTTATTTCCAAGTCCTGACCACTGTAAGCAGTGCTGCCATGAACTTCGGGGTGGATGTGTCCTGTTGAATTAGAGTTTACTCAGGATATATACTCCGGAGTGGTGCCACTAGATACCCTGACAAACCTATTAGTTTAGAAAAAGTAAAACTGACTCTCTCCACCAAAGACAGAAATTAATTCCAGGCAACAGAGGAGATTTAGGTACTAGGGGAAACAATCTGTGCTAATTTAGAAGATGATATGGAAGTGTGCAAGTTTTGTCTAATTTCTCTCCACTATATTCCAACCTTCTGTGTTTCCTCTCTGTAGGGTGGAGAGGTAGAGGTCTGAAAGCTACACTCCCCAGATTTCAGTGCCAGCTAGTTTCCATTCTCTCTTTATCGTACTTCTTTCTTCCATGGCAGTAGCTGGGATTCAGTAGCCTCACATCAGCTCGCAGCCCTGACCCATTTCTCTCAGGGAAGTATTAATATCAGTATTGGGGGACTCCATCCTCCTGGGCTCCTTCTAAAGCAAAGCAGGAATACAGGCTTTGCATGTCAATCATTCTAACAACAGCAGAGGGAGCAGCTTCTGTGAAAGCATTAAAGTTCCCGTGGCTCTGGGTTAAGGCTTGCTGTCTGTTTTTACCTCCCCATCCTTCCAATATTGTTGTTTAGTTGTTAAGTCATGTCTGACTCTTTTCAATTCTGACTCTGAACTGTAGTATACCAGGTTTCCCTGTCCTTCATTATCTCCCAGAGTTTCCTGAAACTCATGTCCATTGAGTAGGTGATGCTATCCAAATATCTTTTCCTCCTGCCCTCAATCTTTCCCAGCATCAGAATCAGAGTCTTTTCCAGTGAATCAGCTCTTCTCATCAGGTGGCCAAATATTGGAGCTTCAGCTTTAGCATCAGTTCAGTTCAGTTGCTCAGTTGTGTCCAACTCTTTGGGATCTCATGAACTGTAGCATGCCAGGCTTCCCTGTCCATCTCCAACTCCTGGAGCTTTCTCAAACTCATTTCCATCAAATCAGTGATGCCATCCAACCAATCTCATCCTCTGTCGTCCCCTTCTCCTCCTGCCTTCAATCTTTCCCAGCATCAGGGTCTTTTCTAATGTGTCTATTCTTTGCATCAGGTGGCCAAAGTATTGGAGCTTCAGCTTCAACATCAGTCCTTCCAGTGAATATTCAGTGTTGATTTTCCTTAGAATTTATTGGGAATTACTGTATTACTTTCAGTCAGGTCAAAATGCTTAGAGGAGTTCAGTTTTCCTGATACACCAGTAACTGGAAATGGAAATACTTATATTCCGCATGGGAAAAATGCAAATTCTGAAGTAATTGTAGAATCATTGCATTTATGACCGTGATGATCTCTGGGATGAGGAAGAAACTGCTAACTGAGGGGACAGGCAGGGCAACCTTTACACGCAACTCCAGCTCTGTTGGCTGTTCTTGATTGCTTAATCTGATTGGTACATGCTTGGGTAATTTTTTACACACAGTTTCATATAATGTCACATATCTGAAATTTTAAAAACAATATATATTATTATTACAAATAATAAAAATATATAATTTAGATTTCTTCAAAAGACACTTTTAAGTAACAAGAGCAATAAAAATCAATGCATATTTTTGGCTTAAGAAACAGATGGAAAACAATTTGAATCAACCCTATTTCTGCTCCCTGTAGAATGTTGTTGACACAGCAATTCAGGAGTTTGGTAAATATTCAAGGCAAACCCTCCATTGGTTTCTATGCCTTTCTCAGCAAAACCCCAAACTCCTCCTATGCCCTCTCAGACTCCACATTCTCTGTCTTCTCCTCACCGCCTGACATCTCCTGTAGATTCCTTCGTTCTCTCTGGTCCAGCCGCACGGGGCTCTAGTCTGTTTCCTGAACACATCAGGCAGGCCCTCATCTAAGCAACAGGAAATCCTTCTACTAGCACCTGCGTGGCTCACTTGTTCACTTCTCTCCTAACTTTATTCATAATTCCCCTTCTCTGAGGGGCTTCCCATGGATAATTCTCTCAAGCACTTCCAATCTCACTGAGCATCATTTTTTTTTTCCTTTCTAGGACTTGTCATTTAGTATCATGTTTTCCTTATTTTTGTTATGACTTGCTTCTCCACTAGATCATAAAATATTTGCAAGGGAAAGATTTTTTTTGCAAGAAAACTTGCTTGGTATTAGTAGGATTTTAACATGTAATTGTTGAACAAATAAGTGAACAAATGACTAGACCTTCCCCAGCAGTCAGGTTATTTTAAAATCAAAATTTTGCAGCATCCTTGTCAATCATCTTTGAAGATCCAGAGCGTTTGAAAAAGGATCGGAGGAGGATTTGAAAAACCAACTTTAGAAAAAACGTTTTTTTGAAACATTAAACTATCACATAAAAGGTTAGGAATTGAGTGTGAATTATCATGGTACTTCTCATTGATTTGAATGGTTCTTTTTATTTTTGAAATTAGCTTGGTAATATTAATTTTGTGCATTTATAATCTCCATTAAAGTAATTTTGGGGTGAGCTTTTTATTCTTGTAGCTCGATGGCTTACAGCATGTACTAAATGAGGACAAAATCTACCTCTTGGAACTTTTACAATCGTTTTATAGAAATAGATTCGCATATATATGAATATCTCTAGGGTGGTTTTTTGAAACATTTCAGGACAATTGCATTTCTGATATATTATTTTTAACTGAGTGCTTGATGGAAAATTTCACATATCTCATAGCCAAATGCTTCTAGTGAAGACCATTTGCAGCCAAGCAGTTTCCTGTTGACAAAAATATTAGAATATTATCATGGCATCTATTAATAAAGTGCTATTTTTGCAATTTTTGACACATTGAAGTAGGCTATCTGTGTGCATTATTCTGGTAATCACTCATGTGTTCAGTATTTATAATCAGAACATTTACTTAAATGAGACTTTTTACAGAATCTTACTATTCATTTTTATTTAGTCTTTTCCTATTTAATATCATAAGCTGAAACTACCATAACTGGAAAATGTTATAGTAATAAATACAAAGATAGCATCATGTTTTTCTCAGCTGAATGCACAAACATTTTAGCACTATTTTTTTCTGAGTGTAGAGGAATTTTCCTCACACTTCATACATAGAGGCATTTGCTCAGGAGTTTCTGTTTCTGGTGATGACTGTTGGTAATACATATTTAAAATCCCCCACTGAAGTTTTATTCTCCACGAGAAACATCTTTCTGGATTATAAACAAATATTAGAGAACTTATGTATTGCAATTCACTTTCTTTTCCCTTCAGTAATTGTAACAAATCGTAACTATCAAGTTCTCAGTAATGAGACGTCCGTGTGCTGTTCTTGTCTTCTATTGTTTGTCCCTGGGTCCATCTAGAAGAGATCATTAAATTACTCAGTTTAAAAGGGCAACATTACTTACATCCTAGGGATAAAAAATGAACTAAAGTCCTGGCGTGGCAGCACGGTCACAAGTCCCAAGGTTAAGTACTACCTACTCATAAATTTGGGTCTTGAGCAATTTTTTTTTTAATTTCCTTTTTTTTTTTTCCTTGTGAAATCCTTCCCTGAACTCTCATGGTTCCAGAGAAATGCCTCAGAGAAGTCAGTCCCAAATGATACAGGGAACAAACCCTCTCCGAGCTTCCAAGGTGGCTCAGTGGTAAAGAATGTGCTTGCCAGTGGAGGAGATACAAGAGACGAAGTTCAATTCCTGGATCAGAAAGGTCCTTGGAGGAGGAAATGGCAACCCACTCCAGTATTCTTGCCTAGAGAATCCCATGGACAGAGGAGCCTGGTGGGTTACAGTCCACCAGAGTTGCAAAGACTGGGACACGACTGAATGACTGAGCACATAAAACATCTCCATTTCATCTGGAGAAGTTCTTCCTTTAGTATATTTTATATCTGTAGTTCTCAGATTTCCCCATGTTTTGTTTTTATTGTGTTTATATTCAGTATTTCATGATCATCAGTCAATCAACATATATTATGAATCTAATGGTTGCTAGATACATTTTTTTATGATTGATTTACAAGTTTTTGTTTGAGTATTGTTTGCTTGATGGTTTGATTATTCTTGTGATTTTGTTCTAACAATCATTTAAGAGTGTAGATCAATGATATGAAATTTTCTGTTTTTAAATTTTGACCTCAATAAAGTCAATATAAACATGAAAACTAGTCACATCAAGTTTGGGATTTCCACATATAGATCCCATAAAACCTGTAAACAAAAGCAAATTCATTTCACTAAATCAAGAAATTCCAACCACTCCTCTGCCCCAAGACCTCTGAATGACAGGCTTCATTTTCATCAACAAGAAGACACTTTGTAGTTTTGTTTCTGATGTAAAAAATGGTCAGATCAGCAATCCTAATGGGTTAGATTGGTTTTCAAGATTTGTCTAGCCTTAAGGAAGAGAGATTCATTTGGGGTCAGAACCAATTTTAACTTATTTGGATATGAGATTACACATTTCTCCATGTTTTAGAGAGAAAAGGGGTACCTATATAAATCAGAAAACAGTCTGTGAGATGCTAAAATGCAATTTTTGTTTTTGGTAGGACCACATAATCTTTCCAGCATCATCTCCATCTGATCAGATGTGGTAATGCATTTGAGTTTAGCACAGTATTGCATAACAGGTTATTCAGCATGCGTTGTCTGAATTAGGATGTCTTAAAGATATTGGATGTGTTGGTTTTTAAAGTGAAAGGGCAAATAGACATCATCTAGTCCAATTCCAGGTACATAGAATGGGCCCAGTTTTTATTTCCTAAAATCAAGAATTTATGAATAACTGAGTAACTGAATTAGTGAAAGAGTATTCAGGGCTGTTTAGTGGCTTAAGTCTAAAGACCAAGGACTCAGTTGAGATGGTGTATCTGAGTATCTCTCAGATTCTGAGTTCTTAAAATGGAGAGTATCCATTAAATTTATTTTCCCAAAGAGGTAGACAGGCAGGATACCAGTGGCAGGAATTCACATAACAACACTTGGCAGGAGAAAGAAAGAAAGAGTTTTGTAGTGTTGGTGGTAACTGAAATAAGGAAGGCATCAACCTGTGGCCAAATTGGGTGAAAGTTGGGCACACTGACAAAGTAAAAGTTACTCTAAAGTTGCTAGTGGTGGCATCACATAAAGAAAAAATTATGAGACCCATGGAACTTGGGGGTTAATGAATTCCTTTTTCCATCCTAGGTTTTACACTTAGCATCACTACCCAAAATGATTCAGTTAATGTCAAGAGTAAGGAAAGAGCAAGAGAAAAATATCATGGACCAGTGCTCACATTGGGCTTCCCACGTGGTATTATTGGTAGAGTATGCCTGCCAGTGCAGGAAACTCAGGAAACTGGAATTCGATCCCTGAGTCCGAAGGATCCTCTGGAGCAAGAAGTGGTGACCTCTTCCGGTATTCTTGCCTGGAAAATTTCATGGGCAGAGGAACGCAGAGTCACACATGGCTGAGTGCTAGCCATGCTTACATTATTTGTCAAATTCTGAAGTAATTAAATATAGAACATATGCACGAATAAGGTCCAATATCTTAGTGCACCACTTAATTCTAAAGTATCAGATATGTTTATTCTCCTAATTATATGTTTAAGCTTGATAGATGATAATGTAACTACTGTTTTAGATGTTCAAAGAAACAGGCTAACTGCTTAAGCATAGACCTAATTTGCATGTAAATTTTTACCTTTTTCAGAGAGCCCTACAATCCCTGTTGGACATTACACAAATATAGAGAGGTAGTTTAAGACTAAGAGAGGTATATCCAAGGATGAGACGGTGGAGAGAAGCAGAAGACCAAGGACCACATCTTGAAGAATACATACGTTTAAGAAACAGGGACAGTAAAAGAAATGTAAGATAAAAGTTAGAAAATTATATAGAAAAGGGAAGAAAATAGAATTATTTCTTCTAGTGAAGATGGAGGTAAAAAGCAGTAAAATCACAGACTTCCCTGGTGGTCTGTTGGCTAATCCTTTGCACCCCCAAGGCAGGGGACATGGCTTCGATCCTTGGTCGGGGAACTAGATCCCAATGCTGCAACTAGAAGTCTACGTGCCGAAACTAAAGATTCCCCATGCAGCAATTAAGACTGAGAATGGCTGAATAAATAAATACATAGATAAATAGCACATATTTTTGTAGAAGAGCAGCAAATCTGTGTATGATGCTCTTTAAGAATTAAAAAGTGGTCTAACAGAGGATGCTCACTTGATACATAAATATAAAAAGGCTTTTAGCCCTTTCAATGGCATCAGTGATTGATGGACCCACCATGATTGTCATAGACTAAGTTATAGTGATTGTGTCACAAGGTGGAGTTTAAAAAGGTATAAGTGAAGTGAAGTGAAGTCACTCAGTCATGTCCAACTCTTTGCGACCCCATGGACTGTAGCCTACCAGGCTCCTCTGTCCATGGGATTTTCTAGGCAATAGTACTGGAGTGGATTGCCATTTCCTTCTCCAGGGAATCTTCCCAACCCAGGGATCGAACCCAGGTCTCCTGTATTGTAGAAACACGCTTAACCATCTGAGCCACCAGGGAAGTAAAAAGGTATAAGGAATTACATGAATCTACACAAGCTGGAATCAAGATTGCTGGGAGAAATATCAATAACCTCAGATATGCAGATGACACCACCCTTATGGCAGAAAGTGAAGAGGAACTCAAAAGCCTCTTGATGAAAGTGAAAGTGGAGAGTGAAAAAGTTGGCTTAAAGCTCAACATTCAGAAAACTAAGATCATGGCATCTGGTCCTATCACTTCATGGGAAATAGATGGGGAAACAGTGGAAACAGTGTCAGACTTTATTTTTGGGGCTCCAAAATCACTGCAGATGGTGACTGCAGCCATGAAATTAAAAGATGCTTACTCCTTGGAAGGAAAGTTATGCCCAACCTAGATAGCATATTCAAAAGCAGAGACATTACTTTGTCAACAAAGGTCCGTCTAGTCAAGGCTATGGTTTTTCCTGTGGTCATGTATGGCTGTGAGAGTTGGACTGTGAAGAAAGCTGAGTGCCGAAGAGTTGATGCTTTTGAACTGTGGTGTTGGAGAAGACTCTTGAGAGTCCCTTGGACTGCAAGGAGATCCGACCAGTCCATTCTGAAGGAGATCAGCCCTGGGATTTCTTTGGAAGGAATGATGCTAAAGCTGAAACTCCAGTACTTTGGCCACATCCTGCAAAGAGTTGACTCATTGGAAAAGACTCTGATGCTGGGAGGGATTGGGGGCAGGAGGAGAAGAGGACGACAGAGGATGAGATGGCTGGATGGCATCACTGACTCGATGGACGTGAGTCTGGGTGAACTCTGGGAGTTGGTGATGGACAGGGAGGCCTGGTGTGCTGCGATTCATGGGGTCGCAAAGAGTCGGACACGACTGAGCGACTGAAGAGTCTCTATGGATAAGTCTACCAAGACTGAATGCAAAAATCTGGAGAAATTTCAAATAGATGTAAGCAAGATGACCAACTCTATTTATTATTCTTAGTACTCTTCCCAAATATAAATACACACTGCAGATTCATCTTTACAGAAGTTAAATAAATTACACAACGGTTTCAGACTTGAATGTATCTGGGAAAATAAAAATTATCTGCAAAAAGCTTTTATGACTAATTGTTACAGTATGAATTAAAAGGAAAGTCAACATTTTCTCTATTCCTTTGAGAGAGAAAAAAAATGGAAGAAGATTTTGACAAAGAAATGCTTTTACTGCTCAAAGGGAACTTGTTTAGGAAACCGAACACATTATAATGCTAGAGCTTTCCTTTCAAAGTGAAATTAAGCTGAGTAATAATAGTCTCCTCCCTTCTGACTTCTTTAAATAAATACATTTGAACATAAACTCTTGCATTGTGGCGTGAAGGTTACAACTCCTTTTACCTTTAATGAGACCAGACAAATCTCGGCGTAAGAATGATATGTTAATGAGATGAGAGCATGAGTCAGCCCCAGGACGTAAAGAACTTTTATTCTTCATGATTGTGTAGAGAGTTTCCTTCACTTGTTAACCTTCATGCATCTTGGTAACACATAAAAGACCATATGGACTTCCAGTTGTAAAGGCACTTTGACTCGGGTGTTTATATTGCTTTGCCAAGAATTTACATTTCCTTATGTTAGGTCCAGCCTTCAGGGACTGCTTCTTCTCTCAGACTACAAATCCAAAGACATTCTTTGATCAGCTCTGTCTCCGGGGCCCCTAAACTCATTTGCACACCCCTCATTCCTGTTTCCTAAAGACTTTTGTTTATTCCCCTAGTTTAATTGAGAAATTTACCACTTAGCTTTAAGTATTCCTCTCCAGTTCTACTTTATTCTGATCTCTCAAACTAGACACCACATATTATAGTTTTATGGAACTAATGTTCACATATTTCACCGGAGCAGTTAAATCACATTTTTTTAACCAATGCTTTTGCGTGTGTGTGTCAAGTCTACATCCTAAAACCATTTTCCTCATTCCTGAAATATGTCTTTCACAATTTATTTTAGTGAAAGTCTATTGGTGACAAACACTTTTAAGTTTCAAATATCAAAAATACTTAGATTTCATTCTTGATTGAAATCTTGAGTTTCAACTTCTATTTTCTCTCAGACCATTACAATTATTTTCTCACTGTTGTTTGGCTTCTTTTAACTGATGCTGTCAATTAGCCAACGGTCAGCCTCATGATTCGTTGTAGGTAATTTCTCTTTTCTCTGTGAATGTTTTTAATTTATTCTTTCTTTGATATTCTTTCATTTCAGTGTGAAATGTACAGATGTGGATTACTTTTTACCTGTACTTTCCATGTTTTCTGGATCTGAAGTTTACTGTCTTTTGGCTCTAAAACTTTCAGACATTGTTTCTTCAAATAGTGCTTCTTTTTAAATTTGTTTCCCCTTCCTTCCTTTTGGAAAATTAATTAAATATATATTACTCAATCACCATGAATTTGAGCAAACTCTGGAAGATGGTGAAGGACAGGGAAGCCTGGTGTGCTGCAGTCCATGGGTTGCAAAGAGTTGGACATGACTAAGTGACTGAACAGCTACAGCAACAAAATATTTCTATTTCCTAAACACAATTTTTAGCCTTTCTTTCACAGTTCAATGTCTTTTCCTCTTTGGACTGTGTTCTGAGAGCTATGAGGATCTCTCTCCATCTATGTATAATCCACTGAGTTTCAATTTTTCAGTTGTGGTTTTTATTTCTAAGTATTCTCTCCATCATTTTTAAAGTGAAGTGAAGTGAAAGTCTCACAGTCATGTCCTACTCTTTGCAACCCCATGGACTATACAGTCCATGGAATTCTCTAAGCCAGAATACTGGAGTGGGTAGCCTTTCACTTCTCCAAGGCATCTTCCCAACCCAGGGATCAAACCCAGGTCTCCCAAACTGCAGGCAGATTCTTTACCAGCTTAGCCACAAGTGAAGCCCAAGAATATTGAAATGGGTGTATCCCTTCTCCAGTGGATCTTCCCAACCCAGGAATTGAACCTGGGCCTCCTGCAGTACAGGCAGATTGTATACCAACTGAGCTATGAGGGAAGCCCATTATTTTTAAAACCTACTGGTTTATCTCTTAAATGTTGCTTACAGTTTCATAACTGTTGTCTTAAACATATATTAAACATATTTATTCTATATGCTGTGAGTGTTAACTCCAAAATCTGAAGTCTCTATGTCCCGTGTGCCCACTCTTATCCATGGCACCAAGCTGCCTGGGCATTTTATAATCTGAGGCTGTGAAACCCAGTGTTTTCCTGCTTTATTTGTAAATATCTTTGAGCCCTAGGTTGAAATTTATTTTTATTGAAAGCTTGCTTTTACTTCTGAAAATGCCTGAGGATAATACCAACCTGTTGTTTTTCGGTCACTAATTGGCGTCCAATTTTTTGCGACCCCATGAACTGTAGCACGCCAGGCTCTTCTGTCCTTCACCATCTCCCGGAGTTTGCTCCACTCATGTCCATTGAGTCAATGATGCCATCAAACCATCTTATCCTCTGCCGTCCTTCTCCTTTTGTGCTCAATCTTTCCCAGCAACAGGGTCTATTTAAGAGTCAGCCCTTCCCATGAGATGGCCAAAGTATTGGAGTTTCAGCTTCACCATCAGTCTTTCCAATGAATATTCAGAGTTGATTTCCTTTAGGATGGATGTTTTTAACCTCCTTGCAGTATAAGGAACTCTCAAGAGTCTTCTCCAAAACCAGAATTCAAAAGCATCAATCTGAGTCCACTATGAATTAAACACTTTTCTTGGAGATCTGGGGAATATACAGGTTACATGAATATGTATTTCAAAACCATTTGAGGAGTGACTTGTAATTATGAATTATCAGGGAAGTGTTCCCTTCTAAGTGGCATCACCAACTCAATGGACATGAGTCTGAGGAAACTCCAGGAGATAGATAGTGAAGAACAAGGAAGCCTGGTGTGCTTCAGCCCATGGGGTCAAAAAGACTAGGACATGACTTAGCAACTGAACAACTAGAACTCAGATTTCAACAAATCAGTAGAATTACTGATTACTTAGTAGAGTTACTAAGTAAAATTACTTAGTAGAATTTTTGTGTGTTTTTTACCTTTAAATAGGGGTAGAGCTTCTAGGATCTGAGTTTCATGCAACCAAATCCATTGTCTTTTTCTGTATAAATTCCATCATCATTTCCCCTTAGCAATCTTCACCATTCTCCATCCCTCTAACTCCCACTTTCCCATACCTAATGATTGTGACATGGTTTGTGTTTTAGCCCCTGGATAAAGGGGCAGTGGTGATTTAGTTGCTCAGTCATGTTTGACTCTTGTGACCCCATGGACTGTAGCCCACCAGGCTCCTCTGTCCATGGAATTTTCCAGGCAAAAATATTGGAGTGGGTTGCCATTTCCTTCTCCAGGGGATCTTCTCGACCCAGGGATTGAACCTGCATCTCCTGCGTTACAGGTGGATTCTTCACCAGCAAAATCACCAGAGATGCCCATGCAAACAAGAACACAACATTGCTGTTTTGCTCCTGGATGATCTGGCCCTGTACGTGTACTTACTTTAAAAAAATCTCTCTCATGAACATAAAATAATGAATAATTTATTATAAAATGAATAGATACATGAATAGTGAAGTTCAATAAACAAAAAGTTTGCAAAATCTACAAGAGACAACAGTGGCTTGTTCATGATGAAATATAGGAATGTGTCTTCTTTCAGATATAATATAAACTGCTTATATGGTTCACTGAAGGTGTAAGTGTCCCATCACTTCTAAAACTTTTATTATTATTATGGTACACTTGTCTTTAGGATAAAAGTTATGCTGCAATTATGCGACCATGACAGTATTAATCTACTCCCTATCCTTCCTAGCTTTTGCCATCTCAAACCATAAAACCATGTGGGAATCTATTCTGACACAAAACATACATTTATGAAGCATTTGCTACTTTATTTTTTTTTCTCATAAGTCATATAAATTATATTCAGAGCATCTCCTATATATCTCTACAGTTAGATTTCAACCTAAAAAGAAAGTCTTAAATATTAAATAGATTTTGTTGTTATCCTTACTTAATAAATTAGTAACCAAACTGTCCCTTTATGACCAAAGTCACTATAACATCCTTGAGTTTTTAGGGTTGGATTCAGATATGCCTCAACATACTTTGTTTATATTAGAGGCAAGTAGTTTTCGGTACCATTAAACCCTGATGTCTGTCACCATCTGGCCTCTGGTGGAGTGTCTCTGTCTCTATTCTTGAGTGTTTTAAGAACATCTTATCTCTACAAACATTGGTTTCAGGATCATACTGCCTGGATCTTCTACCCATTAGTTTTGCCCAGTTACTATTCACCACCTGTAAAATGGGATGATAAAGAAACATCACATAAGGTACTTACACATGTTACCTGAGTCAATACATGTTATGTGCTTAGAAGTGTGTCTAGCCATGAAAAAAGTTCTCAATAGATGACCAATAGCAGCAGCAGGAATAGTAATGTCTTAATTCCCATGGATTCTAATAGAGACTTGACATTCCAAGTTTAAATAATTCCACAAGCTTTAGATCACATGACTTTCCTCCAATGCTATGCTTAGAAGAACGTCACGCCAACTGAATAATACTCGGGTGATGCCTTCCTCTGCAGAGCACGATGTTATCATCGTTTGTCTATCATCTTAAATTAACGTGTTTTGTTATTAATCTGTGACTGCTGTGGAACAAATGACGTAAAATGTGTGGCATAAAATGGCACATCTATAATCTCTCACAGTTTCCAAAGGTCAGAGTTCTAGACACAGCTTAGCTGGGTCCCCTCCTGCAGAATCTCTCACATGGTTGCAAACAAGGGTTCTTGCTTTATATTTTAGTGAAGTAAAGCAAAGATGTGTTAGTTTCAGGTGTAGAACAAAGTGATATATATATATATATATATATATCCTTTTTCAGATTCCTTTCCCTTATGGTTTATTACAAGATATTGAGTATAATTCCTTATGCTATGGAGCAGATCCTTGTGGTTATCTTTTTTACACACAGTTATTAATCCTAAACTCCTAATTTATCCCTTCCCCTTCCCCCTTTAGTTTGTCTTCTATGTCTGTGAATCTGCTACTGTTTTGTAACAAAAGCTTATTTGTATCAAATTTCATATTCTACATATAAGTGGTATCATATAGTATTTTTCTATGTCTGACTTATTGCACTTAGTATGATCATCTCTAGGTCTATTCATGTTGCTTCCAATGATATTATTTTATTCTTTTTTTGTGGCTGATGGACTTCCCTGGTGGCTCAGACAGAAAAGCGTCTATCTACAATGCAGGAGACCCGAATTCGAGCCCTGGGTTGGGAAGATCCCCTGGAGAAGGAAATGGAAATCCACCCCAGTACTATTGCCTGGAAAATCCCATGGACAGAGCAGCCTGATAGGCTACAGTGTATGGGGTCACAAAGAATCGGACATGACTGAGTGACTTCACTTTCACTTTCAATAGCCCATTTAAAAAAATAATATATATATATATATACACACATATATATACATACGTGTGTGTGTGTCTGCCAATTCATCTATTAATGGACATCCAGGCTGCGTCTATGTCTTGGCTACTGTAAAAAACACTGCAGGGAACATTGGGATGCATTATCTTATTGAATTATGGTTTTCTCTGAATATATGGCCAGGAGTGGAATTGCAGGATACTATGATAGCTCTGTTTTTATTGTTCTATGGGGCTACCATACTGCTTTGACTTGGACTGGAGTCTGATTTGAAAGTTTGTCTGGAGAAGGGCCTCTTTGCACTGTTCATCAACACAAGGCATCCATTGCCCCTGGACACGCTTTACAGCCCCCTCGAAAATGAACACATTTCTATATCCCTTTGCTTCAGCCGTACATTCCCAAATGTCTGTGACGTTCTTGTATGAGATGTTACTCAGACACTCTGCAATTTGACTTGGAAAGCATCTACCCATCCCTGGAACCCTCCAAGTATTAGCTATTCCTCAAAGTCTGAGACAAGTTTCATCCTTCGTAGAAAGTCTTATCTCCATTCTCCATAATGACCATTCCTTCCTCTCACCTCTCATTCTACTTCTAGAACCACATTTTTGCCGTGAAATTTTCTCTGGTTTGTTCATAATGATCATATGGAAATAGATACTATTGTATAATAAACAACTTCAGTGTAAAAGCTATGTCTTATTTTAGACTTGCACAATCCTTAAAGCAGAGCTTGAAAATTTGGCACAAATAGTAACAACTATTATTATTAAATGATAATCCAATTAAATTGTCTTCCCAGGTGGTTCTAGTGGTAAAGAACCTGCCTGCCAGTGTAGGAGACATAAGAGATGAAAACTCAGTCCCTAGGTCAACAAGATCCTCTGAAGGAGAGCGCAGCAACCCACTCCAGTCTTCTTGCCTGGAGAATCACTATGGACAGAGGAGCCTGGTGAGCTACAGTCCACAGGGTAGCAAGAGTCAGACATGACTGAAGCGACTGAGTACATCTAGTTAAAAGAATTTTTAGCATGGAGATTATATAATTTACCATTAGAAAAGTAACGTGTTCTTGTAGGCTCTTGGAAGACACTGATAGAATTTTTATTTTAAATTGTGGTTTCATTAATGCACATTTAGAAAGACTGCCATTTTAATCCTTTTTTGGTGGAAGAAATACTGCCAATTATAAATAATCACTGCGATTACAAATTCAAGGCTTGAGTTTACAAGTAACACTGAGGAAAAATATTTCCTTCCAAAAATTTGTAAAGGCAGGTTTTATTTAGTATTGTGTATGTGTTACAGAATGGTATGTTGAAGTTACGTAACCATTTTGGTTTCTCAATAACAATAATACGTGTAGTCAGGAACAGGAAACAAAATCTTTAGTTCCTCTATGTGGACACAGACCATTTTGACAGACTCTATAATGCGTTTAAAGCTTCAGTTGACAGTCATACATATGAAAGGTTTATAATACTATACTACAGAATGTTCACTTAGACAGAAGTGCTCACTGGGGTTGAAGGATTCTACCCTTGAATGCAGAAGCATTCCTTCAATGTAATACTAGACACTTTCTTCATTCATTCATGATTTTTTTCCTCCTAGAGTTTTCTAATTTTTCTTTCAGATCTTTACGAGTGTCTGCTTCACTGTTTCCTTCAGCCTAATCTCAGGCAAGGCAGGTCACCGTCTATACACACAACCATATGGATGAAGATGATAAACAAAGTATTTCAGCACTTATGCTGCTGCAGGATCAACACAGTGAAAATAAATTGCAAGCTCAAAAGAGCACCCGGAATCCTCTACAGAAGGATAACAGTTATAGTCCCAGTACCAAAAGTTTCTGGCTAGTTGAACTTTCACTGGCATTGTGGTCCAAAGGGATGGAAACCTTATTTTCCAGCAGGACCTTTAGAATCGTTGCCTCTATGTTAATGATGCCCATGCATCTCCCCAGGACAACATTTTCCATGGAAGAGCTACGTGTGCGTCTACCCACCTTGTTGCATTGACCAATCTCACGGCTCCTTTGCTTAATACACACCCTGCTTCTTCACTCATGCAGTCCTACTTTATACAGAGCTTAAATCTTCTCCTTAAGCATACGGTTCTTCAGGGTTCAGTTCAGTTCAGTTCAGTCACTCAGTCGTGTCTGACTCTTTTCGATCCCATGAATTGCAGCACGCCAGGCCTCCCTGTCCATCACCAACACCCAGAGTTCACCCAAACTCATGTGCATCAAGTCGGTGATGCCATCCAGCCATCTCATCCTCTGTCGTCCCCTTCTCCTCCTGCCCCCAATCCCTCCCAGCATCAGAATCTTTGCCAAAGAGTCAACTCTTTGCATGAGGTGGCTAAAGTATTAGAGTTTCAGCTTCAGCATCAGTCTTTCCAGTGAACACCCAGGACTGGTCTCCTTTAGCATGGACTGGTTGGATCTCCTTGCAGTCCAAGGGACTCTCAAGAGTCTTCTCCAACACCACAGTTCAAAAGCATCAATTCTTTGACAGCCAGCTTTATTCACAGTCCAACTCTCACATCCATACATGACCACTGGATAAACTATAGCCTTGACTAGACAGACCTTTGTTGGCAAAGTAATATCTCTGCTTTTGAATATGCCATCTAGGTTGGACATAACTTTCCTTCCAAGGAGTAAGCGTCTTTTAATTTCATGGCTGCAACCACCATCTGCAGTGATTTTGGAGCCCCCCAAAAATAAAGTCTGACACTGCTTCCACTGTTTCCCCATCTCTCTGCCATGAAGTGATGGGACCAGATGCCATGATCTTCGTTTTCTCAATGTTGAGCTTTAAGCCAACTTTTTCACTCTCTTCACTTTCATCAAGAGGCTTTTGAGTTCCTCTTCACTTTCTGCCATAAGGGTGGTATCATCTGCATATCTGAGGTTATTCATATTTCTCATGGCAATCTTGATTCCAGCTTGTGCTTCTTCCAGCCCAGCATTTCTCATGATGTACTCTAAATAGAAGTTAAATAAGTAGGGTGACAATATACAGCCTTGACGTACTCCTTTTCCTATTTGGAACCAGTCTGTTGCTCCATGTCGTCAAAAGCCATCTGTTTGTCTCTTACGACCCTGGCATCACCATTCTGTGATAAAAACCAATCACAGTGCTCAGGAATGCACTGAGAAGCGTTCATGTTCTTCGCAATAGCGTGGGTCTCTGGCTTCTTTGGTGTTTAATCCCACAGTGCACGTGCGTGTGCTCAGTTACTCAGTCATGTCCCACTCTTCGCCACCCCATGGACTGCATCCCTCCAGGCTCCTCTGTCCATGGGATTCTCCAGCAAGAATACTGGAGTGGGTTGAAGTTTCCTTCTCTAGGGAATCTCCCCAGCTACTGTCCAACCTGCATCTCTCGTGTCTCCTGCGGTGGCAGATGAATTCTCTACTACTGCACCAGCTGGGAAGCCCAACCCAACAGTAAGGAAGTTTTTATCTCCTTCTGAACTCTTAAACAACACTTTAGTATGATGTTGAGCCTAAGTAGATTTGACCCGTTGGCTTCTTTTCTTTAGATTTTGAGGCCAGACCATCAAACCCCAGCAAAGAATTCCAACTTTCCAACAGAGTTTGTCAGCGATGGCTGCATCCCCATCTTCATGTAGCTGGCATCTGCATCAGAGCCCATCTCCTTTCTAGAGAGTTTGGCCCCCCATCATCTGATATTCTGCTGCTACCACCCAAGCCACATCTCCTTTCTTCCCTCATCTGCAATTTATCACAGACACTACAAATGGATAGACTCACCCTCCCTTTACCTTTGTTTCTGTTATTCTGAGACTGATCAAGTTAAAATGACAGATGATGCCATTTCTCTACTCAAAACGTGTTGGTGGTAGAAACAAGGTGGTCTACCTTTCCTTTCTTTTCTCTTTTTTTTTTATTGGGGGGGGCAAGGGTAGGGGTTGTTTTAAACATGGTGAGCTTGAAATACAGATTAGACATCTATGTAGAAATGTTGATGAAGTGGTTAAATCTAACACTCTGGGATTCAGATGAAGGAATCAGGCTGGAGATATACATGTGAAGCTTGTGATTAGGTAACTTCATGAGCAGTTTGAGTGGCAACAGAAGACGTCCCTGGGCTTACCAGCATTTAGAGGTCAGAGGTTTAAGTTTATTAAAGCAGAATGAGGGGGGAAAAAAGCTAGTTTTTCCAGGTGTCTCCTGGAATCCAAGTGAAGAAAATGTTTCAGGGTGAGATTATGTCCAATGTTGATATTGAAGTCAGACAGAGAACAGAAACTAGTTTTCTTGTTAATGGCTTGCAAGCATAAGTTCAGCTCAGTCACTCAGTCATGTCTGACTCTTTGCAACCCCATGGATTGCAACATGACGGGCTTCCCTATCCATCACTAACTCCCAGAGCTTGGTCAAACTCATGTCCATTGCATCAGTGATGCCATCCAACCATCTCATCCTCTGCCATCCCCTTCTCCTCCTGCCTTCAATCTTTCTCAGCATCAGGGTCTTTTCCAATGAGTCAGTTCTTCCTATCAGGTGGCCAAAATATTGGAGTTTCAGCTTCAGCATCAGTCCTTCCAATGAATATTCAGGACTGATTTCCTTTAGGATGGACTGGTTGGATCTCCTTGCAGTCCAAGGGACTCTCAAGAGTCTTCTCCAACACCACATTTCAAAAGCATCAATTCTTCAGGGTTTGTCTTTCTTTATAGTCCAAGTGTCACATCCACACATGACCTCTGGAAAAACCATAGCTTTGACTAGATGGACCTTTGTTGGTAAAGTGGTGTCTCTGTCTTTTAATATGCTGTTTAGGTTGGTCATAGCTTTTCTTCTAAGGAGTAAGCATCTTTTAATTTCACAGTTGCAGTCACCATCTGCAGCGATTTTGGAGCCCCCAAAATAAAGTCTGTCACTGCATCCATTGCTTCCCCATCTATTTGCCATCTATTTGCAAGCATGGTGAAAGTGAAATCGTAATTGAGGAGGGTTGATTCAAGAGAAAATGTGCAGAGTTCAACTGAAGAGTGTGAGTCTGTTCAGACAATGCTCAGTGTAGACTTACCTCACGGGTTGCTGATTGGAGTTAGAGGAAAATTGCAGAAGAAATGTGGGAACTGATATTAAAAGTAAGAGGGGGATTTTTCTTTTAGAAATGGTAGAAAACTATTTTGATGGTAATACTGATTCAGAAGAAAGGCAGGGAAGGGAGGAGAGCTACAAAAATGTCAAGCTTGGGCCAGAAGGATCTGTCAGGCAGGAGGAAAGGCAGGCAGTAGTTAGGAACCCACGAGGCTTGTCTGTTTTTACAGGAGAGGAGGTGGAGGCGTGGAGTCCACGTGTCATATCTGAGAGCTGGCAGAAGTTCTCTCTCCTACTTACGTTGATTTTCTCGGGAAAATAGAAAGCAAGGTGGGCTGTGAGTGAGCACTGGAGAGAAGATGTTAGAGGTCTGGAACAAGAGAACCTTTGGAAAGGTAGCTGTGTAAGCGTGGGAAAGAGAGTGGGCCGTGTCACCTTGACATGAGCTTTGGGTAGAATGCAGAGCATCACAGTCATCAAAACTGAGTATTGATCAGACCCAAAGTGAAATGTAACCTTATCAGGAGAAAAGACAGCTGAGGAAGGTACATATGTGTGAGAGAAGACAAGGAGAAAAAAAAAATCCAAGTAGAAAAGCCATAGCAGAAGTTTAATAGATATGAACAAACGCAATTTGTATAAAAAGAGGTGAATTCTCAATGAACCAGATTCAAGAGCTAAATGGTTTTCTCTGAAAAAGACTGCATTTCATTTATTTTTAAAACTGATGAAACCAGTTGATTCTTTTTTATGAAGGAATAGTATTGATAAAAATAACATTTAAAAAATTAAGACTTGAAAAATTGAAAAAGGAATAGGCTAAGAGAGAAAGAAGTACATGTCCATGTGTCTATACATGTGTGTGTATCACATCTATATAGATAAGCTATATGCATAGCAGCTTGAATAAATAATGTATGTGTCTGTTTACACTTCACGGCCTTCTTAATTCCCAAAAGGATCTGAGATAGAAACAGATTCGCCAGCTCTGTAATGAAGCTTTGTCACAAGTAATCGTGTGTAGCTGTGCATTTCAGGGAACAGTGGTATCAGCTAGACTAACTCACTTAATTATTAAAACATGGTATTAAAACTAAGACTTTTTTCCTCATAAAAGTCATCTGACATTTCATGAATCAAATAGAGCTGAAAAATAGCAGTGAGAAATGCAAAGAAATACGTAGTTTTCTCATCTATCACTTATGAAATCCTACATTTTGTCAACCAATTACCCCTGATTAACATACCAAGACATTTGTTAGTATCATCTTTTAGCAGGAAAGTTATATATGTGAAGTTGTAAAAATTAATCCTCACCTCCCAACCTCCAGTCCCTATCAAACCATTGTTAATATCCAAGACATTTAAATTAAAAAAAAAAAAAGTCACCTTTGCTGAAAAATGGTAATCGAATATGCCATGACCTTTGGGAGAACAGAGGTCTGCACTTATAAATCCAGCTTCAGCCCTGCCTGTGGTATCCATCCTGGTCGGGCCCAGGCTTGGGGTGGCCTCTGCAGTTCTCCAGAGTTCCTACTGACCTGGGCTCCTGGGACCGTCACCTCACTCTTAGAACTGGGGAGTATGTCCAGAGTTGGTCCTCGAGTCTCTCTCCCAGACCATGATGAAGAGGAGATTACTAAACAGTGTCATGTGTCACAACCGTTCCTGCTATGCAAGCATTCTGATGGTACAAGAAAAGCACTGATTTAATCTTCAGTAATGTTCACGGTGGTTTATTGCATACCCAGAGCCTGAGTTATCACTTCAAACCAAGAACAAGGTCCTCATGCCTGTAACATCCAATGAGCCGTGCAAGGAACTAAGTACATGGACGGCCCTGGAGACATTCCAGCAGCTTCTCCACGTGAGATCAGTCTGTAACAGATGGGACCAGGGTGACTGATTTAATTAGAATATTTTAATAGCAGGATGGCGAACATTGCACAGCTCTATCACTTAGGAAGAAGGTCATTAAATTCACCAAAGTAATTGTTTCATTGGGAGGCTACGTCAAAGAAGAAATATCTACGTCTAATATATATATTTAATTTGAAGGGAATTTCAGATGATTATGAAAATGAAGCCATTATCTAACATATGATGGTTATCTAAATCTTTATGAGAAATGAACCTTTAAAGCTCCTCAAATATTTATCTTGTCTTGTTAACTGAAGCATCCTGGGGCTTGGAGGTCCTTTTGACCTCTTCACTGTCGTCCTGCAGACTTTAGCATGATGCATTAGAAGAGGAAGTAGCCTTTTCAGTGTGCTCAGAATATAGACATTTTGAGACATAAAAGGCAGTTTATATAGTAAATAGCATTTATCTAAAGTTAGTGAACTCTCTGAAGGGAATAGTAACACAAAATGCAATTCTTAGAGGAAGTTAGCATCCTGAAATATGCCCTGAATGAATTCTACAAAAGCAGGAAGCAAGTTAATCTCTTTCAGTTATTATTTGAGCATAAAATTTTGAAGATTTTTATTGAAAAATTTGCTATTAGCCTAAAGTTTATATTTATAGCAATAAAGATTTAGTATATCCAAAAAATGTTTATCTTCTAATCCTGGTGAATAATGTATTACAAATTATCTCACAAACAGTGTCTATTACTCCATTTTGAGCAAATCCTATATGTCATATAATATAAAATAGCAAGTCTTCCTATGATAATGAGTAATTGGCATCACACAAGGCTTAGCACCATGGTACTTAATGGAAATTGAATTAAAGTGACAATATAATTTGTCAGTAAGCCTTTGTAGAATCTGTTGTTCAGTTTCTGAATCAGAAAAATACTATTTTATTGAAAACGATTCAGCCTTATTCATGTATACCTGTTAGAATTTTAAAAATTTTTTTTAGCAAATCAAAATAATTATCTAGGTTTAAGAGGAAGATAAAATGAGATGTTTACTATGCCCATCTGTTTATTTGTCTATCCATAGATCCTTGTAATTATGTAGCAAAAAAGTTTTTTTTAATAAAAGGCAGAATAGTATATTTATTTGCATAGTAATAGGGTTTCATGCTTTATCTTGAGATAGTGTTTTAATTAATGTATTTATTTTTAAATAACTGATAAATGCATTCATTACTGTTTTATTTAGACAAAATGATGAATGTTTAGTACTAAAAACTGGAGACAAGTGAGAGTGAAACAGTTAAACAGAAAACTCCTAGCCAGTAGAGATATTAATATTTGCTTCTGGAATCCAGAAAGTATCATAGAGTCAAAAATACTATGTGGTGACTTGATCAGGATGAAAACTGAGCACTAATTTTCTTCAGCCCCCAAACTCAAGTGAACTATAAACTCTCTCTTACCACCCCAGCACAACTCAAATCTCAATTGAGGAAACAAACTTGGGGAGTGATGACGATAGCGCATTTCTCAGTTAAACAGGCAATTGTACCATGAATTCATTGGAAGCCAGCCCATTGAAGAAGAATACATGCCCGTATGTTATTGAATTACACAGATCACTGCAGTAGCTAGTAACAGGATTAGCTAGCCTCATGTAAAAAAAAAAAAAAAAAAACAAAAAAAACCCCTGAAAAATAGGCCTATCTTTGATTGAACTTTGAACATTAGCAACTAGTTAAAAAATCCTTTTAACTAGGATTTTAACTAAATCAAAAGTCCTTTGCAGTTTGCATTGATATCAGTCTTCAAAAAGTGGACAGTTTGGGACACGGGCAGTGTACACACACCAGAGAGTATGACAAATAAAACAAAGTGGGGTGTGGTGAGGAAAGAATTGGATCCTGGGTGGTTGTGACACACAAGGGATCACAAAATTCCAAGTGAGAAAGACCAAAGATTAATCAGAATTACTTTCACATTACCCATATTTTGATGGGTACCCATATTCAGATTCAGTTAATCATTTAATATACTGCATGTGGTTCTAGTATCTTGCTTTAATCATTCCCAAGGAAAGCTTTTGTTGCTAAGACCATAGCCCTGGATTAAGAACTCTTTCCAGTATTATTAAAGCATGATTGACAAAGTAGTCTAAGCCTCTGGTACCAAGAATGATCAGAAAAGTCAGGTGTCACCTATGAAGCCTACGACTGACTTTATTCCCATCATTCCTGCAGGGGTCTGCTCTGCTCCACACTCATATGAAGCTAAGGACTGGCTCTTCACTTCTTCCCTTCATCAGTGGTTTTCCTACAGCTGAAAGTTCTTCCCCAGATGTACGAAAGCCACATTTTTTACTTTTCCCCTCATTATAAATGCAAAGGTATAGAGTAAAAAATCTATAAAGCGTGTCAAATGTAGGAAAACAATTGCATCATTTCTAAATGCCCTTCTTAAGGCTGGTTCTCTGCTAATGCAATAATGTGCCACTAAAAAGAAATGTGTCCACGTTAAAATCACTTTTCCATTTTTCCCTCTTTAAAATATGACAAATAGAATATTTATTTATATGGCCAGCAATTGAAATAGTGTCAGACTTTTGAGATTTCTGCAAATATTTATTGAATCACAGGAAGAATTAAGCCAAGCAAATCTTCTGTACCTTGTGGAAATGATGCTAATATCTGGCCAATAATAAAGCCAAAGCTTCAGGCTACAATTATTGAGGAACAGATATTAGTTTCACCATGATATATCTCATCTCTCTTTCTGCCTCTGATGAATCAAGTGCTTTGTTTCCTGACTTGCACTGTGTAGGAAATTAACTAGAACATATGAAAATTAAGCCTGCTAACATAGACTCAAGAATACATTAGAGCAGTGTAATAAAATAAGTATCTGGGTTGCGAGAGAGCTTGCATGGTGTGCAGTGGTAAAGAATCTGCCTGCCAATGTAAGAGATGCAGGTTCGATCCCTGGGTCAGAAAGATCCCCTGGAGAAGAAAAGACAACCCACTCCAGTATTCTTGTCTAGAAAATTCATGGACAGAGAAGCCTGGTGGGCAACAATTCATGGGGTCATAAAACAGTCAGACACAACTGGGTGCACACACACACACACAGCTACTATCTAATATGTACAGAGTTAATTTGTACAGTAAAAATAATATACTCTAGTTGGAAGAAAAGATGTACAATTTTGAAAAAGAGCAAATTGAGAAATGTCATTAATATTCAAATAATGAGGTACATTTATTTATTTGTTATGAATCTGGAAAATGAGAGATGATAACGTTCCATGCTTGTGTTCAAAGGCTTTAAGGAGGCAAGTTCTTGAGTGGATTACATTTGGCTTCTGGATTATTTAGCTAATTATGTGTTTGCAGCATGCCTTGTAATTACCAGGTTATACTATATTGGTTCTGTGTCAATACTGTAGAAACACAGAGGATACTTCAAGAAGCAGTCAATAGCCATCTCTGATAGAAGTGGCTTCTTAATCTAATGATTGGTATCTAGTAGCCTGGTTACTGGATGTTTACCAACACAATTCAGAAATCACAATGATAACATGACATTGACATTTTTGTTTCTAAGGGAGAAAAGTCTTTTCAGCATAGTATGACATGATTAACGTTGGGTTCCAATAAGTGAATTTCTTTTTAGATTGGATATAGTGGTCAATGAAGACAATCTGATTTAACGGGCCCCATCTATTTGTGGGTTTCAGATGCTTGCTGCTGCTGCTACTGCTACTAAGTCGTTTCAGTCATGTCCGACTCTGTGCGACCACATGGACAGCAGCCCACCAGGCTCCCCCGTCCCTGGGATTCTCCAGCCAAGAACACTGGAGTGGGTTGCCATTTCCTTCTCCAGTGCATGAAAGTGAAAAGTGAAAGTGAAGTCGCTCAGTTGTGTCCACCTCAGATGCTTACCATCCAACTGAGAAGCCTAAATGAGGGAAAGTCATTCAGTCTTGTCTGACTGTGACCCTGTGGACTATAGCCCACCAGGCTCCTCGGTCCATTGAACATCCCGGGCAAGAATACTGGAGTGGGTTGCCATTTCCTTCTCCAGTGGATCTTCCTGACCCCAGGAATCAAACCAGCATCTCTTGCATCTCCTGCATTGGCAGACAGATTCTTTACCACTGTGCCACCTGGGAAGCCCCTTATTTAGTGCCTAAGGTATGCCTTAGAGAAATATTATGTTATCTTATTTGATCCTCATAACAACTTTATAATGAACCAGGTCTCAACTTTTTAAAATCACATTTTATTTAGTAACATTACAGTAGGCATATTAATTAATGTTTAAACTCAAAACTGATTTTCTTTCCACTAAAGTCCACCTAAAAAGATCATTTAGCTTAACCCACTTATTTTACACAAGAGAAAACTGAGGAGCTGAATATTTAAGTAATTTGCCCTTTCCTATGTAATTGGCATAGTTAAACTTCCACAGAAAATTAACCAGAGAAGAAATTCCACTTCAAGAACCAGTAGAAAAAGAATATATGATTGAGCACAGATTGTATCTTGCTTATCTAATATGGTTACCCATTTTCTTCACTTGATTTTAAACCTAATCAAAAATGGAAACATCCTAAAAGCTTAATACAACAGATTTTCCAAAATCCTTTTTGAAGTCTCATGCATACAACCTTTCATCTCTTGAGACTAACCCAGGCTATGGTTGCTGGCTTACTACTGGTGAATACTGATAGGACTTTTGTTTTGTTTTGTTTTTGAACTTTAGCTGGAATTTTTATGATAAACAACTTTTCTTGATGTTAATAAGAAGCTTAAAACTACTTGTTCCATGGTAGAGTGAAGCTCTAGCCTAATCTTAACTCAGGTGTTCTTAAACTGGGATCCACTGAACCTAAAGGGATTTTTGGCTAGTCTTTTGGGGATTCATGAACCTGAATGAAATTTTAAAAAGTATTTTTACTGTCCTTTAAAATTTAACATTTCCTTTGGCATTCCATGCTGGTATTAAACCACAGTAGTGCAAAGAGTTCTAAGTAACTTTGTTACCAATAGAAATCAGAAGTTTTCATATTCTGTTCAAGTTACTTGAATATATCAAAAAACATCATGTATACACACCACTACTTTGAAATTATGGAATTCATTAATTTTAATATGCTAATTACATTTCAATAAATTGTGTTCCTTTGTCATCCTATGTATGTTATTTTATATGTAAAAAAATGTTGGAAGTCTATGAGATTCACTCGATTGCCAAGGGGATTCATGGCTCAAAAAACTACTAAAATATTAGGAATTCTCCGTGCATATTTCTTTCTTTCTAGACATACTAAAAATGAACCCAAAGTATGATCAGTGCAATTAACTTACCAAAATTCTCCTTTCAAAGTTGGAAAGAAAATAAAAACATGCAATGCTATTTCTCTCTCTTCTTTCCTCTGAGAACTGAGCTCAAGGAATTGTTAGTAATTGCTTCATCACAAAATAAGGAAAATGTGTACTAACAATTTGAATAGCTAACATAGAGTACTTACTTTTATTTTTACGAGAAGCCACTGAACTCAACTTCCAAAGTATTGTCTACAAGGTGATAAATGCTACAGTACACCTCTTTGCAATGTGTATATTCTTTCCGAAGGTCTGGTTCCTTTAGAGTTCTGTGTAGCTAATGGTTTTGTGCACCATCTGGTCTTAAAATCTTTCATTTGGTTTTCTTTCACTGGTCTCACCAACCCAGTTTGAGAAACACTGATGCCATAGAAACTGAAGCCCCTTATCCCAGATTTTTCATTATAGCAAATTAATTTATAAATTTTAGTCAAGAAAGTGCCCTGCTAGTATATTTTTTTTATCTGATTGTGTAAGATATACTGAGCTTCTCAGAACATGTGACTGTGGATTCATCACCCATTCATGCCAGTTAACTCTGTTCTGGAATGAGGCCACAGATGCATCTCAATCAAGACCATTTATCTTACAAAATTTACCACAAATATCAAAGAATATTCATAAGAAGAGTCTGATTAGATTGGGATGGACCAATTATCACTGGCAGAAACTTAGAACTTGTCATTTATGAGCAATACTTAGAGTTCTTTGCTTAAGATCCCACTTTGAAAGTTTATATTAGATCTCTAGAGAGATCTAAAAGACAGAGTGAATCGTTGAACGTGGAAACAGAAGCTATGAACTGCACAGCTAAAATTAGTTAAGAAAATAAATTGTGTGTTATATTTATTTTACCACAATTAATGCAAACTAAACTTTAACAAGTGGAATCAAAAAGCTGTTAATTTCTGCTCAAATGAAATCCACTGAAAACATGATTTGGTTTCAAGATGACAACTTTTGCTAGTCTCTGGTTAAAATTTAAAACTTTGTAAAGGCATATATGATATCATATGTATGTGTATATATATATATATATATATATATATATAATATGACATATATTATCTGCTCAGAGTAATGTCTATTTCTACAAGCATGTCTAAAAAGCATTTAGCTAGCACTTTGAATTTTTTATAAAGTTAATGTTTAAGATAGGTAAAAAAGGACTTGGTTTCTCTTTCACTAAACTTAAAATAATCCAGAAGTGACAGAGGAAATCTAAATCATCCTTACTTGAATATGTGATATAAATGGTGGGTATTTTAGGATGAAGCTTGGCTGATTCATGATTCATCTATTTCGTTTTTTCCTTTCATTCTTCCATGGTCTCTCTAAATTCCTAGGAAACCATGCTAGTGTCATAGAGCTAAGGAAGAAGTGTATGTTCCATTATCATCTTTTGTCTCTGGCAACACTTGTTGTTTAGTCCCTAACTCAAGTCTGACTCTTCTGTGAACCCATGGACTCTAGCCTGCCAGGCTCCTCTATCCATGGGATATCCCAGGCAAGAGTACTGGAGTGGGTAGCCATTCCTTCTCCAGGGGATCTTCCTGACCCAGGGGTTGAACCCATGTCTCCTGCATTGCAGGCAGATTCATTACCGCTCAGCCACCAGAGAAGCCCACTTATTAAGATGCAATTTAATTTAGTCAATTTAATTGGGTCACCTAACATGAAATAACCTCAGATATGCAGATGATACCACCCTGATGGCAGAAAGTGAAGAGGAACTAAAAAGCCTCTTGATTAAAGTGAAAGAGGAAATTGAAAAAGTTGGCTTAAAGCTCAACATTCAGAAAACTAAGATCATGGCATCTGGTCCCATCACTTCATGAGGAAGAGATGGGGAAATAGTGGAAACAGTGTCAGACTATTTTTTTGGGCTCCAAAACCACTGCAGATGGTGATTGCAGCCATGAAATTAAAAGACGCTTACTCCTTGGAAGGAAAGTTATGACCAACCTAGATAGCATATTGAAAGGCAGAGACATTACTTTGCCAACAAAGATCCATCTAGTCAAGGCTATGGTTTTTCCAGTGGTCATGTGTGGATGTGAGAGTTGGACTGTGAAGAAAGCTGAGTGCCGAAGAATTGATACTCTTGAACTGCAGTGTTGGAAAAGACTCTTGAGAGTCCCTTGGACTGCAAGGAGATCCAACCAGTCCATTCTAAAGGAGATCAGTCCTGGGTTTCATTGGAAGGACTGATGCTGAAGCTGAAACTCCAATACTTCAGCCAATTCATGTGAAGAGTTGACTCTTTGGCAAAGACTCTGATGCTGGGAGGTATTGGGGGCAGGAGGAGAAGGGGAAGACAGAGGATGAGATGGCTGGATGGCATCACCGACTCGACGCATATGAGTTTGGGTGAACTCTGGGAGTTGGTGATGGACAGGGAGGCCTGGCGTGCTACAGTTGTTGAGATCGCAGAGTTGGACACGACTGAGCAACTGAAGTGAATTGAACTGAACATGAAATCTGGTCCTGATGTCTATGAACTCTGCCATGCCTTCTGGGCATGAGATCTTGGCACTTAGATACTACACTTATCTCTCTTAAGAGCAGTTTCTTCTTCTACATGAGCCACATAGACTTACTCCTCCATTTCCCCTCCCCACTATTCTATCTAGTCTTCATAACAAACCACATTTATGGCATAAGAAACATTTTATCATGTTCTTGGATTCTAAGGAGCAGGCATCCAGAAAAAGCCCAGTGGGGACAGCTCGTTTCTTCTCTGAGCTATTTTGGGCTTCATCTGGAACACATGACGTCTGGAGACTGAAGTCATCTGAAGGCTTCTTTCCTTTATTCTCATGTCTGAGCAATGAGGCTGGCTGTTGGTTGCAACCTCAGCTGGTCCTGTTGGCCCAACACCTACATGAAGCTTCTCTTGGCTGCTTGGGCTTCCTTATAGCACGAATGGCTGGGTTCCAGGGGAGAAAAAAAATGCAAGAGAAACAGGCAGAAGTTGTTTGCCTTTTATTACATAGCCCTGGAATCACACAATGTCACTTTTCCTGTTTGTAAGCCCACCAGATTCAGGAAGAAACACAAACCCCTCCTCTTGGTGGTAGGACTGTCAAAGTCACTTAGTAAAGACAGAGTGTGGAAAAAAGGAATTGTTACAGTTGTATTTCAAAAATACCACATGCCACACCCGCCTTATGGAGAACTTTATTCCTTACCAAGGTTGCACCAAACCAAGGTTGTTAGAATTTTCTGAAGCTGCCTTCAAGCCCACAGTGCGTATCTCTTCTTTTGGCTTGGCACCATCACGTGGAATCTCTCTTCAAGGTCTGAATATCCATGGGCCACCCTTGGGAATAGAGAGGCTTCACTACTCTCAGATTCCTGTCAAACTCATGTGCAGTCCAACTCTATCTCACTGGACGGAACAGATGGGTGGGTGTGTTGGGCTTCTTTTCAGCTTCCATCAGAAGATGGAAACTTCTCTAACTTTCCTCTCTCTGCCTATCCACTGAGACCTTTATTCATCTGTTTCAGAAAACAAGGAATGTATCTGCATATTGCCGTTCTTACTCTGGTGTTCATTATTTACCTTTTCTCTGTGTTGTAAATATTTGTTCTTAGCATTGTTGGAATCTTTAAATCAGATTTCTTTCCTGCAAATCCACATTTATATGAATCAAGAGTTCGTGGAAGACTTTACCTAGCTTTCGATTTTTAAATCTTATTTTGGAAGTCAAAGCCAATTATTTGACTATTTGTTCATATTCTGTTGTTTTTTCCCTTCACAGGTCAGTAACTCAGTATTATTTTAATGATATAGGTAACTCAGAGTAAAACAGAACCAAGAAAGGGAAAAAAATCAGTTGAATAGAATTTCAAAATGCCATTCTGCTACATTTGCAGAAAGACAACTATCTATACTTACCATTATATAACCAATAGAATTTAGCAATAAGTTTTCCATTATAACATTTACTATGAGTAAGTCATAATAAAATATATTAATCTAATCTTGACACATATACAATTTCTAATTATACTTTATATTTTTATGATAATATGATCTCTAACTGTATAAATATTTAGATCATACCAGATTCCAAGGAAACTCAGGAATATTTAGTAAAGTTTGCTTTTTGACTCAACTCATCTTTTTACTCTCTAATTTGATGTAAGTTCCATTTGTTGTGTTAATATATGTTATGTCATTTTCTAACTATGCAAAAATGTAATATTTAAATCCAACTGATAGATAAAATGCATGACTTGCCAATTGGATGTGTTTATACTAAAAATAGGTTACAATTAGTTGTCAGGTTCTCATAGTAGCAAATTATGAGGTTTATCCTGGCTTTGTTGATTATTTTACAGCTCTCTAAAATACTGACATATATATGATAGATGGTATTGTTCTTACTGTGTCCAATTCTGTTTTACTGCCGTGGACTGTAGGCTGCCAGGCTCCTCTGTCCATGGGATTTTCAAGGCAAGGGTACTGGAGTGGTTTGCCATTTCCTCCTCCAGGGATCCTCCCAACCCAGGGATCACACCTGTTTCTCCTGCATTGGCAGATGGATTCCTTACCATCCGAGCCATTGAGGAAGCCCTTGATGATATACCTGGGTAAAATTTCTGTAATACTTTTAAGTAGATTATTCAATACAGGGAAGATGGTTATAGACATAGACTTGGAGACTGTTTTCAGTGTAATCACAAACTTACAGACTATTTTTAGGAGATTTTTTTTTTTTAAGCAGAGGAGAAATATACTCAAAAATACTCTGGTAAAGACTTCTGCTTTCCAGTTTGACATGTAAAGAGATTGAAATTCACTATTCCTTCTCAATAACATATGAAAAGATGAACAGATGGAAAAATTAACATTAAATAAAACTGTGAAAAAAAGAGATGACACAGGATAAACTGCTGCCTCTAAGACTAGACAGACAGGTGAACACAGAGAGTTACAGCTTCTTGGAACCTGAAAAGAAAACCCTTAATACAAGCTGTGGACTTTTGGTGATGCTAGATCAGTGTAAGTTCACTGCTTGTAACAGATGTAGTGTTTGATGGAGGAAGTTGAGAATGGTTTGGGGGGCGGTGCTATGCATTTGTGGGGGGAATCTCTGTACCTTTACCTCAGTTTTGCTGTGAACACACAGCTCCTCTAAAATATGAAATCTTAACACGAATTTTTTTTTAATTACTCTACTAATATAAATTTGAAAAAGTTATTGAAAAATACACGATGATATTTCTGGAAGTATTCTGCAATGAGAAAATGAAGCATTTCTTCAATTTTTCATTAGACTCAAAATTGTTACTGGTAGAATTCCCATATGCCTGTGTGTGAACACACAGAAACACACACAGAGGGAGAGGATGAAAACAGAGAAGTTAAATATAAAAAGCAAACAAAGAAACAGATCAGTAATTGAAGGAAGGAAGAGGCCCAGTCTTCATCTTCTAAAGTAGTAGTTCTGAAAACATAGTATTCAGGCTCTCGGGGTCCCCTAGACACCTTCATTGTAATAGGCAAATTATTTTCATGATAATAATGAGGAGTTATTTGTCTTTCTTACAGCATTGCTGTATGTGTTCACCTTGTAAAGCAGCTTGGGTAAAACTTGTGGCTTCTTGGTGCAAATCAGCTGAGTGACCCTAAACCACAGGTAGCCATGGATTTCTTCACAGTCAGGAACGTGTAAGGAAAACATAATAAGAAAATTTACTCAAGACTTTCCTAAGTGAAACATAAAAATTATGACTTTGGTTAAATCTTAACTCTCTGGTAATGCTGTTGTAATTTACTGAGTGATGAAATGAAGCATTTTTTATAATTTATAAAGCATTACCGCTGCATATCAAAGTATGATATTGCTCCCTAGCTTGTGTAATTGTCTGAATTGCAAGCCAAACTAGCTCTTTTATTTCATGAAGCACCATTTTCACTTGAAAGAAAGATTGACAGAAAAGCTCTCTTTATTTATTTTTTAATAATAAACAAAGACATTGAACTTGCCACTTTAAGAAAAAACCTGATAGGGACTTCTCTGGTGGTTCCTATGGTCTCTGGTGGTTAAGAGTTCACCTTCCAGAGCAGGGGGTATGGGTTTAATCCCTGGATGCAGGGGCTAAGATTCCACATGCCTCATGGCCAAAAAAATAAAACATAAAAGAGAAACTATATTGTAAAAAAATTAATAAACTTTAAAAAGTGGTGTGTGTGCATGCTCAGCTGCTTCAGTTGTGTTCGACTCTGCAACCCTGTGGACAGTAGCCCATCAGGTTCCTCCATCCATGAGATTTCCCAGGTAAGACTAGAGTAGGTTGCCATGTCCTCCTCCAGGGGATCTTCCTGACCCAGGGATGGAACCCACGTCTCTTACGTCTCCTGCAATGGCAGGCAGGATCTTTAACACTAGCGCCACCTGGGAACCCCTCTTTCCATCCTTATCTGTGATTATATTATTTTCTTCTGACTTTTCTCCTGTCCTTTTATTATTCCTTTCTGGTCCCTTTCAATATTTTAAAATATTGGTGTTTCTGACAGTTTACTCCTAGCTGTTTATTTTTCTTCTGTAACATCTCCCTGGTGACTGTTGTGAAAGAGGCTCCATCTGCTGTGGGTGGCACTGTGCATTCTTACCAAGGACGCCAAGAGCATGCAGCTCAGCCCACTCTCCCCTGGGGCTTTCTTTGGACTGCGTTTTCAGTGAGAGGTCCTGAAGGGTGAGAGACGAACGGCACCCTGACTTCTCT
The DNA here is from genome assembly GCF_032452875.1 of Bos javanicus. Classification (NCBI taxonomy): domain Eukaryota; kingdom Metazoa; phylum Chordata; class Mammalia; order Artiodactyla; family Bovidae; genus Bos; species Bos javanicus. The sequence continues at coordinate 80,687,540 of NC_083879.1, forward strand.
TTTGATGCAAGCAGCAGACTCCTCAGTCTCAGTGCTCCTCTTCTCAGTGCGACCTGCTGTGTGTGCCAGCATCCATCATGGGCCGTCTGCATTACCTCCTGGGATCTGAGTGGCTTGGCAAGCTGACAGAAACAGATGAGAACCTCTGGCTTTCCTGTTTGGGTTATAACCAGATGCCAAGTGTCTTCTGCCAGCACCTAAGAAATGGTGGCAGGCAGATTTGCTAACTTTCAAGTAGAATAAAACCCTTGACCTCTCACAGTTCTTGAGTGTAATCTTTTTTTTTTCACCTGGGGTTCCCAATAAAAGTCACAAAAGCAAGGACTTATAAAATGCATGACTTTAACCTAGATTACTGTCTTAGCTCCAGATAATCTACTAGAATAATAGGAAAAAGATACATTTCATTCCTATTTTGCTCAAACGTAAGGTAATTCATTTCCTCACTGGGTGTAAAATCCTTGAAGTATAGGTCAGACCTTCTAGATATTGTATTTGCAGCCCTACATTTTGTATTAGGTCACAGCTGGACTTCAGTAAGGTCCTCAATAAGAACTAGTTATCAGTGATATTACTTTCTTCTTTGATGCACTACTATCGGGTAAGAATTCCCAAGCAATAATTCAAGATCCCACAGAATCTTGTTTTTTTTTTTTCTTTTGTTCCATATTTTCCAGAAATGTAATTAATTTAGCTTGAGAGTTTTCTCACAAGCTGCAGCCCTAACCCATGCCCTTTTAAACAGTGTACCTCTAACAGTGTCTGAAAACTTAGCTGAGCAGAGAGCTATAGCCAAGAGTTTTGTTCAAATGCACAAAATACAATATGTTGGTTCCAAGACTGCAGTTTCAGCTCATGGCCGGTGTGATCATGGTCCAAAGCCAACTCTTGGTATGGACACAGTACCCCTGTGGGAGGAAGGAAAAATATCTCTTGTAACGACATTTTAGTTATGGTTTCAGAATCCAAATTATTGACACATTTTGCTTAGTGAGAAATAAAACAATAAAACTTTGAAACCATAATTAAGGCTAGGGTCATATTTTAGGAGAGTTTGAACAGAACATTTGCACAGAACAGAAGAACCTTCCAGAGACATTTACAAAAATTAAAAAGGTTGGTTCGAATGATGACCAAATGATATCAATGAGGTGTTCTTCCATTGAAGTCACATGATTTGTTACTGTATATTCTTGAAGAATCAAGCTTTAGGCCTTTCATAGCAGGATTCTGGGAGCCCCAGTGAAATCTACAGATTGTTCTAGCAGGTTCCACAAATATACACTCTGTTTTATATCTCTGCCAACTGTGACTAGTTAATAACCATCTTCATAATGAGGCATATTTCAGAAATTAAAACCACCCCTTGATTTTGTTCTGAAGAGGCAGATCAGGTGGTCTGGTATTCCCATCTCTTTCAGAATTTCCCACAGTTTATTGTGATCCACACCACCAAAGGTTTTGGCATAGTCAATAAAGCAGAAATAGATGTTTTTCTGGAACTCTCTTGCTTTTTCCATGATCCAGCAGATGTTGGCAATTTGATCTCTGGTTCCTCTGCCTTTTCTAAAACCAGCTTGAACATCAGGAAGTTCACGGTTCACATATTGCTGAAGCCTGGCTTGGAGAATTTTGAGCATTACTTCACTAGTGTGTGAGATGAGTGCAATTGTCTGGTAGTTTGAGCATTCTTTGGCATTGCCTTTCTTTGGGATTGGAATGAAAACTGACCTTTGCCAGTCCTGTGGCCACTGCTGAGTTTTCCAAATTTGCTGGCATATTGAGTGCAACACTTTCACAGCATCATCTTTCAGGATTTGGAATAGCTCAACTGGAATTCCATCACCTCCACTAGCTTTGTTCGTAGTGATGCTGTCTAAGGCCCACTTGACTTCACATTCCAGGATGTCTGGCTCTAGGTCAGTGATCACACCATCGTGATTATCTGGGTCGTGAAGATCTTTTTTGTACAGTTCTTCTGTGTATTCTTGCCATCTCTTCTTAATATCTTCTGCTTCTGTTAGGTCCATACCATTTCTGTCCTTTGTCGAGCTCATCTTTGCATGAAATGTTCCTTTGGTATCTCTGATTTTCTTGAAGAGATCCCTAGTCTTTCCCATTCTGTTGTTTTCCTCTATTTCTTTGCATTGATTGCTGAAGAAGGCTTTGTTATCTCTTCTTGCTATTCTTTGGAACTCTGCATTCAGATGTTTATATCTTTCCTTTTCTCCTTTACTTTTCACTTCTCTTCTTTTCACAGCTATTTATAAGGCCTCCCCAGACAGTCATTTTGCTTTTTTGCATTTCTTTTCTATGGGAATGGTCTTGATCCCTGTCTCCTGTACAATGTCATGAATCTCATTCCATAGTTCATCAGGCACTCTATCTATCAGACCTAGGCCCTTAAATCTATTTCTCACTTCCCCTGTATAATCATAAGGGATTTGATTTAGGTCATACCTGAATGGTCTAGTGGTTTTCCCTACTTTCTTCAATTTAAGTCTGAATTTGGCAATAAGGAGTTCATGGTCTGAGCCACAGTCAGCTCCTGGTCTTGTTTTGCTGACTGTATAGAGCTTCTCCAACAGTTAGAACTGGACATGGAACAACAGACTGGTTCCAAATAGGAAAAGGAGTTTGTCAAGCCTGTATATTGTCACCCTGTTGATTTAACTTATATGCAGAGTACATCATGAGAAATGCTGGATTGGAAGAAACACAAGCTGGAATCAAGATTGCCGGGAGAAATATCAATAACCTCAGATATGCAGATGACATCACCCTTATGGCAGAAAGTTAAGAGGAACTCAAAAGCCTCTTGATGAAAGTGAAAGTGGAGAGTGAAAAAGTTGGCTTAAAGCTCAACATTCAGAAAACGAAGATCATGGCATCTGGTCCCACCACTTCATGGGAAATAAATGGGGAAACAGTGGAAACAGTGTCAGACTTTATTTTTCTGGGCTCCAAAATCACTACAGATGGTGACTGCAGCCATGAAATTAAAAGACGCTTACTCCTTGGAAGGAAAGTTATGACCAACCTAGATAGCATATTCAAAAGCAGAGACATTACTTTTTCAGCAAAGGTTTGTGTAGTCAAGGCTGTGGTTTTTCCTGTGGTCATGTATGGATGTAAGAGTTGGACTCAGTGAAGAAGGCTGAGCACCGAGGAATTGATGCTTTTGAACTGTGGTGTTGGAGAAGACTCTTGAGAGTCCCTTGGACTGCAAGGAGATCCAACCAGTCCATTCTGAAGGAGATCAGCCCTGGGATTTCTTTGGAAGGAATGATGCTGAAGCTGAAACTCCAGTACTTTGGCCACCTCATGCAAAGAGTTGACTCATTGGAAAAGACTCTGATGCTGGGAGGGATTGGGGGCAGGAGGAGAAGGGGATGACAGAGGATGAGATGGCTGAATGGCATCACTGACTCAATGGATGTGAGTCTGGGTGAACTCCGGGAGTTGGTGATGGACAGGGAGGCCTGGCGTGCTGCGATTCATGGGGTTGCAAAGAGTCGGACATGACTGAGCGACTGATCTGATCTGATCTGATCTGATTTTGTTCTGGTTAGATAGACCTTTAAATTTGGTCATCAGAAAAACAGATTCAGCTATTATTCTAACTTAAAACTTTGTTTGAAATGAAACAGAGAAAAAAAATTTATAATACATATATGTATATATACATACACACACACACACACACACATATATATATATAATACAAATGCAGGCACACCTCAGAGAACTTTCATGTTCTGTGCCATACTACTACAATGAAGCAAATACCACAATAAAGAAAGTCACCCAAATGTTTCCCAGTGCATATTAAAGTTACATATACACCATACTGTTGTCTGCTAAATGTGCCATAGCATATGTCTAAAAATGATGTATATAACCTTAACGGGAGCACTGTGGGAGTCTCTGCTGGAGGAGTGGGTCGGTAGTTGCCTGCTGCAGGGTCCAGGCACCAAGCACTGCAGAGCTGGCATGGAACCTTCTGAAGGAGGTCCCATTATCTTCATTCAGTTCACTTCATTTCAGTCATTCAGTCGTGTCCGACTCTTTGTGACCCCATGAACCACAGCATGCTAGGCCTCCCTGTCCATCACCAACTCCCAGAGTTCACTCAAACTCATGTCCATGGAGTCAGTGATGCCATCCAACCATCTCATCCTCTGCCATACCCTTCTCCTCTTGCCTTCAATCTTTTCCAGCATCAGGGTCTTTTCAAATGAGTCAGCTGTTCGCATCAGTGGCCAAAATATTGGAGTTTCAGCTTCAACATCAATCCTTCCGATGAATATTCAGGACTGATCTCCTTTAGGATGAACTGGTTGAATTTCCTTGCAGTCCAAGGGACTCTCAAGAGTCTTATCTGACCCCACACTTCAAAAGCATGAATACTTCAGAGCTCGGTTTTCTCGATAGTCCAACTCTTACTTGACTGCTGGAAAAACTATAGCCTTGACTAGAGGGAACTTTGTTGGCAAAGTAACATCTCTACTTTTTAATATGCTGTCTAGGTTGGTCATAGCTTTCCTTCCAAGGAGCAAGTGTCCTTTAATTTCAGGGCTGCAATCACCATCTGTAGTGATTTTGGAGCCCAGAAAAATAAAAGTCAGCCACTGTTTCCACTATTTTCCAGTCTAGCTGTCATGAAGTGATGGGACCATATGCCATGATCTTAGTTTTATGAATATTGAGCTTTAAGCCAACTTTTTCACTCTCCTCTTTCACTTTCATTGAGACACTGTAGTTCTTCTTCACATTCTGCCATAATGGTGATGTCATCTGCATATCTGAGGTTACTGATATTTTCCCAGCAATCTTGATTCCAGCTTGTGCTTCATCCAGCCCAGCGTTTCTCATCATGTATTCTTCATAGAAGTTAAATAAGCAGGTTGACAATATACAGACTTGACTTACTCCTTTTCCTATTTGGAACCAGTCTGTTGTTCCATGTCCAGTTCTAACTGTTGCTTCCTGACCTGCATACAGATGTCTCAAGAGGCAGGTCAGGTGGTCTGGTATTCCCATCTTTTTCAGAATTTTCCACAGTTTATTGTGATTCACACAGTCAAAGGTTTTCGCCTAGTCAGTAAAGCCGAAATAAATGTTTTTCTGGAACTCTTACTTTTTCGATGATCCGACAGATGTTGGCAATTTGATCTCTGGTTCCTCTGCCTTTTCTAAAACTTACCTCCACCATAGTTTGGCATCAGGTCAAACAACAGTAGGGAGCACAACCCCGCCCATCAACAGAATATTGAATTAAAGATTCATTGAGCATGAGCCCCGCCCATCAGAATAAGGCCCAGTTTTCCATCAGTCAGTTTCTTCCAACAGGAAGCTTCCATAAGCCTCTTACCCTTCTCCATCAGAGGGCAGATAGAATGAAAACCACAATCACAGAAAACTAATCAAACTGATCACATGGACCACAGCCTTTTCTAACTCAATGAAACTATGAGCCATGCATGTAGGGCCACCGAAGATGGACAGGTCATGGTGGAGAGTTCTGACAAAATGTGCTCCACTGGAGAAGAGAATGGCCAACCACTTCAATATTCTTGCCTTGAGAACCCCATGAACAGTATGAAAAGGCAAAAAGATAGGACACTGAAAGATGAACTCCCCAGGTTGGTAGGTGCCCAATATGCTACTGGAGATCAGTGGAGAAATAATTCCAGAAAGAATGAAGAGACAGAGCCAAAGTGAAAACAACACACAGTTGTGGCTATGACTGGTGATGGAAGTAAAATCTGATGCTGTAAAGAGCAATATTGCATAGGAACCTGGAATGTTAGGTCCATGAATCAAGTTAAATTGGATGTGGTCAAACAGGATATGGCAAAAAAAAAAAAAAAAATCAACATTTTAGGAATCAGTTAACTAAAATGGATTGGAATGGGTGAATTTAACTCAGATGACCATTATACCTACCACTTTGGGCAGGAATCCCTTAGAAGAAATGGAGTGGCCATCATGGTCAACAAGAGTCTGAAATGCAGTACTTGGATGCAATCTCAAAAATGACAGAATGATCTCTGTTCATTTTCAAGGCAAACCATTCAATATCACAGTAATCCAAATCTATGCCCCAACCAGTAATGCTGAAGAAGCTGAAGCTGAATGGTTCCTTGAAGACCTACAAGACTTTCTAGAATGAACACCCCAAAAAGACGTCCTTTTCATTATAGGCGACTGGAATGCAAAAGAAGGAAATCAAGAGATACCTGGAGTAATAGGCAAATTTGGCCTTGAAGTACAAAATGAAGTAGGGCAAAAGCTAACAGAGTTTTGAAAAGAGAACGCACTGGTCATAGCAAACACCCTCTTCCAACAACACAAGAGAAGAGTCTACACATGGACATCACCAGATGGTCAACACCAAAATCAGATTGATTATATTCTTATAGCCAAAGATGGAGAAGCTCTATACAGTCAGCAAAAAAAAGACTGGGAGCTGACTGTGGCTCAGATCATGAACTCCTTATTGCCAAATTCAGACTTAAATTGAAGAAAGTAGGGAAAACCACTAGACCATTCAGGTATGACCTAAATCAAATCCCTTATGATTATACAGTGAAAGTGAGAAATAGATTTAAGGGGCTAGATCTGATAGACAGAGAGCCTGAATAACTATGGACAAAGGTTAGTGACATTGTATGGGAAGCAGTGACCAAGACCTTCCCCAAGAAAAAAAAATGCAAAAAGGCAAAATGGTTATCTGAGGAGGCCTTACAAATAGCTGAGAAAAGAAGAGAAGCTAAAGACCCATGAGAAAAAGAAAGATATACCCATTTGAATGCTGAGTTCCAAAGAATAGTAAGGGAAGATAAGACAGCCTTCCTTAGTGATCAACGCAAAGTAGAGGAAAACAATGAATGGGAAAGACTAGAGATCTCTTCAAGAAAATTAGAGATACTAAGGGAACATTTCATGCAAAGATGGGCACAACAAAGGAGAGAAATGGTATGGACCTAACAGAAGCAGAAGATATTAAGAAGAGGTGGCAAGAATACACAGAAGAACTGCACAAAAAAGATCTTCACGACCCAGATAATCATGATGGTGTGATCACTCACACTCACCTAGAGTCAGACATCCTGGAATGTGAAGTCAAGTTGGCCTTAGGAAGCATCACTATGAACAAAGCTAGTGGAGGTGATGGAATTCCAGTGGAGCTATTTCAAATCCTAAAAGATGATGCTGTGAAAGTGCTGTACTCAATATGCCAGCAAATTTGGAAAACTCAGCAGTGGCCACAGGACTGGAAAAGGTCAGTTTTCATTCCAATCCCAAAGAAAGGTAATACCAAAGAATGCTCAAACTACTTCAAGATTACACTCATTTCACCCACCAGTAAAATAATGCTCAAAATTCCACAAGACAGGCTTCAGCAATACATGAACCACGAACATGCAGATGTTGAAGCTGGACTTAAAAAAGCCAGAGGAACCAGAGATCAAATTGCCAAAAAAGCAAGAGAGTTCCAAAAATCATTGACTTCTGCTTTATTGACTATGCCAAAACTTTTGACTGTGTGGATCACAACCAACTGTGGAAAATTCTTCTAGAGATGGGAATATCAGACCACCTTACCTGCCTCCTGATAAATCTGCATACAGATCAAGAAAGAACAGTTAGAACTGGACATGGAACAACAGACTGGTTCCAAATTGGGAAAGGAGTACATCAAGGCTGTGTATTGTCACCCTGCTTATTTACCTTATATGCAGAGTATATCATGCAAAATCCTGGGCTGGATGAAGCACTGGAATCTTCTGGAATCCAGATTTCCAGGAGAATTATCAATAACCTCAGATATGCAGATGACACCACTCTTATGGCAGGAGTGAAGAAGAACTAAAGAGCCCCTTGATGAAAGTGAAAGAGGAGAATGAAAAAGCTGGCTTAAAACTCAACATTCAGGATCCTGGCATCCGGTCCCATTACTTCATGGCAAATAGATGGGGAAATAATGGAAACAGGGACAGACTTTATTTTTGCTGAGCTCCAAAATCACTGCAGATGGTGACTGTAGCCATGAAATTGAAAGATGCTCGGTCCTTGGGTTAAAAGCTATGACCAACCTAGACAACATAATAAAAAGCTGAGACATTACTTTGCCAACAAATTTCCCTCTGGTCAAAGCTATGGTTTCCCAGTAGTCATGTATGGATGTGAGAGTTGGACTATAAGGAAAGCTGAGTGCTGAAGAATTGATGCTTTTCAAGGTGGTGTTTGGGAAGACTCTTGAGAGTCTCTTGGACTGCAAGGAGATCCAACCAGTGAACCCTAAAGGAAGTCAGTCCTGAATATTCACTGGAAGGACTGATGTTGAAGCTGGAACTCCAATACTTTGGCCACCTGATGAGAAGAACTGACTCATTGGAAAAGACCCTGATGCTGGGAAAGATTGAAGGCAGGAGGAGAAGGGTATGGCAGAGGATGAGATGGTTGGATGGCTTCACCGACTTGATGGACATTAGTTTGAGTAAGTTTGAGGAGTTGTTAATGGACAGGGAAGCCTGGCATGCTGCAGTCCATGGGGTCTCAAGGAGTCGGACTTTACAGAGCAACTGAACTGAACCTTAATTTAAGGGATTCCCTGATGTCTCTCCGGGTAGAGAAACTGCCTGCAATACAAGATAAAGGAGTTCAATCTCTGGGTCAGGAACATCCCTGGAGGAGGGAAGTGCAGAGGAGCTTGGTGGGCTACTGTTCAAAGTGTCACAGAGAGTCGGACATGTCTGAGCAACTAAACACACAACCTTAATTCAAAGATACTTTTTTTTTTTTTTTTTGCTACCAATTACTGACATCATCTTAGCCTTTAGCGAGTTGTAATCTTTTTGCTGAGGTTAGGTCTTGTCTCAGTGTTGGTGGCTGCTGACTGATCAGGGTGATAGTTGTTGAAGACTGGATGACTAAGGTAATTTCTTTAAGTAAGACAACAGTGAAGTTTGCCACACAAACTGACTCTTTCTTTCATGTACAATTTCTCTGCAGCACGCCATGCAGTTTGATAGCATTTACCCACAATAGAATCTCTCTTAAAATTGGAGTCAGCCTTCTCAAAACTTGCCTTTATTGTATCCACCTAATTTATGTAATGTTCTAAATCTTTTGTTATCATTTCAAAAATCTTCCCAGAATCTTCCCCAGTAGATTTCATCTCTAGAAACTATTTCCTGCTTCTCTTCTGTGAAAATTTGCTCATGAGGTTACATTGTCTTCAGGCTCCACTTCTAATTCTAGTTCTCTTGCTGTTTCCACATCTGCTGTTACTTACTTCATTGAAGTCTTAGAACACTTCAAAGTCATCCATGAAGGCTGAAATCAACTTCTAAACTCTTCTTAATATTTTTGCTTCTTTCCATTCCCAGATGGCTCAGTGGGTAAAGAACCCACCTGTCCAATGCAGGAGACACAGGAGACTTGGGTTCAATCCCTGGGTCATGAAGATCCCTTGGAGGAGGGCATGCAACCCATACCCACTCCAGTATTCTTGCCTGGAGAATACCGTGGGCAGAGTAGAGTGGCAGACTATAGTCCATGGGGTCCCAAAGAGTCGAACAAAACTGAAGTGACTCAGCACATAGGCATAAATCACAAACATTGCAAACCGCATCTAGATTGCTGAAATCTGTCCAGAAGGCTTTCAATTAATTTTGCCCAGTTCTGTCAGAGGAATTTCAATCTATGGCAGGTATAGCCTTATGAAATGTACTTCTTAAATATTGAGAGTTGAAAATTAAAGTTACTTCTTGATTGATGGGCTGCAAAATGGATTTTGTGTTAGCAGGCATGAAATCAACATTAAGTCCATTGTACATCTCAATCAGAGCTCTTGGGTGACCAGATGCATTGCCAAAGAGTACTAATATTGTGAAAGGAATTTTTTCCTGAGCAGTCAGTCTAAATAGTAGGTTTGAAATATTCAACCCAAACCATGTGATAAATAGAAACTGTTATCCAGGCTTTGTTGTTCCATTCATGGAGCACAGAAAGAGTAGATTTAGCATAATTCTTAAGGGCTCTCAATTTTTGTTTTTCTTTTTGAATGTTAAAGGAGTGTTGGCTTCAACTCAAAATCCCAACTGCATTAGCCCCTAAGAAAAAGGCCACCCTGTCATTTGAAACCAGGCATTGACTTCTCCTTTCTAGCTATGAAATTCTTAGCTGGTATCTTCTCAAAATATAAGGCTATTTCATCTACACTGATCATCTTAATGTGGCCACTTTTATTAATTATTTTAGCAAGATCTGGGTAAGTTGTTGCAGTTTCCACATCAGCACGTGGTCTTTTCAGTTCAGTTCAGTCCCTCAGTCATGTCCGACTCTTTGTGACCCCATGGACTGCAGCACGCAAGGCCTCCCTGTCCATCACCAACTCCCAGAGTCCACCCAAACCCATGTCCATCGTGTCGGTGATGCCATCCAACCGTCTCATCCTCTGTCGTCCCCTTCTCCTCCTGCCCTCAATCTTTCCCAGCATCAGGGTCTTTTCCAATGAGTCAGCTCTTCGCATCAGGTGGCCAGCGTACTGGAGTTTCAGCTTCAGCATCAGTCCTTCCAATGACCTTGGACTTGTATGTGATGGAGATGGCTTCTTTCCTTAAACCCAGTGAACCCACGTCTGCTAGGTTCAAACTCTTCTTTGGCAGCTTTCCTACCTTTCTCAACCTCAATAGACTGAAAGGAGATAGGAACTTGTTCCAGATTAGGTTTTGATTTAAGAAATTGTTGTGATTGGTTTGATTTTCTATCCAGGCCACTCAGATATTCTCCATATCAGTAGGAATGGAGTATTTTGCTTTCTTACCTTTTTGTGTGTTTGTTGGAGTAGCATTTTTTGTTTCCTCAAGAGTTTTTCCTTTGCATTCACAACTTGGCTATTTGTTGCAGGGGGACCTTGTTTCTTAGAGGCAAACAAGATGCCCTGAAGTAGGTGAATGGATGAATAAACAGTGGTACATCTAGAAAAAGAAATATTTTTCAGGACTATCTAGTCGTGAAAAGACCTTAAATGCATGTTCACCAAGGGAAAGAAGCCAATCTGAAGAGTCTACAAACTCTACTACAAACTATAGTCGGGTACATTTTTGAAGAAAATTTCATGAGCACTGGATAGAGGGAATCATGATGAGTGCTAGATAAGCCACAATTTTATAAATAATGCAGCTGCACAAAATAGTGTATTAATACATGTCCCTTCCTGTCTCTGCTATATTGAGCTCTCCAACTCAACTTGACTCTGACCTTAGAGAAACAGTGCAGTGACAATCCACGTGGAGCAGCTGGATATAAAATATTAGGAAATACCAGAGAGAAAGTATTAGGAAAGGTGGGCTCTTTCAGAACTCTTTGCACCTGTTGAAAATGGATCAGCGCCCCTTTGCATCCCTGCTGTGGATGCCCAGTTCCTGCAGCAAAGCTGCTTCCTACTCTCCCAGGCTCGTTGTCTTGCCAACCGTGGAAGCTGACATTTCTCCTCTTGTTTGCATGAGCATTTAGAAAAGGTTCTTGAAGCAGCACCTGAGGGAAAGGCAGATCTAGTGGGGGAAAAAAAAAGGAAAAAAAGCCACATAAAGAAAGACGATCCTCCTAACCAAAAGCACAAATTTAACAACAACAACAAATTTTAAAAGAGGAATGAAGCTTTGGGGAGCAATTGTAATAGCTTTGTCACATTGATTTAAGAGAATTATTTTAGGTAAAATGTTTGCAATACAACTGAGAGCTATACCTTAAAGAAAGCTAGAGCTTAGGCTATTGAATCTCTCTTTATCCAGTTCTTAAAATAAAATAGACCTGCAGGCTAAATTACTTTTGAAATAGGTACTAGATAATTTTTATTACATCTATATAAACAAAGCACTGACAAATTATATAAGGCATATGAATGGACTTATATGTATGCAGGTATAAAATGAACATATACACATGAAAACATATACATATAAATAATAGTGATGTCATCAGTATTAATTATGGCTTTAATGCGATGGTTGTATACATGCAAACACCATCTATATTTACAGATGCATGTAATTTTTCAATTGAACATTTGGGTTCCATTTGGAGTTAATTTTTATTTATAAAATTTCATTTTAAATGTGCTGTCATTTTAGAAGTATTTAACGTATACTATTTTTGTAACATAGATAACTCATACTAGAGGATTGAACCTGCCAAATTTGAGTGACTATGATACTGTGAGTATTAATAGGACCTTCTGAGGTTACGGAATCCTGTGATGTTCTGATGACTCGGAGTTGTGCTCTAGTGAAGTGCTGACTTCAGGTGGATCCTCGCCCTCGGCCCTCCCAGGTGTGTTATCAGACCTATATCACCACCTTGCAAATTGCTCCTCGAAAAGGAAAGACATTCTTTTCAAAGAGATCTTGCTAAAGACCCATTTCGTCTCTGCTTAGAATGAGCACATGAGCTCAATCCAGATAATCAACTCCAGTTTACAGTGATTTATGTTTAGTAGCAGGGAGAAGGCAGAGCTATGCCAGCTCATTGTAAGTTTGGCTGTTCGTAATGCTGATGCTTGAGAGGGCAAACCCGCTAGCTCAGTCCAAGGGAGTGGCATCATTCCATGTGAGGACCTAACAGTTGGAGAAAGACACAGATACAGAGTCAGTTTTAAAACTTGATGAAAAGAAAACACATAAACGGAGAAGACAATGGAGCTGATATAACAGAAAGAAGCAGAAAGAATAACTCCTACTAGATCATCCAGGAGGACGGACTTTGACTTCAGTTGCCTGGAGCCAGCTGCGATCTCTCATCAGTCTTGCCAAAGAGAGAGGCATATGCCCCAATTAGGGACAGGGCACAAAGCCATTATCTTTGAGGAGGAGCACCACTGGGTGTCAGATGAGAGATGGCCAATGGGGAGACCATCCAAGGGTGTGTTCCCTGCAAGGACGATGCCAAGCTCTGTCTGCTAAACAGTATGGCAAAGCAGCACCACTACGCTGTGGTAATAACACAAGTGATGTCTCACGAGAAGGTATGTCAAATAACGTAAAGACCAAGTGTTACATGTGTAACTATTGCCAGCTTTTGTCTTCGCATTCCCTAAATGAGTGCATCGCAGTTACATCTGCAGTGTGAGACCAGCATATAACTGTCAGCAATTTCTAACGTTATTTTTACTGCTGTTATCATTGATAGAGACATCCCGACACTTCAGCTTTCTGGGATGGGCATGTGGCCTCCTCACTGCATAAAGAGGGCTTTGAAAGGAACTATAGCAAGGTATCATTTTTAAGAAGCAACGTAAACAGGTTGTTGGGAGCAAAACCAGGGTACTGAACATGCTTTCTGCACTCAACACCACTGGAGCGGTGGGCAAAGCCACTGCTCCAGCCAGACCCCGGGACACACCCCTATCCTCACCCCACATAGGGAACAAGCTCACCCCCAGCCCCCTCCCCACCAAAGAGCGAGCAAGCAAAGGAGCTTGTTGTTCCTTCAGGGGGCCCAGACAAAGCCTTGCCTGAAAAAATAAATAAAAGAACATGTTGTATCTTTGGGTAGTAGCAGCAGATATGATCAGAGCAGGATGAACTGAAGCTTATGAGTTAGGAGGACCTGGGTGCTTTATCTCACTACTTCTTTGCACGATGCTGATGTGTTTGATATGCAGAGAGAAGGGCCCTCAGGGAGGGGGAAATTGCTCTGATTAATTTTGATATGGTACATAGGAAATATGTTCCCCAGTAGATTTCATCTCTAGAAACTACTTCCTGCTTCTTCTAACCCTAACCCTAACCCTAATTTTCACACCTTCCTTATTTACGTGTGAAACACAGATCAGGTGAAGAAGATCAGGAAATAAGGAAATAAAGAAATAAGGAAGGTGTGAAACACAGATCAGGTGACGAATGTCAGGACAGACTTTGGGCAGTGGAAGGAGAGGGGTACATCATCTGGTTTAGGGAGCAGTGTTTATTTCGAAGCACTTGAACGATATTTGAAGGGAGGTGGTCTTAACAACGCCAAATGCACACTTGATTTTTCAAAGGCTGGCAGTTTAAGCAGATGTAGGAAACATCTGTCATGTTTAAAGTTTACAAATAGCTTTAATTCAAGGATACAATGGGTTGATACTATGTAATTGAGTTTGGAAGGCTAGCACTGAAGAGGAAGAATGGGCAGCAGAAATGAGAACCATCCTCATTCTGTGCATTTCTAGAAATGTGTCAAAGACAGTTTAAGATTTTCTATAGTTTCAAAATACTGAGCTAAATGTGCTGTGGTCTCCTTGATTGGATCCTAACATAGACAAAATGTATTTGTGGAAAAACTGGTGAATTCTGAATAAAATCTAGAGTTTAGTTAATGGTATAGGGTTTCCCTGGTGGCTCAGTGATAAAAGAATCCACCTGCAATGCTGGAGACATGGGTTTAATCCTTGAGTCAGGAAGATCCCCTGGAGAAGGTATTGACTACCCATTTGAGTATTCTTGCCTGGAAAATCCCATGGAAAAAGGAGCCTGGTGGGCTCCAGTCCATGGGGCTGCAAAGAGTCAGACATGACTCAACAGAAACACAAGGTACATACCAATCAGTGCAATAGCATTATGGCAGTGTTAATTTCTTAATTTTGACCAATGTGTCTTGATTATTTAACATGTTAAACTTAAGGGAAACTGGGCTGAAGGTATTTAAGCCTTAACTCTCTGTGCTATCTTTGCAACATTTTTATATATCTACAATTATTCCACAATATATTCATTTTTAACAATTGGGATTTTTAAAAAGATGTCTCTGAAAAACTGAATAAAAGTGTGAAAGCATTGTTTTTCCATGCACCAGGGAGGCACATCTCAATCTTTTATTTTTTTACTTATTTTTATTGTTCTATGTTTTAAGCTACTGAGTATTGAATAATGAAACAATGCAAGAAAAGAATCTCAAAATTTGTATGAATTTCTGTTTTTGAGTTGTGTCTATCCTTGGAGCTTCTGAATCAATGATAAGGACCCTCACGTGTGTGTGTTAGTCACTCAGCCATGTCCGACTCTTTTCGACTCTATGGACTGTAGCCCGCCAGGCTCTTCAGTCCATGGAATTCTCCAGGCAAGAATACTGGAGGGGATTGTCTTGCCCTTCTCTAGGGGAATCTTCCTGACCCAGGGATTGAACCCTGGTCTCTGAATTAGCAGGTGAATTCTTTACCATCTGAATCACGAGGGAAGCCCTCTTAACGACTGGGGAAACTGTTCATCAAATTTCTCTGAGTCTAATTTTCCTGAAAAAAATATTTTACAGTGAAAAGTTGTAATTTATACATGCAAAGAATATTCAAACGTCTTAGAGATTGTACTTTAGTTAGAGAAATTAAGCCTAAGGGAACCAGCTTATAAGAATGCTGATGAAACTGAGCACTTAGCCCCAGAACACAGGCAGATTTTTTCTAAAAGGTGAAAAAAGTCTGTTCTTTAAATTCTACTACATTGTCTCAGGATAAGATATTCTCATCGATCCTGGCATTATTTTTCTTGCAAAATTTCTTCTCTAGCTTGATATCGAGGATGATTTTTAAAGTGTTAAAGATATAGTTTGGGAAGTATGATATGTATTCTATCTCTAATCTTTTAATGATTGTTTGCAAATCTGCTCACAGTTTTATATAATAATGCTTGTGTCTTGGTTTACCTTCATCAGTAGATTGCAATATAATTGTTACAACCATAAACCATTTTGAAGTTTAGTGATTGCACATCAAAATAACAGCCAGGACATGGAAGCAACCTAGATGTCCATCAGCAGATGAATTGATAAGAAAGCTGTGGCACATATACACAATGGAGTATTACTCAGCCCTTAAAAAGAACATATTTGAATAAGTTCTAATGAGGTGGATGAAACTGGAGCCTATTATACAGAGTGAAGTAAGCCAGAAAGAAAAACACCAACACAGTATACTAACGCATATATATGGAATTTAGAAAGATGGTTAACAATAACCCTGTGTACGAGACAGCAAAAGAGACACAGATGTATAGAGCAGTCTTTTGGACTCTGTGGGAGAGGGAGAGGATGGGATGATTTTGGAGAATGGCATTGAAACATGTATAATATCATATAAGAAACGAATCGCCAGTCCAGATCCAATGCAGGATACAGGATGCTTGGGGCTGGTGTACTGGGATGACCCAGAGGGATGGTACGGGGAGGGAGGTGGGAGGGGGGTTCAGGATGGGGAACACATGTACACCCGTGGCAGATTCATGCTGATATATGGCAAAACCAATACAATATTGTAAAGTAATTAGCCTCCAATTAAAATAAATAAATTTACATTAAAATATATATATATATATATCTTATTTATTCTCCCAACACCAAGAATTTATAAAACTCATACAATACATTAGACACTAGGTGACTTATTAGACAAGAATCAGACAAATCAATGTTCTAACTCATGGGATGATTTCAAAGCTAGTGATTTAGTTTGTTTTACTATTTATGAGAACTATTAAATACCACTTGCTTTGGTGATGTATTTGATATTATTTTATTTTGATTCTTGGAAGATTGGGGAGTAAGGGAGTTGTGTATTAATGCATTCTCTTAATTTGCCAAAATCTTTCCTGTTAAATTGAATATAAATATAAAATGCGTCTTTTGAAAAATGGTGGGATTTCCCCTGGATTTTGTAATTTGGCTCATAAGAAAGATACAGGAAAAATATACCCACACATTTTGCATGATGCTTTTTGGCTGTTGCTTTTCTATATTTTCAAACACGTTCATTTTGGTGAGTTTGCTCTGGAAATTCATTAAATTTGAGCTAAATAATTAAATCATATGTGAGAAATTTATGGCAAAAGTAGTATTCACAATGCTTTATTCATGTTCAGGGCTGTATGATGTTTTAAAGAAATAATGATTAAAACACTACCACCAATATCCTCCATGTTTCAAAATGTTACAGGTATTTGGGGGTTTGATGACAAATTAGTGTGTGGCCCTGACATTTGACCAGAATTTTAAAAAACAGATAATATTAATTCTAACTTACAACTTAAATAAATTTTAATATTTTAGAAAAATCTAGAAAGAACTTATAGACTTTTTATAAATCAACATAAACTCATACCCAATGAGCTTGTACAATTTTCTTTCTTTTTCTGCTTTTTCTTTATTTGTCTTTATATCTGTCCTCCACAGCCATGGCCTGTCCTCTGATGTTCTCTTAATAACACTGAGAAATTATCACATTTTTTCTGGTACTTTTTTTTTTTTTAACAAATTCTTTTTACACACAACCAAGGAGTTTAAGTTTCAATTGTGGTTTGTTTGCTTGTTTTTCTCTTGATTTATTTTTTGATTGATTTTTGTGATAAGATCACTTACCATGAGTTCTATGCTCTTTAACAAAACTTTAAGTGTACAGTATGACCTTGTTACCTGTGGGCACAGCGTTGTCCAGCAGACCTTTAGAACTTAATCACCTTGCATCGTTGAGACTTTATATTCCATGGACAATCTTCCTTTTCCTTTCCCAACAGCCCCTGGCAAGTACCATTTTACTCTGCTGGTTATATGTTCTGGACTGTTTTTGATTCTTCATATCAATGGAATCATGCGATATTTGTCCTTCTGCAACAAAGTAGATGAATCTTGAGAATACCATTATTGGATTTCTCTTTAATCATGTTCATAGCATAGATATTATTACTTTGTTACAACATAAGACTCAATGGACATGAGTCTGAGCAAATAGTGAAGGAGATAATGAAGAACAGGGAAGCCTGGTGTGCTGCAGTTCATGGGGTCACAAAGAGTTGGACCCAACTTAGTGACTGAACAACAACAAAAATAGATATAAATAAAAGCGTTACAGATATGTAACAGAGCCACGACGTGGTTGCCTTCTTCTGTCTCCTCCACGTCCACACACACGCAGTGCAGGACCTTGCACTTGTCCCTCTGTGGAATAAGATTCCATCATTTCTACTGTGGTTTAGTCGCCAAGTCATGTCCAGCTGTTTTGTAACCACATGAATTGTAGCCCAATAGGTTCTTCTGTCCATAGGATTTCCCAGGCAAGAACACTGGAGTGGGTTGCCGTTTCCTTCTCCGGGATATCTTCCCAACCCAGGGATCAAACCCAGATCTCCTCCATTCCAGGCAGATTCTTTACCAAGTGAGCTACCAGGGAAGCTATCATCTCTACTGAACTAGTTTTATATTTCTGCTGCAACAGATAGCTGCAGACTAATGACTTAATACAACAGAAGGGTATTATGTTACTAGTCCAGGGTAAGGAGACTAATGTGGGCTGGCAGGACTGCTTTCTGGACACCTTAGGGCCAAAGCATCTCCTTACCTGCTCCAGCTTTGAGAGGCAGCCCCTTAGTCCATGACCCTGCATCAGTCACACCTCTACATCCATCATGACCTCTCCTTCCCTGAACCCTCCTGTTTCCTTTTATAAGGACGCTTGTGATTACATTGGACCCATCCAGAAAATCCAGGAAAACTCTTCCACCAGAGAATTCCTTAACTTAATCACATCTGCAAAATCTCCTTTGTCACGTGATGTCACATAGTCACAGGTTCTAGGAGAAGCAGGTGAATGGCTTTGGAAGCTGCTATTCTGCCTACCACACTGGTTCGTAGGATGAAGTCCAGATTGAATAGAAGCGCACCCAGACCCTTTTAATATCCAGCTCTCATCCACGTTCTCCATCCCTACCCTCTCAGAATTTCTCACTGGCATCTCAGGACAAAGCCATGCCAAATTGCACAGGGCTTTCTGAAACCATCTTCTTCTTTTAGAGTTTCTTAATTCCTTTGCTTCCTTCTGCCTGCAATGCATTTTCAGTCTTTTTCTACCAGACTAATTCCTACTCATCCGTGTTTTATTTTAATTACAAACCACTTTAAACATATGGAAAGAAACAGAAATAACAGAACAGAGCCGTGTACTCCAACTCCCAAGATTAACCAGATGTTAGCTCTGTTCTGTGTTTGTTTTGAGTTTCCCTTTCGTTTTTTAGAGAAATGAAACATTGCAGATCCCACTGAACTCTTATCTTCCATCTCTGCCAGCGTACCCAAATAAACACCTGAGTTGCTGTTTTTTGTTTATAAACTGTGTATATTGTAGTTTTTATCTCTATTCATATAAAAGATAGATTAAAACATGAATTTGATTACAGTATGATTTGTTCACTCAACATTGTTTTTTTAGATCCTATGCATGTGGACACATACTATTTTTTAATTTAAATCCTCTGCAATCTTCTAGATTATTAAAAAATACATTTACCCAAAGATCTATTTAGAGTTAGCTAGGAAATTTCTACATCATTTTTTGCTATTTGAAGAAACTGCAATAAACAGCAATGTGAAACTCTCCCTTTGATGATAGGAGGTTTCTCTAACATAAACACCTATAAGTAGAATGTTTTATGATGCTTAATACTGTCAAGTTGTTTTCTAATTTGATAGGACTAAATCCTACTCCTGTATCCTATTTGGTATTATCTGATTATTTAAAAGAAATCATCTGATTATTATATAATATAGTTTTGATATGTATTTATCGTATCTGTCACCCAGTGAGGTTAAAATCTTCATATGTCAATTTATCATTCAATTTCCTTGGTCTTCAAATTGAAATCAACATGAGCAGTTTTAAGTTTTTATAATTTTGTATGTGTATGTTTGAGCCTTGTTTAAGAAATCCTTCAAACTTGAAGGTATAAAGATACTCTATGATCTTTTCTTCTAAATATTATAGACTTATTATTTAACTATCTTTTCTTAAAATATGTTGGAATTTGTTTATGATGTGAAGTAAGAATCTAAATATACACAAATAGACATGCTTGTTTCTAGGCTTCCTGTTTTGACCCACTTGTCTATTTGTTTTGCTTTTTGTGCTACTAATACACAATGTTATTGACTTGATCTTTTTATCATGACCTCAGTTCAGTTCAGTTCAGTTCAGTCGCTCAGTCGTGTCTGACTCTTTGTGACCCTGTGGACTGCAACACACCAGGCCTCCCTGTCCATCACCAATTCCTGGAGTTTGCTCAAACTCATGTCCATCGAGTCAGTGATGCCATCTAACCATCTCATCCTCCGTCGTCCCCTTCTCCTCCTGCCTTCAATCTTTCCCAGCATCTGAGTCTTTTCTAATGAATAAGTTGGTGCTTTGCATCAGGTGGCCAAAGTATTGGAGTACTGAAAAAAGCTCTCTCTCTCTCCCTTATATTTCTTCTCTTCCTCCCCTATTAAAAACAAAACTAAGTTTTATTTTTCAGAGCAGTTTTACCTACATGGCAAACTTGAGCTGAAGTCTATGAGTGTGGGTCCAGGGGCCATGTGGGAATCCTGTGTACTTTCAGCTGAATTTTGCTGGCATAAACTTCAGCACTGTCAACACCCCACACCAAAGTAGTCCATTTGTTACAAAAGGTGAAAGTATTGACACATTGTTGTCACTCAAAGTCCATGGTTTACACAGGATTCACTCCTGGAGCTGTGCATTCTATGGGTACTGACTAATGTATAGGGACATGTCTCCACCCGTGCAGTATCTTACAGAAAACATCACTGTCCTAAAGAGCTGTGTGCTTCATCCCTCTCTCCCCAGACCTCCTGGAAGCCACTGATATGTCCACACAGCTCTATGTCTTCCAGAAGTTTCTGTATTTGGAATCATATAACATGTAGTCTTTTCAGATTGGCATTTTTCACTTAGTAATATACATTTAAGCTTTATCCAGGCCTTTCAGTGATGTGATAGTTCAATTCTTTTTAGTTCTTGATGGAAATGTCATTGTCAGGATATACCAATTCATTTACCTATTCACCTACCAGAGGACATTTTAGTTGCTTCCCAGCTTGGCAATAATGAAAACACCTGCTACAAATATACATCTACAATTTTCTTACAGATATAAATTTTCCGATAATTTAAGGTGATGTCACTAGATGATAAGAATAAGTTTAGTTTTTAGCAAGCTGCCAAACCATCTCCCAAGGTTGCTGTACCATCTTGCATTCCCACCAGCAGTGTATGAAGTTTCCTGTTATTCCACATTCTTGCCAGGATTTGGTGTTGTCAGTGTTTCAGATTTTGGCTTCTCTAATAGTCATGCAGTGGTCTCTTACTCTTTGCTTTAATCTGCAATTCTCTAATGACATAGGATGCTCTTTATTTTTGGTTTAGTCTTTTTAATTCATTTTCAGGATTGTCTCTGCCATTCTTGCTCCTTTACTTGACCAATTTTATGTGCCATATTGAATTTTCTAATTAGCTTCTATTTTTTTAATTTCTATAAATTCTATTTATTTTTTCATAGCATCTCTCTGTTCTTACACATCTGATA
Organism: Bos javanicus; assembly: GCF_032452875.1. Classification (NCBI taxonomy): domain Eukaryota; kingdom Metazoa; phylum Chordata; class Mammalia; order Artiodactyla; family Bovidae; genus Bos; species Bos javanicus. Next base: position 80,708,929 of record NC_083879.1, read on the forward strand.
GCTTCGTTTACATTTTCAGTTGTTGGCAATGCCCATATTTTGTATTTTCAGATTGTCTGTTATCTAAAGAACTTGAATTCACTTTCTTATGGTAGTTATGTCTGTCAAATATTTCTCAAATTCAACACAGATAAAAATCACATAGATTGGGAATGAAGGAGAGGTGGGCAATCCTACCTGAACTAAATGAGGTAGGATTGAATATCCCACAAGAAAGACATATGTGTTACAAGAATAGGAAATGAAGTAGATGCATTTTGGACTGGGGGAATAAACCATTGTAATCATCACAGTCCTTTAGAGCTCCTCTGATTCAACAGACAGGCTTTATTATGTAATGATGCTCTGAGCTCCCACAGCACTTAACAAGACTGAAGACTCTAGCACCGATGACATGACTATATTGAATTGTCTGTTTGTATGTCACTTCTACTCTTCTGTACGCCCTTCAAGATCAGAAAGTGTATTCTCTTTTATACTTGAAATCTCAGTTCCCAGTCCTTTGTAACTGCATCAAAAAATGGTTATTAAAAAAAGAGAAAAGGGCAAAGAAAAGGAAAAAATAGGAAGAGAGAAAAGAATCCTACATAAAGAAAGATTAAAAAAGTTTCCATCATTGCCTCAAGTTCGTGGTAGAGATAGAAGTGGAACCCATCTTCTATAAACACAGGCAACTGAACACTCCTGTTACATGTGTAAGTCTAAGTAACATCATAGAGATACTTATAAATGTTGGTAAAGAAACAACTGAACACTCCTGTTACATGTATAAGTCTAAGTAACATCATAGAGATATTTATAAATGTTGGTAAAGAAAAGCCAAAGAACCTAATAAAACTGAAAAATGAAAAAAATACACTATCTCCTTTATTTAAATAATGTCATGGAGACTATTAGTTTAATTTATTTTGGAACGTTCAATTTTACCATTTGGATTTAAGGTCCTATTTTACAGTCCTCTATATTTGCCTATGTCTGCTTTGATGTCATCTTCAGATTGTCCTCCCCAAAGTAGCCACATGAGTGTGCAAATTCCCTGATCTCGGGTCCTGCCCTCTTAATGTCCAAGATAAGAGTGAGCACTTCCTTCAGGCGCTGCTTTTTAAAAGCGTGAGGTTGGCTTTCAAACTCGCCAATAAACGTCCTGCCTTACTTCGTTGGCTGTGCCTGGCGCAGCTCCACAAGCTCATCCTCTTGCTCACAGGATGAGCTTTCTGAATGACTGACCTCCATCAGGTCCACTGTGACAAGTCTTTGGGTCAATCCCCGAAGAAAAAATGCAATTCAGAACAAGACTGTTTGGTCTTACGAAGGAAATCTTGGAGAGTTCCTCACCAGAAGGTGAAAAAGTGAACATCTGACAGTCAAAACCACCATTGTGCACGCGTGCTCAGTTGCTTCAGTCATGTTTGGCTCTTTGTGACCCCGTGGACTGTACCTCATCAGGATCTTCTGTCCATGGGCTTTCCCAAGCAAGAATACTGGAGTGGGATAGCCATTTCCTTCTCCAGGGGATCTTCCCAACCCAGGGATCGAGCTCAGGCTTTCTGCATTGCAATCAGATTCTTTGCCATCTGAGCCACCAGGAAGGCCAACATCACCAAACACCTTTTTCTCCCTGGGAATAGATTGCAGTCTCGGTGTGGTGGATGACAAGGTCTTGATCAGTTGATGCCCAGTAGTTATTTGTATTTGCCACTGAATAATCATCTGCTGCTGATACTAATTTTCTCATGATAGGTCAGAATTACTTTCTTTGTTAGCCATTTCCTTCTGAAAGTGTATTCTTTTCCCATACTTGCTAAGACCACCCACATCGTATTGGAATGTCACATGCTGAAAGCTCTGTTTGAATTACTATATCCAGTTACATATTCACTTTGTATAGGAGAATAATACCCAATTAATTAATATGAAAGGGATTTCCATGCTTTCATACAATGTGTTTTTCAGATCTGAATATCCAGTCTGTGTCACCTACTGTTAGCTTCCACTCAGCACGGTCTACCCTCTTGAATTGCCCTTGTTTTCCTTCCTCCTAATGCAGTCAGTCGGTCTGAGTCAGAAGAGGCCTGCCTTGGTGTATACACCTTCTCTGAGAAAGGAAGCAATTAATAGACTTAAAAGTTCCTTTTTTTCGCTCTTGCTAGCTCCCGCTGGCCCAGTGTAAACTGTGACACTGTTCATGTCAACAGAAGAGAATCAGCAAACGGATAATCCACGTGCGATTATCCAGACTTCGCAGTAACAGCTTCATTTCTATTTCATAGTTTTGAAAACTTGTCACTCCGCTCCAGCCACAAGAGCCACTGAACTTAACCAGATGTGAGAGCTTGGCTGCTCTGTCAGTCCCTGAGGAAGCCTTGGCCAAGGTTTTTAAATCTCTGACCTTATTCTCACCCTCCAAGAGCAGAAGCAGTAATCCAAAGTGGTTTATCTTTCTTGCATTTTAGTCTTTTTCCCAGCAAATGTACATTTACTATTCTTTTTTAAAATTTTTCTTTCTTCACTTTTTCTGTCTTGTATAACTATATTTCTTGAATCTTGGTGAAAGAGGAGAAATTATTTTCCTTTAATCCTTGAGGGAAAGTAGGATAGGAAGGCACGATATCATTTTGGCAGGTTGAAATAACTCCAAAGTGTATTATAATACTTTACAGATGTATGAAAGCTTGGTTTACGAATCTCTTTTGTGTGCATTAGCTCAAAATCTCAGAGAGGCCAGTAGGATAGGAAGCTCAGAAAGCTGAAATTATGTGTCCAGTATCACGCACAGGGTGATATAAGGACGCCCATACAAATCTGTTTCGAAATGCAATGTCTCTTTAGAGCTGCCTTCTTCCATGTCTCAGTGTTGGTTAGAGCTTATGCAGTAGGGAAAGCACATTCATGTATCCACATTTTTCCCTGCTCTTACTTGTCTTTGTCTTGCCATCAGGTTTTCTGTACTATCGAACTAAAACATCGCAAAATGTTTCTGTGTCCCAGTAGCTTTGCTTCACAATTATAGTTCTAACTGCTTTACAGCCAACCAATTAGGCATATCCAACAGTATATACAGCATTCCAAGAATCTGCCTGCTGAGGCAGGAGACACAAAAGACTCAGGATCGAACATCCCTGGGTTGGGAAGATCCCCTGGAGCAGAAAATGCTGAAAATGCTCAGAAAATCCCCTGAGAGAAAATGACACCTCCAGATTCTTTCCTGGAAAATTCCATGGACAGAGGAGCCTGGTGGGCTACAGTCCATGGGGTCACAAAGAGCCAGACATGACTGAGCGACTGAGCACATATTGAATCTGCTTGATATAAGGTACTGCGTAATCAGTGTTAGCAGAGAGTGAAATCATCATTGCCAAGAGTTGGGGGAGTGGGGGTGCAGAAAGATTGGTCAAAGTGGGTGCTGGTTTTAGCTGCTCTAGATCAGTGAGTTCTTTTTTTTTTTTTTTGTCCTAGATGGTGGAGGTAGTCAGTCATAAGTTACCCAACACCACCTAAGGATAAAGAGCTAAAAACACTTGAAAAAAAAAAGAAGATTTCAATGCAAGATACACATTGGAATCATCTGGGAATTTTTTTTTTTTTTTAATAATGAGGCCTAGGTCCCACTTCAGATCAACTGCATCAGTATATCTGGGATGCAGCTCAGGCAACCGTTATTTTTAAAGCTCTCCAGGAGATTTTATTTATTTATTTATTTTGAAAATGTTTTTGGTTTGTGTCTTTTTTTATGAGTTTTCCATTTATTTTTTTTTAATTTTACATAATTGTATTAGTTTTGCCAAATATCAAAATGAGGAGGGTTCAGGATGGGGAACACATGTATGCCTGTGGCGGATTCATTTTGATAGATCAGTGAGTTCTGCAGATCCGATTTATGGCACAGTGACTGCAGTTACAAATTCTGTATTATATACTTGAAATTCACTAGGAGAGTAGATTTTAATTGTTCACACATACACATAAAACGTAATGATGCTAGTTGATGGATATCTTAATTACCTAGTATGGTGAATGTTTCAAAAATATACATGTTTCAAAACATCACATGTACGTCTTAAACATATACAATTTGCAAGTGTCAATTATATCTCAGTAAATCTGAAAAAGAGAGAAAGAGAGAGAGATCAGGGTTAGTAATATTTTTCCATGGTCACACCCAGTAAAAGCCATTTTGCGGTAAGATGAAGCAAATTATTCTGAAGAAGTGTATTGATCCTATGAATGATGACGATTCTGGAATTAGAACAGATTGAAGAAGCAAGTGAGTGCTATTTTCTTGCTTCAAAAATGCAAGAACCCAAGAAGAAGTCAGAGCTGATAGGAAGAGATTTATGTGGACATTGAAATATGTCAGGAGTCAGTGGGTTCCCTTGTATCAATAATCCGTTCTCAATTTGGTGACAGTCCCCTTGATAAATTACCTCAGCTCAGACAGGATGACTTCCTGAAAAGTGAAAGGGAAAGTCACTCAGTTGTGTCCGACTCTTTGTGACTCCATGGACTACACATACAGTCCATGGAATTCTCTTGGCCAAAATACTAGAGTGGGTAGTCTTTCCCCTCTCCAGGGGATCTTCCCAACCCAGGGATTGAACCCAGGTCTCCTGCATTACAGGCGGATTCTTCACCACCTGAGCCACAAGGGAAGCCCAAGAATACTGGAGTGTGTAGCCTAGCAAATCTTGCAGACCCAGGAATTGAACCGGGGTCTCCCGCATTGAAGGCGGATTCTTTACCAACTGAGCTATGAGGGAAGCCCAAAGACGGGTCTGAAGTATGAGTCTTCCAGGATTCCCAGTAATGCTGTGGTCCAAGCAAGGCATAGATCCCAGAGAGAAACTCACTTGGGGTCACCAAAGGAGTCATGTTGGTTTGGACCGTGAACACCTATAATGCTTTTGATATTGGTCCAGCATGACGATGAGATTGGAAGTATTCTAGAATATGCATGACTGTGAAGAAATCAGGACATCTCTTACCTAGTCTTGTCACAATTGTGCTTGGGAGAGAAATACTGCTTCATGTGATGAATATATAACTTCAACTGCTGCTGGAATTACTGTCAGTATCCTCAAACCCCAACAGTAAAATGCAGGAATGATACATCTCAGGAAGTGTGTTTAGATCCATGACTCTGATTAAACAAAGAATAAACCTGTGAATTTATTGCTATTCCCTCCAGAAATCCACTTAAAATCTTAGTATAAGAAGAGAATAGTGGTGACCAGCAACAAAAGTTATGTCTATGTCTGTATCACTTGCTCGCTTTCACAATAGATGGTAACAAATCAAATTCATATTCCTCAGACTCCTATGTTGACACATTTGGCCATGTGACCCAGTTCTGGCCTCGCAGGTAATTGGAATCAATTGCATTTGCAGGTTGCATGCTAGCAAACATTTCCTCCTTGAGAAATAACAGGTGTCACTCTAACCTGGAGGGGAATATGAAGGAGATGTGTGTATTTTCTTAATCAAATCATAAAATAGCAACTGGATATATCTCCTTATAACATTCATCATTCTTCTGCATAGCAGGCCTGCATTCCAGCTTACAGAATGGCCTTTTACCCCAGTGATGTTTTCTCAACCATACTTCTTCCACATATATTTGTTATGGAATATTAATTTTTGTGATTGCTGATGACCTTCTTGTAGTAATCAGCAAAATAATTTGGAACAATTTCTACAATGCCACGTGGTATGGATTAAAAAATGAGCTTCATTAGGTACTTAACAAGATAAGGGGCAGCAGGAGAAGACAAAGCATACGCCTTTGCCTTACTTCTCATTTTACCCTTGGGACTCTTGTTCAGTCACTAAGTTGTGTCCCTTCTTTGCAATCCTATTGACTGCAATATGCCAGATTTCACTGTCCTTCACTATCTCCTGGAGTTTGCTCAAACTCATGTCCATTGAGTTAGTAATGTTATCTAACCATCTCGTTCTCTGCAACTCCCTTCTCCTTTTGCCTTCAATGTTTTCCAGTATCAGGATCTTTTCCAATAAGTTGGCTCTTCACATCAGGTGGCCAAAGTATTGGAGCTTCAGCTTCAGCTGAATATTCAGGGTTGATTTCCTTTAGGATTGACTGGTTTGATCTCCTTGCTGTCCAAGGAACTATCGAGAGTCTTCTCCAGCATGACAGTTTGAAAATGTCAATTCTTCGGCACTCAGCTTTCTTAATGGTCCAGTTCTCATGTCTGTACATGACTACTGGAAAAGCCATAGCTTTGGCAATATGGACCTTTGTCAGCAAAGTGATATCCCTGCTTTTTAATCTCTAGATTTGTCAAAACTTTCCTTCCAAGGAGCAAGCGTCTTTTAATTTCATGGCTGGAGTCACCATCCACAGTGATTTTGCAGCCCAAGAAAATAAAATCTATCACTGTTTCTACTTATCCATGGAGGGGGACACCCAAACCATGACACTCTGCTGGATACGACTCTCCATTGCTTTCTGTACTTACAAGACAAGCATGGGAGCAACCTGCCAAGCAGAATTTGAAATGACCGTTTTACCAGTAGACAGTGTGTATTTTCAGGGAAGCTATTCACTTGTATTATCTCAGAAAGCAGTCTTCAAGCACCTGGGAAACGTGGAGTTCATTAGAACCACATACCCACCTCTGGCAGATGATTGAAGTCTGTATCTTCTAGGAACTTGGCTTTGGGTGCTGGTCCTTATGCTGGGAGAAGGTGGAAGCCCCTAGATCCTGTTGGCTCTTGATCCAGGCAACCCAGAGTAATTTGTAGACATTCCTGCCTCTTTCAGTATGACTCAGCAATTGTCGTAACTAGTGTAAAACCCTAAGACATTTGCCATCAAAGCAGTGATTTTAGACTTTCTGCAATACTCAGGAGTTAATTCCATTCTAGGAGAGATCATTTTCATCTTTAAAAAATTATTATAGATTCTTGGGAACAATAGACGGAAATTAGACAGCGTTCTAACTTTAGTCCAACAATTATGCTCAGATTTAGAGCTAAAACCTTTTTCTCTTGGAGTAAAAATAGCACTCTTTATTTCCTGCCCTTGAAGATCAATTAATCCAGGAGGATTCCAGAATCTTTTAGAAAGCATGATGGTGCACACATAATCTGACATAAATCAAGTTTGATTGGACATGATGGAGGTATTAGCTTCAATAGAGTAATGGTGATACTTCGAAAATACATCCCGAATTGTATAGACAAGATTTTTGTGTAACACTATTGGAAGAGGTGTCCAGGGATACGTACAAAGTGAGATCAGATGGCCTGGCAAAATTATGAATATGTTAAATACTCATTTTAATGCATCCAAATAAGTGAAGTGTCTGTAGTTTATGAGAAAATGAAATTCTACAGGTCTTCATTTACACTTACAAATCCTGCTAGTCCTCGCTCTTTCCTACTGTAAAATATTATGTTTATATAGTTTATGTAGTTTAGTCACTCAGTCGTGTCCGACCCTTTGTGACCCCATGGACTGTAGACTACCAGGCTCCTCCTTCCATGGGATTCTCCAGGCAAGAGTACTGGAGTGGGTTGCCATTTCCTTCTCCAGAGGATATTCCCGACCCAGGGATTGAACCCAGGTCTCCCACATTGTATGCAGATGCTTTACCGTCTGAGCCACCAGGGAAATCCTTATGTTTGGCATATGTCAAAATATTATAAAATAAAATAAATATTATGTTTGGCATATGTCAAATACATACATGTTTTAGTTTTGTCATTATATATGTTCTTTTTGCATTGTGCTGTTTAATTAATACATTCATCTATGATAAATATATCTATATAATTTTATATTTAGATAAATATACTCATGTTTACTGTAAGCAATGTGAGGACTAAAAAGATCAGTAATGTGTTTTCTATGGTAATGTAACAACTTAGAACCTGAATTATGATTTATTTTATATAAAATTTGTGACTCTTTGCGACCCTATGGACTATACAGCCCATGGAATTCTCCAGGTCAGAATACTGCAATGGGTAGCCTTTCCCTTCTCCAGGAGATCTTCCCAATCCATGGATTGAACCCAGGTTTTCCTCATTGCAGGCAGATTCTTTACCAGCTAAGCCACAAGGGAAGCCCAAGAATACTGGAGTGGGTAGCCTATCCCCTCTCCAGGAGATCTTCCCAACCCAGGAATCACACTGGGGTCTCCTGCATTGCAGGTGGATTCTTTACCAACTGAGCTATCAGGGAAACCCCTTTATATAAAACTGGTATGATTCTATGCACAGCTTTCCAAAAGGAATGGTTTTGTGTACCACATAAACCGCTTCATTTACTTTCAAGTCTTTTGCAAATCACATGCACAAATATACCCCCATATTCTGTTTCTATTTTGAAAGGTAATAAGTTTTCAATTAGGGAGAAAATTATCTGAAAGATAGCCAGGATTCAGACTAGATTGTGTACATTAATGTGTGGATTTGTGTGTGTAGGTTTCCGTATATTTGTGTTTATATGTCTCTATATGTGTACGTGTATATTTGTGTATGTGCTTGGGTGTGTGTGTATGTCTGTGTGTGCTTGCATGTGTAAAGTTGTGTGGGGGCATATGTGTGTGTGTGTGTATATGTGAATTCCTCTAATTTCTCTGAGTAACCTATAATAGCACATATATGCATTCAGAGGTACAATGAATCTTCAGGCAATGGATAACATGCAATAAATTGTTAGTTCAAATTAAAGATTGTAGATAAACTCAAAGGTCAATCACTGAAAAGCTCATTGTACATAAGTGACACGTTTATAATGAAATCATCCATTTAAAAGCCAATCTATACCAGAAGGTGAATTTGTATTTCATTTCAGTTGCTCCCTAAACTTGAATACATATTTAACTCTAATTTTTATAAATAATAATAAAAAGCACAAAGAATAAAACTGATGCCTTCCAGTTACTTTATTTCCTACAAAACCGAACACAATGAAGACTATAAGAAATAAAAACAGTTGTAGCACTGTGCTAGCATCTTAGAGAAATAAATAAAATTACATTCTTTACAGGTATGGGAAAGAAAGAAGTATGATATATAATATGCATATATGTAAATATATATATATATATATATATGATCTCTAGTAATTCAATAGTTATTTTGCTTCTGAGTGATTATTATGATTGGTTTTATACTCAAATCACATAATCACAGCATATGTTTCTGTGAGTCATTTCAATAGCATAATACTCATCAAATTGTTTTCTATAAACCAAACTTTAAAAATATATATGAACTGCTATAAATTTTTAAAATTTCTACTAGATTTAAAAATACATTGGTACATTAATAACACTAAGAATATTATGTGAATATGTTTTTAGGAATTACATGTTTATGTATAAAAATGTGATAATACACTATTATATTTTAATTAATACATACTAATTTGAAAGAAATTGGCTGTACTATTCTACCAAATCCTGATTGTTTGGGATAAAGAAAAATGTAAAAAAAAATAGAGAATACTCTACTTCTTTTAAATAATAATAATAATGTCTCTCTACACATATTGTATTTGAGTCTCATCTTTACAAAATATTTTTCTGAAGCACTCTGGTTCATTTGAACATCTCAGGACATATAACGATGCAATTTCAGTACTTTTCAAACATCACTGCTCATAAATGTACAGAAGCCATAGATTCACAAAGGCTGTCTCACATTTAAATATCCCAAAGAGTTTGTTTTTCCATTTTCCCTAAGAGACAATTTCTGCTGAAAGGCCTTTACTATCACCACATTTTGGATGGCAGTCAACCCAAATTTTCTCTCTATTAACTTGGAGTGATTCAGGCTTTCTGATCTCAGCCTGAGCATTTCTGCTCCAGCCTTGATATTTGCATCCTTGTAAGTACTTGTCAACAATTACCATATCCCCTGCTTAGTTGTCTGTTAGCCAAGTTAAACAGATTGAGCTCTTTTCATCTTTTCTCATAAATCAATCTCTCCACTCCCTTAATTACTCCTGATGTTCAGTTTTGAACTTATTCCAATATGCTCATCATATTTCTAATACTCAGTTTCCCAGAACTAAAGTAGTTTTTTAATGGATTCATGTCAAAATTGTGCTTATTCAATTGAAATAACTGCAGCAAAAGATGTTTTTCTACTGTGTTCAGTTCTTCACAGAGTGGAACCACCACCATCAGGGTGCTCTTCATGAAATGTATTCTTTTTTCACTCTTCTGGCCTTGAGCCAAAGTACAGGGCTAGCATATGATATGTGAAGGGTAATGGTTTTAAGATTGCATGGGATGAGTGCAAAGACTGTCTGCTAAAAAAAAAAAAAAATACTGTTTCCTAGTGTAAATAGGAGAGTGAGTTCATTTGCACACGTTAGCTTGACAAAGAATTTCTCTATAGAATATATAGTCCAAAATGTAGGTGTCTCCCCACCAAGCTAATTCATATTTAAACCAAAGTTTTGCTACTGCTTTCTGCGGTTGTTGAACAAATCCTCTCTTAGAAATTAACAGCTATGATTTTGTATTCAAACTAAGATCTTGTGAACCGATCACAAATATTTAGTATCAAGAAGGGAAGAGTAAAAAGAAAAGTTGAATTTGAATGTAGACCTATGTTGCAGCAGCGAGCGTACCGGGGACATTTGATCTCACTGAGACCTCCCGGTGTTCCCAGAGGGGAGAAGCTGACCAATGCCAAGACCAGCCTGAGCTGGTTACAGAGCAAGAAAGTCACTGCTTTGCATAACTACTTGCCTCCAAGGATAGAGGAGTGATGAAAATATTTTTCTAGAATTATGTTATGATATAACCGTTTCATAAAACTTTTATTCTTTATCATTAAACTCTGCTTTAGAAATGTTTTGAAGTCTTGGAAGAAAGAGGCTTTGATCCATTTAGAGAATCCAGGAACACAGCTAGGAGACCCAAGCACATAAGAAATGAATGGAGTTATGGTTGCCAAAGGGGAAAAGTGGAGGGGGGATAGATTAAGAGTTTGGGATTAACATATACACACTACTATATATAAAAAAGAGACTCAGGGACCTACTGTATAGCACAGAGAACTTTACTTGAGAGTCCGGAACTACCTACATGGGAAAAAGAACCTGAAAACGAGTGGATATATGTATATATATATATGACTGAATCACTTTGCTGTTCAACTGAAATTAACACAATATTGTAAATCAACTAAATTACAAGACAAAATAAAAGTTGAAGCAAAAAAGGGAAAAGAATGGAGGACATGTGGCTACAGTGTGAACATTTCACAAAATGTCACAATCATATAGATATGCCAATATCTGCATGATTTCGATAAATCTGAAGAGGTCCTCTTCCTACATTCTCTACCATGCTTCTTTGATTTTGGGGGCACTTTACGGGTTTTTAAAATATTTTCAGAAAATTCCAATCATTTACTCAATGAATCAATATTTATAGAAAGCATGGGCGTGTGCATGCTCAGTTGCTTTAGTCGTGTCCAACTCTTTGCGACCCTATGGACTGTAGCCCATCAAGCTCCTCTGTCCATAGGGTTCTCTGGGCAAGAATACTGGTGTGAGTTGCCATTTCCTTCTCCAGGTGGTCATCCTGACCCAGGGATTGCTTCCTGCATTAGCAGGCTGGTTCTTTACCTCCAGTGCCACCTGAGAAGCCCAACAGAAAGATATTAAATGTCAAAAAAATATATTTTCAGGGTGGAGAAGGCAATGGCACCCAACTCCAGTACTGTTGCCCGGAAAATCCCATGGATGGAGAAGCCTGGTTGGCTGCAGTGCATGGGGTTGCTAAGAGTCAGACAAGACTGAGTGACTTCACTTTCACTTTCCACTTTAATGCATTGGAGAAGGAAATGGCAACCCACTCCAGTATTCTTGCCTGGAGAATCCCAGGGACGTGGGAGACTGGTGGGCTGCTGTCTATGGGGTCACACAGAGTCGGACAAGACTGAAGCGACAGCAGCAGCAGCAGCAGCAGTGATGTGAGTAGGAATTTGAGCTAGAAAGCAGGTAAACACAGTAGAGCACAGTGGAGGATTATAATTGCTTCAAGTGAAGCAATTATTGAAGGTGGTTATGGGAATCACTTCAGTTCAGTTCAGTTCAGTCACTCAGTTGTATCTGACTCTTTGTGATCCCATGGACTGCAGCACATCAGGCTTCCCTGTCCATAAACAACTCCAGAAACTTACTCAAACTCATGTCCATTGAGTCGGTGATGCCATCCAACCATCCCATCCTCTGTCATCCACTTCTCCTCCCATCTTCAATCTTTCCCGGCATCAGGTCTTTTCAAATGAGTCAGCTCTTCTCCTCAGGTGGCCGAAGTATAGGAGTTTCAGCTTTAGCATCAGTCCTTCCAATGAATATTCAGAATTGATTTCCTTTAGGATGGATTGGTTGGATCTCCTTGCTATTCAAGGGACTCTCAAGAGTCTTCTCCAACATCACAGTTCAAATGCATCAGTTCTTCGACACTCAGCTTTCTTTATAGTCTAACTCTCACATCCATACATGACTACTGGAAAAACCATAGCTTTGACTAGATGGACCTTTGTTGGCAAAGGTCACTGCTTTTTAATATACTGTCTAGTTCGGTCATAACTTTTCCTCCAAGAAGCAAGTGTTTTTTAATTTAATGGCTGCAGTCACCATCTGCAGTGATTCTGGAGCACCCCAAAATAAAGTCTGTTACTGCATTCATTGTTTCCCCATCTATATGCCATGAAGTGATGGGACCAGATGCCATGATCTTTGTTTTCTGAATGTTGAGCCTTAAGACAAGTTTTTCACTTTCCTCTTTCACTTTCATCAAGAGTCTCTTTAGTTCTTTGCTTTCAGCCATAAGGTTGGTGTCATTTGCATATCTGAGGTTATTGATATTTCTCCCAGCAATCTTGATTCCAGCTTGTGCTTCATCCAGGCCAGCATTTCTCATGATGTACTCTGCATATAAGTTAAATAAGCAGGGTGACAATATGCAGCCTTGATGTATTCCTTTCCCAATTTGGAACCAGTCTGATGATCCATGTCCGGTTCTAACTGTTGCTTCTTGACCTGAATACAGATTTCTCAGGAGGCAGGTCAGGTGGTCTGGTATTTCTATCTCTTCAAGAATTTTCCACAATTTGTTGTGGTCCACACAGTCAAAGGCTTTGGCAGAGTCAATAAAGCGAAAGTAGATGTTTTTCTGGAACTCTCTTGCTTTTTCGATCATCCAATGGATATTGGCAATTTGATCTCTGGTTCCTCTGTCTTTTCTAAATCCAGCTTGGACATCTGGAAGTTCACGGTTCACATACTGCTGAAGCCTGGCCTGGTGAATTCTGAGCATGACTTTACTTGCGTGTGAGATGAGTGCAATTGTGCGGTAGTTGGAGCATTCTTTGGCATTGCCTTTCTTTGGGATTGGAATGATTTGGATTATTTTTCCTTTCAAAATGATTAAGATTCCCATGTATCCACCTTCACTTTCTTATTCTTCTTTGTGGATCCTCGATTCTTTAGTTTTGGACCCATCAGAAGCAGGCTCGAGACAAAGATTAAAAGGAAGTGACTGATTTTAGAGGTGATCACAGAAAACACTAGTAGTGAATCTAAGAGTCAGTGAGACAGGGAAGGAAAAGAAGCCCAAACTGTGTTTTTTAAGCAAATCTTTAGCCCAATTGGTATAGGAGTCTCTAATCCTTTCAGGGTATTCAGAAGTCAGTGTGAAAAAATTGCAAAAGATAATAAGGAAATTGATAAAAAGAAATGTATTTAATCATACATATAAACACATATTAATAATAAAATATCATCATCATTAGTGTTCAAAACATAGGATAATTTAATACATTTGATTGCAGTGATGCAAAAAGGTAAACATTAGATAATCTATCACTATAATTCATTACATTCAAGGAAAACTCTTTAACCATGCTCAACACTGAATAAACACTTCATAAATATGTGTTCTTATACTGAAAATAAAGATTAAATGTATTACCTCTTCATGCTAATCTTCCAATCAATAGAATAAAACTGATACAATCATACAACAATTAGCTACCTGAAAAAAACAGTAAATATTTTAAATGGTACTCCAATTCAAATCTTCTACATAAAAATCAAGGATGTCTACATTGTCATTGCTAGTCTTTCTCTTACCAGAACTGTCTTAAACCATGAAATCAGAGAAAAGAAGAATACATATAAGAAATGTATAGTATCATAAGTATTATCATAAGTATTAGAGAGGCATATACAAGAATTTTCAACTGCCAGATTCCAAGACTATCAATTATCAATTCTTAGAAGAAAAATTGAACTTAAAATACTGTTGTTGTTGTTTTTTCAAGACTACTATATGATGCTAAACCTGAAACTCCAGTACTTTGGCCACCTCATGCGAAGAGTTGACTCATTGGAAAAGACTCTGATGCTGGGAGGGATTGGGGGCAGGAGGAGAAGGGGATGACAGAGGATGAGATGGCTGGATGGCAGCACTGACTCGATGGACGTGACTCTGAACTCCGGGAGTTGGTGACGGACAGGGAGGCCCGGCGTGCTGCAATTCACGGGGTTGCAAAGAGTTGGACACGACTGAGTGAATGAACTGAACTGAACTGACATGAGCTGTCTATTCTTTTTAGTGATAACCAAATGGACAACTAAGTAAACAATGCATTGATTTGTAACTTCAAGAAAATATAGAAAAATAAGAAATAATCCTAAGCAGAAACATTCAAAGACAATACAGTAAAAATCAATAAAAATTTAGTAAGGACACTAGGCAAGTCCAGTATAATCAGAACATTTATTGTATAAAATAACAGTGATATAAAATATAGTAGAAGTGAAAATTCTCAAGTCAAGCTACAATTGAAATTTGAAACCAATATGAAACCTAGGTTTTTCCCATAAACTTAAGGTTCTGTTTTATCAATAGCTATACAAAAAAATTTGGAAAACTTTTCAAAATAGCAGGTTTTTACAGACTTTTTATTTTGGTACTAATAGATTAATGTAAGAGAGTACAGATTCTATGTAAGACACAAAAATTATTGGAATGTAAAAGCAATTGAGTATGCATTATATGATAAGATTGAATTTTCAAATCATAGAAAGGAATACTTTAGTCAATGTTTGTTAAAGCTATCAATTATCTCATCTACTTCATTTACTAAGAAATATAACTGATGAATATAACTGATAGAAATGTTTGTTTGAAAGCACACATTTTACTCATATTTTATTAGTTAAAATACTCTCACCTTCACTTGGAGGACAGATTGTTACCTCACATTAAATTTTCCTCAATTCTCTACATATTTCAGGATTTTAAAATTCAGTTCATTGATTCTGCCTGTGAAGTGTGTGGAAGTGTAATTCACTCAGTCATGTCCAATTCTTTGCAACCCAATGGACTGTAAGCGATCAAACTCCTTCATCCATGGGATTCACCAGGCAAAAATACTGGAGTGGGTTTCTATACCCTCCTCCAGGGGATCTTCCCAACCAAGGGATTGAACCTGGGTCTCCTGCATTGCAGTTGGATTCTTTACCTTCTAAGCCATTAGACAACCACCTATTTTATACAAACATGAAGTTTGGCTGCCTGGTTTTTAAAATTTTACTGCAATACTCTCCAAATTACCTACTTACTGCTGCTGCTAAGTCGTTTTATTCGTGTCCGACTCTGTGTGACCCCATAGACGGCAGCCCACCAGGCTACACCATCCCTAGGATTCTCCAGGCAAGAACACTGGAGTGGGTTGCCATTTCCTCCTCCAATGCATGAAAGTGAAAAGTGAAAGTAAAGTCACTCAGTCATGTTCGACTCTGTGCAACCCCATGGACGGCAGCCCACCAGGCTCCTCTGTCCATGGGATTTTCCAGGCAAGAGTACTGAGTGGGGTGCCATTGCCTTCTCCGACTTACTTACTAAGACAGTGTATGTCCTTGTTAGACATACTATATCTGTGTTTTGCTTCATAGACTTTAACATAACCTTTTTCTTAGTATTGCCAATGATAATCCAGGGGTTTGTTCCCCTTGGCTTTCCATTTGAAACTCTAGTTCATATTCTGTGAAATGTGCAAGGCATTGATTTAGTCCGATCTCTGTGATTTTTTTTAATTAAAAAAAAACTATTTCTTAAAATAAATGGTATTTTTATTTCTGTGTTCTTATGATGTGCGTTCCAGGACATATATCAGCAATAATAAATCTTGGAGTATGAAAAACTCCAGCCATATTAGCTGTGTAGTGCTAGTGGTAAAGGAGATGCAAGAGACGCAGGTTCAATCCCTGGTTCCAGAAGATCCCTTGGAGAAGGAAATGGCTCCCCACTCCAGTATTCTTGCCTGGAGAATCCCATGGACAGAGGAGCCTGGAGGGCTCCAGTCCATGGGGACACAAAGAGTCAGACACGCCTTAATGACTGAGCAAGCACAGCACAGTTTTGCTCCAATCTAAGGCTTAGCTTGGAGAAGGTGATGGCACCCTACTCCAGTACTCTTGCCTAGAAAATCCTATGGGCGGAGGAGCCTGGTAGGCTGCAGTCCATGGGGTCGCTAAGAGTCGGACACGACTGAATGACTTCACTTTCACTTTTCACTTGCATGCATTGGAGAAGGAAATGGCAACCCACTCCAGTGTTCTTGCCTGGAGAATCCCAGGGACAGCAGAGCCTGGTGGGCTGCCGTCTATGAGGTCGCACAGAGTCGGACATGACTGAAGCGACTTAGCAGCAGCAGCAGCAAGGCTTAGCTGTATATCATTTGAAATCATCATGGGCACTAGAATTCTCTCTCATGCCCTTTAAAATGTATTTCACAAGTTATACATTTTATATGAAACACAAAGCAAATGTTCAGTAAAAATTTTGTAATGAACCACAGGTTGTATTCTTATCCAGTAAACAAATACTTCCTTAAGTTCCCCTGAATGTTTCCATGCACTAGAAGTTAGACTATAGCTCATATCAAAAGTGCCATTGGCAAGAAATTGGAAATCTTTGTTATACAGGGAAAGTTTTAAAATTTGTTGTAATGGTATTTACACACACCTATGCACCTGTAGAATATTACTCGCTTTAGGCTTTCTCTAAGCCTGAACAAAGTCAATTCCCAAACTCCCAGAGCAATTTTTAAGCAGAAAGGGAGAAGGCAAACCTGGAAGCATATGCGGTAGTGATCTCATATTAGGTGAAAATCAGAATTGAATATGGTAGGGGTCAAACACAATTTAATATTTGTGGCACAATATACTGACCGCTATTGCTTTGACATATTGGGGTGGAGGGCAGACAAG
Source organism: Bos javanicus (assembly GCF_032452875.1). Taxonomy (NCBI): domain Eukaryota; kingdom Metazoa; phylum Chordata; class Mammalia; order Artiodactyla; family Bovidae; genus Bos; species Bos javanicus. Next base: position 80,726,201 of record NC_083879.1, read on the forward strand.
ACCATAGTAATGGAAAGCATACTGTCATTATGATGTTATTATGGTGTTATTCCAATCTCAGAGACAGAAAATTACATCATAGCAATCTTAATAATAACAATACATAAATGAAGTGAAGTAGCTCAGTCGTGTCCGACTCTTTGCAACCCCATGGACTGTAGCCTACCAGGCTCTTCTGTCCATGGGATTTTCCAGGCAAGAATACTGGAGTGGGTTGCCATTTCCTTCTCCAGGAGATCTTTCCGACCCAGGGATTGAACCCAGGTCTCCCACATTGTAGACAGACGCTTAACCATCTGAGCCACCAGGGCAGTCCAATACATAGTATGTATCAATTATTTACTATTTGTATTTTATTGAGATAAATGTTTTGCATGCATATTGTAATTATTTCACAAAGTCTGTTACTAAATACTATTAATTTTTCCATTCTTGTCCAAGATAATTTAACTATTAGAAGACAAATCTGGGACTGAAATATATTTATAGCTTCACAATTATTAATTGTTACTGTGAAGTATTTTTCATATAAAGTCCTAGTAAACATTTCTTAATGATCTAAATATAAGAGAAGGATAATACAAATAAAAAATCCATAAAAAACAATATTTATTACTAGCAATTTAAGGATAATCTACATTTCTAGACTCTTGAAGTTACACAATCTGCAACTCACTAACCCATTCATTTTATGGAAATATCCTGAGTATAAGAAAAATGTTTGATGTGTTATTGTATGTTTATATAATCTAGCAGAAATGTTTAAAGTATATGTATAATTTAAAATATAGTATAGAGCATATAGTTTAATTTAAAGTATATGTTTAATGTCTAATTATATAAAAGTATTCTGCATTTTTTATCTTGTTAAGCTTTAAATGATGAATTTAAAGCTATAGAAGTTAGGTTAACCATTTAACTTCTGGAAATATATAATCTATTGGGGAAACTATTTCTAGTTCCACTAACATTTTAGAGGTAGTAGTGGAACTGCAATCCCATAAATCTTTTTTTCCCCAATATTTAAGAGTTTTAATAAATCCTGCAGAATACAGTCTCCGTTTCTATGTAAATCTTATACACTTTCACTTGTTATTGTGTGGTGCAGCACACACACTCTTCACATAGAGGGCAGCTTCATCCCTCCGAATTGCAGATTCTCTGCACTTTTTAAGCACTTCCCAAGACAGCCAAAACTGAGCAGAGTCCAAAACATTATAATAACATTTGTCTCCGTTGTTGATGAGGGCCAACACATATTAATTTGTCATTTGCCGCATATTTATCAACCAGATTGCAGACTATTTCCAGACTGAGGCAGTTAAAAGCCTTTATTAAAAATGATGCTTTTGAAATCTAATTTATTTCACCATGCATATATTTTTATTTAATTTTTTTATGTCTTGCAAGCTAACAATGCTCCAAGTGTCAAACAGGAATGTTAGGCTTTACAAATCTATTATTTTTTTATTAATTTGTTTCAGTATGATGTTTTTTACATCCTTATTTTGCTATTTCAATTCTGAATATTTTAAAGGAAACTGCCAGAGGTACTGGTACATGGCTGCTGGTAGTTACCATGACAATCACAATTTTAAGAAATTATGCCTAAGACATTTTAGTGGGATATTATCAGGCAAAGAGGATGCACAAATGAATAAAGGTAAATAGTCAAATAAATATTTGAATAGAGCTTTTTATATCATACACAAAGAAGCAGAAGGATAAGCATGAAGTTTGTATTTACATATGAGGCTATGGTAATATCTAGAATAATGTCAATTCCCAGGGTTATTAAAAAAGATAAAAGATAGTATTTTAAGGTTATATGTATGTGAGCTGCAAACAGTGAAGACTCAATCTATACATTCATCTTAAAAAGTTTGCAGGAAAATTTTCATTGAAAATTTTGAAAAATATATGAAAGAAAAAAGAAATCACATCGTTGAAAAGATGTGCTCAGTCACTCAGTCATGTCTGATTCTTTGCAATCCCATGGACTGTAGCCCACCAGGCTCCTCAGTCAAAGGGATTCCCCTAGCAAGAATACTGGAGTGGGTTGCCTTTTTCTCTTCCAGGGGATCTTCCCAACTGAGGGATCAAAGTCTTGTCTCCTGCATCTCCTGCATTGCAGGTGAGTTCTTTTCCTGCTGAGCCATGGAGAAAGCCTATGGAAGAGATGTATGTTTCACCAAATTTTTTTTACAATCAAACTAAAGTATCTTTGGGCTTCCCTTGTGGCTCAGCTGGTAAAGAATTCGCCAGCAATGTGGGAGACCTAGGTTCGATCCCTGGGTTGGGAAGATCCCCTGGAGAAGGGAAAGGCTACCCACTCCAGAATTCTGGCCTGGAGAATTCCATGGACTGTATAGTCCATGGGGTTGCAGAGTTGGACTTGACTGAGCGACTTTCACTTTCACTTAAAGTATCTTTATAGGCAGTTAAACCATGCTGTTCACCTTTTATTATGACACAAATAACTTTTATCATTGTTTTTTAAAATTCCTTTAATATAGTATTTACCTTATTGTGCTATGTTTTAAATACAATGTTTATTGAACACTTTTCAACTCCATGATTCTACTAGGTTCCAGATTCCAGATTCTACTAGGGAAAGGAAGATTTAGAATAAAACCTTTCCCCACTATGAGCTGAAAATATAGTGAAGGAACAATACAAGCATACATAGTTATTGCAGTTTAATCATTCCAAATCAATAGCACAAACAGTTAACATTACAGGAATTCAGATGAATTTATCAAGCTACAATCTTCACAGCAAAGATCAGAAAGAGTAGGAAAGATTTTCCATGTTGCATCTCAAGAATGGACCTTGACTCCTGATCCTGCTGCCATTTTGTCATTTAGAAAGTTCATTTTTTCCCTCTAAACTTCATTTATCTAAATAGCAACTGTATTAATTTTCTATGGCTGTGTTAACAAAGCACCACAGACTATGCGGCTTAACCAACAGAACTTCCTTTTCTCACAATTCTGGAGGCTGGGTGTTCAAGGTCAGACTATGAGCAGGATTGATTTTTTCTGTCCTTGGGTTCAAGATGGCCGTCGTCTCCTCCCTATGTCTTCACATACTCTTTCCTCCATTTCTGCCTATGTCCTCTTCTTGTTTAAGAAAAGTCATACTGGGTTAGAGCTCTCGCTAATGATCTCATTGTTTAGTTGCTAAGTGGTGTCTACTCTTTTGCAACCCCACAGACTACAACCTACCAGGCTCCTCTGTCCATGTAATTTTCCAGGCAGGAATCCTAGAGTGGGAATGCATTTCCATCTCCAAGGGATCTTCCTGACCCAGGGATTGAACCCATATCTCCTGCATTGGCAAGCAGATTCTTTACCACTGAGTCAATTACCTCTTTAAAGAGTTTATCTTCAAACAGTCTCGTTTTAACATACTAGAATTTAGGGCTTCAACATATGCATTTTGGGGGAGGACACAATTCGGCCCAAAATAGCAACTAATTATACATGTGTCATGTGACTGATCTAATGTTAGAATATGATATTTTCTGTAAAGCACATTGTAAACTGAAAATAACTAGCACATGTTAAATGGTGGGTTAGACAGTTTCTATAATGACCAACTCCAAGAGCAAATAAATCTCAAGGGCTTCTTAAGACAATGAGTGTGTATTATTAATACAAACTCATGAAAAATCCAGTGAGGATGTTCACAGTCAGGTGTCCTGAAATGAGGACACAGATGCCTTCTACCATTTTCAGTGTCTTGGTGACCTTCACTGGGATCTGTGCTTCCAGCCAAGAGATGAAGGAAGAGAAGATGAATTGCTAGGGAGGAAATCTCTGGGATCAAGCGTGGAATTGGATTCCACCATTTCACCCACGTTCCATTGGTGAGGATTAGCCTAAAGGGACTAAGAAGATATCAGTGCTGAGAAATGTTTAATGGTGAACTAAAAAACGAGACCATAGATTTTTTTTAAAAAAACGTTTGTTGTAGTATAGTTGTTTACAGTGCTATGTTAGTTTTAGATGTATGAGTTATGTATATATATGTGTGTGTGTGTGTGTATATACCTGAAAGTGAAAGTCTCTCAGTTGTATCCAGCTCTTTGAGACCCCATGGACTATATAGTCCATGGAATTCTCCATATGAGAATACTGGAGTGAGTAACCTTTCCCTTCTTCAGGGGATCTTCCCAACTGAGGGATCAAACCCAGGTCTCCCGCATTGTAGGTGGATTCTTCACCAGCTGAGCCTCAGGGAAGCCCTTATATATGTATATGCATTCTTTTCAGATTTTCTTTCCATAAATGTTGTTATAGAATATTCAGTAGAATTCCCTGTGCTATACAGTATGTCCTTATTACTCACCTATGTTATGTATCATATGTGTATGTTAATCCTGATTTCCTAATTTAACGCTTCCAACATAGATATTTTCTATGTTGGTTGACAATTAGTGAAAAGGTATTCACAAAGTGATTAAAAAGAAACAGTCAATGTCTGCCACAAAAATTATCGATAGGTTTGTTTTAGTTGGACTTTGAAATTTAAGTAGGAATCTAATAAGGGAAAATGAGTTAGAAATCACATTCCTGTAAAGAGAATGGCCAGATCAATGAATGAAAATGCAAGACTTTTTAAATGGAAGAAATCCAATGTAGAGGTGACAAGTCTGGTACAGGGTGCCTTAGTCTATATCCTGACAATGTTGTGTTTTAGCAGTGATGTAATTCCTGGTAAGGGCTTCCCTGGAGGCTCAGTGGTAATGAATCTGCCTACCAGTGCTGGACATGTGGGTTTGATCCCTGTGTCAGGAAGATCACCTGGAGTAGGAAATTGTAGTGCACTCTAACATTCTTGTCTGGCAAATCCGATGGACAGAGGATCCTAGTGGGCTACAGTCCATGGGGTCACAAAAGAGTTAGACATGACTTAGTGGCTAAACAACAATTCCTGTTGTTATCTAACCTCTCTAAACCTCAATTCATTCCAGAGTAAATCCCCATAGTAATACCTTATAGATGTGTGGGTGTATGTGTGTGCATGCTCAATTGTGTCCCCATGGACATGACTTACAACCACATGGACTGTAGCCCACCAGGTTCCTCTGTCCATGGGATTCTCTAGGCAAGAATACTGAAGTGGGTTGCCATTTCCTTCTCCAGGGGATCTTCCTGCCCAGATATAGAACCTACATCTCTTGCATCTTCTGCATTGGCAGGCAGCTTCTTAATGAGCTGAGGAACCAGGGAAGCCCACCTTATAGATACTGTTGTATAATACCTTATAAGTATTTTTCTGGGAATTAAAATAGAAAATACAAGTTAAGTAATCTCACATTGTCTGTTGCATTATAAGCATCTTTAAGATTCAATAACATTGAAGGACACTAAAGAGTATCTGTGGGACTAGATCTACTGCCCAAACTAATGTGATTTTTATATCTTTGATTTCTTGATCTGGCCCAACTTAATACATGCATAAATCAAATAAGTTGTAACAGAGACAAGGAAGATGAATGTGAGACAAATACATCCACTTAGCTACTTAGGAAACTAGCATGTTTTGGCAATAGTGTTTGACTGGATTTTCTGTTTCGAATAATGTTGATAGTAAACAGTTCAGAAGCACAGGGGAACTTTTTAGAGTTAAGTTGTGCAAAATGGTCTCTGAAGGAATATGTGGTCAATTAAAGAGAAAGCTGTCTTAACCACACTTTCCTTCTTCATCTTACTGGGAACCGACCTCAGTACTCAGAATGACTGACTGCTTTGTTAGACTCACAAAGGATTCATTTCAGGTTTAGCTTCACCTGGTGATACAACAGAATCACTGACAAAATTCAAGCTCAAGATCTGTGTCTTTGCAGAAGGAGATTTTGGTATTGAACTATGATCACTTTTTGCCATTAGAGATAGCTGCTGTAGACCTTTGAACAAAAGGCTGGGAGGAAAGTAACAGAACTTCAAAGATAGTGCAGCAGAGCATCATTTGACTGGGCTTTTACTGATAAGAGCTCAGAACTTCGATATATTCTAAATCAAAGTGTCAACTCTATGAATTGTGTTCAGAGATGGAGAGGCAGTCAACATGGGTCTAGAGTCCAGGATATCTGCTCCCAAACCCCAGGACCACAGCCACATCGCCATGGTTGTTTCATACCACATTGGGCTTCTGAGTGATACTCATCATCCAAATCTTGAGATGATTATAATTTGTCCTTCACTATTTAAGATCCAAACTTCAGAAAACTGAAATAAGCAAGTGATTGTGTATCTAGAAGTCATGTAATTTTATTAAATATTTATGTCAAAATATTTCCAAACATATATCAGATCAGATCAGATCAGTCACTCAGTCATCTCTGACTCTTTGCAACCCCATGAATCACAGCACACCAGGCTTCCCTGTCCATCACCAACTCCTGGAGTTCACACAGACTCACGTCCATCGAGTCAGCGATGCCATCCAGCCATCTCATCCTCTGTCGTCCCCTTCTCCTCCTGCCCCCAATCCCTCCCAGCATCAGAGTCTTTTCCAATGAGTCAACTCTTCGCATGAGGTGGCCAAAGTACTGGAGTTTCAGCTTTAGCATCATTCCTTACAAAAAATCCCAGGGCTGATCTCCTTCAGAATGGACTGGTTGGATCTCCTTGCAGTCCAAGGGACTCTCAAGAGTCTTCTCCAACACCACAGTTCAAAAGCATCAATTCTTCGGCGCTCAGCCTCCTTCACAGTCCAACTCTCACCTCCATACATGACCACAGGAAAAACCATAGCCTTGACTAGACGAACCTTTGTTGGAAAAGTAATGTCTCTGCTTTTGAATATGCTATCTAGGTTGGTCATAACTTTCCTTCCAAGGAGTAAGCGTCTTTTAATTTCATGGCTGCAGTCACCATCTGTAGTGATTTTGAAGCCCAGAAAAATAAAGTCTGACACTGTTTCCACTGTTTCCCCATCTATTTCCCATGAAGTGATGGGACCGGATGCCATGATCTTTGTTTTCTGAATGTTGAGCTTTAAGCCAACTTTTTCACTCTCCACTTTCACTTTCATCAACAAACAAACAAGAATACATGTCATCAGTTCAGTAGCTCAGTCCTGTCCAATTCTTTGTGACCCCATGGACGGCAGCACACCAGGCCTCCCTGTCCACTGGCAACTCCCAAAGTTTTCTCATACTCATGTCCATTGAGTCAGTGATTCCATCCACCCATCTCATCCTCTGTTGACCCCTTCTCCTCCTGCCTTCAATCTTTCCCAGCATCTGGGTCTTTTCCAAGGAGTCAGTTCTTCACATCAGGTGGCCAAAGTATTGGAGTTTCAGCTTCAACATCAGTGCTTCCAATGAATATTCAGGACAGATCTCCTTTAGGTTGGACTGGCTGGATGTCCATGCAGCCCAAGGGACTCTCAAAAGTCTTCTCCAACACCACAGTTCAAAAGCACCAGTTCTTCGGCACTCAGCTTTCTTTATAGTACAACTCTTACATCCATTAGAGAAGGAAATGGCAACACACTCCAGTACTCTTGCCTGGAGAATCCCATAGATGGAGGAATCTAGTAGGCTATAGTCCATGGGGTCCCAAAGAGTCAGACACGACTGATTGATTTCACTTTCACTTTCACTTACAACCATACACAGCTACTGGAAAAACCTTAGCTTTGACTAGATGGACCTTTGTTGGCAAAGTAAGGTCTCTGATTTTCAATATGCTATCTAGGTTGGTCATAGCTTTTCTTCCAAGGAGCAAGCGTCTTTTAATTTCATGGCTGCAGTCACCATCTGCAGTGTTTTGAAGACCCCCAAAAATAAAGACTGTCACTGTTTCCACTCTTTCCCCATCTATTTGCCATGAAGTGATGAGAGTGGATGCCATGATTTTAGTTTTCTGAATATTGAGTTTTAAGTCAACTTTTTCACTCTCCTCTTTCACTTTCATCAAGAACGTGTCCCTGTCATATGATATGTCATGCCATATGATATGTAATATGATATGTCCCTGTCATAGTACAAAATAAATTTAGATAATCTCTACTCACTAAAATGAAAGCATCCAAATTGTTCACTAAGGTTGGTGACTTCTTTGGATCCTAAAAGAAGTTATAAATTTTAATATTGTATACCTTGTTTTATTCTTTCTATAGTAGTGGCATTAAGAAACAGTCAAATAAACTAATCCAAGTTAAAGAGTTGGAAAGAAATCATAATACTAAAAACAGGATTTCTTCCTTCCTCGATAGAAAATGTTAATTTTATTTTATTTCTCATTAAATGTCAAAAAGACAATTTTGTAAATGTTTTTTTACAAAATTTTATAATTTATTGTAAATAAATTTTGTAATGTTTATATTGTCAGAACCATAAAAGGCCAAAAAAAAAATACTTCAAGCATGTCAAACCATATCAAATGAGGTTATTTTACATTGCATTTGTCTATTACAACAGTCAAAACACATATTTTTTAAAGTTTATTTTGGTCTTGTCTTATGGGAAATAGTGGAATATACATTATGAGGTTGAAGCTTATTAAGCAAAACCTAGTAAAATTGGCAGATGGATACTTATCCTGAATGCTGAGATAGCTTTCTTTCCTGGCTCCTGGGAAACTAATTTTAGGCCAAATAAGTGTATGTGCTTTGAATTCACCCATTTAGGAAATACCTGTTGAATGTCTAGTATAAGACTAACCTTTGACAAGGTATTAAAAATGTAACGGAAACTTCATGGAGCTTGCTTTCTCCTTAAAACAAAGTGGAATTAAATCTATGTTTATACTTATATTTGTAACTTAAGTATAAATATACACTTACCAGGGAAACATCAAGAATTTCCCTGATCCCTTAGATAGTAAATATATATATATATATATATATATATATATATATATATATATATATATGTCTGCGATGTGGGAGATCCAGGTTTGGTTCCTGGATTGGGACAATCCCCTCCAGTGTTCTTGCCTGGAGATTCCATGGACAGGGGAGCCTGGTGGGCTACAGTCCAAAGGGTCACAGAGTCAGACCCAACTGACAGTTTCTGACACTTTCACATTCACTACAATAGGTGAGGTCATGGTAAACAAGCTTCCACCAAAATGTGTTCTTTCTTTCAGATGTACCTGGGGTGTGGTCCCTTTTCAGTGATTATTTCTGCCAAGGCCAGGTGAACAGAACTGATGTGTGTCCACTTCCTACCAAAGGTTATGAAGTGGCCTTTTCTCTCTTGCTTTTCTCCTCTCTTCATCTCCTGCCTCATGCATCCATGAAAGATCTTCAAATCAGGTACACTGCAAAAGAGATGAGGCTCTAATTCTGATTCCCCATGAAAACAACCACCATCCAGGGACCAGGAATCCATTGAGCTAATAGGAGCAATTACAATTAACTTGTATTTAACCTGCAGGTAAAGAATCTGCCTGCAATGAAGAAGACCCAGATTCGATCCCTGGGTCAGAAAGATCCTCTGGAGAAGGGAATGGCAATCCACTCCAGTATTCTTGCCTGGAGAATCCCATGGACAGAGGAGGCTGGCAGGCCACAGCCCATGGGGTTGCAAAGAGTAGGACACGACTGAGCGACTAACACACACTGCAATTAACTTATTACTCTTGAAGTGTTCTCATGCATTGGGTATTCTATTTATTGCAGTTTAACTCATGTCCACTGTTACACATGAGGAGATACAACAGAGTAAGGAAAGAAGGTGTGCCTAGACAGGTGGGATGTGAGGGGATTTAAGATGATCAGATGAGCTCTTCTATGAAATGACTTGGATGAGTTGTATGAATAGAAAATGCCCTGATCCAGACCATTGCCCTCCACACATGCTCCAGATATCATTTGTTCCCCATTTCTGCCAAAACTGGTCAGCCAGTTCTTTCCTCACTCCCCTGAATCAGCACCTATTTATGCCCTCTCAAGGGTATGTTTCTCATTGGCATACACTCGTGCTATTATTTTGGGCTTCCCTGATGGCTCAGTGGTAAAGAATCTGCCTGCAATGCAGGAGACTACAGGAGGCATGTGTTCAATCCCTGTGTTGGGAAGATCCCTGGAGAAGGAAATGGCAAGCCATTCCAGTAGTCTTTCCTGGGAAATCTCATGGGCAGAGGAGCCTGGTGGGCTACAGTCCAAGGGGTTGCAAAGAGTTGGACACAGCTGAGCACAGCATGCGTGCATGCTACTCTTTCAGTCACCTTAACGTTCCATCTGTGCCTATGTCCTTTCCCTCCGAGAACCTACTCATTATTCTCCTTGTGTTCACAATAAAACTCCCGGAAAAGCTGTCCTTATGCCTTGTTTCCTCTCTTCCTATCCTTCTACAGACACTTGTCAAGTTTATACACTAAGACTGCTTGTGTTAAGCTCACCCAAGACCACAGAGTTCAGTGACCATTTCTTGACCCTCGACTTAGAGAGTCTCTCAAAGGCATTCAGAACAATTCTCTTTCTTGAAACAGTTCCTTCATGTGGATTCATGATGCTATGCTCTACTGGTATCCCCTCTACGTTCTTATTGTTTCTTCTGTTCTGTTTTGCTTGTTCCTCCTTATCTCCTGACCTTTTAATGTTGCTTCACACCATGCTCAGTCCTTGAGAATCTCCTCCATTTTATCTTCCTGACTCCCTCACATCCTTCATACAGTCTCACAGACGGTACACCGTCCGCATGCTGATGATCCTCTAGTTGGTATTTCTAGCCCAGATACTCCCCTGAACTCCAGATTGGTTTGTCCATTTCCAAGAAAATCCAGTACTAAGCCCCAGAGTTTCATAGGTCAGCTCCTCTGTAGTTTCCCTTCACTAGTTATGTGTACTCACATTATCGAGGGCTTTAAGGTCTTCACCGTGATGTCAGCAGGACTTGCCTATTTTGTCATCTCCAGTCTCTTATTCCAATTTGTCAGTAAATCCTGGTAGCTTCAAGTACATAAAATGAAAGAACGTTTCACTCTCCTATCTTACAGTCATCTCTCATCAAAATGCTAGAGGACCTCAATAACATCCAACCTGGCTCTTTGCAGTATCTCCTTAAAAAAAAAAAAAAAAAAACGTATCCAGAGGGATTCAACTAAAATGCCCCAAAAAATAAAGTCAGCCACTGTTTCCACTGTTCCTCCATCTATTTGCCATGATATGATAGGACCAGATGTCGTTATCTTAGTTTTCTGAATGTTGAACTTTAAGCCAACTTTTTCATTCTCCTCTTTCACTTTCATCAAGAGTCTCTTCAGTTCCTCTTCACTTTCTGCCATAAGGATGATGTCATTTGCCTACCTGAGGTTATTGATATTTCTCCTGGAAGTCTTGATTCCAGCTTTTGCTTCATCTAGCCCAACATTTTGTGTGATGTACCCTGCATATAAGTTAAATAAGCAGGGTAACAATATACAGCCTTGACATACTCTTTTCCCAATTTGAACCAGTCTGTTGTTCCACGTTCGGTTCTAACTGTTGCTTCTTGACCTGCCTACAGATTTCTCAGAAGGCAGGTCAGGTGGTCTGGTATTCCCATCTCTTTAAGGATTTTCCACAGTTTGTTGTGATCCATATAGTCAAGGATTTTGGCGTAGTCAATAAAGCAGAAGTAAAATAAATTAATAGCTGCAAAATTTAAACATTAAAATACTACATCTATGGAGATGTGTTGGGAGTCCGAAATGGCACTAGTGGTAAAGAACCCATATTCTGATACAGGAGCCTCAAGAGACTTGTCTTGGATTTGTGGGCCAGGAAGACCCCCTGGAGTAGAAAATGATAACCAACTCCAGTATTCTTCCCTGGAAAATTCCATGGACAGTGGAGACAGGTGAGCTACAGTCCATGGGGCCCCAAAGAATAGGACAGGACTGAGTGACTGAGCACACACACATGGAGAGGAGTTAAAAACAATCTGCATAGTTTATTTGACAATCAATTCAGTTCAGTCGCTCACTCATGTCTGACTCTTTGCGACCTCATGAATCACAACACGCCAGGCCTCCCTGTCCATCACCAACTCCCGGAGTTCACTCAAACTCACGTCCATCAAGTCAGGTGATACCATCCAGCCATCTCATCCTCTTTGGTCCCCTTCTCCTTCTGCCCTCAATCCCTCCCAGCATCGGAGTCTTTTCCAATGAGTCCACTTTCGCATGAGGTGGCCAAAGTACTGGAGTTTCAGCTTCAGCAACAGTCCTTCCAGTGAACACCCAGGACTGATCTCCTTTAGGATGGACTGGTTGGATCTCCTTGCAGTCCAAGGGACTCTCAAGAGTCTTCTCCAACACCACAGTTCAAAAGCATCAATTATTTCACACTCAGCTTTCTTCACAGTCCAAATCTCACATCAATACATGACCACTGGAAAAACCTTAGTCTTGACTAGACAGCCCTTTGTTGGCAAAGTAATGTCTCTGCTTTTCAATATACTATCTGGGTTGGTCATAATTTTCCTTCTGAGGAGTAAGCGTCTTTTAATCTCATGGCGGCAATCACCATCTGCAGCGATTTTGGAGCCAAAAAAAAATAAAGTCTGACACTGTTTCCACTGCTTCCCCATCTATTTCCCATGAAGTGATGGGACCGGATGCCATGATCTTCGTTTTCTGAATGTTGAGCTTTAAGCCACCTTTTTCACTCTCCTCTTTCACTTTCATGAAGAGGCTTTTTAGTTCCTCTTCACTTTCTGCCATAAGGGTGGTGTCATCTGCATATCTGAGGTTATTGATATTTCTCCTGGCAATCTTGATTTCAGCTTGTGTTTCTTCCCACCCAGCGTTTCTCATGATGTACTCTGCATATAAGTTAAATAAGCAGGGTGACAATATACAGTCTTGATGAACTCCTTTTCCTATTTGGAACCAGTCTGTTGTTCCACGTACAGTTCTAAGTGTTGCTTCCTGACCTGCATATAGGTTTCTCAAGACGTAGATCAGGTGGTCTGGTATTCCCATCTCTTTCAGAATTTGCCACAGTTGATTGTGATCCACACAGTCAAAGGCTTTGGCATAGTCAATAAAACAGAAATGGATGTTTTTCTGGAACTCTCTTGCTTTTCTGATGATCCAGCAGTTGTTGGCAATTTGATCTCTGGTTCCTCTGCCTTTTCTAAAACCAGCTTGAACATCTGGAAGTTCATGGTTCACATATTGCTGAAGCCTGGCTTGGAGAATTTTGAGCATTACTTTACTAGTGTGTGAGATGAGTGCAATTGTGCAGTAGTTTGAGCATTCTTTGGCATTGCCTTTCTTTGGGATTAGAATGAAAGTGACCTTTTCCAGACCTGTGGCCACTGCTGAGTTTTCCAAATTTGCTGGCATATTGAGTGCAGCACTTTCACAGCATCCTCTTTCAGGATTTGAAATAGCTCAACTGGAATTCCATCACCTCCACTAGCTTTGTGTGTAGTGATGCTTTCTAAGGCCCACCTGAAATCACATTCCATGATGTCTGGCTCTAGGTGAGTGATCACACCATTGTGATTATCTGGGTCGTGAAGATCTTTATTGTACAGTTCTTCTGTATATTCTTGCCACCTCTTCTTAATATCTTCTGCTTCTGTTAGGTCCATACCATTTCTCTCCTTTATTGAGCCCATCTTCGCATGAAATGTTCCATTGGTATCTCTCATTTTCTTGAAGAGATCTCTAGTCTTTCCCATTCTGTTGTTTTCCTCTATTTCTTTGCACTGATCGCTGAGAAAGGCTTTCTTATCTCTCCTTGCTATTCTTTGGAACTCTGCATTCAAATGCTTATATCTTTCCTTTTGTCTTCTCTTCTTTTCACAGCTATTTGTAAGGCCTCCTCAGACAGCCATTTTGCTTTTTTGCATTTCTTTTCCATGGGGATGGTCTTGATCCCTGTCTCCTGTACAGTGTCACAAACCTCAGTCCATAGTTCATCAGGCACTCTGTCTATCATATCGAGCCCCCTAAATCTATTTCTTACTTCCACTGTATAATCATAAGGGATTTGATTTAGGTCATACCTGAATGGTCTAGTGGTTTTCTCCACTTTCTTCAATTTAAGTCTGAATTTGGCAATAAGGAGTTCATGATCTGAGCTACAGTCAACTTCTGGTCTTGTTTTTGCTGAGTGTATAGAGCTTCTCCATCTTTGGCTGCAAAAAATATAATCAATCTGATTTTGGTGTTGACCATCTGGTGATGTCCATGTGTAGAGTCTTCTCTTGTGTTGTTGGAAGAGGGTGTTTGTTATGACCAGTGCATTTTCTTGGCAAAACTCTATTAGTCTTTGCCCTGCTTCATTCCGAATTCCAAGGCCAAATTTGCCTGTTACTCCAGGTGTTTCTTGACTTCCTACTTTTGCATTCAGTCCCCTATAATGAAAAGGACAACTTTTTGGGGGGTGTTAGTTCTAAAAGGTCTTGTAGGTCTTCATAGAACCACTCAACTTCAGCTTCTTCAGCGTTACTGGTTAGGGCATAGACTTGGATTACTGTGATATTGAATGGTTTGCCTTGAAATGAACAGAGATCATTCTGTCATTTTTGAGATGCATCCAAGTACTGCATTTCGGACCCTTTTGTTGACCATGATGGCCACTCCATTTCTTCTGAGGGATTCCTGCCCACCATATTAGATATAAGGTCATCTGAGTTAAATTCACCCATTCCAGTCCATGTTAGTTCGCCGATTCCTAGAATGTTGACGTTCATTCTTGCTATCTCCTGTTTGACCATTTCCAATTTGCCTTAATTCATGGACCTGACATTCCAGGTTCCTATGCAATATTGCTCTTTACAGCATCAGATCTTGCTTCTATCACCAGTCACATCCACAACTGGGTATTGTTTTTGCGTTGGCTCCATCCCTTCATTCTTTCTGGAGTTATTTCTTCACTGATCTCCAGTAGCATACTGGGCACCTACCGACTTGGGGAGTTCCTCTTTCAGTATCCTATCTTTTTGCCTTTTCATACTGGTCATGGGGTTCTCAAGGCAAGAATACTGGTTTGCCATTCCCTTCTCCAGTGGACCACATTCTGTCAGACCTCTCCACCATGACACTTCCATCTTGGGTGGTCCCACATGGCATGGCTTAGTTTCATTGAGTTAGACAAGGCTGTGGTCTGTGTCAAATACTTACTATTTGACAACAGTAAGTATTACTATATATGCATCATGCCTGACATTTGGCCAACTTCTGTTGTGTCTTTCATTCTTTTTTTGATTTAGCGATCCACACAGAGAAGAGAACACAAACTGAAGTGCCTTTCACTCTCAGATCAAAATGAATTGTGTCTGAAATTTGGTTGTGTCTTGAGCAAATGAAATTCCTCGTAGACATCCTACACTTTTCTGGTCTTATCAGAAAAGAGACAGAGCCAAACAGGCTATAGCAGTGGGATGGAGATAAAACTAAGCCTGAACCCACGAGGGGCTGTGTTTTATTGCCCAGTGGTCCCTGCAGTCATGTTATGGAAGCAAGGCAGAGCATCTCTGAGCAGAGCTACCTACCAGCTCGCCTTGTCTAGCAGACCGCAAGCATTTAGTCTGAAAGGAGGCCAGGTGGCCCCTGAGGAATTAGAGAAGGAAACCCTGTAAAAGTTGAACTGAAAAAACCTGGGGAATAAATACAAAAGCATGTGTTCGCAAGGGCGAGTACTGCGGGAATGCTACCTCAGCAGAATGTGGTAACTAGGCCAGGCAGAGAACAGTCTTCTGAGTTTAAACTATTCTTGCAAAAATCTTCCCTATCTCTTTCTTAACCTTCAAGTCTGCTGTATGTTCAAACATGCAAGAAAAAAAAAAAAGTAAGTATACATTTAGGAAAAGGACACAAATTCAGCAAATTTTACATTACATATTTATAGAGCCTTTGTCTGCAATTTCTTCAACTGGTAACCATAAAGTCTTCATGCTGATATGACAGGTAATGGATGCTTTTATTTGCAGTTTGATAATTCATCTTAGTTCCCGTGTCATTTAAACTCTGCAAGAATATCACTGCATTCACGAAGGGTTTTGAAATGTTTTAACTTTTGATGTTATGATCTGCAAGGATCTCTGATGAAATGTTTCATTTAAATGTGCTCAGATTCATGGACATGAAATTTTGTGTCAGTTGATAGAAAACAGCTTACAAGCTTGACCTATGCTGAAGGCCCTGTGCTGATTAATCAAGAAGAGACTGCACCTCCTCCTGCTAATGACCTCATCAACAGTGGGTGTATTTTTAAGATGAAAAAATAAAAGGTGCATCCTGATTATAATTATTTTCAGTTTGATTTGCTCCTTAGCTTCCATGGTGAGGCTCTGGAGAAAGACCGTCTGGGTTCAGAGACTAATGGTAACAACTCACATTTACTGAATCATTGTTACTACCAGGCACTATACAGAACACTGTGTAAATAAATCATATAATTAAATTATCACAACAATACTAGGAGGTCGGTGTTATTACTACCATTGTTTTATAGACAAACAGATCAGATCATAGGAAAGCTACCTAACTAGTTCAAAACAATCTGTCTAGTTCATGGCAGAAGCAGGATTCAACCCTAGGCATACTGCCTTTGGAATCAATGGTCTGAATAATCAGAAAACTGGCACATAGTAAGCCATTGATAAATGTTAGTTTCTTTCTACTTGTACAGCTTTTAAAAATGCTTTTTAAAGCAAGATTCTTTTCCTTCCAAGACTCTCTTTAATGAAATAAAATATTACAAATGTAATTGAATTCTATTTGTTACCTACCTGCCCATGTTTCTCACTGTCAGTACAAAGAAGTAATATTATGCTAAATATAGCACAGTTCTTTCCAGGCCAGTTTATTATTATTTGAATATCATTGTCCATGACCATCTATGTAGTAAAGTACTGTTAGTTGCTCAGTCGTGTCCCACCCTTTGTAACCCCATGGACTGTAACTTGCTAGATTCCTCTCACCATGGGATTTCCCAGGCAAGAATACAGGAGTGGGTTGCCTTCTCTAGGGGATCTTCCTGACCCAAAGATTGAACCTGGGTCTCCTGCATTGCAGGCAGATTGCGTACTGTCTGAGCCAACAAGAAAGCCATCTAGAGTGCATTAGAAAATACACAATTCTTCAAATTGCTTTTTTTCACTTGTCACTACATTCTCAAGATTTATCCAAGTTGTTCTATATTTAATTGTATAATTCTTTTCAAATGTATTTGTTTGACAATAAAACATTAGATTGTTTCTATAGTTTACTGCAGCAAGTGATTTTTATAATGCGCTTACTTGTCACATTAAGAACACACACAAGACAAATAAGTTCTATACATCTGCTGTACAAGATACTGTCTATTTTTTAAAAATGTTGCACATTTAAAATTTGTTAAGAGGGTAGATTTCACGTGAAGTGTCTTTCCCATACAAAACACACACACACACACAAGTGAGGAGAGAAGAGACAGTGTTTAGAGGGTCTGGATGTGTTTATTACTTTGATTGTGGTGATGCTTGGATGAGTGTATGCCTATATCCAAACTCATCCAACTTTATATATTAAATGTGTGTATATCTTCTATATGCTGATTATACTTCAACAAAGTTATTAAAACAATAAGTGCAAGTTTTAGGCACAAAGTGTATGCTGTTGCTGTTTAGTTATTAAGTTATGCGCAACTCTTTGCGACCCCATGGACTGCAGCACACCAGGCTTCCCTGTCCTTCACTGTCTCCTAGGGTTTGCTCAAACTCATGTCCATTGAGTCAGTACTGCCATCCAACTATATCATCCTCTGTTGTCCCCTTCTCCTTTTGCCTTCAATCTTTCCCAGCATCAGGGTCTTTCCCAGTGAGTCAGCTCTTTTCATCAGGTGGCCAAATTATTGGTTTCAGCTCCAGCATCAGTTCTGCCAATGTATATTCAGGACTGATTTCCTTTAGGGCTGACTGATTTGATCTCCTTGCAGTTCAGGAGACTCTGTCCAAAGCTGATGCCATCTGACCACACCTGAAGAGACTCACCATGACCCTGACTCCTGCCTTTACTTTGGGATCGAGATGAATTCCCATACTTCAGGCATTCTGATTATTCAGTGACTTTCCAATGGCCCAAATGACTCAATACAAAAGTATGTTGGCATTAATTCTTTGTGAGAGCAATCTTGGCTATTAATGAGGGGAAGATGTAATAGAAGCCTTAAATAAACCCCTGCTACTCCCCTTCTAATGAATTGTTCTCAGATATGATGTTTCTTTTTGGCTGGCTGAAGATATTCTATGCAACCAGAGTCAGCTGTATCTCCTTATGAAGCTGCTTGATAAACTATAATCTTATATTTGTCTCGTTTTCTTTGAAACATTTTTCTCCCCTCCCTTGCCTGAGATCTCACCTCCTATGAAAGCAGTAGCCTCTTGAGTTTGCTTCAGTTTCCATTTTCTAGCAGGTTATGGCATCTTTCGAAAAGACCAGAGAAATAGAGCATTAGCTTGAGAGAGCTGTGGGTCAAGATACTTTATGTTGCTTTTTATCTGTGTGCTATAATGGTGAAGGATATTATAGTATTTTTGCACGCTCATGTAATAATCCTCTAGGTACATTCTAAAGCTCATCTGCAGAAGCAACTTTTTTGACTGGGTACAGAAGACTGGAAACTACTGCAAAAACAGAGACCTTAGCCAGAAACAGGGATGAGGCCCCCTCTCAAAGTCAGAATATGGGAGTGTGCAACTGGGAGGGGCTGGCACTGGGGAAGGGTAAGGAAGCTCTTTTCTGATTTATCCATAATCACATTTGAGAGTTTTGATCTTTTCAAATGCAATTCTTTTACCTCCAATTCCTATTACTAACATTTAGTCTGAAAGTAGTGCTTTTTACAAAAGAAATTTCATGGACAGAGATTCTAAACATCCTCCAGATACAGGACACAAACATTGGAAAACCCTATTAGGTAAGAATCAGCTTTACCTAGAGTAACAAAAAATGTTACTTTTTGTGGATTATGCAGATATTTCTGTTATCAACAGAAACCTGCCAATCTTTCCTTAGTAAAAGTGAGGAATCGAACTCTGACATTGTTGCAAAAGAATATGTTCTGTTATACAGTGATTGTAACTTACAATTGAAAACAGGGGTTTGTTTTTTTTTTTTTCATTTTAAATGTCTCTCTTTTTATTCTGACCACCCTTCCTCCTGGGAAACACGACTATATTTAATATTTCCTAAGCCAATAAGACACCTTTGGAGTTTCATGATTATTCAGGGTTAATAATCAGATTTTTTTTTCTGAGGCAGAATTATTCCTATTATAATGTGGATGAGTGGTTACTTTCATATGAATCGCTTATTAAAATGACTATCCTCAAAATAATTTTTCTGGCATATGTATTTTTCAAGGGAACATTATCAGTGCCAATGAAGAGGCGGAGGGAAGGATACAGAAATCCAGAAGTACCAGTGATTATATTCCGATGCTGCTGGGTGTGCAGGAGTCTTCATTTCTCTATGCCAACAGCCCTGACACAACCTCTCTTAATGAATGGCCACAGATACAAAGACACTATATTCTTGCAGCATCAGCCCTCTGCTGACATACCTTATCACTGCAATTTGTCTCACCTTTCCTTGTGTGTACTATCTTTCCTGAAGTTTTATCTAGTCAACTGCCATAAGCTGCTGTTCTCAAACACATTTTTCAAATCTAATGAGAAAGGTGATTTTTGGAAAAGAAAGTTAATGGCTTCTGGTGCTATCAGCTTCTCTCCCTCAAATCTGCACAGCTGTAGCATCAATTGTCTTGAGAAAGATGTAGCTGATCTTATATTGGCTTGGGAAACTTTTGAGTGCAAAGCAGTGCAAAGCAGCCCTGAAGAGAAAGAAAAAAAGTATAATTATTGTTTGGAACTCCAGAAAGGAGGAAAAACTAAACTCACCCTGGAGAATATACAGTAACCTACCCTTAGCTATTAAATGGGGGGAAGGGGAGGGTAGTGACCTTTAATGTCCATTTGATGGAAGGAAGAAAATAAAATATGGGGGAGGAGGATAAGTGAGTAGGAGGAAATTATAAATCCTTTTTCTTTGAAAGCAAAGCATAGGTGGCCAGACAAGTGGACAGGCGCATACATTCTCGCTGATTCACGTCTGCCTTCTTACTAGGGGACAGAGTCAGAGGATTTAACGTAGAGACCACAGTCTAGGTGAAGAACGTTATTCCCCCTTCAGATCCTCTTTGGCAAGATGGCTCTGAGGTGAAGAGCCATTTTTAAGCAGACACAGAAAATTATAACCAAATCTCTTCTCTAATTAACAAGACAATTAGTATTGATGTGCTGCAGCGGTGAAGGATATTCTAGCATCTGAGCTCATGCAACGGTCCAGTAGGTACATGAGAAAGTTCACCTGCAGAAGCAACAAAACAGACACTTGACATTTAAACCGTCTCCTCTGATTTTCAGACGCAACTCTCTTTATCAAGTACTGTCAGCCCTGACACCTCTGTGATGTTTGTCCATTTTCTCAAGTGAAGATTGGAGGGAAACATGGGCACTTATTCAGGATGTTTGCTTCTTTCTTTCTTTTCCTTCTGGTCCAGCCAAACCATTCTGGCAACATTCAGTTCCTAGACTTGATAATATACCCCCTGATGCCTCGCCACTCTCTGGAACCCAGATGGTCTTTTTCTTGATGCTGCTGAAGCCAGTTTGGTAATGGAGTCAGCCCCAAGAATCTTAAGATTAGCCCCAGCAGGGCATAAGATTCATGCTTGGAGACCCAGCCCCCTCACCCATCTTGGAGAGACTCAGCCATGCCCACTCCTCCTGGTATGCTCTAGGATGGACAGGCAGAGCTCCAAATCCAAGCTTACTGCTCTCTTCTCACTGAGAATTGCTCAGTGACATATAACATCAGAGCCTTTGTCTCTGATGCTTTATATCCATGTCTTTATTCTCTCTATATGTCACTTATCTTTAATAAGCTGCCTAAAGTAAAGGAAAAATTAATGCCTTTATTTGGCTTTCGATATGTTCCCAAGGGTCATGTGAACAGTGAATGAATCCTCTTACAAAGCAGTAAAGAGGATATGGAGCATGGTTTATCTCCCGGAAACATTATTTTCCAGAGAATTCTGGAACCTTGTTATTCAGAAGTGTACAGCAAACCTGTTTCCCAGGTTTGATCTTGTTATTATTAATCCTGGAACATAAGCATGACATTGGTTGCAATGAGAAGGATGGGGCACGATTATTTTTGTCTTTTTAGATTCATTAGATCCTTAAATTCTTCAGTGTATCCAGGCACGAATCCAGCAGTGCCATTTCAGGAAGGTTTTCAATGCTTGCCAAATGGTCATAGACTCTATAAAACAACCTGGCCAAATGCTACGGAGACGGGTAACTTCTGAAAACTCCGTGGGTGAGAGACATCCTTCTCGAAGGTTGGAAAAGAATCTCAGGTAATTGACTTTGCATCTTTTTGCCATCACCAGGCAGCACAGTTTTCTCACATAGGATATAAGTATCAAGCTATTTAGTTCAGAAGAATATCTGAAAATTACAAACATCCATTAAGTAATTTCCACAGACAGTTAGAAATGTTTAAAATAAAGGTAGACATAAAATATATACTCTAAGATACTGAAAATGGCTATAGTTTCAGACACATAATATAATAAAATAAAATATACAATACAGAGCAGGCGTCCCTGGTGGCTTAGCAGTTAAGGAATCTACCTGCCAATGCAAGAGACTTAGGTTTGATCCCTGGGTGGGGAAGATTCCCCTGAAGAAGGGAATAGCAATCTGCTCCAGTATTCTTGCCTGGGAAATCCCACAGACAGAGGAGCCTTGTGGGCTACAGTCCATGGGGTCTCAAAGAGTCAAATGGACTTAGTGATTAAACAACAACAGCAACAAAAATACTACAGAAGATGTTATCTCGAAGTAGTTTTCTTGTTTTTCTTTCATTTGCCTCTGAAGATAAAGCATTCACAAACAACAAAAGATCTGTCTTTCTCAAAGATGGTACCTATTACCTTTCACCTTCTTTCCAAAGCTTCCACTCATGTTCTTTCAATTTAAGCTTCATGATGCTCTAAATTTGGTGAATTTGCTGTCTTTCCAACCATATTCATTGAGATGATGCATTTTTTGAGTGATTCCACTGTTCCACACACGAACATCAGTGTCAGTCGTTCAGTCGTGTACGACTGTGCGACCACGTGAAGTGCAGCCCACCAGGCTCCTCTGTCCATGGGATTTCCCAGGCGAGAATACCGGAGTGGGTTGCCATTTTCTTCTCCAGGGGATCTTCCTGACCCAGGGATTGAACTTGGGCATCCTGCATTGTAGGCATATTCTTTATCACCTGAGCCACCAAGGAAGATGTTAGAAGGTCAGAGAGTAATTAAATTGGGGGAAATTTCTGGCTTCTTCTTGGGAAACTGCATCCTGACTTCCTAATGCCGGTTGCATAGTCCAGCTGAGTACCAGACAAGTGCCTCAAGCGTACTACATCTCAAACAAAGATCATTAGTTTCTAAGAAAAAAAAATATATATTATATATATAATATATATATTATATATTATTATATATATTATACAAAGATCTCAAAGATCATTAGTTTCTAAGAAAAAAAATATATTCATTTATATATATTATATATATATATAAATGGGTGTTAAATTGTTGACTTAGCACTTAGTTGTTCTGTAGCCAAGGAAGCACTGTGTTCTCACATTAGCATTTTGGACCTATGGAATTTTGTTAGTAATAGGAAAACAGAGAATTATTAGAGAGTTAGCCAGGAGTGTTAAGAGACTGCGTGTGTGTGCACTCAGGTCTCCTGCATTCTAGGTGGTGCAGGAGATGTAAGAGATGCGGGTTCTATTCCTAGGTCAGGAAGATCCCCGGCCAGCCACTCCAGTATTCTTGCCTGGAGAATCCCATGGACAGAGGAGCCTAGTGGGCTACAGTCCATGGAATCTCAAAGAGTTGGACAGAACTGAAGTGACTGAGCAAGCAGGCATAGCAACCTGAAGTTTTCTGTCGTCTTACTCAACGCATTTAGTAGGTTCAAAAGCAGTTGTGTCATTATGTGTGTGGTTTGTTATGTCCACTGATCTAGTAGACCAAGAGGAAAGCACCATCATCTTTCTCTCACTTTTCATCATGGCGCCTGGCTATGGCGCTCAATGGACATGGTGAAATGAATGCAAGTGTGGTATCCCTCTTCATTGCTATTTAGTGAATCAGCAAATACTCTCCACGTCTCAGGCCAAATGATTCCTGAATGATGCATTTCTTGATTGTCAAAGTCAATCTGATGCTTCCTCCTCCATTTTCTGATGGCTTGCACCCAGTCCCCTGGGAAAGAAAGGACTTACTGTAGAGCACAGGGAACTCTGCTCAATGTTACACCCTGGATGGGAGGGGGTTTCGGGGAGAAGGGATACATGTATATGTGTGACCGAGTCCCTTCACTGTTCACCTGAAACAATCACAACATTGTTAACCGGCTCTGTGCTATGCTATGCTATTCTAAGTCACTTCAGTCGTGTCCGACTCTGTGCGACCCCATAGATGGCAGCCCACCAGGCTCCCCCGTCCCTGGGATTCTCCAGGCAAGAACACTGGAGTGGGTTGCCATTTCCTTCTCCAATGCATGAAAGGGAAAAGTGAAAGTGAAGTCGCTTAGTCATGTCTGACTCTCAGTGACCCCATGGACTGCAGCCTAACAGGCTCCTCAGTCCATGGGATTTTCCATGCAAGAGTACTGGAGTGGGGTGCCATTGCCTACTCCAATATAAAATTAAAAAGTTTTTAACGCAGTTAAATAAAAAGACAGGAGAATCACATTCTGGCAAACCAGATTTTAACCCCCTCACTTTGTAGGAATAAATGTCTATTTCTTAGCTCTGATATTTGGTCATTTTTCTAGCCTTTAATCCCAATGTCTGTGTCAAGAAGGAGTAAGGACACAGTCTCACTGGGCCATTTGTTATAGTTGTTCAGTAGCTCAGTCGTGTCTGACTCTTTGCAACCCCATTAACTGCAGCACACCAGGCTTCCCTGTCTGGGCCGTTAGAACCCATCAGACTGTCTACTGATGACCACGTCCTTGGTGATACCCTTTTATTCCCATTTCATCCCATACCCTCCATGGATCTATTTGAGAAGAATTATCTGGGACTGGGATTCTTGTAAATTTGGTTGATGTGGAACCAGAAAATATCTGTTCAGAATCTTTATTATCATTTTATTCTTACCACTAGGATGAAATGTCTTAGAATACACAAGTTGTAAAGGAATTTCTCTGTTGCAGTTATTACAGATGGAACATAGATTTCAGTTGCAGGGTATTCTTTAGAATTAACGCAAAGTGTGGCTTCTATTTTTATTTAACATCTGAAGGAAAATCTCTAAGCCCTGCATTTCAGATATTGTGGAAACCCTGGCTTCACTACTGCAAAAGAAGCCTCCAAAATTTTTGAGAAATATTTCCTAGACTGAGGGCATAACAACAGTGATACTCAGACTTAGGTTTATTTACTTATTTTTTATAGTCTTTTTTAAAAGAGCTTTTACTTATTTATTTATTTATTTTTTGGCCTTGTCACTTGGCGTGTGGAATCTTAGTTCTCCAACCAGGAATCAAACCACGCTCCCTGGAGTGGAAGCACAGAGTCTTAATCACTGGAGCTCCAGGGAAGTCTCTAGACCCAGCTTTACACATCAATATTTTCCTGATTGAAGTCATCACTACATTGATCCCAATACCTCAGAGTAATACAGTTACAATAAGTACATAAAATATCTTCATCTGATCAATAAAAAATAGATTTTAAGAAGTGCATAATTTTTTCCAAATTCTGTTTGCATGGAAGAGACAGAGGGAGAGAGGACATGAGAATCGTATTGCCATGAATGTTTTTCTGTGGAGCAGGGCATATAAATCAAGGCCAGCATGGGAGCTCTCATGTCACACAGAGCCAGCATTCTGTATTTTTTACACCGATGATTGTTTATGTTGCTAGAAGCACAAATATTAAAATGCTGTGCCTCTTTCTATGAGGCTCTGGAAAAGAATGCAAATGCTAATTCTATTATGAAAATAATCACTTCATTTTATTGGAGCTTGCTATGTGCTGCTGCCTGTGCTGAATACTGGGCACTTCCCATGCACACTTTGTAATAACTTGGCAAAATACAGAGGCGATATGTTCAAGTTTAATCTCCAAATCATAGATAAGAAAACTGAGATGATTTATACTGATTGTACAGGGATATTCAGAACTAAGAGGAAGGGCCAGGGAACTTCTGTGGAGGATCAGTTACCGGGGCCCAGCCCTGGTGGATCCAGGGAATTCAAATCGGGGACTGTGTCGGCGAGGATCAGGAAACAATTGCTTGATTAAATGTTAATTAAGGATAGCTCAGTGAGGAAATTCAGTGGAGAAAAGAGGCTGAATAATTCAACCAGAAGGTGAGAGAAAGAAGGACATGGGGAGACCAAGTTTCGGTGAACAAGGCCTGCACTTTATTTTCCAAAGTAGTTTTTATACCTTAAGTTGTGCATAGAGGATAATGGGGGAAGGGGTAGAGTTAGCAGTAAGCCAGGCTTTCTTCCTGCAAACTTATCATATGCAGAAGTTTAGGTGAATTACATCATCTTCTGGCCAAGAGGCCTGTTAACATTTTAAGATCCTTTCTTCAGAAAACTTATTTTTCTCTAAAGATGATTATTCTAAAGTCAGGTGCCACCCTCCAAAAGCATTAGATAAAGTTGCATTCCTATAGGGCAAAGGTATGGTGGGCTATAATAAGAAAAGAATTAACTCAAGGGTCCAAGGGTCCAAGGTTACAAACGTTAAAGCTACTACTTACATTCCCATACACCAATTACATTAATCAATACACTGCCAGGGACACAGTAGGTAAGGGATATGGAAACTTAGCAGCAAACATTGGCCCAACAAATGCAAAACCCTTCACCAATACAATTTTGAATCAATCTTTTAACTGCTCAAAGGAATCTGTATTTAGACAGTTTAGAACATCTCATGCCTCTCACAGTTGGGAGGCTGTGAACAATCACATGTGGCCGGAATAACCTTCAGAGGAGTTTGTAGGTTCAAACTCTCTTATCACGCCCAGCAACTTTATCAACTGGAGCTGTAAGTTAACTCTTTTTCAGAGAGAGGTGGTGGCGGACAGCCCTCCGGTAAAGTCAGAGGTGTACGTGAGAGCACAAAGCAGTAAAGTAGGCAGACTCTGGTTTTGGGGGTAGATGCTCGAGAATTTCCAGGGGGACTCCTGAGGCTCGATCCCGCCTTTGCGTATGCCGAGCCTCCTTCCTCATGACCTTTGCCACAGGCGGAGCTCCTCAAGCTGGCTCCCAGCAGTCAGCGGTTACATTTCACCTTCCAATGCAGAGACTGTGTGTTTCATCCTTGCTCAGGGAGCTGACATCCCACATGCCTAGCCAAAAATCCAAAACACAAAACAAAAGCAATATTGTAACAAACTCAATAAAGATTTGAAGATGGTCCACATTTTAAAAAAAATCTTAGGAAAAAAGAAAAAGAAGAAGACTGGTTAATACTCAATTCAGGTCTTCTGACTCCATGGAACACTCTCAAAATTCCCCTGAGTAACAAAGATAATGTAACACTGAAAATAATTTAGTTAAGTCTATAGACTGATGAGCTTGGTGGAAATGGCATATGTGTAAATGTGAATTTGCTTACAAGATATAGTTTGGACAATTTGACAAGTAGAAAGACATTTATAGGTCTAAGATTTTTAAAACTAGTTGCTCACAATTCATATCACAATGAATTTTTAGGCAAGTATTATCTGTTTACCAATAAAATGAAAAGAACAAAGGATGCATTTTAACTGCCAAAAACAGATCGTTAATATTCAGATTTTAATAGACTGTGGACCTACAGTAATCAACAAAGCCAATAAAATGAAAAGAACAAGAGCTGCATTTTAATTACAAGAAAGTGATTGCTAATATTGAGATTTTAATGGACTTGTGAACCTATACTAAACTAATTAGCAAGACTTGTACTATTTTATCTGTATACGGTGAGGAAAAAATGGATTTTTCTACGTTCCAGGAGAATCAAATTGTAATATGTTACAACTGATCTAAAAGTTATAGGTACTACAAAATAGAATAACATCCATTCCAGGGGAAAACTGTCATCACATATGTAAGTGGGTGTGTGTATGTTTCAGATTCTTAATTCTGATTATCAAAATGGCAGGAAGAAGATATAGTTCTTCTTTCCTTAGCAGGAAAATCAAACAATCGCTAAATATCTGATATCACTATGTTTCAATATAGTGAACTCACATTAAAATATACTTTAAACTTGTGTCGTGCTTCAGGAGACTGGATTTAACAGGCCTGTGACAGTTTTAAGAAGAACTGGCTAGATCATTAGACACACACTTTAGAAAAAGAATTTTACACTTAATTTTATACTAGCAAAATTTGTATAAATTATCACCCATTTTGGATATATTTATAAAACATTGCATTACAATAAAATCCCAATCCTATATCTAAAGAGCTTTTTTAAACACTTTAAATATTTAGTGTTGTTTCTGAGAAGATCATAGACACATGCAATGTTAAAACATTTTTTCGAAAGACCCATTTCCCTCCTCCATCCTTTTATTTTCCACTCCCTTTGGCAAAGCTGTGCTATCTCTTTCAAACCCCCAAGTCACTCACCTCTCTAAAACACAGTAGTATTGCTCCTATGTTTATCTCCAGTTCCACTTTCTACGTGTTTTATTCTCTAGGAGTAATTCTCTACCTTTTCCAACACAATCAATTTGTGTTTGCCTTTCTTTAATTTTCTCCCCTTCCAACCTGCCCCCCTACACCCCACTGTGGCCAATCTGCACATAAAACCCTGCACAAGACTGGCAAAAATAGAATTATCTTTAATGGGGAATGAAAGGGGAGAGGCTATGAAACTCATGTGTTAATGCTTTTGCTGTCACACTACATTTCATTTTTCAAACCTTTGTAACACTGCCCTCGTAAATTGCTAAGTTGGTATCTGTCTGCCTTATGTGCCAAGACACGGAGCCCTGAGAAGTCAGGCCCTTACATCATGCCAGAACACCGCAGGGCTCTCCCTAGTGAGGTTGAGAAAGATGCCTTCTTTTCAAAGATAAACTGAGTTCAGACGTTTTCTGAACCCCTTATTTGGTTATGATCCAGGTACATCTGTAGAGAGTAGAGAATGTCCCTCAGAATCTCAGAAAACTGAAGATGCACTTTTGTCTCTGTAAATACCCAGACGTGTGCACCAGGTGTTAAAAAGAAGTTCCTCTGAGTTGCTGCTCTGCCATTTAAGTGCATAGAAACGTATATAGAAATGAATGAAAAAAGAAAAAAAAAAAATCACGCAACTCATATCCCTCCGTGAGTTGCTAATACTCCACCTTTGCCTGCTGCTTTTCTACATGTGATAGGACTTACTGCTAAGTCACTTCAGTTGTGTCCGACTCTGTGCGACCCCATAGACGGCAGCCCATCAGGCTCCCCCGTCCCTGGGATTCCCCAGGCAAGAACACTGGAGTGGGTTGCCATTTCCTTCTCCAATGCATGAAAGTGAAAAGTGAAAGTGAAGTCACTTAGTCGTGTTTGACTCTGTGCGACCCCATGGACTGCAGCCTACCAGGCTCCTCCATCCATGGGATTTTCCAGGCAAGAGCACTGGAGTGGGGTGCCATTGCCTTCTCCAGATAGGGCTTAAGATCCAAGTAAACATTATGTGGAATCTAAAATGAGATGCAAATAAATGAATCCACAAAACAGAAACAGACTCCAGGACACAGAGAACAGATGGATGGTTGCCAAGCAAGCAGGTAGTGGGAGAGGGCTAGCCTGGGAGTCTGGGATTGGCAGATGCAAACTGGTGTAGATAGACTGGATAAACAATGTCCCTGTCCGACTGAATAACACAGGGGACTATATTCAATATCTCGTGATAAAGTGTAATGGAAAAGAGTTTTTAAAAGGATATGTGTCTACATAAAACTGAGTCACTTGCTGTACAGCAGTTATTAACAGATTGTAATTCAACTATACTTCAATAAAAAATAAATTAAAAAAAGAAATATCAAAGGAAAAAGTATAAATCTAAACACTTCTATAGTCAGGAAAAAAAATTATAGTAGAATGTGAGTGATTAGTATAATACTATGGTACTCAATAATGGTTTGCTTGAATTTTCTGAGTCTCAACAGTCCATGACATCTGTTCAACAATTTATATTAAATTACTCTTCAGATGCAACAGCATTAATTTAGCAATTTGTATTTTATAACAAAACATGCAGGCTAGACTTTGCTCATTCGAAAGTTCTCTTTGTTTCCACTAACTTTGATATTAATATAAATATGGAAAAATATGGTGCATATTTCGCTTAAATTAAAGCAGATTGGACCTAAATCTGTGGGTTCTACTCATAATTGCTGTGTGTGTGTGAGTGTGTGTGTGTGTGTGCGCACGCGCAACTGTCTCAGGGAGGTTGTAAGCACAGGCATATGGATCTACTTACAAGGTCTCACACTAAATTTGTTCATTGCTTGATCTCCCATCTCACTAATGGCTTTTTTTTTTTTTTTGGTCATGGCCTACAGTTGACTGCTTTTATTGCTTTTAATTAAAGTCTGAAATAAAATGTGTCTATTAATCAATGTGTGAAGCCAATCATGAGTAAGGGCTTTATAAACTCTTCACAAGATGGATAGTTGTTACATAAATTGTCCCACCTTTGTCATCATGGCAGAAAGACAGTTGTTTAAGTTAATTATATCACGGGAACACCTGTAATCTGGAAATTTGAAAGGCAGCTCTTATTTTGACAGGACAGCTTTTTTTTTTTTTTTTAAGGAGCAAAAGATATATTTTAAACGTATCCTTTCTCAGCACAGTTGAAGAATGAGGAATGATTTTTCGTGTGTGCTTCTGGAATCAGGGTATAGTCAGCTAATCACTGAAAATGATTAGCTGTACATTTTGACTAGCTTTTTCTCCTCCTTTTCCTAATAAATTTTAAATGGCTTGATTTTTTCACATTTCCCAATTCAGATTTATAGAATATGAACTTTTGATGATAAAACACTCAGCAACCTATTCCCTTCAGTTTCTAAGATGGAGATAAATGAAGCATTTTCCCTGATCCTTCTTTTATGGGCTGGAAAGTCTTTTCAAATTCAATTTAAATTTAATTCAGAGATGAGACATTGCAATTTACTGTGATGATGAGAGTGTCCAATCTCACCAATACATCTAGTTGTGTGGACTGAAATAAAAATATTGAATTACAATTCAGTGAAATTTACCTGAGGCCCTTAAGGAGTTCTCCTAAAGAAGGAAATGGCAACCCACTCCCGTCTTCTTGGCAGGATAATCTCATGGACAGAGGTCCCTGGCTGCTACAGTTTATGGGGTTGCAAGAGTCAGACAAGACTGAATGACAGAGCACTTGAGTTCTATAGTTCGATTCATTTTCAACTGCGTAAGTGGGGCAGGATTTGAGACAGTGGTGGATTCGTTTTCCAAATTGTATACTTCTAGTAATTACATAAACAAACACATCTCAGAGAGAGAAGTGCCTATCAATTTTCAGTGAAAATCACTATTATTTAAAAATGCAGAAGGGAGGAACTGTCAAGGAGCATGGTGGTTTTGTCAACTACAAATTGGCACTTCCCAACTACCTCTAGAAGGATTAAATCATGTCCTGCTGCAGCTGCTGACTTTCAATACCCCTGAAAGTAGTTCATGTGAAGATAAGAAACAAGCCACTCTGTAGCCTGGGAAAAACTGGCAGAACAGGCCTTCAGATAAATATTTTCAGTAGCCAATTTTATGAGTCCAATTCTTGAGTCTTCTCATATCTAGAAAAGCACCGAAATCCTGTACGGTGAGACTTCTTAGGACTAGCAGCAACCTACAGGGAACAGAAACCTTCTGCAAAAAATATGTGCTAACCCTTCACCAAAATCACGTCTATACTGACCTTCTTCTCTACCTCTTTGGAGCAGTTTCTCGGAGCTACTTGAGATGCTGTGTCCTGGGCTATAGTCTTCATTTTGCCCCAAATAAAACTTAGCTTACCACTCTTATGTTGTGGCTTATTTTGTAAGTCGGCCATTTATTGGTCAAAAGAATATATGAGTTCAAAATTGTGTCATCGACGTTAAAATTACCACCATATTTAAAACTGTGTTTCTGTGTCTTTCATTTTACAAAAATCTGTTTGGACTGTGGGACAGGCTTTGGAAGACGCTAAAAGGTGATTCAGAAAGAGAATCTGGTAGATTTTCATTTTGGCTTTTTAGAAAGATAAATTGGACTCTGTAGAGCACTGATAAAATGATTCTTCAGGTCTGAAAGAAAGAGAAACAGAAAAGGAGCCTGCTCAGTAGTCGAGGGAGATGAGAAATGGAATATTTCCTGCCATATCAGTAAACAAGGACGTCACAGTCATCAATAATTGCAGCCCTCCAACGTGAGCTGGCTTCTGGAGGAGGAAATGGCAATCCACTCCAATATTCTTGCCTGGAAAATTCCATGGGCAGACTAGCCTGGTGAGCTACAGACCGTGTGGATATTAGTCACTCAGTCTCGTCCGCCTCTTTACGGCCCCATGGACTATAATCTGCTGGGCTTCTCTGTTCATGGGACTCTCCAGGCAAGAATACTGGAGTGGGTTGCCACCTCCTTGCCCAGGGGATCTTCCTGACTCCTGCATTGCAGGTGGACTCTTTACCATCAGAACCACCAGTGAAGCCACATGGGTCTGTGGGGCCAGAAAGATTCAGAGGCTACTGAGTACATTGTCAGCTGGTGAGCCCCAAGGGAACTCAGGGCTGAAGAGAAGACTAGCAGCCATCAGATGCAGCCACTCCCTATGATAAGTCCTGAGGAAATTCAGGGTGTGAAAACACAGGATATGGGGCTCAGAGAGCTGGGGTGCATACCAAAGGAACGCTTTCAGTGAGCCTAGATCTGGCATCTTCCCAGGCATAGAAAAGCTCTAAATTCCTTGAGTTGGGATATTTGTTTTTCTTTAATTAACAATAATCTTTTGACATTCTGACTACCTGCCCTTTGTTGCAAAACTTCCATATAACCTGGCTACCCTCACACCTCACTGGAGCCATTCTCTTAGGGTTTTATGAGATGCTGCCTCCTGGGTTGGAAGTCCTGAAAGTTTCCCCTCAAATAAAACATCACTCTTAACTTTTAGGTGGCATGATTTTTTTTTTTTTTTAGTCTACATCGGTCTTGCTCTGGCTGGAGAGCTGAAAGGAGATACTAATTCCTTTAAACAGGTTTCTCTTCTTTCTATACAAATATCTGGAACTTTTAAAAATTATATATGACTTTATGATTTGAAGTCTGGAAATGTTATCTTTAACAGTAAAACAACACAACTCTGCAAAAAAATTTAGTTTTTGTGTGTGTGTGTGTTTGGGTGTGCACGCACCTGTATTTATGGAAAATGTCCCCCTCACGGAAAGAGCTTGGTTATTTATACTTTTCTTCTAAGCAATTTAGAGTCTCTTTACAACTGAGTACAAAATTGCGCTCAGACACTGACAACTTCACCTTGAAGGCTCTGACCCTACGGTAATCTAACCCCTGATAAAAGTGAGAATTTTTATTTTGCTTTCTAATTCTTCAAGACTTAAAAAACAACTCCAAGGTAGGTAGTTAAGCTGCAATCACTTCTAATGACCGTGCCTTTTAAGAACAATGACCTTCTGAGATGAACTATTTGGTCATTCATAGATTAGTTAACCTTTTGGAAGCTCAAAGCCTCAATTACTTCTTAGCAGAGAAGGAACTTCACAGACAAACACGTCCGTGCCTTAGTGATAAATGAATGACATAGGATAATTTAACCAGTAACTTTCTGAAAGAAGACTATTTACCCAGGTGTAGACAGAATATTGAATCAATAAACAATGAAAATGAGCATTATTAATTAATTAACAATATTGGGGCTGAGCTAATTACTTAATTTTTTATCAAAGAATTTTAAGAATGAAATACCAAGGGAATTTATTGAAATGGCTTAATGGAACAGTCTATCAAAAGTCTGACAGATATTTTCTTAAGGAAATAATTTTGTTTTCTCTGTATGTTCTTTAGTAAAAGAAGAATTTCTACTCCCAGAAAAATATCCAGTGAATTTGACCTGAATGTGTATTGGTATAATAGAAAGCACATACTTGCGTAACACTGAGGTTATTTCTTTTGTTTGTATTTCAGAGTGAGGTGCCGAAAATTTAGTGCTCTGAATGAAAAATTTACATTTAAGCATTTCTAGAGTATATGAGGGGTCTTCCCAGTGGCTCAGTGGTGAAGTATCCACCTGCATTGCAGAAGACGCAGGTTTGATCCCTGGGTTGAGAAGATCCCCTGGAGGAGGGCATGGCAACCCACTCCAGTATTCTTGCCTGGAGAATCCCCATGGACAGAGGAGCCTGGCAGGCTACAGACCACTG
Organism: Bos javanicus; assembly: GCF_032452875.1. Classification (NCBI taxonomy): domain Eukaryota; kingdom Metazoa; phylum Chordata; class Mammalia; order Artiodactyla; family Bovidae; genus Bos; species Bos javanicus. The sequence continues at coordinate 80,759,669 of NC_083879.1, forward strand.
GGTCACAAACACTCAGACACGACAGAAGTGACTTAGCACGCATGCATGCAGAGTGTATGAGAATGTGTGTACATGATTTTTCTTGGAAATATGTACCCTATACAGGATAATTTACTGTCTTTACCTTTCGTTACTTTTAATTTTTTCATGCCTTTCTGCTTGCTAAGTTGCTTCAGTTGTGCCTGATTCTTTGTGACTCTATGGACTGTAGCCTGCGAGGCTCCTCTGTCCACGGGATTCTTCAGGCAAGGATACTGGAGTGGGTTGCCATTTCCTTCTCCAGGGGATCTTCCCAACACAGGGACTGAACCTACGTGTCCTGCTGCCTCTGCATTGTAGGTGGATTCTTTACAGCTGAGCCACCAGGGAAGCCCCAGAGTTTTACTCAGTTACCCTGTAATAAGAAAAATTGCATAAAACCTATTATTGTATAATATAGCTCAAGAAAGGCATATAATTTATAACATCAGGAAAGTGACTTTTCTTTCTGCACTGATTATTGGTAATCTGTGTCTTAAATTGATGCCAAAGATTATCTGATTAGATTTTAAAATTTTATGCTATCAGTATATATTAAGTCCCTATGCTGTGTAGACTGCTGCACTCGACACAGTAGAGAGAAAAAGTCCTCGAGCCATTTAAGAGCATTTCTTTTTCTACCAGCTCTTGCCTCCTGAGTATGGCTATCACGGACTTCATTTAAAAACCTGATCATGCCAACTGCATTATGATGTTTCCTTCTTTGTGTCAACACGGCTTTGATATTTATAATTCATTATGTCTGCACTTCCTTTTCATTTCCCATTATCATAAGCTGTTATAGTGTTAGGTCAAGTGTTACCACTTTATGCCATTTATAGTGTTGTCTCTTTGCTGCTTTGGTAAAAGCATTCATCAGAGAGCAATTGTTTTATATAAGCAGTGAGGTATGTGGAGGTTGAGGAGCGGTACCACTGGGAGTCATCTCTGTCTAATTGCTCAGAATACGCTACCTGAATTCCATTTGTCTTCCCAGGCACTGGGTGATAAGAGACACGCTTGTTTATGCATCATTCACCTAGATCACATTACAAGAACCAGGAATTGTATTTGCAAGTACAATTTCGAATTGCCTGGCAAGACTCACCATAGCCCTAGAATGACAACGGTGTTCTCAGGATGCATGGATAATGTGTATTCTACACCTTGTTATAAAATCGGGTTGAATGTGTTGTACTATCTTTGATGTAGAGAATCGTTCCTCTTTTGTTCCCTCTCTGACTGCCTTTGTCAAGACTTTGTGGGAGTGTCTGTGAAGCCCATGTAAGTCATACCTGGCAGAAACGGGGAGCAGTAGCAAAGTTTCTTGGGGAACTCTGAGAAAGAAGAGCTACAAATTAACACAGAAAGGAAATACCTCTTAGATGGTATTCAAAGTAGTATCACTATGGCACAATGTTCTTACTGTTATTGAGATCATACTCATCTTTTGCAAATTATAACATGAGACGTAGAACTGCATGCTGCTGCTGCTGCTGGTGGTAAATCGCTTCAGTCGTGTCTGACTCTGTGCGACCCCACAGATGGCAGCCCGACAGGCTCCTCCGTCCATGGGATTTTCCAGGCAAGAGTACTGGAGTGGGTGCCATTGCCTTCTCCGTAGAACTGCATAACATGGTGCTTTTGTTATTGTCCAGTTGCTAGGTTGTGTCCTACTCTTTGTGACCTCATGGACTGCAGCATGCCTGGCGTCCCTGTCCTTCATCATCTCCCGGAGTTTGCTCAAACTCATGTCCTTTGAGTGAGGGATGTCATCCAGCCATCTCATCCTCTATCTTCCCACTTCTCCTCTTGTCCTCAATATTTCCCAGCATCAGGGTCCTTTCCAATGAGGTGGCTGTTTGCATCAGGTAGCCAAAGTATGGTGCTTTAGCTTTTATCTTATAAACACTTTAACTCTCAAAATTAACAATACAACATGATGCAAAAGACAAATTACCTAGATACATCTGGTCTTATATTGGCCATCTAGATAGTCATATAGGCAATGATGACTTGAGATGTCCAGAGAAATTTCAAGATATAAAACTTTATATATAATTTAGAAACCTATGCAAGACAACTTAAAAGAAACCTGTTTTAAGTGGTAAGTGGAGGATAAAAAGACATAGGGGTCTAAGTTAATTTGTTTAAAGAGATAAAGAGGCAAATGAAGGAAAAGGGTATAAAACAAGCTGGCTAAAGAAACGACATTTTACATTTAATCAGTTACGTTGCTATAATTCATTGAATCAGTGTCATAGGACTTAGATGGATTGTATAATCCAGCATAATCATATATACAGGAAAAAAAGGATAAACTAATTTGGTATCACCAACAACAGGTAAGGTAGCTCCTTTGTGGTTCTAAGTAGGAAGTACCAAGGGTAAAACAGAGGCTACAGGCATAAGCAGAGACAAACAAATAGACAGAAATATATTGTAAATGAGGAACAAGGAGTTGTCATTGTGGATATGGATTTTTTTAACTATCAGTTTATAAAAAGGATGTCATTTTGAAAGTATTCATAATAAGCATATGTTTCATAGCATATTTTTATTTTAAATGTCTTTTGAAATACACCATATTATTAAACTTAGAATATGTAATATATTTTAATATATTCATATTACAAAAATTGAAACCAAGTCACCTAAAGATAACGTAATTTATTTTAGTCTTGTTTATGTATCACTCACCCAGAATATCAGGCATGAACTAGGGTTTGTACTTGTAAATATTCAATCCTCATATTAGGAAACATAAGAAAGAGAAGTTAAATATCCAGATAAATGTCCTGGGAAAATAGAATAAGGAGTTTCCTGGTTGTTAAGTTAGAGGTTGTCATTTTCACCGAAATTGTGAAATGAAAAAAAAATGGATTTTTAAAATGCATATATTTTGACTAGGGTCATAGGTTTTATGTGCCTTGACCCAAGTTCCTCTGGACATCAACAGTCTTATGGACTCTGTGGGAGAGGGAGAGGGTGGGAAGATTTGGGAGAATGGCAATGAAACATGTAAAATATCATGTAGGAAACGAGTTGCCAGTCCAGGTTCGATGCACGATGCTGGATACTTGGGGCTGGTGCACTGGGACGGCCCGGAGGGATGGTATGGGGAGGGAGGAGGGAGGAGGGTTCAGGATGGGGAACACATGTATACCTGTGGCGGATTCATTTTGATATTTGGCAAAACTAATACAATTATGTAAAGTTTAAAAATAAAATAAAATTAGAAAAAAAATAATAAAATAAAGATTAAAAACAAAAAATAAAAATGAATGCAAAATAAACATAATACCCCTTTCCACCCTAAAAAAAAAAAAAAGAACCAGATAAAGAACCTCAAATGTTGACAGCAATTTATTTGAATTTCCAAAGTTCAGTAGGAACTTCTGTACAGTAGGAGATCATATGCATGTTTTGCAGTTTTACTTCCTTCCACCCTCTCTTTTGGAGAAGGAAATGGAAACCCACTCCAGCACTCTTGCCTGGAGAATCCCCATGGACAGAGGAGCCTGGCTGGCTCCCTGGGCTCCCTGGGGCCGCGAGAGTCAGACATGACTTAAGAGACTAAACCACCACCCCCTTTATCCCTCCCACACTCTCATTCTTTCTTCCAAGTAAAGGTGCTGCTGCTTACTTGCTATGTAAAATTGGAGGGATTAAGTGACCTCTCTGTGCATCAGTTACCTATGGAAAACAGACATAAAACTAATATCTACCTGGAAGACTGTTGCTAGGATTAAGTAAGGTAACATGCCTGCATCAGATGCTGTTGGTTCCAGACCAGGTACCCTGGATCCTTGGTCTGCCCTTTCTCTCTGTGCACCTGGGTTTCACTCTTGGCTCCCACCTCTTCCTCCCAGGGCTTGCCTTTAGGGTGGTTGATCCCTCCTTATAGAGGAGAAGCCTAGAAGTTTCTTCCAGGCTTTACAAAATTCAAGTCCGTTGTATCAAGGCAAGACAGCTCTAAGGAATTCCTGCTGTGGTCGGGCTACAAACTGGAGTTCGCCTGACATCACGTGTTTGAGTAGCCATTGTCTCTTGCCTACTTCCCTCCTTCATTATGGATCTTTCCTGAGGGCTCTCCTTCAGTAAAGAGCATTGACAAAGCCCAATGCATTTATAGGGAATTCATATTGGCCACATCACCAGCAGAACTTGGAAAGGCAATGGAAGTGTAGTTGATCAGTAGCCTGGGGAAACACAATGGCAGTGACTTTTAGAAAAATCTGAACTATATTTTTCTTTTATTTTGTAAAACATCTGGTGAGAAATGAGATTACTTTTTGTAAATTATTTTAATATTCACAATAAGCGTGCTTCTCTTCATTTGTGTATTTTATTTTGGTACCAAAATATGAGTGCTTGTACTTACTTCAGTTATGCCTTATTTAAATGGTATTTTCAACCCACCTTCTTATCACAAATTGTGGCCTCACCCAATGTCTTACCCAAGTAACCAGCTGGCAGGATTAGTTATTTGCTTTAATGGTTTTTTTGGTTATGGCTTTGACAACATGTTATCTTTTCCAAAAAGTACCACTGTAAACTGTATGGAAGGTTAAGCATTCTAATTTGATCCTATGACTCGTTCTTCTTTTCAAAGAAATACTCAGGACAAACACATACGAATTCTGTAATTTCTAGAATGTAGGCATTTGTGTTACCAAGATTTCAAAGATACGAATGGAGTCTATTTAAACTGAGTTTACTATGGTTCAGCTTAGTAAAGATGTTTGTGGCATGATATATATAGTATTCCCTCAAGCAGAGAGCAGGATCAAAGTGCTTATTAAGCTCAGCACCAGAAAAGTGCAAAAGGATTTATTTAAAGGTCAATAAATTTTATAAGAAATGTTGTTCATGAGGAAAAATAGTTATACTAATGAAATTTAACATTTATACCTAAAACTCAGATTTGAAAAAAAGAAATTGTTTTCAGTAGTATTGCATTTTCAACTCTCACCTCTACCACAAGAAAAGGGCTAGAATGAGCACAGATTAAGATTTTAAAGTTACCTGTTATCTTTATCTACTTCAAAACTGTCCGTACTCTTTCATTTATCTCAGGAACCTAGAGAACAAACTTTACCTAAGAGTGTAATGGCTGGGTCAGCGTGTGATTAAGTTTTCAAGAAATGGTGGAGCTGGTTTTCGAATTGTTTATATCATTTGCACCCCAAGAGCTGTGTATGAGATCTCCAGGTCATTTGGATCCACATATCATCTGTCTTAAATTTTAACTCTCCCAACTGATGGATAGTTGTATTCCATTTTGGTTTTCATTTCCATGACCATAATGACTATCAGTGGACTTCGCAGGTGGCTCAGTCGTAATGAATCCATGTGTCAGTGCACAGGACACAAATTCAGCTCAAGCTCTTGGGTCTGGAAGATCCCCTGGACAAGGAAATGGCAACCCACTCCAGTATTCTTGCCTGGGAAATCCCATGGAGAGAGGAGCGCCTCGGCTACAATTTGTGGGATCTCAAAGACTTAGCAACTACACAGCCATCACTACCACCATAACAATGACTGTTCATATTGAGCATCTTTTATATGCTTGTGTGTTATATAGCCTTTTTTTGTGAAGTATTTCAGTTATTAGCCTCTCCCTCCTACCTTTTTCAGCTAAGTTGTTCGTTTTCCTATTACTGAGCCTTGAGAGTTCTTATAGATCCTAGACCCAAGTCCTTCCTCGGATATATGATTTGCAAGTATTTTCTCCCAGTTTGCAGTTTTATTCTTTAAACAGCATTTTTCAAAGGGCATACATTTTAAATTGTTATACAGGAATAATTTATCAATTTCTTCTTTTATGGATAGTACTTTTGGTATCAATAAATGGTGCTGGGAAAACTGGACAGCTCCAAGTAAAAGAATGAGTTCAGAACATTTCCTCACACTATACATAAAAAACTCAAAATGAATTAAAGACCTAAATGTAAAACCTGAAACCACAAAACTCTTTAGAGGAGGATGTAGGCAGAACACTCACTGGCATAAATGGTAGCAACACTGTTTTGGATTTCTTTCTTAAGGCAAAAGAAGTAAAAGCCAAAATAAACAAATAGGACCCAATTAAAATCTTTTGCACAGTGAAAGAAACAGCTACAAAACAGAAGGGCAACCTATGGAATGGGAGAAAATACTTGCAAAGAATTCTGCATTGTCTGCATCACCTGTTTTCTTCAGCAGATGACTCAGGCAGTGGTAACAGTATCACCAGGGGCACCACACACTGCAGACCCAAACCCCAGCCTGGGTTGGTGCCCTCAGAGCCCTTTCCCTGCCCAGCCCCACTCTCACATGCCAGGATCCTTTCAGGGGTGCCCACCTGCCCAGCTTCTAGGAGCTGCTGCAGCCAGAGCTGACTCTTGCAGAGGGCTCATCTCTCCACCTGGTTTCAGCTCCACCTGCTGTAGCACACGGATGTCCTCTGCATCCCCGCCTGGGCACAGCGGCTGCCATCTCCCTGAGAGTACGCCTGCTAGCTTGCAGACCCTGGACCAGCTCTGGGGCAGGCAACTCAGCAAACTCCATCCAATTGGCTGAAGCTCCACCTTCTTCAACAAGAACTGATCCTCTCTTCCAAGGGTGCCCTTCCATAGATTTTCTTTCCCGTTAATTCTTTCCTAGCCTTAGTAGCCCTTGTAGGTTTCTCTTCATGTTTTGACTTGCCCCATTGTGTGTGTGTGTGTGTGTGTGTGTGTGTGTGTGTGTGTGTGCACTCAGGCATGTCCAACTCTTTGTGACCCCATGGTCTGTAGCCCACCAGACTCCTCTGCCCATGGGATTCTCCAGGCAAGAATTCTGGAGTGGGTTGCCATTTCCTTCTTCAGGGGGTCTTCCCTCCCAGGGATCCAACCCGGGTCTCCTGCATTGCAGACAGATTCTTCACTGTCTGAGAACTTTGTAAGATCTGATATGTATCTACTTCCTGGCCACAGATAAGGGGAGGGAAATGCACAATAGCAGTGTGTTAATGGGGGAAAATTCCTAGCACACAGCAACAGTCTGTTGCTTTATTTCAACTGAATGGAGCAAGGTGAATGATCTGAAGAATGGTGTCATGACCAAATCGATCAACGTTGAAGAAAGAAGAAAATTTATTAGTGCTCAGAAGGTTGATATTTGACCTCGTATTCTTCTCTACTTCTAAATACCAAAGCTAGAGAACAAGGATTCAGAAATAAACATCTAGAAGACTTTTTTCCGTCTATTGTCACTGGGATATGGTAGATCCCTTGGAACAATGAAAGTAAGTTTGAAAGAGCTTCTTGTTTTTCCAACTCTTTTTTTTGTGTGTGTGAAAGTGGTTTTCCTATTTCTATTGTCTGTTGGCAAAAGTGTTTAATAACATTTATCTTTGACCTTCTATCCATTTGCCCTTTCAGTTTATTTGCACCAGCCCTGCAAGTCCATGTGATACAGAGCAATTTAGTGAGTATTTGCTCTGTAAATCAAAACCACCTCAAAGCAGTTTGCAACTATACAGGACTGTACATTTTCTTCAAGCTGTCTTCGGACAACAGGCAAGCGCAACAGAAAGATGTGTGTGTAAATTACAGGGTCAGGTTATTTCTTCTTTGTTGTTTATTTCCCTCATTTGTATTTGAAGAACATCCACTTTATATAACTCAATACTCAGAGAGGAGTATTGAATCAATGAGATAAATATGCAGCTTATGTTTTTGTTAAGAAAGTATGAGAAATTTACTTTTACACTTAACTTACAAACACATATAAAGGAGATTGTGTTAAATAGAATGAATATAAACTATTAATATGTCCTTCTTCTCTTTATTATTCTGTCAAAAGGGTAGAAAGCATCCAGATGTATGCATAGCACTGGCTTAATTCCAAACTCTGTCATCAGATTAGTATTCAACTTAATGTTCAGGGGTTTAGCCATTATAATTAATCATCCCCTAAGTGTAGAAAGATACTTAATACTCTGTCCCTACTCATTATTTAGATTTTTAGTTCTGTAGTGAAGGGTCTCAGAAAAGATTAATTAAGTCAAACACTTTGGGGTAATTCTCCCATCATTGTACAGAGGATTTATATACATAACTGGCATTAGTGTGGGTGAATATTCCTCCTGTAATTCTCTAGAATATCAATGAAACCAATGACTCCCTGAGTGCGTTTGTCTGGCAATAATAATGTACATCAGAATTACCCTAGGGAATGCATCTGATATTTTGCTTTTACTGTTTACCTTTTTTGGATTAAGTAATAACCAATTTTCATACATAAGGCAGTGCATACTACATTTGAGAAAAAATAAAAGCTGATTTTAATTTGGAAAAATAACTAACTCTACCCAGTTACTTCCATATACTCATTGAATCCCAATTATCACTGCTAAAAAAAGTGATAAGTTAAAGTTGTGATCTCTAACATTGCTTATAATTTAAAAATACTCTTCTTCAATATGTAACATATTTGGATCTAAAATGAATCTCAAATATCAGAAATCCAAAAGGCAGAGGGTACAGTTTGCTACTTAGAGTAAATAAAGAGATTATAAATTTTAGTGTTGCCAGTGCTAATTAGAAGTGCTTGAAATCTGTTCTATGCAAAAAGAGAAATTCTTTTCTAATGTTTCTTTTTTTCATTTATGAAATACACATTCTTGTGTTTAATAATATACATCAGATTCTGTTCCATCAGAGAGAGAAGAATCCATGCTATAATTTGAGACTCAAAATAGCCAAAGCAACTTAAGAAAGAACAAAGCTGGAGACACCACATTCCTGACTTCCAGTGAATTACAAAGCTACAGTAATTTTTAAAATACGGTACAGACATAAAAACTGACATATAGACCAATGGAACAGAGTAGAGAGTCCAGAAATAAACACACCTATATGATCTATTGATCTTTAGCTGAAGTTCTAAGAATAAAGAGTGACAAAGTATGGTCTCTTCAACAAATGGTGCTGGAAAAATCAGACAGCCACATGAAATAGAAGGAAATTGGATCTTTATCTTGCAGCATATACAAAAGTCAACTCAAAATAGGTGAAAGATTTAAACATAAGACCTAAATCTATAAAACTATAAGAAGAAAATACAGCAAAACACCTTCATGACATTAGTGTTGGCAGTTATTTCATGGATATGACACCAAAGGACAAACACAGATGCAAGTGGGATTACAGCAAACTTCAAAGCTTCTGTACAACAAAGAAAACGATCAACACAGTGAAAATGCAACATATAAAATTCATGCAAACCATAAATATAGGAAGGGGTTATTTTCCAAAGCATAAGGAAGTCCTACAACACAATAGCAAACAGCAATGCCCCATATAAAAATGAGCAAAGTACTTGAATAGACATTTCTCCAGCAAAGACACATACACAGCCAAACTGTATAGGAAAAGATGCCCAAGGTCACGAAGCCACAGGAAAATGCACAAAGAGATATTGCGCCCCACATCTTAGAATGGAAATTAAAGGGAAAAAAACAGACAAAACAAAATAGATTAAAAAAAAAACAGTTAACAGGTACTCACAAAGATGTGGAGAAACTGGAATACTGGTACACTACTGATAGGAAGGCAAAGTACTGCAGTCATTATGGAAGATAACATGGCGGCTCCTTAAAAATAGAACTGCCGTATTATCTAGAAATGAAAATTCTGGGTATATATCTCCTAAATTCTGGGTATATATATCCTAAAGAATTTAAATCAGTATTTCCATGAGATCTGTACTCCCACATTCATAACAATGTTCTTTATAATAGCCAAGATATGAAATCAACATCAATGTCTACTGATTTATGAATGGAAAAAGAAAACACAATGCAGTTCAACTCTTAAAAAGAAGGAAATTCTCTTTATAATCAACAGGACTAGAAGTAATCTAAATGGCCGTTGATAGATGAATGGATACAGAAGTTGTGGTACACATAAACAATGGAATATTACTCAGCTCTAAAAAGGACTGCATTTGAGTCAGATGAAATGAGGTGGATGGACACAGATCCTGTTATACACGGTGAGGTAAGTCAGCGAGACAAAAACAAGTATCATATATTGATATATATATATATATATATATATATATATATATATATATAAGGAAACTAGAAAAACAGTACTGATGAACTCATTTGCAGGGCAGAAATAGTGACACAAATATAGAGGGCTGTCTTGTGGACACACTGGGGGAAGGAGAGGGTGAGATGAACTGAGAGAGTAGAACTGATGGATATATACTACCATGTGTGAAATAGAGAGCTGATGGGAAGCTGTTCTGTTACACAAGGAGTCCAGACTAGTGCTCCATGATGACCTAGAGGGGTCAGAGGCTGTAGCGGGAGAGGATATTTATATGCTTATGGCAGATTTGCATTGTGGTACAGTAGAAGCTTCCCTGGTGGCTCAGATGGTAAAGCATCTGCCTACAATGCGGGAGACCCAGGTTCAATCCCTGGGTTGGGAAGATCCTCTGGAGAAGGAAATGGCAACCCACTCCAGTACTCTTGCCTGGAAACTCCCATGGATGGAGGAGCGTTGGAGGCTACAGTTCATGGGGTCGCAAAGAGTCGGATACGACTGAGTGACTTCACTTTCACTTTTCACAGTAGAAACCAACACAACATTGTAAAGCAATCATCCTCCAAGTTAAAAAAAGAAAAAGGAAGCCCTGCCATATGCAACAGCATGGAGGCAAGTAGAGGATATTATGCTAAGTGAAATGAGCAAGTCACAAAAAGATAACTACTGCATGACTCCATTTATATGAAGACCCCAAACAGTCAAACTTACAGAAAGAGAGTAGAATGGTAGTTGCCAAGGGAGACAAAAATGGGGAAATGTTCAATGGCTATAAAGTTTTGATTATACAAGATGAATAAATCCTAGAGTTCTGTTATGTGCTCATAGTTAACAGCACTGCACTGTGCCCTGAAAAATTTAAGAGGATAGATCTCATGTGGACTATACTGATCACAGTAAAAAACATAAATAAAAGAAGAGAAGCACAAACAGCTTAACTTTCTAACATTGTATTCCTTATATTATTCCAGGGCCATACAAATAATGTTTTCAAAGGTAGTTCTTCATCCAGATTATTAATTTTCAATACATCAGTGTGCAAAATTCCTATCATAAGAAGACTCTTTCACCCTCAAAATATTTTTCTATGGCTTTGTTTACTTCTATGAAGGTTATTTATCAAATGATAAAACATACATGGGCTTGGAAATGTTTAGATTTTATAGTTGTGACTATATTCTTCAACTAGATACAGGTCTTTTTTTAAGGTTAAAAGAGAACTGCAGATATGGTCTACTCTTGAGTTGATAAATCAAAAAACAAAGTATAAATCAATATTATATTTTAAATGTTAACTTAAAAATCTAAGCAGATGGAATATATTATTGTTCATTTGATTTTCAAATGCTACATTCTTAATTTACCCTAGTTTATCCAGAAGAATCAGCACTTTATTCTCCGAAGAAATCAATTTTATTTAACAGAAGCTCTGGGCAAAAGTTTTCAGAGTATATTTTGCATACATTTGGTCTTACTTACTGAGATCTTTAGTGTTACTGAAATCATATTTACCATGTATGATAGAAAATGAGAATGAATTTACTTATAAAAAATTGTCAAAGAGCAGGAATTCTACTCTATGGACAATATAATATGGTTTTACAGATAATGTGTTCAAGTATTTGGGATAGTATTAATGCCATAATAAAGTAAAAGTAGTGTCTCAGTGGTAAAGAGTTTGCCTGCAACGCAGGAGCCTCAGGACGCATGGGTTCTATCCCTGGGTGGAGAAGATGCCCTGGAGAAGAGCGTGCCAACCCATTCCAGTGTTCTTGCCTGGAGGTCGCGTGGACAGAGGAGCCTGGTGGGCTATGGTCCACAGAGTCACAAAGAGTCGGACATGACTGAGTGACTGAATACACACACATTCACAAACACACTCACACACACACACAGAAGAATCAGTGTGCTTGACTAACCAAAGATCATTAAAGATTATTTCAAACTAGAATTCCCAAGTGAAATATCCCTGCTTGGCAGAATTTATTAGGAAAAATGCAACACTTGATAGTTATTTATTTGATGTATATATTTTTCTGCTTGAAAAGATTGTAAACTGTTGAATGCAGTGAATATTACATTTGTTTGATATCCTAAAGCAGGAATTAGGAAACATGTTTCTGTTATGGAAAGGTAATAAATATTTCGAGTTTTTTGGGTCATATCATCTCTGTCTCTTTCAAAATCACTAAACTCTGCCATTTTAGTGCAAAACCACAATTTGAAAACAAGCAAATGTGGTAGTATTTTCTTAATTGTAGGATAATTGCTTTACAATGTTGTGTGGCAGTTTTAATAAAACTTTATCTATAAAAATAGGAAGACAGTTTGGCCTGTGGACAATGGTTTACGAATTCTTCTATGTGGGCATATTGTAGTGCATAATAAACATGGTCTTAAATATAAAACCAGTATAAAGTCTCACTTGCTTTTAAACATTTTTCTACAGTATTAATTCTTTGTCATTTTGTTAATAAATGACAATCTATGGTGTACTTGTTGTTCAGTCACTAAGTTGTGTCTAACCCTTTGCAACCCCTTGTATGGCAGCATGCCAGCCTTTCCAATTCTTCACTATCTCCAGAGTTAGCTCAAATTCATGTGCATTGAGTCAGTGATGCTATCTAACCATCTCATCCTCTGCCACCCTCTTCTCCTTTGCCTTCAATCTTTCCCAGCGTCTGAGTCTTTTCTAATGAGTTCAGTATCAGTTTTGGAGCTTCAGCTTCAGCATCAGTCCTTCCCATGAATATTTAGGACTGATTTCATTTAGGATTGACTGGTTTGAACTCCTGGCTGTCCAAGGGACTCTCAAGAGTCTTCTCTAGCACCAAAATTCAAAAGCATCAATTCTTCAGTGCCCAGCCATATTTATGACCCAACTCTTAGATCCATATGTGACTACTGGAAAAACCATAGCTTTGACTATATGAGCTTTATTGGCAGTGATATCTTTGCTTATTAATACACTATCTAGGATTGTCATAGCTTTCCTTACAAGGAGCAAGCGTCTTTTAATTTCTTGCAGTCACTGTCCCCAGAGATTTTGGAGGCCAAGACAAAAATCTTCCTGCTGCCACTGCTTCCACATTCCCCCCTTCTATTTGCCATAAAGTGATGGGAACAGATACCATGATCTTAGTATTTTGAATGCTAAGTTTTAAGCCAGTATTTTCACCTACCACTTTGACTTTCAAGAGGCTCTTTTGTTCCTCTTCACCGTCTGCCATTAGAGTGGTTTCATCAGCATATGTGATGTTGTTGATGTTTCTCCCGGCAATCTTGAGTCCAGCTTGTGACTCATCCATCGTGGCATTTTGCATGACATACCCTGCATATTAGTTGTACTATGAATATTAAAATCCACTTAGAAATTAACTATTGACCATATTTTATTTATAAGCTAATATCTGTCATATAAAAACACAAACATGTATGTAAGAAGGCCAACAGTAGCAGTGGAGTCATAGTGTAATACGGCAATTTTGTTTCTGATTTTGTCAAATTGCAGCAATGCGCATTACGTTTATTTTTATAACAAAGCTAACCATTTTAATAACACAGTAGATTGAGATTGTTCTACATGACTTAGTTATGCATGAAAATTAATACAGCTGCTTATGGTTTATTTATTGGAGAAATTTTTAAAAAATACATGAAAGATACCTTATACTAAGAAAACTACTGGTTGTAATTTTTTTAACAGTGATTTTTTCCATTCAATTATTTCAGCAGATATAATTGCAGCCTCTGATATCCTATCACAATGATTTAGGACTTTAATCATTTTTATTGGTGGAAAACTTGTACAGATTTTCAGCACTTTCACAGCACTATGTGAAGATAGCAGTAAGATTACACGTGATAAAGTTAACACAGTTTTGTTATTGTAAGTCAGAAGCAAAGATTACTGGGTCCTGAATTTAATAACTTAAAAGGTTTTAATTATGTGGAGAAGCCCCTACAGAATGTTGAACTTTTCTTTTTTTATGATTATTAGGTTAGAACAATAGAACTCAGAAAGCTGTATCAGAAAAGATCATTGTAAAATTATGGAAATGAAAAAATGAAATACATTTTAAGTGCTCTTCTGCACTGTACTAATATTCAGTATATTATAGATATAATAATGTTATGAAGAGCATGTGTTTTAAAAATTGACATATCCACACATGCTTATTTCTATGTCTAGATATTTACTTTGATCTCTAATTCATCATTACAAAATACTCATATACCAGATGTTGATTGCTCATTTAGAATTATAATTCCTAAAAGGAATACCTGAATTAAACTTCTTAAGCTTAAGAAAAGTATGTTTTTTTCTTTAGTGGAAGATGGAACCTCTAAAAGTCACTCTCATTTTCCAAGATTTTTTAATGACTCTAAAAAATAAATGTAGGAATTAACATAGCAGTTATGATCATTTAAATTTTACATAACAATCTGACTTGTGTGGCTTGCAGTAACAAAAGAATTTTGTCCTAAGAGTATAGGAGTCAGAACTTGAGTAGATTAAAAGATTGAATATTCATGAAAATGGCTTCCTCACTTGACCTCTTGCCTGTTTGTTTCTCTTCTGTATGTTCTTCATGTACTGCGTTCTTCTTTATTTGTGAAAGTGAAAGTTACTCAGTCGTGTCCAGCTCTTTGCAACCCCATGGACTGTAGCCTTCCAGGCTCTTGGGTCCATGGGATTCTCCAGGCAAAAATATTGGAGTGTGTTGCCATTTCCTTCTCTAGGGGATCTTTAAAACCCAGGGATCAAACTCAGGTTTCCTGCATTGCAGGCAGATTCTTTACCATCTGAGCCACCAGGGAAGCTCTTCTTTGTTTATATGACAGTTTTGTTTTTATTGTTAACCGAGAGAGGCTGTATTTACATGTTCTCAGTTTCATCCACTTAGAAAGATACTGGTCCAAAATCTAGAGCACACATTCAGATTATCTCAGCTCCTATCACCTTTGTGCTGATTAATTAGCCTTGCAAGTAGGTGGGGTCATGTCACAGGACATGCTTTTGATAGAAACATGTGGATCAGGAGAGGTCAGCCACTACTGGACATGATGTGTGGTAACTGGATGGTTTGCACAATCAAATAAAAACAAAAACAAAAAAACCCAGTAAGTGTTCTTCAACATAGCGTGCATTCTTAAAAAAAAAAAAACTTTTAGACCTTCCAAAATTCAAAGCAAAAATATAAATTAAAAACTCTCATCACTCCTCATGTTTATTGGGTGAAGAAATAGCCTGTTTTTCCATAAAACTTCCTGAGGCATTTCAAGAATGTCTTCAAGAATGACATTCAAGAATGTCTCAGATTCCTTAAAAATTATGACATACATAGCTTTTCTCACTTGACTCTCTAATGTAACAGATAATGTTACCGCATTTCTGAGCATGCAACCATTTTTCTGCAATTCTTGCCAAATCTTATTGTTAATGATATAGTCTTAATATACAATGGAAAGTTGTATTTTTATTATTATTTTATTCAGTATTTTAAATTAAGTGAGTTTTGGTTTCTTTGATCTCAAACAAGTGAGAACTCTATTTCCTAAAGAACTTCACTGGAAAATATTGGACTCTTCATGTCCAAGGTCATTTTTAGTCTTCATCTTACTTCATGTCGTTTGTCTCTGTTAAGTAGGTTCTCAATATGTTTACTTGTTTCCCAAAATGTATCTTCACCCATTTGATTTCCTACCTATGAAACCTCAATGTCTTGTTAATCTAATTACATCAGACACAGTATTTAATCCCTGGATCCTCGTACTTTTCTCCACCCTCCTTTGGTAAACTCATCCAAACTTTTGGCTTCAACTCATTTAGATGCTGAAAATTCTAAAATTTATATGTCCACCCAATTTCTTTCTCATGAACTAGTATATATAAGACATCCGTGAGTGTATGATGATAATATATATTTCTGTTTTATTTAATGCATCTAAATATATTACTTTCAAATATGGAATTGTTCTCTAAAAATTCCATTTTGTGTCATGCTTATTATGTTTAACTAAACTGAGATCATTTTCTTTTGACAACAAAAAAGACTTCTGAAAGTACCTTATGGTTGCTACAGAATATTTCATCTCAATATACTTTATTTTGTTCATTTAAAATATTACTGTTAGAGGTTATATATGAAGTGTTGCCATATTTTTATACCATGATCAAAGTTGCAAAAAATGTTCTTTGAGATTTAGAAATCAAAAATTCTTAGAAACTAAATTGATATATTATGTAAACATTTTATATTAAGGTGTACATTTTTAAGACATTTCAACATATTATTCAGTTGCCCTCATATAACTGAGTAACAGTAATAGTAGTATCAATAGTATATGAGAGTGCCAAAAACCTCATAAAAATTCCTGGACAAGTATTAATACTTCTAACAGTTAAAGAATTAAGTTATTTTGTTGTCTGGTCTGAATTTCATTGATTATTATTGAGCTTGAAGGTTTTTGCATGTGTCTTGGAAAGTGTTTTAAAATTTCTGCACCTGATTATTAAGAATTCTGACATGCCTTAGATTTTGTTCTAACTACAAACTAATATATTAGCTGGTCATAGTTCTCTGGATGCTCACAGTAGACAGCAGACTCCTGACTTACAGCATCAAGAAACTGAGAAAACCAAACAGGATGAACTCAAACAAATCCATACCAATGCACATCATTAATCTTCTGAAAATGAAGAAAAAAATCTTGAAAGCAGCCTGAAAAAAAGTGACAACTCATCTATAAGAAAAACAATTATAATGGCAATGGATTTATCATCATAAATCATGGAGCTCATAAGAAGGAGGCATGATGTTTTCAGACCTTGAAAGAAAGGAGCTCTTAACCCAGTATCCAATATCCAATAAAGCATCCTTTAGGGATGGATAGGAAATTGAGACATACCCAGATGTAGGGAAGCTGAATGAATTTTGTTGCCAAGTTCATTCTAAAATGCATACTGTGGTAAAAGGACCTAGAATAATACTTAAGACAATCTTATTAAAGAAGAACAATGTGGAAAGAATGACTTGATTTAATATTCAGCTTTACTATAATCTGCATATGATACTTTACATACTATACATGTATTATATATAGTATATAGACTATATACTATAGAGACTATAAGTACTCTACTATTCTATATGCTATATATATTATACTGTGTGCAACTTGTCTTTTCTCTCTGGAAGCTCTTAGAATTGTTTGTCTATGTCCAGTGTTCTGAAATTCTATGATGATGGATTAGGTGTGGGGTTGATTTGTTTTGCCATCAGTGTGCCCTTTCAACCTAGAGACTTTCTTCACTTCAGGATAATTCAATACTTTAAAATAATTTCAGTGATTCTTTCTTCCCTTTTGAGTCTCTGTTCTTTTTTGTGGAGCTCTCACTACTCAGAGGGGCTTCTCAGGTGGCTCAGTGGTAAAAAATTTCTCCTGCAATGCAGGAGACTCGGGAGACACAGGTTCGATCCCTGGGTTGAGAAGATCCCCTGAAGGAGGGAATAGCAACCCACTCCAGTACTCTTGCCTGGAGAATCCCATGAGAGGAGCCTAGTGGGCTATCGTCTGCTGCTGCTGCTGC
Organism: Bos javanicus; assembly: GCF_032452875.1. NCBI lineage: Eukaryota > Metazoa > Chordata > Mammalia > Artiodactyla > Bovidae > Bos > Bos javanicus. Next base: position 80,777,366 of record NC_083879.1, read on the forward strand.
CAAGTCGCTTCAGTCATGTCTGACTCTGTGCGACCCCAGAGACGGCAGCCCACCAGGCTCCCCGTCCCCGGGACTCTCCAGGCAAGAACACTGGAGTGGGTTGCCATTTCCTTCTCCAATGCATGAAAGTGATCTTCTACAAGGTTGCAAAAAAAAATCAGGCACAAGTGAAGCGACTGAGCATGTGTGCATACATCTGCAGTACTTAGGGCAGTGTGGTACTGACTAAGGGATGGATACTTAGATGAAAAGCTAAATTAACAAAATCAATAACTGATTCACACAATTCTTCCCAACTGATTTTTTTTACATAGTTGCAAAAACAATTCAAGGAAGGCAAAATAGACTTTCAACAAATAGCTGGAGCAACTGGACATGCATAGATAAAAAAATTAAAAAAAGTGAACCTTGGCTTAAGTTCCACTCCTTACAAAAAAACTAATTCAAGCAGTATTATGGAATTAAATGCAAAACTCAAAATTTTATGAACAGATAGGAGGAAATCTTTGTGACATAGGACTAAGTAAAAAATTCTTAGACTTAGCAGGATGTAAAAACAAGCTGCTGTGTGGGAAAATATTTGCAAACTTACTTATCTAAAAATGAATAAGCATGTAAAATATAAAAAGAACTCTCAAAATTCAACAATAATAAAGCAAACTATCCGTTTAGAGCAAGGCAGAAGTCACAAAGAGCAATTTCCCTGAAGAAGATATGCAGATGGCAAATGAGCTCATGAAAAGATGTTCAGCATCATTAGCTGTTAGGGAAATGTGAATTAAAATCACAATGAAATACCAGCACACACCTATTGGAATGACTAAGATAAGAAAAAAAAAGTGACAGCATCTAATGATGACGAGGATGGAGAGGAACTGAATCACTCATATATTGCTACTGAGACTGCAGAGTGATACAGCCACTCCAGGAAGCAGTATGTCTCTTTCTTAAAGCACTAAATACACACCCCCAGTGGCACACCTCAGTATTTATCCCAGAAAAGTGAAGACTTAGTTTGGCACAAAACCAGTACACAAATGTTCAGGAAGCTTTATCCATAATAACCACAAACTGGAATCAACCTAGATGCCCTTCAATGAATAAATGATTGAACAAACTATGGGTTAGCCATTCCATAGACTCCTATTCAGCAATATAAAGGAACGGATGGTTGATACACATAAAAACCTGGAAAGATCTCCAGAAAATTTGCCAAGTGATAAAGTCAATCACAGAAGGCTTTGTATTCTACGTATACAATGTTGTCTAAATGACCAAAGTCTAGAAGTAGCGAATGCTTTAGTGGTTTCAGATGGGTTAAGGAGAAGGTAGACAAGTTATGTTATGGGAGACAAGTAGGTGAGGCTATAAAATGTTACACGAAGGATCCTTTGTGTGATCGGAACCTGTGTGTTTGGATTGAATGAATGTCAATATTCTAGTTGGTATATAGTGTTACGTATTGTGTTGTGGTTTTGAAGATGCTACCATTTGGAGAAACTGGGTAAAGATTATTCAGGGTCTCTCTCTCTATTTAATAAATAATACAATTAATCTGTGAGTCTACAATTGTGTGCATGTGTTCTCGGTTGTTCAGTCATGCCTGACTTTTTGCAACCCCGTGGACTGGAGCCTGCCAGGCTCCTCTGTTCATGGAACTTTCCCAGGAAGAATACTGAAGCTGCTTGACAATGTCTATCCCAGAGGATCTATCTCCCGGAAGCAAGAGCTGAACCCGCATCTTCTGTGTCAGGTGGATTCCTCACCACTCGCCACCTGGGAAGCCAAAGTGCGTGCACAATTTCCCAGGAAATGTTTCAAAAAGTCAGAAGAGAAGTATTTAAAACTTCATGACTGTTTTAAGACACATATTTCATCTAGATCCACCGTACACCAGAAAAATAAAAATAAAGATTAAGATGTAACTCATTTAACTAGCTAGATACAAAATTTATGTATCTTCTGTGTAGACAACAGTGAGATAGAAAATGAAGTTAGCAGATAAAATTTTTAAAAATAGACATAACATCAACAAACTTTAAAAGATGCTCCTGAAGGACACAAAGAGTAATAAGTAAAAAAAATTATTGTATAAACTGAAAATGAAGACTCTATATTTTAAATGATATAATTTTTCCTAAATTATTTCTATATTTTATCTAATTCTAATGAAAATTCCAACTGATTTTAAATGCTAATTTATTTTTGGATTTCTTAGACAAGATAAATAAGAATGACTCCCAGAATGAAGGATAAGTAGAAAAAAATTGAATCTAACTAATATTAAGTATTGGAAAATTTGGTATATTAAGAGAAACATGATAAATATAGTTTATTAAATATATATTAAGAGGAATATAATAAATATAACTTATTAAGTAAATAGCAGATAATAGCTAAGTTGAAAAATATTTTTTAATTTCTACTCTTGCATGCATGCATGCTAAGTTGCTTCAGTTGTGTCCAACTTATGCGACCCTATGGACACTGCCCACCAAGCTCCTCCGTCCACAGAATTCTCTAGGCAAGAATACTGGAGTGGGTTGCCGTTTCCTTCTCCATAATTTGTATTAAAAGACAGTCTGAAAGTGTTGGATAATTAAACAAAAGAAAAGCACCATTAGGTACAATAAAATAGACCATCTAATATTAATTCAGAATTTCAGTAGTTAGACCCATATCCACAGCATACATACAAATCTTAGAAAGTTTATATGAAGCTCATTAATACATTTAAGCTATATAAAGAGTATACCTGTATAATGCAACTTTAAAAAATCATGACAACTAGAGACAGCTGACCATTTGATGTTTCTGTCTGTTGCTGCTGGGTAACAAGCTACCCCCAGAACTCAGAGCTCACTCAGCAAGGATGTGTGCTCACAGCCATACAGCCTCAGCTTGCATCTGGACAAGCTAACTCAAACAAGGTTGCTGGGGGGAGAGGGGAAGCTCTGCTTCCACCTGCAGCACCAGCTAGGTTTGGCTGCTGGCCAGGGTGAGCTCTGGTCTTTGTATGTGTTCTATGTGGTGGTTGGGTTGAAAGTACAATGCTAACTGTGGGAAACCACTTCTAACTGTAGATCAAATAATTCCAGACCAGTCTTGTAAGCGAATTTGCGTTCTCCACTCTATGAACTCATCCTTGGCCAAAACAAACTACATTGACAAGGACCAATTCCAGGGGTGGAGACGTCCACCATCTCATGATGTGGCAAGAACCAGGTTTTTGATATATAACCTAATAAGTGAAAAGCTGGGACTAACAATTCAATTTTTGTCAGTAATGTTGGTGTTTACAATTCATATGGGATTAAAAAGGAACTTTTCTTGTACATAAGAATCTTCTACAAATCCATTAAAATGAAATTGAAATCAAGATAAAAACTAATGAAGGGTATGAATAAACAATTTTTAAAAAATAAGCAAGCATGCTTTATTATATACAGTTAATCTACCTCACTTATAATAAGATAAAAGTGAATTAAATTTGGCAAAGTGACAAAAATGAAAACAAAATCGCAATGTACTGCTGAGGCGTTTTCATGCATTACTGATGGTCGTGAAAATAGTGTATCTACAGAAGGCAATTTACATATATTTTCACACACACACACACACACACACACACACATATAAAACCTGCCTGCCAATGCCAAAGTAAGAGAGGCAGTTTCAATCCCTGGGTTAGGAAGATCCCCTGGAGGAGGGCATGACACCCCACTCCAATATCCTTGCCTGGAGAATCCCATGGACAGAGGAGCCCGGTGGGCTACAGTCCATGGGGTCTCAGAGTTGGACACGACTGAAGGGACTTAGCACATATGTGCATTTTCAATTTACTTTTAATTGGGGGATAATTGCCTTACAATGTTGTATTGGTTTCTGCCACACATCAACATGAATCAGACATGGGTATACATATGTGCCCTCCCCCTTGAAACTCCCTCCCAGCTCCCACTGCATCCCATCCCTCTAGGGTGACATACATATTTGAATGTATATTTTACCTATATATTTTACTTGTATATATTTAAAGTGGCCTCAACCTTTGACCTAGCAGTTCTATTTCTTTAACAGTTCTATTTGTCCTACAAGTAAAAAATTGCACACAAAGCCATTCATGGAACAGTTTACAAGAGTAGAAGACTGAAAACAACTAAAATGACTATCAAATTCAGATTTCTATAAATCATATTGTATCTATGCAAGTATACTCAGCCTTTAGAGAGAATTAGTCTTCTTTACATACTACTGGGTAATGACCTCTGTGACGTGTTACAAGGAAAAATATAGGATGGAGAAATAGAGTTTATGATATCCTCACATTTCTGTAGGAAAAAGAAAAACATACAACAGGATTCTGCTTGTGGGAGATTTCGCAAATAAGCAAATATGAATGAAAAATAAATAAATAAATGTGTTTTCCCAGGAAAGGAAAACCTGGAAGTAATTTATAGCTGTTATTGAGATAGAAGTTTTAAAACCCCAACACTCCCATCAGTAGCACTCTGAAAAGCAAGGATGCCATTTTTTAACATTCAAGGAAAATGTATCAGTATATTTACAGATTAAGATTGAAGTTTAGAACTTGTGGTAGTTTTCTGTTCCCTATCCATATTAGCTTGAAAACTCTGAGATGGCTTTAGTACATTCATAATGTATGTGTTCAACAATGAAAATTTGAGACTTCATATGTAAATTTCTTCAGGAAAATCATCATTCTTTTTCATTTTCTTTGAAATTACCCAGGATTACTCCACTGATGATTTTGATAATGATGACAATCCTGATTATAATAATTTCCTTGTTATCTTCCAGCTTTAAAAATCATCTGCTCCAAAACTGAATAATATTCTAATTCCTTCATCATAAATGTTATCTTCTAAAGATGTCAAATACAGCAATTGAAAGGAAACCTTAATAAGGATAATTATTTTCTTGTTGGGGAATTTCCTCTCTTCAGATCTATGGATCAATTTTCTTGAAAGAGGAGGGACATGATGAACTAATTCATCTCCTATTTTAAAACTACAGTTTTTCATTGGCATATTAAAATGTAAAATACATTTCAGCCAAGCACTTGCTTCGTCTTAAGAGGTTATATTTTTTAACAGAACTCTGCCAGTACAACCTGACATAGCTTAATTTTTTTAGATATTTATGTCACAAAGTCTAAATGAAGTCAAAGCAGCTTGGTCTGGTTACATCTACAGTGTATTACAGAAAAATTTAAGGAACATATCAAGTCATTTACAAATAATTAAGGATGACTGAGAAGTCGGAATTTTCCTGTGGATTAAGTCATATGTCAACAACTCTGTATTTTTAAGAAATTTATTGATGCTTTTTATGCCTTAGTTTTCTCATCTACAAAGTCTGAATAAGGAGAATTCTTTTTTAGGCTTATGGGAACTAAACAAAAATCATTACACTAGTGAATGAGGAGAAAATGATTGTTAGTTATATTTGCTTCTGCTAAAATTTTTATAAAATGTTATTAGGAAACTTAAAGATTAGCCTTGTTTTATTCTTATCTCAAGAAGAAAGTTTGTAAATGTTGGCATATTAAGTCTTAATATGGGCTTCCCTGATGGCTCAGACAGTAAAGAATCTGCCTGCAATGCGGGAGACCTGGGTTCCAGCCCTGGGTCAAGAAGATCCCCTGGAGGAGGGCACAGCAACCCACTCCAGTATTCTTGCCTAGAGAATCCCATGGACAGAGGAGCCTGGCAGGCTATAGTCCATAGGATGGCAAAGAGTTGGTACACGACTAAGCTCAGCATGTAGGGCTTCCGTATAGTTGGTAAAGAATCCACCTGCAATGCAGGAGACCCCTGTTCGATTCCTGGGTCAGGAAGATCCCCTGGAGAAGGGATAGGTTACCACTCCAGTATTCTTGGGCTTCCCTGTGGCTCAGCTGGTAAAGAATCCGCCTGCAATGAGGGAGACCCAGGTTCAATCCCTGGATTGGGAAGATCCCCTGGAGAAGGGAAAGGCTACCCACTCCAGTGTTCTGGCCTGGAGAATTCTATGAACTGTACAGTCCATGGGGTTGGCAATCAGTTGGACATGACTGAGCTACTTTCACTATCACTCACTAAGTCATAATAAGTAGTGTTTGTGAACCGTGAACTTCCTGATGTTCAAGCTGGTTTTAGAAAAGGCAGAGGAACCAGAGATCAAATTGTCAACATCTGCTGGATCATAGAAAAAGCAAGAGAGTTCCAGAAAAACATCTATTTCTGCTTTATTGACTATGCCAAAGCCTTTGGACTGTGTGGATCACAATAAACTGGAAAATTCTGAAAGAGATGGGAATACCAGACCACCTGATTTGCCTCTTGAGAAATCTGTATGCAGGTCAGGAAGCAACAGTTAGAACTGGACATGGGACAACAGACTGGTTCCAAATAGGAAAAGGAGTTTGTCAAGGCTGTGTATTGTCACCCTGTTTATTTAACTTATATGCAGAGTACATCATGAGAAACACTGGACTGGAAGAAACACAAGCTGGAATCAAGATTGCTAAGGAGAAATATCAATAACCTCAGATATGCAGATGACACCACCCTTATGGCGGAAAGTGAAGAGGAACTCAAAAGCCTCCTGATGAAAGTGAAAGTGGAGAGTGAAAAAGTTGGCTTAAAGCTCAACATTCAGAAAACGAAGATCATGGCATCCGGTCCCATCACTTCATGGCAAATAGATGGGGAAACAGTGGAAACAGTGTCAGACTTTATTTTTCTGGGCTCCAAAATCACTACAGATGGTGACTGCAGCCATGAAATTAAAAGACGCTTACTCCTTGGAAGGAAAGTTATGACCAACCTAGACAGCATATTCAAAAGCAGAGACATTACTTTGCCAACAGGATTCATCTAGTCAAGGCTATGGTTTTGCCTGTGGTCATGTATGGATGTGAGAGTTGGACTGTGAAGAAGGCTGAGTGCCGAAGAATTGATGCTTTTGAACTGTGGTGTTGGAGAAGACTCTTGAGAGTCCCTTGGATTGCAAGGAGATCCAACCAGTCCATTCTGAAGGAGATCAGCCCTGGGATTTCTTTGGAAGGAATGATGCTAAAGCTGAAACTCCAGTACTTTGGCCACCTCATGCGAAGAGTTGACTCATTGGAAAAGACTCTGATGCGGGGAGGGATTGGGGGCAGGAGGAGAAGGGGACAACAGAGGACGAGATGGCTGGATGGCATCGCTGACTTGATGGAAGTGAGTCTGAGTGAACTCCGGGAGTTGGTGAGGGACAGGGAGGCCTGGCGTGCTGTGATTCATGGGGTCACAAAGAGTCGGACACAACTGAACGACTGATCTGATCTGATCTGATTACTTTAAAATAATTGAGTAATGGATTCTGCCTTTATAACTTTCAGAGTCCCTTAACATGGATGTATGGATAGATTCTTTATTAACTTAGCAAACCAGTACACTACAATGTTTATATTTCACCTTTCCAGCTACCTCACAAAGTCTTTCTATTACCAATACTTTGATCTGTTCTTTGAATTAAGCATTTATGGGATTATAAAAAAAATCAAGAGTCTCTCTTTTGCTTTCTTCGAAAAATGATTATACATTTGAGTTTCAGTAAGCTTGTGATTCTGAGCGACACTCTTACAACTAATTTCATTCAATGTCTTTGATGTTCTTCGAGGAGAATTCTGGTTTTGGAAAAGCCATATAAAGAGCACTGACCTGAAAGGATATTAATAGCAGTATTAACACTCCACTAGCGTGATTATCTGCCAGGAGCAGAAATCCCATAAATTAAGAGGGAGATAGTCCCCTTCCCACAATGCAATAATTCATCCACCAGGAGAATCCATTCAAAGTGAAACAGTGATTTTCATCTTTGTTATGCACATTCAGTTTTAAAAATGCTATTATATTTAGATCTTACTAAAAATGTTAATTGAACTTAGTACATATATTTATAGATTGGAAACCAAATTTAGAGAAATTTATTGATTAAATATTTGCTCCATATATCTTGAAAGTACTTTAAAAACCTAATAGAATACGGAGTTTCTAATTTAGACCCCAAATAGTGGAATGATAAAATGAATTGGAAATGTAAGCACATAGAAGAAAAATGGGCTTAAACTATATTCACCACCATCTTAGATAATAATATATATGATCCTCAGTAATATTCTAAATTCAAATTGTAAATATTTGGGAACAACACCAAATATGAAAGTATTTTTATTTATTCCAAAGTTTAGTACATATGAAAAGTTATTACAATGTAATCTTTCTTCTGCATGATTCAGATCAGATAACATTATAAATGTCTTGTGTGAAATTAATATAAAGTGATAATGAATATAATGTACCATATTTAATGAATAAACATTCATTAATATAATTTATATTTATAAATATGTAGTTGAAATAATTTTGCCTTCCAGTTGAAACATTAATTACTTTGCTGACTTTTCAAGAAAAGAAAAGTCTGTTAATAAGTTTTTAAAAGTGCTAATTTTTATGTTTTTTAGGAGGGCTTCCCAGATGGCACAGTGGTAAAAAGTCTTCCTTACCAATGCAGAAGATGCAGATTTCAGCTCTGGTTTGGGAAGATCCTCTGGACTAAGAAATGGCCACCTGCTCCAGTATTCTTTCCTGGACAATCCCATAGACGGAGGAGCCTAGTGGGGTACAGTTCATGGAGTCACACAGAGTCATGATGGAACACGATAGAACACACCATACTGTTAGGATCTCACTGTCACTTAGTACCAATATTGAGACTGAATCGATTTTACAAATCACAAACTCGTTGGCACAGAGTCCGTTCTAACGAGAGGAACCTTTGGGTCATTGCAGATCCCCCCACATGAAGGCCAGCATCTCCTAATCACAAAGTGTCTAAAACTGAGAGTTCACAGTGTACAGACTGAAAGGAATATTGTTATAAAGTTGGAATCGGGCACTAGACTCTATTTGCCTTGAAAAGCAGTGTCAAAAAATGACAACTACAGAATTAAAGCAAAACTTATTAGAAATTTTGCTAAGCAGTTTTAAATTAAATAACAGCAACAGAAGCAAAGAAAGTCATTCTATTTACAAGAAAGTTGATTTAGAAACTAAATATAGAACACAAATTAAAATACTCACTAACTAATTTAGCGCTGTACTCTAAACAGGGACTCATGGTCTCAGAGGGGAATCTAAAAAGTTAGTAAATTAACCTGGGCAAGTTTTACAGTGTAAATTATTAAACTTACATGACATTTCCCTAGTGGTTTATTTCCCAGTGCCTGGTCCAATAATGCGAAGTCAACTGCCTAAAAACCATAGTTGTAATAGTAAAAGAATGAAGAAATATTTTAAAGTAAGTTAACAGACTTGGTTGAAAGTTGATCTGTTTCTCAGAGTCTGGGACACCGATTACTGTCTATAAGCCACTTCTATGCCCACCACCCCGCCCCCCGCCGCCACCCCCTGCCACCTCTGGAGTGTCCTCTCTAGAAAATGAGCAAAGAGTTAATCAGCTGACATTTGACATACATGATTTGGGATGAAAGGGTCAGCATGATGACCATGAATTAGTATCTTTGGGCTTTTTCTCAAAAGAAACATTAGGACATTAACCAAAGGAGTCATGGGTTAGTCTTAAGAAGTGTATCTATACTACTCATTAATTCTCATCTCAAAATGTGAACTTGTTCCTTTAAGAGATGACATTTTCTAAATAATACTTCCCCCAGTACCTAAAGGCTGTTATTTCCTGTTTTCTTGTAATCCCATTTTTTTCTGCTCATCTTTATTTTCCAGAAAAGGACAAAGACCTTCCATTTGATAACAAACAGATTTCCTTTTTTTTTTTTTTACCCCTTTGCTCCAGTTTGTCAATGCATGACAAAAAGAAAGAAAAGTGCAAATGTTAGTTGCTCAGTCATGTCCAACTCTTTGCTACCCCATGGACGGTAACCTGCCAGGCTTCTCAGTTCATGGAATTCTCCAGGCAGGAATACTGGAGTGGGTTACTATTCCCTTCTCCTGAGGATCTTCCTGACCCAGGGATCAAACCCTGGTCTCCTGCATTGCAGACCAATTCTTTACCTCTGAGCCACCAGGGAAGCTCCATAATAAAGTACCTTGTTTAAAAACATTGCATTTTTGGTCAACATATTAAAACTCACTTACTCCTTTCTTCAAGGGTTTTTGGACATGTACAGGTACTCAGCACTTGGGAGAATAAAAATGTTGTGAGCCAGATACAGGCTGATACAAGGATCTCTGGTTGCATCACTGCCTGCTTCCAGGAAGCTGTGGAAACTCACATGGACAGAAGCTTCTGGGCGCAGGACATGACAGCAGGGCCTGGACAGTTTCCTCAAGGGCTCTAGGATTTCACCATGCTCAGTCACTTCAGTCCTGTCCAATTCTCTGCAACCCTATAGACAGTAGCCAGCCAGGTGCTTACGTCAATGTGATTCTGCAGGCAAGAATACTGGGGTGGGTTGCCATGCCCTCCTCCAGGGAATCTTCCCCACCCAGGGATCGAACTCATGTCTCCTGCATCTCTAATTCATGTTGCAGATGAATTTCACTGGCCTTGGTCAAAGGAAGAATTTAATAGTCAAATTCTCTCTCTCTCTCTCCTTTTATTTTAATTTTAATTTTTTTCCAAAATAAAATACTCTATAGCAAAGGGCATAGGAGCCTTGAAAGAAATTTTCAATGAAGCAATGTTAGCTTCTGACACATGGATAAACATGGTTCAACATTATTGGATCTGGAATCTAATTCAGGTTGATAAAAAGAGATGAAAGAAGTATCAGAAAAAGCCCTTGCTTTTAACTATAATTTCCAGAAACTTTTCTTTTAATTTCTGATTTGCAAAATTTCCCTGGGAAGGAAGAATTTCAACTAAAATGTATTTATCATCAGAACTTATGGAAAAGCAGCTCTGAAATTCACATTTGTGAGACGGATGAGAGAGAGAGAGAGAGAGAAGGTTAGGGAGACCAGATTTTGAAAAGTAAATCTAGGCAACAAATATCCAAATTTTCTTTTTAACTCAATTCTAGGAACATTTTAGTTACTATCATATTTGTCATCTGTAAAGGACATTTGTCTTAATATTTAATCTCAAACCGCATCATTCAAATAATTAACAAATATTTCTCATGGAAATCATTTTCTTTTAAATCCTCATTTTAAGATATTAGTAGTATAGTTACTGTTTTCTAGCTTAACCAAGACAGAGTAGAGAAAGTTCAGTTCTGGAATTTAGCCTCTGAGTTCTCAATTAGTTCTGAGATAAAAATATTAACGTTTACACTGTTTAGGCAACAGTGAATGTCCTAATAGCTGAACAAGCCTCACATTTGTATCAGACGCATATTCTGAGCAATAATGCAGAGTCTGTGACTAGTGCTCTGTTTTCATTTTTCTTTCTGTACTATTTTTGAACTTTTGAATTCTTATGGAATTCTGTGGTGGTGAGGTCAGGAACATATTTTAAATTAAGTTATTAAACATGATTTAAAGAAAATCATCTTTGGAAACCATATAGATCATTTATTCTAACGTGGTGAGTTAAATACATTGAAATAGTTTATCTGGATAAAGTTTGACCTGCACCTAAAAGACAAAATTTTAATTTGATATTTTGCTCTTTTTTATCCTTGGGGCTAATATGGCAAATTCAATTGACCATATTTAGTCTGATATATGTAGACTCACTCAAAAATGTGCCAATTACACTTCCTTTTGTGGGGGAAAAGAATTGTGCTTTGAAAAAAAATTACCTATCATAGCACTGCAATGATGGGAACTAGGGACTTTTGAAGTTAATAATATAGAATTAGAGTTATTTATTTAATTGGTTCCAGTCTACTGCAGTGTTTAACAAGCTCAGATAAATAGACTAATCTTTCACAATTAGTCTATTAAAGTCTGGTTATTTTTAAAACTTATATCAGTTGTAATCAGAGGGTTTTCTAAGGCATACATTGCCTAGCACCTTTATACTTCAGGAACATTTGACTTGCTGTTAAACTATTTGCTCTATGAACTTTGTTTGTTTTAATATAAGGAATTCTAGAATCACAACAGACATCTGAAAAACTCCAGATGACTTCAGTGGATGAAGTACATTAATCAGTTACTAGTGACCAAAAGGAATCCCCATTCTTTATTGAATACGCATCTCCTACTGTTAAACGTGTAAGTGAAAACGGCATAAGACAGTGTGGTACCTTGTAGATAGTCCTAATAATTGACATTAATAGGTTCCACCTTTCGTCTTGCATCAGGGTGTTATGTCACACTACATTTCTTCTAAATACAGAATCTGCATTTATTTAAACTCAAGTGTAATCACATTTAACCTTTTATAATCTTTCAGAACTTCTTAAAGAAGTAAAGAACATCTATTCCTCTACATAGTTGAAAATCTAACATTTTCCTATTATATAGTCAATCATAGCGAATTTTACAAAATGAACGAATGGAAATAATTGGCACACTATAACCCCAAGGTCAGAAGTAATAACCAAATATGTTCTTCAGTAAAGATGAAAAACTCTAAGCCTAGATGCAATGCCTTGTGATCTCCTAATTGATCCCTAGCCCTTTCCTCCACCCACCAACTCTGCCCTCTGACCAGCACAGTTTCATCCTGGTTCCCGGTGTCGGTCCCATTTGAAGTCTCCGAAGTCACTGCGGGTTGTTCTGTTTTTTTCTCCTCCACACGTGTGAACTCTTTCTAATACATGGAATGGCAACATTGTTGTCTAGGTTCTGATGGAGTTTCAAAATAAACCTCTCCTTACTCTGATTACCCAGCAAACAAACATTTGATAATTAAGTCAATTGGCTTTACAATTTGATCACATTAACTCTACCAGTTAAACACTAGATTTATGCTCCTGCTTTAGTCCCTTGAAAGCTGAAATATGTTAACATATAAAAGAAACATTCAAAGCTTCTGCTAATTCTAATGTGACTGAATTCAATAATGGCAATTTTAAACGAACAGCTGAATTGTACAACAAACCACCTAAGAGCAAAATAATTCAGTTTGTGCTTGTGTTTAAACTGATTTTAATAATAACGATAACTGAAATTCTAAGGGGAATAATAAAAATACAGCTAAAGAGAACAGAGCATATGTTAAATTCTCTATTACGAAAAGTTTGAAATTTTACATATTTGGCATTTTAGTTCAAATTCACATTTAAATGAGAGACTTTTGATACATAAGTGGATTGAACCATAATTAAAGGAATTAAATAACAGCAATATTAAATATAACCATAAAGTTGCAAAACCTCACACTTTAAAATCAAAGAAAAAGAATCTTCATAGACAAAATATTTGCTTCCATATCTGGTGTTTTCATTAGCATCCTGAGTGGTGGATCTAGAACTTTATGCTGTAGGGTCTCAACCAAGTCATGGGGTGGGAATTAGCAGGTACCAGGGAAAAAATGCAAAAATGTCGAGTTTCTGTAAAGACAGTGAAGAGGATTCCTTAAGACCACCCTTTCATGCTATCATTAAATCCTCCCAATTGCCTGAATAAAATTATCTGAGGAAAATAGCAAATATTACCAAACACTAGACAAAGCTACTGAAAACAGGAAAATAAATTCCAAAACAGAGAGGATAAAGTGATAGGTTTGCCAGTTTAAAAAAAGTCAATGACATCCTAGTATTTTCAGAGAACAAAATAAGTCGTAAAACCATTTTTGTTATAACATATTGGTAAAAGTACCAAGACAATTTTGTAAGATAGCAACACATATTAAAAATATGATGTTTGATATTTACCTCTCTTTTAAGGAATTCAGGAGTATAGTTTTATTTTTGGTACTGTTTTACCAATGGAGAGAGATTATTTCTATATTTTCCCTTAAGTTAAACATTATAAAGGTATCACACTTCAGAGTTTTCAAATATAGCAGGCAATATACTATATACTATAACTTCTGAAGAAAGAGATTAGTAACTGCAAGGTCTGTGTGTGTGCATGCTAAGTCACTCCAGGGGTGTCTGATTCTTTGTGACCCTACAGACACTTCCAGATCCAGGGATTAAACCCCAATCTCTTAAGTCTCCTCAGAGAAGGCAATGGCAACCCACCCCAGTACTCTTGCCTGGCAAATCCCATGGACAGAGGAGCGTGGTAGGCTGCAGTCCATGGGGTCGCTAGGAGTCGGACACAACTGGGCGACTTCACTTCCACTTTTCACTTTCATGCATTGGAGAAGGAAACGGCAACCCACTCCAGTGTTCTTGCCTGGAGAGTCCCAGGGACGGGGGAGCCTGGTGGGCTGCCGTCTCTGGGGTCGCACAGAGTTAGACACAACTGAAGCGACTTAGCAGCAGCAGCAGCAACTTAAGTCTCCTGAATTGGCAAGCAGGTTCTTTACTACTAGCGCCACCTGGGTAGCCCTTAAAATTAATAATTAGATGCAATTTTTGTAGAACTGCAAATCTATACAGTCAATGGACTTCTCCAGGCCAGGATACTGGAGTGGGTAGCCTATCCGTTCTCCAGCATATCTTCTAGACCCAGGAATTGAACCGGGATCTCCTGCATTGCAGGCGGATTCTTTATCAACTGAACTATCAGGGAAACCCTTTTGTAGAATTTAGATATCTTCATTTTATAAGGTCTACCAGTGCAAGAAAGATAGGATGTTAGCTGTATATTGTTATACCTAAGTAAATAGAGGACTAGATAGTTTAAATGACCTGGCTCACAAGTCTAAACGTTTTCAAGTGGTCAGAACTAGAATAGGAATCTTCTAACGTGTGTTTCAGTGAGGAGGCCATTGTACCATGTTGCTTTACCTAACTCTCAGAGCAAGAACACAGTTCCCATGTGTATTCTTTAGCCCATCACTTGCAGGAAATTATATGGATAATTCATATTCAGATTAACTATAGTATCAAGATAATTGTGGAAAAAAATATTTCACATTATTCTTCTCCTAGTGCACAGCCCTGGGGAGCCTCAGCAAAAAGAGCAACACACAGGCATGAGCTTTTCAATTTTATTTGGTCTAGAATTTTTTAAACTTACTTATCAAGGAAGTCTTTTTTGCCTAGCATCTTGAGATTTAAGGTAATGTCAGGACGAAAGCAAGGATCCTCATTTTCAAAATTACTAATATTAATATATTTACGTTGTTCCTGCAAAGTATGCACAAGTAAGTAGTAAATTCACCTAATTATGTATCAAATTGCAAAGCACAAATTTATGCCTGAAATATGATGAATCAATTTAATTAAAGTATGTAACAATTTAGGGCATACTATAAAGATAGCTTGAACCTATTGCCTATATGGTTAGAGACAGGATATTGTCTTAGAAATGATAGCTCACACTGAAAGGTGTTTGATTCATTTTTTTTTTTCCTCTAGGGATGGGTATATTTTTATTTATTATTATTTTTTTAATTTTATTTTATTTTTAAACTTTACATAATTGTATTAGTTTTGCCAAATATCAAAATGAATCCGCCACAGGTATCTCCAAGAAGATTTAGCTTCAGGACCAGGGATCAGGCTTGATCACTCAAGAGCTTTTGTGTAGCAGAGTTTTATTAAAGTGCAAAGGGACAAAGAAAGCTTCTGACATAGACATCAGAAGGGGGATGGAGAGTGCCCCCATCCCTAGTCTAAGCAAGGGAATTATATACTTTTTTAAAATTAGCTATTGCAATAAATCAAAAGAATGTCTCAATGTTGTGAAGATCTTACTAGACCCACTCCCGCAATTTACATTTTAAGATAACAGGATTAGCCAGAAGGTTTTCAGGAAGGAGAAACTGTCCTCAAGCAGGATACACTGTTGTTACATAATCCTTAGTACAGAGTTTAAACTGAGTTGTTTGTTGTGAAATCATCAGTTCTGGGCTTAAATTAAAAAACATTTTATGTGACTAAGACTAAGGAATGTAGAGGAAAAAAAAAATGTCATTTCCTCCTCCTTGAGAATTCCAGACCCCTTTCTCCTCCTTGGGACCCCGGACTTCTTATCAACCTGCTCAGGAATTGACTCTTTCAGAAAATGAGTAGAAAATATATTGAAAACATAATTTAAAATGATTGTTTATCATGCACATCTAATAACTTAAAACATTTACAGTAGAAAGATTTTAAAACAAACATAAATAAACATCATTTTCAGTTCTTTGGAATGTTCTCTAACCACATACACACACACACGCACACACGCACAAACATATTTGTACAGATGAAGATGTTTAAACTCTTGTTTAGTATAAGAATAGATGGTCTTACTCGCACTGCCTAATTCACTCACTCATTCAGTCATTATTTATACTGTGCCCATATAGACCAAAGTATGTGTTTCATATCCCATCAAAATGAATATATTCTTCATGTTCTTATTTTTTCTTATTCACCAAGGTTACTTGGTGAAAATAATGCAAGTATTTGTACTCTGTCCTTTAAAATACGTTATAATTATTTTATCAGGTCAAAATCACTTTTAGTGGCTCAGTCATATTTCTTCCCTAGGATGGACCAGCACTCTGAAAACCGGACACAACTGCATTTGTGGGCTTCCCTGGTGGCCCAGGGCTAAAGAATCTCCCTGCAGTACAGGAGCAGTGCAAGACCCGGGTTCAATCCCTGTTCAGGAAGACCCCTGGAGAAGGAAATGGCAACCCACTCCAGCATTCTTGCCTGGGAAATCCCATGGACAGAGGAGCCTGGCGGGCTACAGTCCATAGGGTCACAAAGAGCTGGACACACCTGAAGTGACTGAGCATGGTATTTGTAACTGCGTCTATAGTTCATTCACTAATTCTGTTTCCTTCCTTTCTTATCACTACTCCTTAATATACTTCAGTGAATATTAAATTATTGTAAAGTGAGGACCTTATTCCCCACCTGTGACCGTAAAGGTCACACAAGAACATACCCTGATAATCTCAGCATGGCTCTTTGATTTCTTAAAGACTGTCAAAAATGCTAAATGCTTTCACTTCTTAGGATCTTCAAATCAACTGTTTCTCTGCCCCAAATGTCTTTCTTAAAATTATCCAGTAGCTGTCGCCTTCTCATTTTTGGTCCTAGGTTTAAAAGTACTGAGATGCAGACAACGCACAGCATGGAAAGGTGAGTAGCAAGCATTTAACGAGCAGTTCCTGTGCTAAACCCATGCTCCCCACCCCCCGACCCCCAGATGCTCCCTTGAACCATAAATATTTGAAATTCAGGACTGAGCTTTCTTCTCTGTCTTGCATGTAACAAATCATGGAAGGTCTACTTACAACAACACAGGTTTGGGGGTGTAACGAATGACTGTAAGGATGAATGAAATTGGAAATATTTGTAGAGAGGAATTGTTTTTCTGCAGACTTGAAATATATGATGAAAATGATACGGTTGAGGAAAAGCACAGGCACCTAGCACTGTAGTCAGAAACTAAAAAATAATGATAAACTTTCAGGTAAAAAGAACTTTTAGTGCCTTGTCTTCTTAAATATGCTGATTTTTCTTAATATATTTTTATGACCAATATTCAGCAATATTATAATAATCAAATATTTATTTCATAGTCACTTAATCATGAGAATGTTTTTAATAAAAGAAGATACATATAGTTAAGAAAATGCTAATGGAACAAAAAAAGCCTTCGATTATGAGACAATGTGCTAAGCACAATTTAGTTTCCCATAGATCTTTCGGTTCTATCACATTTCTTTAAATCTTTCTGAAGGAAATCAATAGCCTATCAGGTACACAGGGATACTTGCTAGTTTAATTTCAGAAGAACCACAAATCAATAATTTTAATGTTTTACAGTCTTAAAAATTTTTAATAAAAATGTCAGCCTATGCATAATGTCTTTTTAAAGTATTGATGGTGGCATCTTAATGTTGAAACAAATCTCACTATTTTTCTTCATGACATAGAAATCTCTGTCTTTCTCTGACTTTGGCTCTGTGTGTGTGTTTGTGTGTGTGTGTACATGAGGTAGGCAGAATGATGGAGAATGGAAATAGAATATATAAGATGTGGGAGTATGACTTGAACATAACCTGATTTTTTAAATAGGCTGATTTCACTTTTCTACTTTTAAAAAATGCTAAATGCTAAGTTTTTTGTTTAATTTTATTTAAGTCAAATGGTATTTTTTACAAAATAGTTTTTGATAGAAAAGAAGGGTATGCTGCTGCTGCTGCTGCTAAGTCACTTCAGTCGTGTCCGACCCTCTATGACCCCATAGACGGCAGCCCACCAGGCTCCCCCGTCCCTGGGATTCTCCAGGCAAGAACACTGGAGTGGACTGCCATTTCCTTCTCGAACGCATGAAAGTGAAAAGTGAAAGTGAAGTCACTCAGTCATGTCCGACTCTTAACGACCCCATGGACTGCAGCTTACCAGGCTCCTCCCCGCCCATGGGATTTTCCAGGCAAGAGTACTGGAGTGGGGTGCCATTGCCTTCTCCAAAGAAGCATATATATGATGTCAAAATATAACTGTCATTAATACACTTGTGAAAAGTATAAACTCAAATACCTATTATTACTATTCAATTCAAAGAGAAATTGGCTGTATTTAAAGGTCAAAATAATATTTTAAAATCATACTACATTTTGTAGTTTCAATTTAAGGATTAGGTCTTTGAGAATGCAACAAGTTTTCCTTGTTCAAATATTCTGCTTTTAAACTTCCACTAATATATCCACAGATAGAAGAAATTATAACACATCACAGAAGAATAAAACCCACAAATGACATCTAACCCGATTCTGGAATCAGTGAGTTTTAAATTTCCCATACTACAATGTAGTGAAAACAAGATTTAGTAGTGCTACACGTGTTTTGCTTTTCAACTAGATAGTCGTTAGTGAAATGAACTAAAAGAGTAAAAGAAGAATGAGGGGAAGGGAGGAGAGACTGAAGGAGTAACATAAGGAAGGAGAGAAGAAAAAAAGGAAGGAAATGAAAGCTGATCTGCCGTCTTAATGGGGAAAAGGGAGAGGGGCCTTGGCCTCTTTGGGGAGATTATGTGATTTGTAAAGATGAATGGATCCCTTACGAAAGCGGAGGGGAAGAATGATCCTTGGTGACAAAGCTTGTCTGGGTGTGGGCTTGACTAACTTCTCGTCTCCTCTCCTGTGACCAGTCAACGTTCCCCGGTTGAGAAACTCCCGGGGAGGGAATTTATGACAGCAGAGTTCCTTCCATAGGATCTGTCTCTAGGCTAAGAGGAGTTCAGAGTACACCTCTCACTTCCTTTGCTCTTTTTCAAGGGCAGCTCAAAATAATCAGTATGGCAAACCATCCTATTTGGGGTGGCATGTCCTGAGCTCCTATAGTCTTATTTTGGGGTGCTGTTTTTGGCTACTGTTCACATGCACCCCAATTTTCATAGATACTGCCAACTGGCTTTCCATGCAGTTAAAATATGGGCCAATGCCTGCTTCAGAACTATTTTATTAAGCTTTTAGACCTTTCCTCAGTGTGTGATATAATCTGTGTTATTCTTACAAATAAGTCTGGTTACCTTTTACAACACTTAAGAGGTAATTGTATTGTGCGTGTGTGTGCATACTTAGTCACTACTTCATGTCTGACTCTTTGGCGAGCCCATGGACTGTAGTGCATCAGGTTCCTCTGTCCAAGGGATTTCCCAGGCAAGACTACTAGAGTGGATAGACATTTATTCTCCAGGGGATTTTCTGACCCAAAGACTGAACCTGTGTCTCCTGCATTGGCAGGCAGGTTCTTTGCCACTGAGCCACCAAGGAAGCCTTAACTGCATTTATTACTTATTCTATTGAGTGGCTGTTGATCCTTTATTATGCACCAATACTGACTGCATATATTTCAGGAAGATTAGCTCTTTGATGTGATATTGGAAGAAAACAGATTTTTCCAACCTGTCATTTATATTTTGACTTTGCTTCTTTTGATGTTTCCTCCCCATTAAGAATTTTAAATGGTAAAATTTAAATTTATCAAATATTTTTTCCATGAGTTTTCAGTTGAACCTTAGGAGAAGAGATGTCCTTGCTCCAAATGTTTATAACAATTTTCTTACATATTTAGTATTTTGATAATTTTATTTTTGGACTTATTTTCTGATTCTTTAAAATGAATATAGTCTATACAATATTTTTCAATTTCTGCAAGTTGTAGTGATTACTCCCTATTTTTTTCCTAGAGTTTCCCTCGGTATCTTTGTCTGTTCCTATTCTTCCAGATAAATTTAAAATCAAATTGTGCAGTTAAAAAGAATCCCTTTAATGATTTTCAGGATATTGTTAAACTCGTAAGTTAAAAAAGGGAGAAATTATTCCATGATGTTAAGCATCATCCTAATCAGCATCACAATAAGCCTTTTCTCTTGTTTAAGGCATTTTTGTACCAATTGTTGTTGTGTGGCCCCTAAGTCAAATCTGACTCTTTTGCGACCCTGTGAACTGTAGCCCACCAGGCTTCTCTGTGCATGGGATTTCTCAGGCAAGAATACTGGAGCGGGTTGCCATTTCCTTCTCCAGGGGATTTTCCCAATCCGGGGATCCAACTGTATCTCCTGCATCAGCAGGCAGATTCTCTACCACTGGGCCACCAGGGAAGCCCATTTTTGTGCCAATAAAATGGGCACAGGGCATCAAAATATTTGTTCACATAGTTCTTGGACATTTCTTAGTTTTAGTGCTATTTGATATCAATATGCTTATGAATTTTGTACATTTTTGTATGTATATTCATTTTGTTTGTACATATAATTAACATATATATCACTAAATGAAGCATGTATACTTAAAATTATAAAAAACATGAGTGGACATTTTAGTGCATAAATAAATATAAAATTCCCAGATGAACACTACTCAGTGAAGAAACTCCAGCTAGATATGTAGAGTGTGGTAGCTGTAATTAATGTTAATTGATGTGTACTGCACATTTTCCCACAACTTGTGGATGATCATTCAAGTCCTTCCCAATATTTCACTATCATAAGCCATGCTTCTATGAATGTTTCTATACAATATCCCAGTCCACAAACTTTTCCAATGTAGATTCATAGGAATGCAATATTACATTGTATGGTATGGGCAGCTTCTAATGTAGTAGGTACGTCTAGATTATTTTTCAAAATGTCTATCACCATGCAAGACATCAAGTTTCAATTGTCTACCCAGGTGTTTATTTTCAAACACTAGAGAGACCAAAACATTTCGGTGTTGATAACAGAATTTTTTTTTTTCACTTCAATACTGATAAATCCCAAACTGACTCATTCCTTGTTTTTTCCACTCTGAAAATGTCTAGGGCCTCCCTTCTTAATAATCAAAATTGGTGATCTTAAACCATTATCAAAATCATCTTCTATCTCATCTTTACCAGCTCATTGTCTTGATTTCCCTTTTCCCTATTTCTAAAATCTATTCATTGCTTAGAAAATTTTTAAAAAGATTATTAAAGTGGCTTTCAAGGACAGCATGATATAGGCTCAGACATCATTCACCTAGAGCCAGACATCCTGGAATGTGAAGTCAAGTGGGCCTTAAGAAGCATCACTACAAACAAAGCTAACGGAGGTGATGGAATTCCAGTTGAGCTATTTCAAAACCTAAAAGATGATGCTGTTGAAAGTGCTGCACTCAATATGCCAGCAAATATTGAAAGCTCAGCAGTGGCCACAGGACTGGAAAAGGCCACAGGACTGGAAAAGCTCAGCAGTGGCCACAGGACTGGAAAAAAAGGATTGGATTTCATTCCAATCCCAAAGAAAGGCAATGCCAAAGAATGCTCAAACTACTGCACAATTACACTCATCTCACACACTAGCAAAGTAATGCTCAAAATTCTCCAAGTCAAGCTTCAACAGTATGTGAACTGTGAACTTTACAGTTCAAGCTGGATTAAAAAAAGGCAGAGGAACCAGAGATCAAATTGCCAACACCCAATGGATCACTGGAAAAGCAAGAGAGTTCCAGAAAAACATCTACTTCTGCTTTCTTGACTATGCCAAAGCCTTTGACTGTGTGGATCACAATAAACTGTGGAAAATTCTGAAAGAGATGGGAATACCAGACCACCTGACCTGCCTCCTGAGAAACCTGTATGCAGATCAGGAAGCAACAGTTAGAACTGGACATGGAACAACAGACTGGTTCTAAATCTGGAAAGGAATACATCAAGGCTGTATATTGTATATTATTCTCTGAAAATTTAAACATTTTTCTATCACTCTTCTGCACACACACAAGAAAAAAAAGTGATGTAAACTTAAGTTTGATGTTACTTCATATTCAGAGTCCAAGACTTCTGAGTCGCTCTTAACTCAGCATAAATGAGCATCTTTTTTCACCCAATCCTGTGCTCTGTGCTGACAAGAGCACTAGTGAGGCAGCATTTCTTAAAAGAATGTGCTGCTGTGGTTTTCTGTTCAACATCAGCAGAAAATTTCTGGCAAATTGATGTTCGACACCTTAACAAGAGCCTCCCTTGATGTATAGATCTGTCACACCAGCATCTCTTTACTTTGATTTTTCACCTATTCCTAGCTGTTTGGCCATTTGTCCTGACATCAACTTCAGCTTCACTGTCTGCAGCGCTACGTGCAATCCTGCGTGCGTGCATACTCAGTTGGTCAGGCTTGTCCAACTCTTTGCAATTGCATGGACTGCAGCTGCTCTGTTCATGGAATTTTTCAGGCAAGAATACTGGCGTGGTTGTCATTTCCTCCTCCGAGGGATCTTACTGACCCAGGAATCGAACCTGCACCTCCTGCACTGCAGGTGGAACATGCACTCCTAATGCAACTGCAATGCAGAGGACTTTCAAACTTTCAGATACCTTACTTCCCTAGGTCTCATAAAGCATATTCTTGTCACTTTGCAAGAAAATATGAAATTGTAATCATTTATCCACTGATTAATATGTTCTTCACTTACACTGAATTTACACTCTGGTGTTCCATTCTTCCCTGTGGACATAGTACCTTTTTTAATACTATTACATGATGTAATCTTTGTAAATATAATTTCATTGGCAATTAAATCCGTACCTGTGGAACTAAAACTCCACAGCTCAGTTAAAAATGAGCACCTAATACCTTAACCTAACCTTAACCCTGAACCCTAACCCTAAAAATTTTACCTTTAGCTGTAACTCCTGCATATCAACGCAAAACAATAAACACCGAGTCCTATCTGTGGTGGTCTGATTTGCAATTCACAACCAGAGTCAAGATATATCAAATTGTGAAAATGTATACCTCTCATGTTTGACAAAATATGACATTCAAAAATCCATAAAGTGTATAGATTTTTCACACCAGTATTAGAAAACAAATCTAAAGAATCCAGCAGTCAGAATATGCGGAAACAGCAAGTAAAGGCAAAAGATCATCATCAAGATGAAACAGGAAATGGTTCAGCTTAGTTTTAATTCCCTTAATTTTTATGTGGCTTATAGATGCAAATCTCTTCTAAATGAGCACTTCTGGATGTATAATCCAGATACAAAGGTTTTTAAGTGGTTGGAAGTAAATTTCAAAACTCCCAAATCACTGCAAGGACTCTCACTGACCTTTCAGTCTGCACGAATGAAAGACCCGGTGTGGTGGTGGCTGCCTTCCCCCACCAGTGTCCTCCTTCGGTGAGTAATGACAGGAATAGGTTTTCCTTTTCAGATCCGCAAGGTTCAAAACTGCCCTCCGGAGGTCCTGTATCTCTCCACCTCTGCTAAAAAAATAAATAAATAAACAAGCAATTTACACAGACTACCCAATTAAAAGAAAAACGTTTACTTTCTGTGATAATGTCAAAAATTACACAAGAAGATGATGAAAGCTTCTTGTTCGGCACACGAGTATGCATGCAGAGGTTCCCCAGCACCGGCCACAACACAAAGAAAAGCAACGGAACAGCCCCTCTTTAAGTTCCAGCGTGGAACCACAAGGGTGGCTGATGACAGAAGAGAAAATGAGGGTGAAGATGGTGATGTTCCCAGAGCCCTGGACCACGCAGGGCACCAGGGGAAGCAGGCGCAACTCGTCTCCGATTTCAGGCAAGGACTTCCGTGGACCCCTGTGAAGCAGAGGCCAGCATTTCCTGCAGTAGTCTCAGCTTCCTCTAAATATGTCTGCTCCCTCTTTTTACAACATCTATCCAGATGCCTAGGGCATCACAAATGTGGCTCCATGATGAATGCTTTTTTGAAGATTGGTTGAGATAATATTCATTTTTTTAAAAAGTAAAGTAAATTAAAAAAAAATAAGTACCTACATTTAGATTGCCACAGAATAGAGTTCCCTGTGCTCTCCAGTAGGTTCTCCTTAGTAGTCTATTATACAGAGCATCAACGGTACAGTTGTGTCAATCACAGTCCCCCCAGTTCGTTCACCCCTCCTAGCCCTCCTGGGGTCCATAAGTTTGTTCTCTACAATTGTGTCTCCAGTTTTTCTTTGCAAATAAGTACATCTGTATCATTTCTCTAAATTTAGCATATATGCATGAATATATGATATTTGTTTTTCTCTTTCTGACTTACTCTTTATGACTGTCAACTAGGTCCATACACATCTCTGTACATGGTACAGCTTTGTTCTTCTGCGGTTGAGTAATGTGTATACGTGTGCCTCACAAGAAGATAAATAAGTACATCTGGTCAATCAGATGTTGACATCTTAGAAAATTAAAATATTTTGAAATATACAGTATTTATGCAAACCATTATAGACAGATACCTGAAATATAATAAATAGAAGTAAAGATACTCTAGCATGCATTTGAACTTGAAATTTGGAAGAGAAAAACATACCTAGCAATGTGGAGAGAAAACTGAGAAAAATGGACAAATTGGAGAAAAGTAATCCAGTTAGATTTTTACAGCACAACTTATAGAAAATACTTTTACAAATAAATACAATAGTAAGTATAAAAAGTTTAAAAATCCATTTGATTATTAGGAAAAGAAAACAACTATCATATGTTGAGAATATGATTTATCATTTTAACCAAAGCAACTTATTTAGATGCACTTCAAATTACTTTCACAATTTTTTCTTTTTCTTTCTGATGGGAGGAACAGAGAGAGAATTATTTGTGTATTTGTATTACGCACACTGCTGCTAATTCCGTGGAAATTCTGTAACAGGATATATGGGAAAAAGCACAGAATTATGGAGATACAGTTAAATATACTAGAATATTCCTCAATTTTTGGTATTGTTTTAAATGCATTCTGTTAAATTATTTTTCATTCAACAACTCACAATGACTGAATCTTAAATAGCTACCACACACTGAACACCTATCTTATGCCAGATACTGTGCTACTAGCTTGGCATGTGTGATTTTATATACTTTCTAAACAAATCTAAGGAGTAGTTAATGCAGTTTGACCTAAAACCTGAGTGTTAGAAAAATGAAGTGACAGCAGCATGTTCACTGTGACAAAATCCAAAGTCAAACAAATATGTCTAAACTCTGTAATTCTTGTTGGCTTGAGTCACATCTTCCAAACTAGCCTATCATACTTAACATTTGCATTTGTTTTTTGTAACTTTGTTTTAAATTATAGTGTATCATATTTACATATGAGCTCAGATAGAAAGTCTCTATTTACCTTGAGGTTAAAAAACAAATCCACGTTTCTTCCACCAATTATTTCAAAATTAAACAAAACCTCTTCATTAAAAAAAAAAAAAAGGGTGAGCTTAAGAACAAGTGTAATGGCAATGAAACGAAAAAATGAACTCAATATGTTTCCTACAACCCTTAATTGTTATTAGTGGTAATAGTTTGGGTGTTCATCCTGGCTTAATGCAAGATTATTAATATCATGTTCCTGGTGATTCAGCCATGGATCTTAGAATTCCAGGATGAAGCTACATGCTGACCATTGTATCTCAATGAATTTACTCTATCTGGCTTGATGTGTAATTAAAGATATTACTGGAATAAATCCCTTTCTGGCTAACTGAAGTATCAATATATTTGAGGACCAGAGTTACAATACGTTGAAAAAAAATAGATATACATGTTTCCCCAAATACATCAGTCCTGACATGAGACAGTCTTATATTTTCTGATCAGTATCGCTGGTAATCTCCAAGCTCAGAGAATGCAGACCTCAACTGAAACAATTAGAGGAAACGGATATGTCTGCGGAATGAAACAGATCCAGACAAGCTGAGAGTAGGCTTCATAATCAAGTGGGACTTGATCATAAAAGAGGAAAAGAAAGTGCAAGAAAGAGATGGATGCTTAATCAAGTCACAAAGCAAGGATTCCTGTTTAACTGTTAACATTCTCCAATTTTATCTTTATTACTATTTTTATTACCATGATTATGTTTGTAATTGGCTTTTGGGCACACCCAATTGGATTATTTGTAATCTTTGTCTCAAAATTATCATTGCCAGTGGTTCATTATGTTTTGATAAATCTTTGCTGTATAATGCCATTTGAGAGGTATGGAGCTTTTGAAAGAAGCTGGTGGGGGCGGGAGGGGCGGGGAGGACAAACATGGTCTCAGGAACAGCATTCTGGAAAAGAAGACTTCAAAGGCTGCAACTCACAATCACAAATTTAATTAGCAGTGAGGTTTTGATTCTCCCTTCGCAGTCATCAGTTATTGAGGGAAAACAGAAATATAGCTAACCCAAATTTAATTAATGAGCAACAAAGAGATATTCACTAAAAAGGGAGCATCAGGATAAAGTCAGACCCATTTCTCGGCATTAAGTAGGCATTAGTTTGTTGCCTATTGACACTCTGTAGTGTATCCCTTCTTTTTGTTTCTGTATTAATTATTTGATTTTTATTTATGTTTTTAAAGTTTTTATTGGCATAGCTGCTTTACTGTGTTGTGTTAGTTTCTACTGTTCAGCAAAGTGAATCAGCTACACCTATACATGCAGCCCCTCTGATTGGGATTTTCCTTCCATTTAGGTCACCCCAGAGCATTCCCTGTGCTGTGAGTAGGTTTTCATTACTTGCATTTTTATACATAGTAACCATAGTGTGCCTGAGTCAGTCTCAGGCTCTCAATTCGGCCTAGCCTCTCTTTCTCCCCACTTCTTAAAAAGGACGAGCTGCTTTCTCCTGGCCTTTAGGCATGCTTCTATATCAAAGAGTGTTTCTTTATTTCCTCTTTTAAAGAATCTGATCAGTAATGTAACAACAGCTGATTTTTTGATATATTCCCTTGGTAATTTAGTTACTGCTCCAATTCTGTGAATCACAGCCAAGTAATGAATCTTTTACCTAGGAGACAGCACTGATGATGTTAATAAAACAAAGGAACAAGAATACATTTATATAAGAGAAGAGACAGGAAGGACCTGTTTCAGGGTGTTATTAAAAAGGGATGTTTTGGCAGGCATAAAGAGAAATAGAAGCTCGATATCAGTGTATGGAATATCTCATTACTGGTTAATAGTAGTGTACAGAAATCAGATGGAGAGCAGCTTGTGGCTCAGGAGAAATACACTGATTTTTTTTTTTTTTTAACGTAGCAACAATACAATTGGAAAAGCATTCATCTGTCTGTATGGTCCATTTATCGCCTTCACTTAGATATGTTTCCAATGAAGCCTATTCCAAGTACAGGCCAGCACCTCTTTTTCCCAAGATACACATTATTCTAATTAACTACATGTGATTAAGAAGGAGTGATGCTGGCAGGTTCCTTTTGATCACAGACTAACTCAAGAGGGAGAAAATTTCAACAACCTCTGGTGCTTCAGCTATCTACAGTTGAATGACTCAGTGAAAATGTTTGATTTTCATATCCTGGTGAAAAAGAAATATGTTTTGGCATAACTCTTAGGCAGCCTGTATGGATTTTCCAAAAAACTTTTATTGTTTTTAAAGTGACTGTTTTTGACACATGTAAACCATTATCACAGCCAGAAACAAAGGCAGTGGCATATCATACCATTCCCCTAAATGTGTATTTTCCATCTAAAATCAATGCTAACACTATTTTAAGACTTTAACAGAAGCACAGAACTGATAAAATAAATCACAGAAACATACATTTTACCACGATATACAAGGGATGCTGAATAAGATGCCAAAGGGATGAATAATGATTGAAAACCTTATTTAGCTATCAAGATTGCCAAAACCAATTTTGCTCATTCATATATTATGAAGCTTCTCAAGAAATTATCAAAAACAGCTGTCTTAATAACTATTTTCCTTCTTTCAAATATATTTTATATAGGAAACATAAATGCATTTCCTCCTAAAATGTGCTTTTTTCCTCACCCCATTAAAATTTGCAATGTTCAAGGTTAGCTGATATTTTCAGTTTCCCTTAAACCTCTAATGGAGGCTCCAAACAGATTTTTATATAGTTTTTCTACATTTTTGTCCATAAAGTGTCTCTGATCTTGATCTTGAAGCTGTAAGTCATACATTGGGATGGTACTTGTAATTCCTCTCGATTTCTTTCAGTGGGTTGAGTGTTTGATGTCAATAGATAGATTCTGGAGGCATCTAAGATACTAACTTACATAACCCTAGGGTCTCCATCCTTTTATCTTTAGAAAGCGAGGGTTAGGGGAGGTGACATCTAAGGTATCTGTTAGACTTACAATTATAACATTCATTGTATCTAATTGGTTAATTCATTGTATCTAATGTTAAAATCCATCCGGTATAGTATTTTCTCATATGTAACTTTCATGAAGGACAGGGATCCTGGCATACTGCAGTCCATGGTGTCACAAAGAGTCGGACGCAACTTAGCAACTGAACAACAAACCTTCATGCTTAAAATCCTATTTTTTAAAAACGGTAAACATCCAACACTAATTTTTAAGTGTAATGGTCAAAAATATCAATAATTTATTTTTTAAAAGCCACTTCTTGTAGCTAATGTTTATAAGAAAAACAAATTTTGTCATTGATTTTCCAATGAAAGAAATCCACATGAAAAAAATACAGCCTAAGCAAGCTGATTTGAAAGAAAAAAGATAATGAAATGTGTAAACAGATTGATACTTGGTTAATGGCAGGTGAACAGCTCTCTTCTTGCAAGTTGTTCTAGTATATTAATTGCTTTTAAAGCATAAAGGGTTTATTTTAATCCAGTTCTCCTGGGTATGTTTTTTAAAAATAAAAACTGATCTTATGACTAAACCCAGAATCAATGAATTTTGACTAAAAAATATAAATACTTATAATCACTTCTCTTTACTTTTTGTTAGAGATAAATATCTACTAAATCAAATGTCTCAGACATTTATATCTCATGTCAGAAATCTGGAAAAATGATATCCTTGTTGTAATAGGAAGTGTTAGGAAAACCGGGGGCAGGGAAAACACTGACAGATCACGTGACATGGATTTTGGCTTCTAGAGAAAACTGAAATCTGTGTACTTAGGTCCACCGCACGGACACTCATCTTAATTGCAGTCCGAGCTACCGTTCAGTGCAAGAAGTGTGTCTGGTTGATGGAATACTGGCTGCATAATCCGAAGGTATGCAGACACCTCGTTTTCAGAGATACAATTTTCCAAACTACCTTGCTCTTTTTCTAGCTAATTGTTCATATGCAAAGTTCACCAATTCTCCAGGCTACAATTCTTAGTCATTCTCTGTCAATTAGACCCAGATGGCAAAATTAAAGGCCCTTCACATCACGGCACAACAGTAATTTTAGTTCATCAAAGATCCTTACCCCATGCCGTTTTTTCACAATTAATATTTAAGTTCCTGTTGGGCAAGTGCTTCATGAACAATGACATGTAGTCTGTAGCGAGAGGGTCCATCTTCTTGTCAAAGCTGATGGAGAAATGAAAAGTGGTCCGCGGACATGATAATTACATAGTGCCTGCAAAGGTGGAAGGTGAGAACTGCAGATGCGAGGGAAGATGAAAGACGCTCTCATTGCGGAAGGATTCTGGGCACGACCGAGAACTCTAGTCCCAACGGTGTTACAGTCCCTACGCCAAAGAAGGGCTGATGCAAATAAGAACCGTAGAGTTTGGCTTGATTTTTATATGCCATTAACAGCAAATGCAGATAGCATTTAAAGAATGAAAGCAGTACAGAACCAGAAATTATTTTAAAAATCTAAATCTCTCTGTTTTTCTCTCTCTCTCTACACACACACACACACACACACACACCAATTCAGCTTTTAAGTAGCACTGGCTTCTGACATAGACATTTCACATAATCATTATGAATTAGCTATTGTTTGTGGAGTGGAGGAAAGGAAAGTTTTCCATTGCTAGAAAATATATTCTCCCCTTAAATTGACCAGGAGGCATTTTTCATCAGTTTAAATGACAACAGTAAGGAAAAGTATTGGTCTCTCGGACTCTTTGTGACCCCCTAGACTGTAGCCCGCCAGGCTCCTCTGTCCATGGGATTTCCCAGGCAAGAAAACTGGAGTGGGTTGCCATTTCCTTCTCCAGGGGATCTTCCAGACCCAGGGATTGAATCTTAAATGATAATAACTTCTGTATCAATTTGTAATGTTATCTTAGGTTTGTAGATGTGAGCTCAGTTAGCAGAATATTTTATATCAGTGTGTTCTTGCAACAAAAACAAATGGTAAGACTGTCAATTTAGAGAAGACGTACAAAGAAATTAATTGAATGATTGAAGTTTCCAGTGTGTAAGAGACAGATTTGGGGTTTAAATATGTTTTCTGGCAATGAGTTCACTGTTCTTTCTTCCAAATTAAAACTACCTACTTGATCTTTAAGAAAGGTGTTATTTCTCCTGCCAGCACTTAATATTCTGTTCCAGTGATTTTAAAAAAGAAGGGATAGTGGTCATTTCCAAAACAAAGCAAAAAAAAAAATGTGATTTCAGTTTATATTGTTCTTTAATTTTATTACTAGAGATAATATGTCATCAACCATAAGTTAGAGAAAGACTTGTTGTTCAGATATTTATATAAATAGCAATAATGTAGGTCTCCAAAAATGAATTATCTACTTGGTAAAATAAAGGCATTTGGCAATTTTTATAAGTACTTGAAGAATAGTCCAAAAGGACAAAAAAAAAAAGAGACAAATTTTGAATAAAATTTTCATGTGAAAATATTTATTTGAAAAAAATAAATGATAGGAAACAAGAACCTATTCTGTCATGACTGATTTCTTTAGGAAATGAAAGACTAGTTGACTTTGCTATTTCTAGAAATAAGGTTTTTTTCTTACTCAATTCGTTCATATTAACATAATGTTCTCTTCCTAAGTAATTATCATAAAAATAGTGATGGTGGTAATAAGATGGTGATGATAATGCTAATAATAGTAATTGATGGCTTAATGTGGGTCAAGAATTGTGCTTAAAAACTCTCAAAAGCCAGGAAGAGTCACTATTATTACCTGCATTTTAATAAGCAGGCAAATGGTGAAAAATTGTCACCTAATCAGAGAGATAAATAGATTGTCCACTATCCATTAAGCAGTAGATTTTTATTCAAACCTTTGTGCCTGAAGCTGGAGACCTTCCTTCTCCTGTGACTCAAATTGTACATAAGACAACAAAGAAAATAAAAACATTTTACTCAAGAACTGCAATTGCCTGAACTGAGATAATTAGAAGAATAGTGACTTCACAAGAGTTTCAGTCATTGGAGTTTTATGTAAAATTTTCTCTATATTTTGTGTAAAAGAGAAATATACCCACATATTATTGAGAGCTAATAATGCCTTTCCTTATATTATGTGGTTATTTAAAACTGCCAAAATTTGTGGTACTGTTAGGGGAAGCACACTGATTGAAACCGCCCACCCTGGCCAAGCACCATAGTAACCATTTGTATCCATTGTTTTACGACAAGAGGTCCTGATAAGGAACACCGAACTAATAAGCCACCACCAAACTGAAGAATTCGGGAAAGGTCAAAAGGAGACGCCACCTGTCCCACCACCTCCCAGAATCCTTCTCGCTGGCATCCATCTTGGCTGAACAAGGTGTGCCCCACCAGGAAGGACTCTGAGTCAGAATGATTGGCTAAAGGCAACCCAGAAACTAATCCCATCACCATAAAACCTGAGACTGCTAGCCACGTGGCAGATCAGTCCTGGGTTCCCTTACCCTACTGTTCTCCACCCGGGTGCCCTTTCTCAATAAAATCTCTTGCTTTGTGAGCACGAGTGTCTCCTTGGACAATTCATTTCCCAGTGTCCGACAAGAGCCCCGTTTCCGGCCCTGGAAGGGGTCAGAAATACTCCTGCTGCTGCTGCTAAGTCGCTTCAGTCGTGTCCGACTCTGTGCGATCCCATAGACGGCAGCCCACCAGGCTCCCCGTCCCTGGGATTCTCCAGGCAAGAACACTAGAGTGAGTTGCCATTTCCTTCTCCAATGCATGAAAGTGAAAAAATACTCCTAGGAGTTTTATTAATTCTTCAAGATACAGCCTAAGGTTTACATCCATTATACAATTCTGTTTTTACACCCTCAGATGTCTTTAACTGTGCTGTATTTAAGTTGCTATGGCTTTTCTAAGTTCTCTAATACCTAACTCTATTACAGCATTTATCTTTTTATTGCTTTTTGAAACTACTTTATGTTTATCAACCCCTGCTAGCATATAAGATAGGAGCCTGCTAGGGACAGGAATCTTATTCAATAGCCATTTCCAGTGTTTACCATCATGTTAATTCTACAATAGATTCCCAGTTAATATTCATCAATTACAACTTCATGTACAAATCAGCTTTTTACAAAGGATAGATTTTTTAAATTACTTTTTATTGGAGAGATCTTCCCTGTAGTTCAGATGGTAAAGAATCTGCCTGCAATGCAGGAGACCTGGATTCGATCCCTGGGTCAGGAAGATTCTCTGGAGAAGGGAACAGCAATCCACTTCAGTATTCTTGCCTGGAAAATCCCATGGATGGAGGAGCCTGGTGGGCTACAGTCCATGGAGTCCACACGACTGAGCGACTTCACTTCACTTCACTTCACTTCAGTCTTGCCTGGAGAATCACATGGACAGAAGAGACTGACGGGCTACAGTTCATGGGGTCACAAAGAGTCGCACACGACTCAGCAACTAACACACACACATTGTTGCTTTACAATATTGTGTTAGCTTCTACTTTTTTTAAAAAAAAAAAAGTCTTAAATCAAGATTTGCCCCTCAATATTATTATAGTATTGAAATTTTTACACTATATGGTTCAAACTTAGGTACTAATAACTTTACCTATTGGTTTTCCTATATTTTCAAATCTTAAGAAACTTACAAATATAGTCACAAGGGTAAAATATATTTTAATCTATAATTGCTATGAACTAGAACCATAAGAAATAAAAATAAGACCTAAAACATATATGGAAAAATCTATGAAGATTAGTTAATGCTGATTTTAGAAGATTTTGGCTATTGTTTTGCTTCCTCCCCCAAATTAAACAGTCATAATCTGAAAATGCAATTAATTTCGTTTTGACTACAAATGTTCTTTCTTTATACTCATACATAATTTACTTCCTTTCCAGAAGTTTAGGAGGAAGTCTGTGAAACAGAACAACAAACAGTTAAGGACAAACTACATGATGAAAAAAAAAAATGATGCCAATTTCTTCATATTCTGAGAAAAAGAGTCACAAGGAAGATAGGATTCTACAAATGTACTTTTAAATCATTTTCTAATGTCGTTTTCCACCTCCACTGTCTAGACCTTGACTTTGAGATATAGAGAAATATGGGTTAATTTTAAATAAATCAAAGCAGCATTATTTACTAAGTGGTGTAACTCCTCACATTAAGTATCTGACTTTTGCAAGTCAAAGAGTGGGTCAGAATGAAGTGTTGAATCAACTAAATAAAAAATTACAATTGTGTACAAAATTCCTATGAAAGTTGATTTTTAAATTCCCATAGCAAGTTCATATGTACCAGAATGCTTTTGATAGTCATAAGTAGCTAAACAATAGAAAGACTCCTCCAATTATCTGCCTTAAGTTTTCACTTTCTAGCCATTTTGTGGACTACTGCTTATCATTCTGTGTGGACTTGGTTTACGTAAACATTAGCATTTTCTCATCTCAACTGAAGAGCAAGCAGCTGAGTTATTAGGTGTGTGGCACACTGCTCAAAAAGCTCTTTGATATCCTCTGCAGCTTTTTATTTCCTCATGAAAAACATTCTGAAAATCCTGACACGTTTGGGAGTGATTAGACCTTGGCTACACTGCAGTTTTTCATTTTAGTTGGATCAATGACTTGTCCATAGGACATGATTTTGAGACCCTGTGGTACTGAGCAGGCTGATCATGCAATTCCAAGTTCAAAGTTCTAGGGTAATAGATCAATCACTATGAGAAAATATGAAGTAAATGGTTTATGCCTGCTCTTAGGGCAATGTAAGATTAACTGACAGCAAAATGGTGAAGAATCCAATCATTTTAACGTCGTCAGTCTCATTCAGATCTAAAGAAAGCTCCTATGCTTGCAATGCAGTAAGTACAAAAAAAACCGACACTCGAAAAATGTCAGTTAAATACTTAATACAAAATAGAGAAATCACATTGGATAGCTTTAAGGTTACTTGATTTAATTTGTAGGAAGAACCTTAAAATAATGAGGAAATCTTAATCTGAATTCAAAAATTAAGATCTTTCAGGCGATTAGGAAAATCATGACTGTTAAATGACTTTTCCCAACAGATTAGGGTGCTGTAGGCAGGCAGTTCACAAAATGTGATTCCTCTGATGAAGCTAATAATGAACTTCAGATAGAGTACATTCCAGGAGTTTAGAATAGACTGAAATTACCC
The DNA here is from genome assembly GCF_032452875.1 of Bos javanicus. Lineage (NCBI taxonomy): Eukaryota > Metazoa > Chordata > Mammalia > Artiodactyla > Bovidae > Bos > Bos javanicus. Next base: position 80,812,102 of record NC_083879.1, read on the forward strand.
AGATCAGAGTGGTCAGATGGGAAAGCATTCCCCTTAGTTGCTCCAGCTGTGCCGAGATATTACAGACCAGAGCGTATCTGAAGAGAAGTCACACCATGTACATTCTGTCCTCTCCTCCCACAGGGAGACATGACATCAACTTCAACAAAATTATTAAAAACACAAAGCAACAGGAAAAGGATTTGAAAAATCACTCCTGGATTTTATTATAATGCTTGAATCCTTATGTCTTAAATTCTGAAATTCTGGGCAAATGAAAAGTGATGTTATATCTACCTATTTACTATTGGTTTCTTCCATTATTTCTAGAAAGCTCTTTTTTTCCACTCATGTGTTTTCTAGATCCCATATACTTCCTGACACATAAAACAGATCTGTATTTAATTTCACATTGATATCTGTGTCAATGTCTATGGCTATATCTAAAAAGATAACCATCTCTATGGACATATAAATATGGATGCCTAACATTTTAGCTATGGGGTAAGTACTCCAGGAGATGGTGAAGGACAGGGAAGCCTGGCATACTGCACTCCACGGGGTTGCAAAGTATCAGACACGACTTAGCAGCTGAAGAACAAAATAATATTATGGAAGATGTTAAGATCTTAGGAGAGGCTGTTTAATAACTTCAACTTGGGAGCCAAGTTGGAATGAGACCTGGCAATCCAGCCAGACCCTAGTGTATGCTGAGGTGTCAAGCTACAAGTTCCGGAAGTCAGAGATCCGGATGCAAATCAAACTTTTGTGAAGCCTGATTAAACACTGTGGTGCTTCATTGAATTTGGCACCATAAAATGGGTTAGATTTGGTGAGTGGGGGGTCTTATAGCAGAGAATTCATTTAGAGGGATCCAGACTAAACCACATCAGCAAAGGAAAACATTGGAATGGCAGGCACCAGTCCTCGTTGGGAGGTGTTTGTGTTTGCATTTATTTATTTATTATGGGACTTGACCTCACTTACTAATTAGCACCTAGTGGCAATTTCAATTGGGCCTATGCACAGATCATTCTAGGAAGTAATTTTAAAGGTATTAATTAAGCTCTAAAGAGATCTTATCAAAAAATGCAAATGAACACATTTATAAAATTCCTCTGTATGCATTTGGCCACCTGCCTTCTTGTTTTGCCGCCTATTTTCACAGCCCTGACATATAGCAGTGAATATATTAACAGAAAAGAACACATCTAGAACTCTGACATAGTGTATATTTTTTCTCCTGAAAAGCCTTTTTCCCCTCTTATTTTGGTTCAGATGAGTATATCTATTTTTTTTTTTTCAAACTCGACGTTACTTTTAAAGCGTAAGGTTTATTTTCACACTTCTGATTGCCACTGGAAGAGGAAAGACATTGTCACACACCAGACATTCTAATCCAGACATTATGCAAGCATAGTGACGAGGATTAATAAAAATTAATTTGGTTCCCACTTAAATAATCCTAGCACTTCAGCAGTAGTATTGGTGGGCATACAGAAAAAGAATAGTTATCATCTGCTTTTGAAACATGCTTGGTTTGGGGTATAGCACGTTGTTGTCCAAGTCTGAAGCTTGCTTTTATTAAAGTGTTTCCTAGCTACTTTTTTCCAAGAAGCTACAGCTAGGCAATAGGATTTGTGAGGCAAAGTTTTACATATATGGGTGGGGAAATATCATTCTTCAAATAGCCACTTTGCTGAGTTTGCTTAATTTCTTTCTTTTTAAAGATTTTGTTACTTGTATATTTATTTATTTATTTATTTTGCTTTTGTCATTGTTTTTGTGTGTGTGTGTGGAGGGGGGATCTTAGTTCCCCCACCAAAGAGCAAACCCACGTCCTCTGTTTTGAGAGTGTGCAATTAACTACTTGGCCAACAGAGAAGTCCCTTGTTACTTGTATTTTAAAAGGGAACATACAATTTATTTTAAAGACAGCTTCGTAATGCTAGTTCAGACTTCATTAAGAGTTTTATCAAACCAGTTGTGTCTTCTCAAGGCTACATAATCATTCTTCTTTTTCTTCCTTTTTGTTTTAATTTTTCAAATGCTCACTTAGAAGAACAAACCCAAGCACATTCTCTTTCCTTACTCCCAAAGTGGCCATTTGAATGAACCAAACAACAACTTGTTTTCATTGGATAAATACAAGGTGAGTTCCTTTGAAGGCTCTAGGGTAAAGAAAGTAGTGCTAATATAAGCAAACAAGGAGGAGAAAAAACACCAACACATACAGATTTCTTTCCTTCTTTCTTTTTTGTGGATTTCTTCCTTAAAGAAGTCATTCGATTCAGCCTCATACTAATTGAGGATCTGAGATTCACTTGGCCTGTGAGTGAAAGAATTATTACTCAGCATTTTGAAACTGGGAGGAAAGGATTCTGTATCAACTAAACTCTATTAGTTTCCTGCTACTGCTGCTGCTGCTAAGTCGCTTGTCGTGTCCGACTCTGTGCAACCCCATAGACGGCAGCCCACCAGGCTCCCCCGTCCCTGGGATTCTCCAGGCAAGAACACTGGAGTGGGTTGCCATTTCCTTCTCCAGTGCATGAAAGTGAGAAGTGAAAGTGAAGTCGCTCAGTCGTGTCCGACTCTAGCGACCCCATGGACTGCAGCCCACCAGCTCTAGGACTGTTGTATTAAAGTACACAGATTGGATGGCTTAAATAATGAAAATGAATTGTTTCATAGTTCTGGATGCTAGTCCAAAATTGAGGTGTCAGAAGGGTTGGTTCCTTCAGAAAGTGATGGGCAACAATTTACCCCAAGCCTGTATCCTAGTTTCTGAGAGTTTCAGGTGATCTTGAGCCCATAGACATATTCTCACTGTGTGGTCACATCTACATCTGTCTGTGTATGCTTGTTTTGTGTGCAAATTTCCCCTTTAACAAGGACACTAGTCATAGCAGAGTGGATTACAAACCACAGTAATGACCTCACTTTAACTTCATGAACTTTGTAAAGACCCTATTTCATGCTTTTTCTAAATGTATATTTTAATTGGAGGAAATTGCTTTCCAATGTTGTGTTGGTTTCTGCTATACAACAATGTGAATCAGCTATATGTATACATATATCCCCTCCCAGCTGAGCCTCCCCCTCCTCCATCACAAACCTCTAGGTCATCACAGAGTACCCAGCTGGACTCCCTGTGTTATATAGCAGCTTCCAACTCAGTTCAGTTCAGTTGCTCAGTCCTTTCTGACTCTTTGCGACCCCATGGCCTCCCTGTCCATAACCAACTCCCAGAGTTGACTCAAATTCATGTACATTGAGCCGGTGATGCCATCCAACCATCTCATCCTCTGTCATTCCTTTCTCCTCTTCCCTTTAATCTTTCCCAGCATCAGGATCTTTTCCAAGAAGTCAGTTCTTTGCACCAGGTGGCCAAAGTATTGGAGTTTCAGCTTCAGCATCAGTCCTTCCAATGAATATTCAGGACTGATTTCCTTTAGGATGGACTGGTTGGATCTCCTTGCAGTCCAAGGGACTCTCAAGAGTCTTCTCCAACACCACAGTTCAAAAGCATCAATTCTTCGGTGCTCAGCTTTCTCTATAGTCCAGCTTTCACAACCGTACATGACAACTGGAAAAACCATAGCTTTGACTATATCTTCACAAGAGAAGACTATTTAAGTAGTCTTCACAAGAGAAGACTCTGCACATTGGCATCAGCAGAGGGTCAATACTGAAATCTGATTGATTTTATTCTTTGCAGCTTCAAACTAGCTATCTATTTTATACATGATAGTGTTTATGTCAGTTCTACCTTCTCCACTCATCCCACCATCTTCTTCCCTAATAGTGTCCACAAGTCCCATTTTCTACGTCTGTGTATCCCTGCCCTGAAGCATATTTACTAAAACTGGAATGATATACAGAAGGTTAGCATAGCCCCTGGGTAAGGATCCTATTTCTCAATAACATTGCATTCAGAGATACTAGGGGTTAACACTTCAAGATATCTTTTTTTTGGGGGGGTGGGGCAGTGGTGCAAATTCAACTCATAACTATATGTTACCTTTGATATTGTTAGAGGTAGACATTTATGGATTATATTTTCCAGAATCAGCACCATACATCTCCTTTCTTTCCTTCTTATCTTGACTCTATTAATTTTTCTGCAATTCTTTAACCTTGACATGGAGTAATATCAGAAGCTGAAAATTCTCTTTTATTTTTAAAATGAGATTTCCATTCCTGTGATATTTCATCCTGCAGAAACAAGGACTATGCCTGTTTGCCTTCACTCAACAAATTTGCATTCAGTCTCTTCTGTGTATAGAAACTGGATGTCTTGGGGGACAAGAGAAATGGAAGGTGTCCCTCAAAGCAGACAAAGGACAGTGGCATGCTCTTTGATGTCAGACTGTGAGGTTCAAAATTTGCCTCCAGCAGTGGTGTATTTGGGCTAGTTACTTGGCTTCTTCAGTTCAGTTTCAGTTCAATTGCTCAGTTGTGTCCGACTCTTTGCAACCCCATGAACTGCAGCACGCCAGGCCTCCCTGTCCATCACCAAACCCGGAGTTCACTCAGACTCACGTCCATCAAGTCAGGGATGCCATCCAGCCATCTCATCCTCTGTCGTCCCCTTCTCCTCCTGCCCCCAATCCCTCCCAGCATCAGGGTCTTCTTCAATGAGTCAACTCTTCGCAGGAGGTGGCCAAAGTACTGGAGTTTCAGCTTTAGCATCATTCCTTCCAAAGAACACCCAGGATCTCCTTTAGAATGGACTGGTTGGATCTCCTTGCAGTCCAAGGGACTCTCAAGAGTCTTCTCCAACACCACAGTTCAAAAGCATCAATTCTTCGGTGCTCAGCTTTCTTCACAGTCCAACTCTCATATCCATGATATGGAAAAACCATAGCCTTGACTATACGCATCTTTGTTGGCAAAGTAATGTCTCTGCTTTTCAATATACTATCTAGATTGGTCATAACTTTGCTTCCAAGTTTTGGTTTTTATATCTCCACTACTTTGATGATCACATTGATAATTTCTTTTGGTTGTTCAGTCACTCAGCCATGTTCAACTCTTTGTGACCCCATGGACGGCAGCACGCCAGGCTTCCCTGTCCTTCACTATGTCCCGGTGTTTACTCAAACTCATGTCCATTATGTCAATGATGCCATCCAACCATCTCATCCTCTTGTCATCCCCTTCTCCTCCTGCCCTCAATCTTTCTCAGCATCGGGATCTTTTCTTCACATCAGGTGGCCAAAGTATTGGAGCTTCAGTTTCAGCATCTGTGGTCATATTTCTAGCTTTTTTTTTCCTGTTAAAATAGAAGCTACTTAATTAACAGTAGCACTTTGGGGGACTCATACTTAACACTCTTCCATGGACTTCCTAAAGGTATGTAAAGCTTTCAGAGCAAAGATCAATGGTAACTGAAATGTCTAGCATAAAAAGCATTACAATTACACAGGATGTAAGAAGTTCCTTGGGTATAGTGCTTTTATTGTCATTTTGTTAACAGATTGGTAAAGAATAACTCACATTTTGATAAAACTTTGAAATTAATACTCATCATAATCAGTGAATGGTATTATTATTGATAAATCATTTTCAAAGCTACATCCCAATGATGTGCCAAACCAATTTGATATTAGGCAATTCCTCAAAAATCCTCTTTTCACTTGGGCTCTACTGTGCTTATTGGAATATTTGATTTTTATTCCTCTAAGAGATATGGTATTGGATATTTTGAGAATACTTTGCTACAAAACTCCAGATTTCGAAATTGAAAAATAATTATTCACTGTATTTGCTGCAGTCAAAATGATTTGAGTAGAGACTTCTCTGGTGATCCAGTGGTTAAGATGCTATGCTCCCAATGCAGGGGGCATGGGTTCAATCCCTAGTTGGAGGAATAAGATTCTGCATGCCACACAGGGTGGCCAAGAAATTAAAAAAGAAAACAAAATTAAAAAGAAAAAAAATTGAGTAGTCATATTAAGGACACAGTTTTGGCTCGGATGGTAAAGAATCTGCCTGCAGTGCAGGAGACCCAGGTTTGATCCCTAGGTCAGGAAGATCCCCTGGAGAAGGGAATGGCAACCCACCCCAGTATTCTTGCCCGGAGACTTCCATGGACAGAAAAGACTGGCGGGCTATTGCCCATGGTATTGCAAAGAGTCAGACATGACTGAATGACTGTCACTTCACTTCACTTTCAGTCAGCTCAGTCATTCAGTCGTATCCAACTCTTTGTGATCCCATGGACTGTAGCCCATGGCTTCCCTGTCCATCAACAACTCCCAGAGATTACTCAAATTCATGGCCATCAAGTCAGTGATACCATCCAACCATCTCATCCTCTGTCGTCCCCTTCTCCTCCGGCCATCAATCATTCCCAGCATCAGGGTCTTTTCCAATGAGTCAGTTCTTCGCATCAGGTGGCCAAAGAATTGGAGTTTTAGCTTCAACATCAGTCCTTCCAATGAATATTCAGGATTGCTTTCCTTTAGGATGGACTGGTTGGATCTCCTTGCATTCCAAGAGACTCTCAGGAGTCTTCTCCAACACCACAGTTCAGAAGCATCAGTTCTTCAGTGCTCAGCTTTCTTTATAGTGCAAATTTCACACTCATACATGACTACTGGAAAAACCGTAGCTTTGACTAGACAGATCTTTATTGGCAAAGTAATGTCTCTGCTTTTTAATATGCTGTCTAGGTTGGTCATAGTTTTTTTCCTAGGAGCAAGTGTCTTTTAATTTCCTGGCTACAATCATCATCTGCAGTGATTTTGGAGCCCCAAAATATAAATTCTCTTACTGTTTCTTTTATTTCCCTATCTATTTGCCATGAAGTGATGGGACCAGATGCCATGATCTTAGTTTTCTGAATGTTGAGTTTTAAGCCAACTTTTTCACTCTCCTCTTTCACTTTCATCAAGAGGCTCACTTCACTTTATAGTAAATCATTTCTATGGATCATTTCTGAGTTGTCTAAAACTCCAAAGATACCAAGATACCATAGTGGTTGAGAGTCTTTTTTTTCTTCTTCTTCTTTTTGAGTTGGGATACCTGATTTGGGAACTAGCTATGTAACTTCAGAGATTTTATGTAAACTCTCTCTGTTTCAACTGTGTCCTCTGTACAATATTTATGATCATGCAGAGTTCATCCCATAAACAAATTGATGTAATTTCCTAACAAGTACACCTTGAAGCTCCCAAACTTAACATTGTCTCTATTATTAGTGTTGTTGTTGTTTTATCCTTGATCCAAATGATTTCCAGTTGGCCTGGGCTTCTGAATATCAACAGAGAATGCACAGATACATTCAACATAATCCATGTGAATAATTGCTGTATATTGAATGTATCTCCTCAAAATTCATATCTAGAAATCTTAATCTTCAAGGGGATGGTCTTAGGTGGTCGAGCTTTGGAGAGGTGATTTGGTCATAAGGGTGGAGCCCTTAAAAATGGAATTAGTGCCCTTTTAAAGGAATGCTGGAGAAAGCCACCTTATGCAAGTTCACTGAGAAAGTCAGCCTTGAATGATTAAGTAGATTCTCACAAAATACCAAATCTGGCAGTCCCTTGATCTTAGAATTAGCCTCTGTAACTGAGAGACAGAAATATTTGTTTATGACATTTTTATGACAGCCCAAACAGACTTGAATGTACGTTTATTTGAAATTCTTACTTTGCTAATATTAGTTCTTGACAATTAACTCTAATTGATGATGGGAGCTACCTTTGTCAGTGTCTTTCTGATGGACAATTGACATGATCTACAGAAAGTATCTCTTGCATATGCTCAATATAAATCCATCTTTGGGTCATGCTTTGCTGTATAGCTTCTGGAGATCTTTGTCCAAGGGCCTCAGCTACTGAAATTTGAAAGCCATCATTGCATTTATACCAAGGCTGTCTGTTTTTACTAAAGAATGGAGTATTGGAAGTATGTCCTAAGGTGGACACATTTCTGGGAGACAGGGGACAACTCTGACCACTGATCTTGGCTAGCATTTCATGAAGGCCTTGCTGAAATTTCTTTCAGTTCAATTCAGTCACTCAGTTGTGTCCAACTCTTTGTGACCATATGGACTGCAGTACACCAGGCTTCCATGTCCATCACCACCTCCCAGAGCTTACTTAAACTCATGTCCATTGCATAGGTGATGCCATCCAACCATCTCATCCTCTGTGGTGCCCTTCTCCTGCCTTCAATCATTCCAAGCTTCAGGGTCTTTTCCAATGAGTCAGTTCTTCATATCAGATGGCCAAAGTACTGGAGTTTCAGCTTCAGCATCAGTCCTTCCAATGAATATTCAGGACTGATTTCCTCTAGGATGGACTGGTTGGATCTCTTTGTAGTCCAAGGAACTCTCAAGAGTCTTCTCCAACATGACAATTCAAAAGCATCAATTCTTCAGTGCTCAGCTAACTCTCACATCCATACATGACTACTGGATAAACTATAGCTATGACTAGGCAAACTTTTTTTGGAAAAAGAATGTCTCTGCTTTTTAATATGCTGTCTAGGTTGGTCATAACTTTCCTTCCAAGGAGCAAGAGTCTTTTGATTTCGTGGCTGCAGTCACCATCTGCAATGATTTTGGAGCCCAAGAATACAAAGTTTCTCACTCTTTCCATTGTTTCCTGATCTATTTGCCATGAAGTGATGGGACCAGATGCCATGATCTTCGTTTTCTGAATGTTGAGCTTTAAGCCAACTTTTTCAGTCTCCTCTTTCACTTTCATCAAGAGGCTCTTTAGTTCTTCTTTGTTTTCAGCAATAAGGGTGGTGTCATCTGCATATCTGAGGTTATTGATATTTCTCCCAGCAATCTTAATTCCAGATTGTGTTTCATCCAGCCCTTTCATTTCTCATGATGCACTCTGTGTATAAGTTATATAAGCAGGGTGACAATATACAGCCTTGATGTACTCCTTTCCCAATACGGAACAAGTCTGTTATTCCAGGTTCAGTTCTACCTGTTGCTTCTTGACCTGCAATCAGATTTCTCAAGACACAGGTCGCGTGGTCTGGTATTTCCATCTCCTGAAGAATTTTCCACAGTTTGTTGTGATCCACACAGTCAAAGGCTTTGGCATAGTCAATAAAGCAGAAGTAGGTGTTTTTCTGGAACTCTCTTGCTTTTTCTTTAGAAACTTCTTTAGACTGCATGTAACGTGCTTTCCCATGTCTCTCCTTCATTCAGGATTGCACTGTACTCTCCCAGTCCCTCCCCGTATGGTTCCTCAGAGGCACTTTCTCTAATAAAAGTCTTGCTCATTTAATCCTACCTCAGCTTCTGCTTCTTGGGGGCTTGGAATCGGAGGGAGTCACTGCATGTCTCAGTGGCAGGAAATGGGCATGTTACTGAGAGCTTTTAATGTCAGTCACCAGAGTCCTACGGCTTGTAGGCCTGAGTTCCTGTCGAGCTGGGGTAATTATCATCACCTCTTGTTTCCATGCCACCAATTACCTCTCCGTGTGTCTTCCACACAGCAACTGAGTTTCATGGAGTCTGGAAAAGATTGTAATTGTGCATTACTTAAACGTTCCATATTAAGCTTTAAAGAACACAAACAACAGAATGCACGCAGGTACCTTAGTCTAGTCCTAACCAATAAATAACAAAGTAGAACACACACAAACAACTCCTAAACATTTTAAAACTCTTTTTCATACAGTCATAGAATCAATTATTTTTCAGGGATTTCATTTATTCAAAAAACTAACATCTATGGCTATCAATCCAAGTGATCTTGCCATTAATTGAGGAGAAAACTGAATAGAATTAAATGTATGCCCCATGACTGTAGTTGGGATTATAATAAATATAACAAACATAGTAAGTCCAGAAATGCATTTTTATTTTTTTTCTCCTCAAACATGCTCATCCCACAGTTTTATTTTTATTTTTTTATTTATTTTTTTATCCTCTTTTTTTTTCTAATTTTATTTTATTTTTAAACTTTACATAATTGTATTAGTTTTGCCAAATATCAAAATGAATCCGCCACAGGTATACATGTGTTCCCCATCCTGAACCCTCCTCCCTCCTCCCTCCCCATACCATCCCTCTGGGTCATCCCAGTGCACTAGCCCCAAGCATCCAGTATCGTGCATCGAACCTGGACTGGCAACTTGTTTCTTACATGATATTTTACATGTTTCAATACAGTTTTCTTTTTAAATAAATGAAGCCTCCATTAAATAACCCAGAATCTATGGTTTCATTTTTGTTTTTTGGGTTTTTTTTTTTTTTTTTCCTGGCTATGACATGAAGCATGTGGAATCTTACTTCCCCAACCAGGGATCAAACCCATGCCCCCTGTGTTGGGAGCACAGAATCTTAACTATCGAACCACCAGGGGATTTCCTGTAATTTCATCTTTGACCCCTCTCTTTTGCTCACTTACCAACAACTGAACACTGTTCTTTAAGTATGCAGTCTGACTACCCCTTAACTCCTGTAACACTGCCAGGCTGGACCCCTGAAGCATTCTCCCTAGTCTGGCTGTTTCCAGGTTCTCTGTCACAGTCCACTCGCCACATAACAGCCAAAATGAGCCAAAAAATGTAGCTTCCTGCTGCTGGGTTTCCTTCCTCCTCCAAATGACCCTAGTAATAGAACCCAAGATGACCCCATCCTAGTTTTGTTCTTTGGGAAAACATAATGTATCCTTTATGGCTTCTCAGGGGTCACAGTGGTAAAGAATCTGCCTGCCAATGCAGGAGATATGGGCTTGACCCCTGGGTCAGGAGTATCCGCTGGAGATGGAAATGGCAAGCCACTCCAGTGTTCTTGCCTGGGAAATCCTGTGGACAGAGGAGAATGCTGGGCTATAGTCCATGGGATCGCAAGAGTCAGACATAGCAACTAAACGACAAAAAATATATATTAAATTGTATACATATATATATATATAATAATTTCAATTATTTTAGTAAAAATGTGTCAACTCTACTCCTACATCTATTTTATATCCTTGCAAGCAATTTTCACATTCAGGAAATATTCAAGATAAAATGTATTTAGCGCAGATATGGGCAAAGTGCCTAAGCACGGAAATAATTATTTTCTTCTTGAAAATGCAGTTTTGATTTTGTAGTCTAGAGAATGTTGGTGGTTGTTTTTCTCCAAACATTTTCTTCCATTTATTTAGTTGATACCATTGCAACATTAAAATATTTTTTTAAGGTATTTTATACCTTGATGCAAGCTTCTTGCTATCCTATTTTTAGCATATGTTGTTTCTATAAATGGAACTCTGTGGTCACCACTTTTTAAGCAACTAATTGGATGAAATATTTATCTCTAAATATTAGGTTATCAAGAATTACTCCCTATTCCATCTTTCAGAATTGTGTTAATGGATCTCAATTTCAAATTGGTCTTACACTTCACTTAACACCATTGTTAAGGGACTGTTGAGAATTTATGACTTTCTTCTCAATTTCCCATTTCAGCACCCCAGGATAATTAAATGGATTTTTGTTATATTAAATCAGAATCCTTATCCTTATCTCTTTTAGTCCAACACATCCTTAATCTTTCTTTATAATATTATTTCTGAGCCCTTTTTGAATATCACCTGAAATCCCATCAAGCACACAGAGACATGTCCTAAACCTTCAATGTTCATTTGTCTCTATAAACAGAGATGCGCAAACCATCCTTGGAGCTCTGAGAGAAGAGAGGAGTTGCAAAGTTATGGAATGCTGATCACTTTTTTGCTGGTTTGAAAAATGTGCCCTGATTGGGTTCCAGGTATGATTTTTAAATGTGCTATCAGATCAGATCAGATCAGATCAGTTGCTCAGTCGTGTCTGACTCTTTGCGACCCCATGAACTGCAGCACGCCAGGCCTCCCTGTCCATCACCAACTCCCGGAGTTCACCCAGACTCACGTCCATCAAGTCGGTGATGCCATCCAGCCATCTCATCCTCTGTCGTCCCCTTCTCCTCCTGCCCCCAATCCCTCCCAGCATCAGAGTCTTTTCCAATGAGTCAACTCTTCGCAGGAGGTGGCCAAAGTACTGGAGTTTCAGCTTTAGCATCATTCCTTACAAAGAAATCCCAGGACTGATCTCCTTCAGAATGGACTGGTTGGATCTCCTTGCAGTCCAAGGGACTCTCAAGAGTCTCCTCCAACACCACAGTTCAAAAGCATCAATTCTTCGGCACTCAGCCTTCTTCACAGTCCAACTCTCACATCCATACATGACCACAGGAAAAACCATAGCCTTGACTAGACAAACCTTTGTTGGCAAAGTAATGTCTCTGCTTTTGAATATGCTACCTAGGTTGGTCATAACTTTCCTTCCAAGGAGTAAGCGTCTTTTAATTTCATGGCTGCAGTCACCATCTGTAGTGATTTTGGAGCCCAGAAAAATAAAGTCTGACGTTGTTTCCACTGTTTCCCCATCTATTTCCCATGAAGTGGTGGGACCAGATGCCATGATCTTCGTTTTCTGAATGTTGAGCTTTAAGCCAACTTTTTCACTCTCCTTCACTTTCATCAAGAGGCTTTTGAGTTCCTCTTTACTTTCTGCCATAAGGGTGCTGTCATCTGCATATCTGAGGTTATTGATATTTCTCCCAGCAATCTTGATTCCAGCTTGTGCTTCTTCCAGTCCAGCGTTTCTCATGATGTTCTCTGCATAGAAGTTAAATAAGCAGGGTGACAATACTTGACGTACTCCTTTTCCTATTTGGAACCAGTCTGTTGTTCCATGTCCAGTTCTAACTGTTGCTTCCTGACCTACATACAAATTTCTCAAGAGGCAGATCAGGTGGTCTGGTACTCCCATCTCTTTCAGAATTTTCCACAGTTTATTGTGATCCACAATAGTCAAAGGCTATACAATTTCTCAATACGTGATCACTCTAGGTAAAAGTATTAGAAGTCTGACTACCATGGATATAAAAGCTGAAGTCCAACACACAGTTCATTAGTTGAGGCTGTCTGCAGTCTTCCCCTGTCTTCCATTCCTCTGCCCAGGTCTTTCTATTCAAAACAAACTAAGCTGCTATTTACAATATCATATATTTAACTTCATTTTGCAAACCCCAGAGCCATCTCTACATCTTCTTTCTTCTTTTAATTCCTCATTTATTTTTGGCTGTGCTGGGTCTTTGTTGCTGCATGAACTTGTCCCTACTTGTGATGAGCGGGGGTTATTCTCTATTTGTAGTGTGTGGGCTTTTCATTATGGTTGCTTTGCTTGCTGAAGAGCAGGAGCTCGAGGGTGTATGGGGCTTTGGTATTTGCAGCATGTAGGCTCAGGAGGTTTCACTCCCAGGTCCTAGAGCACAGGCTCAATAGTTGTGGCACACAGGCTTAGTTGTTCCACTGCAAGTGGGATCTTCCCAAACCAGGGATTGAGCCCATGTCTCATGCATTGGCATGTGGATCTTTACCACTGAGCTGCCGGGGAAGCTCCTTTAATTCTTATAATACTAGTATTGTTTAAATTCTATCTCCTTTTGTGAGCACTCAGGTGACTCCTACATGGAGATCCCCGCAGTTTCTTATGATTGGTGCTGTTTATTTTTATTTAATGTTGCTGATATTATACATGGTATTGCTTCTATTCTAATACACCGTAGAATACCTCAAGTAATTTCTAAGTCTCATGGTGGAGTGCAATAATATTTTGTGCCTCATTGCTTATCATGGGCCCTTTACCAGGGCGGAAAATGGATAGATGAGAGTGGTTCATAGTGGTGACTATTCTAGAATAATGGTGTATGAAGGGGGGAATCTCCAGTGAGTAGATTTCTGTTGATTTTTAATTTCAGATCTTCATTGACTTACCTTGATGTTACATTCCAATAAGCCTATCATCAGTTGAGAATATCCTAAAATCGAAAATGCATTTAATACCTCTTACATACTGAAAATTATGACTTCACGTGCTCAGAACATTCACATTAGCTTACATTTGGTCAAAATCATCTCGTACAAAGCCTACTTTATGATAACATCTGAGTATCTCAATGTATTGAGTACTGTACTGAAAGTGAAAAGCAGAGTGTTTGTCTAGATATGGAAGGGTTGTAGGTGTATTGGTTGTTTACTCTCCTGATCACTGCCACTGCCCAGAATCATGAGAGGACATTGATAGACCACATATTACTAACCCAGGAAAGGAGCCAAACTTAGAATTTGCCCTATGCTTTCTACTGAACACATTTTTCTTTCTCACTATCTATAAAGTCTTCTTAATATCTTCTGCTTCTGTAAGGTCTATACTATTTCTGTCCTTTATTGTGCCCATCTTTGTATGAAATGTTCCCTTGGTATCTCTAATTTTCTTGAAAAGAACTCTAGTCTTTCCCATTCTATTATTTTCCTCTATTTCTTTGCACTGATCACTGAGGAAGGCTTTCTTATCTCTCCTTGCTCTTCTTCGGAACTTTGCATTCAAATGGGTATATCTTTCCTTTTCTCCTTTGCTTTTCACATCTCTTCTTTTCACAGTTATTTGTAAGGCCTCCTCAGACAGCCATTATGCTTTTCTGCATTTCTTTTTCTTGGGGATGGTCTTGATCCCTGTCTCCTGTACAATGTCATAAACCTCAGTCAATAGTTCATCAGGCACTCTATCAGATCTAATCCCTTGAATCTATTTCTCACTTCCACTGTATACTTATAAGGGATTAGATTTAGGTTGTACCTGAATGGTCTAGTGGTTTTTCCTACTTTTCTTCAATTTCAGTCTGAATTTGGCAATAAGGAGTTCATGATCTGAGCCACAGTCAGCTCCCAGGCTTGTTTTTGCTGACTGTATAGAGCTTCTCCATCTTTGGCTGCAAAGAATATAATCAATCTGATTTCAGTGTTGACCATCTGGTGATGTCCATGTGTCGAGTCTTCTCTCGTGTTGTCGGAAGAGGGTGTTTGCTGTGACCAGTGTGTTCTCTTGGCAGAACTCTTAGCCTTTTCCCTGCTTCATTCTGTACTCCAAGGCCAAATCTGCCTGTTATTCCAGGTGCTTCTTGACTTCCTATTTTTCATTCCAGTCCCCTATAATGAAAAGGACAAATTTTGGGGGTGTTAGTTCTAGAAGGTCTTGGAGGTCTTCATAGAACTCTTTAACTTCAGCTTCTTTAGCATTACTAGTATAACATGTTAATATTTAAAACATTAAAGATAGACTCAGTTGCTGTAGGTTTTCTCTCAGATAGAGTTCTAATACTGCCATCATTAGAGATTCAAGTTACACCAGACTATTTCTGTTACAGTGCAATGGATTATCTCTATATTTGATATATGCTTCCTGTTACATTGCAGAATTTTTATTTAGGATATTTAATGAAATGTTGTAAACCTTTTATACTCCTTGAAATAGCTGTTTTATCAACCAGTTAAACAATTTCTATTAGCAATAGTGAAGACATAAGTATGTGCATGCATGCTAAGTCGCTTCAGTCACGTTCAACTCTTTGCGACCATATAGACTGTAGCCCACCATGCTCCTCTGTCAGTGGGATTCTCCAGGAAAGAATACTGGAGTGGGTTGCCCTGCCCTCCTCCAGCGAGTCTTCCTGACCCAAGGATCGAACCTGTGTCTCTTATGTTTCCTGCATTTGCAGCCGGGTTCTTTACCACTTGCTCCATCCGGCAAGCACAAAGATTATGCATGTACTATATATTTAGCAAAAATTGGATATGTGAATTTTTAGTAATTTTTCTGTTTAATATAAATTTTCAAAGTACAGCTTTAAACAATTATATTAAGACAGATGTGCTTGGCAATAAAAAAATAAGTCTCATTGTAATCTTGTAATCTTTAGCTCCCAACAAACAAGGGTCAATAATCATTTAGGTAAATGACATGAATTCAATTAACCAGTTCATGTCATTTTTAAAACAACTTGAGAAGACTTCACTGTACCTCTGGAATCACACACGTTGGGCTTTTTGGTGTCTCATATTTAGTGTTCCACATTTTCTTGGCATGAAATTATTTGTAATCAATATTGTTGACAGTTTTCTCCTCACAGTGGATTGAGGTAATGTGTTCTTGATGGCCAAGCTGAAACTGTCAATGATTTGTGGCAATATATGAGTAAGTGACAGCTTTGAAATAATGTTCCTTGGAGGAAACAGGTTTTCCTTCTTTTATTTTCTGTGAGCATCTTGGTTTGTTCTATGCTGTTATCTCAGAAAGTGAGAACCAGTATGTCTTGGTCTGAGAGCTTGTCTGCAGTGGGAGCCATGATTGTTCTTCATAATGAAATATTCAATTGGTTCTTAAGTGGTTTACCAAAGGCACTGAGTCTATGCATCAAAAACAAAATGTATTGGATTAATTCACTGAAATTTGAATTTTTAGTATCACACTAAATAAGCTATAGACCTCGTCACCCAAACTAATTAAAAAAAATAATGAATGAATTTAGTAAACAATCAAAGTATCAAATCAATTTACATTCTGAAATAAAGCTATATTTAATGAGAATATTGGAATGACATCAATTTCATATTTCAACTGATCTTTTACACTAAGGACTGTTAGCTTTGAATAGAGGAATTGGATGATTGAATTCAACCAATTCAACTGTGATTCAACTGTGATTGAACTAAGTAACATTTTCCTCTACACATTGGTTCATTTTTTTCACAAACCAGAAGTACTAGTGGGCTGGTTGTGGGGGGAAAAGATGGTGGAATGATTTGGGAGATGATCCCCTCAAGAAACTTTTCTTCTGTGGTATTTTCCTTTAAAAATTTAAGGTTTTGTGTAATTAAACTATTACAAAAATATATATGAGTATCAACAAAAATCAACACAAAAATTAGTCAAATTCACGGACAAGGCTTCTAGTCAAATAGATCTTTCATTCCATAGATTCAAGTTCTTCTCCACTCTACAGGGGAAAGGAACTTTTCTGAGAGTCTTTTCTGAGTGTGTATTAATAGTTAGAAGCAGAGAAAAACTTCCGTGTGTTGAAAACACCCTTGATAGCCTTATTGCTATGTTAGCCTCCCTGTATCCGCTGCCCCTACTTAATGAGGAAGAAGTCAGGCATTCAGAATGACAGACCCACAGGCACACTTGCTCAGCTGCTGTAAAATGTACCGCAGACTGGGGAGCTTAGAGAACGAAAATGTACCCTCTTACAGCTCTACAGGCCAGACGCTGGAGGCACACACGAGGCAGCATGGAGACCCTCCTTCTGAGGTCTTCGAGGGGGACCCTAGCCCATGACGCTCTTTCGGGTTCCAACGGTTTGCTGGCAGTCTTTAGCTTGCCTTGGCTTTTGGCTGCGTCCCGTAGTCTCTGCCCTCATCTTCACGAGACCTTCTCTCTGTGTGCATGACTGGGTCTGGATCTCCCCCTTTCTTAAGGACACCGATTATATAAGATGACTAGGTCCACCGTACTCTGGTGCAAACTCATCGTAACAAATTACGTCTCCAAGACCTTATTTCCAAATGAAGTCAGATTCTGAGGGATCGTGGTGAGACCATGTAAGTGTGTGGGCAATGCAACTCAACTCATAAGGACAATTTCCATAACGCAGAGGATAAGGAGTCAGAGACAGAGGAAATAAGCTTGTCATGCAGTTTCTGATTTAACATAGTATTGCTTACCTTAGACCTCCAGGCACTTACTCTTTCCAATAAAGCAGGTGACCACCACAGTCAAAAAAAAAAAAAAGGCACAACAGCCATCTGCCTTTTCACTAAACACAGGTCTTGGCTGAATGATTAAATAAAAATAAAATATGTTTTATTGCCAAGCTTGCAAACAGAGATGAAAAGGTAAGGTTGGGATCTTTTTCTTTAACATTTTCCTGGGAGAAAAAATAAATAGACGTGGTAACTTACTATGGGAATTAAGACCTAAAACCTATAATACACACCTCAAAATACCTTATTTTCAACTACCTTAGGAAAACCATCTTTTCTTCACTTCTCCTTCCCTTCCTCCTCAACTCCTTTATTTTTCAAAGGGATTTATTTTTCATTCTGCTGACAACTATCTCTCACAAATCTGTACTTTAACAATTCCTCTTCAAGCTGCTTTGTTCTTTACATTCTGACTACTACCGCCCACCCCGCAAATGATAGTGGAAACTCAACGAGAAATAGGGTATAACTGATGTCAAAGTACAGATCTGAAATGTATGCTTTCATGGAGTCACTAGGTTTAAATTATTATGCATTCACCTTTATATTTTGGAAATTGAGTGAATTACATTTGTCAACTGTTTTGATAATCTGTAATACTATGTGAAAACAGTAAGATGCTTGTAAATCAAACTTGAGTGTGTGTATGCGCATTGTCGTGTCTGACTCTTTTGCGACCCTATGAACTGTAGCCTGCCAGTCTCCTCTGCCCATGGAATTTTCCAGGCAAGAATACTGGAGTGGGTTTCCATTTTCTCTCCTATTATTCCTGAGTAATTCAGTAATTCTCCATGACCTTATACTTGAGCAATATACATGCTATTAATAATTTACATTTTCAAAAATAACTTTGCTTGACTATGTCTGCATAATTCTGGTTCACCAGAAGAAAATGGGTGTTCTGTGTTAAACAAGGTTTTAGAATCATTCTTTTACCTTAAACTAGTATGTGATCTTCCTCAGTAAATAATATATATAGATGAAGAGAATTGATTATTCTGGTATAAAATTAAGTCTGTTAATTGTAAACTTCCTTTCAAACTTAATTTTAGGTAATATACTTAGAAATGTTTTCAAGAAAAATCTACAGGATGGAAACTAAAAATGCTTTGAAGAAAACTTTAGAAGTGGGATGATGTGTACTTGTGATTTAAAATACATATATGGTTCTAAACTTATTTTAGAAAGAAAAAAATTAGCAGCCAATAATTACTGCTACAATTGGATAATTGCACAGGCAATTGAGCAATTCCAGTTGCAACTGGACACATTCCATTTATCTCTGAGTTGTAATTAACCAATTTTATGTATAATTATTTGTACCTGGACTATTAGGCTTCTAAATTATTCTACTTCACGCTTCAAAAACATGTTGCTATGTTTATCATTTCTTATCGGACGGCCACTGATTTGTCTGAATATAAGGCAATACCATCAAAGAGAATTCCATTAGGGTTAGTTACTTTGGACTGGAAATGAAATTCCTCAGTAGATTAAAGCTGTTCGTACACACATAAAATTGCTTTAAAAGCATTGACTAAATTGAAAAATTAACTTCATCAAGCAACAAGCCATTTCAGTCAAAACAATTTCTTGACAAATTGACTTCTTGACCAATTATTTAGCTGAATTGATAGTTTGTTTTATTTAATTTGCTTGTCAATTTACTGAAAATTCCCTGAGAGTCTAAGTTACTGCAAAAGCATACCTTTAGGTAAGGAAAATAAATTACAAATATATAATACAACATGATGTGATGGAAAATATATAAATGATGTAACATGACTTAAATATGGTGAAATATGTAAATAGTGTTTTCACTAGTTACAACTTTCATTGTAAAAGATTTTATAGATGGTTGCTTAATGTATGTATCAAATGCCTTTATCACCATGTATGACAAATGTTTTTAATTATTTTAAATTTTATTTTATTTTTAAACTTTACAAATCTTATTAGTTTTGCCAAATATCAAAATGAATCCGCCACAGGTATACATGTGTTCCCCATCCTGAACCCTCCTCCCTCCTCCCTCCCCATACCATCCCTCTGGGTCGTCCCAGTGCACTAGCCCCAATTTTGATTATATTTGTGTGTATATGGCTCATGCTCCTTTTCTAGACAAGCATTTCATCTTATTTACCCAAATATCCCAAGAATTCCACAGGCTTCCCAGCACATATTAGGTATTTAATACATGCTTGCTGATTATCACCGTACACAATTGACGAAAAATGTATCTAATGCCCTCACTTCAAAAATATACTTTTTTGTTTCATTTGTTTGTTTCTTTTTAACTAGAACTATGTCCTTTAAGAACAGAATAGAACTTCAAATAACTGGTAGCTGGGCATCAAGTGTCCCCAATCTCAGATATATTAGTGTTAAATAGATTTTATGAGTCTAGGTTTACATTGAGGGGGCTTCTCTTGTGGTTCAGCTGGTAAAGAATCCGCCTGCGATGTGGGAGACCTGTGTTTGACCCCTGGGTTGGGAAGATCCCTTGGAGAAGGGAATGGCTACCAACTCCAGTATTCTGGCCTGGAGAATTACATGGGCTGTATAGTCCATGGGGACATGAAGAGTCAGATATGACTGAGTCACTTTCACTTTCACATTGAGGGGTAAAGTTCCTGTTACAGTAGGTGGCCTTTAGATTGTCCCAAGGAGTGAATACTTGTGGAATTCTCCCATCATTCTTTTATTTTTTCTTTCTTTCTTTTTTTAAACTTTTTATTTTGCATTGGGGTACAGCCAATTAACAAACAATGTTGTGACAGTTTCAGGTGAGCAGCAAAGGGACTCTACCGTAAATATACATACATCCATTCTCCCCCAAACTTCGCTCCCATCCAGGCTGTCACATAACACTGAGCAGAGTTCCCTGTGCTGTATAGCAGGTCCTGGTTGGTTATCTGTTTTAAACACAGCAGTGTGTGCATGTCCATTCCTGCTGCTGCTGCTGCTGCTAAGTTGCTTCAGTCGAGTCCAACTCGTGCGACCCCACAGACAGCAGCCCACCAGGCTCCGCCATCCCCGGGATTCTCCAGGCAAGAACACTGGAGTGGGTTGCCATTTCCTTCTCCAATGCATGAAAGTGAAAAGTGAAAGCAAAGTCACTCAGTAAGTGTCCGACTCTTCATGACCCCATGGACTGCAGCCCACCAGGCTCCTCCATCTGTGGGATTCTCCAGGTAAGAGTACTGGAGTGGGGTGCCATTGCCTTCTCCCATGTCCATCCCACACTCCCTAATTATCCCTTCCCCTCACCCGCCCCCACGGGAACCATGTTTGTTCTCTAAGTCTGTGACTCTCTTTCTGCTTTGAAAGAAAATTAATTTGTATCATTTCATCTAGATTCCACATATAAGGGACGTCATACGATATTTCTCTTTCTGTTTCTAACTTATTTACTTCACCCTATAGTGGTTCATTTTGGGGGGAACCATCCAGAAACCAGCTGACCAGGGGCCAGTGAATACTAAGGAGGAGGAGAAAGTGGAGGGGGAGGAGAAAAAAATAACAGGAAAATCTGCCCAGCAACAAGCATTCCATTTAGCTATTTTGTTCTTTTTCCCTTTTGGATTCTCAGTCCAAGATTTACTGTGGATCTTAGTTATTCATACATATTGTATTTCTATATTTTAACCTCTCTGACTGTCTCATTTAAGTGCAAAAGCACATTTTCAAATGGGTTGACTAGCTTTGTCTACACTATTTAAATAAAATCTGACTGAAAAAATGTTTGATATTTGTCCATGTTGAATTTTGATAAAACCAGTAAAGACTGGCATTGACTGACACATTAGGAAAATCAAAGACCACCCAAGAAGACCTTGAATATAAAATAAATGATTGAATTTTGAACCAACTGCTTCATTGGTCTAAAGCAAGAGGACACGGGGAAAATATGATTTACTGCATACATGTTTTCTCACCACCCTTTTGACAAAAAAATATAACAAACGCAGTAAAATACTTCTAAAATAATTTAGTACCTAAAGTAAATACATATGGTTTGTTTCTATGATTCTATGCAGTTAACAAAAACTTTAGAGGCAGACTTTTCAGGATGCTAAAAATCTGTTGGGTACCCACATTTTATATTGTGACATATTTTCCTAAAATGTAAACTTATATCATGTTAAATTGACTATCATGACACAATTTTCTATCATATTTTCATGAATTCTATAAGATAAACACTTGACATTTAATGAGGATGTGTTATTCTGTTCCTGTAAGAGTACAAGAATAGTAATATATTTGGGGTTGATGTACAGCTCAAAGACACATCTCTAACTGACAGGGATAAGGTCACTTGTCATAAAATTGTATTTGCTGTCTGAAAATTGATACGTAACCAGTGAAAAAGTAAAAGCACTTAAAACGTAGAGATACTGACCTTTTACTCCTACATGATTTTATATATATATATATATATATATATATATATATATACACACACACACACACACACATTTATGTATAATACACACAATTGTCAAGTTACTTCCTATTTTCTTAAACCACATGTACTGTTTGAAAAAGCAATTTCTGCCATTATAATTCTTGAACTGTTTTTTGTTCTTTTTCTGTAAAGTGAATTTTAATTTTCAGTTCTAATATGTGAGATATTAATTAAACTTCATCAAAGCAAAATATATTAATCTGTCAAAGATTCTTGAAAAAGAAATGTACCTACATTTATGAATGTAAGATATGTTTTGAAATCTTAATTTCTTTTGATGTCAAGGCAAGATACCCATAATAGAGTTCAGTTCAGTTCAGTGGCTCAGTGGTGCCCGACTCTCTGTGACCCCATGAATCGCAGCACTCCAGGCCTCCCTGGCCATCACCAACTCCCGGAGTTCACTCAGACTCACGTCCATCAAGTCAATGATGCTATCCAGCCATCTCATCCTGTGTCGTCCCGTCCCCTTCTCCTCCTGCCCCCAATCCCTCCAAGCATCAGAGTCTTTTCCAATGAGTCAACTCAGGTGGCCAAAGTACTGGAGTTTCAGCTTTAGCATCATTCCTTACAAAGAAATCCCAGGACTGATCTCCTTCAGAAGGGACTCGTTGGATCTCCTTGGTCCAAGACTCTCAAGAGTCTTCTCCAACACCATAGTTCAAAAGCATCAATTCTTTGGTGCTCAGTCACAGTCCAACTCTCACATCCATACATGACCACAGGAAAAACCATAGCCTTGACTAGACTGACCCAAACTTTTGAATATGCTATCTGCTGCTATTCTCCAGGCAAGAACACTGGAGTGGGTTGCCATTTCCTTCTCCAATGCATGAAAGTGAAAGTGAAAGTGAAGTCACTCAGTCGTGTCCAACTCTTAAGGACCCCATGGACTACAGCCTACCAGGCTCCTCCATCCATGGGATTTTCCAGGCAAGAGTACTGGAGTATGCTATCTAGGTTGGTCATAACTTTCCTTCCAAGGAGTAAGCATCTTTTAATTTCATGGCTGCAGTCACCATCTGTAATTTTGGAGCCCAAAAATAAAGTCTGACACTGTTTCCACTGTTTCCCCATCTATTTGGTGATGGGACCAGATGCCATGATCTTAGTTTTCTGAATGTTGAGCTTTAAGCCAACTCTCCACTTTCACTTTCATCAAGAGGCTTTTAGTTCCTCTTCACTTTCTGCCATAAGGGTGTATCTGCATATCTGAGGTTATTGATATTTCTCCTGGCAAACTTGATTCCAGCTTGTGTTTCTTCCAGTCCAGCATTTCTCATGATGTACTCTGCATATAAGTTAAATAAGCAGGGTGACAAATTACAGCCTTGATGTACTCCTTTTCCTATTTGGAACCAGTCTGTTGTTCCATGTCCAGTTCTAACTGTTGCTTCCTGACCTGCATACAGATTTCTCAAGAGGCAGGTCAGGTGGTCTGGTATTCCCATCTCTTTCAGAATTTTCCACAGTTTATTGTGATCCACACAGTCAAAGGCTTTGGCATAGTCAATAAAGCAGAAATAGATGCTTTTCTGGAACTCTCTTTGATCCAGCGGATGTTGGCAATTTGATCTCTGGTTCTTCTGCCTTTTCTAAAACCAGCTTGAACATCAGGAAGTTCACGGTTCACATATTGCTGAAGCCTGGCTTGGAGAATTTTGAGCATTACTTTACTTGCGTGTGAGATGAGTGCAATTGTGCGGTAGTTGGAGCATTTTTTGGCATTGCCTTTCTTTGGGATTGGAACGAAAACTGACTTTTTATAGTCCTGTGGCCACTGCTGAGTTTTCCAAATTTGCTGGCATATTGAGTGCAGCACTTTCACAGCATCCTCTTTCAGGGTTTGGAATAGCTCAACTGGAATTCCATCACCTCCACTAGCTTTGTTCATAGTTATGCTTTCTAAGGCCCACCTGACTTCACATTCCAGGATGTCTGGCTCTAGGTCAGTGTTCACACCATCGTGATTATCTGGGTCGTGAAGATCTTTTTTGTACAGTTCTTCTGTGTATTCTTGCCACCTCTTCTTAATATCTTCTGCTTCTGTTAGGTCCATACCATTTCTGTCCTTTATCGAGCCCATCTTCGCATGAAATGTTCCGTTGGTATCTCTAATTTTCTTGAAGAGATCTCTAGTCTTTCCCATTCTGTTGTTTTCCTCTATTTCTTCGAATTGATCACTGAAGAAGGCTTTCTTATCTCTTCTTGCTAGTCTTTGGATCTCTGCATTCAGATGCTTATATCTTTCCTTTTTTCCTTTGCTTTTTGCTTCTCTTCTTTTCACAGCTATTTGTAAGGCCTCCCCAGACAGCCATTTTGCTTTTTTGCATTTCTTTTCCATGGGGATGGTCTTGATCCCTGTCTCCAGTACAATGTCACAAACCTCATTCCATAGTTCATCAGGCACTCTATCTATCACATCTAGGCCCTTAAATCTATTTCTCACTTCTACTGTATAATCATAAGGGATTTGATTTAGGTTATACCTGAGTGGTCTAGTGGTTTTCCCTACTGTCTTCAATTTAAGTCTGAATTTGGCAATAAGGAGTTCATGGTCTGGGCCACAGTCAGCTCCTAGTCTTGTTTTTGCTGAGTGTATAGAGCTTCTCCATCTTTGGCTGCAAAGAATATAATCAATCTGATTTCATTGTTGACCATCTGGTAATGTCCATGTATAGAGTCTTCTCTTGTGTTGTTGGAAGAGGGTGTTTGTTATGACCAGTGCATTTTCTTGGCAAAACTCTATTAGTCTTTGCCCTGCTTCATTCCATATTCCAAGGCCAAATTTGCCTGTTACTCCAGGTGTTTCTTGACTTCCTACTTTTGCATTCCAGTCCCCTATAATGAAAAGGACCTCTTTTTTGGGTGTTAGTTCTAAAAGGTCTTGTAGGTCTTCATAGAACCGTTCAACTTCAGCTTCTTCAGCGTTATTGGTTGGGGCATAGACTTGGATTACTGTTCGTTTGCCTTGGAAATGAACAGAGATCATTCTGTCGTTTTTGAGATTGCATCCAAGTGCTGCATTTCGGACTCTTTTGTTGACCATGATGGCTACTCCATTTCTTCTGAGGGATTCCTGCCTGCAGTAGTAGATATAATGGTCATTTGAGTTAAATTCACCCATTCCAGTCCATTTTAGTTTGCTGATTCCTAGAATGTCAACGTTCACTCTTGCCATCTCGTTTGACCACTTCCAATTTGCCTTGATTCATGGACCTGACATTCCAGGTTCCTATGCAATATTGCTCTTTACAGCATCAGACCTTGCTTCTATCACCAGTCACATCCACAGCTGGGTATTCTTTTTGCTTTGGCTCCATCCCTTCATTCTGTCTGGAGTTATTTCTCCACTGATCTTCAGTAGCATATTGGGCACCTACTGACCCGGGGAGTTCCTCTTTCAGTATCCTATCATTTTGCCTTTTCATACTGTTCATGGGGTTCTCAAGGCAAGAATACTGAAGTGGTTTGCCATTCCCTTCTCCAGGGGACCACATTCTGTCAGATCTGTCCACCATGACCCACCCGTCTTGGGTTGCCCCACAGGCATGGCTTAGTTTCATTGAATTAGACAAGGCTATGGTCCTAGTGTGATTAGATTGACTAGTTTCCTGTGAGTATGGTTTCAGTGTGTCTGCCCTCTGATGCCCTCTTGCAACACCTATGGTCTTACTTGGCTTTCTCTTACCTTGGGAGTGGGGTATCTCTTCACGGCTGCTCCAGCAAAGCTTAGCCACTGCTCCTTACATTGGAGGAGGGGTATCTCCTCACCACCGCCCTACCTGACCTTCAGTGTGGGATAGCTCCTCTAGGCCCTCCTGCGCCTGCACAGCCATGGCTCCTTGGGTGTGGGGTTGGTCCTCCCAGCCACCACCCCTGCCCTCGGGCGTGGGGTAGCTCCTCCTGGCCGCCGCCCTTGACCTCAGACGTAGACTAGCTCCTCTAGGCCATTCCTGCGCCATCGCATTCTGGCACTCTTGGCCGCTGCCCCTGACCTCGGACGTGGGGTAGCTCCTCTCGGCCGCGCTTAGTGCGCCAGTCGCAGCTGCCTGCGCTTAATAGAGTAAATCTTGTTAAAAAATAAGCAATAAAAATATAGATTAAAAAGTAGACTGAAAAACACCATGTGCAGAATGATGAGATTTTTCAATAATAGAATCTAGTGATGAAAACTGGAAGTGAATGATGCTCACAATTATTATGTGAATTTTAATATGATCTGTTAATTTTTTTTACTTTCGTTTTAGCATGAGATTCTTTTCCCTATAGGCTATTACAAAATAGTGAGTATATTTCCCTGTGCTATACAGTAGGTCCTTGTTGGTTATTTGTTTTATATATAGTAAAATATCCCTTAATATACAATATATAATATTGTATATTATATATAGTAAATTTATCCCTCCTAAATTATCCCTCTCCCCACCCCGACTTTGGTAACCAAAAGTTTGCTTTCTATATCTATGGGTCTATTTCTATTGTATACATAATTCCTCAAGACTAACACTTTAGATTTTCTTTCATTTATCTACATCTCTTTGAGTTCTTCATTGGGCATGGTCAAGATCATTGAGATAGGAATTGGAAATTCCCAACTGGTATTTTAATTCAGCTATATTTGGGTAGCTTTAGTATGCTTCTTATGTGTATAGAGATTGAGTTGAAGCCCAAGATGTCTCTTTCTGAGTTATCAGTGCCTTTCCATTCCTTTAGTATTCTTAGATCCATTTTTAGGA
This sequence comes from Bos javanicus, assembly GCF_032452875.1. Lineage (NCBI taxonomy): Eukaryota > Metazoa > Chordata > Mammalia > Artiodactyla > Bovidae > Bos > Bos javanicus. Next base: position 80,838,903 of record NC_083879.1, read on the forward strand.
ATATAAATAATAAGTGTTTATTATATAAAAATTATATATACATATATATATGTATATATATGATACAAAGACTAACAGCAACCATGACCTCAATACTTCCTGGTGACTACTGTTAATAATCCCTTGAACTTCCTCTTTTAGTGTGAATATAGCACTTTAAAAAAAGGTGAAGATACGAGGCAAGGATTGTTTTCTCTGTTTTATTTCCAGGAACTAGAACTACATGTGACACACAATAGGTCTCCAGCAAAATTTGCTGAATTACTGAAATGAAGCTTTTCATATTCCTTATTCCCCTTGTTTGCATTCTCAAGGGTTTCCCCATATCTTTAAATATGCTTTATAATCATTATTTTTAAGGGAGCAGTCCATTTTCCACTCATCAGTTCTATCTGCCAAGGAAATCGTTATCAATGGTTTAGCGTGTTTCTCAACCACCGTGTTTTCCGAGGCAAATGACACACCCCAGTGTAAGCTGTCCAGGAACAGAAAGCCAATATATTGGTTTACCTGTGTGGGAAGACAAGCGCCACAGCCACCTTCTGGATCTAGTTTTGTCCCTGCTCTGGCTCTTCTTCTGTGCAGTTCTCCCGTCTTCACTCTTCATCGTGTGTGCACTTCAGGCGGACTTCCTTCACAGTAGCAAACGCCCGCAGTCACTAGGTGCCCCTGCGAGATGGCTTCCAGTGCAGGAGAGAGCGCCCTCCACCCTCAGAAACGGTCTCCATCTCCACTGTAAGCATGGAGAGACCGTGACTTCACATGGTTTCATTATGAGAATTTAGAAATCTGCTTCGGTAGACAGGAGTTTACTCTGCTCCAGGAATCTCTTGCCCAGGAAAACTACTGTGTAACCACTCAATAAAGCCCCTGATGACAGACTTCCTCAATGGTTCCCTTCAAGGAGATGTTTTGTTCACTTGAGCTGCAAGCCTCTTCCTTGGGACAGTTGATGACTTAACTGAACAAAAAGTGAAAGTGAAAGTTGTGTCTGACTCATTGTGACCCAATGGACTATACAGTCCATGAAATCCTCCAGGCCAGAATACTGGAGTGGGTAGCCTGATGTGAAGAGCTGACTCATTGGAAAAGACCCTGATGCTGGGGAAGATTGAAGGCAGAAGGAGAAGGGGACTACAGAGGATGAGATGGTTGGATGGCAGCACCGACTTCATGGACATGAGTTTGGGTAAACTCCAGGAGTTGGTGATGGATAGGGAGGCCTGGGGTGCTGCAGTCCGTGGGGTTGCAAAGAGTCGGACACGACTGAGTGACTGAAATGAACTGAGCCTTTCCCTTCTCCAGGGAATCTTCCCAACCCAGGGATCAAACCCAGGTCTTTCGCATTGCAGGTGGATTCTTTACTAGCTGAACCACAAGGGAAACCAGAGAATACTGGAGTGGGTAGCCTATCCCTTCTCCAGCGGATCTTTCTGACCCAGGAATGGAACCGGAGTCTCCTGCATTCCAGGCAGATTCTTTACCAACTGAGCTATCAGGGAAGCCAAAACACTGTTTTTTGTCCAGGCTTGTTTCAAGGTCCTCACCTCACTCTGAGCACTGATTTTAAATTAATATTTCATACACTTTGCTCCATCCAACTCAGATCCCCTGATTGAAAGGCCTGATTTAAACCACCCAAACCCAGAGCACGGAGCCCTATTCTGACATTTTTATCCTGATATTACTGACTCCATCAAGGCAGTATTCTAATTGGTCTTGTTAGAATGAACTGGGCTTTTGTTAGAATTCCCAATCACATGGCAGTTATACCACCAATCATAGTGAAATCTAGGTAAAGGTTGAAAGCCTTTGTGTGATAGAACAAATCTAGATGAACATTTTTAGAAATTATACTTAAAAAAAAAAAAACTAAGTCAAGAACACCAAGCCTAACTGTATTTTACTGAAGCAATTTTCTAATTCATGTTAAAAAGATTTCAGTGTGTTTGAATCAAATATCGGTTGATTGATTTATACTCGAATTCAAATATTGCTTTGAAAAAAATTCCTGTAGTATTTTCTTCAAACTGGAAACTTGTATGTTTGCCAAAAAATAAATTGCATTCTATCCTTGAACGCATTGAATCCATTTGACATATAAAATGCATTAGGTTTGAGTAGAGGCCAAACTGAGCAGAGTGTTTTCACCCATCCTTGCAGTTTAAGCTGGTGAACATATGACCTAATATATAATCCATGATTTACGAATTGCTGTGAAATGTGTTATTAGACAACAAATAAACCTTATTTGTATATCCAAATTTGATAGCATTTGCAATTCATCTCAAATTATGTAGCACTCTTTCCTAAATGCTGTATCATATTTTATTGCCATATCCCTATAACCATTGTATTGCTCAATATGGAAAGTGTAAAATAACTTTTACAGTGCCAGAAGTTCTGTGCATCTTCTCTGACCTCTTTTCTTGGACACATCTTTAGAACACGTCTACTGCTTCCTGTATTCATGATGGACTGATCTCATTCTTTCGGTCTTCTCTTTAAACTTCAAGATGGGAGATGAAATGTGCCATTGCTGAAATTGCTGGGATAACATTTAGTTTAAAAGTAGGCATTTATTTAAAATCCACCATCTTCGGGGGATAATATTGTATCTCTGGGGAGACTCTGCCCTCAACGAATTCACATTAACCTTTGGAAGCAAAAATCTTAAAATGTTTAATGTGAGATAAGTGATAAAGAGGGTCGGGAGGTGGCCTTAGTGGTTAAAAAAAAAAAAAAAAACGCATGCCGATACAGTAGATGCAAGAGACACGGGTCAAGAGACACAGGTTCAGTCCCTGGGTTGGGAAGATCACCTGGAGGAGGGCATGACAACCAACTCCAGTATTCTTGTCTGGAGAATCCCATGGACAGAGGAGCTTGGCAGGCTACAGTCCATGGGGTCACAAGAGGGGGACATGACTGAAGTGACTTAGCATGCATGCAACTGATAAAGAAATGTACAGGGTGACTTTTTGGGAGATAGGAAAGGTGTTCAATTTAAAAGAAAAGTGAACGTGAAGTTGCTCAGTCCTGTCTGACTCTTTGCGACCCCATGGACTGTAGCCTACCAGGCTCCTCAGTCCATGGAATTTTCCAGGCAAGAGTACTGAGTGGGTTGCCATTTCCTTCTCCAAGGATCTTTCCAATCCAGGGATTGAACCTGGGTCTCCCATATTGCAGGCAGACGCCTTACCGTCTGAGCCACCAGGGAAGCCCAATTTAGAAGAAAGGTAAAATATAAAAATATTTAAGCAGGAACAAATTTTACACCCTCTCCCACAGAACTCCTGTAATATTATAGCTGAATAAAGAGACAGCAAAGAAAGTGAACATTTTGCCTGAGGTGATAAAATTTGTTTGTGGAAGGTAAACAGTAGGGGCACAAATCCAGGTTTCATTAATCCTGCCCTTGGAATTTTACATTAAGTTTTACTCATACACCTCTTAAAACTCAACAACAACAAAAATCTTGATTATAAAATGAGCCAAATTCTTAACAGATACCTCATCAAACAAGATATATAGGTGGCAAATGATGTATCAAAAGATCTTCCACATCGTATGTCCTTAATTTAGTCGTGTCCAACTCTTGGACTGTAGAGTCCATGACCCCATGGACTGTAGCCTACCTACCACATTCCTGCTTCCATGGGATTTTCCAGGCAAGGGTACTGGGGTGAGTTGCCATTTCCTTCTCCAGAGGATCTTCCCAACCCAGGGAATTGAATCTGAGTCTCCCGCATTATAGGCAGACGCTTTACCGTCTGAGCCACCAGGGAAGCCTTAGGGAGTGAAAATAAAACAACAGTTAGGTACCAATGAAGGCCTATTAGAATGAGGTCTTTAGAACCAAATTTAGAACACCAGCAACACCAAATGCTGGGAAGGATATGGAACAACAGCAATTTTTTATTATTTATTTTTTGCTCATGGGGAAAGCCACTGAATAAAAGAATATTTGGAAGTTTCTTACAAAAACTAAACATATTCCTACACTATAATCCAGCAGTCACAGTCCTTGATGTCTACTCAAAGGAGATGAAAATGTACATCCGCATAAAAACCTGCTGAATGCTCTGTATTGTAGCTTTGATTATACTCTGTCTTGATCATGTTGCTTTTCCCATTGACTACTTCAAGATCTTTTATTTTTTTCTGTTCTGCATATAGAAAGATGACTGGATATTAAAGCATGTCAATAAACAATTTTTGAAAAAATCAATATATTTTAAACTTCTTAGAACTTAAATCTCCCAATTATTTTTTTAGTAAGACATGGTATTTAAATGCTTTGTGGGGTCCCTGGTGGCTCAGTGGTAAAGAATCTGCCTGTCAGTGCAGAAGACATGGGCTCAATCCCTGGGTCCAAAAGATCCCCTAGAGAAGGAAATGGCAATCCACTTGGGTATTCTTGCCTGGGAAATCCATGGACAGAGGAGCCTGGAGGGTTATAGTCCATAGGGTCACAGAAGAGTCAGATACAACTTAGCTACTAAACAGCAACAGCAACAACAAAAAGGGCTCCTAATACTGAAAATCTGTATGTATTAACTAATATCTCTGTAAGTTAAATTTATATGTCATGATTTTTGCTTAAAAATAATATTTTAGTAGTGAGTTTCTTTAACTTATTTTCAAGTTATTAAGCATTGCTCTAAGACATAAGTAGAGAATAAGCCTCAAATATAAGTAATCAAAATTCTGGTTCTTATACAGCTCTTAGTTTGTTCTTTTTATATGATTCTCTAAATCAACCATCTGATTTTTTTCCAAATCATCTGACACTGTTATAGAGTAGAAGAGAACTGTTTTCATATTTCATCTTCTTTTCCTACCAATAGCCAGATAATAATAAAGTTGAATTCTAAAAATCTCCTTTATTTCTCAGTGGGATTGTTTGACACATACGAGTTTATTGTATCTCTAAATAAAATTTACCTAAACCTGCTAGGGAAATAAAACATGACAGTATATAGAATAGTACTGTTAGCCTAAAAATGTGGAAGGATATTACACTTCCAGAAAATAGCTTGCTTGCAATGTTTTGCTTAGTTTCTTCTGATTTACTGCACATGCTACCAACTGGCTAAATATCGTTAATTAGTATAAAAGAATTATTAAACATAATCAGAGGAGACTTTTGATATTGAGAAAGCAAATATTTTGGGCTAGACCTTTTTACTCATTAGTTATGTTATTTAGAGTCAATTATTCAGATGAGTACTAAACTTTGCATAGATTTATCAGTAAAATCCTGAGACAGTGAATTTCCGGGCATTACTTTTTATCACTTCAAATTCAATGACCTCATAAAAACATGAAATGGGAAATGAATTTGGCTTACATGGCTCTCCAAATTGGCTTGATTACTACTTTCAATACAACAGACTCTTAAATTAATGAAAGATGTGAAAACAAGTGTCAGTATTTGCTTTTACTGAGTTGAGAAGTAATTCTTCTCAATTATTTCAAAATGCATCCAAAGTTTCATTTGTGAAGAACTTCTATAATTGGCATCTGTTAATCATTTCAGAGTTTAATATGACAGTAAAGGCAGAGAGGAAGAGTTTCAGGGGAAATTAAATTTGTTTGGATTCTTTGGCAAGGGGATGATTAGAAAGAAAAGTCTAGCTGGAATAATGATTAAAACAACATTTCTTATTAAAGGGCTTTTGTAGAGAGTTGGAAATTTTCTCAAAAGGTTTAAGTTTAAGGTTAAAATAAAGAAGCAAACATTTAAAAATGTAATAGGAGGGAGATTTCTATAATTTAAAATTGTATTGAAAACATAGGCACATTTTTCCTCTTGGCATAAAAATTCAAACATAGTTTTAGCTGCCTGCCTGTTGAATACTTGGCCTTTCCAAGGCAATCCATTATGTGTAATGTGTAAGCAATGGCAAATGGTAACTATCATTACCAGGTGGTTATTTGCAATGCAAATTCTAAACCCTAACTCATAGATGGTTGGCTCTAGCAGTTGCCAAACAGCTGGGTTTTGAACCCTTAACCCATAGAATAGCCAACACTATAATTCCACAAGAATTTCTCCAAAAATATTAATTTTTCTCAGTGTCATTCATCATGATTATCCACGGCACCTAGTAATCCAGTGTGGTGTTAGAGACACCATACAATTGAATTAGATAGGCAGGGTCCTTTTTCCTTGGGAAATAATTTTCAAATAAAATATAACACATGAAAAATTGAGGATATTCATTAAATATATCTGCTATTTATAAATTTAAATTTGTCTTTATTTGTCATACAAACGCTCCACAGTTACTTTTGTTTTGGCATTTTCCCTATAATATTACTAAAATTACCTGCAAATATTATTGACAACTTAATGACCAGCATTAGCTCTTAACCTTCTTGATTCGTCTGCAGGTACTATGATTGACCATCCCTTCTTTCTTTCCTTCTTCTTTTGTTTGAGAATTTTTTTTTCCTGCACTTTTCAAGGATAATCTCTCAGGACACAGAAGTTGCTGTTTATTTCTCCCAACATTAAAAAAAAAAAAAAAGACTTTCCAGTCTTATTGAAGTGTAATTAACAAAATTATAAAATATTGACTATTTAAAATGTACAATGTAATGATTTGGTGGGCATTATGAAAAGATTTTTTTCCCCATTGAGTTAATTAACCCAACCATCCCCTCACGTACAGTTGATCCTTGAACAACAGAGTTTTTAACTGTGTGGGTCAACTTATATGTAGATATTTTTCACTAAATATGTGCTTCAGTACTACATGATCTGTGGTTGGTTGTCCCACATCCATGATTTCAATTCTTCCTTCTTTATTAACCTGTTTTCCTCCCTAGTTTCTATGTTACTGATTTATATCAAAAATTTTGATGTAATTTTTATCTGTATAATGCCCACTGGCAATATTTTTTTCTTCACTCCTGGACATTTTCCCGCTAGAATGCCCTCTGATTCTTTTAATGTAAACTAACTGTCAGCACTCTTTTCCATTCCTGCAGTTTTAAATATAACCTGTGTACGTGAAGAGCAAATCCTCAGCTCCAGTTCTTAGTCTCTCTCAAGCCCCATGCTCTATCTTTCTTCAACTTAAATTCAATTTGGGTCAAAGTGAAACATGTTATTTTGGCCAACCTATCCAATATCTTCCAGATCACCCCATTTCTATCTTGGCACCAATACTTGGCTATTAAGCCACAGTTGAGTTTTTCGAAGTCCCTTGTCTTCATTTATTTGTCACATGTGTGTATGCTCAATCACACATTCCTGTCTGACTCTGCAACCTAATGGACTGTAGTCTTCCAGGCTCCTTAGTCCATGGGATTTCCCAGGCAAGAATCCTGGAGTGGTTTACTATTTCCTTCTCCAGGGCAATTTCCCAAACCAGGGTTCAAACCTGCATCTCCTGCATTGGCAAGGAGATTCTTTACCACTGAGCCATCTGGGAAACCATTTGTCACCTAGCCAATTTTTTTCTTTTTCCCAAAGATACCTTCTCTAGCATCCTGTGCCCTGCCACTATCTTATACAATGTCCTGAGCTGTTCAATCAGCCTGTGATAGCCAGATCAAACATTAAGATGTTCTTGAGTGGACTGTGCAATTAGCACTCCAGCGTTTAAATGAATGTTACTGCAAGCCCCACCTCCACACCCCTCTGTGGCTCATTTGGTAAAAAATCAGCCTGCAATGGGGGAGACCTGGGTTCAACCCCTGGGTTGGGAAGATTCCTGGAGTAGGGAAAGGCTACCCACTCCAGTATTCTGGCCTGGAGAATTCCATGGATTATACAGTCCATGGGTTCACAAAGAGTCAGACATGACTGAGTGACTTTCACACATACTGCAAGCCACTTCATTGCTTTAGATACATTATAAAGAGAAGAGAGGCATAAAATTAAAGTCACATTTGATCAGGTGAACTAAACCAATGCTTAAGAGTAGTCTTTAAAGCCAGTGATGCCTGGATGGTATTCCTACTGCCATGGTGAATTGTGAAGACGGTGGTCCTTGATTTCAGGAGAGGAACTCTTAAGGAACCTCCTTTACAGTGATCCCCTACTTTCATCAACATATTTGCAAATGTTAAAATACCCTTCTGTCTTCTAATATGGCTTTATACATGTATTGAAAAGTCACCTGTTCATCTAGAGCTTAAAGTGAAAGTCGCTCAGTAGTGTCTCAATGTGTGACCCCATGGACTATACAGTTCATATAATTCTCCAAGCCAGAATACTGGAGTGGGTAGCCTTTCCCTTCTCCAAGGGATCTTCCCAACCCAGGGATTGAACCCACGTTTCCCACATTTCCCATGGGCAGATTCTTTACTATCTGAGCCACGAGGGATGTCCAAGAGTACTGGAGTGGGTAGCCTATCCCTTCTCTAGTGGATCTTACCCACCCAGGAATTGAACAGGTGGTCTCCAGCACTGCAGGTGTATTCTTTACCAACCGAGCTATCATGGAAGCCCTAGAACTTAAAACTAACTGCTCAGGTATGATGAATATTTGTCTAGTCTCAGTTTTGTAAAATATAAAGTATAAAAAATTTTATTACAAAATAATGAAATTGTAGGGATTTTTATTTCTGATATCTGATAACATATCTTATGTTGGTGTATTTATAATGGCACCTTTTAAAAAGCATCTTTATGTCTTTTTTTAATGTTATAAACAATCAGCTTAGTATGAAATATTCAAGGAAATTATGCTACCTAAGCAAATCACATAGAAATATCAGTTGATTTATTTTAATTAATGTCCATCTAATGTCATATAAAAATAACTGTGTTTCTTACAATACCTGTGTGTCTGCATATGCAATCATTTAGTTCTGTGTTAGTGCAATTTAATTGTAATCTAAACAGACTGTTCTAACGTGGACCATATCTGCCTTTTCTGTCTTGTTTTCTTTTATTACTTCTTAAAAAGCACTACTTTCAAAAATTTCCAACTTATGGTAGTTAAAAATGCAACTTTCGTACACAAAAGTGCTTAAATATTTGTGATTGATTAAAATTAGCAAATATTATGTTTAAGATGAGCATATTGTATGCTGAGCACTACCAATGGGAACGCATGTCATCCATATTTATTATTTCCTAGTTACCAATTTTCAGAAGTCCAAGATAAAACTATCTGGAGTAGTTCCATAAATCACTTCTATTTCAAATGAGATGTAGATAACACCCTGAACCTCACGGCTGAAGGCATTACCAACTCAAAGCATCTTAATTTTCCTGCAAAGAGATGTCCATTCTCTCTTTCAGATAAGTCAATGGGAGTTTCAAATGACGTATATTTGAAAATATAGCAGCACCAATAGAATAATAAAATTAGAAGAAATACAGAACATTAAAAATCCTGATCCAAATATATGTTATAAATTATATATGAGCTGCCAAAACTTCATCCATGCAGCTTACTATATAGTTACTACAAAATTAATGGTATTCACCTGCTATTTTTTACAGAGGACCCAAAGCCTTCATTATATTAGATTTTTAAAAATTTATAGAGAGGTCTTCAAGACATACTTAAAATGGTGCTATTTTTAGGTTTATTAAATAGTGTTCTTTTAAATAAAATAATTTTAAACAATAATTCTTAATGATTTCTGCAAGTTCATTTCCAATAAAAAAAATGAATTCATCATTTGCTTTAAATAGATAATTATAACAACTTTTAATTTAATTTTTGCCTACTTCGTTTTTCTTCCACTGACTTATACACATGTTAAAAAAAACAAGAAACTAATATTTCAGAAGCAAAAGAAGAGATAGAATTATGTATTCATTTTGACAAAATGTTAGATTTCTTACTTCGCTGTGGGCTTTTTTTATTTAAAAAAGACGCAAAATCTCAAGTCAGATAAGCAGTCAAAATTATTCTCAGATGTTGACAGTTACATTTTTTAAGATGAATATAAATCTCAGCAGATAAATGTCAGCACTCTATATGCATAGAGCCTGAAATTTGTATCTTGTAGTGAAGGAAGCGATCCTAAATAATGATTTACAGGAGTAGATATGAAATCCTTTGGAGGAAAAAGGCATATACATTCAGTGGAAAATGGAAGTGTTATTCAAATCACTATTGCCAGGGAGGATTGAGAAGATATCTTTTTCCCTTTTTGTTTATTTAAATCATCCTACATGAAACTGTTTACCTGTCCTCTGGAGGTAAAGATAGTATCACTATGCAACACCATTCATTAATAAAACTACATAGATTTTTTTCAACTGCAAAGGCAACTTATTATTTTTTGATCTGCTGTGTGTAGAGTTCTGAAATATAAGAAGTGCCATATAAGAAAAAGACAAAAGACACTTTATTAACTTGATGAACATAATATATTCCTTAGTTGTTTTAATTACCACTGTTCTTCAAGTAATGCTCTTCTATTATTTGTGGGTCTGCCAGCCATAGCAAGTCTAATTAAATTATCTTTTTTTCCCTCTGTATTCAAAACAGTGGCAGTGGGGTAAGTTTTATTTTATTCTGAGACAAATGAAAAATAATTTGCAATATTTTCTAGGCATACGGAATTTATGTATATTTATTAGGTATACAGTTTTTTCATTGAACAGAAATTTTCTCTATATATATACATGTATACATACATTATATATACGTGTGTGTGTGTGTGTGTGTGTGTATTTAGTTGCTTCAATCGTATTCGACACTTTGCTACCCCATGGGCTGTAGCCCTCCAGGCTCCTCTGTCCATGGGATTCTCCAGGCAAGAATACTGGAGTGGGTTGCCATGATCTCCTTCAGGGGATCTTCCTGCCCAGGGATTGAATCCCAGTCTCTTATGTCTCCTGCATGGACAGGCGGGTTCTTTACCGCTAGAGCCACCTGGAGATCTTTGTCATTAAGTTCACTTTATTCCGTCATTTGGTGAAGCAAGCAACACCAAGCCCTAAAGGAAGATTCTCAGCCTGGGGAGACTCTGCTCCCACCCCCATGAGACATTTGATGATACCCGATGCGTTCTGTTGCTTTCAATGGGAATGGGCGCGACAGCTGTCTACTGGATAGAGATCAAGAAGGCTGCCAGGCAACCTGTAATGCACAGGACAGACTCCTCTACTGCAAAAATCTGGCTCAAAATGTCAGTAGCTTCACAGTGTGAGCTTGGGGACCCAGGATGGAAAATCTGAAAAGATTGTCGAGGGAGGTCATGTGGGTGGAGGGGAAAGAATGAAGGTGAAAGGAAGGTGGGATGGGGGTGGGGAACAGTCACCAAATGTTTGCTACAGAAATGTGCTTGCAATATCTAAATACTTATGTCATGTTTTGTGTATTTACAAACTCCAAAGTTGTAGGGACCATGCTAAGTGCCGTGGCCAACACACAAATTTTAGTGGCCCCAAATTTAAGCATTTCTTTAAGCTTAAATGATCACAATTTAAACTGTAGTTAACTCAGTCTTTTTGTTTTCTGAATCTAACCCTTTCACAAAACCATCATTCTGCAGAGTTAAGGCAATATGTATGAGATATCTTAGAGCTAATAAGAAATTGAAACACAAAACTTGAAAATTAATCATTAGGAAAAATAAAATTCATATTAAAGAATGTTTGTTTGGCAAATGCAGAAAACACAGCAAAATAAAGTGTGTGTAGGATATAAGAGGAAGTGATTTAAAATAGTGTCATACAATTTCAGCTCATATTGAGTTATCAAAATATTTATTCTTGAGCACCTCATGCCATATATATATATATATATAATTTTTCTGTAAATTGGCCGTATTAACAGAAGACCTTGAGACTTCAAAGGAAACATGACTTCAGAAATCAACTCAGCGAAGCTCAATATGACAGTTATTTGAAGTCTCTTAGCTTAGCCAGGGTCTTGCAGTAATCAAGTGAAAGTTCCTCTCCTTTTTCATTTATTTACTAATGGATAGAGACAGGAAAATACTAGGAGAAAATACAGAGAGAAAGGCAGGAAAGTGGCTTTATATTACCCATGTAAGAATATACTGATGATAGAAGTATATATCTTCATTTTTACCCTATCATTTAAATTTTCATAGTAATATATTATTAATATGTGGTTTATCAGTAATCTCATTGGACTTTCTTTTTCCTTCAAAAGCATATTTTAATATAATGAGGAGTTATTTATTGTTTACACTTCAATGAGTCAAATGTCTTAGGAAAGTGATTTTCATCATATTTGATTGTTAGGGCAAGAGTTGTTATACATTACTTTGATATTTGAATTTAGCCTATGAAGAATTCAGTGAAGCAAATATCCTCAGAGGGGAAGATACAGTCTATTTTATCCTGTGTAGTAGATTTTACTAGACTTGAGCACAGTTGGTTTCCTGATTTAATTCACTTGCTTAGGCTATCTAAGACTCTATAACACATATTTTGACACCTTTATAACAACCTTCTTGTAGGGACAATGCAATTGTCTCTTGGCACCTGCAGGGGATTAATTCCAGGACCCACTGTGGATACCCATGTCTAAGGATGCTCAAGTCTCTGACATAAAATGCCACAGTATTTGCATATAACCTACACATTTTCCTGTATATTTAAATCATCTCTCAGTTTAGTCACTCAGTCGTGTCCAACTCTTTGTGACCCCATGAATCTCTAGGAAATTAAAATACCTAATACCATGTGAATTCTATATAATTAGCTGTAAATAAAATGCTCCATAAATAGTTGCTGGCACAACTATTCCCTTATTTGCTCTTTGAACAAAAAGCAAATTCAAGTTTTGTTTTTTGGAACTTTCTAGAATCTTTTTTTTTTTTTTTTTTGCTCTATAGTTGAGTGAATCTGAAAATTGAGAATCAGCAGATATGGAAGTCTGACTATAGGTTTCAATAACACTGGAAAATTACATAGAACATATTTTTTAGGGATTGTGTGCATGCACTAAATCGCTTCAGACAAGTCCAACTCTTTGCCACTCTATGGACTGAAGCCTGACAGGCTGTTCAGTCCGTGGGATTCTCCAGGCAAGTATACTGGAGTTGGTTGCCATTTCCTCCTCCAGGGGATCTTCCCAACCCAGGGATCGAACCCTTGTCTCCTGCATTGGAAGGCAGGTTCTTTACCACTAGCGCCACCTGAAAAGCCTTTTTTAGGGATTGTGAAACTATCAAAAGTACTCTTTATAAACTAATTTTTAGGAGTTTTCTGTAATTTAAGTCTTGTCCCTTATACTGATATATATTTAGAACTTCTGATTGTGCAACATAATTTTTGAAATGTAAAATTTGAGTTTGCAATGATAGTTTTGTGATCAATCAGGTTTAAGTAATAATATGGCATTAATCCCGAAATCCTGAAAACTCTTTAGCAAATTTCTTGACATAAACTGTTTAATTCAATTCTCTCTGAATTAAACAGCATAAAGCACAAGTGACTGATATACAAAAAGCTGTTTGTATTTAATGAATACTGTCTGATGGGTTTAGAGCTAAATGTATACACATGAAACACCACCAAAATCAATATCATAAACCTATCTATTATCTCCAAGAGCTTCTTTCTACCATATTTTCTCCTGTAGGCATGGTGAGAACATTTAATGTAAGATCTATCTTCTTAGCAAGTTTTTAAGCAAAAATAGACAAATTGAATTATATCAAGTTAAAAAAAACTTCTGCAAAGCTAACAGTAAATAAAGTGAAAAGGCAATCTACAGAATAGAAGAAAATATTTGTAAACTATATGTCCATCAAATATACAATACATGGTAAACTCCAACTCAATAGCAAAAAACAAATAATCCAAATTGAACGATATCAAAAGGATCTAAACAGACATTTATCCAAAGAAGACATACAAATAGTCAGCAAGTATATGAAGAGGTGGTCCACATCACCAAACATAGTAGTTAATAAAATTAGCAAACATTTGTATGATTCAGTGCAGATGTCACAGCTTTTCTCAAGGCTTAAATTCTAATAACTCATAATTATTGCCCTCACAGTAGAAGATTGAAACCCACTATTGGTATTTTTAATTTTCATGATGTTTTGCTCATCACAATGTGTGAAAAAAAATCTGTACAATGTATGTGTAGAATAAATGCTGAATTAACATAATAAAATTTGGGTTTTGTGTTGAAAATCATTTTGTAAATAACAGGTCCTGGAGACCAGGAAAACCATTCTAGTCTTTTAGACACATTGATGTATGCAGTTTTTACAGATCACTGATAATTGCTGATATTTTAAACAATCAAGATGTACTTCGGCAGGTGAATGGATAAACAAACGCATTACATTCAAACAATAAAATATTAATCAGCACAAAAAAATGAGACAAAAGTGCTATCAAGCTATAAAAAAAGGAACTTTAAATCCATATGACTAAGTGAGAGAAAGCAAACTGAGAAGGCGCGTAATTTCCAGCTTTATGACATTTTGGGGAAATCAAAGCTGGGAGATAATTAAAAGATTAGCGGTGTCTGAGGTTTGGGGACAAGCAATTAGCTATGATTAGGGCAGAAGGGGTTTTCAGGGTAGTAAAAATATTCTGTATGGATAATAACGGTGGATATTAGTTAACCATTGATACTGTTGTCCAAAATGACAGAATGTACAGCACGAGAACAGAACCCTAAGGTAGCTATGGAGTTTTGTTAGTAACAGCATCACCTCCAAATTATAAAAAGGTACCAAACTAAAACAAGAAGTCAATGAAAGGGGTCCCTGTGAAGGGTGGTGACAAGATCTATGAGAATTCTCTATGTTTTGCTTAATTTTTCCATAGCCTTAAAATTTCTCAAAAATAAATTCTGGTATTAAAATAACAAAGCACCGCTTTATGCCATTAATAGATTATCCTGCAAAAGAAGCATGTTATCTTATAATACACTTACCATCGTACTGATGAAATGGTGTAATTCGCCACAAATGACATTGCCCTGCAGATGTTGAACTCTGTGTGACATTCACATGGTTCTGTGTGCATGTGTGTGTGTGTGTGGTGTGTGTGTGTGTGTGCGTGTGCCTGCGTGTACATGTCTATGTGTCCATGAAGACTCTGAATGTACTGAATGCACCTGTTATTTGATGTGGTGTGCAGTTGACGCTGCTAATTATAAAATTAATTTTAAAGTGAAATGACCTAATGAAGCTATGTTTTGTTTGTTCATATGTTTGATATTCTTGTTCTTAATCTGTATTAAGAACTCAAATGTAATTATGAGACTATATTTTAAATAGGCATACCCACTAAAAAACTCATGTAGCTTCAGATGAAAAACATTAACCTTGGAAGCTAACCACAATGCAGTATGTTAACTACAGATTTTTCTATATAGAGAGAAGATCTATTTGAATGAACTCAACTAATTACTAAAGTAACATCTGCTTTGTGGTTAATATAAATTATGAGAACTACAGTTTTTGACACACAAATTGAGTCACACTCATTTATTTTGTTTATAACAAAATGCACTCTTTAGAATTCAGATTAAAATGTCCTGAGGCATTTTCCTTAATCTGCCAGCAGCTAAAAACTATGAAATGGTATTTTTAGACTTTTTATATGAATTCATATGCTTCCATCTGTAAAGCAATGGCTGTGATTTGATAATATTTCTAAAAGAAGTGAATATTTATGTTCGAGAAAATTAAATTGTCACTTTTCTCCTGTGGATAGTGGTTTATGGATAAGAACTACGCTGAGGCAAATTTGGCTGTAAGTACAACTGGGTAAGCTATAGGCCAGGATAAAACAGTAAAATAATTAACAATGCAATTTAATATTTCTGTATCACTTATATTTCCATACTTTAGAATTTGACTCTTTTTGTTGGTAAGTCATTTTAGTTACTAATTTTTGAAAAATACCTTAAATGGAATTTTGCCACAGTGAAATAACAGTTTCCTTCTTGACTTGCTTTCCAATTAGTATCTCTGAGTGACTGAATAAGTCAGTGCAAACTGAGTCATGAAGTATACCATTATGTTTGTGATATTTAATTGTATTATCAATAACACAGTCGTGTCCGACTCTTTGTGACCCCATGGACTGCAGCCTGCCAGGCTCCTCTGTCCATGGGCTTTTCCAAGCAACAATACTGGAGTGGGCTGCCATTTCCTTCTCCAGGGGATCTTCCATTGTAGGAAGATGCTTTTACCATCTGAGCCACCAGGGAAGTCCAATAATAATACAGTACTGCCATTCAAAAATTCACGTCAACACATATCTTACAGCCATGTGCATGTGTGTATGCTAAGCTACTTCAGTCGTGTCCGACTTTTTGCGACACGATGGACTGTAGCCTGCCAGGCTCCACTGCCCATGGGATTTCCCAGGGAAGAATGCAAGACTGGGTTGCCATTTCCTCCTCCAGGGAATCTTCCTGACCTAAGGATAGAACCGTATCTCCCGCATTGGCAGATGGATTCTTTATCACTGAATGATCAAGGAAGCCATGATTTCTAGATAACCTCTGGTAAATCTAGCATCTTGTAGTAATTATATATTTATAGGGTATTTTCATTACTCTTCCAAAATACAATATAGTTTATAATTTTTCCCTAAATCTCCAAAGTCTAAATTTTAAGTATTTAGTGAGTGGAAAGAACATGAGAGTAAAGTCAGTGGATGATTTCTTTGATGTAATTATGTGACTATTCCATGTGTATGTATGTTACAAGTGTGTAATACCTGTTTGTTTAATAACCAATTTTAAATAATTGACTGTGATCTGTAAGAGCCAGCCAGGTTGAAATTATCTCTCTTTCTCTGTCTCTGACTGTGTCTTTTTCCCCGCTCAGAGATATAAGTAGTAAAATAAAAAAAATTTGTCTGAAAACTTCAAAGGAGTCCCCATTTTTCCATCTCTTAGTTTCATATCAGGTTAGCTCTTTTAATTTTCTGAGACTCAGTCTGATTTTAAAGCCTTCTCAAGGCTTTACTTGTATCACAAAGGCAGATTTGAGGCTGGATGAAATGCTATGAAAAATAATTTGCTATTATTTGCTATTAATTTTGAAATAGAATTGCTATTAATCTTGAAATATAAAATGTTTATTGTTACTGCTTTCTGACTACATCAACCCCTGGCTGTCCTAGGAAGCTCGGAGCAGAATAGGTGACTCTGGTAGGTGTCAGAGATCAGCCTTAGATCACAGCAGACAGTAGTTCCATCATGAGAGTATAATGGATCAAGAAAATTTCCAGAAAACAATGCATGGAAGCTCAAAAAATCAAGCAATTGAGATCAAGATGACTTCTTAACAGGTGAGGGTGCCTTTGTAAGGAAGATGGATGTTTAGGAGAAGACCTGGGATATGCAGAATTCCTTGAGGAAGGAAAACAAGTTTTGATATTCAGTATAGGCCTGGCGTGCTGCGATTCATGGGGTCGCAAAGGGTTGGACACGACTGAGCGACTGATCTGATCTGATCTGATCTGATAAGAGTGTGTGCCGGACATAGTAGAATTGCTGGATCACATGGCAGTTCCATTTCATTTATTTTTGTGGCATTTCCTTATTGTTTTCCACTCTGACTGACCAACTTACATTCCCACTAATATTGTACTTGGGTTGCCATTTCTCCACGTCCTCTCTGACACTTGTCACTTACGTCTTTTGAATGCCAGGGATTCTGAAAAGTGGGAGATACGTCTAATTATGGTTTGATTTGCATTTCCCTGATGCTTAGTGATGCTGAGTGTCTCTTCATATGCCTTGTGACCATCTATGTCTTAGGAAAAATACCTATTTAGGTCCTCTGCTCATTTTTTTGGAGAAGGCAATGGCACCCCACTCCAGTACTCTTGCCTGGAAACTCCCATGGATGGAGGAGCCTGGAAGGCTCCAATCCATGGGGTCACAAAGAGTCGGACAAGGCTGAACGATTTCACTTTCCCTTTTCACTTGTATGCATTGGAGAAGGAAATGGCAACCCACTCCAGTGTTTTTGCCTGGAGAATCCCAGGGACAGAGGAGGCTGGTGGGCTGCCGTCTATGGGGTCACACAGAGTTGGACATGACTAAAGCGACTTAGCAGCAGCAGCAGCAGCTCATTTTTTAATCAGATTGCTTGTTTTATTGATAATGAATTTTGTGTGTTCTTTATATATTCCAGATACTAACCCCTTATCAGACATACCATTTTTTCCTGTAAATATGAGGAATTTTATTTTATTTTTTGCTGATATACTATGAAGCAAAACACAACTGACACCATAGAAAATAGCTTTATAAAATATCATTCACCTCACACTTTATCAGATTTACAGCATTCTGTGCATGTTGAAGCTTATGTTAAGGAGCTGAAAAAAACTTGTTAGTATTCATTTATATATACACAATAAGAAACAAAACAAGTAACTGTTAGGTTTTCCATGGATTTATTGCAAAAAACAGTGCTAACAATGTAACCTGCTAAGCTGTAAAACAAACTCAAAAGGACCCAGCTAAGCTTAAACATGACAATAGTTGCTCAGTGTCTCAGCCTTTAGCTTTCTTCATCAGTTAGGTTTTTGCCAGTCAAGATCACACCCCATCTGTTCAATTTAGCTTCAGTGCTGGGAATAAAGTATGAAGAGAGCCTCTCCAGAGCCCAGATCGATCAGGTTGCCTAGCGCCAGACATACCTTTAAGATCATGCTACTTTACGGAACTGGCGATACTGTGAGGTCTGTATTGAAAACATTTAGATGCCATGATGTTCAAGTCTGACCCTAGAAATAAGTCATCCAACCTCTTGGAGAAAAGAATTAATAAAGCAGCATGAACAGAGAGGACAGGGGACATCATTTTCTGCTTATAAACATGGTTTGCTTGTTCTCAGGTGTATTTGGGTAAAGTATTAATCTCCTGCTGGGCAAACTTTGAACCAGATAGTGCAGTAAGTTAATAAAAAGAATATCATTTGCAAATATCTTCTTCTATTTAGTAAGCTGCCTTTTTCATGTTCTTGATGGTTTCCTTCCTGCACAAAAGGTTTTAAGTTTGCTCAGGTCGTATTTGCTTATTTCGCTTTTGTTTCCCTTGCCTGATGTGAAAGATCAAAAAATATTGCCAAGACTAGTATCAAAGAGCACATTGTCTTTTTCATGCACGTGTGTAATCTAAAAAAAGGAAAACAAAACAGACTCATGGATACAGTTAACAGACTAATGGTTACTTCCAGAGGTTAGAGGTGTGAGGTGTGGGGCATGAAAGGGGGAAGGGATTAAAAGGTACACACTACTAGATATAAAGAAATAAGCTACAATGCATAGCACAGGGAAGATAGCCAATATTTTGCAACTTTATGTGGGGTATAATCTATAAAAATATCAAATCACTATGTTGTACACCTGAAACTGGTCTAACATTGTAAGTCAACTATACTTCAATAAAAAAGAAAGTCTCCATAAAAATAACAAGAATAGCTTTTATGTCAAGCTACTAAGTGCTTCCTGCTATGAATCTAAAATTTATAGGCCCCTATTAACAATCTAAGTGAATTACAGCAGTTTTTAACTGTCAGATTTATAGGTAATCTTCTATGACCTTTCTATGTTCTTCCATAACAATGACTGTTTTTAAGATATTACAGTGAGAACTACACACACACACACACACCCCCCACAAATGTGGGAATATCTACTGTCTTTATTCCATTTGCTTTTGAAGGGAGAAAGCAGGGTTCATTGTCATCTAAAATACGATATAATTTTAAAATATACTTTATTTAAAAATACCACTCAGGGGCTTCCCTCATAGCTCAGTCTGCAATGCAGGAGACCTGGATCTGATTCCTAAATTGGGAAGATCCGCTGGATTAGGAAACGGCAACACACTCTAGTATTCTTGCCTGGAGAATCCCACGAACAGAGGAGCCTGGCAAGCTACAGACCATGGGTTGCAAAAGTAGGACATGACTTAGCAACTAAACCACCATCACCACCACCAGTCAGAGAGTGGGTGAAATCAGTTATGTAAAGTGAGGTGTATGCCTAAAATTTCTTCATTTCAAATCAAACATTCCCTTTAACCTCAGTTATCTATGTTTAGGCTTAGGGGTGATGAGTCCCACAGGAAATGACAGATTTCTTTAAGTGAAAAATTACCTTTTATATACTACCTTTTAAAAAGTACAACTTTTTTTTTTTTTGAATAGCTATCAAGAATTTTTGAATAGCTATCAAGTTAGAAAATCAAATTATGTCTTTATCTAAAATGGTCCAAAACAAAACTTTTGGTTTTTCTAAGCAAATTAAATCTGATTTCAGTAGAGTACCAGAAAGGTGGCAAAGAATCTGCCTGCAATGCAGGAAACCCGGGTTCAGTAGGAAATGGCAACCCACTCCAGTACTCTTGCTTGGGAAATCCCATGGACAGAGGAGCCTGGTGGGCTACAGTCCATGGAGTCACAAAGAGTTGGACACAACTGAGAACATATTTCCTCTATAAATTACTTCAAAGTGTAGACATATCTATTGGTAAATTAGTATGAAAGATAACTGCATTTCTTGAAATTATACCAAATCATGAACCCAAATCATGACCCTCACATAAAAATCAGGCTCCAGTACTTAATAAAATTTGTGAAGTGCTTCAAGAGAATTTAGAGAAAATATGATTTATGCTTTCAGAACCAGGCTAATCCCAATTTCAAGAGAATATTGTTGAAACTTTTAATTAAAACTAAATAGAATAAATAAATACAATTATCTAGAAGGATAATCTTTTACTGAGTTCTTATTTGAACCTTCATGGGGAAAAAAAACTAATTAATTTAACTGTCCATGGATATCCATGGACAGTAATATATACTCAGTAAATATATGTATGTTCCACTTCTGGATGTGTTTGTGCTCAGTTGCTTCAGTCATGTCCAACTCTTTGTGATCCTATGGACTATAGCTCCCCAGGCTCTCCTGTCCATGGGATTTCCCAGACAAGAATACTGGAGTGGGTTGCCAAGCCTTCCTCCAGGGGATCTTCCTGATCCACGGATCGAACCTGGGTCTCCTATGTCTCCTGCATTGCAAGAACATTCTTTACTGCTGAACCACCATGGGATGGGAGTCAGTAATTTTGTTTCATGTCCAGTGCACAAAGCAAGAAAGATTTCTTTGGAGGAAAGGGAATACAGCTTGGCAACAAAGCAAGGTCTCAGAGTAGAAGGAAGATGATATATGCTATTTTGCCTTGGATGGTAGGTTTTACTGAACTTCAGAAAGATTGTTTCCATAATTTAATTTACTTCCTTTGTTTCCTAATCTGATGTTAATTTCAATTTAGATTAAAGTGGAAAATCTATACCTTGGGCCCATTATCACACTGGATGACAATGTGAAATTGCCTCTAATAGCCAGTATATGGATGCTATTCCAAAACTGATTATCTTCACTTATTTATCTCAACTGGTTAAAGCAAGGTTTTAATGAAATTTAGGCCATGTACTATGAACACAGGGAATGTAGTAGCAATCCCTGGAAGGAACTTTTAAATTTGTCATTGTCCTTCCACGGACTTTTCACTCATTTTAAACTAGTCATTTTATAAACAAGAGTAGACCAGACAGAATGGATCATTGTCTATAAAAATAATCAAGCAAGATTATTTTAATGACTGACAGATTGCTGCTGACCTAAGACATCAGCAAGGAGAACATTAGGAGTTTTTGAAATAAAACAATCCTTGGAATCAGATGATACACAGAGAAAATGTATATTATAACCTAAGTAACTGGCAAATTAGCACTTTGGGGTGGATAAAAATTAGGATCAATAGTCCATGAATGTGTTTTTCAGAACTCCTTTTATAATTCCATCCAATTAAAGGCAATGGCACCCCACTCCAGTACTCTTGCCTGGAAAATCCCATGGATGGAGGAGCCTGGTGGGCTGCAGTCCATGGGTTCGCTAAGGGTTGGACACGACTGAGCGACTTCACTTTCACTTTTCACTTTCCTGTATTGGAGAAGGACATGGCAACCCACTCCAGTGTTCTTGCCTGGAGAATCTTGCCAGGGACGGGGGAGCCTGGTGGACTGCCATTTATGGTGTTGCACAGAGTCGGACATGACTGACGTGACTTAGCAGCTGTAGCAACAGTGTCGTCAAAGATAAAGCTTATGGAAACCACGACACAAATGCACACACACACACTCATAGCTCTGTAATATGTTTCCCTTTCTTCTATCTCAATTAACCAAAAAGTCAGATCAAGGGTTGCCAAACTACAGTCAGCTGCCAAAATCTGGCCAACCACTTGTTTGTGTAAATAAATTTTGCTGAAACGTAGCCAACTTCATAGATGTACACATTGTTTATGTCTGTTATTTTTTGCTGTCTAAGAGTTAAGACGTAGCTGGAAGACTATTGGTCTTGAAAAACTCGAGATGTTTACACCCCTTTAAAGCAACAGTCGGAAGCCTTCTAATAAAGATTTTTTTTTCTTCTAATAAAGATTTTAGGACAAGAGGCACTCCCTTCCCCTAAACACTGGTGGCACCTCATATGTTACCTTCCCTCCACTCCCAACACAAACAAAGCGCTTCCTCTTACTTTTTTTCCTCTTTGTCTCTAAAACTAAAGTGTTTTTTTTTTTTAATTTATTTATTTTAATTGGAGGCTAATGACTTTACAATATTGTAGTGGTTTTGCCATATACTGACATGAATCCGCCACGGGTGTACATGTGTCCCCCATCCTGAACCCGCCTTCCACCTCCCTCCCCATCCCATCCCTCTGGGTCATCCCAGTGCACCAGCCCTGAGCACCCTGTCTCATGCATAGAACCTGGACTGGTGATCTGTTTCACATATGATAATATACATGTTTCAATGCTATTCTCTCTAATCATCCCACCCTTGCCTTCTCCCACAGAGTCCAAAAGACTGTTCTATACATCTGTGTCTCTTTCGCTGTCTCACATATAGGGTCATCATTACCATCTTTTTAAATTCCATATATATGCGTTAGTATACTGTATTGGTGTTTTTCTTTCTGACTTGCTTTGCTCTGTATAATAGGCTCTAGTTTCATCCACCTCGTTAGAACTGATTCAAATGTATTCTTTTTAATAGCTGAGTAATATTTCATTGTGTATATGTACCACAGCTTTCTTATCCATTGGTCTAAATCAGGAAATTGAAAAGCAGAAGAAATCAAAGATTCAAAAATAGTTGTTAAGTTTTTGTGGAGTGAAAGATGAAGTAACCTGTGACAAGCTAATGTTCCCACTGAAAGCAGTAGCCAAAAATGGATAATACAAAAAAACAACAAAACTGTACCTCCTCCCTGCTATTCTTTGTTATCTCTTTAGAATTTTCTCATAAACTTTACTATTATAAGAAACCTAGAATATATCCTTACGAATGTCAGCAAGCTTCATGTTTTATTTGACAGAGAGTGAAGGTGTTCAAACAATAGGAACAAAAGAATAAGTGAACATCTTGATTCACTGAAAATTAAGCCTACCACAAGGATAATTATGAGCCGTGAATTGAAGCATGAGGCTTAAACTTAGCAAGTTTGTACTTTGAATTGTGTTGAAATTAACTGTGTTGCTATTTTTCTCATACTGACTTATGCTGCATGTAAAAGGCAAGATGCTCTAAACTAAGGAGATGGTATCTTTGTTCAGGCTATAGCAATTGGGAGACCACTGAGAAATTTCTCAGAGAAATGGAAAAGGGCCTGTGGATTTACAGAGGCAGGCCAGGGGGAGAAGCACCCAGGAGTCCACAAGAAGTTATAAGGAAGAATGGAGACAGTTTTACCTTTCTTGTTCACTCTCTAGGTTGTGTCTGACTCTTCATGAATACAGGAATTATTCTTAGATTTTTGCAATCCTATAATATAGTTATATATTCTGAAGTCTACAGCTTTTTGCAAATTTGTATTATGACATACACGTAAAGCATAATGGATATCATTCAACATTATGGAAACTGTGAAATAGGATCGGTTGTTGGGAAAATAGCAGGTGCATTTGTCTCTCAGTCTATGAGAAAATTGAAGAAGACTGCTATTCTCAAAGTGAATATAATTGTTTCCACACTCTTTAACAGTGGGGTTCTGTTGCTCTCTGCTCCTTGAGTCTGCCTGGACAAATGACTTGATTTATTCACAGAATATGGCAGTAAAAGGCTAAGCAAATTCTGGGCCCAGGTATCAAGAGGGTGGCAGTTTTCAGTCTTCCTGTGTTGGGATCTTACCCTGAGCGCCCCATGGGAGAAAACTGGATTGGCTTCCTGGAGGATGAGAGGCCTCATGGAAGAGAAATGAAAACTGCCAGAGAATTGCCTACACTCACTGCCAGACCTGCGAGAAAGATGTGGATTTCCAGCCTCGTCATCTAGCAATTGTGCTAGGAAGGGCAGGTAAAAGCTTCATAGAACCACCCAGAAATTTACTGAATGGTGAGAAGTTACAGATCATTGCCATTTGAAGCTATTACAAATTTTTATACAGCATTGGTTAACCTAGCAGATTTATTTTAATTAAAATTGACGCATTTGAAAACAATTATTCTAGAAAATTATCAAATATTATCTATTGATGTTATTGCTTGCTATGTCAGTTGGCTCACCATAATTTTGCACTTTCTAGAATATGTATTATTCATTGCATAGAACCCCCTCTTGGGAAAATATAAGTAGCATATGTATACATAGATATTTAAATTCTAGACCATTATATATAATTATATGCAGGAAAAGTGGCTCTCTTAGTTTGTATATTTTTATTTTTTAAAAGATTGTTTTTATTTTATATTTTTTAAACTTTTTGTTTTGTATTGGGGTATATCTGATTAACAATGCTGTGATAGTTCCAGATGGGCAACAAAGGGACTCAGCCATCCATATACATGTATCCATTCTCTCCAAACTCCCCTCCCATCCAGGCTACCACGTAACACAGAGCAGAGTTCCATGTGCTGTACAGCAGGTCATTGTTGGTTATGCATTTTAAATATAGCAGTGTGTACATGTCGATCCAGAACTCCCTAACTATCCCTTCTCTCCATGGCAACCATGAGTTCATTCTCTAAGTCTTTCTCTTTTGTTAGTGATTTGTATATTTTTAAGGCTACAGAAACCAATGACACTTGAATGCTTTAAGCCTTACTTTTTGTAAATATCACCCTTTTCTGAAGTCAGGGCTTTGTCCTGAGTGGCCTGAAGTTTTCTGTCCGGGGGGCATCTGAGTTGGACTGGGGACAAAGCACAGTGGACCGTGGCACTGTGGCTGTCGTCAGATCCACTTGAGTAGTTTCCGGTCCCTTCATCTGGGGCCATCACTTAGCCAAAGACATTTCTGTGGTTTATTAAATTGGCTTTTTGACCAGCTTTGAGTCAATGAGCCAAACTGTTAGATAATTGCCAAGGCAACCTGAGAAAAGTCATTATCCCGCATAAAGCCAGTGGAGGAAGAAACTTTATAGTTAAAGCCTCCAGTCCTTCTCAGGCTCAGTCATCCTGAGGATGACCTGTAATGACTTTATTCACATAGAGTAACCAGTGAATGTGAAATGTACTTAATGTGCTAAACTGCTTGTTTATCACATAAAATATCTCATTCTAATTTAGCATGCTTTCAAGAACCAAGAGAAAAAAATAGTAGTTTTCCCTTCATGGGTGGACCTTTAGGACAACACTTTCTGCTGTGTATGTAAGAGTTCTTAAGTCTGAAAATCTCAATTATGTTGCTTCTCCTGGGTGGCCTGGGCGCATGAAAAATATTTGTCATTACTGTTTGATTATTTTTGCTTGATAAGAATTTAGGAATGTTTAGTTTAAAAAGAAGTAAATTGAACTCAAGTTTCTAAAAAAGATGCTATGCTAAACACTTTCAGTGTCCAGCCTGTATCTTGTGAAATTTTGACTAGTGGCTAGATTTTTGGGACTTAAATCAACTTGAGCATCAAGTTTTAATTTCCCAGATAAATTTTGATGTAATTCTTTTTTACATATATATTATATTTATTATATATTAAATATATATTTTAAATTTATATATATATATGTGAATGTACATATATGTGTGTGTATATATATATATATATATTCAGTGCTTGGTACAGTGAATTGCCTTATGGCTAAAATCACAACAAAACCTGTCAGCTGTGATCCTCATTTAGAATGTAAATACTAACTATGGAAGCGTCCATGGCAAGATTGGTGTAAACCTTTTTGCTTTCCATTTCTTTTAAAGTTATATAATTAGCACAGACCAAAATACTAATTACCAGGTAGTATGTTGATACTTAAAAAATCCTATGGTGGTCTGGGATTTATTAAACTCTCCATATAATTTCAGTTTGCTTGGTTTTTAAAACTTGATTTCTATGAATTTCTATTGTACTTTTTTTGACATAGAAATATTCTGAATATTTTATAATTTGATGAATATGATAATCTGCTTTCTCATTCTTCTAATTTGAGTATTTATACTGACGTTGACTCTGTATAAAACCAAGATGAGAAAATTTCTAGTTTATTTTCAGTTTCTCATGTTGTAATTGCAATGCAGTTCACTTTACTTGAGGAATCCGTCTTATTATCGGAAGCAAAATAGAACATTTTTTTCCCCAGTAAAAGATAACAGAATCATGTAGGAGAGAAAATTTCCTCTAATAATTAGATGACACTATTTTAGTTCTTGGGATCTAGCCAGACTGTAAGCTTGAGTTTCTAAGACTATAAAATTATTTTATTTTCTAACTCCACAGCAAAGTTTCAATTAAAAATTAAATTGAATTTAATTCAATTGAATTGGTTCAATAGATATGTACTGAATGTATGGACTTCTACAGTGGCTACCAAAAATGCATGAAATAATGCTGTAGTTTTTGCAACACCATGCTCATGAGAAATGAGAAAAAAGATCGTACTATTTAGTTTCTAAAATAGATGTTCCACAGTTAATGTATCATTTATACATTTTTAAAAACATGTAATCTGTACCTACAATTGTATCAGGCCTACTATTTAATAAGCTTAGTATATATAAGGCATTTATAAAAGGCAGGCTTCCCTGCCTGCTGGCTCAGTGGTAAAGAATCTGCCTGCCAGTGCAAGAAATGGGTTCCATCCTTGAGTCAGGAAGATCCCCTGGTGAAGGAAATGGCAACCCACTCCAGTATTCTTGCCTGGGAAAACCTGTGGACAGAGGAGTCTGGCAGGTTACAGTCCGTGGGGTCACAAAATAGTTGACAACTAAAATAGCAACCAAACAATAACAATAACAATATACAAGGCACAAAGTACACAAATATAATGTAGCCTCAAAAATTACTCAGTTCACTCATATGTTATCAATAAATGCTTTAAGAGGTTTTAATACCAGGTTTTTCATTGTCAAATTTTATTTTACTGTAACAAAACTCCTTTAATTTTCATTAAGTCTAAAAGTGTGAACAATGATAGAATTACTGATATATAAAACAGTTTTATTTTCCAAAGAATTAATAATGTTTAAAAATAATCAAAGTATACTCAATACTAATTTTAAAATAATACTATCCAAACATTCTCTGACAAGAGCTGTGTTAAAAAATTTTAACTCTTGGGACTGCCAGCATCATGTAAAAAATAAAATTTGTAATGAATATGCATTTTTCCTAGTTTCAGAAAATAACCTATTTATTTTTATTGAGTCATAAATATAGTACTTTTCTAACATTTTTTCTAGTTATGCTTTGAGTGCAAAATAATCTAAAAATGTTACATATCTTTAACATTTATGAAATATGATATTGATAAATTCCGATATGGTTTGAAGAGCATAGTGTGTATATAAATATATGTATCTCAATTGTACCTATATGTATTTATTTGTCTATATCTAGTTCAAGATTCTATCACATAGCCCAACATCACTTTGCAAAATTTTGGAAGCTTTGGGAAAGCAGAAAGGAAGTTCAGATAATTCCCATATTCTAATACTCTACTCATATAAAATAAACTCCACAAATCATCTCCAAAACCTCAGTGTTAAGCTTCCTTGCCATGTAACCCTGCCCCTGACTTCATCCATGCCACATGACACAGGCATTCACCTTTGAGGAAGCTCTAGCTCTGTACTCTGACCTGTGTACTTAATTTACACTTTATTAAGGCTACTCATCCCACCTTCTCTCACTGAAGCTTGCTATTGGTTTATCTAGCTACCAGTGCACTAGCTTAAATACCTTGATATCAAACTATCTGTATCACAATACCCATTCAGAAAACTAAGATCATGGCATCCAGTCCCATCACTTCATGGAAAATATATGGGGAAACAGTGGAAACAATGGCTGACTTTATTTTTGGGGTTCCAAAATCACTGCAGATGGTGATGGCAGCCATGAAATTAAAAGACACTTACTCCTTGGAAGAAAAGTTATGACCAATCTAGACAGCATATTAAAAAACAGAGACATTACTTTGCCAACAAAGGTCCATCTAATCACGGCTATGGTTTTTCCAGTGCTTATGTATGGATGTGAGAGTTGGACTATAAAGAAAACTGAGGACAGAAGAATTGATGTTTTTGAACTGTGGTGTTGGAGAAGACTCTCGAGAGTCCCTTGGACTGCAAGGAGATCCAACCAGTCCATCCTAAAGGAAATCAGTCCTGGGTGTTCATTGGAGGGACTGATGTTGAAGCTGAAACTCCAATAGTTTGGCCACCTGATGTGAAGAGCTGACTCATTTGAAAAGACCCTGATTTTGGGAAAGATTGAGGGCAGACGGAGAAGGGGATGACAGAGGATGAGATGATTGGATGGCATCACCGCCTCAATGGACAAGAGTTTTGATAAACTCCGGGAGTTGGTGATGGACAGGGAGTCCTGGAGTGCTGAGGTTCCTAGGATCGCAAAGAGTCGGACAAGACTGAGTGACTGAACTGAACTGAATCCAAATGGACTTTTTTTTTTTTTTTACCAAAAGGGAGTCAGTATAATTTTTGTTGCATATTTTGCATGTAATATTTCCTTTGAATCTCTTAAAAATCCAAATAATGTTGGTTCCGTCATTATATTTAGATTCGTGGAGACAATGCACCAGAAATACTATGCCTTATGTCAAAGTCGGAGAGGTTAGTCTTGAACACAAGTCTACTTCTGGTCAATATTTTTACTGTAAATCCACCAATGAAGTCTTTATGTGAAAGAACTATGTGAAGGAAGTACTACATAAATAAGTTGCCAATAATATTTCTTTAAAAAATAAAAAGTAACTTTAAACTGTCTGAACTTATTGCTTATGAAATGCCAACCTAACTGAATTGATGTAACTTATCTAAACTCAATCTTTTGTTAAAAACATATCTTGTTAACTCTGAAAATAAAAGTCAAAGATATAACATACTTATTAAATTATAATGTTTCTATACATTGTACTACATTTTAAGGGGATTATGATTAATTATAAGTAGTAAAT
This sequence comes from Bos javanicus, assembly GCF_032452875.1. Lineage (NCBI taxonomy): Eukaryota > Metazoa > Chordata > Mammalia > Artiodactyla > Bovidae > Bos > Bos javanicus. Next base: position 80,868,276 of record NC_083879.1, read on the forward strand.
CTCAGATTTTGGTAAGAAAAATAAGTTCAATCTATAAATTAAATTAAGTAATTGATAAGAAGTTAATTACACAGTTCCTATGGTCAAAGGCTGTCTCAAATCAGAACTTTTGGTGACATAAATTAGCAGAAATTTCCAACTTAATATTCCAGAACCTCCAATTGTCAGTTGCATTCAAAACATGTCCCATTTTGGGGAGCAAATCAGATGGATTCTGAAAAACTATAACTCTGACATTATTATGGCCTTAAGAAACTGTCAAGCTGTGCCTCTGAGGCAACAAAATGAAATCAAAACAATTAAAGTAAGAATCCAAAACTTTTGGTATGTTGTCTTTGTGAAATGGTGGTTTCTTTCTTTGGATAAATAGCTAGGGATGCACTTGATTGGTCATATAATGTATATATGTAAATATATGCTAATTGTCAGTGCCTACAACTGTTTGCTTTTAACCAGCAATCTAAGAGAGTTCAAGTTGCTCCAAATTCTTGTCAATTCTTGGTACGTTAGGGTTTTCAGTCTGAGACATTTAGTAGGTGAACATTTGCCTCTTATTGTGGTTTTTATTTGCATTTCCTCTAATGCATTTTGAACCACAAATTTTCCCCTCATGTTAAGTTTTCTATGAAATAATTGATGGGTGTTGCTGATTTCTAGTAGACCAGCATGTGTGACAACCCCAACTTGATGGGGCTGCCATAACAAAACACCACAGACTGGGTATTTCTCACAGTTCCGCAGGCAGAAAGCCCACGATCAAAGTGTCAGCAGGTTTAATTTCTTCGGATGCCTCTTTCTTGGTTTGCAGCTGGCCACCTTCTCGCTTTGACCTCACACATTGTCCTTCCATCTGTGTTGTCTTTGTCATAAACTCCTAGTTTTATAGGGACATCAGTCATATTGAATTAGGCCCCATCCAAGGACTCTGGAAAAGGAAATGGCAATGCACTCCAGTATTCTTGCCTGGAGAATCCCGTGGACAGAGGAGCCTGGTAGGCTACAGTCCATGGGGTTGCAAGAATCAGATACGACTTATCAACTAAACCACTAAAACACCACCAACAAGGACTCCATTTTAACTAAAAAAATCCTATTTTCAAATGTAGTACCTACATTCTGAGGTACTGGGATGTTAACATAAGGATGTAGGGGGCATGTTCCAGTCTACAGCACAGGTCAGAACCACTCACTCAGTTTTGTTATATAAGAATAGTGAACAGTTTTGCTCTATATGAATAGTTCAGCTGCTAGTGGCTTTCAAACCCTCTGCCCACTTCTCTTTCTGCCTGGATCTTGTCCAGCTCATAAGAAACCCTGAATCTCCAACCACACAAGCCGTGGCCTTTACCAGGGAATCTTCATCTGAGACCCACCTCCTAACCACCCTAAATCCTCAAACTATTTTAGGATTTCTTGGTCTTAACATGACCCTTCTGTCTCCAGAAATCCTCACCAAATGAGTAATATTGCTACATGTATTTATACCCTCTTGCTGAACCTATGGTACGGTCAGTATCAATATTGGAAACTTAATTGGATGTGAGGTGCAGCCCACCTTGGGGGTGACCCTAATACCAGGGAATTACTCCTCATTTGCTTTTGTTGAAAACGAATGGTTACTTTCACAAAGGGTATACCCAAAGACAACTATTTAGCAATTTCATATTAGTTAATTGTGACTAATAAAATAAATGTTACCAACAAAATGATACTTAATACTTAAAAAACCAAGAGGGTATCTGAACTATCTAAATTATCAGAGCTAATAGAACACCAAATATTTAATTTTGAAATTCCAATACTGATATTGGAGTAGAGCAGAGATAATTACCTTGCCAAGAAAGGTCCATCTGCTCAAAGCTAAGGTTTTTCCAGCAGTAGTATACGGATATGAGAAGAGTTGGACCATAAAGAAAGCTGAGCACTGAAGAATTGATGCTTTTGAACTGTGATATTGGAGAAGACTCTTGAGAGTCCCTTGGACAGCAAGGAGATCAAACCAGTCAATCTTAAAGGAAATTGTTCCTGAATATTCATTGGAAGGACTCATGCTGAAGTAGAAGCTCTGATACTTTGGTCACCTGATGCAGAGAACTGACTCATTGAAAAAGACCCTGACACTGGGAAAGACTGAAGGCAGGAGGAGAAGGGGACGACAGGGGATGAGATGGTCGGATGGCATCACCAACTCAATGGACATGAGTTTGAACAAGCTCTGGGAGATGCTGAAGGACAGGGAAGCCTGGCATGCTGCAGTCCATGGACGTCCCAAGAGTCAAACAAGACTGATTGACTGAACAACAACAAATCCTGACATTTACAACATTCCAAAGTATGAATGAATATTTTCTTGAAACTTCTTAGTAAAAAATTTGGTGGAATGTGTTAAAAAATCAAAAATAGAAAAAAAAAAAGCTTATTTGATGTCTTGCTTTACAAATATATTTATTAAAGTACTCAAATAGAGACTAAAATATATTCACTCTGAAGATATGTGGGCTGACATACTTTGGCATTTTAATGAAAAAAAGCAAAGAAACAACAACCCCTAAGAAAAGGCCTTCAGAAGGAGGGGCTTTCAACACAGTTTACTATCAAACCTGGAATACAGAGCAGGTGGGTTCTGAGTTGAAATGTTGATTTCAAGGTTCTCCTCACTAAAGCATTGATGGTAATTCTTCATCACAGTAGCTCAGAGAGTAAAGTCTATTCAAATTCAGTCCAGATGTTCTTCTGTACCAAGCAGTTTTGGTATAATCCAGTCTCATCTAGGATTCTCACTTCTTCCTTTAGGGACTTAGTCGTTAAAGCAATTCATATGTTGCCAAGACTCATCAGTCAACAGCTAGAAATTACATTCAGATTTGCCAGTTCCATAACCTCGATCTTTATGACCAGTGACTTTCAGTGCCCTCGCCCGACGTTCCCCACCTCCTTGGTATTCTTGGTGCTTGCTAATTCTCCTCCACGTGTTCTTGAATGATACTGGGAGCTCTTCCTGACAACCTTCCTCTTTATCGAGCTCCCACATTTGCTGGCAGTGCTGCCTGAGTTTTCCAACCACACAAAGCTCCCCGGGACAGTGGAAATGTGCCGGGCCCACATCACTCATCTTCCCTGGGCTCATCTGCACAGCCCAGCGCAGAGAGCATCTTTATCTGGTTGAAACAATGTCTGTCAAGCAGGGTGAACCGAATTCTGTTCATGTCTCTCTCTGTATCTCTTTCTATCTCTCATACACGTACATATGTATGCTCTTGCGTTTGTACATGTATACACACACACACATTTTCCTATTATGTTTTATGCTTATGAATATGCATATTATAATATATAATACATTATAACATATTTATAATACACATCAATGTTTAGATATATTATATATATCATTCTGTTCTGTGCTTAGCCGTTCAGTCATGTCCGATCTTTGTGATCCCATGGACTATACCCTGCTAAGCTCCTGTGTCCACGGGATTCTCCAGGCAAGAATACTGGAGTGGGTTGCCATGGCCCCTCCAGGGGATCTTCCCAATCCAGGGATCAAACCCATGTCTCTTGCATTGCAGCCAGATTCTTTACCAGCGAGCTACCTGGGAAGCCCATATATATATATATGGAGAAGGCAATGGCACCCACTCCGGTACTCTTGCCTGGAGAATCCCAGGGATGGGGGAGCCTGGTGGGCTGCCATCTATGGGGTCACACAGAGTCGGACACGACTGAAGCGACTTAGCAGCATATATATATATCTCATATTATGTACATATGTACTTTGAAATCTTTCTTTGTACAAATATTCCACAACCCATAGTTTTACAAACACCTATTCTGTGGTTTTAAGATAGCCAAACATGAATACACTATTTAGCATCTATCCAATAAGAATTTGTCAAAAAGTTGTATATTACTATGTGGGAAGCATGACATGTTTAGGATGTGCATGTCTATCGTGTGTTGGAAATTATGTATACAAATGTATGTATTAGAAGTAAAATATGTACTTTAAACAAAAAATTGCTTTCATTATACAACTAGCATTAAATGTTTTATTTTCTATTATTTTCTATGATGCTAAAATTTAGTCTTAAAGATTAAATAAAAACTAAGCTAAGATCTAAATCTCTTCCTGTTCTCTCTGAATGACTAGACCAACATCTGTAAACCTCCCATCACCATAAAAACTCATGATAGCTTTTAACTGTTAGGTAAAATGGGTAGTAATTAAACATGCAGTTTAGTTTAGGCTCTCAGTCATGTCTGACTCTTTGCGATCCCATGGACTGCAGCATGGTATGTGCAAATAATTTGGAATATGAGTATAAACCTAGTCTTTCAGGTTTTAAATCAGTTCAAATAAGTAAATGGGTTTGAGGCTATTGCAGAGATCATGGATTTTTCCTGACATGAAAGACTTCCACAAATACAAGAAATTCAGTTGACCTGCAAGTTGTTTGCAGAACAGAAAGGGCACAAGTCCTTCAAGAGAAGCTTCTCAATCAAATTTAATGTCAGTTAGGTCAACCTCTTTTTAATTTTATGCTACATTATACATCCCTCAGGGTTCATTGTTCCTTTTTTTATAATGCTGTATATGTTTGATTATTTAAATTAGCAGTCATGAGGATGCTCTCATTTCTGTGCCGATATGCAAATTATTTAAAATTTCGTTTCTAAAGCCTTCTGTGTGCATCCTAATTCTTTTTGTCTTTCCAGGACTTTTTAAAGGATAGCCAAAATATGTTCTCAGTTGCAGAAAAACTGTTGCCAAGTTTTTCAACTATAAAAATATTTTTCTACTTCTGTTGTTTTTCCTGGCTAGGCTATTAAAAATTATCCTAGTTCTTAAAGCACATGCCTCATAAAGCCAGTGTACCTAATTAGTCAGTTTGAGGTTAGAATATTGGGTGGGTGGCCTTGGAAGGCATATTTTAAACAAGATTCTGAATTCAATTTCCTCTGCTCCCCTTTTTAAAATAAATCTGAGTTTTAACGTGAGAAGGGTGATGATTTCTATTTACCATGGAGAATTTTTATGGTGGATATTCATTGTTCTTTTTTCTCACCACCAGCTGCTTCTACAAAGGTATATAAAATTATTAATGTATATTCTTTGAAATCTTTATTTACACAAATATTCCACAGCCCATAGTTTTATGCACACCCAGTTTGTGATTTTCAGATAGTCAAACTAAAGTAAGATATTTAAACTTTTTCCTATAAGAATTTATCAGTGGGCACTATATTACTATGTGGGGAAATGATAACATTGTTCGAATTTGTGTCTCTATGTTTAGTAAAGTCAGAAAATTTAGCACAGTCAGAAAATGCAGTGTTTGATTTGGGTCTTTGAGGATATAGAAGGCATCTGTATGTGGGGATTAAAAGGATGACATTTAGAGAAGAAGCAAATGGAAATAAAGAATAAAATTAAAGCTAGAGAGATGGAAATACACAGTTTATATTCAAAAATTGCCAGTGGATTGGATGGGTAAAGTGCTTTATTTCTGGTGGAAAACTACTGAAAAGATAACTCCATATTGAGTTCCTAATATATGCCACGAATTTCATATAAATCATCTCATCCGGTTATGATCATGATATTAGGTGTGGTCATTATGATTTCACAAACAATACAATTCAGAATAAGACAAGTGAATTAAGCTGCCTGAAATCACAAAGCAAAAGGAAGTGGAGCCAAGACTGAACTCAAGGTGTGTGGGTTCTAAATCTGTGGTTTTTTGTTTGTTTGTTTGTTTGTTTGTTTGTTTTTAAATCTAGTCTCTAGTCACTAAAGCATGCTGCCTTAAGATAAGGCCACCAGGTATATATGGCGACTAGTGGCTGGAGATACTCGGGAATTAGAAATAATCTCTTCGCACCTCTCACCCCCACTCACTCCACAGGGACATTTTGGCCCACTGCGTACCTGGCCCAGCACTAAGGCAATCTTATACTTCTGAACTATGTCTTTATTTCTCCCAGTCATCTTACAGATTATAATTCTGAATCCTTGCCAAACTGAAAAACATCACCGATTATTTTAATCCTTTTCCTTCTGGATTTAAGCAGAGACCGCAAATGTTTAGTCCTTTTCTAAAGTGTTCCCTTGTGTGCCCAGGAGAAGTTAATTCTTAGCCCAAATGAAGTCATAACAAACAGTATATGATTTTATGTTTAGAATCTTCTCCCACAAAATCAGTGGTTCTCAACTCTGGCTGCATATTTGAATCATATGGAAAACTTTTAGAAATACAGAATATACACTTGCTTCTCAGATACAGAAGTCCCTTAAGTGTAAATAAATTCCATTCTGAGTGTTTATAAGGTCAGTTTGTTCGTGAACCCACAAAGCAAGCCTAGACGAGCAACTATCACCATCAGTTATACAGCACTATAATCTAATGCTTGTCGCACAAATAACACGTACATAAAAAAATAAACACAAAAATAAACCTTATAGTATAGCACCTTGAAAAATACAGTAGTACAGTACAGTAGCTGTCTTATAGGGGCTGGCATGCACATAAACATCTTTGAAAGTTTGCAACTTGAATGTTCTCATGTAGGGGACTTACTGTATATTTATCTCGAGTGGGGCAGGAATTGGTCATGTTAAAGCTACCCAGTTGATTCAAACATGCAATCAGTGTTGAGAAGGACTATCCCATAAAATAGTCAGAAATCCCAGGGCTGATCTCCTTCAGAAACCAGTTCATTCTGAAGGAGATCAGCCCTGGGATTTCTTTGGAAGGAATGATGCTAAAGCTGAAACTCCAGTACTTTGGCCACCTCATGGGAAGAGTTGACTCATTGGAAAAGACTCTGATGCTGGGAGGGATTGGGGGCAGGAGGAGAAGGGGACGACAGAGGATGAGATGGCTGGATGGCATCACTGACTCGATGGACGTGAGTCTGAGTGAACTCCGGGAGTTGGTGATGGACAGGGAGGCCTGGTGTGCTGCGATTCATGCGGTCGCAAAGAGTTGGACACGACTGAGCGACTGATCTGATCTGATCTGATCCCATGAAATAGTCTGACTCTTTGTGACCCTACGGACTGTAGCTCTCCAGGCTCCTCTGTCCATGGCAGTCTCCAGGCAAGAATACTGGAGTGCATAGCAATTCCCTTCTCCAGGAGATCTTCCTGATCCAGGGATCAAACCCAAGTCTCCTGCATTGCAGACTGATTTTTTACCATCTGAGCCACGAGGGAAGCACATAATATAGCAAGTTAGGTTTATAGCTCAACCTGTAGCATAACACAGGCTTCCCATGTGGTTCAGATAGTAAAGAATCCACCTGCCAATGCGGGAGATGCAAGAGACTTTCATGGGCAGGCCCTGGAGATGTTCTTACTTGAATTATCTATGTATATGTTTTGTCCTGCTATACAACGAAAAGAAAAGACAGATGGCGGAAGAGAGGTAAAATCTTGAGAGGAATGATTATGTGCAGAGCAATGGAAGAAACAGATGAGCATGAGGCCAAGACAAGAAAGAGAACTTGCAAGGAAGTAGCTGTGAAATGTGCAAAATAATTTTTTATATTTTATGGCAGATGATTTATACAAGAGGAATTTGCATATGGTAAGTGTATGATTATCGTTAATCAAGAGGCCTGTTCAAAGTCAAAGTAATGGACAGAGACCAAAATTTAAAGCAGTTGAAGATGAAGAACAGGTATGGAATTGGAGATAAGTGTAGACACTGTATTAGTCTTGACCCATGGATTGAACCTGGGTCTTTTGCATTGAAGGCAGATTCTTTACCATCTGATTCACCAGGGAAGCCCTAGTACTATATCAGTTATTTTTTAGAATTTAGAAAAGTAACAAAAATATTAGAGGCTTACTTGATTATCTTTATTAGAAGAAAATTTATGGTGATTTAACTTCTTTGTTTCATGTGAGCATGGAAACCATTGAACACATCTATAGAAAGTAGTTATGGAGTGAAGAAAGTGAAGTATTCTAAGTTGCCATAGATCGGAAAAGGCCTAGATGCTGGAAAAGATTGAAAGCAAAAGGAGAAGAGGTCGGCAGAGGATGAGATGGTTAGATAGCATCACCGGATTAATGCACACAAAAGTGAGCAAACTCTGGGAGACGGTGAAGGACAAGAAAGCCTGCTGTTAACCGGGCTGCAGTCCATGGGGCCACCAGAGTCAAAAGCAACAAAGTGACACCGCCACCACGGGGAAGTCTGCCCTATAGAATTCAAAGCTGTTGCTTTTTGAAGTGGTCTCTTCTCTCAGATTCTGTGAAACAAACCCCTCTCTATTTTCGCTCTCTCTGTCTCTCTCTTCCTGTATCTTACATTTATTCTCCACATTTATTTCTTCAGCATTTTCTCTGTACAACCCTTCACCACACTGCTCAAAACACTAAACAGTGTGTGTGTGAAAGTGTATACCACACACACTATATCTCCCATGATTTTAACCACCAGTGTATAATAAGATAACCAAATCTACTGTAAGTAACATTGCAAACTTCTCAATCTACAATCTAAATTTCCAGAATCTTATGGACCACACTCTATAAATTCAGCATTTCCTGACTTGAACTGACTCCTCCGCAGCAGCCATCCATGATATTCCTGTGGCCGTTAGCAGCATGAAATGCTCCTCCGAGGGGCCTGCTCCTGCCCGCACTTCAGTTACCTCCGAATGATCGTCATTCCTTTATGAGTGGGCTCCTGGTCTCCAGATATGGTCCCTATGTCCTTTAATCCACTCTAAGGAGACCCAGGTCCCCACATGTGTATCTGGTTATGATACTGCCCTTGCTGCTACTGCTGCTGCTAAGTTGCTTCAGTTGTGTCCGACTCTATGCGACCCCATAGATGGCAGCCCATCAGGCTGCCCTGTCCCTGGGATTCTCCAGGCAAGAGCACTGGAGCGGGTTGCCATTTCCTTCTCCAGTGCATGAAAGTGAAAAGTGAAAGTGAAGTCGCTCAGTCGTGTCTGACTCTAGCGACCCCATGGTCTGCAGCCTACCAGACTCCTCCGTCCATGGGGTTTTCCAGGCAAAAGTACTGGAGTGGGGCGCCACTGCCCTTAACTTGTGACTATTGTCCCTTCTGCTCAGAATGTGTTCCAAACTGAAAATTATTTTTGATACCTCCATTTTTAAGGAACCTTCTCTAATAGCTAAGAATTATTTTGTAGACCTGATGACATAAGACTTTGATTTTGTTAATACACCCTGAATGGCCCCTCAAGTTTCTATATAACATGACTCGTCATTTATAGACTTGGAAGTAATTAATGAGATTAATTAATGAGTACATACCAGGTACTATGGGCTGAATGCTGAGGATGAATGGGAAGAAAGCGAACAGAGCTAAAAACAGTCTTAGGAATAGTAACACCCACTCCACCCCCTCTCAGATGTGAAAAACCCTGATCTTCTTTTGGATTTGCTCTGTAAGTGCTCCATAGTATTAAGGACTCAGTCTGCATGCATCTATTGCAAAAAAATATATGTATCTTTAATTCTCTGTTCCAAGAGCAGTCTTTGAAACCCTATCCACCACTTAAAAATGTTTTTTGGGATTTCCCTGGCAGTCCAGTGATTAAAACTCGTGCTTCCAATTCAGTAGGTGCAGATTTGATTTCTGGTTGGGGAACTAAGATTCTCACGTACTGAACAGCCAAAAAAAATGCCTTTAATTTATAAAACTGTTTCCTATATCACAATGATTTTTCCATTAGTCTCCAACCTTACCTTACAAACCTCCATAAAACAGCTTTACTAGTTCTTAAGAGAATTGGTTTCTTTGTCTAGATATTTCATACACTAATTGTTCAATACGTCACCCTTTAATTAGCTTATTCATTTCTTTAACTGCAGAGGTCAAGGAAGGCAGTCTTTAGGTACAGTATTTTAAATTAACTCAATAGTGTTCCATGATTTTGGAGAATTTTTCTGTATTCATCTCTGGACAGAAGAGTCTAACAAGTGAGTCTTCAACTGGAGTAACAATTCTTGGGATTTTTAACACTGAGTCAGCAACTATTGTTTTTCTCATGTCTCAAGCCTGTACTTCAATTTGTGGACCAGAAGCATATAACTTAGACTGTGGAGAACATTTATAGAGAAGGAGTTGAAATGGTAGCAGGGTACTCCCTTACCTGTGAGTAAAGCCTTTTCCTTGCACACTCTACAGTGGAGTTTCCACTATTGTGAAAATTCTGAGTCTCTAACTTGGAAGATTCATATATCATCGAGACGATATTGACAAATATTGTAATACCCACTCTCACTGTTCTACTATAAAACATCCCATTCCTCTAAAGCCCTATTAAATATTAAAAAGAATGGCAACCACATGGTAAAATGAGGTTACTAGGATGTAAAATAGAATTTAAATATTTTAGAAAGACATATTGCTAACCTTTAGCAAAGTGCTGCCTCTTAAAAAAGAAGACAAGGTCTCTATCCTGAAAAATAATTCTTTCAAATTAGCATCCATGGCTAAAGTCAAAATGAGTGAGATGAGGGTTAAATGTCCAATTAGACAGCACACAGTTTTCACGATTATCAGAAAGTTGCACTGGCAAAAGATTTTGGTCTTGGCTGTGTTCCATACATCTGAAATGAGGCGACTGTCTTCTACAAATCCCAGACTCAGTGGGTTTTGGTAAAAAGTTACTGGGTTATTATTTATTTCTCTCCTGTAACATAGGGAAATGGAAAGATTTCATCAGTGATGTAGGGGAGGAAAAATGATTTTCCCTCTACCCTTCTAGGTTCTTGGCTGAGAATCCTCTGTAATTAAAAAAAAAAAAAATAGCAGAACAGGAGAAAAACAGAAGTTTAATAGCATAAATACCTTCTGTACACATGAGAAATATCCAGGAAAGCTTAAGTAACTCTCTTAAATGATACAAACCACCACTTTAAAGACCATCTTCAGCTAAAGACACAAGAAGGTACTGGGGTAGGGAAGCCGGTTATGGGAGATTATCAGGCAAAGCACAGTGAACAAGGACATGGGCACTCAGTTCAGTTCAGTCGCTCAGTTGTGTCTGACTGTTTGTGACCCCATGATGCTTTTGAACTGTGGTGTTGGAGAAGACTCTTGAGAGTCCCTTGGACTGCAAGGAGATCCAACCAGTCAATCCTAAATGAGATCAGTCCTGGGTCTTCATTGGAAAGACTGATGTTGAAGCTGAAACTTCAGTACTTTGGCCACCTGATGAGAAGAACTGACTCATTTCCTTGATGCTGGGAAAGACTGAGGGCAGGAGGAGAAAAGGGTGACAGAGGATGAGATGGTTGGATGGCATCACCAACTCAATGGACATGGGTTTGGGTGAACTCCAGGAGTTGGTGATGGACAGGGAGGCCTGGTGTGCTGCAGTCCATGGGCATTAGGCAGATCTAAGTTGTTGTCTTTACTGTTGGTGTTAGTTTCCAGAAATTCGATTACCCTTCTCTTTCTGGCACAAAAAGGGAGCATGCATGTTCAGTCACTTCAGTCGTGTCTAACTCTGCAACCCTATGGACCATAGCACTCCAGGCTCCTCTCTCCAAGGGATTCTCCAAACAAGAATACTAGAGAGGGTTGCCATGGCAACCAGGGATCAAACCCGCGTCTCTTATGTCTCCTGCATTGGTAAGCAGTTTCTTTACACTAGCACCCCCTGGGAAGCCCACAGAAAGGGAGTCACCCTTACAAATGGAGATTTCTCTTATAAAGGTTTTCCACAATTAGGTAACTTCTACTAGACTCCACGAGAGCCTCTGTGTCCTCTGTTTCTTAAAAATGATCAGCTTAAAATAATTCTTATGCTAAAGAGGTATACTTGGGGTGACAGATACTGCCCTCCTTCGGTGCCATCAGATTAGCACCATGCTCAGATGGCACAATATCTGGGAATGGAAAAGTGAGTCTGTTCTCTCTTTGTCCCAGCCTTGGAGGAAGTTTGGTGGTTGGCTGTTGGCTTGTAATGCATGCAAGACTTCCTCAACATGAACGTTTTGGATATTTGCTGTTATGGGAATTGTGATGGAGTTTACCCTTGCTTGTATTAAGTCCAATTCAAAACCGAAACGTGATTTTCTTTTAATAGTTCCATATTAGATAGCTTTACAGTATTTTCCTTAAAATATGTTGGCGCATGGACTGCCAACTAAATGTGGGCACTTGCCGTCTGCCTCTACAAGCATTAAATCTCTGGCCACTGCAGTCGCTAACCTTCGACACATCCTGAAAAGAGATCAGTGTGAAGATCAGGAACAAGGCCTTCTGTGCTCTGGGAAAAACTGGCAGAACACGCCTTGAGATAGATATTTTCAAAAGAAGATTTTATGAGCCCAATTCTTGCATCTCCTCATATCTAGAAAAGCACTAAAATAATTTACTTCATCCGCTCCTCACGACCAGTCAGCCTCTGCCAACCATGCTGCGTGCGACAAGACACATCCCCCTTCACTAAAATCGCATATATACCGACATTCCCCCCACCGCTAAGGAGCAGTTTCTCAGAGCTATCTGAAGTCCTGTCTCCCAGGCTATCATCCTCACTTTGCCCCAAATAAAACTTAACCCGCGACTCTCATGTTTGCATTTTTTTTTTTTTTTTAGTAGACAGAATCTTGTCTTTGTGAAATATATTTATTTTCTTTTCACAGAAGTGTGACAAATTGTACTTTTCTTCTTCCAAGAAAACACCAGGTCTTTTTGGAGAATGTATGTTATTTGTTTACTTCAAAGCAAGTTACCTGAATCATAATAAAGCAAATAGATTCCCACTTAACATATTAAACATCCTGGCATCACTTTAAGCTAATACAATGACATTTTCAACTATGTTCTTAGTTTTTGAATGGAAACAAGGTTGACGGCAGTCCTCACAGACAATTTATTAAAATTAGGAAATTGTCAGGAAGACTCCAGCAGAGATATGGCATTTACTCTGTAAAGTCGTCCTCAGTTTAACAATAAGGTATTCGGATAACTTTTTATTCTCTCCTTGGGCTCAGCTGGATGAAATTTTTACCACAAAGAAAGCCTGATTTTATGCATGTTTGACTTAATTCAGAGGGATTTATGAATACCACAGTAGCCTGTTTGGATTGGCTGTGAAGAATGCGAGGCAGATAGTTTTCATTTCTTTTCAAGCTGAAATATCTGATGTGTTCTTGGTAACTCTTTTTAGCAAAACAGGCATTTTAAATATGAGGGTCCAAGCATCAGGCATGCCTGTTTGTTCATTTTCAGTGTCCTTTTTGAAATACATGAGAAAATGTGAAATTTAAAAATGCAAGAGCTCAAAAACTATGAAATAAATGAGGCCAAGTCCAAAATGTGGTGCCGAATCTGACTCTGTATTTTATTTTTTTATTTCATAAAATATCTAAAAGGAAACAGTTGTGGAAATAAACTGTCAGTGTAAAACACACACACACCATTGGCACTAGAATATATGCTTTCAATTAAAACATGGCTGATGTGTGGTTTTTGAGGTAGAGATTGACTTAGATAGCTATATTTTGGTTAGGATCTGTTGGCTCAAATCATGACAATAGACATTTTAGTAATTACAGATTTCTTTTTTGTGCTTAACACTTGTATCACTTGGTGATGATGGTGTTGACAGAAAAGTACTGTCTTAAGTCGGGTTATAAGAAATGACTTACCTAAAATCTTGTTGTCACATATTCTTTTCTAATTTAATTTTTAATTGAGGATAATTGCTTTACCATATTGTGTTGGTTTCTGCCGTACATCAACATGAATGAGCCACAGGTACACGCATGTCCCTTCCCTTCTGAACCTCCCTCCCACCTCCCACCCCACCCCACTTCTCTTGGTTGTCACAGAGCATGGGATGGATTTGAGCTTCCCATATCATATGAAAGTTCCCACTGGCTATTTATTTTACATATAGTAATGTATTCCTTGGAAGGAAAGTTATGACCAACCTAGATAGCATATTCAAAAGCAGAGACGTTACTTTGCCAACAAAGGTTCGTCTAGTCAAGGCTATAGTTTTTCCTGTAGGCATGTATGGATGTGAGAGTTGGACTATGAAGAAAGCTGAGCACTGAAGAATTGATGCTTTTGAACTGTGGTGTTGGAGAAGACTCTTGAGAGTCCCTTGGACTGCAAGGAGATCCGACCAGTCCATTCAGAAGGAGATCAGCCCTGGGATTTCTTTGGAAGGAATGATGCTAAAGCTGAAACTGCAGTACTTTGGCCACCTCCTGCAAAGAGTTGACTCAATGTAAAAGACTCTGATGCTGGGAGGGATTGGGGGCAGGAGGAGAAGAGGACAACAGAGGATAAGATGGCTGGATGGCATCATTGACTCAATGGACGTGAGTCTGAGTGAACTCTGGGAGTTGGTGATGGACAGGGAGGCCTGGCATGCTGCAATTCATGGGGTCTTAAAGAGTCAGACACGACTGAGTGACTGAACTGAACTGAATGTATATGTTTCAGTGCTAATATCCTTAAATTTGGAATTTGTTGCTGGGAATGAATGGAACAAGAGCATATGCGTATTAATGCAAGTGATAACACCCATCATTTAGCAGATGCTTACAGAGGACAAATCTTTTGTCCAGTTCTGCTTGATGAGGTGTGAAGCATTGTGTTGGGTATGGGGATTGTTTAGACATGGACCTTACCTGGAAGACACATCTTTTATGAGGACCACATTTTTCAATCCCATTGAATTCTTTTCTGACTCCAGAACCAGCATTAAGAAAATGTGCAGATCTCAGCACTGAGGTAGGGAAATATTTCCCAGGATAATTACAAGATGTCCAGGAACCCAAGACATGAGACAAAGGAAATATCTTACTTTACATACTGTATTATTACCACCAGTATAAAACAAAGCTAAGGCATTGTTATGTCATGATTATTCAATTTATATAAATTTTGATGTCTGTACCCAGATCATTCTTTAAAAAGACAGTAATCTGATCCACTATTAGTACATAAGAGAGTTTTGTTTTGTTTTCTGAATTCAAGTTATTCTGCTATCTTGGATCAAAATATTCAACTACCAGTATTCTATCTCTTCAAACAGTGATATTTATTATTTGTTACTTTAATCAGTTTTTTTTTAATTTTTTCAAAATTTAGTTTGACAAAATTATTTTTGTAATAGAACAAATGTTTACCACTGGAGTTTCATCGTATTAATTATTTTAATCAGTATTAATAACTGCATTTAGTATTAGAATTCATGCTAAATTGCTAATGAGAACTTAGATACTTGGCTAAATTCAAAGAAGAATCTATCATTTATTATTTTTTTTATTTTCACTCACTTCCCTTCTGAACCCCGACAGTTATCTGAAATTTTTCTAATATAAATGAGTGTACACACTGCTATATTTAAAATGGATAACTCACAAGGACCTCCTGTATAGCACAGGGAATTCTGCTCTGTATTATGTAACAGATTAACTGGGAAAAGAATTTGAAAACAAGTAGATCCGTGTTTACATGTAAGTGAATCACTTTGCTATACATCTGAAATCAACACAACGTTGTTAATCGACTATTACTGTTGTTGATTAGTCACTACATTGTGTTTGACTCTTTTGCAACCCTGTGGACTCTAGCCCTCCAGGCTCCTCTAGTCATAGGCTTTTTCAGGCAAAATACTTGAGGGGGTTGCCATTTCCTTCTACAGGGCATCTTCCAGACCCAAGGATCAAACCTATGTCTCCTGTGTTGGCAGGTGTATCTGCTGAGCCACCAGGGAAGCCACGAATCAATTATACTCCAATATAAAATTAAAAATCTTTTAAAAAGTGAATTTGATCCCTCGTAAAATGAGAACAAAATCTGTTTTAATAAAACATTTGCCTACATGGACCAAAATTGTGCTCAAGGATTGTGAAAGACCTAGCAAAAATAACATCTGGGAGCTTTCACAATTATAGCCCATCCATGAGAACCTCTTGAAGATCCTCCTTTATGTTACATAAGCACCACATCAGTGGAGGCATCCACATGACAGATACTCTTCATGATTCCTCTAATTATGAGAAATGTTCCTCTCCAGATGAGTGTATGAGTTGTGATGTTAAGAGATAATTACACTTTATTTTCTAGAGACTCATATTTAATTTCTAGTAAATGAAAAGTATATCTTTTATAAGCAGCACTGAAACAAGTTGTATTTTAAAATTAAATTAATTTGCTTTATATACATTGGGTGAATGTTTACATGTGCCTCTGACTGATACTCACTGAAGCACAGTGTTTCCTGGGATATTTTCTGAAGACTTAATAAAATGTGAAACTTTCATCTACTATTGAAAACTTAATAAAACTGGGATTCATAGTGGAGGAAAATGTCTGAAGTTAATATCTGAACTTCTGTACGTGACATTCAAAGGATGATTACAATTTGTTCTGTGGGTAGTTTAAAAATTAATTTTCTGCTTCTTTATTTATTAGATTTTTCTTATACTGTTTAGATAGGTTTTTCTCTGGGCTTTTTTATTAGTGCAGAAAAAATACAGAGCTTAAACAAAGTCCAAAATCCTTAGCCAAAGTTGTTTTTCAGTGCTCATTTAACGCATTTCCAAATAATTTCAAAAAAAAAAAAATGAAGAGTTTAAATTCCAACCTTACCTAAGCATTAAAATGATTTTTTTTCTAACCCATGATCATTGCTTTCAGAGAAAGAGTCTTAAGAAAGAAGAACTGTTCAAGTTTACTAAGTTGAAAAATAGGTGAATTTTCATAGTTAATTACCTTTCTTTCAGTTTATGGAAAAGAGCTGAGCCATTGTCAAGTTACTGGCAGCATCTTTAACATCTTCCAGTTGGTACCGCAGGCCTGTCTATGTGCTTGACCTGCACTGAGTGCTATTCCGGTGCTTTTGCAAGCCACTGAGTGGTGATCATTCGCATGGACCCCAAGTGCTGGCACACCCCTGAGGGTAAGGCCTTCAGTCAACTAGTGCTTTCGTGAGCTCCCACTCAGCTAAGTTGAAGGCGATATTAGCATTTTCATGGGATTCAGTGTAGTCAAAGTTGCCCTTCTTTCAGGGAAAAATTGAATGCCATCTATATTATTATCTTTAAAGTAGGAATCAGAATAACGTTGACCCCAAATAACTAGAGCAAGGAATTCATGGATACATCCCAGTACATAGCCAGCATGCTGTTTATTACCTGCAGTAGATTATTGCTGGTGAGCTGACATTCCCTTCTATCCTCTTTTTGTCTGTTTCTTAATTATGGCTAAACATGACGATGACAAGTTAAAAAAAAAACTCAATTCAAGAATGTTTATTGTACAATTCAGAAATAAATTTCAAGAGATGAAATCAAGAGTGGGTAAAGATAATGGTGGGCAGAATTCCTGAGCTATCAATCATAAAAAGACATTTTCTCTATTGATGCCTAATTTCAGATACACACATCTCCTACATTCTGGGCTCTATTCCTCTCTTAAACATCTGTCATTGTGCTTCAAATCAAGTCTTTCAGATGAATTAAACTTTTTTTTTTGGTGGGAGGGGGACAGAAGGAACCAGGAGCCATGCTATAATTCTCATTGGATGGTTAGAATGATCATCTGCCTTTGTTCTGATAGCATGTGTAAAATAATAATAATATTTCCTCATAGTAAAATAAATTTTACTCATAGTGCTCATAGTAATAACAACGATAATAACAAGAGCATATAGGAGGTTGTGGAAATTACATTTATGTGCTACATTGTATAAAATACTGCTGTATGTATAAGGCACTGCCGTAGTGTATAAAGCACAGCTATATGTATGTTCTAGCTGTAAGTTATGGCCAAATATTTCCACCTGTAGTAAAACAATGGAAAAGATAATCACAAGAAAAGAAGTGATGATACTCCCTTATTTTTAAAACCGCTGAAGACGTATTCTATGGTGTGTTTTCCAAAGGATTTGGCCAATTTGCCAAGCTTATTTGGGCTTCTGACTGGCTAAGCTATTCCTGCTTGGGGAAGCAGGGGAGCTTGAGGACACAACATCAAATGATTACTAACAACTGCACTTATTCGGTGTCACACACACTGAGCATCGTTCCATATGCTGGGACAGCACGATGAAACAAGCGACAACGGCCTTCCTTTCCTGGGAGCTTTTATTCCAGTTAGGAATACAGAAAAGGACCAGTGTAAGGTCACCACGGAAGATAATGAATACTAGAAAGCAATGAAGCTAACGTAACTTCATTGAAAAGACAATGAGAGTAGGCAGGATTGGGGGAGGGTTTGGATTTAAGTGGTGAGGGCTTCCCTGGTGGCTCAGCTGATACAGAATCCGCCTGCAGTGAGGGAGACCTGGGTTCGATCCCTGGGTTGGGAAGATCCCCTGGAGAAGGGAAAGGCTATCTACTCCAGTATTCTGGCCTGGAGAATTCATGCGCTGTATAGTCCACGGGGTTGCGAAGAGTCGGACACAACTGCGCGTCTTTCACTTGCTTACTTGGATTTAAGTGGTGAAAGGCCCTATTGCCTATGGGCTGATCTGGGAGTGGATATGAAGGACAGAGGCAATGGAAAAAGCAGAGACCGTCCATCAGAAGCAGGCTTGAGGACTTCCTGGTGGCACAGTGGTA
This sequence comes from Bos javanicus, assembly GCF_032452875.1. Taxonomy (NCBI): domain Eukaryota; kingdom Metazoa; phylum Chordata; class Mammalia; order Artiodactyla; family Bovidae; genus Bos; species Bos javanicus. Next base: position 80,886,862 of record NC_083879.1, read on the forward strand.
CAGAATCCGCTTGCCAGGGCAGGAGACATGGGTTCAATTCCTGGTCCACAATGACCCCCACATGCCGTGGAGCAACTAAGCCCGTGCCCCACAGCTGCTGGGCCTGTTCTCTAGAGCCTCAGAGCCACAACTACTGAAGCCGCCACAGAGAGAAGCCGAAACATCGCAACTAGAGAGCAGCCCCCGCTCTCTGCCGCTAAAGAAAAGCCTGCGCGGTAAGGAAGACCCGGCACAGCTGCTGCTGCTGCTAAGTCGCTTCAGTCGTGTCCGACTCTGTGCGACCCCATAGACGGCAGCCCACCAGGCTCCCCCATCCCTGGGATTCTCCAGGCAAGAACACTGGAATGGGTTGCCATTTCTTTCCAGTGCATGAAAGTGAAAAGTGAAAGTGAAGTCGCTTTGTCGTGCCCGACTCTTAGCAACCCCATGGACTGCAGCCTTCCAGGCTCCTCCGTCCATGGGCACAGCCGAAACTAAATAAATAAACAAATACATAAATGACTATTTAAAAAAGAAAAAGAAGCAGCCTGGATTCTTTCAAAGCACACATCAGAGGTAGTCTGTTGGGTGTAACCAGGCAAAGTAAAGAAGCACAAGGCAGGAGCAGATACAGCTTGAGTGGGAAGCAGGAGGCAGGCATGTAGAGACATGATATGTCATTATAGAGAGGCCATGGGAGAGCTGCAAGCAAGCCAGTAAAGTGATGGGACGTGTGTATGAAAACCAGCATCTGGGAAATTATTCCTGCATAATTATATTCACAAACACACACGCACACACCCAAAGTGACAAATGAAAGATCACAGCTATACACCCAGAGTGTAGATAAGATACTATGTTTTTGGTACCATCTGACAATCTTGAGGTTTGTTTTCATTGTCATGGTAGAGAGATCAGTTGGTTTGCCTTTGGACAAATCAAGTCTAAGGGAGAGATCTAAATCTACCGTATTCCCTCAAAATCCTGTGAACAACCATTTAAGGCAGGGCCTAAACATTTAGTTCTAGTGATGTGATTCAGACTCCATCTCCACATACTTTTTAAGTGCTGCCAAAAATGTTTAATTGCTGTGCCGAATCTGTGTTATATTACTATTAATATGAACATGACTCCAGGATTGAATTTTTGAATCTCCTTCATGAAAGATAAACAATATAATTCTATTCACTGTGCATGTACAGACCTCCAGTTCATGTTTTCTGTCTGTGAAAAGTCGCTTCACTGTGTACTATAGCTTTCTTTAGGAAAACTATAAATGCTGAATTTTCAAAGTCCATGAAATAACGGCATGACAATCATTTAAAAGATTTAAGAATCCAACTCTTTTCCAAAAGCCTTTCACAAAGAAATAAAACACATTCTTCATATTTATGATTAGAAATGATGTCATTAAGATTTAACATTATCATCAATATTTTGAGTTTGATCATTATTATTCAAGAATACTATCAAAAGAACATGCATGTAATGATGATAGATTTGTGGGTGAAATTGCATATTACTTTATCCTGGTAATATGTTTTCAGAGTGATAGTTAATAACTACAACCTGATCTTCTCAGCATTGTAAAATAATTTAGCAATATATATTTTACCAAATAATAATATAGGAAAGACTAGAGATATCTTCAAGAAAACTGGAAGGACTGATGCTGAAGCTGAAGCTCTGTTACTTTGGCCACCTGATGCAAAGACTCTGATGCTGGGAAAGATTGAGGGCAAGAGGAAAGGGAGCAACAGAGAATGAGATAGTTGGATGGCATCACCAACTCAACAGACAAATGAACAAAGTTTGGGAGATAGTGAAGGACAGGGAAGCCTGACGTGCTACAGTTCATGGGCTCACAAAGGGTCGGACGTGACTTAAGCAACTAAATAATAGCAGAAATATATGTTTTACGCTTATGATTTGCAGACTCTCATAGACTTAAAAGTGTTTCTAAGATGGTTAACTCCCAGAACCTGTGATTATGGTACCCTACATGGTAAAAGGTCTCTGTAGATTTTATTAACTTAAGGATGATGCTATGAAAGTGCTGCACTCAATATGCCAGCACATTTGGAAAACTCAGCAGTGGCCACAGGACTGGAAAAGGTCACTTTTCATTCCAATCCCAAAGAAAGGCAATGCCAAAGAATGCTCAAACTACTGCACAGTTGCACTCATCTCACACACTAGCAAATTAATGCTCAAAATTCTCCAAGCCAGTCTTCCACAGTAGTGAACTATGAACTTCCAGATGTTCAATCTGGATTTAGAAAAGGCAAAGGAAGCAAAACAAATTGGCAACATCCATTGGATCATCGAAAAAGCAAGAGAGTTCCAGAAAATCATATATTTCTGTTTTGTTGACTATGCCAAAGCCTTTGATTGTGTGGATCACAACAAACTGTGGAAAATTCTTAAAGGGATGGGAATACCAGACCACCTGACCTGCGTCTTGAGAAATTTGTATGCTGGGCAGGAAGCAACAGTTAGAAATGGACATGGAACGACAGACTGGTTCCAAATTGGGAAAGGAGTATGTCAAGGCTGTATATTGTCACCCTGCTTATTTAACTTATATGCAGAGTACATCATGAGAAATGCTGGGCTGGATGAAGCACAAGCTGGAATCAAGATTGCCGGGAGAAATATCAATAACCTCAGATATGCAGATGGCACCAACCTTCTAGCACAAAGTGAAGAAGAACTAAAGAGCCTCTTGATGAAAGTGAAAGAGGAGAGTGAAAAAGTTGGCTTAAAGCTCAACATTCAGAAAATTAAGATCATGGCATCCAGTCCCATCACTTCATGGCAAATAGATGGGGAAACAGTGGAAACAGTGTCAGACTTTATTTTGAGGGGCTCCAAAATCACTACAGATGGTGACTACAGCCATGAAATTAAGACTTTCCTTGCAAAAGGAAAGTGATGACCAACCTAGACAGCATATTAAAATCAGAGACATTATTAATTGGTTGACAAAGGTCTGTCTGGTCAAGGTTATGGTTTTTCCAGTGGTCATGTATGGATGTGCGAGTTGGACTATAAAGAAAGCTGAGTGATGAAGAATTGATGCTTTTGAACTGTGGTGTTGAAGAAGACTCTTAAGAGTCCCTTGGACTGCAAGGAGATCCAACCAGTCCATCCTAAAGGAAATCAGTCTTGAACATTCACTGGAAGGACTGATGCTGAAGCTGAAACTCCAATACTTTGGCCACCTGATGTGAAGAACTGACTCATTTGAAAAGACCCTGATGCTGGGAAAGATTAAAGGCAGGAGGAGAAGGGCACAACAGAGGATGAGATGGTTAGATGGCATCACCTACTCATTGGACATGAGTTTGAGTAAACTCCAGCAGTTGGTGATGGATAGGGAGGCCTGACGTGCTGCAGTTCATGGGCTCTCAAAGAGTCAGACACTGAGTGACTGAACTGAACTGAAGTGAAGGATCTTGTGATGGGGACACTTTCCTGGATGGTCCTGAATGTACCTGACAGAATCAAAGAGTGAAGCAGGAGGTCAGAGGTAAAAGGAAGCAGAGACTGCTGTGATGGGGTCCTAAGACTGCTGTGATGGCATTTGGGGAATGCCAAAACCTTCTAGAAACTGGAAAAGAGGAGGAATGTGTTCTAGAGTCTCCAATAGGAACCAGCCTTGCTGACACCTTGATCTGGGGCCCATAAAACCTATTTCACACTTCTAATCTCCAGAAGAGTAAATGAATGCATGTGTGTTATTTTTGCAGCACGTTTGCCCCTATTTTTATTGCAAAAAGAGGAAACTCATACACATATTAAACTGTATTAATATGATAGGGAGACAAGATGAAACTCTACAATATTAAAAATTGTAATAAGAGCATGTAGCCCAAATTCTGTCCTAAAGAGGTGCAGGAGAATTAGGCTTTGCTTGGAAACTGTTCAGTACATTTGTACCACATGAACAAGATCAGAGCTTCTGAGGAATATGATTGGAAGCAAACAGAACAGCTTCCTCTGAAAAAGCAATCAATTGTGATTACCCATTGAGGATTTTGGAGAATATTAATTTTAGAATATTATTTATATCCAGTATTTACTTTTTCTCCCTCATATATCTTAGGGGTATAATGTAATTCATAGAATTTACTAAAATAAGACCAGGTTTAAACTACATGTGCATCTGTGGTCTATTTTTATTTAATTTTTATTGGAGTCTATTTGATTTACAATGCTGTATTAGTTTCTGCTGTACAGCAAAGTGAGTCCATTATGCATATATCCCCTATTTTTTAGATTCATTTCATATATAGGTCATCACAGAGCATTGAGAAGAGTTCCCTGTGCTATGCAGTAGGTCTTTTTTAGTTATTTTGTATATAGTGCACATCTGTGGTCTTTGGTGCCTTAAAGTTGATGGGACAGTTCAAGTTTGTTTACTGAGAATGTGTAAGAATGACAATAAAACATCTCGTAAGGTTCTGATCATGGTTCCATCACATCTTGTTTTTTCCTCTGTGTCTTTAAGGGTGCAGTCATCTTATGAAATGCCACCAGCTGTCTGGAACAGCAGGACTCCACCCAGACAGATAATAGTCCTGCGTGCTTTAAAGCATGGCGCCTCCTCAGATCACTGCTTTCCAGCCTGTAACCTGAGACTAAATACTGAGGCTCCTTTTGGGTTGAGGAATATTACTTTTTGTCATTGTAACAAGTACAAGATCAAATTCAAGGAAGCTTTTTTCTTTTTTTCCCCAATGTTCACTTTTTGCTTTGAGTTCCAGCTGTGAGTGGAATTAACTTTCAAAATAGAGAAAATGCCTCTGCAGCTGGGGAGAGAGTTGGGGGCCCACTTGAATCAAATGCTCTTGGTTGGAGGGAGGAAATCTCATGAATACCCCTCCACTATTTTGTGTCGCTGTAGGAGGCCTTTGCAGAAAGAATCTAAACATTATTCTGCCTTTCCATCCTCTAACTGAATGGACTGGTAGCGGTGCTTGTGAAAACTGGTTGTTAAGAAAGCACCGACTTTGGTCACCACTTGTTCTAAGAGAAGAGAAGTCTTTCACCAACTATTCTTGTTCTTGTTTATAACCTACATCATCTCTACTCTTGAAATTATTCAAAAACTGAATGATGGAATAATGCCCAATGCACTTTTCAGTGACTCCTGCTCACTGAGCTTCCACCTGTGGCATGCAAATATATTTCATCCATTAGATAGTTTGAGCACCATGTTTTCACTGATTAAACTCTGTAATACAATCTAATTTTGCTACTAGTAAGATTGCAATATGATTTGTGATATCTCCAAGTGTAGTGAATTACATTTCTGGGTTACTTTTAAAAGTAAACAACTCTATTTATGATTAAGATACTTGAGATAAAAAGAGAAAATGACAACTCACTTTGTTATTAATTTATTCTGGGTATATTTATTCATTGGCTTTCCAGATGGCTCAGTGGTAAAGAATTCACCTACAATTCAGGAGACTTCACGAGACACAGGGTTTGATCCTTGAGTCTGGAAGATCCCCGGAGAAGGAGATGGCACCCCATCCAGTATTCTTGCCTGGGAAATCCTGTGGACAGAGGAGCCTGGAGGGCTACAGTCCATGGGGTCATAAAAGAGTCTGACATAACTTAGCAACTAAACAGCAAAAATGTATTTATTCATCACAGTTTCATTGAGTACCCACTCTTCAGTAATTAGGCACTGTTCTAGGCATGGGCAATAATGGTGGCACAAAGCACATGCTGCCCCTGGGTTCTAGAACTTTCATTTTTGAGGGAGAAAATGGTGATTAAATAGGAAACACATATGATGGCCATCTTCAAGACTTGTAAGCCTGATGAGGAAGATAATACAGGGTAATATTTTTAGAGAATGCAGGCAGTGAAGAATGGGAGATTACTCAGAAAAATTTCTCTGTGGAGACCTAACTGACTTGTCACATGGAGTTCTGAGAGAGGGAGTATCCAGGTGTGGAGAGGAGTAAGGACCCATCCTGGTGGCCTCTGTGTCTAGACGTCTTGGCGGACAAGGTACAGGAGAAAGAAGAAAGGGAAGACAACGAAGGAGAGGTCAAACAGAGACTTAGAAAGTGTTCGCTTCTCAAAAAAAATAATATTTGATATTCCAGTATAGCAGTGGCACCCACTCCAGTACTCTCGCCTGGATAATCCCGTGGACGGAGGAGACTGATGGGCTGTAGTCCATGGGGTCGCTAAGAGTTGGACACGACTGAACGACTTCACTTTCACTCTTCACTTTCATGCATTGGAGAAGGAAATGGCAGCCCACTCCAGTGTTCTTGCCTGGAGAGTCCCAGGGACGGGGAGCCTGGTGGGCTGCCGTCTATGGGGTCACACAGAGTCGGACATAACTGAAGCGACTTAGCAGCAGCAGCAGCAGCAGCAGTATAGCCGATTAACAATGTTGTGATGGTTTTAGGTGAACAGCAAAGAGACTCAGCCATAAATATGTATGTATTCACTCTCCCCCAGACTTCCCTCCCGTCCAGGCTGCTACATAAGGTTGAGCAGAGTTCTGTGTGCTCTACAGTAGGTCCTTCTCGGTTCTCCATTTTTAAATATAGCAGTGTGTTCCTGTCCATCCCGAACTCCCTAACTATCCCTTCCCTCCATTCTTCCCCTGGCAACCATAATTTCTTTCTCTATGTCTGCACGTCTGTTTGTAAATAAGTTCATTTGTATTATTTCTTTTTAGATTCCACATATAAGGGATGCCATACATCTTTCTTTGTCTGAATTACTTCACTCAATATGACAATCTCTAGGTCCATTCATGTGGTGTACTTTTTTTTAAATTTAATTCCTTGTAGGACTTTGTCATGAGCAGGTATTGTAGGTAACATATCTGCTTTCCACTATCTGTTCCTAAGATCATTTTGGGTTGATAGGTATCATGAAAGTGAAAGGATTAGTCGCTCAGTCCTGTCTGACTCTGTAACCCCATGGACTGTAGCCCGTCGGGATCCTTTGTTCATGGAATTCTCCAGGCCAGAATACTGGGGTGGGTAGCCATTCTGTTCTCCAGGGAGATCTTCCCAACCCAGGGTTCGCACCCGGGTCTCCTGCATGGCAGGTGGATTCTTTACTGTCTGAGCCACCTGAAGCTATGATAATCTATTTGCTTCCTGGAAAGGCTCTTCAGGCTGTGCCCCTCAATTACACTGCTGATACTAGCATAACTTTGATTTTCTTTCCATCATAGCATAACACGATTAAAAAGAGGAACTTGTTTACTTGCCCTGAGGACTCCAAGAATAAGTTGTTACCCAAGCTACAGAAGGCTGCTTTAAAGCTCATTTGCCTGCTTTTGAAAAGTGTTCTTTTGACCATAACATGTTGAAGTTGTGTTGAGAAGAAGAAAAGCTGAGATGCATTTTCATAGCTGCCTCTCTTGTTCATCTTGCCAAGCATTTTCCACTTCACCTGCTACTTCCAACGCAATTTGATGTTGAATTTCTCCCCCTTAACATGACTCCTCAGGGCATTAATTCATTCATCCCATTCTGGGTCGCATGTGATAAATCACAGTTCTCGACATCAAGCAGTACTAAATCTTGTTTGTGCTCCATTAATGAAATCATCTATTTTATCTCATCACTGCAGGTAAGAACAATTTTCCATATGTTATACAGCCTTATCATGACTTCTAAAATGTCGTCATGGTTATATACTACCTAGTTTGTGTTTAGAAAGCAGCATGTCCGTTTACTTGAAAATAATTCTGAAACTGTGTAGAGCTATTCATCAGCCAGTCTCAGCTGCTACTGAATGAATAATTCTATGATTAAGAGCTGGGGTCTGTGCAGGCAGTCACAGAATCTGCTGTTTTTATAGAACTTGATAAATTAATTAGTTCATCTTGTGATTATGTGATTCTGTTAGGAAGAGCAAAGCATTGCTAGGATAGCTTGGGATAAACAAGAACATACTGAATTTACTTTTCCTTTCTCTATTTTTTATAAAATTCTGGGCAGAAATAAAATATCTTAAAAACAGATAAGGCTACCCATACTGCATAGAGTAATCATCCTAATCAATTAAGCTGAAATCTCAGAAAAAAGCATTGAGTGTCCAGTGCTTGATTAAGAGATCAATTAAGTCTAGTGAAATGAAAATACATCTGTAATGAGTTGCTATTGTGTGCCAAGTAATGCACTGAACAGTTTGATTTTTCAATTTATACTTCATTGTAATATTATATGCTCATAACTGAGGATATTAGAGCATAGGAGAAAAATATTTTGAGGATAGAGAAATAAAAGTATATGCATGTGTTTACATATCTACACAGATATGTACACATGCATGCATATTCACGGATATGTGACATATCATTTGTGGAATGCACATTCATTTATAACTCACTGGATACATGCATCTGCATATATTTATATGGAAGATTACTTATTCAAGGGACGTGATTTCTTCCCATGTAATTTTGATATAATACTGCATAAGAAATGCCAAGATTCCAAATTTTTTATCACACTATCAGAAGAATCACCAGGTAACTATCTCATCAATAGCAATCTTCAGTATAAAATCTGAACTTGCATTATCCAGGATGATGGCTTTCAGATTCATTGTTTATGGAAAGATTGAAACATAATTTCAAAACATAGGAAAATGATGTTTAAGAAAATAAAACCCATAATTCATACTAGAAATATTTGCTTTATTTTTAATATCTAATCAAAATATGAAAAGGCAATCAAAAGGGAATACAGTTATGGTAGCATAGAAGTATAGAGAAAAGGGAAAAATTAAGACAGAATGTCAAAACTTTTTCTAAAAAAACAAGGATTCCAACCAGCAGAAATCCTCAGCATGTTTGACAGGACTTAGTGCTGGTTTATCTCCTAAGGCACAAAAACTCTTTGCAAATCTCCATTTGAGATTTTTGTCTGCTTCAATTTCTACTCAAGTATCCAAATGGCCTTCCAGAGAACATCTCAATCAAGAACTTCCTTTTTATCTGAGTAGTCTACAACTCCAGTGGCATTCATAATTTCAAATAGTCTGTGAATAGTATGAAGATTCACATTTATTTTCAAAAGTAGTCTCTGAGACTGGGAGCTCATAGCAGTACTGGGAAAGAAAGCATACCATTCATTTGCATTAGCCCTGACTCAGTGCATTAGAAACAGTGGACTGATCACACAGAAAACGGCTCCAGACATCTGCTTCCAAATGCATCAGAGCTGTCATGCCCAGAGGTGACTGGATCAACTCTCTGCAGCTATAAGTTTCAGAAACTGGATCAAGGGCAGAAGTTGCAGGAAGATAGACTCTAGCATCCTTCAACGAAGTGCTCTGGAGCCTGAGAGTGCTCCAGTAATGGAATTGTTGGCTGTGCAGAGACTGAGTTCAAGAGAAGAATTCAAGCAAAGTCACAATGATCTTCTCCTAAGCTATGACAGAACAGATCACTGCAATGGGTAGATTAGGATGATTACTTAAGGAACCCAATGCTCTAAATCTAAGAACCTCTGATTGCCAGCAGTTGATTTCACCATTGCTCCTTTTTTCAAAATATGAATATCTCATCTTTGAAACAACAGAAAATATCAAATTATTTTTAATATATTAGCAAATTAATATATATATTATTACTTATTGATATTATTATAAATTAATACATTGTGTTAGTCACTCAGTCATGTCCAACTGTTTGTGACCCCATGGACTGTAGCCGGCTTCTCTGTCCATGGGATTCTCCAGGCAAGAATACTGGAGTGGGTTGCCATTTCCTTCTCCAAAAATTAATACATTAATTGATAATATTTGCTGTATAATACCAAAGCTAATTAATTTCAATAATACTAATATTAATTACAATTTATTATCAAATTTATTAGTTTGTAACTCAAACAGTAATGGATCTGCCTGCAATGCAGGACACCTTGGTTCAATCCCTGGGTTGAGAAGATCCCATGAAGAAGGAAATGGCTACCCACTCCAGTATTCTTACCTGGAGAATCCAGTGTGCAGAGGATCCTGGCAAAATACAGTTCATGGGGTCACAGAGTCAGACTAGACTGAGCAGCTAACACTACACTACCAAATTAAACTTTATATTAATATATTAATTTGGTAATCAGTTCAGTTCAGTCGCTCATTCGTGTGCAACTCTGTGATCCCATGAACTGCAGCACGCCACACCTCCCTGTCCATCACCAAGTCCCGGGGTTTACCCAAACTCGTATTGTGATTAATATTGGTATCAATTGTAATTAATTAGTATTTATTTAATATAGTATTAAAATATACAACAAATATCAATTAACATTTGTATTAATTCACAATTACCACTTGATGAATTAATAGTGGTATTAATCAATATTAGTATTAAAATATATAACAAATAAAATCAATTGTAAAAAGGTCTAGGTAGCAAAGACTTTACAACAAAGGCAATATAATAAAGTTGTACAGAAGTAACTCAAATGAATTAATTGAAGAAAATGAAATATGTATCTCTCAGCCTGTGTTAAAATGCCTGGAAGAATTTACTCACTATGTAATAAAAATATTATGAGACATTTCAGGCTTTTTAACTGCACACCTGTGGTCAGATTTTGACTATCGTGATAATTAAACAATCAGCACTAGCTGGCTGTTTGAATGAAGCTCGGTTTCTGGTCTTTAGACACTAGCTTGAAATGCTCTGCAGTGGCAGTTCCCCCCTCCCACCACCTTGCTAAATGTTTTTGGTCATAGTGCATGAAACTCTCATTTAAAAAACAATTAATGATGGAAATACTTGTAAGCAAATTCCATGAAGCTAAAATTCTCCGAATTGCATTCTTTTTCTATTTACCCTTGAATTCTCACTGTTTAATCAGGACATTTTAACACACATTCAGAACATTTTACACTGTAAATAGGACAAGCTTGGCTCAAGCACATTAAAAGAAAGGGAATACAAAAGTCGATTATACACTTACTAGTCCTTTGCATTATAGGGGACTGGAATGCAAAAGTAGGAAGTCAAGAAACACCTGGGGTAACAGGCAAATTTGGCCTTGGAACCTGGAATGAAGCAGGGCAAAGGCTAATAAGAGTTTTGCCAAGAAAATGCACTGGTCATAACAAACACCCTCTAGAAGACTCTACACATGGACATCACCAGATGGTCAACACTGAAATCAGACTGATTATATTCTTTGCAGCCAAAGATGGAGAAGCCCTATACAGTCAGCAAAAACAAGACCAGGAGCTGACTGTGGCTCAGATCATGAACTCCTTACTGTCAAATCCAGACTTAAATTGAAGACAATAGAGAAACCCACTAGACCATTCAGGTATGACCTAAATCAAATCCCTTATGAATATACAGTGGAAGTGAGAAATAGATATAAGGGACTATATCTGATAGAGTGTCTGATGAACTATGGATGGAGGTTCGTGACATTGTACAGGAGACAGAGATCAAGACCATCCCCATGGAAAAGAAATGCAAAAAAGCAAAATGGCTGTCTGGAGAGGCCTTACAAATAGCTGTGAAAAGAAGAGAAGTGAAATGCAAAGGAGTAAAGGAAAGATATAAGCATCTGAATGCAGAGTTCCAAAGAATAGCAAGGACAGATAAGAAAGCCTTCCTCGGCGATCAGTGCAAAGAAACAGAGGAAAACAACAGAATGGGAAAGACTAGAGATCTCTTCAACAAAATTAGAGATACCAAGGAAACATTTCATGCAAACATGGGCTCGATAAAGGACAGAAATGGTATGCACCTAACAGAAGCAGAAGATATTAAGAGGTGGCAAGAACACAGAAGAACTGTACAAAAAAGAACTTCAGGACCAAGATAAACACAATGGTGTGATCACTCACCTAGAGCCAGACATCCTGGAATGTGAAGTCAAGTGGGCCTTAGAAAGCATCACTACAAACAAAGCTACTGGAAGCGATGGAATTGCAGTTGAGCTATTTCAAATCCTGAAAGATGATGCTGTGAAAGTGCTGCACTCAATATGCCAGCACATTTGGAAAACTCAGCAGTGGCCACAGGACTGGAAAAGGTCAGTTTTCATTCCAATCCCAAGGAAAGGCAATGCCAAAGAATGCTCAAACTACCGTACAATTGCACTCATCTCACATGCTAGTAAAGTAATGCTCAAAATTCTCCAAGCCAGACTTCAACAATAAGTGAACCATGAACTTTCAGATGTTCCAGCAGGTTTTAGAAAAGGCAGAGGAACCAGAGATCAAATTGCCAACATCCGCTGGATCATGGAAAAAGCAAGAGAGTTCCAGAAAAGCATCTATTTCTGCTTTATTGACTATGCCAAAGTTTTGACTATGTGGATCACAATAAACTGTGGAAAATTCTGAAAGGGATGGGAATACCAGACTGCCTGACAACAGTTAGAACTGGACATGGCACCACCAACTCAATGGACATGAGTTTGAGGAAGCTCTGGGAGTTGGTGATGGACAGGGAGGCCTGATGTGCTCCCTGTTTCAACTTCAATATCAGTCCTTCCAATGAACACCCAGGACTGATCTCCTTTAGGATGGACTGGTTGGATCTCTTCGCAGTCCAAGAGACTCTCAAGAGTCTTCTCCAACACCACAGTTCAAAAGCATCAATTCTTCAGCACTCAGCTTTCTTCACAGTTCAACTCTCACATCCATGCATGTCTACTGGAAAAACAATAGCCTTGACTAGACTGACCTTTGTTGGCAAAATAATGTCTCTGCTTTTGAATATGCTGTCTAGATTGGTCATAACTTTCCTTCCAAGGAATAAGCGTCTTTTAATTGCATGGCTGCAGTCACCATCTGCAGTGATTTTGGAGCCCAGAAAAATAAAGTCAGCCACTGTTTCCACTCTTTCCCCATCTATTTGCCATGAAGTAATGGGACCGGATGCCATGATCTTTCCTGAATGTTGAACTTTAAGCCAATTTTTTCACTCTCCTTTTTCACTTTCATCATGGGATCTTTAGTTCTTCTTCACTTTCTGCCACAAGGGTGGTGTCATCTGCATAACTGAGGTATTGATATTTCTCCCCACAGTCTTGATTCCAGCTTGTGCTTTGTCCAGCCCAGCATTCCTCATAATGTACTCTGTATATAAGTTAAATAAGCAGGGTAACAATATACAGCCTTGACGTAAATTTTGGTTGAAGAATTCTAATTGCATTTCTAAAAACTAAAATAGATCATTTTTCTTGAAATATTTGAATCCCTTAAGTTATATCTTATACTATCTAAGAATTTGTCTCCCATTTTTTGATCTTAGATTTATAGATGCTCTCTTCATTTATCATAGGAAGATATTTTGTTTTGGATTCAATTTAGACAACATAAATTATACTTATTAATTTTTAATTATCTATTCTGTATATATGTGTAGGATCATGTCTAAAGAATAAGACTAAGAACATGTGACCAAATAGTCACCTTTTCTTTGTTTGTACAAACATTGCAAGGACATGTTCCTTGTCATTTATTTGAGGAACAGCCAAAATTTATTACAAACATATTTTAAAAATCCACATGTTCTACTCTGTTAAAATGGATATGGCCAGCATACAATTTGAAGAAATTACAATCTTATGGGGGAAAAAATGTCACAGATAAAAATATATAGTTTTTCTTTAAAAAATATGACAATTAAAAGTTTAAAAGTATGGGTGTGTGTATATGTGTGTGTGTGTGCTCAGCTGTTCACTCATGTCCAACTCTTTGTGACCCCACGGACCATAGCCCACCAGGCTCCTCTATGCATGGGACTCCCCAGGCAAGAATACTGGAGTGAATTGCCATTTCCTCCTCAGGGGATCTGCCCAATCCAGAGATTGAACTCAATTTCCTGTGTCTCCTGCATTGGCAGGTGGATTCTTTACCACTGAGCCACCTGGGAATACCCAATATATGTATGCTCATGTATATTTATGCTCATATATATGTATGCTCATGTATATTTATTCTCATTGTCATATGACAAAAACCAACACAACATTGTAAAGCAAGTATCCTTCTATTTTAAAAAAAGAGTGTAAATGTAATTTTCCTGGGAATGTTGGGTGGGGATTTCCCCTCAGATTTGAGTGCCATTTGAATTTTTGGATATACGCTTGTGAAGAGAGCTTCTGGTTAGCAGTACCACCTCCCTAGCTCTCTTTTAGGTGCAGTCCCCACCTCCACCCCCTCCCCACTGTTATCCGCAGTTTCACTTTCTGCAGTTTCACTTACAGTCAGTTGCAGTGTGAAAATATTAAATGGAAAATTCCAGAAATAAACAACCCGTAAGCTTTCAACTGCAGCTCATTCTGAGTAGCATGATGAAATCTCAGGCAGTCCTGCTCTGTTCTGCCAGGTCCTGAGTCATCCCTTTCTCCAGCATCACCCACCTGCTGGTCACTCAGCAGCTGTCCTAGTTATCAGGTCAGCTGTCACAGTCCTGCAGTGCTAGTGTTAAGTGACCTTTAATTTACTTCATAACGTCCCCAAAGCCCAAGACAGCGATGCTGGCCATTTGAACATGTGGAAGAAAAGCCATAAGTTGCCTACTATAAGTGAAAAGGTGAAAGTTCTCAGCTTCATCCAGAAAGAGAGAAAGTCACATGCTGAGGTTAGGAAGATCTACATTAAGAACTAATCTTCTAGCCACAAAACTGTGAAGAAGACAAAAGTAATCCATGCTAATTTTGCTGTCTGACCTCAAACTGCAAAAGTCACAGCTACAATAACATTGTTTTTGTTGTTTTAAGCCATGTCTGACTCTTTGCAACCCCATGGACTGCAGCACATCAGGCTTCCATGTCCTTCACTGTCTCCCGGAGCTTGCTCAAACTCATGTCCATTGAGTCGGTAATGCCATCCAACCATCTCATCCTCTGTCATCCCCTTCTCCTGCCTTCAGTCTTTCCTAGCATCAGGGTCTTTTCCAATGTGTCAGTTCTTTGCATCAGGTGGCCAAAGTATTGGAGTTTCAGCTTCAACATCAGTCCTTCCAATAAAGACTCAGGTTTGATCTCCTTTAAGATTGGCTAGTTTGATCTTCTTGCAGTCCAAAGGACTCTCAAGAGTCGTCTCCAACACCACAGTTCAAAAGCATTAATTCTTCAGCATTCAGCTTTCCTTATGGAAAAACCATTGTCTCGTAGAGTAAGATATTTTAAGAAGGAGAAAGAGAGACAAAGACAGAGTACATTCATATAACTTTTATTACAGGATATTGCTCTAATTGTCTATTATTAGTTATTATTATTGTTAATATCTTACTTCACCCAATTTATGAATTAACTTTTTCATAGTTATGCACATTTAGGAAAATACAGAGCATATATAGAGTTTGGTACTATCCACAGCTTCACACATTCTCTGGTGGTCTTGGAATGTATGCCCGTGGATTCGGGGAGACCATTACCGATGCCAAATCAATTTTATACCAAGCTTTTCATCTCTCACTTTGCCAAGGGAAAGTATGTAGTTAACAACTAAACTATCTGTTAAGGAAATGCAAAAGTCACCCAGAGGGCTTCATGGTCTTTGAAAATTAGTGCCTAAAAATTTGCAGATGTCCCGTATGATTTAAAAAATCATTTACAATAAATTTAAGCAGAAGGATGAAATTTCCCCAGTAAATGTGGCCAACAGGCTTATCTAGATCTTCAGTTTGTATCCAAATATGGTATTTTTAAGACTCCAACACAATATGTTGTATTTACCTTGCAGAACATCAGTTTTTTTCTGTTTTTTTCCCAAAAAGAATGAAAAGAAATTATCTAATATTTAATGACTGCACAATTAAGTCATTTTTTCTTCTCTTCCAGTAAGTAAATATTGATTTATTATTAAAGAAAACAGAAATATTCCTAGGTAAAATTGTGACTCCCTATGGAGTAAATTCTCGTTGCCCTTTCGTTTAATTCAATATTTTAGTGGACTAGGAGCCTGATGATGTACCCTGTCCTGTGTTGAACTTATTATTTATTAATTAGTGATTCTGAGAAACTGAGTCCTGAAGACTGAGTTACTTGTCTCAGCAAAACGTACAGACGTAGATGGTACGTTCTCAGTTTTCAGTTTATTCTACCCTGCTGTGCTAACGTACAGCGATAGATACGCAGGATAGGAAAGTCTGATGTGGTAACTTACATTTTAACACATTTTCCTGTTGTTTGAAGGTATTTGCGTTTTAACTGCTGAATTAGGTTGCTGGGACTGCCATACCAATGCACCACAGGCTGTGTGCTTAAACAACAGAAGTTTATTTTCCCACGGTTCGAGAGGCTTGGAGTCTGAGAGCGAGGTGTGACTACAGGCTGATTCCTCATGAGGGCCACAGGGAGATGATTCAGACTTTCCTCCTTGACTTGTTGATGGCTGTCTTCTCTCTGTGTCCTCACTTCATCTTTCCTCTGTCCATATCTGAGGACATTTCTCTTCTTCTAAGAATGACATTTGGACTCAACATCATGACTTTTAGTTTCATTACTTCTTTGCTGGTCAGTCACTAAGCCATGTCTGACTCTTTGTGACCCCATGGACTGTAGCACACCAGGCTCCCCTGTCCTTCACTATCTCTTGGAGTTTGCTCAAATTCATGTCCATTGAGTTGGTGATGCTCTCTAACCATCTCATCTTCTGTCACCCTCTTCTCCTTTTGCCTTCAATCTTCCACAGCATCAGGGTCTTTTCCAGTGAATTGGTTCTTCATATCAGGTGGCAAAAATATTGGAATTCCAGTTTCAGCATCAGTCCTTCCAATGAATATTCAGGATCGATTTCCTTTAGGATTGACTGATTTGATCTCCTTGCAGTTCAAGGGACTTCTTTAAAGATTTTACATTTGAATGCAATCACACTCTGAGGTTTTAAGGGTTAGTACTTTCACATAAAAATTTTGGAAAGGAGGCAATTCAGCTCATAATAAGTACAGGAGGGGCAAAATGCACAGTTTGTGTTCAAAGGTTTCATCTGGTTTCAATATCTGGTGGGTACTTTTGTATTTGTACTAGTTGGGAAGATAACTCATCAAGAAAAATAGCAGAGGAAGAAATAATAAACTATAATATGTGTCACCTAAGGCCTCATCTTCTTATGACACATCTCAGTACTAATAATGAAATCCAATTACTTTATTTTCTCTTCCATATTGAGATTATATCTCATAATTTTTTGCCTACTTTTTCTATGACCTGATCCCACTATCTTACATGCCCATGTCCATCTGAAGGAAGCTAAAACCTTCCTTTATAAAAACAAAATTAATCAAAAATGCATTTTCCATGAATTATCCTCCACTCTAAAACCAGTTGTTTGCTGCACATGGAGCAAAGCCATATTGTAGGAGAAACATGATTTTCATGTACACAGTTACTATATTTATACTTAATCTATTTTGTTTTATGAAAGCTATTAATTTAGTTTATGTATGACATCTCCCAAACAGAATAAAAGGTGCTGGAGGGCAATGCATGTTCTTTAATTTATGTTGGTACCCAAGGCAGCATCCGGGATCATGCCATACAAATAATGGCTCCTCACTGAGTATTTTTTCACCAACTGTGCACTGTGGCACAACAATCATTCCAGTAGGCTACATGGTTTATGAAGGCTGAGTTCCCTCCTCATAGTAATATGTGTGCAACCTGTTTTACCATATCTAAATTGATCCAGGAAGCATATTTTTCTTGATATATGCCTCAAGCGGGATGCCATTATGGAAAGTCAAATTCTTGGTCAGAGATGTTACTTGGACTGTGCATATCTTACACAAACACTCCCGAATGCTTTGTGGATAAAAACACATTTTCTCTCATCCAGCGGAGTTACAAGTCAAGTGACTGCATGCATTTTGCTTGGGTTATCTTTTAAGCAGCCATGCAAAATATGCCATAGATTTCAGCACATTGTATGTCTAATCTCTTGATGTTGACATTTCTCTTCTAGAAAAATGAGAGGAAGGCATGTATTGCTAAAAGCTCAAGTAGTTGTATTTTCAGTGCGAAAATGTCACTGGCAGGTAAACCACAGGCTAGAAATGAGTCAGGACCTTTGAAGAGGACGCAAGTCATAGACTAAGAATCCAGGTCATATTTTCAAACTAATAGCATTTTGACAGACTCTATTGTCAAAATGCTGAAAAAATATCACAGATTTGTTGTAATCTAATCTATGCTTCCCTGGTTGATCTCAAAAGGAAAGACCATTGACTGTTAATGGGCCTTTGAAAATTCTCAAGATGTTCATATGCAGATACAAGTTTTAGTAAAAGTATAAATAAGACAATGTTATTTTTGTTTCTTCCCATATTTTTGTCTTCTTTGGAAAGAGATATGTATAGTCACATATTGTTTGTCTTTTCTTCACGAAAAGTTTCAAACATATACGAAGGGAAGACAACAGTGTCATGGAGTCCCATCCTCCCAAATCTACAGCCAGAAATGTTTTGTAATTATGTAATTTTAAACAAAAATCAGATTGCTCATAAAAACTGACAACTTATCAGCTTGTTGTTTTGTGGGTTTAATATCCTTGGTGGCTCAGCTGGTAGAGAATCTGCCTGCAATGTGGGAGACTTGGGTTCAATCCCTGAATTGGGAAGATTCCCTGCAGAAGGGAAGAGCTACCCACTCCAGTAATCTGGCCTGGAGAATTCCATGAACTATACAGTCCATGGGGTCTCAAAGAGTCGGACACAACTGATCAACTTTCACACACATACTCTCACACAATGTTATATTAAATATTAAGTATATTATTTAATTATTTTATATTAAATATATAGATCAATTATATCAGTTTTATTAAATACCTGTTAAAATAGCTTTAAGTGCCTTTAATATTTGTTGATATTACAGGAAAAAATCCAAATGGATATTTTATCAACAGCCCATTTCACCCCCCGCCCCCCATCAGATTAGAATGTCATTCTATCCAAAACTGGCTGTAACATCCACTGATTTTACTGGGGTTTTGTGAAATGTTCAAATCATACATTTTTTTTTTTAAGTCAAGTTCTATAAACCAAGAGGAATCTTGATGGAAAAAATCAAAGCAAGATGTTATTAAAATCTAACTATTATTCTTTTGTCCACTTGATGAGAAAGGGGTAAAGTTTGCTTTTTAGCAATGAGAAAATAATATTTTTTATTAGAGAGAGTCTAATATTATTATTATTTTATTAGAGAGAGTCTAATAATATTATTACATTATAAAAATAATATTTTTATTATTATAAAAATTTTATAATTTTTTTATTATAAGAGAGTCACCTAACACTCTTTTCACACTTACTCCTTAGATGACCATTTAGAAGTCATATAATTTATCTATTTATTTGTTCATATATTGACTCAAAAAATCATTGAATATTTTCCTGCTGCCACGCTGTGCTAAGCACTGGATTAGTAGTGAGCCATGCAGATGAGC
This sequence comes from Bos javanicus, assembly GCF_032452875.1. Classification (NCBI taxonomy): domain Eukaryota; kingdom Metazoa; phylum Chordata; class Mammalia; order Artiodactyla; family Bovidae; genus Bos; species Bos javanicus. Next base: position 80,906,254 of record NC_083879.1, read on the forward strand.
CCTAACTCCAATAGAATTTACAGATCAGTCAGACACTAAGAAACTCATTGCAATAAAAATGCAGATAATGGGAAAATAGTGGAGATAGAGCATGTTCTAGACAATTGTTAGCAGAGGATGCAATCAAGGCAATAAGTCAGCAGGCAGAAAAGTGAGTTTAAGAGGACTTTGCAGCTACATAAGTGAGGTGGGGTAGTCAGTTATTATAGGATATATCAATCAGAAAGAGTGAGGAGGAGAAAGACACAGAGAGTACATAATGCCTCTCTCTCCCTCTCTATTGTTTCTTAACTAGAGATGGATCAAAACCCAGTAAAATCAATTATCTTTTGATTTTATAGTGCTTCCCTTTAAAGAAAGTCTAGAGGTTCTACCAAAAAAAAAAAAAAAACTATCCTTTTGCTTCAGAATACTTTTTAAGTAGCAGAAAATATAATTTAGTATCTCAAATAATCTGTACTAATTTTTTCTTTACACCTTTTTTTTTTTTTCAGTAATCTTTGATCAAACTCCTGCCTGTTGTCACCTTGCTTTGAGCCTGTCCATTGCTATTTGGACATCAACTGAACCAACCACAGACAGCGTGGTACTGTAGTATTTACTACTGAAAAAAATCTCTATACGCAGATCTGTGAATTCACTTATCTAATGAATCTCTGTGTACCTGGACCCACGTAGTTCAAACCCATGTTGTTCAAGGGTCAAGTGTACCTTTTTAAAGTTCTCCTAACTTGTTTCTGTGCCTGTTGACTTACTGCCTTAAGTCCATTTCCCTCGCTGAAACCAGAGTAAATTCTCATCAAATTGGGTCAGTGCCCCTAACCGTCATGTCATTCAAGGTCGACTGTCCAAGCACGAAAGGAAGGAAACCGAGGTTCCCCAAACCACCTACTTGCTTTACTGTGTCCGACCTAACTTAAAACCGTATAAGATGTCTCAGCATGTGTATGATCATCTTAATCTCTAATTTTCAATGGGCTTGGAATATTTTCCAAAAGACTTCAAGTATACATACATCCTCTTTAAAGTGAATTTTGGTGTTCTCAGCATACTTTTTATGTGTAAATACCTCAGGGAAAATGGCAACATGGAAAAACATAACAATTTATATTTTCTTCTTTGAAGTCTTTTCCATAAAGTTAGCACAGTCATTTGAGTTGATTTGGAAAAGCTGCAAGTAACTGACAAGAAAATACTTGGTAGGCTCAGTCAGTTTCAACAACTGGTCAATTTAGGTTAAAGATAGGCAACCCCAGTAAATTAGTTTCAAATGAACTGCCATGATCAACAACAGCCACAACAACCTGTTATGTGGCTAACTTCAACTTTATCTTAGGATCCAGAGCTTAGGTGAGAAACTAAGATCCTAGTGTTTAATTTAGTTTTACTTTGAGTTTATTTAAAGGAATAATTCAGGTTTCTTTTCAAATGACTTCTTTATTTGATTCCACCATGAAAGAGCTCTGTTTACACAGAGGCCTTGGCATAGGATTTATTTGAATTTGAATTGAAATATGGGATGGTTCCAGAATCTATCATATTTACATTCCTGGCAAAACCTAAATTTTGCTGGAAGGCACATATTCCTCTGTGAACTGTGTAGGGATCTGAGAAATTTGGGTGTTTTCAAGTTCTTTTTGAGGTTACGAAAGCTTCCTAAAGGAAATATATTGTGGCTTTACAAATTTGAAGGTGACAATTATTTCAGTATGCCAAGATCACCATGGTTTTCTGTTGGTATTACTTCTCGGTATATGAAAGGGAAGACGTGAAACAGGAAACAGTTTTTCCCTAAAACTGTGCACTCTGGGTTGGCGAAATCAGCCAGTGTTATCCTACAATCCAAATACAGCATTTCGTGTATCACCGTAGTTTTTTTTTTAAGTAACATGCAGATTTAACCAGAGCAGGCCACTGATAGCAATGGTTGCCATACAGATATCTTCCCAAGGGTATTACTGAATATAGGAACAGTGTGTTTTTGAACAATCACACATTGAATAAATGTCTTTTGAAAGATATTTTTTAAAGGACCAGGAAGATGGATTATGTTTAAACTAAACTGTGTATTTCTTACAAACTTCCTCCTCCCCCATTCAGTCACTGTGAGAGTCTATCTAACTTAAGTCTTCCCTCAATGCTCCCATTTGGATTTTGTGTTCCTATAACACCTTGCCTTAATATTTGAATATCCCTAGATACTTGCCTATTTCCCTCCCTAGATGTTGAGAGCCTTAATAATAGGGACTGCACCTTATTCCTGAACATAGCAAACTCCTTCCTTGTAGGAGATAGAAACAGCTATTGCTTATTGACTAGAGGGAACACATCTTATTGGATTCAATTACCATATCCCTCTGTGAAAGTTAAAGTCAAAACTTGGCAATGTAGAGTGGCAATGTAATAAAACGGTGGGATTCAGGTTGTCCTCAGAATATTCCAGTAGTATTGATGGAGCACAGAACACACCTGGAGTAACACCTGTAGGACCAGTTTAAATTAAGTGTAGGAGAAATATTTGCTGTTAACCTTTCCATGTTCTCAAGTCTCTCTGAAAGATATTTGTGAATAGATGGAGATATGTTGCGGGACTACTTCTGTGTATTTTAACCAGATTACCAGGAATGAAAATCCCCATGTCATAACAAATGAACAGCAGGAAAAATGGTGTCATATTCTCCTTGCCACCATCCTCTCTTTTACAGTTACATAGAAAATTAGGAGGCCATTCGACTCAGGATATGGCATTTTTTTCAAACCCATCCCACTCAGATAGGTTGTAAAAAGGCCTTAAATACCCAACCCTGTTGTTTAACATAATAATTATATTTATTGTGATTTCTTCCATATTAATTGATATTAGTACTCTATAGCTGCTGTAACAAATGACCATGACCTTAGCATCTTAAAGCAGCACACATCTATTGTTCTACTCTTCTGGAGACCACAAGTCCAAAATCAGTCTAGCTCATTTTAAGCACCCCATAATGAGTTATTATGAGGGAATAGACATTTAAGCTCTTACTAAATATTAGAAAATGTATATAGTTGACAATTCTTCTTTAAAATACATGATATTTACTTTGCTAAAAGGTTAACAAGACAATTTATACCAGATTATATATGTCTTTCCTTCTTTGAGTCAAGGAAATCTAGGCTTTACTGAGGTTTGTACAAAGGTTTCTTATGATGTACTCTGCATATAAGTTAAATAAGCAGGATGACAATATACAGCATTGACGTACTCTTTTTCCTATTTGTAACCATTCTGTTTTTCCATGTCCAGTTCTAACTGTTGGTTCCTGAGCTGCATATCATTTCTCGAGAGGCTGGTCAGGTGGTCTGGTATTCCCATCTCTTTCAGAATTTTCCACAGTTTATTGTGATCCACACAGTCAAAGGCTTTGGCATAGTCAATAAAGCAGAAATAGATGTTTTTCTGGAACTCTCTTGCTTTTTCCATGATCCAGCAGATGTTGGCAATTTTATCTCTGGTTCCTCTAACTTTTCTAAAACCAGCTTGAACATCTGGAAGTTCATGGTTCACGTATTGCTGAAGCCTGGCTTGGAGAATTTTGAGCATTACTTTACTAGCATGTGAGATGAGTGCAATTGTGCGGTAGAATGAGCATTCTTTGGCATTGCCTTTCTTTGGGATTGGAACGAAAACTGACCTTTTCCAGTCCTGTGGCCACTGCTGAGTTTTCCAAATTTGCTGGCATATTGAGTACAGCACTTTCACAGCATCATCTTTCAGGATTTGAAACAGCTCAACTGTAATTCCATCACCTCCACTAGATTTGTTCGTAGTGATGCTTTCTAAGGCCCACTTGACTTCACATTCCAGGATGTCTGGCTCTAGGTGAGTGGTCACACCATCGTGATTATCTTGGTCATGAAGATCTTTTTTGTACAGTTCTTCTGTATATTCTTGCCACCTCTTCTTAATATATTCTGCTTCTGTTAGGTCCATACTATTTCTGTCCTTTATCAAGCCCATCTTTGCATCAAATGTTCCCTTGGTGTCTCTAATTTTGTTGAAGAGATCTCTAGTCTTTCCAATTCTGTTGTTTTCCTCTATATATTTGCATTGATCGCTGAGGAAGCGATCTTCTTATCTCTTTTTGCTATTCTTTGGAACTCTGACTACAGCATGAGAAGCACTGGGCTGGAAGAAGTACAAGCTAGAATTAAGATTGCAGGGAGAAACATCAATAACCTTAGATATGCAGATGACACCATCCTTATGGCAGAAAGTGAAGAGGAATTAAAAAGCCTCTTGATGAAAGTGAAATAGGAGAGTGAAAAAGTCGGCTTAAAGCTCAACATTCAGAAAATGAAGATCATGGCATCTGGTCCCATCAGTTCATGGGAAATGGATGGGAAACAGTGGAAACAGTGTCAGACTTTATTTTGGGGGGCTCCAAAATCACTGCATTTGGTGATTGGAGCCATGAAATTAGAAGACACTTACTTCTTGAAAGGAAAGTTATGGCCAACTTAGATAGCATATTCAAAAGCAGAGACATTACTTTGCCAACAAAGGTCCGTCTAGTCAGGGCTATGGTTTTTCCAGTAGTCATGTATGGATGTGAGAGTTGGACTGTGAAGAAAGTTGAGTGCCGAAGAATTGATGCTTTTCAACTGTGGTGTTGGAGAAGACTCTTGAGAGTCCCTTGGACTGCAAGGAGATCCAACCAGACCATTCTGAAAGAAATCAGCCCTGGGATTTCTTTGGAGGGAATGATGCTAAAGCTGAAACTCCAGTACTTTAGCCACCTCATGTGAAGAGTTGACTCATTGGAAAAGACTCTGATGCCGGAAGGCATTGGGGGCAGGAGGAGAAGGGGACGACAGAGGATGAGATGGCTGGATGGCATCACCAACTGGATGGACGTGAGTTTGAGTGAACTACAGGAGTTGTGATGGACAGGGAGGCCTGTCGTGCTGCGATTCATGGGGTGGCAAAGAGTTGGACATGACTGAGTGACTGAACTGAACTGAACTGATACAAAGGTTAGTGTGGAAGATTGCTCTTTGAAGCTTATGAAATGCTACAACTCTTCACCTATAAAAAGATAAATAAAATAGTTGCCTTCTATCTGCTTATTTATTTAAAGCAACCATGGGGAACCAGGTATGTTGATACTAAGCTTTACAGGAAAATGATATGGAAATGCCGATTAGAATCTAACAAAATCACACATTGCTTCAGGTTCAGCTGGTCCACAGCTGGAATTGAATCTCTAAACCGTAATTAGTGAAAAAAAAAAAAAAAAAAAATATATATATATATATATATATATATCCAAAACTCTGTTATTTCTCTCCTTACAGGAAAGAGAAACATGAAAAATACAGACAAAGACTTCCTTCCCTATGGGAAGCCAAGTTGAACCAATTTCATTAAAGAAACTAAGCCAGTTTTATAATAGGACAAAAGGAGAATTATATGCGTAGCTATGTTGACAAAACTGAAACACAAACACAATCTATTTTGCTTTTTAACAAATCACTTGTTCTGATTCTCCATGAAATTACAGCTATTTGCTGAGGTATACTTTTCAAAGTTGCAATATCCTGGAGTTTTAATAATAAGAAGAAATCCTAGACACTAGACCACCAGGGAATCACTATAATAAAAAATCAATGAACAATTATTTACCTTGTGTATACTTCCTAATTACAGTCCCCTTGGAGTCTCTCATCAATTATCATTATTTAATTTAAGGAGTACTCATACCTTTTCTTAGAAACACATGATTTTGAAAGATGTTTAGATAATTTTATCAGACACACAATGTAGTATAATATTTTTCTTCTTGAATTTACTTAAGGCTAAATATGAGGAAATTAAAGAGTTATTTTCCTATATTACTGGCTGCTTCTGTATTCATCATTCTTGTATATAGAGCAGAGCTGGCAAGTATTCATTTAAATATGAATAAGGAGAGTGAATTTAGGCGTAGGAAGTCACTGTATGTGCTTGTCTAGTACACTCTCTTTTATCTGTAACTCTTTGATTTGAGGAAGCAGAGATTAGTAAATATATTGCCATATTTGAGTGTAATCTTAACACTATGGTTAGTGTGTTTGTATATACAAATATATATATGTATATATACATACATGAGATGAATTGTGTTCCCTTTTTCAGTCCTGAGCTTTCAAGGATTGTTATAAAGTATTAGATTTTGGAAGACAGGATTTCTTAAACAAAGGTCATTGGACAATCATCTTAATGAGAAGCCTTTGACCATTCATGACTTAAATCTAATTTATTGAATTACTGTATAGCATCAGGGACTCTACTCAAAACCCTGTAATGACATTTATGGGAAAAGTTTCTAAAAATGAGTGGATATATGTGTAGGTATAACTGATTCATTTTGCTGTACACCTAAAATCAGTACATTATAAATAAACTCTATGCCAATAATTTTTTTTTAAGTTGATTTATCTCAGTACTGAGTTCTGAGAAAGTGAGTCCAGTACAGAAACTTTATGGTAGATAAATACTGAAATTGACCCTTTGTTCTCTACATTTACTAACCTAACCATGTCATTTGCTTGATCTTTTTCAAGTCTTTTCTACAATGACCCACCAAATGGCCAGTTGGAGAATTTTCTTGAATATCATCACTATCTGTACATTTTGTAACTCAGCCAGCTTTGCTCTCTGGTGACTTCAGGAGGCTACCAGTCAGATCAGTTCTCTGGTTTGAGTACACAGTACTCAAAACAAAAGGAATCTTGTTGGAATGAATGCAGATCTTCAATCACAGGCCTTGGTAAACAGAGACAGTGTTGAATTTTAACCCTTCTAGCTTCACAGGTCAAGAGCCCTGGACCACTGCCCAAGCTGTACACCCAGACCCAATAGCCTCATGTTGACATGTTGCTTATATGTGGGCAGGTATAATTGAGCCCAGGCATTGGAAACTTGAATTCATTATTAAACTGCTTTAGTCAACTTAAATAGTCATTCAGTGAAAAAAAAAAAAAAAAAGCCAAACCATTCTATTTAAAATAAGCTTATAAAAGTATCTATGTTATAGAACTTCCTCCAGAAGAGTAAATCTTTCCCATTTTTTTATTATGCAATCCTTAAATTTTAGTTTTTAGTCATTATGAATATAAGTGAAATTGAGAATAAAGACCTTATAAACTCAAGGTTGTCTTATATGTGCACTTTTATTTAACACCAATTTACACTTAAAAAATGTTAAAATAAATTACACCACTGGGTCTAATGGTGAGTTAGATGACCTTCAGTTAGGCTATCTAATTTAAAATCATAACTCTGTATTGTCTCTAGCAAGTGAATCTTTCTAAGGCTTAATTTCTCCATTTGTGAAAAAGAAAATAATGAGATTGCCTATCAGGTTTTTACTGCAAAATAAATGAGAAATTTCATCTGACACATATAGGATAGTGTTTGACACATGGTATATACTCAATAACTTGATACTTCATTATTATTAATTTAAACTCAAGCAATATTAAGAAATGTTATTTAAATATTGATAATTCATTAGCATCCTCTGATAGAATGGATAACTTTCATAATATTAAAATACCCACTCAATTTTTGATTAAACATTTAAAGAACATGAGAATCAGTGCTACATCTCATGGGTGCTTAGTCATCTCCGATTCTTTGCAACCCCATGAACTGTAGCCCACCAGGCTCCTTTGTCCATGGGATCCTCCAGGAAAAGGATACTGAAGTGGGTTGTCATTTCCTCTACAGTGGATCTTCTTGACCCAGGGATCAAACCCAAGTGTCCTACACTGGCAGGGGATTCTTTACCACTGAGCCCCTGGAGGTCATCAATATAATAGGATATGAAAGACTTGTATGTCGCCTCCTCCCTGGGACACCTGTAATGTCAGCTGCCGTAACCAGGCACCTGCATAACTTGTCCTCCTCCTCCTTTCTGGACTGAACCTTCTTGTTATATATCAATTTTCTCTTCATATGAAATTGCCAGTAGGAGAGTGAAAAAAAATCTTAATCCATTCATCCTTCACACTGATCCACACTGAATCAGTGTGAAGATTTACCTACTTATTTTCCTCTTTTATTTCATGGTAGAAGATATTTCACATAGTTCACTGACAAAAGAGTTCTCAGGAAAATAGAAATACTGAATTTAAATGAATGACTTTCTTCAAGCATTTAATTCATACTGAACTGCCTCCTACCATCACTAAGGGAAACAGCAACAGGAGAGTAAAATCTCACTTGACTCAAATAGTCTCTGTTTAAAAAAAAAAATGATGGTAAAAGAGCCCAGCCTTATAGGTCAGGGAATTGCTAAGAAAAAAAATGAATAAAAAAGTCATTCCTTTCCTATTTATCTCACTTCAGAATTAATCTCTTCCTTTCCTGTAAAAGACTTCCCTGGTGGGTCAGATGATAAAGAATCCCCCTGCAATGGAGGAGACCTAGGTTCGATCCTTGGGTTGGGAAGATCCCCTGGAGAAGGGAAAGGCCACCCACTCTAGTATTCTGGCCTGGAGAATCCCATGGACAGAGGAGCCTGGGGGGCTACATACCATGGGGTCGCAAAGAGTCGGACACGACTGACTGAGTGACTAACACTTTCCTGCTAAAACTTTTACATGCATTTTTCTCAGAGTGTAGTTTTTATGGATCTCAAGTATTACCTGTTATGCAAATTAAAAATAGAAAAGAGATGTGATGAATTATATCTCAACTCAACTGCTTTACATGAGAAAACTTTAGGTGGAGAATGGTTTTTTAGGTAAGTGTTGATATAAAATCTTATAATAAAATATATAAAAATACTGTATAATATATGAAGTCAATTATCTTTATGCATGCAGTTTGTAATGGCAAACTCCTATGCATGATAGAATTCCCCATGGTCTCTCTTCATTAAGGGTATCACACTTGAATGCAAAGACAAAAAAAAAACAGTGATTCTACATCTAGAATTTTACCACCTTAAAATAAGTGTTTAAGGGTACATAATAGTTACCTGTTTTTTTTTTTTTTTTCCAGAATTAGTTTTGTTTTTACTTGCATATGTTTTTAAGTTGCAGACAATGTTCCTAGGTGTAACCTTATGCCATCGACCTCACAATAGCTGCTAGGCTTCCCAAGCAGCACAGTGATCAAGAATCGGCCTGTCAGTGAAGGAGACTTGAGACTCAGGGTGGATCCCAGCGTTGGGAAGATCCCCTGGAGAAGGGAAAGGCAACCCACTCCAGTATTCTTGCCTGGGAAATCCCATGGACAGAGGAGCCTGGGGGGCTAGTCCATGGGGTCACAAACGAGTCAGATGCAACTGAGCAGAGACACAGCACACAATCCCTAAGACATTCAATACGAGTGTGCGTTCCAGTGGTGTGGTTGCTGTTGTTTAGTACAGAGTATGTAACAGTTTTCTACTGAGAATTCCTTACATTTTGATCAGGTTTTAATTTCTCACTGCCTCATTGTCTTGATTCCTCAAACCAGTCTTTGCTTTTTCATCCTTGCTTCATGTGGATCCATGTTTTCTAATGAGCTCTGCTACATTTTGCTATATGTTGTTGTCAGTGAATGCATGTGACTGTCACAGCTCCTGGGAAGGGGCCTGGAGCCAGGTGGGGATCAAGGGCCTATCCAACTAAGCCAGCCAGAGACAAACCAGCTTCCAGGGTGCGCTAGTTGAGAGAACTGACCTCCTCATTCATCTGTTCTGTGTGCTTGACTCTTACCTAAAACAGGTTGATGTAGAAGGAAAGTAATTATTTCATAGGTACCACTGGTTTAAAAATGCTAGGACTTCATTTAATGTATATACTTAAAATAGTATATAAAATAAATAAATAATATATATTATATTATATATGCAATTATATATAAAATATATATTATATATTTAAAATTATATATATCTATATATGTATCTTTGTGATCCCATGAACTGCATCTTATCAGGCTCCTCTGTCCATGGAATTCTCTAGGCAAGAGTACTGGAGTGGGTTGCCAATGCCTTCTCCGGGGTATGTATATATAAATATATATGCTGCTGCTAAGTCACTTCAGTTGTGTCTGACTCTGTGAGACCCCATAGACGGCAGCCTACCAGGCTCCTCTGTCCCTGGGATTCTCCAGGCAAGAATACTGGAGTAGGTTGCCATTTCCTTCTCCAGGGGTTTGTATATATATGCATATATATATATATAGGCGTGTACATATATAGTTCACAGCTAATATCTGAGAAAACCCAGGCTAGAGCTTCAACTATCTTCCCTTGGCCTCTCTCTTCCTTGCCATCTGCTTAAACTAGTTCACTGGTTAACCAGTTATGAATGACAAAATTCTTCAGGCTGCATCTACATTAAGGGTATCAGTTAACTGGTGGTGTATAAGAATGGAGAAGGAAATGGGTTCCAGCAGCATGGAGGAGAGTCACGTTAGCCCATCCCCTCCTTCAGAACCCCTCTGGCCCCATCTGTGATGGGGAACGTCCTACTCTCTGTCTCTCTCCAGGTGGGAAATCAACTCACAGTGAAAATCGCAGGTCACGTCCACAGCCATGGACTGGCCTACTCCTTTCATTTTGGCCTTTCAAGCTAATTTATGTTTTAGTCAAGCCCAGTAAAAAATCTCCTCTCCTGTGGCTATCAGAAATCTATTGTTATTGAGCATTTGCCTTCAGAGAAAATTTAGTTTCTTATGCACTTACATATATGTTGTTAAAAACTTACCACCGCTCAAACATAGTCATTGAGCATGGTGATTTGGGTAGGACCTATGAGCAAGTCTCCTCTTTGTAAACTAAAAGAGAGGAATCTTGTGTATATTCATGCACTGATAAACCTTGGTATTCCAAATGACAAAAGTTGTAATGAGAAATGCGTTCCATCTTATAAGTAAACGCCTCACCGTCGCCTTCTAGTTCTATTTCAAAACCACTGAGGAGGATTTTGTTTGTCTCTTAATAGCTTCAGGTGGGAGACCTAAATATTTAATGAATTCCATCAGTGCAAAGCATAGTTGTTAAATACAAACTTTGTCTGCTGTTTGAGATGAAGGAAGAACATTTTGGTTTGTTTGTGTTGGCAAGATTTTGAGTTGACTGTGCTTTGCGACTCTGCTCATATTTAAACTGCTTATCTAAGATTGCAGAACTCTGCCCCTGAACTCTGAAAGTGAGGTACCATGGCATTCCTCTTTTCATTCTCATCTTCTTTTATATTTTAAAAATAATTTATTTCTCTTGACACAGATTCCTGGCCACACCATTCCAGAAGACGTTCACCAAAAGAAAAATAATATATATATATTTTTTTTTCTTTAAGAGGCCATCTGAATGTGTGAAAACTCTTATTTTGTGAAGCAGTTTTAAAAGAAGAAAAAAGAAAGAATGAGTTCTCTGGGGGTCCAGTGGTTAAGGCACTGAATTTTTACTGCCATGGGTGCAAGTTCCATCCCTGGTCAGAGAACTAAGATTCCACAAAACACGTGATGGGAACTAAATTAAGTAACTAACTAATTAGACATACTATTACATACATCATAGCACAATGGGGAGCCTCAGAGAAAACAGTCAAACAATATACATACACACAGTACATTTTCAAAATAAATTAATTAAATTTTTAAAAGAAAAGAAAAAAAAAGAAGAAAGAAAACTGATTGACAAGAGATATATTGACAATCATTTGTAAGTTTTCAGTGTAAACAAACAAAAATCCATGATTGTGTTCTCTCCTCAGGAAACTGAATTTTCCTTTGTTTTTGCTGGTTGGATGGAGGTGTGGTTAGTTTTCTCTGCAGAGAAAAATCAATGCACTAGACCCTTGAAGTGGAGAAGGCAATGGCAACCCACTCCAGTACTCTTGCCTGGAAAATCCCATGGATGGAGGAGCCTGGTGGGCTGCAGTCCATGGGGTCGCTAAGAGTCGGACACGACTGAGTGACTTCACTTTCACTTTTCACTTTCCTGCATTGGAGAAGGAAATGGCAACCCACTCCAGTGTTCTTGCCTGGAGAATCCCAGGGACAGGGGAGCCTGGTGGGCTGCAGTCCACGGGGTCGCAAAGAGTCGAACATGACTGAGCAACTTCACTTTCGCTTTCACTTTCATGGATTGTTATGCCATAACATAATTTTTATTCCACTGATTAGCTGTTGTGGGGTAAACACCTTTTGGGGTGTGCAAATCCAGCTGAAAGTTTCCTGAGGTGGGAGAGACATTTCCAAGCCCCTCTCTTTTTATCACATCATAATGTCTTTGCCTTCAGGTGCTAATGGTGAATTCAAAATCCACGTAAAAATTGTCAACTAAAACATGCATCCATTATGGTCTCAAGTAGATATTCAAACTGTGAAGCAGTGAATATCCACCCTCCTCCACCATCTCCATGCAGAAAGTGGCACATTCGTCATTAACAGTATATTCACCAAGAGAATCTAGGACTCTGACAGTGAATGGAGCAAGATTCTATATGATCTTACCACCCCCACCCCAGGTCCTCAGGCTGCCTTCTGTCTGTGGAAAAACTTGAGCCAAAAAATAAGTTTCATCAGGGAAGGGAGAAAATGTGGAAACAAAGGAAAACAAAAGAGACCAAATAATAATAGTTTAGTGATTATCGATGGCACCCCACTCCAGTACTCTAGCCTGGAAAATCCCATAGGCGGAGGAGCCTGGTAGGCTGCAGTCCACAGGGTCTCGAAGAGTCGGACATGACTGAGCAACTTCACTTTCACTTTTCACTTTCATGCATTGGAGAAGGCAATGGCAACCCACTCCAGTGTTCTTGCCTGGAGAATCCCAGGGACTGGGGAGCCTGGTGGGCTGCCATCCATGGGGTCGCACAGAGTCGGACATGACTGAAGTGACTTAGCAGCAGCAGCAGCAGCATTGGCTATAGCAGAGAAGAAAATGGCAACCCACTCCAGTATTCTTGTCTGGAGAACTGCATGGACAGAGAGGAGCCTGGTGGGCTATGGTCTGTGGGATCGCAAACGGTCAGACACGACTGAGTACACAGCACACACACACGGCTAGAGACAACATCTTGAGCCATGTCCTTTGAGCTGTCTTGTAGAGACTGAAACCTACCCCCCCCCACCACCCCAGGTGGAAGAAGTTAATCTACATGAGGACTAGATTGTAGCCATGACATACACTGCTGCAACTCTGAGTATGGACCTCAAGGAAGTGGGAACAAACCGACCCTGTAAATGAAGATTAACTTTGCCTAAAATAATCAAAATCACTGCAGATGGTGACTGCAGCCATGAAATTAAAAGATTCTTACTCCTTGGAAGGAAAGTTATGACCAACCCAGACAGCATGTTAAAAAGCAGAGACATTACTTTGCCAACAAAGGTCCATCTAGTCAAGGCTATGATGTTTCCAGTAGCCATGTATGGATGTGAGAGTTGGACTACAAAGAATGTTGAGTACCAAAGAACTGATGTTTTTGAACTGTGGTGTTAGAGAAGACTCTTGAGAGTCCCTTGGACTACAAGGAGATCCAACTAGTCCATCCTAAAGGAGATCAGTCCTGAGTGTTCATTGGAAGGACTGATGTTGAAGCTGAAACTCCAATACTTTGGCCACCTGATGAGAAGAGCTGACTCATTTGAAAGGACCCTGATTCTGGGAAAGATTGAAGGCAGGAGGAGAAGGGGGTGACAGAGGATGGCATCAGTGACTCAATGGACATGAGTTTGGGTAGGCTCTGGAAGTTGGTGATGGACAGGGAGGCCTGGCATGCTGCGGTTCATGGGGTTGCAGAGTCGGATACCACTGAGCAACTGAAATGAACTGAAATGAAAATAATCAACATGATACTGGTCAGACCATCAATGACTAACTTCAAGATGAGTGTTAGAGTTGGCTGTGCTGTTTCTGATTGAAGCCCCCTCCCTCTGTCTATAGAAGCTCTTAAGCACTGATTGTCAGAGTAGGGATGTCAGCCTTTGGACAGGAGTCCACATCCCACCCCCAGTTGCCAGCATCCATAATAAAACAAACTTTCCTTCCCACCAACCGGGTCTCTCTATTCCTCTGGAGTGGCAAGCAGCCAGACCCCACTTCAGGCAACAATGGGACAATGAGACGGTGTTCGAGGGGCCATGACTAGTGGCCAGCACGCTTGGCTGTTTCTCTCATGAAAGCCCCTATGATCCTCGTGAAGAGCGCTGGCATTTCCTTTCTTTCTTTGCTTCCCAGGGCCTGACCTGGTGCTAAGCAGCAGACCGGGAAACAGTGCCGGGTGCGCAGAGATTAAAGATAGCTTCACAGTTCAGACAGCACATGCTGTGTCCCTGAAGTTACAGAGGAATGGATGTAAAAACTGTAAAAAGCGAAGGTAAAGGTAGCAAAAAATAAAGGAATAAGTGCTGTTGGTGAATGGTCAGACCGGGACTAAGGAAAAGAAACAGGATGCGCAGAAACACACGCAGGGACGAGAAGAAATGGTACCACCGGAGGAGAGGAGGAGGAGGCAAGTCTTCTGTGGGAAAGACGACCCAGGAGGGCGTGGGAGGGAAGTGGTCCTGCCAGACCGCCCGCATCCTCCGAAACAGGTAAGGGATGAGGGGTGCCGTCCTTGGGCACAAACGTGGCGTTGTCAAAGATATGATTGGAAGCAAGGACTAAGGGCTTATCAAGGATTAAAGGAAAGTCAGTTGAGGCCACATTGCCAAGACAGGAGAGGAGTTAGGGAAAAGTCTAGGATGCAAACTATGTGGTTTTCATGTCTGGTCTCTCTGCCTGCCCAGCAAATGAGTTTATATGTGCCATTTTTCTAGATTCCACATCTACACATTCATATACACTATTTGTTTTCTCTTTCTGACGTCACTCTGTATGACAGCAGACTCTCCGTCTATCTCCATCTCTACAAATGACCCCAATGCATTCCTTTTTAGAACTGAGTATTGGGGGAGAGGGGAGAGTAGGATGAACTGAGAAAGTCGGATTGACATAGAAACACTACCCTGTGGGAAATAGATAACTAGTGAAAAGCTGCTGTACAGCCCAGGGAGCTCCGCTCAGCGTGATGACCCAGAGGGGTGGGGGTGGGATATATGTACACATGTATCTGATTCACGTCATTGGACAGAAGACCCTCACATAATATTGTAAAGCAATGATACTCCAATAAAAAGAAGTATGTAGTTTATGATATCCACAATGGGGAGTGATGGAAGGCTCATAGGCACCTTACTGATGTTGTAGAAATGTACAGAAATGTACACGAAATGTACAGACACCAAGCAAGTGTCTGTAAAGTCATATGTTCAGTAAATCCTGATTCTTCCCCGGCTCCAGATGGTGTGCATGGCCAGGAATTCATAGTGAGTGAGATACAACCCTCGTGCCACAAGATAGAATGGAGACATGCAGAGAATCTACAGAAAAGAGGGTCTGTGGGCAGTCAGCTGTGATGTTCTCCAGATTTAAAGTGAAAGGACTTGATTGAGGAAAGGAAAGTCAGTCTTCTGTGTTTGGTTTTGTCTTCCTTATCTGGGGGGGAGTTGCTTTTGTCTCTGTGTTTTAGTGAAGTAAGCCATATTTAACAAATACTTGGGAATAGGAGGGTAAATTGGGGGGAATATACACAACTGACATGGACTGTGGGTTTCAAAAATCAGCTGTTGTGAAAATCGTGGGATGGGAATGAATGAAAAAGAAGACCAATGAGCAGGGGAAGTTTTGTGATGGGGGATTACTTTTTATTTATTTCATCAACTACTAAAACTACAGAGTATACTTTCATAAAGATTTCTCTGTATTTTCCCCAGTTATTTTCGATGTCCCTGAATTGTACCTACCAGAATTCACATAGAACATGTGACTCGGAGATTTTCTCTAAGTTGTTCTTCCTGAATTACTCCAATGAGATGATGATACTTGAGCAGGCTATGTGGGAAGCCGTGTGGGTAAGTGTGTGCATATGAGTGCATATTCTCTGCTTCACTGTAAAGAACAGAACCTACTTTCTAGTAAACATTAATGTGAAACAGGTTGAATTTTACTTTAACTTCAAATAAGCTCATATTGGATAACTATATTTTGCAAAAAAAAATTTACAGCAAGGAAATGATAAATCACCATCAATTTAAAGCACACCATGTGTCTAACTATACAATCCTCTCAAACTCCCAAACTTGTACGAACGAGTTACTAGACATCACTGGAGTTTGCTTTCTTATCTTTGAAATGAGTAGGTTGGCTCACACAGTTTTTACATATTTTTCTATTTCTATTGGTGAGTCTGATTATGTGTAACAAAGACTTTCAGGGAACGTGATCTATTTGTTTGCTGTTTCCTGTAAAATTGAAAAATGTTTGCAGAGTCTTTCCCTATCTCACTGACCCCTGTTAGGGGGAAAAAAGTCTATGTGCTGTGTGGAAATCACCACCTTCCTTCTGGTAACCTGCTCTACTGGTTCCATCTAGGTTATCTGCCAGTGTTATAGGTTGTGCACCCTGCAATGGGCCAAACATCCTATTTAAGCCACCTCATTCCCCCCAAAATAGAAGAAAATCTATTCCCAGCATCACAGCATCCCCCATCAATTTAGTGTAAATGTATGTGTGTGTGTGTTGAGGGGAAGGAGTTATAGGGAAGTGTAGGGATGCCTTTTAAGATCAATAAAAAGAGGAGTCAGTTTCTGCTTTCATTTAAAATATTTGCATTCTCTATATTAGTAAATCATTAATTATCCAGATATCAGTAATAGTTCCCTGTGTGTGCATGCTCAGTCATGTCTGACTCTTTGCAGCTCCATGGACTGTAGCATGTCAGACTCCTCTGCACATGGAATTTTCCAGGCCAGAACACTGCAGGTTGCATGAGCTTCTCCAGAGGATCTTCCCCACCCAGGTATGGAACCTGAGTTTCTTGTGTCTCCTTCTTTGGCAGGTGGATTCTTTTCCACTAGTGCCACCTGGGAAGCTCCTAATAGTTTCTTAGTCCTTCGGTATTTTGATCAATTTAAATCAAACCACCCTCTATCCAAATTCCTGGAAAAAGTCTGTTGCCCTGCCCAAGAATTCTATAAATTCCAGAATTTGACATATACAAAGTAGACTCCGGTTCCAAGTTTCTCGGCAGCTATTTTCTTGTTTCTTTCCCATCCCAGAGTGGGAACTTAGCCTCTTTTCCTTCATTGCCTCAAGACAGGAGAGGAAACAATTCCTTTCAAATTTATTTTGAAACTCAATACCTCACCCTTATAAACTAGATTTTAAACAACATTATATACATAGCATGTCAATGTAGCAAAGTTCACTGTTCGGAAAACCCCATTTGTTGTTCCCCCAAGGGGACATTATTTCTGGGTGCTTGACTCTGTAATTTCCGGTTGCCTGCCATCCTGCCTACCCTCCTTTTACACTTTACTCTTTGGCGCCCCCTCATTTCTATTCAATTCTGCTGTCTCCCTTAAACCCTTCATTTTAGAATCCCCTGTTCCAAATTCTAAGTGCTTGGCAATGTATTTACCTGAACAAAGACATCTCTTTCCTGAGGACTCCAGGGACACTCATGAAAATAATAGATACACACATCCATGTCTGTGCGTGTGTGCGTGCCCACAAACCCTGATTCCTGTTCCATCAAGCTTTAGTACGTTCTAAACTCTTGGGGAAACTGTGCCATTCCATTAAAAGACACCCATAATGATGGTTCCCTGATGTGATATTGAAGTTGATGCCAGTCTTTGTTTGGGGGTCACAAGAGGACACTGAGTAGAGCAAAGCCAGTTACCTGGGAGTGCCAGCCTGCTCTGTGACCCACTTCCCCACATTTTAAACTTTGCTCCTGTATCTCACCTGGCAGGGAGCGAGAACAGGGCTGGCATCTGACCTGCTGGCAGCAAGCCTGCCGGGGAGAAGGTGTTGATCCCTTGACAGGTGTTACCTGCTTTCCCCTTTATGTCTCTGTGGCTACAGGAAGGTTCAAAGAATAAGAAATGATCATTCTTGGCCCTTGAGATTACGGATAAGCCCCTGTATTCCATCCTGTGGCAATTTTGGGGGGAATAGCCTTGCCAGTCATGTGTGGTACATGTGAGCTACATGTGTGAACATGTAGTACATTATACTTCTCACATGTGGCTCAGACGGTGAAGAACCACCTGCAATACAGGAGACCCCGGTTCCATCCCTGGTTGGGAAGATCCCCTAGAGAGCAGATCTTCCCTAGAGAAGGGAATGGATGCCCACTCTAGTCTTCCTACCTGGAGAATCCCCATGGACAGAGGAGCCTGGTGGGCTACCATCCACGGGATCTCAAAGAGACATGACTGAGAGACTCACACTTTCACTTTTCTAAAAATGTCGATTTTATTTATTTATCATTTATTTTCGGCTGCATCAGGTTTCAGCTGCAGCGTGGGGGTTTCTCTCTAGTTGTAGTGCTCAGGTTCCAGAGTGTGCAGGCTCTGTAGCTGTACTGTATGGGCTTAGTTAACGCTAGGCCATGTGAGAGCTTAATTCGCCAACCAGGGCTTGAACCTGCATTCCCTGCTTTGGAAATGCAGAGTCTAAACACTAGACCACAAGGGAAGCCCACTCACATGAATTTTAAACTCAGCCATGAGGAAATGAGCCAAGTTATAAACAAGGGAGCACATCAAGGTCATCATTGGGTGCTTTTAAAATACCAAGCAGTGCTAGAAAGAATCCTTCTGTCAATGCAGAAGATGCAGGAGATGCAGGTTCGAACCCTGAGTCGGGAAGGTCCCCTGGAGGAGGAAACGGCAACCCACTCCGGTATCCTTGTCCGGAAAATCCCATGGACACAGGAGCCTGATGGATTATGGTCCTTGTGGTCTCAAAGAGTCACACACAACTGAAGTGACTGAGGACACGTGCCAGAAAATACGCTTTAAAAGAAAAAAAAAAAATTGACCTTTTTCCCCAATTAAATCTTTTCAATAGATCTCTCTCAAACAGTGGTCATTATTTTCCTTTTCTATCTTCCTGACTTTCTTTTTTAGGTCTAATTAATTTAAGGAAATAGACATGGTATTCATAAAACAGGTATGGGACAATGGAGCTCAGATTACTAGTTATCATTAAAGAGCTGGTACAATTCATTTTGAAAGTCTGCCTTCGACCAAATTAACTAAACTATGATTTATGCCACTCGGTCTTGTGATGCTTAGATTCTAGGAATAACAGAGCAAAAATATTTTGTCCATTTGGTGAAGTCTCATTGAAGGTATATTCATAAGCTGACAAAGTGTGATGTAAAGGCTAGGATTCAAGTTATCCTGTTGTTTCAAAGGGCTTCCCTGGTGGCTCAGATGGTAAAGAATCTGCCTGCAATGCAGGTTTGATACCTGGGGAGGGAAGATCCCCTGGAGAAGGAAATGATAACCCATTCCAGTATTCTTGCCTGGACCCTGAAGGTTTACGTAATCCCGATCATGAGGCTCTCCAACTGAAATTTCATATTGAGCTCTGATTACAAAACGACCTGAGCTCTGGATTTAAAAGTCAGTTGAAGTTTCACTTTTGGCCTCATTATCTCAGTGCTCTAGGGTTTTTGTTTGTACTAGACTAGACCGGCCCCCTGCTTTCCTGTTCTCAAAGTCTGTTTGGACAAGCGTACCAAAATACCTTAACCGAAGACACCAGCTAGAAGAGGAACCTACTTTTTTCTCCCGTTGACCACAAATCTTGTTTCCTTTCTGTTACTTTTGTCACCTAGGCTCTATGTGTGTTAACCATTCTAAGTGACTCATTCTTGGTGACTTCAATAAAGATGGTCACTTGCCATGTGGCTGTTGAAATATTACCAGGTAAAGAGCCATCTCATTAGAAAAGGCCCTGATGCTAGGAGAGATGAAGGCAAAGGGGGACGGGGGTGACAGAGGATGGGGAAGTTAGATATCATCACTAACTCAATGCACATGAATTTGAGCAAACTTTAGGAGACAGTGAAGGACAGGGAAGCCTGGCGTGCTGTAGTCCATGGGGTCACAGAGTTGGACAACTCAGCGACTGAACAACAACACAGTGTAAAGGGAGGGCCCTATCCAACAAAGGAGCCACTTATATCTGCCTCGGTGATGCATGCTGCCAATTCTTGCCAATCCATCTGGCTCAGTTCCACAAATTGAATATTTGATGACTAATCGCAAATGCATTAAATCCTTGTTCTTCCACAAAAGCAGTTTCGGGAAGCTCAACCTTTGAAAAGCCATGCTTTCTCTGCCTGAACGTGAAACTAGTAATGAAGGCAATAGAGCTTGTTCTAAGCGGAGATGGCTGCAGGGCTTGCGGCAGTCGCTTTGGAAGCCCTCAACGTTTAAAAGCATCGAAGCTACTTGAGGACAGTGCACGTGGCACCCTTCCAGGCTCGTAACTACCAACACAGTCCTGGCCTCGCACCCTCACCTCCCGGTTATTATCAGCTGTGACTAACCCCGTAACCACCTAAGAGAACAATGGCATTTTTTTTTTTTTTTGGTTGTTGTTTCATCCCAGGGTGAAAGAACAATCTTGGCACACTTTTTATGGGTGACTCAGACAGGCCTTCTCAGAGTACTAATAAGGAGAAGGATTTGATGTGGATGGTGAGATTTCCTCCACCACCAGTGGGAGCTCCTTACCTAAATGTTTCCCTGAGTTCATCTACTTGATCGTGAATTTCAGCCCCTGAAGAGAAGGAGCAGACAGCTGCAGACACAGCGCGTGTGTGTGCTTCTGCGTGTGTGCCCTTGTATGATTTTAAAAGTGTTAAGAGAACAGAAGAGAAATCCAGAAGGGAATGATACTGCCAGCAAAAGAAGCACGCACTGTAATAACGAGAGCGTTCTGAAATGATTACATCACTACGCTGACTTAAAATTGCCCCCGGACTCTCCCCTCGCTGTCAAAATTGCCTCCTTGTTGGTTGCAGTCAGAAAGGACCTTACTTTGGGCAGCTTGAGGCCACTCGAGATAGCACACATGTCATATACCCATCCTCTCCTTGTTAAAAATCTTTGTGTGTGTGTTTCTGTGACTTTTATCCTATGCTGGTCCCAGGTGTTTGGGAAAAACTTCCCTACGCAAACCGTGCACTGATGCTAGAACTGAGTTTTGGATTTTGACTTAGGAGAGCAGGGAGGCAAGTCAAGGATTAAAAAAGAAAAATAGAGAAAAAGCAGTTGAGTGCAGAGATGAATAGTATGTGGAAATTTCAAAGTACCCAAATGACTACATTTTTCATTTTCAATGGATTCTCTTGGTGATGTGTTTGGCAGGGGGAGTCATTGCAAAGACAGGCTCTTGTTCACTTTCTTGAAGTCGTGCTGGTGTGAGTGTGAGGAGAAAACGTGTCAGAAGATGGTGTGTTGGTTTCAGTGGGGGTGGAGGTGTATGATTCCTCAAGCTACCTTAGGAGCCTCATCCTGGAATACAAAGGCTGTTCAAGGGAATACCATGATTAGTAAACACCTGCCTTAGAGGCGGCTCCAAAGTGAGGGTGGGTGAGGATGGCCAAAAAAGTCAATGAAATTACCCCAGTCTCCTCCCTGCCGCCACCCAGCCTGGCTTCCCTGGTGGCTCGGTTTGTAAAGAGTTGGCCTGCAATGCAGGAGACCCAGGTTCGATCCCTGGGTGGAGAAGATCCCCTGGAGGAGGAAATGGAAACCCACTCCAGTATTCTTGCCTGGAGAATTCCATGGACAGAGGAGCCTGGTGGGCTACAGTCCATGGGGTCACAAAGAGCGGGACATGACTGAATGACTAATGCTTTCACCCCCAGCATAATGGAGAAGGAAATTGCAACCCATTCCAGTCTTCTTGCCTGGGAAATCCCACATACAGAGGAGTGTTGTGGGCTATAGACGACGGGGTCACAACTGAACACACATACCCTTAGCATGAAATGGATTCTCATCATAATCATTCCGAACACAGTCCCTGCTTCTTCTTTTAAGTCTTTCTGGAATTCCTTATAGTGCTGTTTCTATTTTATGTTTTGGTTTTTCCCTCATGGCATGTGGAATCTTAGCTCCTTGACCAGGGATGGAACCCACACCCCTGCCTTGGAAGGGGAAGTCTTAACCACTGGACTGCCAGGGAATCCCCCCTTGTTTCTTCTAACTCTCTGTAAATGAAAGTACAAGAGCAAAAGAAAGATCGAGGTAGAAAAAGTACACCCAGCTATAATCCTGGCCCAGGAAGAGAGATGGAGCCTCCTCCCTGATTTGTGAAGAAACCATGAAAATGTAATGAGAAAATATTAGAAACTCTAGAAGAAAAAAAATCAGAGATTTTGACCCAGTCTTTTGATACCTGTACCTTACTGAGTAGCAGATGTTCCTTAAAAGTTGAAATTGCAAAATGAGATAAGAGAGAATGCTCTGGAAACCTGAGTCATCTTGGACGACCAGGATTTAATTTCTAGAGAAAAGTGAGAGCTCTGGGAATTTGAAAGACAGGCCTAAGGAAACTTGAATTGGAGCAGCAAAGACTAGAATCTAACCATGTTTGCTTAAATTTGTATTTATATACTGATAAATACCAGGAAATAGCATGCATGTTCAGTGGTGGCTAAATCTTTGTGACCCCACTGACTTCAGCCCGCCTGGCTCTTTTGTCCATGACATTTTCCAGGCAAGAATACTGGAATGGGTTACCATTTCCTCCTCCAAAGGATCTTCTCCACCCAAGGATTGAACCTGAGTCTCTTGCATCTCCTGCATTCGCAGGCGGATTCTTTTACCACTGAGCCACCTGGGAAGCTTGGTAAATACCAAGGGCAGTTTTTATTAGCAAGTATTTAACTGATTGTTTTCCACATGCTGTTTATATTCTTTTCAGAAAAAAAGAAAGCAATATCCTGAAGATTATGCATATTTTTTTTCAAGATTAGAAGAGAAAACATTATTTCTTTGGAAAAGATCAAAGGAAAATAGCTGGGAAGGATAATTACAAGGTCAGCAGGTGAGGCAACAATCAGCCACCAGGAATGCTAACTTTTGCAGTGGGAAGATTCTAAAGATGGCCGCCAAGAATCTCATCCTTGGTTACTCAACTGAAAACTAATCTAGGTGCTTCTGGGAAGGAACTATACAGATGTAATGAAGGCCCCAGGTGAGCTAAGCTTAGAGTGTGGAGACCACTACTCAGTCAGGGGAGAGTCCTTGACAAGCACAGGTTGTCTCTGGCCCATTGTGGGGAGGTCCTGATAAGGGACACAGAACTAACATTCTATCACCAAGTGGAAGAATTCTGGGGGCTTCCCTGGTGACTCAGACTGTAAAGAATCTGCCTGCAATGCAGGAAAACCAGGTTCGATCCCTGTGTTGGGAAGATCCATTGGAGAGGGAATGGCTACTCTCTCTTGCCTGGAGAATTCCATGGACAGAGGAACCTGGCAGGCTATAGTCCATGGGGTCACAAAGAGTCAGACACGACTGAGCAACTAATGCTTTCTATTTTGTAAAGGTCAAAAAGAGAGAGGAGATGACAGACCATATATCCTACCAACCTCCCAGTATCCATCTTTTCTTGCCAGAATCCATCTTAGCTGAGGGACAGGTGCAGAAGTCAGAGAGATTCCAAGGATGAGGCATTGCCTGCTGCCTTGTTTTGAGGGGGCCGCATGATAAAGTGATGAGGGTGGTCCCAGGAATGGAGAGCAGCCTGACGCACAGCCAGCAAGGAGACAAGGAACTCAGCTTCATAGTCTCAGGGAGCTGAGTTCTGCAGTAACAAGGAGAAGTGGGAAGAACACTGGGAGCCTTAAGAGAGCAATGCAGTCAGCTGACTTCAGTCTCAAGGGACCCGAAGCCAGCAACCAGGTACAACATCCTGGACTTTGACCCACAGACCTGCATGATCATAAATGGGTGTTGATTCTAGCCCCTGAGCTTGTGGCAGTTTGATACAGCAGCAATAAAAAATGAATACATCTTTATTAGAGAAATAAAAGAGAAAGAAGAAATGAAAGTCACCAGGCAGTGCTGTGCTTCTTTTTCCTCTACAAAAGAGATGAAGATTTTCTCCTTTCATTTCTAACTGGAAGGCACCACTGGTTCTAATCCACAGGTCCCCTAAAATCCCAAAGTGACAATAGAGTGAGGTTCCATTTCCATTCTGCAATGACATTAGATAGTCTGACATTAACATTTTAGAGAGATTTTTCCCTTTGTGATATTTCCTTTTGAGTAGGTACTTCAATTTATGAAGGGAAAACTAAATTCTTACAAAATAACACCACTTCATTTTAAAAATTATATATTCCAAGTTCCAAATAATTGAGCAACAAAATGCAAACTGCTGCAAATTGGAAATTCCCTGTAGTGCGTAAATGTTTCCCAAAGGACCTTCTTTTTAATTTGCTGTCATTTCAACTTTGAATTGAGGAGCAGAAAGATTTGTAAGTGTGTTAAGTGTCAGGGTATTAAAAAAAATAATTCTAATATGCTTTTTGTTTAACTTGGGGAATCAGTGAAGGAATTTTTAGCTTAATAACTACACAATGCTTTCCAAAGAATAGCAAATAATCTCTGCCCCACTCCTACGGAGTAAATAAATAACCTCATTATTACAGTAATGAAAACAAGTTAGGGAATTTCCCAGGAACATAGAAAGACGAACTTTATCCTGGTATCTTCCTGTTATGATCAGCAGGTCCCTGTGTGCCAAATACAGCCAGGTTAGAACTAAAAATCTTTGGCGTATGTATGAAAAAGCTAGAGAACTGCGAAATAGTCTTCTTTCACATATTTTTCCTACTGGACACTGTTTCTGCCCATATTTCACTTGTTCCCAGACTCTACACTGAATCCAGTTATTAGGAATTAAATTAAAAAGAAATGCTCTTGTTATATTTCCTTGTCAATAGTCTGTCTCTGTTGGCAAGAATTCTAAAGTTGAAACACTTATGAGAGCAGCAGGAACCTAACTTAAAAATTACGTAAAGAAGTGGATGAAGTAAGACGTCGCTGTGTGAGTTCTCTGCCTGCTGAGCACTTTAAATTTCTCTCTCTCTCTCTTTTTTTTATGATCTAAAAATATTCAGATCAACGAAGACTTCAAATAAAGAAATAGGCATGGGGAAAAATGCAACCAAAATTTGAAAACTCTTCATCTTAATGAGAAAAGGAAAATTTAAAAAAAAAATTGCAATCAACATTTTCCTGGCTACTATTTATACAATTTACACCCAATTTTTGTAATGAAACTTCCTAATTCAGTTATGTATGTAATGATTGTAGACAAATGAAGAACTACAAGCCCTCTCTCTACATTTTTTTCTCCTTTGTTACTTATTAAAAAAAATAGAAAGAAATCTCTCCAGGAATACCTACACAAATTACTCTAAATTTATTAAAATCTACAGAAAGAAAGAAACTTAGTAAGGTGTGAGGATCTGTCTCTACTGTCTTATCTCTAGTTTGACCTCACTGTTCTTTGATTAAGCTCAAAGTTCCATAAATATTTAATTGTTCATACTTGGAAAAAAAAGATTCATCCTCAGTGGAACAAAACTACTTCTGGAACTATTATTTCTACAGGCATTGACTATGTAACATTTATGGGAATTGTAATGGATAAAGAGGTGATTGGCAGTCTGTTGGAATTGGTAATATCAACCTTGTTTTGTTGGGTTGATCAGGATTTGTTGTACTTCTATAATAATAATTATTTGAAATATATCCTAGCTAATCTAGAGCTTTCTTCTCCTCTTAATAGCAGATTAAATATAACTTTACAATCCTTTGGAAAATTCCACCAAAATTGCACCTATTTGGTGCATGTTTGAAAAAAGGAATTAGTACATTTTATTATTGAAACTTAAGGTAGGCGGTAGATATAATTTGCCAAATGCTTAACGACTCCCACAGAGTAGCTTCTTGAATGAGAAAGTGTGACTCACTCAACCTATGGATGAACTGTTCTTTTAGATTTTGTCATCAAGTTTGAATGCAGCAAGCTTCAATTTGGGTAAGGTTCAGTAAACACAAGTGGCTAACTCCAAGTGTTGTTTAGAAAAGTGTTTAGATCATGAAATAAGTAGAATTTAAAATTTGATTCAGTCCAGTGTAAGACCACCATCCTTTTCTTTATTTTGAGTAACAAACACTTCATCTAGTGGAATCTGGGAATTGAGAGAAGAGAACCACCATCTGTCTATCACCAACTCTATGCCAGCCACGGCCCTACAGGCTTTATATATTTCATTTATTACCTTTATTCTCACAGTGATAACTAACTGCTACTATTTAGGAAGTCACAGTAAAGAACCAAGAAAGAACTTGTTGGTAAAATCAAGCTTAAAAGCCAGCACACACACACATTTCTGTTAGGACTATACAAACTATTTATTACTTATTTCAGTAGGAAGCTCAGCTCCGTGCTCTGTGATGGCCTAGAGGGGTGGGAGGGGGTGGGAGGGGGGTGGGAGGGGGGTCCAAGAGGGAGGGGATGCATGCATACATACAACTGATTCACTTCATTGTGCAGGAGAAAATGACACAACATTGTAAAGCAGTTATGAAAGTGAAAAAGTCACTCAGTCATGTCTGACTCTTTGAGGCCCCAAAGACTATACAGTCCATGGAATTCTCCAGGCCAGAATACTACAGTGGATAGCCTTTCCCTTACTCCAGGGGATCTTCTCAGGAACCCAGATATCCCGCATTGCAGGTGGATTCTTTACCAGCTGAGCCACAAGGGAAGCCCAAGAATACTGGAGTGGTTAGCCTTTCCCTTCTCCAGCAGATCTTCCCGGCCGAGGAATCAAACCAGGGTCTCCTGAATTACAGGTGGATTCTTTACCAATTGAACTATCATGGAAGCCCTGTAAAGCAATTATACCCAAATTCAATAACTGCTTCATATATATTTTTTTTTAATTGGGGTTAAAAAATATATGAAGCAGTAATTGTCCTCCCCTCTGGCCCTCCGCCTCCCAGAAGTATCCACATAATGAACATTTAGATTTGGCCCCTTAAAAACAAAGTGACCATAAACAGCGTGTCGTCTATGGTGCTAAGTCATATTTACATTTCATATCTCTCTCTCATGAGAAATTTCTTTGTTTTCAAAATCTAGGCATGCACAGTCTTTTTATTTTTGGTTTTTTTCTTTGTCACCATTTAATTCTACCTAGTGCTTCAACAGTCCTTCCAGTCCTTCTGTTCAGCCAACTCATCCTTTAAAGGCACTCCCCTGTATGAACTTCCCTTAGAGATGCTTATCTGCTCCTGGGGATCTCATTTGGGGACTTACTTCTCTTAGTGGCTCAGCTGCTTAAGAACCCACCTGCAATGCAGGAGACCTGAGTTTGATCCCTGGGTTGGGAAGATACCCTGGGGAAGGAAAAAGCTACTCACTCCAGTATTTCTGCATGGAGGATTCCATGAACAGAGGAACCTGGTGGGTGACAGCTCATGGTGTTGCAAAGAGTCAGGCGTGACTGAGCAACTAACACTTCAACTTTACTTCAAGAGAGAGGTCTACATATAATTGAGGCCCTTGCTAAAGCAGTGATATTTCCAACTGCTCATAATTGAATGAATGAAAGTCTTTCCCAAAAATGAGACAGAATTACCTCTAAGTGAATTCAGTTCAGTTCAGTCGCTCAGTCATGTCTGACTCTTTGTGACCCCATGAACTGCAGCACACCAGGCCTCCCTGTCCATCACCAACTCCCGGAGTTCACCCAAACCCATGTCCACTGAGTCGGTGATGCCATCCAACCATCTCATCCTCTGTAATCCCCTTCTCCTCTTGCCCTCAATCTTTCCCAGCATCAGGAACTTTTTCAATGAGTCAGCTCTTCACATCAGGTGGCCAAAATATTGGAGTTTCAGCTTCAACATCAGTCCCTCCAATGAACACCCAGGACTGGTCTCCTTTAGGATGGACTGGTTGGATCTCCTTGCAGTCCAAGGGACTCTCAAGAGTCTTCTCCAACACCATAGTTCAAAAGCATCAATTCTTCAGTGCTCAGCTTTCTTTATAGTCTAACTCTCACATCCATACATGACCACTGGAAAAACCATAGCCTTGACTAGACGGACCTTTGTTGTCAAAGAAATGTCTCTGCTTTTTAATATGCTGTCCGGGTTGGTCATAACTTTCCTTCCAAGGATTAAGCATCTTGTAATTTCATGGCTGCAATCACCATCTGCAGTGATTTTGGAGCCAAAAAATGAATTAGTGAATTAGAAACCTCATTTTTTGAGATAAAGTTTATTTTAAAAAATAAACCACAGATTGAGAGATTGTTACTAAGACTACTTCATTTACAGTTGATTCTTAGGCACAAACCTCTGCCTCACATTGGAAATTATTCCAGCAACTATGGATTCAGGCTTGCCAAGAGTTGCTAAATAAAGACAAAGGTATTGTTGACTAAGAGGCCTCAATATTATGTCTACTCTTCCTTCTGGCAGTCTGCAGGAGCCCACATTTAGCAACTTCAGGATTTGGTTCAAGATTTCTGTTCCACAGATATTGGTTTAACTTTTTATTCCCCATACAATGTGCCCACGCCTGTGGTTTTACTCAGGAAGTGAATAAATATCTTCAGTCTATGTTTCTATGATAACTGACATTCAGGTGAGTAGGTAAAAGGTGCACCATGAACTATTCAGTGAAAAGCACACACTACGGAAGAGAGCACTGGACTCTTTCCTCATTTTTAATGAAATGCAAAGTACTCCAATGTCACCTCCAATAAGTACTGAAATGCAAAGGGGATGAGCCATTCGATCATAGAGAAAGCAAGGGGATTCCAGAAAAACGTCTACTTCTGCTTCATTAACTACGCTATAAGCTTTGACTGTGTGGATCACAACCAACTGTGGAAAATTCTTCAAGATATGGGAATACCAGACCACCTTACCTGCCTTCTGAGAAACCTGTATGTGGGCCAAGATGCAACAGTTAGAACTGGACATGAAACAATGGACTGGTTCAAAATTGGGAAAGGAGTACATCAAGATTGTATATTGTCACCCTGCTCATTTAACTTATTTGCAGAGCACATCATGCGAAATGCTGTGCTGAATGAAGACCAAGCTGGAAGCAAGACTGCTGGGAGAAATATCAATAACCTCAGGCATGCAGATGACACCACACTAATGGCAGAAAGAGAAGAGGAACTAAAGAGCCTCTTGATGAAAGTGAAAGAGGGGAGTGAAAAAGCTGGCTTAAAACTCAATATTCAGAAAACCAAGATCATGGCATCTTGTCCCATCACCTCATGGCAAACAGATGAGGGAAAATGGAAACAGTGACAGACTTTATTTGGGCTCCAAAACCACTGTGGACAGTGACTGCAGCCATGAAGTTAAAAGACACTTGTTCCTTGGAAGAAAAGCTATGACAAGTCTAGGCAGTGTATTAAAAGGCAGAGACATCACTTACTGGTGAAAGTCTATATAGTCAAAGC
This sequence comes from Bos javanicus, assembly GCF_032452875.1. Lineage (NCBI taxonomy): Eukaryota > Metazoa > Chordata > Mammalia > Artiodactyla > Bovidae > Bos > Bos javanicus. The sequence goes on from NC_083879.1 coordinate 80,935,654, forward strand.
TATGATTTTTCCAGAAGTCATGTATGCATGTGAGAGTTGGACCAAAAAGAAGGTTGAGTGCTGAAGAATTGATGCCTTCAAACTGTGATGCTGGAGAAGACTCTTGAGAGCCTCTTGGACAGCAAGATCAAACCAGTCCATCCTAAAGAAAATCAATCTTGAATATTCATTAGAAGGATTGATGCTGAAGCTGAAGCTCCAATACTTAGGCCACGGAAAAGTCCCTGATGCTGGGAAAGATTGAGGGCAGGAGGAGAACAGGAGACAGAATGAGATATTTGGATGGCGTCACTGACTCAATGGACATGAATCTGAGCAAACTCCAGGAGATAGCGAAGGACAGGGAGTGTGCTGCACTCCTTGGGATTGCAAAGTTGGACATGACTTACTAACTGAACAACAATAACAATGCCAGAGACACAGGCAGGAAGCTGATCGCTTGGGCCATGAAAAGAGATTGAATTTTCACTCTAAATCCAATGGAAAATGCAGGGATTTTTTTCAAAAGAGCAGTAATGTGGTTTGATTTTATTTTACTCTTTTTTCTTTCTTTTTACCTGCCATGCCATGAAATGTGTGGGATCTTAGTTCCCCACCCGGGATTGAACTCACAACTCCTGCAGTGGCAGTACCAAGTCCTAACCAGTGGCCCACTAGAGAATTCCCAAATAACTTCTTTCTTAATGGAAAGTAAAGAATGAATGTATTCAACCTGAAGAACTTAAGGAAACCCATTTATTGTGCAAAGCTCACAGTTCAAAGGTAGAAGTTTTCAGGGATTAGCTGTGAGGTATTTTCTCTTGTATTGCACTTCTGCTTGCAGAGTTTAGGTGTTTTAAAAACAGTTGCAGTCTTACAAACTTCCTAGACAAGTCATAGCAGAAGAAAGTATCAAGAAACTAACTCAAGCCCATTTTAGAAAAAGAAAATTTAATTACACAAATAAAATTGTAGTAAGAGCGAAACTGTAAGTAGTTAAAGTGACTTGAGCAGTAAAACATCTAAGCCAAGTGGTGGCCCAGCCCTGAGCTACTAGAAAAGTTCCCACATGTTGTGCTTAGTGAAAAATTAGGTGGGCTATGTGTGGTCAGAAGGAAAATTCCTTCTGGTCTAGTATTACACATTTTAGGTGAATTATGGGCCTCATTTTTCTTAAGCGTTTACCATCAGCCACCTAGAGTTAATGGTAAGTGTTAGATCATTAATCTAGGTTACATGAGCATTTAAATTAATTGGATTACACTGAGATTTACATGATTAGAACTTGGAAGTCAGGTTCTAGATTCCTGGTTAAAAGACTCTTAACCCTCTAAAGTAGGTCAGCCCTAACATTTTAGGTTTTTGTTTTAAATGATTGTTGACATTAATTTTATTTATAAAGAATACAAGGCCTTGTCCTGGGAGCCACTTATTCAGCAACTAAAATAAATGAATTTAGATTTAATGCTTTATTTTAAAACTATAATGTTTACTGAAGACTAATAAAGAATAGCATTATACATAATAAAGCATTTAAAATGAAATATATACATATATTACATACATAGGTATGTATATATGCATGCACGCAAATATATGCACATGTATACTCCAAACATAAAATAGAAATCTAAAAACATGAAAGAAACATACTTAGAACTTTAGAATAATGTTTATCTCTAAGCAGAGAGAGGAAGAATTTGCTAAGGAATGGATAAAGGCATTTTAGCTGTTTATTGTGATGTTTCACTTAAAAAAAAAAGATATATTAAGAACAAATTAAAAAAAAGAAAGTTGGTGAGTCACATTGCAGAATTCTGAAAATAATTTAGGAACGTATGTCAATAGAATGAAATCAGTTTATTATGGCAGACATACGCCACTTTTATTCATTATACATGGCATGGATGAGAATAAAGCTTAGAGGTGAAAATATCTTAATTATTCTTCCTTCAATGCCCTATATTCTTGCTCAATATTGATATTCTTGCCCAATATCAATCTCTGCCTAAGGAGAATTATGTGCTACCTGAACATACATCTGTTATTCTAGGTAATGGGATAATTCTGAAGAAAACACATCAAAGAATGACTTTAACATAAGAGAATGCTTGTTTTTTCAGTGGACCTGCCTTTCTTTAAAGGATGGAATGTTTGCTATATTTTCTCTATCTACATTTTGCTCTTCTCCTGGCAAAGAAACAACAACATATTTACTCTTATCCTGGCAAAGAGTTGAAAGTTACTTCTTTTACAAATTAGTGCACTACAAAAATCAAAAAATAAATCCAAAATTTTTAGTGTAAGGTTTTACTCTGAATATAAGGGTTTTGTGGAGCAAAAAGAAAAGATTCAAGAGCTCTCATCCACTGATGCTCACCTAGGTGAAGAGAGAAAGGGCAGAGAGACGCATTAAATCATATCCATCTCTTTCTCTAATAAACACGCCTGATGTGAATTTAGGTTCTTTCGTTTTCAAGGCGGCCGGTCACAAGTAGTCAAAATTAAGTATCAGAGAATTGTGTAGGGCATTTTCAATGAAAATCTGCAGCTGTGGGTCTTGCGTTCTCCTGGCAGTTTGCCTAAACCTAAGTTTGGAGACTGGTGCATGACACGTCATCCCCTACCCTTTCTTGACTGGAGCCTAAATCAGGAATGCTTTCTTTATAATAGCCAGAGGTGGTTATCAAGAAGGATGGCGGCGGTGTCTGCTGTCTGGGTTGGAAAGCTATAGATTAATGTGTTGTTTTAAAGTATGTAATGTGCCCATAGGCTGTAGCAATAAGGAAATAAATCATTTGGGGTGAAGAGGGGCGGGATTCAGGAATGCTGGTGTGGGGGAAACATGGTATGCAGGTTGCCAAGGAAACGAGAGTTCTGATTAGTCAGTAAAGTATAATAACCTGTCCCGCATAAATCTTCAGCATCTCAGAAGGGAGCTTTCAAGTGGGAAACAAAGCTGAATCACTAGTTCTCCTCAACCCTCAAGCTTCAGATCTAAATTAAGTTGTTTATGACACTCGAGAACTTCCTTCAAGTTATCATGATAGCATGCATCTTGCCCCCATAAGGCCAACCAAGTATGCAGATGGTTTGAAGTTTGAATTTGGAGTACAGTGAAAGAGCCCACCACTGAGCGCGAAATCAATGTAAAAAATGAAATTTTTAAAACAAAGTAAAACCATACTCCCATCAAATTAGTTTAGAAAAATACATGGTACTTTCAACTGTCAGAGTAGTTTTCAAATATGAACTTTTATAAGACATCAGGTTATGATTGGAGATTAAATGGCAGAAACATTGTGAGCAAGTTTGGTAAAACTATGATGTGCGTTGCAATAAATTTTGTTTCACTTGCTTTCAGTAAATAGATATAATTTATAGAAATATATTATTGATATCATGGGTATTTTCTAAGAAACCTGCTTAAAGAAGAAAAGAGGTCACTGAGATCTTTCAGTTAAACACACACACACACACACACACACACACACACATTGAGCATTTAGATGTAAAATTGAGAAAAACATGCAAAGCACTACTTTTAAAACCAGAAGCCAAGTTCTAGAAAGCATTGTCCGTAACATGATGGATCATGGCGTGGGGTAAAAACCTAGGAGGGTTTTCTCCAGTATAATCTCAACGGTGATCCTCAGTGTTCTGTCACAGAAGTTACACTTGCAAGCACTTCTTCCAATGAGCGTGGCTGTCAAGTTTCAGTGCTAATTTTTGGCGTGGTGTGGAGCTGCGTGACTCCACTCTGTGAAAGAGAGAAGATGGGCTTGTCTTATCTGCAACTAGGTTTGAACATGTCTTTCTCTGACATGTTTTTAGGAATGACTTTGTTGAAGCTCCCAGAAGGAGCCTTGGGGTAAATATCCTGTGTTATTGCTACTACCCATCTGGTGCTAAGGAAACGAGTCTGGATGTGATGAGGACATTTCTCCCCTTGAGATCAAACCAGGAATGAATTTATGACAGCTTGTGAAGCGAGCCAATACCTGCAGGAAATACAGGGTGATAAAAGAAAGCGAGAGAGGCGAGAGATGGATGTGCAGATTGGCTCAAGGTCAATCATGAAATCATACAAGATAATGAGGAGAAGTGAATGATACTCTGAGGTGTTCAAACCCAGGGGCCTAAACGAAAGGAGATTCAGGATTCAGGTACCACTTTCTTCTGTTCAGAGCATCCTCCGTTTTAGGAGATAAACTCAAGTAATAAGTTGCTGTCTGGGACTGGCGAATGCTGAACCGCAGAGCAGATGATGAGGATGGCTACATTCTAGGCTCCATGGCAATACTTTCATTTTTTTTCCCCTCAGTCTTTTGATTATTGTGGACTTGTGGAATCACTCACAATTTGTTTGGTATTTGGGAAATCAAATTCCCTTCTCTTACCTCTTGCTCCCTCCAGAATTAGTTTTTTGATCGCAAGCCTGTTCTGAAGGACCTTTCTTGGCATCCATTTCTTATTTAAAAAGGCAAGACATAGCTAGAATTGTTTTCAGTGGTGTATAGTAAAGACAATTAATTACCAAAAAACATTCAATGTCATTTCACTAAGAACTCAACAGCTTTTTTTCTATCTTGAGGCAGGATGTTTTCATGGTATGTGATTCCAGCCTATTCGTTCAATATTTTATATTTTCCTGAAATGTACATCTCTGTTAAATGTCTTGGAGAGCTTGGGAAATAATAAATTTACTTTAAATATTATCAGATGTATGAAAAATCAGATATAAATTAATTGGGAAAAGTTAATTTTAGTTCTAATTTGAAATATCACATGGTGTTCCTTTGAGCTAAAAGCAAACAAAGAATAAAGTGTCTGTGCAAAGAAAAGCAGAGAACTAGACTTCTTCTCAGTATCTATTCTCCCTCAGGATATAAATAGTTTCTGATCAATGTATGTTCATAAAAGCAAAGATCATGCATTCTATTTCTAGTTTTAAAAGTCATCAGAATTCAGAGCATAATATTGGGCTCCTAGAAGACATTTACTTAGGGAAAAAAATTAATCTATCTTGACTTTTGGTATCTGTTAAAATTGATACTAAAGCTAATTATGAAATGTGATGTTTTTCTAATATATTATAAACATTCAGATATAGCTGAATAGAAACTTCACCTAAATTGTGTACCAGCTTGCACAGTATTAATGCCTTCCCAGGTGGCTCAGTGGATAAAGAATCTGCCTGCAATGCAGGAGACTCAGGAGGCGTGAGTTTGATCCCTGGATTGGGAAGATCCCCTGGAGAAGGAAATTGTAACCATCCTCAGTATTCTTTCCTGGAGAATCCCATGGACAAAGGAGCCTGGTGGGCTACAGTACATGGGTCCCAAACAGTCGGGCACGACTGCCTAATGTGTTCACGCTTGCACAGTTTTAGCCTCAGCTTTAATATTAACAAATATAATGGGAGCTCCTTCAACCTTGTTTTCAAAGTCAGGATCTCTGTCATGACTGAATCAATGGACATGAGTCTGTGTAATCTCTGGGAGATAGTGAAGGACAGGGAAGCCTGGCGTGCTGTGGTCTATGGGACTGTAAAGAGTTGGATACAACTTAGCGACTGAACAAGGACAACAATCTCTGTGGTATCTGGAGGATGAACTCACAAACTGAGGGATCATACCGTGACAAGGGTGATATGGGCCCAGAACGCAGTACCCCAAATGTTGCACTTTTGTATTCTCATGTCTGCTATCTTGTCTCTTTTGTCCATATGGTTTTATACCTTTTTCTTTTTTGCTTTACAAGCCTTTTTACATTTCAGTGAGATGTAATGGCTGAGCAGAATTGAAATGTGTGTTTCATCTACCATGCTTCTTTCAAAACCCCTGCTTTTTGTAATGAAAATAATACACTTTTATTATGATTGCATCATTTATATCCTACCCAATCTGTTCTTTGCTCTTCTCTTTTGCTTATGATTATATAAAATATTTTGAGATGTGATGCTAATTTCTTTCCTTTTCATCATTGCTGCTAAGTCACTTCAGTCGTGTCCGACTCTGTGGGACCCCAGAGACGGCAGCCCACCAGGCTCCGCCATCCCTGGGATTCTCCAGGCAAGAACACTGGAGTGGGTTGCCATTTCCTTCTCCAATGCATGAAGTGAAAAGTGAAAGTGAAGTCGCTCAGTAGTGTCCCACTCTTAGCGACCCCTTGGGCTGAAGCCCACCAGACTTCTCCGTCCATGGGATTTTCCAGGAAAGAGTACTTTTCATCATTAATTTTTTTTATTTTCTTTATTGTTTTAGGACAGATTTGGCAGTTATATCAATATAATATTTCATAGCTCTTCAAAGGTATAATTCAAGTTTAGCTGAAATGTATTTTGGTATACCATGTAAGGTCAAAGTCTAATTTATTTTTTTAAGTAACTTGACCTGAAAGAGAATCACTTGCTTAATGTTCTACTGTAAATTATCAATGATGCTTCTATTATTAAATATTATATTTATATGTAATAAGGTCTGATTTTGACCTATTATCCTGATGATATATCATTCTAGGAGACCTTGCTATATTTTATGCTATAAAATACCAAATAAGAACTATTTTCTGTAAGGTTCATCTTCTTTATGAGAGGTACAAGTATCCAGAGCCTAATTTTTCATTTCTATTTGTTTTTAAAATTTTATCTATCACTTTGTGTCTTTGAGAGGGAGGTGGGAGGGGCATCAGGATGGGGAACACGTGTACACCCGTGGCAGATGCATGTTGATGTATGGCAAAACCAATACAATATTGTAAAGTAAAAAAAATTAATTAATTAGTTAAGAAAATAATAAAATAAAAGCAAAAAAAAGAGAAAAAAGAAAATTTGTTTAAATATTTTTTCAATTTCATATTAAAATTTTGCTGAAACTTTTCATTTATAGGGATTCCCTGGTGGCTCAGGTGGTAAAGAGTCTGCCTGCAATGCAGGAGACCCGGGTTCGAATTCTGGGTCGGGAAGATCCCCTGGAGAAGGGAATGGCAGCCCACTCCAGTATTCTTGCCTGGAGAAGCCCATGGAAGGAGGAGCCTGGTGGTCTACAGTCCTTAAGGTCGAATAGAGTGGGACACAACTCAGCAACTTCATTTTCATTTAAACATGAAAAAGAAATTGAGTAAGAACATCTTTGAAGACTGAGTTTCATTTCCATTCTCCCTATAGAAAGTGAATTACAAATACGTTATATAAAGAAGCAAAGAGTATGCAAACAAATTGAAAAAAAAATGTATACACGTGTTACTCAGTAAACTAATATATTATGCTAAAATTATTTGTGTGCAAATATTTTTATTTTTCCCATCACAGAAAAATAAATCTCTCTTTTCCATTTATTTTTTTTTTATTCTGAATTTCTCCTTGTTTTGAACTTTTTTGACACAGCACCTCTGCTCTTTCCTTTTCAGAGACATCACCTCATGTTCATAATAATTACATCGGCACTTTGGTTTTATAACCAGAGCATGAGGCTCAAGATCCTATGTTCCATTATTTTCCAAAATCCTGATACTCTAGGAAAATTCTTAGTAATTATGATTTTTTTCCAAAATGCTTAATAGTAAGTTTTTAAGAAATTATCTTGTTAAAAGAGGATGTTTTTGTATGGAGAGAAAAAACCATCAAATATTTAGAGTTTCTCAGTTAGACACTCAGATCTTCTTTACCATCTGTGATCAGCCTAATTCCTTTTGCTCTCTGAATGTGAGTCTACTGTAGTAAGGATCAAAGGAGATCAACTATGCAATAAAAAGAGAGAGAGAGAAAATAAAAAAGTAGACTAGGTAGTGTAACACATTAAGAGAATGTAAGCTTATTTTAGATTTTTAATAGTTTTCATAATTACATCAGAAACAAAAGAACATAAATTCCGATATTGAATACAATATGGGGTCAACCTGTAAAAGCTCATGAAAGTTGATGGAAAAACATTGTCAGGTATGGCAGGAATGGTGGCACTTTATTCTGTGTATTTTCTCAGTCACACAAATGTCTCTGCTTCTTCCTAGAGCAGACCATGAATTATGCTTCACTGTATGCAGGTCACATGGAAAAACTCTCAAGTGATCTCATGAGGTAACATCAGCGCCCCCTTTTTAAAATGAAGAAACTGAGGTGTTGAAATGTTAACTAGGTTTTGCCAATTTCTAGTTTTACAGAAGTGAAATAATATAGAAATCCAGGCATCTTTCCTTGGAGCCCACACTCCTAAGCACTGTTACCCAGCTTCCTCTTTGGCAATAAATGAAAGTGAAATGAGAATTGTGGATAAAATGAAGGAATACTATTGCATTCATTCAAGTACAACCTTGCAGGATGATGTTGGTCGGAATGAAAAAAAAAATAATAATTCACCTGAGGCACACTGCAAGGTTTAAATAATGCATTTTATTAGAGGGATGGAGAAAAAGATAAAAATAAATTCAAGTATTGAGATTGCCTGACTATAAAGATAGCAGTCATTGTCCCTGAGATCAGGGGCTTGGAATAAAAGCTCATGGATTTGACTTGTGCCCATGTTCATTGGCACTTGTAGTGAAAATTCAGACAAAGTTGGAGCTGATAAAAAGGTCAGACCTTGAGATAAAATCTCAAAGCCCTCTTGGTAAAGTTGGACAGCATTTCCTGTCCTGCTATTCCCTGTTTCTGTCTAAGGGGAGCTTCTTCAGTTTGGTTTACATGACTGAAGGCAGTGTGTCGTTGGACCTAGCCTTAAGAAATAGAAAGAAACAGTCATCTTAATGACCTTTAGTAACTGGCCCCAACTGAAGACCTTTGCATCAATGTATGTGTGCTTTATTGAGTATATAACTGATTAGCTGTGCATGTGTTTATCTGAGGGTGGCTCAACAGTAAAGAATCCACCTGCAATGTGGAAGACCTGGGTTTGATCCCTGGGTTGGAAACATCCTCTGGAGAAGGGACTAGCTACCCACTCCAGTATTCTGGCCTGGAGAATTCCATGGACAGAAGAGCCTGGCAGGCTACAGTCCATAGGACTGCAAACAGTCGGACATGACAGAGCGACTTTCACTTCATTGGTAGCTCAACAGCTAAAGACTCCCTGCAATGCAGGAGACCCCAGTTTGACTCCTGGGTGGGGAAGATTCCCTGGAGAAGGGATAGGATACCCACTCCAGTATTTATGGACTTCCCTGGTGGCTCAGACAGAAAAAGAATATGCCTGCAATTTGGGAGACCTGGGTTAGATCCCTGGGTCTGGAAGATCCACTGGAGGAGGCGTGAGAATTCCCATGGACAGAGGAGACTGGCGGGCTATAGTCCATGGGGTCGCAACGAGTCAGACATGACTAAGTCACTAAGTACAGAACAGCATAGCTGTTTGAAGAGGGAATGTTCTAAGAGTTTAATATCTGAGTAAACACCCATAGTAACTCATTTATACTTAGTTATGTTCTTGTCAACATGTTAGATCATTTTTGTACTGTGAGATTTTTAATTTAGAAGATATTTTAGGTTCTCTATTCTCTGGGGAAAGTACAAATATAGCATATTTGAAGGATGATCTTTAGCAAGCATGAGGTTATCATAGCAGTTACTGATGAGTCTTAGAATTTTAACTACTTTGTCCATTTGTATGAGTTGGGGAGTGAACACAGATTTCTGGATCCCACCCCTTAATAAAATGCCAGGAGTACTAGAGGGAGCATAGAGGGTAATTCTCATGCACCTTAGTTATCCTCTGCAATTCATGACCTTTGCTCAAAATAGCAAAATGGAAGAGAAATAAACTAAAAATGAAATGTGTGTATCTGTCAGATTGGAAAAATATAAAACCAGATGAAAAACATGTGGAAATGAAAAGACTAACAAACAAATCAACTATATTTATGTACGAGAATGCTCTGCAAAAATTAGGTGCCATGGACTAAATCTGTATATAACGACATGGAATCTCTATCCATCTGCCTGGAATCTATCTTGGCTGAGATGTACGTGCCACCTGGAAGTACCCTGCTGTGCTGGGCTGTGTGTGCCCCCTCAGTTGTGTCTGACCCTTTGTGGACTCAAAGAGTGGTAGACTCTTAGAGTCCACCAGGATTCTCCCTCCATGGACATTTCCAGGCAAGAATACTGGAGCCTGTTGCCATTTCCTGCTCCAGGGGATCTTCCCAACCCAGGGATCGAACCAGCATCTCTTGCATCTCCTGCATTGGCCGGCAGACTCTTTACCACTGAGCCATCTGGGAAGCCTCGGATTAACGTGAATAAACCTCAAAAACAAAATGCTGGCTGAAAGAAATAAGATTGGATTTATGCATAACACCAAGGATAGAAAAATGAACAGTCAAGAAATGTTTGGAAAAATATGCAAACTTTTAAAAAGGGGAATTTGTATTGAAAGGACTTATTTTAGATATATTAGGGAGTGTTTCTATGAGAGAGAAGACATAGACGAAAGTGGGAAATCAAGCAGAACAAGAGAGGATCTAGGTCTAGACTAGAAGCAATGACACACTATATCCCATGAACTGCATAGTGGAGGCCACTCAATGTTGCACCCTGAGGTCCTTGAAGAAATTGTCCTCTTCATTTGAGAAACATGAAAACCCTCTTTATTTGACACTGTTCTTTAGTTTACAAACCATTTCATATCCTTTATTTTATGTAAATTAATCAAAGGAAAATAGATTCAGATACCTAGGCTGAGTTTAAAAGAATGGTATGTAAATAGTTTGGTTCTCCTTAGACCACATTTCTGAAGGATTCTCACTTGGCCAGTAAAACACTTCTTGGGGAAATTTATTTATAATAAGTAGTCCCATGATGCAAACGCTTCAGAAGCCACAGATAATCATGAGAAGGGAGGTAACTTGTTCCTTCTCTGTTATAGTCTAGCTGGCTTTTCTTCTGCAAGTATACAGAGAGACAGGGATGCAGAGAAGGTTACCCAGCCTTTACTGAAATCCTCAAGTGTCCATCCCAAGGAGAGAAAAAAGTACAAATTTTATAGCCTTTATTTTCATCCTGGCTGGTGGGCAGCTGAAGTTGGCACTGTAGGCTTTCCTGGGCAGCTCTTACAGAAGTACCTTGAGATGACAGAGCTGTGCTGCCCGGTGAGGCGAGGGATGGGTGCCTTTGTTAACCTAGCCCTTCATGTCTTGTGAGACATGAATGAAAGCTGGGGACTATTTGAAGATCCAGGGAACACACACCTTAATCCACAATTAGAGACACAAGAGTTTCCTTTCTGTCCACCTTCTGCTTGTTCTTAATTATGGTATAAAAGATCCTGACTTTTAATTCCAGAGGTTTCCTTGAGACACTAAGACTTAAAATGATCCTTAGCTCTTTCTGGAATGTGGTACTTAATGACTAAGCAACATTTAAGGATCTGTGATGGAAAATTGTACTAGGTACTTATCTGTAGCTTCACTGATGTTGTTCTGTCCTCTTACAGGTAAATAAATAGACTGTTTATGGAGAGCATCTAGCTACTTTGCCTAAGCTCCACCCTTCAGGATGTGATTACAACAGCAATATGACTTATCTTAAAAGTAATGTAAGCATGGGGCTTTTCTTTTAGTCTAGAGCAAACAAAATTCAGGTAGGGTGGGTGGATAGGACATGAGTTTCCTTCCTAAACTAAGGACTTTGCTTTCTTGCACCTTCAAAGGGGAACGAATCCTGTTCCCAAGTCTTCTCACTCAGATCTTCTTGCCTCTCCCTCTTCATTCTACCCTCTCTTTTCCTCTTCCATCCCATTGAGCTCAACCGGCTCCATTATTTTCCCAAAGTGAAGTCTCTCATTCTTGTCCAACTCTTTGCCACCCCATGGACTACAGCCTACCAGGTTCCTCTGTCCATGGGATTTTCCAGGCAAGAGTACTGGAGTGGGTTGCCATTGCTTTCTCCAGAGGATCTTCTCAACCCAGGGATCGAACCCAGGTATTCCACATTGTAGGCAGAAGCTTTACCATCTGAGCCACCAGGGAAGTCCTTTTCTCAAAGGAAGTGGTTAAGTTCCAAGGAATCTTCAGTTGACCACTTTTTAATGTGTCTAGGAAGTCCTGGGGAAAATTGCCAATCAAGGTAAACATTTTATACTCTTTCATGACCCAGATAATCACAATGGTGTGATCACTCACCTAGAGCCAGACATCCTGGAATGTGAAGTCAAGTGGGCCTTAGAAAGCATCACTACGAACAAATCTAGTGGAGGTGATGGAATTACAGTTGAGCTATTTCAAATCCTGAAAGATGATGCTGTGAAAGTGCTGCACTCAATATGCCAGCAAATTTGGAAAACTCAGCAGTGGCCACAGGACTGGAAAAGGTCAGTTTTCATTCCAATCCCAAAGAAAGGCAATGCCAAAGAATGCTCAAATTACTGCACAATTGCACTCATCTCACATGCTAGTAAAGTAATGCTCAAAATTCTCCAAGCCAGGCTTCAGCAATACGTGAACCGTGAACTTCCTGATGTTCAAGCTGGTTTTAGAAAAGGCAGAGGAACCAGAGATCAAATTGCCAAATCCGTTGGATCATAGAAAAAGCAAGAGAGTTCCAGAAAAACATCTATTTCTGCTTTATTGACTATGCCAAAGCCTTTGACTGTGTGGATCACAGTAAACTGTGGAAAATTCTGAAAGAGATGGGAATAGCAGACCACCCATCTGCCTCTTGAGAAATCTGTATGCAGGTCAGGAAGCATAGAACTGGACATGGAACAACAGACTGGTTCCAAATAGAAAAAGGAGTACGTCAAGGCTGTATATTGTCACCCTGCTTATTTAACTTAAATGCAGAGTACATCATGAGAAAAGCTGGACTGGAAGAAACACAAGCTGGAATCAAGATTGCCTGGACAAATATCAATAACCTCAGATATGCAGATGACACCACCCTTATGGCAGAAAGTGAAGAGGAACTAAAAAGCCTCTTGATGAAAGTGAAAGTGGAGAGTGAAAAAGTGGGCTTAAAGCTCAACATTCAGAAAACAAAGATCATGGCATCCAGTCCCATCACTTCATGGGAAATAGATGGGGAAACAGTGGAAACAGTGTCAGACTTTATTTTTTGGGGCTCTGAAATCACTGCAGATGGTGTTTGCAGCCATGAAACTAAAAGACGCTTACTGCTTGGAAGGAACGTTATGACCAACCTAGATAGCATATTGAAAAGCAGAGACATTACTTTGCCAACAAAGGTCCGTCTAGTCAAGGCTATGGTTTTTCCAGTGGTCATGTATGGATGTGAAAGTTGCACTGTGAAGAAGGCTGAGCACTGAAGAATTGATGGTTTTGAACTGTGCTGTTGGAGAAGACTCTTGGGAGTGCCTTGGACTGCAGGGAGATCCAACCAGTCCATTCTGAAGGAGATCAGCCCTGGGATTTCTTCGGAAGGAATGATGCTAAAGCTGAAACTCCAGTACTTTGGCCACCTCATGCGAAGAGTTGACTCATTGGAAAAGACTCTGATGCTGGGAGGGATTGGGGGCAGGAGGAGAAGGGGACGACAGAGGATGAGATGGCTGGATGGCATCACTGACTCGATGAACGTGAGTCTGGGTGAACTCCAGGAGTTGGTGATGGACAGGGAGGCCTGGCGTGCTGCGATTCATGGGGATGCAAAGAGTCGGACACGACTGAGTGACTGAACTGAACTGAACTGAAACTATCTAAACTCAAGGAGAGCACACATGGTGGCTCATCACGATGAATCATGATGAAGCTCCTCCTTGTCCACCTCATCACCCCAATCTTATTTGCCTAAAGCTCACATGACTCTTATTTGCATTCCTCAATATCATTTTTTTGTGAGCTTAAAATCCAAGTCGTTTTATTCTTAGAGATTAGTTTCTTTCTACGTGTCTTGAGCTTATAATGAATCTTTCCTCCATGGTCAGTTGTCTCCCAATAAAGCATGTCAAGCCCAAACATCCTCTCCTAGTTTCTTCTGTCTCCTTGGTTTCTGGAGTGATTGTGTGATGTCATTTCACAGAGGCTCTTTGGATTGCTACAGATTTGGATTTGAAGAGACAGAAACCTTTTATTTCCATTTATTATTATTTTTTTTCACATCATCTAGAGCTTATGGCAACCCACTCCAGTGTTCTTGCCTGGAGAATCCCAGGGACAGGGGAGCCTGATGGGCTTCCATCCGTGGGGTCGTACAGAGTCAGACACGACTGAAGCGACTTTGCAGTAGCAGAGCTTCTTTTGGGCTTCCCTTACGGCTCAGCTGGTAAAGAATCCACCTGCAGTGTGGGATACCTGGGTTTGATCCCTGGGTTGGAAAGATCTCCTGGAAAAGGAACAGCTACCCACTCCAGTATTCCGGCCTGGAGAATTCCATGGACTACAGTCGGATCCAAAAGGGTTGGACGCAACTGAGCAACTTCACTCTCACTTCACAGAGCTTGTTTACCAAGTGGCTCCAATATTTCAAGCGCTATACCATGTGTTTGAGATTCAAGATGTCTAGAGCGCATGATTCAGGTATCTAATGAATTCCTGTAGTGTTTGATCCACATTTCATCTAACTTTGCTATTAAAGTTACATATTTTGATTACCAAAGTTCATTTTTATGCATGTTTACCAATGGGCAATTCATCATAATTTTTCTTCTGTAAGAAATCCGGATGTAGTATTTCTAAACACAAAGTCAATATATACATTGATTCTCTCAAAACTGCTTCCCAGATGAAAACAAGTATCTAATTGGCTAAAAGGGCAACTGACTAGAGAAGACAGAAGTATCAGGAAGATGGATCAGGAATTACAGTTAATGCTTCCTTCTCTGCTTTGTGGTTTTTCTATGTGAACTGGAGTTACCATCTTGCCAACTCCAAGTGCAAATTAATTTAGATGACAATTGACATTTAGGTTTGGAGAGGGAGAGGGAAAAATAATCAACGGTATGTGAACACTGAAACTATAAATAGTAACAAGTGGAAGTCCCAAACCTCAAATGCTTTGAAGCATGTTGTAAATTCTGCAAAAACATATGCAAAAGTATAACGGGCAAAATTATCATGGAAGGTTATTGTACAGGCTTTAAGCCACAGGGACTATGATGGGATTTTTTGTTGTTGTTATTACACCAACATGTCGATGTAATTCCTGGCATAGGAAAATATGCAAATGTTAAAGAAAGAAGAAAAAACATGCTTATTTTATTAGGCTTAATTATAAGGGAGAACAAAAAGCACTTGGAACTTTTTTTCTTTTTTTAATGAATTCATCTCATTCACCACAACCAAAAGCCCAGAACTCGCTTCTAGCTTAAAAATGCATTTTTCCCCCTAAGATCAGGGCACTGATTTGATGAATGTTCTCCAGTTAATCACCCATATAGGACTTCTTGAATGTTACTATGACATTGAGTGCTGTCTGTGTAACTTAATGTTATAAAACCTGGAAGGCATATTTATAGCCCAATCCAGATGGACCCAAACAAAGTACAATTATTCCTTCAAAAGTCGACCTTTGCATACAGATTAAAATGGATTGCTTCCAAGATTCAAATAGAGAAATGAACTCACTTCCCCAATCGTCGTGCGTTCATTATGGCCCTATTGGACTGGTTTTGGACTGTGCTAATTAGTGACATGTCTGTGTTAAAAGTTGGACTCGCAGTCTGCTTTGCAAAGTGGCAGCAGGAAGAGTTGTTATGAAACTAATTACAGCTATCAGAGATGCTGCTATTTTAAATAGATTGTGAATTAAGTGGCTTCACAGAAGCAAATGAAAATGATTTTACTATTGACAATGAACATTCCCATACAAGGACAGGAATATCTGTGTGCTGGGCCATTTCTACATTAAAAGCTAGGCTAGTCTCTTGGAAAATTGAAGAGGAAACTCTGATTTTGATTCCCACTGGAAGCTGGAATATAGAGAGGGATTTTATGAATGATTTTTCTCTTTTAAAATTTTAAAATTAAATATATATATATATATATATAAGCAAGCAAATTCACAATTATTAAACTCTGCTGTGCTGTTCTTAGTCACTCAGTCACTTCTGACTCTTTGTGACCCCATGGACTATACCCTGCCAGGCTCCTCTGTCCATGGGGATTCGCAGGCAAGAATACTGGAGTGAGTTGCCATGCCCTCCTCCAGGGGATATTCCCAACCCAGGGATTAAACCCAGGTCTCCGGCATTACAGGTGGATTCTTTTCTGTCTGAGCCACCAGGGAAGTCCATATATGTGTATGTATATATATATATATATATATATATATATATATGTATATATAAATAAAATATCTTAATCTTAAGGACTCCCTTGTCCTTATTTGGGGGTATTTACAGAATATATATTACAGACTAGAGTGGTGGTTATAGTCAACTGAAGGTGGGGATTGGGCAAAGAGAAGAAATCTTCTCTTTCTTTCTTCTAAAGATGAGCTCAGTCAAGACAAAGGGAAGGGAAAGAAATAGAAATGTGAGTGGAACCATTGACTGAAGCTGTCTGCCCTGACCAGGCAAGATTGTAACGAGTTACATGTGTCATCTTATTAACACAACAGGAAGTCCTGTTGAGGAACATAAAGCTAACACATTACCACCAACTGCAAGACTTTCAGAAAAGCTGAAAGGAGAGAGGAGGGCCAGCCCATAGGCCCTGTCAACCTCCCAGCATCTTTCTTGCTGGACTCTATTTTGGCTGAGCCATGTGTGCAGCACCAGGAAGGACCCTGAGTCAGAGTGACCGGCCAGAGACCATCTGGAAACTAACCATATCCCCATCAGTCCTCAGACTGCGACCCATGTGTCTGAGCAGTTCTCCTGGGTTCCCTTACCCTGTTTCTCTCTGCTTGGGTGCCACTTCTCAATAAAGTCTTTTTTTTTTTTTTTTTGCTTTGTCAGCATGTGTGCCTCCTCAGACAGCTCAAGTCCAAGTGTTAGACTGTTGTAGCCATGCTTTCCAGGAAATAAACTCACTCAGAAGGACAATGCAGATAGTGGAGTGCAGTTCATCACACCAGCGGGCCCAAGGCAGAGTCTCCTCTTAGCCAAGGACCCCGACCAGTTTTTGTAAAAACCTTATATACCCTAAGTGTACATGCCCAAACCCACCTCCCCAGATTCCCTGAAACTAGTCTGAACAAAGGAAAAGAAAGATACAATCAAAGTTAACCCATGATTAATATGCCTTAAGCCTAGGTAGTTAACAGTGGACAATTATCAATAGGCCTGTGGTCATACCCCAATAAGCATAATAGAATTTATGATTCTATTTGGTTTCACAGATAATTAGAGTATTCTTTTAGGTGATGGAGAGTCTAGGTACAAGCCCTGGGGCTCTTCCATCTGGGGGGGCTGGGTGGGGCCTGGTTTTCCAGTTGGTATGTCGTTTCCATAGATACTGGGCATATAGCTCAAAGTCCACAGTCTGGCCCAAGACGGAGTCCTGCTTTCAAGATGGAGCCTGTTCCGTCTGTTTCCTCCTTCAAGACAAGAACACACTTTCTGGCCCTCGAACAGGTCCTCCTTTGTGCAACAGAAAGACTTCAGTGTCGTTTTACTGGTTTCCTTGGTTGGCCAGACCTGCTGTTCTAACATCTCATCCTACGGTCTTCTGGAGCGCTGGGGTTGTTCTAACATACCCAGCAGAGGAGATGCTCATGCTCATGGCATTACTCTACGCTTACATCCTAAATGAATTCCACAAATATTTCTTGAGTTCTTGCTGTCAGAGGAAATCAGAAGTTTCTGGATGTGTGGAGGTAATTAAGAAGACCACATTTTCATAGGGCTCAGGAGCTGGAATTTAAAATATTGCATCCTTGTGGGGGTGGGGGGAATGAAACAACTGGTTATGTTTTAAGGGTGGCTACCATAGCTTTTTAAACATTGCCTTGCTGTGACTAATACACAAGCTAACTATTACAACAGTGCTTCTCATACTTTAATATGTACTTAAATTATTTCATACTGGGGGCTTCCCAGGTGGCTCAGTGGTAAAGAAGCCACCTGCCAAACAGAAGACAAAGCTTTGATCCTTGGATCCAGAAGATCTCCTGGAGAAAGAAAGGGCATCTCTCTCCAGTATTCTTGCCTGGGAAATCCCATGGACAGAGGAGCCTGGTGGACTATTATCCACGGGTTTGCAAAGAGTCAGACAGGACTTAGTTACTAAACAACAACAACAAGGTTAAAATACAATTATGAGTTAAGAAGTAGGTCTGGGATAGGACTTGGGATTCTAAATATTTCTAGCAATCTTCTGCTAGTCTGTGAAAGGTACTCGAGGAGTGAAACCAAGCAGGACCCCATGGGGCTCCTGCTCACAAAAGCCTGTGTCCCCTTCCCTGATTTCTGAAGGGCAGGTTCAAATGATCGCTAATCAGGGAAGGGAGAGATTGCAGAGACAAGGGAGGAGCAGTCAAGAAATACTAGTTTGCAGCCTTGAGGCAGAGTCCTGGTTCCCCCTCAAGAGAGACACAGAACACTATCCTTGAGTTCTTCCAAACTAACACTCTCACCAAAGGGAGGAATTGATGAAGCACTTCTTCTTCCAGAGAAGGTCACAGTTCACCCATCGTCACTGGAGGCCAGGGGATCTCTGGGTTGAAGGAATCCTTCTGATTATGAGCCTTACCAGCAACTGCATTCCCTTGACTATAAAACTCCTTAAGACCCCAGGTTGGAACACACCAGTTTTGAGGGCATTAATTCTCTTTGGACCCCTTTGTCTGGCAAAGCAATAAAGCAATCCTTTTCTATTTCACCCGAAACTCTTGTCTTTAATTTACTGTCAGGATATAGAGGCTGGATTCAAATTCAGTAGCACGTGCTTAGCAAACGCTGTGAATCATCTTTCTGAGATACCTTGAATGGTACCTGGGAACCTCAACGGAGGCTGAATGCTAGTTCCAGGACATCTATCACGCTCACTAAAGGAAGAGAATTCTGACAATGTGTTATTTCCAGATGTCTTATTTCTTCTTTAAAAAAACAATGAGATACAATAAGCATAATTGTACAGAAAGGCTAAGTGACATGCATATCATCAGAGGGTAAACCGACCGAAGTTTCAGGATTTGGCCCGATAACTAGAATGACCTTGAGATTTAATCGCAAGTCTTGACTTTCACCCTTTTAGGGGCTGTTAACTGAAGTGTGGATAAGTGAACCGACTCCCCCATCTCAGTGATGAATGTCCTTGAGGTCAGCTGAACATCCATCTGCCCCTGCAAGTCAGACATGTTTCCTTGTCTCTAAAGTAACTTGATGCGGATGCTTGTAAATCAGCGTATTGGCATTTGGCCTCATTTAGTGTGAGAAGAACTTAGAGGACTGCCTGATTCTGGTTTATTTTAACTTTCAATTTTCTTAATCCTCTCCCTTCCCCCTCCCCCATCTTCTTTCTGGGAACTCAGAGTTTGGCCTCCCAGAGTAGAGCCATTCTGAGGAATTCACGCCCACCCTTTTAGCATATGCATGAATCCCAGAAAATCTCAAGATTTGATTCTGTCCACAACGGAATGAGCATTAATTACATCAGTTACAGATCTGCCCCCTGCTGTTCAGGGAGTCCAAAGTCCAAGTTCTTGGGTGCGTTGAGCCATTAAAGGATTTTACAATATAGAACAAAAGGCATGGAAACTCAATTGCTAGAATAATTTAAGAGCTCTTCACACCACTTCAGCTAAATACCCCCATCCTCCACTGATAAGCTCTAGGGCAGTTAATTAAAACCTTCACCTTTGCAATCTTGGAGAGTATTGAACCCAGATGATTTCTTTCCCAAATGAATTAATTTTAAGGGACAGGGAAAAGAAGGAAACAGAAGTCATATTATTGCCCATTAAAAAAAAAAATCAGACATGCATTTTTTTAAGCCAAAAAGAAAATTTCAGAATAGATTTTTAATTTATAAGTGCAGAGCATACTCGTTAAGGGAAAAAAAAAAAAAAGATATCAGTGTTAAATTTTGAATGCTTACCCTCAATCCACCTGTAAAGTATATAACTTCCCCAAAACTTTTAGTCAGTAACAGCTTCTTTATTATTAGACCTTTTTATGGGTTTGAAATGTATTCTATATGCTTAGTGATCCTAAGTCAAACGTCTCTGATTGCCACTTTATGTAACTATGTGAAGTCTGAACCACCAGTAAATCAAAATTCAATCCCTTTTTATACAGGTCTGGACACTTCCATATTTCAACTTAGTTCACATCAATCACCTTTTTCAACATCTTGCCTCTCTATAATTTCTAATACATTTAGCCTTCAACCATATCCT
The DNA here is from genome assembly GCF_032452875.1 of Bos javanicus. Lineage (NCBI taxonomy): Eukaryota > Metazoa > Chordata > Mammalia > Artiodactyla > Bovidae > Bos > Bos javanicus. Next base: position 80,955,860 of record NC_083879.1, read on the forward strand.
GGCTCTTATTCCTAAAACTGACCCTCCCAACTCAGTTTCTTATCTCTGTTTTCATATTTGTGATTGTTTTATAAAGTGCCTAGTTTGCAAAGTTTCATTTAAAAAAATAAATAATAAAACCTCCTAGATGCAATATCAGAGCTATTTGTTTTCAGAATATCGCGTATTTTCCAATGTTTTCTTTGTTTTGTTTTCCTAGCACTCCTGTAAAACCAAGATATTATAATATGCAATTTACATTAAGCCATTCACACAGAGATGTTAAGAGATATGGCAAAGTTAATGCAAATCTGGATTTAAGCTCACAGAATTTATTAAATTTACATTTAGGAATGTACAATCTGTCACACAGGATACTAAGCCATTAAAATAAGACCCAGACTGCGTTTTGCAAAGAGCAGTCAACATTATCGCTTGGGAAGAACAGTGGAGCAAGATGAGCAACAAAAGGTGGATTGTAAACCATTCTGCTGAGAACCTGAGCATGCACTGGCAAGTGGAGAAGGCAGTTTGGAAAGTTTTGGGTAAGCACTGGAGTATTTGGAAATTAACTTATCAGTGCTTGCAAGCAAGGAGCCTCATTGCAGAGAAGAGCTTGAAGGCATCTACCCACACAATTCCCATTGTCATCCCTAAAACAAACACCTCAGAATCCCTTCAGTCTATTCAGCTCACACTGGGTGTGAGTGCAGTATGGGGTTCACCTATGAAACCAGACTTTTCACCTTTAATTATTAGAATCGGCATAAATTTCAAGATGCTAGTATGAAATCACTTATCCCGTAACATCCATACAAACTTCTCAGACGTGCACCTGTCAGAATTTACTTTGATGATACTGATAAAAGAGACAAAAGAATTTCTTGTGTTTCTTCTCTCAGACCTCGTGCAATATTAGCAGCTGTACACACTAAGGTAGTCATCTCTTGGAGGAGTGTTTTGTGTGCATGTGTTTCTTTCAGCCTCTGGCTGAAGTTTTGAGCATTTGAGACTAATGGTTCCTCTTTTTTCAAAGGACTCTGCTTTTTGAGGATTCGATTTTTTAATGGGCATGACAGAACCTCACCCCTAAAGTACTTTAAAAGACTAAAGGTAGGTCAATTCATACAGCAGTTTTATATTAGGACTTGAATTGTGGGGAAAGATAAAGTTGATACTTTTCTTATTGTCCCTACTCAGGGTGTAATCAACCAACTGACCCCAGGACTCACATCCCTGAGAAAGAAAGCGGGAATTGGCATACATTTTTAAAGTCATCCTATTCATTCCTCTTCTTGTTGTTATTATTATTTCATCTTTTGGCCACATCTTACTGCATGTGTGGAGAAGGCAATGGCATCCCACTCCAGTATGCCTGTGGGATCCTAGTTGCTGACTAGGGTTCAAGCCCATGCTCCCTGCATTGGAAGCATAGAGTCTTAACCACTGGACCATCAGGGAAGTCCCCTATTCATTTTTTAACTCAGTCATACGCTTATGTATACATGTGTCCTGTTATTCATTAATATACGGCTAGTTATTTTAATATTCATATTCTCTCATCACCTTCCATGTTCCAAGTACATGCAGAGTGAGGCACGTTTGACTAAGGTATTACTGCAAAGAACTACAGCCACCAGGAGGGGACATTCCGAGGGCCCAGAACATGGCCTTGCACAGCAGATGGGATTTTAACCGAATCCTGAGGCGTACCTGAGAAAGTGACAGGTAGGCAAGAGGGAGAAAGCATTGAAAGGCACCAGCACAGTTATAAATATGACGTTGTTGCTGTTCAGCCACTACGTTGTGTCTGACTCTTTGCGACCCCATGGGCTGCAACACGTCAGACTCCTCTGTCCTTCATTATTTCCCGAAGTTTGCTCAAATTTGTGTCCACTGAGTCAATGATGCTATCTGAACATCCCACCCTCTCCTGTCCCCTTCTGGTTTTGCCTTCCATCTTTCCGAGCATCAGGGTCTTTTCCAATGAGTCAAATATGATTATAAACATGATTAAACTACAAGTCCCAGTTTGAGAACTTGGAGATTACGTCTTGCGTCACTTTGGGAAGAAGTGCAGTGGGTCCAGGAGCTGGAAGTGGTGTCAGGAGAAATGGGGATCCTGGGAAGATCAACGTGAGTACCTCTTCATTATCTGCTTATTTCCCGCATTCACTTTCAATGCCTCGTTACCCCTGCTTTCTAGATAAGTGGGAAGTATAGGTGGTAGCTGACAAGAATGTTTGGCAGGGAGTGGGCAGCTCAGCTGCTCTGGGAAAGTTTGGGAGGTATCAGTGTGTGAGTGTTTATGTTCATATCACACTTAGGGCTTCAAAGACCTCTGTAAGTACAACTGAGGGCAGTAGTCATGTATAACCTAAGTGGTTCCGCATGAATGGACACTTCTCTGTATGGTGTCTTTCCCTTTGACTTTTTTTTTTTCTTTCTTCTTTTACTTAAAAAAAAAAAAGTTATTTATTTTCAATTGAAAGATAATTGCTTCACAATAGTGTGTTGGTTTCTGCCATACATCAGCATGAATCAGCCAGAGGTATTCATATGTCCCTTCCCTCTTAGACCTCCCTTCCACCTCCTAGCCCAACCCATCCCGGTAGGTTGTTACAGAGCCCCAGTTTGAGTTCCTGAGTCACACAGCTAATCCCCATTGGCTATCTATGTTACACATGGGAGTATATATGTTTCCAAGTTACCCTCTCCATTCGTTTCACCCTCTTTCCTCCCTGCCTACCACCCTGAAGGTGCCCAATCTTGTTCCTCTGACTTTAGGTCCTTCAAGCAAAATCCCTGAGCATGCTTCCTTTCACTGAAATTTCTACCAGGGTAGTTGGATCCACTGGATTTCCATTGGTATTGTTTTGTAATTTTATGACCATTTGCCCATATTTATTTTATCCTGAATAATGCATGGGAGCAACATTTCTAAAAACTTCATGTAGTCTGTTATATGATAAACTGGTGGTAAGATGTAGAAGCTGTCATTTAAAAATTTAAAAAATTTTGAAAGGGACAAAAAGTTCATTGGGTGCTCTGCTTAACACATCTTATCACATTAACTCATCTTTCATCGTTCTGGAGTGTTTCTAAACTCTGTGTAAATGCCGTACTTACTATATAGTATCACTATGCTATGCTATGCTACGTCACTTCAGTCCTGTCCAATTCTGTGTGACCCCATAGACGGCAGCCCACCAGGCTCCCCGTCCCTGGGATTCTCCAGGCAAGAACACTGGACGGGTTGCCATTTCCTTCTCCAGTGCGTGAAAGTGAAAAGTGAAAGTGAAGTTGCTCAGTCATGTCCGACTCTTCTCGACCCCATGGACTGCAGCCCACCAGGTTCCTCCGTCCATGGGATTTTCCAGGCAAGAGTACTGGAGTGGGGTGCCATTGCCTTCTCCGATAGTATCAGTATATCTGTATGCAAACAATGCTGATGCTGTTAAGACCATAGCCCGCTAGGCTCCTCTGTCCACAGGATTCTTCAGGCAAGAATACTGGAGTGGGTTGCCATTTCCTTCTCCAGGGGATCTTCCCGACCCAGGGATAGAACCTGCATCTCTTATGCCTCCTGCATTGGCAGGCAGGTTCTTTACCACTAGTGCCCCTGGGGAACCCTTATGTAAACAATGCCCATCTATAAAAACAGAAATATTGTGAAGTGGAGATTCAATTTATTTTTGTTTATGAACTTTAACCTATTTATACATTCATTTCAGTGATCCCGATGGCTATATAATTATGTGGTTTTCTCAATTTGCCTTTAGTTCTAATACCTTACAGGTTTCCTTATTAATTAATCAGTTCAATGAAATATTTGATATGGTTTTACTATATACTTGTAAAGATTTTATCCTGAAAATATGGTTTTGGTGGGGGGGAGGGCACACTGCATAGAGAGCTTTCAGGATCTTAATTCCCTGATGGGGATAGAACCTGGGCCCTCAGCAGTGACCATTCTGAGTCCTAAGCCCTGAACCACCAGGGAATTTTGTAAAAATATTCTTTAAATAAGGTGAGGAACACTGCTTCTGGACACATAATCATCTGCCACAGTTCACCAGGTAGACAATCCATTTTTTAAAAACTCTGTTCCTCTCTAATATTTCAATGGACTAACGGCCAGAAAAGGATTAAATGAGAAGGGTATTTTCCCCCTGTTTTCAATAAGTAATATGAAAACATATGGATTATTAATATATAAATACAAAATTATGTATTGTAATTGAAAGACCTATTAGCCAACATACACCCCACTCAGTGACATAATTAGTCATCTCAGTCCCTATCAAGCTGTGTTTCCATGTTTCTTTTCTGCACTTTCTTGTGTTTTTGAAGACAGTTGTTTTCAGCAAACTGGGGTAATGTCTCTGAGTGATAGTGGTGTTTTAATTGCAAACTTTTCAGAATAAATGAATTGACATGATTTTAGCAGATGCATTTCTGTCTTTAAAATAACTAGGGGTTTCCCTGGTGGCCCAGTGGCCAAGACTCTACACTCCCAGTGCAGCGGGCTGAGGTTCAATCCCTGGTTAGAGAACTAAGATTATGCATGCCACATCACGCAGGCAGAACAAAAGAAAATCAAACAAAAAATATTTTTAATTTATAACTACGTGTTTAGAGAAAAGAGGGAAGGAGGGAAGAGGAGAGGGAAGGGAAGAAGAAGGAGAAAGAATAACACCCAGTGGCCCAGTTAGTATATTTAATATATTTCTCTTCTGCTGGGGCTGTGGTAAACAAGACAAGATGAAATGCTAGAGGTATATGAAATGATAATTAAGAAAATGCTGTCTTAGATTTTCTTCAGCCTTTACATAGCTAGCATCTGAGCAACTTTTACCTTTCTCTTACTCATGAAAGAGAAACTATTTGTCATCAAGGTTTTTCCATTGTCTCTTCACTGCAACCACACCACTTCGCTGGACCATGCCCAAAATTCTGAGTCTTTTTGAGATTAGAGATCAAAACATTTTATTACTGAACCATGACCGTTTCTTGGCTTGAGGCAGCACTGGCTTCTACAACATCATTTTCCATCTAGATGAAAATAATTAAAATTTAACCCTCCAGCATCCGTTTCAAGACTGTAAAATAGTTTGACATGCACGCATGTTCAGTCATTTCTGACACTTCTGTGACCCTTTGGATTGTCCCTTGCCAGATTCCTCTGTCCATGGGATTTTCCAGTCTGGAATCCTGGAGTGGGTTGCCATTTCCATCTCCTGGGGATCTTCCTGACCTAGGGATTGAACTTGTGTCTCCTGTATTGGCAGGCAGATTCTTTATCCCTGAGCCACCTGGGCTCTCACCAATACACGTTTTTGTGATTTAGTTTTCTAGAATGGATTTCCTTAGCCTGATTATTTTCATGAGTCATTCTTACCCTTGTACCTCCTAAAGCATCTTCACTCACATTTGCTGCTGTAAAATTTACATAATTTTAGGATGTACTCTTCCTTATAAATAAGATTTTTTAAACATGTGAAACAGTTTTTAGCTCCTGAAGAAAAATAAAATAATGTCCCAAAGGTGACGATCCATTTGGGAGACACAAATACCAGACCAACAACCCAGATTCTACTGTGTTATTTATAAGTATCAGGTTAAACACATGGACAAATTTGATCAATATTTATGTATGAACTTAAGGGTTACAGCAAGTGAAATTTTAAGAAGTTTTTTACTATGAGGAGGAGTTAAAATTAAAATTTTTCAGTGAAAATGCCTAGTAGTTTTTTATTGCTTACTATACCCATTTATAACAAAAAGTATCAGAAAATCTAAAACATTGCTTTATACTTTGGTTTTCAGATATTTTAATCTTTTTTTCTCATTAACGATATTAACAATGCACTGCAGAAAGTCTGGAAAACATGAAAATACTTAGACTATTAAGATCACAAATAATCCAACTCTCTGGTTAAGATTATCATTAACATTGTGGCGTATGCTCTACAAGGATGTCTTGTGCTGCTGCTGCTGCTGCTGCTGCTAAGTCACTTCAGTCATGTCCGACTCTGTGCGACCCCATAGACGGCAGCCCACCAGACTCCGCCATCCCTGGGATTCTTCGGAAAATAACACTGGGGTGGGTTGCCATTACCTTCTACAATGGATGAAAGTGAAAAGTGAAAGGGAAGTCACTCAGTCGTGTCCGACTCTTAGCGACCCCATGGACTGCAGCCCACCAGGCTCCTCTGTCCATGGGATTTTCCAGGCAAGAGTACTGGAGTGGGGTGCCATTGCCTTCTGCAACAAGGATATCTTGTATACATATGTAAATTTTATATTTTTAACCTGCTTTTAATGTTACTGATGTTTCATAACCTTGCTTTCATAGAAATAAATCTGTGAAGGGTAATGTTTAATGGCTGCATAGACATCAGAGAGGTAATTTCATAGGTAATACCACTCATTATAAATGTGCACTTTCCTTAATAATTAATTATTACAAATAATATTTTACTGACATTCATGTCTGTCTATGCAGATATCGTCTGTGAAGGGAGTCTATCTGTTTTGTCATTATTTGACATCACAAAAGGGCTTCCCAGGTGGTGCTAGTCTTAAAGAGACTTGGGTTGGATCCCTGGTCTGGAAGATCCCCTGGAGGAGGGCATGGCAACTGCCTCCAGTATTCTTGCCCAGAGAATCTCACGGGCAGAGGAACCTAGTGAGCTATAGTCCACAGAGTTGCAAAGAGTTGGATATGACTGAAGAAATTTAGCATGTTTGCATACTACATCACAAATAGAATTGTTTCAGCAAAGTTATTAGTATGTTCCACTTTAAGTATTCTGGGCAATTGAAAAACAAAGATATTCATACTTTAAAATCTTTTGGTCCATAATGTCTAATTATCCTGCAAAATTATTGAAATGCTTCATGTACTCACCAACAGAGTAACAGGAGGCAAAGCACTGAAAAATAATTTCTCTTGGCTAACAATATTTATTAAGCACTCATTAGGAGAAGTCTAATCCCACTTGAAATATTTTCAAAATTATTTTCTGAAGAATATTTCAGAATATTAAGAAGAATATTTCTTCTTATTGTTACTAGGTAAAAGTATTCGTCATTCAAAATGGATAATGTCAAGGATAGATTTAAAATTTTCTCTTTCAAAAGTATGGAAATAATTTTTATGCTAAATTTTTAACCTATGTCTATCTCAAGTTACATTTGACCCGGGAACTATTTAAACATAATTAGAAGTTATGTTTAGCAATTACAAGAGGCAGAAGAGGAGGAGGAAGAACAACAAAAATCTTTTTGAATTCCCACCTCTGAGAAGTAAGGTGCTTTCCTTGTCATACTCCTCTCAACTGTTTCCATTTCTGCAAAAAAGGTACTCATTTATGGAAATAGAAATTGCTTATTCAGGGAAAATTGCAATTAAATGTCTAGCAAGTTAAGTAAACACATGCAGACTTAAGGATTATCAAGGATCATCTTGATAAGCAGCAGCTGATAACAGAGTGAGTAAGGCATCAGTGCTGCTCTGCTTCACAAACACTGGGAACCCACAGACGCTGTTGCCTACAAGTTGTCATGTGAGATAATAATAAACATCGTGAAAAAATACTGCCATGAGGCTAAGACTGGAAGACTTGACTCTTATAGTCATGTCCATTGTATTTATATTTCTATTTTAGGATGTTCTTCTTTGTGCTTGTGTGTGAGGGTGTATATCATTAATTAATATTAATTAATGATTACTTAATTAAGGACTATTAATAACAACGCCACGGATATTGTACGTGGACCCTCTGGGTTTGAGGGTTTCACCATCAAAAGATTCTACCTCCTATCCAGTGAGTTTTAATATCACCTCTTAATGACACTTAACCACAAAAGCAATCATAAATTGTAACTGTTTGCATGTAAAATAGTGCTGGGAACATTTTTAAGTAATAGAACTCCTAGAGAGAAGTGGGTTATTGACAACATTTCTATTAGCATTTGGAAAATACCCAAATTACTAAACCAGACAGTAGCCATAGATGAGCAGATATGGACAGAAGAGCATCTCTTTTCCTTTTCCTCAATATCACTGTTGATTGTCGTCTGTATAACTGTTTCCACCCCATCAAAGGTGGGGGTGGGGTACACGATAAGGTTGTGTTCATGACCTTTTAATTAAAGTATCAGACACTGGAAATGGAAATGGCAACCCCATCCGGTACTCTTGCCAAGAGAATTCTATGAACAGAGGAGCCGGGCAGGCTGCAGTCCATGGAATCATAGAGTTGGATGCGACTGAGCGACTTTAAATTTTACTTTCAGACATTGAGACTTTCTAACCACCTTTTTTTTTCTTTTTTTTTGGTCTCCTGAAACATGTAAGTAGAAATTTCTTTTCTGGAGTTTCTAGATATGGCTAGCTCTAAAAGAGAAAAGGGAGTCGAATAATCCACATAAAAAAAGAAAAATCAAGAAAAATAGCCATTGCTGAACTTGAAAAAAATGAATCTGCTGACGTGTGACAAAAAAGAAGTGGAAAACCCTATGACCCTGGCAACAACTGCTTAAATTCTTTCCCCCATGTTTCTCCAAGATTCACAGATTTTTAGCTTTTGAAAAGAGTTAAGGCAATTTGCTAAAACAAATAATTAGTGAATACCTGCTGCTGCTGCTGCTGCTAAGTCACGTCAGTCGTGTCCAACTCTGTGGGACCCCATAGCCGGCAGCCCACCAGACTCCCCCGTCCCTGGGATTCTCCAGGCAAGAACACTGGAGTGGGGTGCCATTTCTTTCTCCAATGCATGGAAGCGAAAAGTGAAAGTGAAGTCGCTCAGTCGTGTCCGACCCTCAGCGATCCCATGGACTGCAGCCTTCCAGGCTCCTCTGTCCATGGGATTTACACTACAGAAGATAAATGTTGAGTGAACAGTATCAGATGTCCTTCAATATTCTCAGCAGTGGGGTTCCATCTGTATTTCTGTGTACTCAGAAACCAGGTGAGGGACACTAAGTGCTCATTGAATTTGTAGTTAAGGTGCTGGGAAAATAATCAGGATCTGCATAGCCTGTCTTCTGGGGCAACACTTGTTAACCAAACACACTGCCTTTAAGAATGTAATATTGGATCCAAACAGCATGAAAAGAAACAAATGAATGGGTAATTCATTGCAACATTTTCTCTATAGCTTTTCTTAGAATTGCCTTAATATACATCCCAGTTCAGTTTCACTGAACTAACAAGAGGCACTCTGGGTGCCCTGGTTTTCCAATACTTCTGTCCAAAAATACCAAAATTGTAATGATAAAGTGCAAAATAAATGCAATAGACGCAGTGAAAAATGACTGAGACTCAGATCCCAAGTCATAATTTACTCAAAGGGACCTGCTGATGTCATAAGCGGGCAAAGTAAAGCCTGAGTTACATTTAGCAGGATTTTAAGAGTCAACTATCACAATTCATCCAGCCTGCAGGTATCAATTGTCTTTTCTGCATCTATCCATCTTGAAAATTGGTAACTAAGGAGAAAAAAATTGCTAGGTAACAACAACAACGAGGCACTACAAAACAGACTATTCTTTTGAAGGTTCTTCTCCTTTGTGAGTGATAAGCAAGAAGTGCTGCACTGTGTTCTTCTAAACGAAAATCAAAGCTATATAAGAACAATTTAAAAAGGATCAAGGAAAGTACTTAAGAAAAACATATGCTGGTTTTGGAATCAATTCACATACCATGTGTGTTTTTTATCAGATAGTTTTCTTGACATGATAAGAAGTTTTATCTTTCATTGTTATTTCTCTAAACTGAAGAAATGTTATTAAATATTGGAGGATTTTTTTTTTCCCCTAGGCTCTTGTACCATGGCGTGTACAACACAGAAGAATCACCAATTAAGTGGGCTCCGTGTTTCAGACCAGAATGTAGACTCCTGCTAGGAATTCCATCAGTGAGAAAGTTCCTCTGCTCTGGACCTCTGCCCACTCCTAGTTTCAACCTACCCCTAGCCATCACCTCACTACCATATTTGCTTATTTTGCTGTTGTTTAATCTTTTGGCCATGCCAAGAGGCATGCAGGATCTTAGTTCCCCCACCAGGGATCGAACTCACAGCCCCTTCTGTGGAAGCACAGAGGCTTAACCACTGGACCACCACCAAAGTCCCTCCTTTGTTTTTCTACATTTATTGTCTTCGGGCTTCCCTGGTGCGTTTGGAATTTAAGAAGCTGTCTCTGTGCCTCTGCCCCTTCTGCTCCACGCCCCCACCCCACCTCCACCAGCCACCCCCTCACCCCTCCAGCCACCACCCCCCACCCCTGCACCCCCACCAGACACACAATTCCATCTCAGAAACAGAGCAGAATTGACCATTGCAAGCTAAGTTGTTCTAAGGGAAGCAAGATCTCTGGGGTATTTCCCCTTACAAGATCATGAGTTACCTTTCTCTCTCTTAGCCATTAGTACTGACAGTGGCATTAACAGCAAAACCCCTCCTGTCAAGAATGTAATTTCTAGCTCATTCCCTTATTTTGTTTCCTAATCCATAAGCCATCCAAGATAAGGCTTTCCAAATATCAGATCAGATCAGTCGCTCAGTCATGTCCGACTCTTTCTGACCCCATGAATCGCAGCACGCCAGGCCTCCCTGTCCATCACCAACTCCCAGAGTTCACCCAGACTCACGTTCATCGAGTCAGTGATGCCTTCCAGCCATCTCATCCTCTGTCGTCCCCTTCTCCTCTTGCCCCCAATCCCTCCCAGCATCAGAGTCTTTTCCAATGAGTCAACCCTTCGCGTGAGCTGGCCAAAGTACTGGAGTTGCAGCTTTAGCATCATTCCTTCCAAAGAAATCCCAGGGCTGATCTCCTTCAGAATGGACTGGTTGGATCTCCTTGCAGTCCAAGGGACTCTCAAGAGTCTTCTCCAACACCACAGTTCAAAAGCATCAATTCTTTGGCGCTCAGCCTTCTTCACAGTCCAACTCTCACATTCATACATGACCACAGGAAAAACCATAGCCTTGACTAGACAGACCTTTGTTGGCAAAGTAATGTCTGCTTTTGAATATACTATCTAGGTTGGTCATAACTTTCCTTCCAAGGAGTAAGTGTCTTTTAATTTGATGGCTGCAGTCACCATCTGTAGTGATTTTGGAGCCCAGAAAAATAAAGTCTGACACTGTTTCCCCATCTATTTCCCATGAAGTGATGGGACCGGATGCCATGATCTTCGTTTTCTGAATGTTGAGCTTTAAGCCAACTTTTTCCCTCTCCACTTTCACTTTCATCAAGAGGCTTTTTAGTTACTCTTCAGTTTCTGCCATAAAGCTGGTGTCATCTGCATATCTGACATGATTGATATTTCTCCCAGCAATCTTGATTCCAGCTTGTGCTTCTTCCAATCCAGTGTTTCTCATGATGTACTCTGCATATAAATTAAATAAGCAGGGTGACAGTATACAGCCTTGACGAACTCCTTTTCCTATTTGGAACCAGTCTGTTGTTCCATGTCCAGTTCTAACTGTTGCTTCCTGACCTGCATACAAATTTCTCAGGAGGCAGATCAGGTGGTCTGGTATTCCCATCTCTTTCAGAATTTTCCACAGTTTACTGTGATCCACACAGTCCAAAGGCTTTGGCATAGTCAATAAAGCAGAAATAGATGCTTTTCTGGAACTCTCTTGCTTTTTCCATGATCCAGCGGATGTTGCCAATTTGATCTCTGGCTCCTCTGCCTTTTCTAAAACCATCTTGAACATCAGGAAGTTCATGGTTCATGGATTGCTGAAGCCTGGCTTGGAGAATTTTGAGCATTACTTTACTAGTGTGTGAGATGAGTGCAATTGTGCGGTAGTTTGAGCATTCTTTGGCATTGCCTTTCTTTGGGATTGGAATGAAAACTGACCTTTTCCAGTCCTGTGGCCACTGCTGAGTTTCCCAAATTTGCTGGCATATTGAGTGCAGCACTTTCATAGCATCATTTTTCAGGATTTGGATTGGCTTAACTGGAATTCCATCACCTCCACTAGCTTTGTTCATAGTGATGCTTTCTAAGGCCCACTTGACTTCACAATCGAGGATGTCTGGCTCTAGGTCAGTGATCACACCATTGTAATTATCTGGGTCATGAAGATCTTTTTTGTACAGTTCTTCTGTGTATTCTTGACATCTCTTCTTAATATCTTCTGCTTCTGTTAGGTCTATACCATTTCTGTCCTTTATCGAGCCCATCTTTGCATGAAATGTTCCTTTGGTATCTCTGATTTTCTTGAAGAGATCCCTAGTCTTTCCCATTCTGTTGTTTTCCTCTATTTCTTTGCATTGATCACTGAAGAAGGCTTTCTTATCTCTTCTTGCTATTCTTTGGAACTCTGCATTCAGATGTTTATATCTTTCCTTTTCTCCTTTGCTTTTCGCTTCTCTTCTTTTCACAGCTATTTGTAAGGCCTCCCCAGACAGCCATTTTGCTTTTTTGCATTTCTTTTCCATGGGAATGGTCTTGATCCCTGTCTCCTGTACAATGTCATGAACCTCATTCCATATTTCATCAGGCACTCTGTCTATCAGATCTAGGCCCTTAAATCTATTTCTCACTTCTACTGTATAATCATAAGGGATTTGATTTAGGTCATACCTGAATGGCCTAGTGGTTTTCCCTACTTTCTTCAATTTAAGTCTGGATTTGGTAATAAGGAGTTCATGGTCTGGGCCACAGTCAGCTCCTGGTCTTGTTTTTGCTGACTGTATAGAGCTTCTCCATCTTTGGTGCAAAGAATATAATCAATCTGATTTCGGTGTTGACCATCTGGTGATGTCCATGTATAGAGTCTTCTCTTGTGTTGTTGGAAGAGGGTGTTTGTTATGACCAGTGCCTTTTCTTGGCAAAACTCTATTAGTCTTTGCCCTGCTTCATTCCTTATTCCAAGGCCAAATTTGCCTGTTACTCCAGGTGTTTCTTGACTTCCTACTTTTGCATTCCAGTCCCCTATAATGAAAAGGACATCTTTTTTGGGTGTTAGTTCTAAAAGGTCTTGTAGGTCTTCCTAGAACTGTTCAACTTCAGCTTCTTCAGCGTTGCTGGTTGGGGCATAGACTTGGATTACTGTGGTATTGAATGGTTTGCCTTGGAAACGAACAGAGATCATTCTGTCATTTTTGAGACTGCATCCAAGTACTGCATTTCGGACTCTTCTGTTGACCATGACGGCCACTCCATTTCTTCTGAGGGATTCCTGCCCGCAGTAGTAGATAGAATGGTCATCTGAATTAAATTCACCCATTCCAGTCCATTTCAGTTCGCTGATTCCTAGAATGTCAACATTCACTCTTGCCATCTCTTGTTTGACCACTTCCAATTTAAAACCTCAAATAGTTTTTCTTGTTGCCGAACAAATGTGGAGGTCTTTCCACTCCAGTATTTTCACAAAAAGGATGCCCCGTGGCAACTATGCTTCACCCATTGCCTTGTTTTCTTTCTGTTCATTCTGTGCGTCTCCGTACATTCTAGAAAGAATTCAACAAATTATAGCATTTCCCTTAGCATAAGCCAAGACTCTCAGTGTTAGAGTCTTCCTGGTTTTTTTCTTATTTTTTTCTATTTTTTATTTATTTACCTGGTTGTGTGGGGTCTTAGTTGAGGTACATAGAATCTTTGATCTTCACTGCAGTGTGCAGAATTTTTTAGTTGTGGCCTGTGGGATCTAGTTCCCTGACCAGGAATTGAACCCAGGCCCCCTGCATTGGGAATGCAAAATCTTAGTAACTGGACTACCAGGGAAGTCCCTGGGTTCTTGATAATAATGAAAGTTTCTCTATACACATTCAGACTACTGAATTATGTTCACTAGTGAGTGTCTTAGAAGCAACATTTTAAATGAATACCCAAATTTCATCCTTTGGAATGATATATTTGAGACAAAATAATGAGTATATCAAGATCCATGGTTTACTGTTGCTAACACAGTAGATCTTAAAAGTCCTTACCACAAGAAAAAAAAAAAAACTTGTAACCATAGGGGGTGATAGATGTCAACTGAATTTACTGGGGTAATAATTTCATGATATATACACATTACAAATCATTACGTGTACAGCTAAAACTAATACAGCATTATATGTCAATTATATCTTTTTTTCTAAGTGCCTATACCCACAGTTATTTCTGATGGACATGACCAATAGCTATTTCACAGGACAAACGGTTCAGATCAAAGACCAGAAATCAAAGTTGAGCCATTACAGGCCAGTCAATGCAGAAAGCAAATGTTTGCTGTGTCAGCATAACCATCCTTCCAGGAGGGGAATTTTTTTAGAATTGGAGATGTCCTAGATGACTTTTTCTTTAAACCCAGTTGAAATCATAGTTTAAAAAGAAAAGAAGTCCTTGGCTGTACTGACTTTTTTTTCTGCAGTCATTCCTGACTCAGTGTAATGAACTAGCTTGCTTTTCTCTTGTGGTCATTATTTGTATACAGTTGTGTGTTTGTGGGGGGTGGCATAGGGAAGAATCTGTTAAAGGGTTGCATTAGCAGATTAATCACTTATCATAATAAACGTCAAAAAAGTGACATTATCCCCGTCATTGTATGCTCCTCTATAGATGCCCTTGTTGTTGCTAAGTTGTGTCCGACTCTTCTGTGATCCCATGGACTGTAGCCCACTAAGATCCTGGGTCCAGGGGATTTCCCAGGCAAGAATACTGGAATGGGTTGCCATTTCCTTCCTGGGGAATCTTCCCAACCCAGGGATTGGGCCCATGTTTCTGTGTCTCCTGCATTGCAAACAGGTTCTTTACTGCTGAGCCACCAGGGAAGCCTGTGAAGTTTACAGTATTTAAATACATCATTATTTAGGAAATATAGTATTTTGAATAAAAAATAAATAAAAATAAAACATGAAAACTACATCGTATTTTAGGCTCGATAATTAGTATAATAATATATCAACAATTTAAGACTATGTGATTTTGCCATGTGTTTACTAAGGCATGATTTAAGGCTTCCCTGGTGGCTCAGAGGATAAAGCATCAGCCTGCAATGCAGGAGACCTGGGTTCGACCCCTGGGTTGGGAAGATCCCCTGGAGAAAGAAATGGCAACCCACTCCAGTATTCTTGCCTGGAGAATCCCATGGACAGAGGAGCCTGGTGGGCTACAGTCCATGGGGTCACAAAGAGTTGGACATGACTGAGCGACTTCACTTTACTTTACTAAGGTATGATTTATAAAATGAATTTGTCACTGGAACTAATAAGCCATTGCTTCTTATTTAGAGCCTTGTATTCAAAGCAATCACTAAAATACCTTTAATTTATAATTTAAGTCAATTCCCTTCCTAATTAAAAAAAATAACTGTACATATAAAATTTATGATGTATTATCCAAAAATTTAAACTCACCAAACAGTTATTAATGCTGAAAAGTATCCCCCTACTCTTTGAAAAAGTTAACTTAAAATTTTGAACTCCAGTAGAGTATTATAACATACAAGTTTAGGATCGTCTGACTTATCTTAGTGATTATTTCCTTCCATATTAGGATAGGAGTATAGAGAGTGGAAGCTGAACAATGAGGATTGTGGTGAATATTATCCAATATTATTCTATTGTGGCAAATAGAATCCCATTAAAAAAGGGGAGTCATGCTTGAGGTCCAGGAAAAATATTCAAGACATGATATAGTCTGCTCAGATAAACTGCTTCGTCACTGAAGCTACTCAGTTTATAGAATCTATTCAATAGACCAGGTAGATTTATCACTTTAGTGATAAATAATGTTATATCCACTGTTAGTTGTAATGATGTCAACAAACTTTACTGTGCTGCCAGTGGCTTGCTGCTGCTGCTGCTAAGTCGCTTCAGTCATGTCCGACTGTGTGCGACCCCGTAGATGGCAGCCCACCAGGCTCCTCTGTCCCTGGGAGTGGCTTAGCACTAGCATAATTCAACTTTAGGATTTATATGTATCTATATACAGGTGTAACTTTTGCCCCTTTCATCTTTTAAGGCTTCAGTGTATATTAATAATACACCGCCTTGTGTCATTCCACAGACAATTCTAACTCAGCACCACAAACTATTTGTCCCTTTCGGGACAGTTCAGTTCAGTCGCTCAGTTGTGTCCAACTATTTGCGACCCCATGGACTGCAGCACATGAGGCCTCCTTGTCCATCACCAACTCCTGGAGTTTACCCAAACTCATGTCCATCGAGGCAGTGATACCATCCAACCATCTCATCCTCTGTCCTCCCCTTCTCTTCCTGCCTTCAATCTTTCCCAGCATCAGGGTCTTTTCCAATGAGTCAGTTCCTCGAATCAGGTGGCCAAAGAATTGAAGTTTCAGCTTCAACATCAGTCCTACCAATGAACACTCAGGACTGATTTCCCCTAGGATCGACTGGTTGGATCTCCTTGCAGTCCAAGGGACTCTCAAGAGTCTTCTCCAACACCACAGTTCAAAAGCATCAATTCTTCGGCGCTCAGCTTTCTTCACAGTCCAACTCTCACATCCATACATGACCACTGGAAAAACCATAGCCTTGACTAGACGGATCTTTGTTGGCAATGTAATGTCTCTGCTTTTTAATACGCTGTCTAGGTTGGTCATAACTTTCCTTCCAAGGAGTAAGCTTCTTTTAATTTCATGGCTACAACTACCATCTGCAGTGATTTTGGAGCCCAGAAAAATAAAGCCAGCCACTGTTTCCACTGTTTCCCCATCTATTTGCCATGAAGTTATGGGACCGGATGCCATGATCTTAGTTTTCTGAATGTTGAGCTTTAAGCCAACTTTTTCACTCTCCTCTTTCAATCAAGAGGATCTTTAGTTCTTCTTAACTTTCTGCCATCAGGCTGGTGTCATCTGCATATCTGAGGTTATTGATATTTCTCCCGGCAATCTTGATTCCAGCTTGTGCTTCCTCCAGCACAGTGTTTCTCATGATGTACTCTGCATATAAGTTAAATAAGCAGGATGACAGTGTACAGCCTTGACGTACTCCTTTTCCAATTTGGATGAAACCAGTCTGTTGTTCCCTGTCCAGTTCTAACTGTTACTTCCTGAGCTGCATACAGGTTTCTCAAGAGGCAGGTCAAGTGGTCTGGTATTCCCATCTCTTTCAGAATTTTCCACAGTTTGCTGTGGTCCACACAGTCAAAGGCTTTGGCATAGTCAATAAAGCAGAAATGTATGTTTTTCTGGAACTCTCTTGCTTTTTCCATGATCCAGCGGATGTTGGCAATTTGATCTCTGGTTCCTCTGCCTTTTCTAAAACCAGCTTGAACATCTGGAAGTTCACAGTTCACATATTGCTGAAGCCTGGCTTGGAGAATTTTGAGCATTACTTTACTAGCATGTGAGATGAGTGCAATTGTGTGGTAGTTTGAGCATTCTTTGGCATTGCCTTTCTTTGGGATTGGAATGAAAACTGACCTTTTCCAGTCCTGTGGCCACTGCTGAGTTTCCCAAATTTGCTGGCATATTGAGTGCAGCACTTTCACAGCATCATTTTTTAGGATTTGAAATAGCTCATCTGGAACCAAGGGGCAGCAAAGATGCTGGGTCAGTGGCAATTCCAAACCAACTTTATGTGCCAACTGATGGACTCTCAAGATTTGTTTCCTAAACTGCCATGAGACCATACATGAAGCTTTTCAGTCTTGGCCACTTCCTATGTAAACTGAAAGATGGTGTCTGACTTGATGATCTCAAGAGGACATTGCCAGCTCCATGGGAGTGTTTTGAAATGATAAAGACCCCATGTTAACTTCAAGATTCTGCTGTTGCCATCTTTAATTTTCAGTTTTTGAGCTCTGCATTTCGGTTTTTACTGGGCCTTTTAAATTATGTAGCCAGTCTGGATAAGACATCATAAAAAGCAAACAAAACAATATCGCATTCAACCATACTGAACCCCTCAAATAGAATTTCTTGTATTGTCCTCATAAAAGCACTTAGGAAAACACTTAAACACAAGAAATAGGCAAATTATTCATCATTAAACCATATTTCAAGATCTAGCTAAAGAAAATCACCTGCATTTTAAAGTTGTTTATGATTCCTCCATTGAAGGTTGTTAGCAGTAAGCACTTTAGTTTTGAAAAACAGAATCATAATAGCAGGTTTTAGCAGAAAACGTTTTTTGTTTTTCTTTTTTTCCAACCCATTTTCCATGTGACAATTAAGCCCTAATCTGCTAAGGCTTCCGTAGTATGTAATGGATGAAATTCCCTCCTAAGAGTGTAGCATGGTACTGTAATGAGCCTCTTTGGGAGAGCTGAAAAGATAATCACTCAAATCATGTCTGCCTCCGATAGCTCAGTTGAGGCACCAAGTCAAGGTAGTGGTTGATGTCTCTAGAGCCAGAAGTGGAGAAGGAAATGGCAACCCACTCCAGTGTTCTTGCCTGGAGAATCCCAGGGACGGGGGAGCCTGGTGGGCTGCCATCTATGAGGTCGCATAGAGTCAGACACAACTGAAGCCACTTAGCAGAAGCAGCAGCAGAGCCAGAAGCAGCCTCTTAAATAGAAGACAAGATGCCTCTACATTGCCCCATTGCTACTTCAGGCATAGCAGCTCCATCATGGAAGCTAAGTGCCAGGCAGCTGAGCCGTGTGCACCGTAGCTGCTCCCCATCACCTCGGATGGACTGTGGAGCCAATGTGGTGGCTACTTCCCAGCATTTCCCTCTAAAGACCTGGAGTCCTGTGCTGGTCTCTCTTACTGGTACGGGCTAGGTACCATGCACAATACTGCTTTGAGGGAAGAGAGGAGATGGAGTTTATGACTTCTTCATTAAGAAGACAAGAGTCATAAAATAGGAAACACTGGCCTGACATAATTATGAAAAAAGCCCAGGAAAGAGAAGATCACTTTTTAATCTAGGGGTTCTTCCCTGGGCATACTTGTTTCTCAGGGACGACTTGGCAATACCTGAAGGATGTTGTGATTGCCATCAGTAGGCAAATGGGAAAAGGGAGGGGATGTGGTACTACTGACTAGAGTATGGTGGCCAGAGATGCTGCTAAGCACCTTATAATGCATCACTGAGTGTCCACAATGAAGTATCCAGCCCCAAACATCAATAGTGGGTTTCTTGAGAAATCCTGTCTGAATCTGTCTTTCTCCGTAATTACCAGGGGTCTCTCACTTCGTAATGACTAGAGATGAAGCCCAAGAATCCGTATCGTTCGAAGTGCTTCGGGTGCTACTGAAGTACCTAGGTTTTATTATCTTTAAGCTCTTGACAGTAGGGCACATGTATCATTTTCAATCTTTTTAAAACATTCTGTGTATTTATTTATATTTATGATTGGCTGGGCCGGGTCTTCCTTGCTGCACATGCTTTTCTCTAGTTGTGGCGAGCAGGGGCTACTCTCTAGCTCTGGTGCTCAGGCGTCTCACTGTGGTGACTCCTCTTCCTGCAGAGCACAGGCTCTAGAGTACAGGCTCAGTAGCTGTGGTGCACGGGCTTAGTCGATCATCCGCGTGTGGGATCTTCCTGGATCAGGGATCAGACCCGTGTCTTCTGCATTGGCAAGTGGATTCTTTGCCCCAGAGCCCCCAGGGAACCTCCTATTTTTCAATCTAAATAAGTTTTAAGACTTATCTCTGGTAAGCTGCAAATTCTGAAGCTGATTAATATTTGTTCTTTGTTCATTTTTAAGATATCTGGTTCTTTTCACTAAAAGATATTTGTCATTCTTGGGTTGTATTATTTTATTCATAATCTATCTGGTGTATTAATCGTACCTCCTGTTCTAGGTTGTCTGGTTTGGTTGTTGTAGCATATATTCTATAGCTATCTTAATTTTTTTCACTTGTATTTTTTTGAGTAGCTATGGCCATTCTTGGTTTGGGGCATCTATAAAGGTGATCAAAGCCCAGAATCTAAGTATAAATTCTGGCCAGATTGGAGGTGAGAGAGCTTCTGCAGTGAGTTGGCTGTTCACATCAGGTGGCCAAAGTATTGGAGTTTTGGCTCATAAGGACTCCTTCATAGAGCTGCATGATAGATTTTGAGACTCACCCATGTCCCTTCTCATGCTTGTACCTACTCCCAAGAGAACTCAAGCACCTACTCTGGGTTTCTCACGTCCTCCAGAACTGGAGTCTTTACTTAACCCCTCCCATCACCTGCTTTTCTACAACCTTGGTCTCCCTTTGTGGTCTTGCCTGTTATTTCAAGAAAACTCTTTCAAATAAGCGTAATTAAGTGTTTTTCTTTGTAAATGCTGTTCTTCTCTGGAGATGTGATAATTACACATGATAATTACATTCGAAGTTTTTTGAGCCAATTATCCTAAGGCGTTCTATTGTTTTACATAAAATGACAAAAACTTCATACACAAAGATTTTTTGGTAATGTTCCTTGGAAAAGCACTGCAGTTGGTATGAACTTCTCAGAGTGCCACGGTGGTTCACTTTTACATGCCAGCATCTAAACCAGGTTCTAGGATGTGAGACAAGATGTATGTTACAATCATGTCCATTTTATTGAAAATCTGGGAAATGAAGGGGAATGGTTCTTGGTACAGGATAGAATTGGGTTTAAGTCCCCGTTGAAGAACTGAACCAGATGTTTGTTCTTGCTAAACTTATTAAATTGCTATAAGATAAAAGGGTAATATTGATTGTAAAAATAGAATGCATTAATATACTTAAAGTTCTTAGCAAGTACAGTGCTTGGTGTTTAATAAATTCTCATCATCTGGTAGCTGTTACTTCTGTAATAATGAGTATTAATTTTATCTAGATGTGTATCACATCTAAATAAATGTATATCACATTTACAAATCTGATTCTCCATACGCTGCATGAACCCCTGAGCTGGCTTATATGATTCTGGGATCATCTAATCAATCCTGAATACTACTGCCAACTCCCTCTTTCTTAAAACAACTTTGATCACTTCGGGTTCCTATTCAAAGGCTTTGATGGTGTCATTCCTTATTACAACTAAACACAATTCCTCTGCTCAGCTTTCCTGACTCACCATGACTTGGCTTCATCCTACACATCAGCACTAGTCAAGATTCTTTGGTTACAAAATACAGAAAAACACTTGAGAAATTCCAACGAAGGGTGGTAGGAGTAACTATTTTCATAATGCAATATGAACACAAGATCTAAACCACCACGCTCAATGAGGACATTGCTGGGAAGCAGCAGAGAACAAACCTCCTCTTGTGTTCCAGAAGGAACATGCCCTCTACACTCTGTGCTTGAGAAATCCTTCTGTTAGAGAAGGGCATTGCTCAGCCACCGGCTTCAAGTCAGTTTCCAACAACAAGCTAGAAGCCCCTGCGTCCTTTTAGACAGGTCAGGTGGACTTGGCCTTGGGCTGCACTTCTGGTCCAGTCGGCTGGAGAAGTGAAAGAGCTGGGGAGGTGGCAGGTGGGGGCCACTATGCTTTTCAGGCAATGGTTGCTAATAGAACCTCTACAAATGTTGGTAAGTTTCCAGAATACACTGTATTACTCAGTAGAATCTTCCACCATAATCAAGAACCAGACATGCTCCAACCTTCCTCACTGTATTTGTCCTTGATACTCCAGCTTTAGCAAACAAGTTACATCTTCCTCTTCTCCTTTGTTTCTGCAAGGTTGTAAGGGTCTTATGAAGTGGCAAACTGAGTGTAGATGTATACGTAGTAAGTGGGAAGGTAAGTGAATGAATAATACTACCAGAATCATGCCACTTTCCATTCATTTTTAAAACTTTGTATTTTATATTGGAGTATAGTTGATGTGAATAGCTGACTCATTGGAAAAGATTCTGATGCTGAGAAAGATTGAAGGCAAAAGGAGAAGCGGGTGGCAAAGGATGAAGATGTTTAAATAGGGTCACCCACTCAATGGACATGAATTGGAGCAATCTCCAGGAGATAGTGGAGGACAGAGGAGCCTGAGGTGCTGCAGTTCACGGGGTCACAAAGAGTCAGACATGACTTAGTGACTGAAGGACAATGAAAGAGTTGATTACTGAGACTGTGATGGTCAGGTGGACAGCAACAGGACTCAGCCATACATATACACGTATGTGTTCTTTTTCAAGTTCTTCCATTTTCATTTCTGTGCTTCCACAGATTTTTCTGTCTGCTTTACAAAATTTGGCACAAAACGATGTGGCTTATGAAAATGAGGTTCTTTAAGCCGTTCTGTCCTGGACTCCCTGTTGTTTGATGTGTGTTAATTTGCTCTTCTTTGGGCATTACATACCTTAGGGCAGAGATCATGTTTAAACTTCTATTACATCTCCTTGAAATCTATCATAGAACAAAGATATAATACATATTTGCTGGTCAAATCCAAACCAAACTAATTTAGAAAAAAATTTGTTTTTCATTTTACACAGAAATAGTGATATGAAAATCATTGGTGAAATCATATTTTTTAAAAATTATTCTCACTGCTCATAATACAGAAACATTACTCACTGCTCACAAAATAACTACAATTCAACAGTATTGTTAGTTTTTTTGTTGTTTGTTTTTCCTTTAAAAATTTTCTAGTAATTCCCTTGCCATCCAGGGGTTAGGGCCCCACACTTCCCACTGCAGGGGGCAAGGGTTCAATCCCTGGTCAGAGAACTAAGATCCCACAAGCCATGTCACGTGGCCAAAAAGAAAAAACAAAAAATCTTAATAAAATGACACAGGAGAATGGAAGTTTACAGGGGTAATACAATTACCCTGACGATAACTTCAATGTTAGTGAAGGCACAAAATGTGAAATTAGGAAGTGATTGAGCTCCTTTTGATATATCAATATTAGGATATTTGATAATATTTGTCATAGTCTTAAATGACAGCTGTTAATGAAGAAAGAACTCAAGTTACTCATTTACAAATATCTTAACAGTGATAGAAGACGGGCTTTTGAGGTAAGCATTTATCCATCTATAACGACAGCAGCTCTGTTTGTGGTTTTTGTTTTTAGCCACACAGCTAGTGTCCTAATCCGGGGTCAAATCCAATTTCTTGGGCAAAAGCATTGGATTCTAACCACTGGACCGCCAGGGAAGTCTTCAACAATATATTTATTAAGCATTTACTATTTGTTAGGCATCACATTAATCAGTATATTAATAGACTAGCCATAGCTATGTAAAGGTTTGAAGGGAAGTGGAAGTGTTAGTTGCTCAGTCATGCCCAACATTCTGTGATCCCATGGACTAGCCTGCTAGACTCCTCTGTCCATGGGATTCTCCAGGCAGGGATACTAGAGAGGGTTGCCATTTCCTTCTCCAGGGAATCTTCTCAAACCAGGGACTGAATCCAGGACTCCTGCATTGCAGGCAGATTCTTTACCATTTGAACCACCAGGAAAGCCCCTACTATAAAGTTTTACTAATGTTTTACTCTATGAAACTGAGGCTGAAGTAGTTTCGGTAATTTTATAAAGGAAACAGGCAAATCAGTGTGAATTTGCAACTTAAAGGTGTTCTGACTCCATGATCTGTGTTAGCTTCAAGCAAAGCAGACAACTGAGGATTCATGATGAAACCAAATAGGTTTTTTTTTTTTTTGTAAAACATAGCTGATTTTGAGTACATTTATCTTTCAGAGCATGAAAGTGAAAATAAAATTATTATGTTGAACCCTTGCTAATTTTGTATATAATTTATGGAGAAGATAATAAAGCAAGAATCATTATTTCTTTGACGAATATCAAATGTGGGAAGAAGCTATTTTAAAATTAAATTCTCCCCTCCTTCTTCTTTTATTGTTCAAAATTTTTATTGAACTTAATGGTTCATAAGACCAGAGATTCTGGATGTTTAAGGCACTTATTATATAATTTTCCTGTAGTTTCTGAGGAATTTTTCATGCAAAAATATGTTTTGAATTTTAACTTTAAATAATTGCAGTGTGCCACATCAAAAATGAGTCATAGCCCGTGCTGAGCTCTGTGAAGCGAAGACTCGCCTGCATTGGAAGAAAGCTATATGGTATTATGATATTATGCTGTCTTCCTTTCCTTTTAATAACTTATGAAGTTAAAAAGTCTACTTTGGCAAGCTGAAAATATCCCTTAATTCATCCCATTTACCTCTGGCCAGTAAGGTATTTCCAGTTTGACTTTTTTTGCTTAATTTAAATTTTTTCTCTCTCTACTTGAAGTGGAAAAGGGGAAGGAAGGTCTACGGCTGCAGGGAGGACATGAAAATAGGAGAATAAAGAGGAAAATAGGAGGCTATAGCTGTCCTCCTATTCTCAACTTTGTGGGATCCCAAACTTTGTTGAGCATGTCTATGTAGATATTACTAAATACCTAAAAGAACTTAAATGTTTTCCTATGTACTCTGTTTAAAATCAACAAGGAATGGATATTCAAAGGTGCAGATGCATGGGAGAACATGTAAACTAGATAGTAATAGTACTTCTCAAATATTAACGTGCACAGAACTCACCTAGGTATTGTCACAAAACATAGTCTGATTCAGTATGTCTAGCATGAAGACCAGCATTCTGCATTTCCAGCAAGTGTCCAGGTGATAACAGGTGATACAAGGTCCTCGCTTTAGAAACATTAGAAGGAATTGCCTGATGTTTGCTATTTTGAGATTGTGAGAGCCAAACATAGCTATAAGAATCAAAATATGCATTCATTCGGACAAAGAAAGTGCCCTCTTCCCATAATACCAAGATTGATACTTTTGTTTTGACAACCAACTAGGTCAAAGATAAGAAGAAGAAACCACTCTTTACAAGTGTATTTAAAAATCACTATTTTTTTTCTCTAAGACAATGTTTTAAAATCCAGGTACCTTGCTACACCCCTATCATGTTCAACTAGCAACTAAGCATCTACAAAGTCAAATGCATCCCTGAACGAGGCAGGCGACATGGAAGTGTGAGGCTTATGCAGGAAGCCAAGTCCTACACGATTTGTATTGTCTAATAGATGGAAGTCTCAGAGAACTGCAGATGTGGCATGCCCTTGCCTTGTCTTTGAGTCTGGGCACCACCTTAACTTGATTCTAAGAAAATAAGGCAACGACGGGAAGAGAGATCTCTCCTGGTTATATTACTTGCATGACAAAGATGAGGGCATTCTGCAGCTATAACGAAGGTCCTTCGTCAGTGGTTAATCAGACGGAGATTATCCTAGGTGGCTCTGACTTAATCAGGTGAGTGTTTCAAAAGTGGGCAAGGGGTCAGAAGCCAAAGAAGTGAGACCCACTCTCCTTTCAGCCTCAAAAAATCACACTGCATGGTCTAGAGAGAGCTACAGGGAAGAGCATGGTGGAGTCTCCAGAAGCTGAGGATTGTAGTCCCACAGCCACAAGAAACTCATTTCTGCCAACAGTGAGGAAGAGGACCCAAGCCTCAGAGGAGACTGAAGCCACAAATGACACCTTGATTGCAGCCTCCTGAAGCCAGAGGCTGTGAACCAGCTGAACCACACCCAGACACTGACATGCAGAAATGAGATAATAAATGTTTGCTGTTATAACCTCTCAGTTTGTGGTAACTTGTTATTCAGCAATAGAAAATGAACATAAAAACCATAATAAGTTTAAGTTGCATTTTTGAAGCCAAATATGAGCCATAGGAACTGTCAAGGAAATGCACACATACGCATGTGTCTGTAGACATGGCCTGAGCCTGCTCTCTGTAACACTTCTCAAGACCTCGGACTTTGCGATCAACAGGTATGGATTGTTCATAGGTAGGTCATGGATTAGCTATGGTTTATGTCTTGTAAAACTGTAGTTTTCTCAGCTGCCAAATGGAGACCAATCTATCCTTCAGGCTTGTGACGAGTTAAGTGTGTGGGGCAGAGCCCGGCGTGCTCAGGATGAGAAGGCTTGTCCTGGATTATGCACCACTGCTGGCCAGCAGAGGAGACAGACTGGGGATCAGAGTGGTCCTGGTAATGCCTCCAACTCCCCTGTCCCTCCTTCTCCATCAGCTGCTTCACCAGCATCTTCTGGTGTAAATATATCATGGAAGTGAAGTGAAGTGAAAGTTGCTCAGTCGTGTCTGACTCTTTGCCACCCCACGGACTATACAGTCCATGGAATTCTCCAGGCCAGAATACTGGAGCAGGTAGCCTCTCCCTTCTCCAGGGAATCTTCTCAACCCAGGGATTGAACCCAGATCTCCCGCCTTGCAGGCGGATTCTTTACCAGCTGAGCCACCAGGGAAGCCCAAGAATACTGGAGTGGGTAGTCTATCCCTTCTCCAGCAGATCTTGCCAACCCAGGAATCGAACCGGGGTCTCCTGCATTGCAGGTGGATTCTTTACCAACTGAGCTATCAGGGAAGCCCAAATATATCATGTATTCAGGGATATATCACCTCAGTTCATGACTTGATGCTCACCATCCCTGCTTAGACTGCAAGAGGTCAGGGTCATGTCTTGCACCTTCGGTTCTAATCGCCAAAGAGTTGTAGTCCCTGGGGAAATCTTCTCCAGGCACTTTATCCTCTCCTCACCTCTTCATCTTCCCACCCCAACTCACTTTCTCTTCATTCTATTTACTCTCTTTTTTCTCTCCCTGCCTCTACATATATACATATATATAATTTTTCGAACTGTGTGCTTTTTTGGCCATGTGGCATGTGGGATCTTAGTTCCAGAGATGGAACACACGCCCCTTGCATTGGAAGCACAGTCTTACGGACTGTCAGGGAAATCCTTAGAACATGTGCTTGCCCTTATATTGTGATCAATAAAGGTGGTTTTCCTTTCTTAATTCATTGCTCATGGGTAGTAGTGAGAATTACATAATATACATGATGGCTAATTATTACATAGAAAACTCAAATTTTGTTTTCTAGTTTTAACTTTCTGTCTAAATGATATATGCTGCTGCTGCTGCTGCTAAGTCGCTTTAGTCTTGTCCGACTCTTTGCGACCCCAGAGACCGCAGCCCACCAGGCTCCCCGTCCCTGGGATTCTCCAGACAAGAACACTGGACTGGGTTGCCATTTCCTTCTCCAATGCATGAAAGTAAAAAGTGAAAGTGAAGTTGCTCAGTCCTGTCTGACTCCTAGCGACCCCATGGACTGCAACCCACCAGGCTCCAACGCCCATGGGATTTTCCAGACAAGAGTACTGGAGTGGGGTGCCATTGCCTTCTCCAATGATATATGCTAACTGTCGGAATTAAGAGATGGTCATTAAGGTTTTGTTTTGACAAGGTGCTATAAAGGATCCCTTTTTGGACAGAGACACTTGCTTGGCCATATCTGCCATCAAGATCAAAGTTCATTTTTGATCTTTGAAAGCACATTAATTTTTCCTCCCAGACTGCGTTTATTTATGTAGCTGAAAAGTCTAAAACTTGCTTGAAATTAAGAAATGGTTTGTGTCTATACAATTATTCTTGTCTTCTTAGAAATATCTTTCATATATATGACTAGATTAATACAAGCCTGGAAAGGCAAGTCTTTAGAATCCTACATTATACATTTCTCAGAGTTATAAGGGTTATGGGGCTTCTCTGGTGGCTCAGTGGTAAAGAATCCACCTGCATTTCAGGAGACACAGGAAACTCAAGTTCGATTCCTGGGTTGGGCAGATCCCCTGGAGAAGGAAATGGAAACCCACCCCAGTATTCTTGCTTAGGAAATCCCATGGGCAGAGGAGTCTGGTGAGCTGCCGTCCATAGGGTTGTAAAGAGTAGGGCATGACTGAGGCAACTGAACACATAAGGGTAATATTATTATCACAACTTTCCCAAATTATTTCCAAGAGATCTTCAGCCTTTCCATTACCATCAACATGGACCAGTAGCTTTTTCGCTGTTTTGTTAATACACAAAGTTAGATATTCATTCTTTAACAAACTTTGCTCGAGCAGCTGTATGTGTTAGACACTATTCCAGGCACTAGAGACACGGCACAGCGTAAACCGGTGCCTGGATCCACGGGAATAAGCCAAGGCTACGGAGAGGACTCTCATTATAGGAAATGATTTAAAGAACAAGATGCAAGGTATAAATGGAGACTTCTTTATTACCAGGTGGAGAAGCCAGCATACTAAAGAAAACGATGGATCAGTATTTTGTGTGTGTACCACTTAAATTTTAAATGTGCTGTGCTTTGCTTAGTCGCTCAGGCATGTCCAACTCTTTGCGGCCCCATGGACTGTAGCCCACCAGGCTCCTCTGTCCATGGGCATTTTCCAGGCCAAGAATATTGGAGTGGGTTGCTATGCCCTCCTCCAGGGGATCTTCCCAACCCAGGGATTGAACCCAGGTCTCCTGCATGGCAGGAAGATTCTTTACCATCTGAGCCACCAGGCAAGTTTTAAATATTTAGCAATAAACATTCCTAAACATTTTGTACAACTTTGAGACACACATACAATTATATTGTTACTAATAAGTAAAAAGTTCCAGTTTAAATTCACCAACTATCTGAGGCAAAGCATCACCCCCCCCCACCGGAATAAATTATTTCAAAATGATAGCATGTGATTTTCTGTGTGCCTTAATGGATTTTCTCCAAAAAACTGTCAAGCTAAAGCAACCGTCAGTAGGGTCTTGCGGTTTTCAGGAGAGATCAAAGGAGGCTTTCATAATGCATAAAACATGTATGTTTATAATATATCATAAACATCCAAACGGTTGTGACTACAACACATTCAGTTCCTTAATAAGGCTATATAGTAGACTTTAAGTTAAACCATTTGCTTTAGTTTTCACTTTTGATTTGAAACATTCTCACTCAGATTTTGCCGAGCTGAACATTGTTTTTAATCTAAGCGGATCCCTGGATTTGTTTCATCCTAATGCCCTTTTCATACCATATTCTGACCTACAGCAAACCCTCACTGAATGCCTGAGTACTAAAGAGATTGAAAGATTCTCAATCAATTGACAGGATGCCATCAGCTTCATGGTAATTTTCAATTCTTATGCATGAATCTCATGGCAGACCATAAATATATTTATTAGAAAGATGCAATATACCTTTTTTTTTTCAAAGTAAAATACATGAATAAATGTAAAGCAGATGAGGTCTTGTAGTCAGGAAATTAATGTTCTTTTGTTCTATCGAAACCACACACACAATCCTGACAGAAATTTCTTATGAATTACTAATGGGGGTTTAATCCTGACAAGGCTTTATTTGTTCAAGAGTCAGATCCTAGGTCTGGTTGCTCAAAAAGCCAATTATCAGAAAATATCCTCTGTGGCTGCTATCATTAGGAGACAGACACTGATGACGGTTTAACTTGGTTTCAGAGGAGCTCTCTGGCCACAGCTGCTTGCCAGGCAGGCCGGGGACCACTGGAAACGCCCGCTTGCTTATTGACCCTGTGGTAATTGAGGTTATGAAAAGGCTCTTGTTCTCAGACCTCCTGAATGAACGCGTCTCCCAGAGGGACCCGGCAGGACCTTTTGAGAAGGGCAGACCCCCTACACTACTGAACTGCTCAGAACCTCAACCCTGGGCTGGGCGAGGTCAGGTCAAGAAACAAATGTTAAAGATAGGACCTAGGGAATGCCGAAGAACAACACGTCGGCCCGGAGTCGTCGGCTCTTTGCAGTTTTACACGCCCTCTCTCATCTACTCTGCACCAAAAATAAGCACAGGAACTGAAATCTGTTAGCGCTTTAACCCGGAAGTCACGTGGAAACCTTCCCTTGCTGACTTTTGGCCACCCCGAAGTGAAAAGCAAAGGGGGTGTTTACTGGGGTGGATTCCACCCGTGCAACGAACTGAACCATCTGCTAGGAGTGCCGGTATTCTGAAGGCTGAGGCAGGCATGAGATCCACATGCCAAACTAGCCCTTTCTCAACAGCAGCGGTCATTACTCTCAGACAAGAATTAACATGGAAGTGGTCAAGGAAAATAAGGATAATTAACCCAATCAAACAAATTGAACCACTTTTAGAAAAGCATCTCCCATCAATTAGTTGTGCTATTACCTGTGATTGAAGCAATAAAACATTTTTTTTTTAATTAGTAACAACGATTACAGGAAGGGAGAATTATTGATAGTGCAATGGGTTTTAAAGGTCAAGAGTCAATAAATATCAATATGTTTGGTGTTTGTTGTTGCTGTTTCGGTTGCTGAGTTGTGTCTGACTCTTTTGCAACCCCGTAGACTGTAGCCCACCAGGCTCCTCTGTCCCTGGGATTTCCCAGGCAAGAATCCTGAAGTGTGTTGCCACTTCCTTCTCCAGGGCATCTTACAGGATCAGGGATGGAACCTGAGTCTCCTGCACTGGCAGGCACATCTTTACCACTGAGCCACCAGGGAAGCCGCATTTGGCCTTAAGTATATAAATGGGGGTTTCCATGATGGCTCAGCAGTAAAGAATCCACATGCAATGCTAGAGACATGGGTGCGATTCCTGGATGGGGAAGATTCTCCTGGAGAAAGAAGTGGCAACCCACTCAAGTATTCTTGCCTGGGAAATCTCATGGACAGAGGAGCCTGGCAGGCTACAGTCCATGGGGTTGCAAAAGAGTCAGACGTGACTTATCGACTAAACCACCATCACCAACCACCTGTATATAAATGATACATATCTAGAGTATGGACAATATTTTTATTTATTTTTATGCAAGTGAATAGTAAAAAGTTTGTAACCATTATCTGGCAGGTAATTGCTTTATTTTTTAAATTAAAATGTAATTATGTGTCTGAACAGTGAAAAAGAGAGAAATAATTCCTTTAATAATTCATTGAATATATATGGGGCTTCTACCTTTTTCTTGGCAGTCTGGTAAGGGCTAAAGATACTGTGATTAGGGAAGAACAGAAAAAGTCAGTGTCATTATGGTACAGTACAGCCAAGCACTATGAATTTTCTAATTGAACTTAAACATAATGAAATATTAAAAATTACTTTGCAGTCTTTCATGAGATAAGTTGATATCAACAATAAATAATTTGTATATAATAAGAGAAGTAGCAGACTGTTTTCCAATTCCCTCTTGAAAGAGTTTTTAATCTCTTTGAAAAATTCCCCAACCTAACTGTGGGATTTTTTTTTTTTAAGTAAAAGTTTTAGTCATCACACAAATTTTTAGATTCTCAATGTCTCTTGACACTTCTGAGGTTAAGGAACACATATATTAACTCAGTCACTTTGATCACTTTTATATGTGGCTCACTCAAAAAACTGAATACAATCCAAGAAGGCAAAAATACCATCCCAGACAGTTCTTACAGTTTGAAAATAAGTAAATGTTTATGTGGGTGAGTAGGTGGAGAGGGTAGGTTATGGGCAGGTAGGTAGATAACACTGAACATGTTGTAATATTGCTTAGAAAAATGTAAGATAGTGTAAATCACTATCTTACACTGTGACTTTTAAATAACATGATCAATACATTTGGACATTTAAAATATTTTACTTGTTTTAATCTTAAAAGTTAAATCAAATTTCATACCTAATAATGTACTGAGAATACTAAACATTGTACAGAAACTGTGAAGGGATTCCAAACAGTTAATCTAAATTATCATTATTTTTACTGTCTCTCATTCTTGTTTTGTGAAGGTTGAGCATTCTTTGGCATTGCCTTTCTTAGGGATTGGAATGAAAACTGACCTTTTCCAGTCCTGTGGCCGCTGCTGAGTTTTCCAAATTTGCTGGCATATTGAGTGCAGCACTTTCACAGCATCATCTTCCAGGATTTGAAATAGCTCAACTGGAATTCCATCGCCTCCACTAGCTTTGTTCATAGTGATGCTTAAACCCTTAGGAATAATGTATTTCACACAATGTTACCCATGGATTACAGGTTTGGATGGAGGTGTTAAAACTGGCAACTTGATGTTCTTTGTTACTTTTCCTCAAGATTTCCTTGGCAATTTGGGGTCTTTTATAGTTCCATACTCATTGGAAGGACTGATGCTGAAGCTGAAACTCCAATACTTTGGCCACCTGATGTGGAGAACCGACTCATTAGAAAAGACCCTGATGCTGGAAAAGATTGAAAGCAGGAGGAGAAGGGGACGGATGGCATCACCAACTCAATGGGCATGAGTTTGAGTCAGCTCTGGGAGTTGGTGATGGACAGGGAAGCCTGCTGTGCTGCAGCCCATTTGGTCACAAAGAGTCGGACATGACTGAGTGACTGAACTGAACTAATGGTTCCATACGAATTGGGGATTACTTGTTTTAGTTTTGTGAAAAATGTCATGGGTATTTTGTTAAGGATTGTTTTAAATCTGTAGATTGCTCTGTGTATGATGGCCATTTTAACAACATTAATTCCTTCCATGCAAAAGCACAGGCTATATTTCTGTTTCTTGGTATAATCTTCAATTTCCTTCATCAATTTTTTATAGTCTATACTCCTTAAGTCATCTCCTTAAGTCTATTCCTAGATATTTTTTTTTTTGGTACAATTTCAAATCAATTGTTTCCTTGCTTTCTTTTTCTGATAGTTAAAGTGTATTGAAAAGCAACAGATTTCCATATATGAATCTTAGTGCAAATTTACTGAATTCACATATTAGTTTTAATAGCTTTTTGGTGGAGACTTCTGGAATTTCTAAACATAGTATCATATCATCTGCAAATCATGACATTTTTACTTTCCCCATACAATTTGGATGCCTTTATTTTCTCTTTTTGATTGCTGTGGCTAAAACCTCTAATATTATGTCAAATAGAAGTATTAAGCATGAACCTTGTCTTCTTTCTGATTTTAGAGCCAAGGCTGTCAGCTTTTCACCATTGAGTATGATGTTAGCTGTGGGTTTGTCATAAATGGTGTTTATTATGTTGAAATCTGTTACTTCTATACCAACTTTGATGAAGGGTTTTAGCATGAATGTATGTTAAATTTTGTCAAATGAGATAATCATGTGATTTCTATGTCTTGTTACTTGTAGGGTGTATCACACTGGTTAATTTGCAGAAACTGAATCATCCTCATATCCCTGGAATAAATTAAAATCCCACTTGATCATGATGTATAATCCTTTTTATATATTATTGGATTTGTATCACTAATGTTTTGTTGAGGATATTTGTATTTATGTTTTTTAGAAACATTGGCCAATACATTTTTTAAGTGTTTTTGTCTGGTTTTGGTATTATGGCTATGGTGACCTCACAGAATGAATTT
This sequence comes from Bos javanicus, assembly GCF_032452875.1. Taxonomy (NCBI): domain Eukaryota; kingdom Metazoa; phylum Chordata; class Mammalia; order Artiodactyla; family Bovidae; genus Bos; species Bos javanicus. The sequence goes on from NC_083879.1 coordinate 80,988,867, forward strand.
AGGGTGGTTGCGTCCTCTTCAATAATTATAGAGTAGTTTGAGAATGGTAGGTGACAGCTCCACTTTCCACGTTTGATAGAATTCCCCTGCAAAATCCTCTAGTCCTGCACTTTCATTTGCTGGGAAGTTTTTTTTCTGTTTTCTGTTTTTACAAATTAAATTACATGTCCATTCCTTCCTGATTCAGTATTGGGAGGTTATATGTTTCTTAAAATCTGTCCATTTCCTCTAGGTTGTCCAATTTCCTGACTGTTGGACAGCAACAGTGTACAGGCTGTATATAGGCTGTCCATGTAACTGTTCATAGAATTCTCTTAGGATCTCTTTGTATCTCTGTAATATCAGTTGTTATTTCTCCCCTTTCGTTTCTTATTTTACTTGTGCTCCCTAGTTTTTCTTTTTTCTTGATGAACCTGGCTAAAGTTTAATCAGCTTTGTTTCTCTACGTAAGACAGCTCTTGGTTTCATTGAGTTTCCTTATTGCTTCTTTTTTTTGGATCTCTATTATATGTATTTCCTCTTCATCCTTTGTCTGCTCTTCTTTTTCGAATTCCTTTCATAGCCCTCTCATTCCTTCTAAGTGTGTGCTCTCCCTGCGTCAGCCCAGAGGGGAGCCCTGCTGGAGCAGGAAGGGCGGGTGCAGGCCCCGCTGTGGGCCTGCGCTCAGGCTGCAGAGGTCCCTCTGCGCTCAGAGACCGGACTGCTTCTGATGTTCTGCCTGGGTCAGTGCCCTGCCTCCAGCTCAGACGCCACTCTGGGTCTCAGCTGCCACTGTCGCCCTCCGCCACAGAGGCCCTTATTCCCGCGTGTACCTGCATCGTGAAGCAAGGCTGGGGTGGGGCTTGGCTCGGGCTGGGGTGTCTGCCTGGGCAACCGCGGGGAGGGGCTAAGTGTCGGGCGCAGTTCTAACCTAGTCTCCCCCCTACTTCTGCGTAAACAAGGATGGGCACACTCATCTGGGGAATCTAAGCTTCTCACAGTCCTCCTGTTGATCCTACCTGTCCTCTAACCAACCAAGGGGATTTGTTTCCGGTGTGGGACCTCAAGGCTGAGGTGCCCAAGACAGGCCTTAAACTGCTCACTTCCTGGGGGGGTGGGTCTCCATTCGTGCCTCTCCCTCCTTTTCCAGGTGTCTTTCCACCGCGCAGGTACTGACTTGATCTCTTTTCTTCCCTTCCCCTCTGATTCCATGTGGGGTTTCTCTTAGAGACTTGGTGAAACAAGTCTTTCTGCCAATCTACAGTGAGTTTTCAGTGGGGTTGTAAGATTTGGACATGAGTTAGTGACTAAACAACAATATCAACAATTGGGAAAAAATGCTTTTTTCCCTCACTCAATGTCAAATACAGTTCAGCTGTCTTTCTAAAATACAGTTTAAACGAAATATTTTAACTAAAATTATAGAGTGCTGCCTATTAACTAAGCACCTTGTTATACTCTAAATAAAGAAAAGGGGACAGAAGAAAATACGGATAAATAATCACTTATTTTTATAATGCTTCTTTCTTTTGTTTCATTTTTTTTCTATTTCAAATGCTTCATAAAGACTTGTTTTTAATAAAAAGAAAAACAAGTATGTGTGTGTGTGTATATATATATATATATATATATATGTTTATCTATGTACATCACTCCAGTATTCTTGCCTGGAGAATCCCTATGGACAGAGGAGCCTGGCAGGCTACAGTCCATGGGGTTGAAAAGAGTTGGACAAGACTGAGTAACTAAGCACCCATGTAATATAATATATATATATATATATGCATATATATTTATAACATTTATTAAAAAATCAAAGAGAGAGAGAAAGGAAAAAAGAGGAAGTGAAGTGAGAATGAGAGACACAGAATTGCTGGCAACTTTTAGATCATCTTCAGAAATACTGCAAGCATATTATCTTCATCTTTGCTAAACAGAGAAAATAAAAAAGCACTCTTCCCTGCTTATCTTCTCTTGCTTGATATCAGTTTATTTTTAAAAGGCCTTGCAGGAAATTATGAATGAAAAGATAAAACAGTGGCTTTCAACTGTTTCAGTAAAACATGCACACTGCCAGCCTTTTTGTCACCAATAATTCTCCCATAAACGTGGGGCTCTCCTCTCATTATGCAGACTGCCATGCTTTATTGAACCACATAATTTCAACTAATTAAAATAAGCAGTATGTACTCTCCTCCCCAAGTTCTTTTTTCCTGTAGCTGGACAAACGCCAGCAATTATATTTAGAGTACCCTAAGTGGACTCCGCATTAAACATGCATTTTGATGCTCCTTTGAACAACCAAATATAACTCCTGCTGCTCTTTCAAATATTAATATTCATTTTATTTATAAGATCTAAAAAATTGGATACTTTAAGAAAACCAAAATGAATTAGCTTCATAGAGATGTTTGCTAGGCCAGCAAAGTGGATGTAAGTGAGTGGGGGTTGGTCAGGTTTGCGGAGTGACTCTCAGCGAAGACCTCATAAGTCATTAGTTCCTAAATGGTTTGATTTATTTAAACTAATACAAGTTTTATTTAGGCAGCCTGTCAGATACGTGAACATTTTTCCTCTCTTTTTTTTTTCTTCTCTACACATAAAAAGGCTGGGTCTTTCACCTTACCAGTTTCTGTTCTAGAATCACATAGCAGCTACCTAAGATAATTTTGAAAGAGATCCTCTAATTTAATTCAACAGAGGTTGTGGTAGACACACAGCTGAAATTAAACTCAACTACATCAAGTCTAACTTAAGATACATGTTAAGAAATTGCAACCAAATGAAGGGAGCTGCTTTCTGTGCTTGAAATCAAGGCTATTTTATGTGTTCCTTAAGTAGAAAAAGACAGAGATAGGTAGCCTAACACCCACTAAGAATTCTGTCACCTTGTCTGTGACCTGAAGTGCATCTGGTTTTGCATAAGGTCTTAGTTTTCAGATTCACAGGTACACTGGTGATGGGGAATCACCTGTTATATGAGAGTTTTTGCAGCCATGGGTTAATTTCATATTAAAATGAACCATTGGTGTGAAGTCAACTTTTAATTTACCATATCAACACCTTTTTTATTCCACTTGCTCACTTCTATTCACAGTTCTTACCTTGCAACTGAATTTCATTTTCAGATGGGTTTAAAATCACACCGAATCCCATTTGCACAGATGGATAGGCAGACAGAGAAAGTAGGCAGCTTATGAATGCCAGAAGGCTGAACTGAGACACAGCCATCACCCTCAGTGAGACGATGGGGCAAAGGTCGGCTACAGACATAGGTTCCTTACCTGGGGATCAGGGCACTTCCCTCCCCTTTGGAGTGCTGGGTTAGGGGGACTGTTCACTTTGATTCTTCCCTATGAGCTTAATGCTGATTGACAATTTTACCCGAAACATAATTTCTGCAGGGCTTCCCTGGTGGCTCAGATGGTTTAAAAAAAAAAAAAAAGTCTACCTACAATGTAAGAGACCCGGGTTTGATCAATGGGTCAGGAAAATCCCTTGGGGAAGGAAATGGCAACCCACTCCAGGATTCTTGCCTGGAAAATCCCATGGCCAGAGGAGCCTGATGGGCTATACAGTCCATGGAGTCACAGAGTCAAACACAACTGAGCAACTAACCCATTTAAATTCTGCAGTGAGACCTACTCAAACCTTTCTCTGACCTTTAAAATGTTTTATATAAACCTTTTCAAATCAACATGTTGTAACAATCTGACCCTTTTATTTGCTTTTCTTCCCTGTCAATTCTTTCCTACTAAATGCTGCTTAGGACGCAGAAAACATTTCCCAAAGCTCTACTGTTCACGGTAAGACTACGTTCTTTAAGTCTGTATGTATTTTATGTGGACCAGTTTTTTTTAAGTTTTTTATTGGAGTTGTTACAATGTTGTTTCTGTTTTATGTTTTGATTTTCTGGCCTCTAGGCATATGGGATGTTAGCTCCCTGACCAGGGATTGAACCCGCAGTCCCTGCGTTGGAAGACAAAGTCTTAACCACTGCTTCACCAAGAAGGTCCCTGTATATATTTTAATTACAACAAAATAGAAGAATGTTTGGCATGGCAGAAGCAATTGTGGAAAGCCTTGATGAAGGAACCCAGTATACAAAGACTGTCAGTTTTTACAACAGAAATAAACCCACTCTCACCCTCTTTTTTTTTTTTTTTACGTGGGATAACATGCTTACTGTTTTCACACTCTAATGCAAAGCTGTCTTTAATGGCACTTTTGAATCATCCCCAAAGTATTAGCTATTCAGACACTTTCTGTTGTGGCTGCTTCTGAAACTGCCAAGGGCAGGATGCTGAGATTGTTTCCTGCTTCATCTGTTCCATAAAACAGCAAGAAACATGTTTCCTCACTGACAAAAATCACTTGAATTTATGACAGGTCGTTTGCACTACAACTTATCTCTTTTTAACAATGATAAAGCTCATTTGGTCAAGGCTAGGTAATGTTTTTTAAACGTGTATCTATAATTTTATTTGGTTTTCCATCTTAAACCTGACTTAACGTAGTTTTTGTTTCTTTTATAATTCCTTCATGCTGCTGAGCAGAGCTGGGCTTCCCAAGTAGCTGAGTGGTAAAGAGCCTGCCTGCAATGCAGGAGCCCCAGCTTTGATCCTTGAGTCCTGAGTCAGGAAGATCCCCTGGAGAAGGGAATGGCAACCCACCCCAGTATTCTTGCCTGGAGAATCCCATGGACACAGGAGCCTGGCGGGCTACAGTCCACAGGGCCACACGGAGTCAGACACGACTGAATCATTTTAGCACACATGCAAGCATACACATATCTATTTCCTGGAGTTTGCTCAAACTCATGTCCGTTGAGTCAATGAAGCTATCCATATATATACATGTTTATTACTTCCTTCATCAAAGAAAAGGCATGCTCTTTAAAGTCCCTTTTTAAATTTTGTATTGCATTCCAGTAATTATAAATCTTGTGTAAATTATTTATCAAAATTTGACATGAAATCAAGTTACGTTTTGTTGGGCAAAAAGGAAACTAATCTTCTGAGAACACATGGTGGGGAAAAATAGAGGTTATGCTACTACAGCTGTGTACAGCATATACTCTCTTTGGGGTGTGCATTTCTGGAGAAAAAATGCATTATCTGGCGATATTAACTCTAGCAGTTTCTGTTTTTCCCTTATCTCCACAAAAGCCTCAATCTAGATTTTGCACTCTAGTATTTGTCTAAGATCCCAGACAGAAGTTGCCCGTAGTGTGAGAATAGGTGGGGAAACAGTGGAAACAGTGTCAGACTTTATTTTTGGGGCTCCGAAATCACTGCAGATGGTGACTGCAGCCATGAACTTAAAAGATGCTTACTCTTTGGAAGGAAAGTTATGACCAACCTAGATAGCACATTCAAAAGCAGAGACATTACTTTGCCAACAAAAGTCCATCTAGTCAAGGCTATGGTTTTTCCAGTGGTCATGTATGGATGTGAGATTTGGACTGTGAAGAAAGCTGAGCGCCAGAGAATTGATGCTTTGGAACTGTGGTGTTGGAGAAGACTCTTGAGAGTCCCTTGGACTGCAAGGAGATCCAACCAGTCCATTCTAAAGGAGATCAGCCCTGGATGTTCTTTGGAAGGAATGATGCTAAAGCTGAAACTCCAGTACTTTGGCCACCTCATGTGAAGAGTTGACTCATTGGAAAAGACTGTGATGCTGGGAGGGATTGGGGGCAGGAGGAGAAGGGGATGACAGAGGATGAGATGGCTGGATGGCATCACTGACTCAATGGACGTGAGTCTGAGTGAACTCCGGGAGTTGGTGATGGACAGGGAGGCCTGGCGTGCTGTAATTCATGGGGTCGCAAAGAGTCGGACACGACTGAGCGACTGAACTGAACAGAGAATTACAGCTTATGAATAAGTACCCTGGGTTTGCTTTTGTTCATAACGATCGCTTTGTCACAGTAAACATGACTAAAGTGAACATAGTGACCAGTCGTATACTGACTTTACACAACTGAACATTTCTCAAAGCAACTTGAGGACTGAGTGAGGAAAAGAAAAATGCTACTTTTCCTGCTAAAAACTGAAGAACATGCATATTAACATTCTGTGTTAAATTGTGTAAAATTGCCACTTTTTATGTTAAAAACAGCAAACTATTGACATTTTCAAGGGGCTCAAAATAAAGCAAATATGATTAATGTGTAGTTTCCCTGAAGGAGTTATTTTGCATCTCCTGCCTTGGCAGACGGGTTCTTTACCACTAGGGCCACCTGAGAGCCCACTATCTTAAGGAGAGCCTCCTTATTAAAATAGATCTCAAATTCACACACATTAGCCTTTTAACCTCCTGCTCCAACACCACATCAGAGTTCTGTTGAGCCAATGTTTTTCCTTCAGGAATCAGTAAGTTCACGTCTGTCTTATGAGTGTGTTGCTTAGTCATTTTAGAAAACTGTCGTTTGACCAGCGTGCCTGTTGTTCTAATTCTAGCCAGAATGGTTGAATTTCAGAAGCAAGAAGATGTGGTCTAAATAAATAAATTATAGTTTCTGCTAAAAGGAAAATTAAAAACAGAACAGATAAACTATTCAAGACCACTGAATGAGTAAGAGATTTCAAAGACAAGAGAAATTTCTTCAACCCTTAAATTCATTGGATAGGAATAAAGGAGGAAAAAAAAATCTGGTGACAAGTTCAGCAGGAGAATTTTGCCCATCATTATCAGATGATAATGAGAGCCTTAACGTTAGACCTACTATGTGCTAGCCGTTTTAATGATTTACAAGCATTAACCCACTGATCTTCACAGCTACCCTGCAGGACAGGCTCTGTAATTATTCCCACTTTGTGCCTGCATGCATGCTCAGTTGCTTCAGTTGTTCAGACTCTTTGTGACCCCATGGACTGTGGCCTGCCAGACTTCTCTGTCCAGGGGATTCTCCAGGCAAGAACACTGGAGTGGGTTGCCATCTCCTCCTTCAGGGGATCTTCCTAACCCAGAGATTGAACTTGAGTTTCCTGCATTGCCTACATTACAGGAAGATTCTTAACCACTGAACCACTGGAGAAGCCCTATTGCCACTTTACAGATAGGCATAAAGAGGTCACTTAGCCTGCCCAAGATTTCTTGGCTACTATGGGATGGGTGTTGTTGCTGTTGTTTAGCCACTAAGCTGTATATGATTCTTTGGCAATCACATGGACTGTAGTCCACCAGCCTCCTCTGTCCATGGGATTTCCCAGGCAAGAATACTGGAGTGGGTTGTCATTTCTTGGAGCTTGATTTACTAATAATTAGGCATTCTGTATCTCAAGTGCGGTTGGTGCTGTGGTTTCCCTGCAATACCATGAATATCCATTGACGGTTAGCTTCAGTCGTAAAGAACTATTTGTTCTTCTCTGGCGAGCATCAATGACTTCAAGCCCCCATTTCTTCAACATACCATTTCTACATTTATCCATTGGGAACTTAACTACCATCTTTCAAGCCTGAATCAAGCGTTACCTCTTTTAGAAGACTTTCCTAGCTCTTGGCATAGACATACAGAATGGACAGTCTCCTCCTTGGGCTATTATTGTGCCTGTACACATATTCAACTTAGTAATTTCTTAAAAAATGTCTTCCCATACAATAATAAACTTCTTGTATTTTCTATCTGGTACATGCATAAATGAAAGTTGAATAGAAATAACCATCAGTTTCTCTAGGTGATTCTTTACTCAGCAAATCTGAGAACTTATGAGAAAAAAGCCTCCAGGTACACTGCAGTGTGAGAAAGCGGTGGGCATTTCCATCCCTGAGGATGACGCTGCCGCACCGGCCCCTCCCGGAAGTCTCTGAGTGTGAGCGCTCCTGCTTCTTCCATCCCTCCTAACTCTTTTCTTCCACGCTTCTGTCCTTGCTCTTGCAATTTAATTCTGAAACATGTTTCCGAACTGATGTCTTATTTGTTTTATCTGTCTCAGTCCAGATTCTGAACTTTTTGCTAAAGAATCTGGCCTGATGATTCTGATTGTTCCTTTTATCAGCCAGTTTGGACCGATGGTCTTCCTGTCAATGGACTTTGATCTCAATTGATTTTGTCAAAGTGCCATAGCAGAAGGAGCCTGGGAATTAACCATTGACAGAGATTAGCAATGCAAATATAAAGGTCATATCAAACTTTCCTTTGAGCAGAATAAATAAGACAATAAACTCATTAGAAAGGCCTTGTGAAAAATTCAAGTTTTGAGAACTTTGACATGGAAAGGTTTAAATATGTGGTAGAACTAATTCCTTTATTCTGCTGGGAGACATGTTAAAGAAAATATTCAAATATTCAAAGACATTCTAAATGGTTATTGTGATCAATTTAGCATTCTTTCCAGCATCTTTAGCTCAGATATCCTACAGATATGGAATAATTTTGCATGACACAGGAAAATTCCTATATGCCATAATCTTAATCCAAAAATTTTGGGCTAACAGATGTTGGGAAAATGATTCAGTATAGAGGCATTTAGTTTTATGTTCTATTCTACCCTGACACTCAGAGCAGTTGTTAACATTTTTCAGTGTCAATTTCCTAATCCATAATTTCCTAATCAATAGCTATATATATACATATATATGTATATGTATATATATGAAAGTGTTAGTCACTCAGTTATGTTCAACTCTTTGTGACCCCATGGACTGTAGCACACCAGGCTCCTCTGTCCATGGAATTCTCCAGGTAAGAATACTGAAGTTGGTAGCCATTCCCTTCTAGAGGAGATCTTCCCAACCCAGGGGCTGAACCCAGGCCTCCTGTGTTGCAGGCAGATTCTTTACCATCGTTCAGTTCAGTTCAGTTTCTCAGTCGTGTTCAACTCTTTGCAACCCCATGAACCGCAGCACGCCAGGCCTCCCTGTCCATCACCAACTCCTGAAGTCCACCCAAACCCATGTCCATCGAGTCGGTGATGCCATCCAACCATCTCATCCTCTGTCCTCCCCTTCTCCTCATGCCCCCAGTCCCTCCCAGCATCAGGGTCTTTTCAAATGAGTCAGCCCCGCATCAGGTGGCCAAAGTATTGGAGTTTCAGCTTCAACATCAGTCCCTCCAATGAACACCCAGGACTGATCTCCTTTAGGATGGACTGGTTGGATCTCTTTGCAGTCCAAGGGACTCTCAACAGTCTTCTCCAACACCACAGTTCAAAAGCATCAATTTGTCTGCACTCAGCTTTCTTTATAGTCCAGCTCTCACATCCATACATGACTACTGGAAAAACCATAGCTTTGACTAGACAGACTTCCGTTGGCAAAGTAATGTCTCTGCTTTTTAATATGCTGTCTAGGTTGGTCATATCTTTCCTTCCAAGGAGCAAGTGTCTTTTAATTTCATGGCTGTAATCACCATCTGCAGTGATTTTGGAGCCCAGAAAAATAAAGTCAGCCACTGTTTCCACTGTTTCCCCATGTACTTGCCATGAAGTGATGGGACCAGATGCCATGATTTTAGTTTTCTGAATGTTGAGCTTTAAGCCAACTTTTTCACTCTCTTCTTTCACTTTCATCAAGAGACTCTTTAGTTCTTCTTCACTTTCTGCCATAAGGGTGGTGTCATCTGCATACCTGACCTTATTGATATTTCTCCTGGCAATCTTAATTCCAGCTTGTGCTTCTTCCAGCCCAGTGTTTCTCATGATGTGCTCTGCATATAAGTTAAGTAAGCAGGATAACAATATACAGCCTTGACGTACTCCTTTTCCTATTTGGAACCAGTCTGTTGTTCCATGTCCACTTCTAACTGTTGCTTCCTGACCTGCATACAGGTTTCTCTAGAGGCAGGTCAGGTGGTCTGGCATTCCCATCTCTTTCAGAATTTTCCACAGTTTATTGTGATCCACACAGTCAAAGGCTTTGCCGTAGTCAATAAAGCAGAAATAGATGTTTTTCTGGAACTCTCTTGGTTTTTTGATGACCCAGTGGATGTTGGCAATTTGACCTCTGATTCCTCTGCCTTTTCTAAAACCAGCTTGAACAACTGGAAGTTCATGGTTCACATATTGCTGAAGCGTGGCTTGGAGAATTTTGAGTATTACTTTACTAGCATGTGAAATGAGTGCAATTGTGCGGTAGTTTGAGCATTCTTTGGCATTGCCTTTCTTTGGGATTGGAACGAAAACTGACTTTTTATAGTCCTGTGGCCACTGCTGAGTTTTCCAAATTTGCTGGCATATTGAGTGCAGCACTTTCACAGCATCATCGTCCAGGATTTGAAATAGCTCAACTGGAATTCCATTACCTCCACTAGCTTTGTTTGTTGTGATGCTTCCTAAGGCCCACTTGACTTCACATTCCAGGATGTCTGCCTCTAGGTGAGTGGGAGTGATCACACCTTCATGATTATCCAGGTAGTGAAGCTCTTTTTTGTACAGTTCTTCTGTGTATTCTTGCCACCTCTTCTTAATATCTTCTGCTTCTGTTAGGTCCATATCATTTCTGTCCTTTATTGAGCCCATCTTTGGATGAAATGTTCCCTTGATATCTGTAATTTTCTTGAAGAGATCTCTATCATATATATATATGTATATGTATATATATATATATCTTATGTATATGTGTGTGTGTATTCATGGGGGTGCATGTCTCATTCCCAGTATATGCCACTTTTAAAAAATATTTACAATGACAAGGAGATAAATTACTTCCTCATTGTAAACATTAAAAAAATTGCAAATACTTGCATTAAGATAATTCTCGAAGCATCCCCTGTATTAATACATGATATAACTTAAAGAAACATGGAAATGCTTGCTTCTACAACACTCTGATGAGAGTCAGGATTTATCTCCTTGCACAGATTGTTCTGTGCAAATGAACTGTTGAATCTAAATTCATTGGCCACTCTTTCAAATTGTATACAACCTTTTCTTCTCTACCTGGCATGTATCAGCAAAACTGATACTTCTTCACCAAAATTTTTATCCAGAGGAAATTCCCTGGTGGTCAAGTGGTTACTATTCTATCTTCCAATGCAGGGGGTATGGGTTCTATCCTTGGTTGGGCAACTTAATTCCCACATGCCTCAGGGCCAAAAGCCAAAACTTGAAACAGAAGCAATACTGTAACAAATTCTATAAAGACTTTAAAAATGATCCACATAATTTTTTTTTTCTTTCAAAATTAACTGTCAAGAAAGCCACGAGAAATAAAAGTAAGCTTCCCTGGTGACTCAGACAGTAAAGAGTCCACTTGCCGATGCAGGAAACGTGGGTTCAATCCCTGGGTCAGGAAGATCCCCTTGGAGAAGGGAATGGCAACCCACTCTAGTATTCTTGCTTGGAGAATCCCATGGACAGAGGAGCCTGGTGGGCTACAGTCCATTGGGTCACAAAGAGTTAGACATGACTGAGCAACTAACACTTCCACTTTTCAGGCTTTTATTAAGCAACCTGTGAAGACATGGTCTATTTTACAATAAAAATAAAACCTTCTAATCTTGGAAGTATAGTTTACAAAAAATTCTATAGCATGACAATATTTCTATAGATAATTAGGATAATGAAACCCACTAAATACTTAGTCTTTTGTGTTTTAAATCTTATCTATGTTACAGCCATACTGTAGGAGTCAGTATCCTTTATGAAGATTCTGGTATGACTTTCAGAAAGATTGTGAGTCACACAGTATCCAGATATTAATTTTAAATTTATTATTCAAGTCTATTGCTTACTCTTTTGTCTTATGTAATTTAAAATGACAGACTTTTAAACCAGTTTTACTTCCATAAATACAGAAGCAAAAATATCAAAGTACAAATTCCTTGAATCTACCTGCTACAATCCAAAAAACCTATTGAAGGAGTTTAGGAAAAGAAGGCAATTCAGTAGCTTCATGGGCTTCCAGGGAGGTTCAGAGGGTAAAGAATCCGCCTGCCAATGCAAAAGACTTAAAAGATGTGGCTTGAATCCCTGAGTGGGGAAGATCCCCTGGAGGAGGAAATGGCAACCCACTCCAGTATTCTTGCCTGGGAAATCCCATGGACAGAGGCTATAGTCCATGGGGTTGCACAGTAGCTGGACATGACTGAAGTGACTCAGCACGCACACACAGTAAATTCACGAAGTACACACAGTTAACACATTTTTTTCCCTTTTTTTTTGTGTGGAGGAAATGAAAGAAGAACTCATTAAAACCCATACACGTTTATTTTAAAAAATATGACTTCTGCTGCTTAGCAGCAGTTTCAACTCAAGAGATCTCTGTGTCAAAGTCCCCCTCCTCCATAATATTATAGTTGCGGTCTCTAACTTAGAGAGGTAAGCTAAGTCATCTGTATGAGTCCTCTGGACATATAGGTGGCATTCAGGTCCTGTTTAGGATTTTTTAGCATCAATTAGAAGAAAGACAATACCTCGGAGAGTATTTGGCCAGTTGGCTTATTTTGACATGGCTAAAATTGTATTCTGAAATTTTATAGCCTTACAAGCACCATGTCGTTTTCATTAGATTACAGTTCCTATATATGTATATTTTATCCTCATTCAAACTCAACTTGCTAAATGCTGAGATGTTTGTTCAACCACATAGTTGGGTGCACTGTATTTAATGGAAAATATACAAATGAATTTGTAAGGTAATTTATTTTATAAATACATATTTATAGCCATGTGTATCTATCTACAATGGAAAATGTATACATTCTCCGGTAGCTCAGCTGGTGAAGAATCCACCTGCAATGCAGGAGACCCTAGTTCGATTCCTAGGTTGGGAAGATCCCCTGGAAAAGGGCTGCTGCTGCTGCTAAGTCGCTTCAGTCGTGTCCGACTCTGTGCGACCCCATAGACGGCAGCCCACCAGGCTCCCCTGTCCCTGGGATTCTCCAGGCAAGAACACTGGAGTGGGTTGCCATTTCCTTCTCCAATGCATGAGGATGAAAAGTGAAAGTGAAGTCGCTCACTCCTGTCCGACTCTGAGCGATCCCATGGACTGCAGCCTACAGGGCTCCTCCATCCATGGAATTTTCCAGGCAAGAGTACTGGAGTGGGGTGCCATCACCTTCTCCAGGAAAAAGGATAGCCTACCCATTCCAGTATTCTTGGGCTTCCCTGGCGGTTCAGACAATGAAGAATCCTCCTACAGTGTGGGAGACCTGGTTCAATCCATGGGTTGGGAAGATCCCCTGGAGGAGGGCATGGCAACCCACTCCAGTATTCTTGCCTGGAGAATCCTTGTGAACAGAGGAGCCTGGTGGACTACAGTCCATGGGATTGCAAAGAGTCAGACACAACTGAGTGACTAAGCATGGCACGGCACTTCCTAGCTAGTGAAGACCTTCAACACATGTTCACCTTGCTGTGTCTTGAAATTCCCTTATCTGTTAACTAGATAATGAATGGCAAGCTTGAAGTTTTATTGTGACATTTAAATGAGATTGTATACTTAAAGAGACTAGTACGCTGCATGAAAAATATTAGGCAAGAAATAGATCATAGTTCTCTGACTTGCTTCTTCTTTCATTTTAAAAGTTATTTCCACACTACTCTCTGAAATAGGACTCATAGCTTGGTATCTTGAATGCCAAACTTTTTTCTCAGCTTTCAGTCTCCTCGGTGTGTTTTCAGTTTGTTTTTGATTTGACAACCGCTGACCACTCATTCCCTTCTAATAGTTTTTCCTACAGATCAAAATATGATTCAATATTGCACAACATAGAGTGTAGTCTTTTCGGGTAGATCATCTTGCTTGTGGTATACCAGCTGAGTGATATAAGATGTGTTGTTTAAGCTTCCAGAACCTCATTTTTTTTTATTCTAGAAAGTGGGAATAATGATTTCCATCAGACAGGTTTGTAGAGCAAATTAGACAAAGATCCTGGTACGTCAGCACAACATATGTGTTTAATTTAATTTTTTGTAATAGGTAAAATAATGAAATTGGTGATAAAATCTGCCATTCACTGATGCCTTCTTTCTGCCCATATTCTCAGATTAGTATTTTTTTAATGATCTGAATAAAATGTACTTTATGAAGATTGAATATCTGATTTATCAGACAGACTTTGACAAGCTTTTTAAATATTAGCTAACAATGAGAATATAAGGTCTGAAGTTCCTTTGATAGGTCTTTAACCTCAAATTCTCTTCACTGGAGTGTTTCACTGATTAAAAAGAAGAAGAAAGAGCATCTCACTGGATGAAGAATTCATTCTGTTTCTCTGTGAGCTAAGAGATGAAGATACTGTCGGCATGAATTTTAATTTACTGGTGAATAGAGAGTACCTAGGATGAGTGCTGGATCCCATAAGTCCATCGTGGTGGCCTCTTGTGAGACCTGGGGCCCAGTCGGTGCAGTTCCTCTGTGATTCTGTTCTGTATCCTCCCGCCCCCATTTCCTTACTAAACCAGCAGAGCATGTGCTATCCAGGTGGCAGTGAAGTAATGGAAAAACTTTCAGAAAATGTCTAGAGAAAGCTCCATGGAGAACCCAGAGGGTAATTAAAATATTTAGAACCTGGTTATGGCTCAGTGGTTGGAGAAGGAAATGGCAGCCCACTCCAGTGTTCTTGCCTGGAGAATCCCAGGGATTGGGGAGCCTCGTGGGCTGCTGTCTGTGGGGTCACACAGAGTCGGACACGACTGAAGCGACTTAGCAGCAGCAGCAGCAGTGGCTCAGTGGTAAAGAATCTGCCTGCCAATGCAGGAGATGCAGGAGGCAGGGGTTCAATCCCTGGATGAGGAAGACCCCCTGGAGTAATGACAAATCACTCCAGTATTCTTACCTGGGAAATTCCATGGACAGAGGAGCCTGGAGGGCTACAGTTCATGGGTCTCAAAGAGTGGGACACGACTGGGTGACTGAGCACAGACACATGCACATATCCTAGATAAAATGCAGTTCTTTCCAAGTGATAGCACTTACAGGAAGTCAGCAGCAGCCAGGGCATAAGACTGATGAAAGAAACACTGACCTGGGGAGGATGTAAAGCTGGAAGGCAGGGTATAAGACTGTTTTACTTAACAGTTTCTATGCATCTTAATCTTTCCTGGTGTATATTTTTGGCATGACTTTGAACTATAGTATTCTTATAGTTCATTGGAGCGGTATCCATTTAGGAAGACTTTATGCATTTTGAGAGGAAAAGAGAAGACTTAGCGAATGTTCTTTGTCAATTGCAGAAAAGGGTCAACTTAAAGAACTGAAGCAGGATATGATGCTGCCTTTTAGAAGTTTTTCCACCTGCAGAGCATCTCCTACTGATAGAGATGATTCAGCAACTTTAATCTGGGTATAAAAAAGCATTCATAAAATAAATAAAGATAATGTTTTCTCACTGAAAACTTTGTCATTAAAAACAACGACGACAAAACTCTTGTTTTGCAAAGAGCTGTTTCTACCAACTATATGTGTACATATATGCAGATGTATATATATGTATGTGTGTATAGTATTTAGATGTAGATGGATAGATATGTGTGTGCTCAATTGCTAGAGTCATGTCCAACTCTTTGTGGCCCATAGATTGTAGCCCACCGGGCTCCTCTGTCTATGGGATTTTCCAGGTAAGAATACTGGAGTGAGTCACCATTTCCAATTCTAGGGGATCTTTCAGACCCAAGGATAGCACTCCTGCTTCTCTTTTCTCCTGCATTGGCAGGCAGATTCTTTACCACTGTGCCACCTGGGAGGATAGATAGATATTGAGTTGGTTGAAAAATTTGTTTCAAATTTTGGTAAGATGTTATGGAAAAATCCAAATGAATTTTACAGCCAACTCTTACAGATAGTGTTAATCTCACTCGGAGGTGTTCAGCTTTTGAGACCCCATGGACTGTAGCCCACCAAGCTCTTTATTCCATGGGATTCTCTAGGCAAGAATACTGGAGTGGGTTGCCATTCCTTTCTCCAGAAAATGTATATAATTTCTGTGTTGTTTTATTTTGTTTTGAAAACAGCACCCCAAAGTTTTCTAGGTCAGTACGTTTTTAACATCAAATGAAAGGTAAGATATTTCTAGAAGTATAGGGAAAGGAAAAATTCCAAACTGGAATATTCCATTTAGACCAGACCCAAGTTGGAAGGTTGGGTTGCTAAGATGGGTGTTGCGATATATCCTGGGGACAGCATCCTGCTGCCAATTAGGGAGCAGTTTCCCTGCAGTGCCAGGCCGTTCCTACACCCACGGCTGCCGTCATGTGGCACAGTCTGGCCTCAGTCCTGTGAAGGTGCTCCAACAACAACACATTGACAAAGACTCTGTGGACAGACATCACACATGCTTCCTTGGATGATACGCATTGTATTCCCACCCTGGAGCTCGTTCAGGGAGAGGAGGCTGGAAGAAAAGGAGGTGGCCATGGCATCCCAGCCGTGCTTCCAGCTCAGCCTGTGTACAAAGAGTCTATGTCGAGCAGGGAAGTCTGAAGAAGAGAGTCCCACCCAGATGACTGCAGTGATGCTCTTGGAATCCCTCTCCACTGTGCCATTAATCCCACAGGAAACATACTGTGAATTTACATGCTGTACTACAGCTTAGGCACAAAAGTATTTTAGCATGCTTTGAAGACTTGATATTCTCATGGCACCTGGCACTTACACAACCTTTCAGCAAAATATAAAGCAATAAGATCCTGGGTTTAAACAAACAAAAGGACTTTCTGGGTTTAAATAAATGAAATGACTTCTCTTTAAAAATCCAGATTTTCATACCTTATTGACGTTTGAGAAAAGGGACCGAAAGATTGACCAGTTTTCAGGAAAAGACACCCATCCCCCAAATACGATCTTCTGAGATGATTTCTTAATTTTTTATGAGAAATATATTTACCAAACATGTAAGATATGTTTTTCAAAAGCTCATTTACACATGGCAATGCACAGAAATCAATCCCAATCTCCCGACTCATCCCACCCTCACCGCCACCTTTGTGTCAAGATGTTTGCCTATCCCTGCTTCTCTATTCATGCCCTGCAAATCGGATGCAAGGCTACTGGGAAGCTGCACAAGGAGCTCAGCTTGGTGCTGTGTGATGGCCTAGAGTGGGATGGAGGTGGTTTGGAGGGAGGTCCAAGAGTGAGGGGACGTGTATACACACAGCCGATTCACTTTGTCGTGCTGCAGAAACTAGCATAACATTGTACAGTAACTATGCCCCAAATTTAAAAGAAAAAGCTCATTTAGATATATGCATTCCTGTATATATGAATATATATGTATTCATATGTATACACGTACACATATTTGTGTTTATAGAATGTTTGTCCTCTAGCATTAAATATCAATGACAAAATTTGAAAAATGGTTTTAAAAGCAAAATAAGAAAAAAGAAAGTTATCTCTTTAACAGGCTTTGTGTACTTCTGAAAGAATACATTGGTACTTTACAATAATTGATGTTAATACTAAATAGGGTGTTGCAAGTTTGCAACTGCCTGTTTGGCTAAGATGAATCTCAACATTACACCCAGTAGTAATGTTGATTAAGCAAAAACTGCAGATATATTTTCAGATAGAAAATGCACGTGATTTCTGATAGCTTTGCATAGACCTTTTCTGTAACAATTGGCCTGCTGGCAAATCTAACAAGTCTAAATCTGCAAAACAATTCAGAGTAATGGAAACATGTATTGGCATTTACCTGGGCACCCTTGAACACTGTACGAGTGCAAGTGCAAATCAGTTTTGTAGCAGCAAAACAATTCAGAGTAATGGAAACATGTATTGGCATTTACCTGGGCACCCTTGAACACTGTATGAGTGCAAGTGCAAATCAGTTTTGTAGCACTTATTATGCAATAATCAATAAGAATCTTCCCAACAAATGTATGTTCTTACTAACTATTAACAAGAAATGTTGTTTGCTTCATGAACTCAGGCAACGTTTGGCTTTATAAAGCATTGAGATAGTTAGAAGCAAAAGCAGGAAAAAAACAAACAACTGTGATCCACTGTATATAGCATGCAGAACTTTTAGTTATGCCTTAAGATCTACCATGATATTCCTCAGTGTGTAACAACAGGAAAAAGGGAAAACGTTTTTCTGAAGGCCCCCTTTCCCATACAAGACTCTGAGTTTTCTGTCTCACTTAATAAGTGGCCAGGCATGTCCACACCCAAATGAAGATAGCTTTACGAAATGGTGCTCCCATGAACCTCTTCCAAAAGAAAACACCTCAGTTAAGCCCCAGTGTGGCAGGCAGAGTGTTTTGCAATGTCTCTGCTTGAATCCCTACCTGCACAGCTGCGCTCACCTGTATCTCTCTTACAACATCTGGTGATTTCTGTGCAAAGCCTTCGGCATTGGTGGGCAGGTTTATGGGGAGGGTGTTCTGAAGTAACCACACAAAGGGATCCCTGGCTGATTTATTTCAACCCCTCCTCTGATTCTCCTTCAGCAAGTATAAATTTATGCTAGAATAACTTCATGCAAATAAAATTCGTTCTTCATTGGGAGAGTTTTATATGTAGAAGGAATGGAGGAAAAGGAGAGTTTGAATGGACATCCCCTCCAGGTTTAAAAAAAAAAAAAATCTTGAATTAAAGGTTGTTCAGCAATGCACATGAAAAAAGGTCTTTTATATGCACATATATGTTCATCTATACTAAAATCTCACTGAAAAAAAAGTGAGAGAGAAATTGTAAATATACCAGTGAGTGTAACTATTCCACGAGGTTTATATTGTATGATACTGGTCAACAACATTTCCAAGCATCATTTCCTTTCATCTTAAGGAATAATATAATTCTTGACAACAATCTTTCTCCTTATCCCTTATTCCTTTACCCCATCTTAGTCTATGGAACCAACCAGCTGGAATTAATGCGCAAACAAAAACGAGACCACAGTGCTGTGTGTCCCCGTGCAGATTCTAGTGACTCCATTCACATAATCCGCCCGGTAGATGCTGCCTCATTATGAATATAAATGCAGTTGTCGAAGAATGAAAGTTACACATTAGTGGAATAATTTTCATTGGTATACATTCGCCAAGATTATGATATTTGAAACCACAATAATCACCTTCACTGCCTTCTTGTCCTCATAAAGCGAGAAAAGTGGGTAAAGAAAAAGACGTTTTGTTTCCTTAGACAGTTGAGCTCTTTCCTCATACAGTTTGGAAGGTTGGGAATGTTTTGTAGCAATATTCAAGTACTGTGACATCATGCAGACACTGCAACATTTTACACACAGACACACAAGATCCATATGTTTTTTTGTATAGGACGTGCCATATATCATACCCTTTCCAGAGAAATCCACACTGGGAACACCCCAGTTAAGAATTAAATGATATAGAATTGAACCCCAATTTTTTTCAGCCCATTTCTTATTGCTCAAAAGGTTAACTATTTAGAGGAACACAAATCAGGCTTGTGTAATAGCTTGTTCTTATTGCTCCTCTTTTAACAAAAGCATGTTCAGAAACAGGAAAAGGGGGAAAAAACTTTAATGAAGAAAATCTGTGCTGAGAAAAGACCAGAGAGCCAATGAAAAGCCTCACTTAATTGACAAGCAGCTGCCTTAGCTTTGAAAGCATTTGTTCAAGATTATTTTTTTTTTTTTTTGGCTCTCCGAGTAAGCTGGAGAGGAGCTCTACAGACTCATATTTTCTGTGGTAAATCAAGGTGCAGAGACATTAACCATGAGAACGATTTTAAATCATCCATTTCATGAATTAAATATGGGAAAAAATACCCCATTGTTGAAAAGGTTCCAAAAAAAGAAAACAGAGTCTGCAGCTTCGTTTGAATTGAAAAGGAAGTTCTGGAATTGACCTTGTAATTTGCTTTTCTGAATGTGGAGTTTATGCTACTCTCTCATTTGAGATATTAACCCCCCTTGCTTCCAAAGACAAGCCTTGAAGCTCTTAGAATTTAAATTCACGAAAGTAATGGAACCATGAAAGTTTCTTAAAGATTGTTGCTAAGACAAAAAACTAAAAAGCTGAATTGTTATAAAAATTATATATTTTTGTTCAACCACAAAGTTATCATTGTTTTTGTTAAACACTTGGGATTTAAGATACAGAAATTTTCTTATTTTAATCTCAATCACATATTCTTCTTAAGGACATATATTTCTCAATTTTTTCAGAAAGTTGTTCATTAAAGCAAAATTTAATCATAATGTTTCAGAAATAGCAAGTGTAATTCTTTGGAAAATGATATTAAAATTCATTGGTTCTCACTTACAACTTTTTCCATAATATTGTCTAGCAGTATATTGTAAAAATGATAGATGACACTTCTTGGCTCTTAAAGGCATCAGCTAATAAATGTAGGAAAAATATTTTTTATGTGGTGTTTGCATATACATAGATATAGAAACTATATAATATAGATAACATATATTTACATGTGATAAATTAAAAGGAAAGCTCAATTTTTTACTTTTTGGTGCAATGAGTCACAATTAATTGGTCAAATCATTTAAGCATAAAAAAACTAGGTTTGGTTGATTTAGACTTGGTTAGAGATTAATATATAAGTGATCAAATTGTAAGAAAGACAAAATTAAAAAATAAAACTAATTCATACTCTATTTATCTATTTGAAGAACACTAAAAAACCTCAGCAGTGCTAAATCCAGGCCGATTATTCTGTATGTGGATCAATTTCTTTAAACGCTGTTCTATAAGGCAACTTATGTCCCCTCTAAAAAAAAAAGCAGAGGTTGATAAATATTTGCATAGCTATTGAAATGGAAAAATAAACTGTAGGAAGTGGCATGTATCACATGTGTTTTCTTAAACTTCAACGTGGTGTCTTCATTTTGAAATACATAAACATCTAAGAAGAAGAAGTAAAATAACAGAACCTAGAGATCTGCTTCTAAATTAAAACAGGAAGTAGCTGCTTGATAATAAATCCATGGCCTATAGCATTTTGTTTAATGTGACTGCAGCAATCTCTATGGAAACAAAAGAGAGGTGCCTCTGAATCAGATAATTTAATCTGTTTTAGAAAGGGTACTAGAAGTATTCAGTTATTTAAGGAAATGCCTTTGTCCTCTCACTCTGGGCCGCTGACATCATCGTTTTATCAATTTAATTACCCCTAACTGCACTCAATAATGCCCCTTCCTCTCCTCAGTAAGCAACTGATGTATGCCATCTGTCTACCCAAAGGAATAACAGTTGTGTGATTATTTTACTGAGCTTAGCGTATTTTCTTAGTTTAAATGGTGGCATTTCTGGAATACTGTACTTACTTTCTCCCTGGCCAAAGAAATAGGTGGAAAGTGAATAAAAATTGGACATGAATTTTAGCAAACTCGGGGAGACAGTGAAAGGCAGGGAAGCCTGTTGTGCTGCAGTCCACGGGGTCACAAAGAGTCAGACACGACTCAGTGACTGAACAACGAACCACAGTAAGAGTTTTGCTCAGCGGGGAGGAGCCTCCTGATTTGGATGGTAAGTGTGTTTTCACCTGTGGTTCTCAGAATGCTCTTGAACGAGTCGTATCTATAGTCTAACTCATATCAGTACCCGTGTTTTGGTCTACTTGGTGCCTGTGTGTGCAGGTATGTGTGAGTACACGGGAGTGTACTCCAGGGAGTGGAGCACAATGGGAGAGTGATTGAGTGAAAGAGAAATGTAGCACATCATAGAGAAAGAACAAGATACCAAGGGGAGAGAAAGAGAGAGAGAAAACCATAAGACAAGCGCACGGAATGAGTAGATGACAAAGAAAGACGGACACCTGCCTTTGCACAGGCACACACACCCCTACACACACACACACATTCACACATCAACAACAACAAAAAACTCAGGGTTCTTTTCTGAGTTAGAATTATGTGTGTACAATGACATACCTAAGGTATAGTTTCAGAAAATGTTAATTTTATAATTAGCTGTGGAATGCTAAGGATTAATCCCTCACTATGTCTAGTGAGGCCATTCCTAAGTCAGATTAATACAATGACTGCTGCTGCTGCTGCTGCTAAGTTGCTTCCGTCGTGTCCGACTCTGTGCGACCCCATAGACGGCAGCCCACCAGGCTCCTCCATCCACAGGGTTCTCCAGGCAAGAACACTGGAGCGGGTTTCCTTTTCCTTCTCCAAATATAATGACAGGCACTGGTTTTTTAAGATCTGAAGCACTATACCACCTCAAAACAGAAGGGTGGATCCATCCTCGCCATTTTGGCCACTCACTGGTGCCTGGGGCTTATAATGGAGACCTGCTCCGATTCTCCACAGGTAGCCCTTCTGTAGAGCAACACACCCAGACAAAGCCAGTATCCCCTTCCCTTTTACCCTGTGCTGAAGGCGCCCAGGACCCCAGCATTCCCTGACACAAGGTCCAAGCCCACTTCCAGACCCAGAGTCTCTGTCCTAAATCCATCCTCTCAAGGGCAGACCACGTCATGTCTGCGCTTCACAGGCCCATCATCCCAAGAGTGTCTACACACGGCTGGGGTGGGGTGTGTCACGGTGCAGAGGAGAGCGGCAGGTGGGAAGAGAGGGTGTAGGGAAGGTCTCCAGATGGGGCAGGCTGACTCACTGCCCTGTTCCTCTCATGTTCCTCGGAGAACTCCCAGGATTCCCGCATGCAACTTGTGTAACCAACCCTCTGGATCCTAACAAGGACTTCCCTGTCAAGGTGGGATGGTGGAACACCTCTTATGCAGAGT
Source organism: Bos javanicus (assembly GCF_032452875.1). Taxonomy (NCBI): domain Eukaryota; kingdom Metazoa; phylum Chordata; class Mammalia; order Artiodactyla; family Bovidae; genus Bos; species Bos javanicus. The sequence goes on from NC_083879.1 coordinate 81,011,424, forward strand.
GGGAACACTTAATGCAGACCTTAGAACATGTGGACACATGAAGGGTGGGCTTGCTTGGCTGAAATGTGGGTGGTGGGTCTGATCTAGGGAGCTTAACAAAATGCCACACCAAGCATCCTTCCAGATCAATGACTTCAGAATATTTTGGGGTAGGAGGAGTCTTCTTGGCAGCTTAGTGGAGAAAGACTGATTTAAAAAGCTGGCTAAGTCACTCCTTGCAACTACCTACTCATTGAGGAGGGAAAAAAAAATCATAACTTATACCTACTTTTTAGTCCCCTGACATTAGAACCTGAGGAACAGATTAACAAACTTACATTTTTTTAAATAAGAGATCCACTGACCAATGTAAACCAGATATTTTTTTCACACTGTGGTAAATCTGAACCTATTAAGGAAAGGGAAATAGTATTAATATTGAACATGGCTTGCTTAATTTAATTTCACAATAGAAGACACCACTTTAAAACAAAAGACACCCACACTGAACCAGCCCTCGCATTGTTCTGTAAAAGCCACCACTCCATTTGGGGGAAAAAAAAAAAAACAGTTCACACTATTTCTCAGCAAGTGAGACTCCTAAGGAGAGAAAAAAAGGATCATCATCTCAATGACTAATTAATTTTCAAAAATATTGTTATGCAGACAACAGCTCCACTCTAATGCTATGCTCAGCCTCAAATTGGGAAATTTCCTGGCAATAGAAAAGCTAGCAATTGCAGTAAAGGGAAAAAAAAAAGTAAAATATTCAGTTTAAAAAGTAATATCTTTAACACAATGCTCATTGGTGGCTATGTCAATGAAAAGGATGAAGTTACTTTTCAGCACTTTCAAAACACCGGTACAGGAAAAATGAGTATTTTTGGTGACTAACTTATGAATTGCAACCATATTATTTTTCTTGGAATCGTGTCTTCCCTAATTGAGTTATTTGCATTTGGAAGTCACTTTGAATCATCATATTCTCTGTGATCATTTGTGAAGAAGATAACAAACAATCTATTTGGAACATATTCAGTCATCCCAATTAGGAGAAGCCAGGAACTTCCTCAGAAAACATGAGGCCAGGTGACTGTTGAAAAGCTTCTCTTGCTCTGGCCTGTGGAAAATAAACTTGATGATCTAATCATACTTCTTCCTTTCAAATATCCATTATGTCAACATGAATAATTATTTTTCCCGAATAATGATCTCAGGAGTTAATATCCATGTTAAGGTTTTAATCTGTGTTGGCAAAATGATGGGTTTTAGTGCCTCCTGTCCTGGAGATGCTATAAGATGGACTTCGTGAAAGTCTTGATTCATCACTCCTTACATCAAGCAGATTATCCCCCAGATGGAGACATGAGGAATCCCCGTGATGTCATTCACAGTGAATTTTGGTCGTATACGAGTCTTGAATTTCCTGTGTGTGTGTGTATGCAGTTAGTCGCTCTGTCGTGTCCAATTTTTTGTGATCCCATTGAATGTAGCCTGCCAGTCTCCTCTGTCCAGGGAACTCTCCAGGCAAGAATAGTGGAGTGGGTTGCCATTTCCTTCTCCAGGGAATTTTCCTGACCCAGGGATAGGAATCAGGGGTCGAACCAAGGTCTCTTGCATTGCAGGGAGATATTTTGCTATCAGAGCTACCTGGGAAGCCCTGAATTCCCCATAGTTGATTGATATTTCACTTGCTTAATTTTTCTACGACAAGGCTGAACTTGGCACTTCTATTTTCTGATCCTTTGGACAGGCACATAGTCCTGCCCTTATTTACAGTTGGTGTTCAATTCACTGATTTTGTCATTAAAATTGTTGGTTCTTTAGCTCCTAATTATGGGCTTCCCTAGTGGCTCAGTGGTGAAGAATTCACCTGAAGAAGACACAGGAGACTCAGGTTCTACCCCTGGGTTGGGGAGATCTCCTGGAGAAGGAAATGGCAACCCACTCCAGTATTTTTGCCTGGAGAGTATCATGGACAAAGGATCCTGGTGGGTTACAGTCCATGGGGTCACAAAGAGCTGGACAGGACTGGAGGGAGCGAGCAGACAGCTCGCAATTAGGCCGATTAAATGTTACAGACATTACAGTTGTCTGCAGAGCCTCTTTCATTGTTGAACCTCTTTTTAAATTTTCTTTTTCCTCTTGATCAGTTATTTCTCCCTCCCTCCTTTCCTTCTTTCTTTCCTGTTGACCTTTCTTTTTCATTCATCCTAACTGATTTATGATATGTTTCCTTTCTCTACTGAAACTCCTAGAAAAGGACAGCTTTTCTATATTATTCACAATTGTATCATCACCATCTATAATTGTGTTTGGTACATAAAAATAAAAATTTTTAAAAGCTGTTTGTACAAATGACTGAAAGAAAATTTATAGATAATCTTTCTGCGTACAATGATATGCTAAATGCAGATCACAAAGACTAATGTTACATACGACAATAAATGTAAAAACATAAAATACTCATTTTTGTACTAGGTAAATCTATTTGGGCAAGCAAAAAGTAGTCTGAAAATATCACAAAAACCTATAAGCATAGGGATGTTCCTCAAATATTATTTATAATGCTGAGTTTTTAGAAAATATTGGTAAACAATTGTTAATTGTTAAACTACATCAGGATATCAACTTTGGCAAAGAATGTTTTGCATTCATCAAAATTATACTTACAGATGAGTTAAAATAATGTAGAAAGGGGCCTGCTTTTCTGGTTATGTGAAGAAAACAGAGCATACACATTTATTTACTGAATGACAACAAATATTAGCAAAATTTTGCAAAGAGAAAGAGGTTTGATAGCATTAAAGAAAATGTAGATGGAAGATTTTTGTGTGTATGCGTTTTTATCATTTTTTAAGAGACCACAGAATTTTTGAGTAATTTTCCATGTATTATATACATATATATATTAATTTTCAAGTCTAAAAGTTAAGTGAAAAAAATTATTTTAGAGATGGAATGGAATCAGTGACCCTTCTAGTGATGTGTGTGTGTGCTCAGTCATGTCCAGCTCATGGACTGTAGCCCGCCAGACTCCTCTGTCCATGGGATTCTCCAGGCAAGAATGCTGGAGTGGGTTGCCATTTCTTATTCCAAGAGATCTTACCGACCCAGAGATCGGATCCCCGTCTCTTGCATCTCTTACATTGGCAGGCGGATTCTTTACCACTGGGCTACCTGGGAATACAGTAAAAGAATAGTTCAAATTCAAGGTGAAGTTGGAATTTCCATTCATTGGAAGATAGTAGAATGAAGATCACTAAATTTGAACATAGCCTGTTAGTCACTTTGGATTGAAAAGTGAAAGGAAAATCATATTTATAAAGCTAAAATCCTAAAAATTTAGACCAGCAGTCTCCACACTGTAAGTGTTTTGCTCGTTTAGTTATATTTTCTTTTAAAGCACAAATAGCAATTTGGTGTTTCAGATAAGAATTTGGAGGCCTTTAAAGACTATGTTTGCAATGTTTCCAAATTTAGCAGGTGTGAAGCAGAAAATTAATTCTACATGTTAATTAAACCAAAGTCTAGGTTCTTGAGCATTATTGTCTAATATGCTTCGTCTTAATCCACATGTAACTGGGGAAAGGATTGGGTCAGGTTCGTGTGAACAGAGGAGCAATGTCATCACTCTGTTCCAACGTCTCAAAGGTTAGTAGGAGAGGCTGCTTTTACTAAAGCAGGATTTGAAAACTCACCTGCCATGACTTGGCACCAAGATCAGAGGGACTTCTCACTCCTCCAGAACAGGCAATGAACTTTCATTATTCACATGCTGCTTCTCATCAAACCCTGATAAGAATATAGGCTTTCATGTCCCTGTTGAAAGTAACCACAAAGAATCCATCTCCAACTACTTCTAGTTTGTTTTAACAATGACTTGGCTTTATCCGTGCCCTAAGTTCCCCTAAATCATTGTGGTTTTGCTGTAGTCCCTCGACAAGAATATATCGAGAAGAAAAATGGCAAGAGATGAGACTGGGAAAAAAAAAAAAAGATCAGAGGTTCATTCATAAAGAACTATAAATGCCCTTTCAAAGTAGTTCATCTTAATCATGGAGAAATCAAGAAAAACCAGTGACTCACGGGCAGTGGGAGGTGAGAGAGGCAAAGCCCGTGTTTCACGAGACCTTCTGTGGCCACATTAAGAAACACAGGGTGGGTGGGAGGGGTCCAAAGAGAGAAACCCAGGAGGAAGAAACACCTCAGTGTTCTAGCAACAGAATAAACCGGGAGCAGCTGCTTACATGCTGTGTGTCACAGAATCCCTCTGCTTGAATCATCAATTTCATGACTTTCTTAGGGACTGTACCTACTTTGTTTTAAAGCCATCCCCATTTTTCTCTCATGTATATATATAAGACCAGAAGAAAGTCACTAGATAAATAACTAAATAAATTCTAAAGTTCTAGAATTTTGAACAAGTTCCCTGGCACTCCAGTTAAGACTCTGTTCTCAGTGCAGGGCCATGGGTTCAATCCCTGGCCAGGGAACTAAGATACTGCATGCTGCTCAGTGTGGCCTAAAGCATTAAAAAAATAATAATAAAATTCTAGAATTGTATACATTTTAGAATGCTTCTTTTTTAAGCAAAGAAGTTGAAGGTATCTTAAGATATGCCGAATGGCTGGTTGCATTAGATACTAAGGTAATATCCAATGCATGATGGAATATAGATGCATATCTGTCTATTATCTATCTATCTATATTTACACTAGAGATTTTCAGATTTATCACAAGTTGAATCACTGTGGTTTACTTTTCAAATACACATAAAGAATTTCAATTACCTGTGAAATTAAAGTTCTTACCTTCATACTTAAAAACCATGATATGCCACTGCCCCATAATACAAAACTCTCTATGAAAGCACACCAGCCTCCCTGAGTTTACTAAAAAAGCCACACTCACTCATTTTCCCCTTTTCCTCTCTCTCCATATCTACACCTTTCAGTCTAATCCCTAACGTCTAAAGCATTCTTAGTTCCAGTGTTTGATTTTATGTTTCTGGTACCTCGTATTCTGGCTCCCACGGAGAACTGCGCCCCACATTCTGCACGTGTTGCAGTCATGGGAAGCTACCACAAAGCACTTATATTGTGTTTCTTATTGTGCTTTGGAAGTCTGCAGTGTGGAAATTTCTGTCCCTGTATGGAAATTCAGGTTGATGGCTTTCCAAGCCTTATTTGGCAAAAGTTCCTTTGATCGCTGTCAGAAACATTGACAAATACCTTAGGCTTCCCTGGTGACTCAGTGGTAAAGAAGCTTCCTTTCAATGCGTTAGACGGGGTTGGATCCCTGATCTGGAAAGATCCCACATGCCGCGCAGCCACTAAGCTCAAGAGCCACTACTGAGCCTGTGCTCTAGAGCCCACCTGCTCTGTGACAAGAGAAGCCACTGCCATGAGAGGCCTGGGCCCTGCAGCTGGAGAGGACCCCCCACTCCCTGCAACTAGAGAAAAGTTCCCTGCACTCTTCACTGCGACAACAATGCAGTGCAACCAAAATAAATGAGAAATAAAATTATATGAAAAAGTCTCAAATTGGTGCTTAGAATGTTCGCTCCCATGAACTAGTCATTTTTTTAGATTTCTTTCCCTGTAGAAGATACTGCACTTCTCCCACTCCAGCTTTCTCTGGGCTGGCTCCCTGAAGTCTGGGGTAAAGCAAAGGACTGATGTGTGAAGGGTTGGGCAGCTCTATGCAAGATTGATGGGAAGAAAGAATGGAGCATGATAAAAATATTGAAAGGACAACCCACTCCCTAGAATTCTGTTGCAAAAATCTAGCTATGAGTAAAGGTCGATGCCAGCAGCAGGGAGATAGCAGGAGATAGAATGTTAAAGCTAGGATTGCAACTCCTCATGTTATTGTTATAAGGTTATGATGTGGCCTGTCTATGGACCAGAGTAGTTAGTGTCAGGCTGGGGCTGCACCCAGTTATGCAGATTCCCAGACACGTATTACTTCTCCATGGTTTTAATTAAAATGTATGCAATTGGAACTTCCCTGGTGGCTCAGTGGTAAACAAGTTGCCTGCAATGCAGGAGACCCTAGGTCAATCCCTGGGTCGGGAAAATCCCTGGAGAAGGGCATGGCAACTCACTCCAGTATTCTTGCCTGGAGAATCCCATGGACAGAGGAGCCTGGTGGGCTATAGTCCATGGGGTCACAAAGAGTCAGACATGAGTGAGCAACTAACACACACACACACACACACAGTTGGAACCAGGGCTTCCCTGGTGGCTTAGTCAGTTAAGAATCTGCCTGCAATGCAGGAGACTGCCTACAATACAGGAGACCTGGGTTCCACCCCTGGGTTTCGACATTCCCTGGAGAAGAAAATAGTAACCCACCCCGACATTCTTGCCTGGAAAATCCCACGGACAAAGGAGCCTAGCAGGCTATAGTCCAAAGGGTCACAAAGAGTCAGACAAGGCTGAGAGACTAAACCACCACCATTTGAGACAGCTCAGAGCCAGTTTTCCTTCTAACATATTACTCTCCCAAGCATCATCAAAACATGTTGATGCACAGTTATCAAACAAGAAATGCTAGAGGCCCATTTATCTGATAAAATGTGGTAATATAACATAGGTATATTTATTTACCTATGGCAAATGGAAGGCATTTAGCTTCCAGTTCAGTTTCCTTTTTATTTAAGTGTCTATGGGTTAACTAAAACAATATATTGCCACCATAAAAAAAAAGAAAGTAAACCACAGTACCTGGATATAACCCTGGGAGGTAGTTCTGTTTTGTATTTTTTTTTCCTTTTTTTTTTTCAATTTTCCCAGCAGTCTGTTTCCACCCTCTGTGAAATTTTGGCAGTTGGAGTACAAAGTTCTGAAGAAGAAGGATGAGTGGGTACTTTGCTTTGAGCAGTGCTTTTGAAATGGGTATTTAAGGTTTTTGAGAAGTTATTTACAGGAATAGATTGGATAGAATAGCAACATACAACCCAGAAGTGGCAACCACACCGGCTTCCTTTCTCACTCTCAGTGGTGGGGAAACACTTAGGGTAATTGCTGGACCAGTGCTGAGCTCGGTGGGAGGCGAAAGATTGACTTCCACTCCACCCCACACTCCGCATGTTATATTTTGGTGATTATACCACATTTTTAATATTTCTTTGGTGTGCAAATTTTTTTTCTTGAAATAGTGCTTTTTAAGATTCCTAAAACTTAAAAAAGTTATAAATTCAATGTATGTTGAGTCAGAATCTGAATGTAACAAAATTACTTACTCAACAAATAAGCTTAATGCACTTGAATGATTTTTATGTAAAAATGAATTCATTGCACTGAGTGATTATATATTAAATATTTGTTGACTAAATGAATAAAGATTTACACATAATGCACCAAATAATTAAAAGAGATCTCTTGATTTTACAAGTAAAAAACATTTGTTCTTAGAAAAATATGGTTATACTTATAAAGGAAAAAATCTGTTTAAGATCCTATGCTTTTTCACTTCAACTACGGTTTAGTTTGCTTGATAGTATTGCACACCATTTCCACCATTCAAGGACAATATAAGAACTGATTTGAATCTCCTGTTTATATTCTGACACTGTTAATAATATCAAAATCACATCATTGTGAGGTAACATGGGATTTTTGTAAGTTGTAGTTTAGAAGGCAAGGTTCTAATACCAAATACTTTGGTTCTAATACCAAAGCTATGGCAGCTGTAAGTTGTGGAACTATTGGAACTGGAAGCAATCCAACATCTGGAATTGGAACAGAAAGTTGGAATTGTTTGCCAGTGGTGTTTCATTCAAAATGTTTGAATGTAGAGACAAGGACGCACATTATCATACATATTATTTTAGTCCAGCTGGGATCAGAGGCTCACAATGTACAACTCCTTTGGCAGAAGTGTGTTTAGTTCATAAATTCCTTCTACATTCACTCATATCATGGATAACAGTGCACCTCCCAGTGTGGGATATGCTACAGCTCTCTCAATTGCAGCAGCCTGGAACAATCACCCATCCTTTCTCCAAGACCCCTAACTGGAAAGTCTATAGCATTTTTACCAAGTATGTTAGAGAGACAGCTCTTAGAAGACCCTGTACCCATTGAGAGCAACTGAGAAAGCTGGATATAAAGCAAACAAACAAAATAAAATGGAAACAATTAGCCAGCTACCTGATGAAATTAAGTGGGCTTCCCACATCCTGTGCAAGTGGAAAAGAATACTCCTGCCAATGCAGGAGATGCAAGAGATGTAGGTTTGATCCCTGGGTAGGGAAGATTCTCTGCATCCGGAAATGGCAACCTACTTCAGTACTCTTGCCTGGGAAATTCCATGGAAAGAGAAGCCTGGCAGGCAATGGTCTTAAATATTTTTGCCTGGAAAATTCCAGGAACAGGGAGCCTGATGGGCTACAGTCCATGGGGTCGTAAAGAGTCAGACATGACTGAACACAAGCACAATTAAATCAAGGATGAGATCTTGGTGGGGGAGGGTATGGTTTCAAAGAAGTTGGACCTTCTTTAACCTGATTTCTCCTAAGGTACAATATAATTTTTTGGCAAAAAATGAGAAACGTAGATGAGAAACCTTCAGGCAAAGATGAGAAACCTTTAGGCAAAGATGAGAAACCTTCAGGCAAAGATGAGAAACCTTTAGGCAAAGATGAGAAACCTTCAGGCAAAGGGTTGTGTTCAAGTTCAGAGAACACAAATAGAGCTTCTGATAATCTAAGATTGATGGAGCAACAAAAATTGTAGCATTGGGGGATCAAGATAGCTAGGAATTAAGAGGCTGATATCTTGGTGAATAATGGTGGTTTAGCCTGGAGAATCCCAGGGATGGGGGAGCCTGATGGGCTGCCGTCTATGGGGTCGCACAGAGGCGGACACGACTGAAGCAACTTAGCAGCAGCAGCAGTCAATAATCATGTCTGACTCTTGAGACCCTATGGACTGCAGGTCTCCAGGCTCCTCTCTCCATAGGATTTTCCAAGAAAGAATGCTGGAATGGGTTGCCACTTCCTTCTTCAGGGGATCTTCCTGACCCAGGGATCAAACCCAGTCTCCTGCACTACAGGTAGATTCTTTACCAACTGAGCTACCAAGGAAGCCCCAGGTAAGTAAGGAGTAGGTAAGATGCTCAAAATTCTCCAAGCCAGGCTTCAGCAGTATGTGAACCGTGAACTTCCTGATGTTCAAGCTGGTTTTAGAAAAGGCAGAGGAACCAGAGATCAAATTGCCAACATCCGATGGATCATGGAAAAAGCAAGAGAGTTCCAGAAAAACATCTATTTCTGCTTTATTGACTATGCCAAAGCCTTTGACTGTGTGGATCACAATAAACTGTGGAAAATTCTGAAAGAGATGGAAATACCAGACCACCTGATCTGCCTCTTGAGAAATTTGTATGCAGGTCAGGAAGCAACAGTTAGAACTGGACATGGAACAACAGACTGGTTCCAAATAGGAAAAGGAGTTCGTCAAGTATTGTCACCCTGCTTATTTAACTTCTATGCAGAGGACATCATGAGAAATGCTGGACTGGAAGAAACACAAGCTGGAATAAAGATTGCTGGAAGAAATATCAGTAACCTCAGATATGCAGATGACATCACCCTTATGGCAGAAAGTGAAGAGGAACTCAAAAGCCTCTTGATGAAAGTGAAAGTGGACAGTGAAAAAGTTGGCTTAAAGCTCAACATTCAGAAAACGAAGATCATGGCATCCAGTCCCATCACCTCATGGGAAATAGATGGGGAAACAGTGTCAGACTTTATTTTTCGGGCTCCAAAATCACTACAGATGGTGATTGCAGCCATGAAATTAAAAGACGGTTACTCCTTGCAAGGAAAGTTATGACCAACCTAGATAGCATATTGAAAAGCAGAGACATTACTTTGCCAACAAAGGTCCGTCTAGTCAAGGTTATGGTTTTTCCTGTGGTCATGTATGGATGTGAGAGTTGGACTGTGAAGAAGGCTGAGTGCCGAAGAATTGATGCTTTTGAACTGTGGTGTTGGAGAAGACTCTTGAGAGTGCCTTGGACTGCAAGGAGATCCAACCAGTCCATTCTGAAGGGGATCAGCCCTGGGATTTCTTTGGAAGGAATGATGCTAAAGCTGAAACTCCAGTATTTTGGCCACCTCATGTGAAGAGCTGACTCATTGGAAAAGACTCTGATGCTGGGAGGGATCGGGGGCAGGAGGAGAAGGGGACGACAGAGGATGAGATGGCTGGATGGCATCACTGACTCGATGGACGTGAGTCTGAGTGAACTCCGGGAGTTGGTGATGGACAGGGAGGCCTGGTGTGCTGCAATTCATGGGGTCGCAAAGAGCCGGACACGACTGAGCGCCTGAACTGAAGGAGGTATACAAAAGTAAGTTTTAGATTCTGTTTATTAAATTGTTAAGCTCAACTGGGCAAGAAGCTAAGTGTTTTTGTTTTGCTTGTTTTTGTTAGCCATGCTACAATAGCATGTGGGATCTTAGTTCCCCAACCAGGGACAGAACCACGTCTCCTGCAGTGGAAGAGCAAAGTCTTAACCACTGGACCACCAAGGATGTCCTGAAGCCAAAAAAGGAAAGCAAAACGCAAATTAAAATGACCGAGCAGTCGGTAGAACAGATTACCAGTAGCAACTGAAGGTGGTAGAGGTGACTTGGTTTAGCACTTCTACTGTTAGTCATGTCCAGCAAAGGGTTAACACATGTATAGACTGGTGGAGATACTAGCATCAGAAGTTACTATTAATGATGCTCATGGCAGCAACGTTCATAACTACTAAATCTGAACACTGCAAATGTCAATGAGTCAGACACGACTGAAGTCACTGAGCACCCATGCACGCAAGTGTCCATGAACTAAGAAGAATGGATAAAAGAATTATGTGATATATATTTACAATGATAATGATTACAGCGAATGAACAATGAAATGAAGGCATCTCAGAGGCTGACTCAAAAAATATATTTTACACTATAGGTTCAAAACTAATAATTTAGAGTGTTAGATGTAAATATAATGATAATTTCTGGAGCCAAAATTGCAGGTGGGAAAGGATAAGACATGGTCTGATGATCATCTTCTCTTCCTTGGCCTGGGTTATAGTTATAGGAAGATATTTTGTTCACTTTTACACTTACTATTTGTAAACTTTACTGTTTTTAGGATTTACTTCAGTAAAACTTTTATTAAAAACGTATTGGTGAAACTTTCTCTTGAACGATAGAGACAGATGATACAAAACAGTCATTCCTAACATATATCTCTGAGGTGTGTATGCTTGCTTTCTGCTACCAGCTTCTCATCTCTTATTGTTCAGGCTTTAGCCTAGGTTGCCTGTGATCACTCTTTTAGAGTTGGCAAAATACAGGAGATATTCGGTGAACCTACTTAGCTTGCAGCGTAACCTAGGAGAAACAAATTGCAGGGATGAAGACGAATGGTGACATGTTAGGTGCACTCCAGAGCAGCATAATAAACACAACACCAGAGAGGGGATGGGGAAACTGCTGGATTGGGAACAGTACTGATGTGGAAATGGAGCTTGAGATAAAAGCAACATTTATTAAAGGAGGGTCTCTGCACATAGAGACTGAAATATACCAATAGTTAAAAAGAGTACAGAGCAGTATCCCTGGTGGCTCAGTCAGTAGAGAAACTGCCTGCAGTGCAGGAGACCCGGCTTCAATCCCTGGGTTGGGAACATCCCTTGGAGAAGGGAATGGCAACCCACTCCAGTATTCTTGCCTGGAGAATCCCATGGACAGAGGATCCTGCTGGGCTACAGTCCAGGGGTTTGCAAACATTTAGAAACTACTGAGCAACTAACATGCACAACAGAGGAGCAGCATCGTTGAGACACTGAAAATCCAGGAACCAGAGGACCTTGAGATTAGGACAAAAGTTTGCAATGACCAATGCTATTTATATCGTGTATCCAGGTAGAAATGCAGACATCTCTTTGGATATCGATATTGATGAGAGAATTACCAAGTGATTGATGTTAGAATGTAACCAAATGACCACCACTAAACCAGATATTTCACCAACATTCTTGCCGTTATATAGGACCCTAACATCTGGATGAAGTTACAGGGAGAAAAATAAGAAACAGGAAACCCTGATATAGAAAATCTGAGGTTGATTGAAGTTCATTTGATTGATTGAGATGATGTTTTCTACTCATTGGTGGAATGGAGCTGCCAACAGAGAAATAATCTTGAGATGAAAAACAACAGGGATGTTACCTGGTGGCTCAGTGGCAAAGAATCAGCCTTCCAATTCAGGAGATGCAACTTTGATCCCTGGGTTGGGAAGATCCCCTGGAGAAGGCAATGGCAACTCACTCCAGTATTCTTCCCTGGAGAATCCCATGCACAGAGGAGTCTGGTGGGCTACAGTTCATGGGGTCACAAAAGAGCTGGGCATGACTCAGTGACTAACAACAACAGATCAGTGTCTTATACTCTGAATCATACAGAATTCATATGAAAGAAGAATATGTTCCAGAATGGTAGACAAGTCTAGGTGTGTGAAAAGCAAGGGGTAGAATACGTGGACTTAGGAATTTAAAAAAGAGGCTAGAAATGTATATGATGACAATTATGAAAAGATTATTTTAAGATTTAGGCATGCAAAGCAAATCTCCTCCCTAATGTTCTTCCCAGGGCACACACTGGCTGAAGTTAAATAAACAACAACAAAACAGTGTTCACCACGCTGAGAAAGACCAATAAGTAAAGACGTATCTCAGACATTTTACGTTTAGTCTAATTGGGAAGAATATATATAGATACATATCACCATAATGCATAGTAGTAGGTAAGTGATACATGAGTTATACCACACAAGCATTGAAAACAATCAGCAAGTCATGGAGGGCTTCAAAAATTAGGTCATTTTCCTGTGAACTCAGCTTTGTATTTCTACTTGATGAATATGTGACATTTTAATGAAAAGGCTGAAAGTTGCTTTTGCATATATAATAAGTTACAGATGCAGACAAATAGTCACGGATGCATCATAGCATGTTCAGAAAGCCACAGCTCATATCTGGGAACAGAGATTTCAGGAAGGATAAAATTATAACATAACGTATACAAATTATGACATAATATGGAAATCTTAATTGCTGTCTTGGGGTAACTTACCTATATGCTATTGGTAACCAGAAGTCAGCTAAAACTCAGCCAGGCAGTCAATAAGTATTTATTGAGGAGCTACTACATATACTTAGAAGGAAAGTGGCAAGATGACTTTTTGAAATTAATTTAGCAACTGTATTTGTGAATTCAAGAAGGACTAGACTAAAGATATTACAACATTCTGGCAAAGTGATAGAGTCTAGAATACGGTGAGGATGATTGTCATGGAGAAAAAGTGAAAGATGGAAAAGACCTTACGAAGAGAAAATGAGTCCTGGTGGTTGCTTGACTATGAGAGAAATAGAGATGAAACCATAAATACTGAACAGTGATGACCAAGATGACTAGGACATTATCAACAGAAACTGAGAGCCCATGAAAGGAAGTAGATGGTTAGCAGAGAATTCAGTATGGCTTTGAGCAATGTGAGCATGGATCTCTAAAGAAGAACTAAAATATGGAAGAATGACATTGATATGGATCATCTAGCAATAAGTAGAGGGGAAACCGTGCTAATATAGAAAGATAGAAGGCTGTAGAAATAAACCTGTAGAATGTTTTTATTTAGGGAGCTTCAGGTCCTAGCTCCGAGTACCAACTGGATAAGTAGACGAAGACAAGCTAGGGTCCTGAATATCACACAAGGGCCACAGCGGTATGAAAAGCAGGTGTTGCTATTATGAGTTCTCAATGTCAAGGACAATTGAAACTTGGGAAAAAACCTGAATTTAATACATTTGGTTTTATTTATTTTCTTCTAACATGTGAAAAGCATTAAAAGAAAATTGTGTGGAGAAGAAATAGTGATTTTGCACATTTTTGGTGCATATTTTCTCTTGTGATCTGACTAAAAGGAAGAAGCAGAGAACTGTTGTTTTTCTGAATTAACAGAAATTTTACTGTGAGAAAGCTTAAAAACTTTCATATGTAATAGTTGTTTTTCATAAAAGAAAGGAATTGATTTGCTCTTAGTAGTGTTCATTGTTTTACACTCTAAGACACAAGCATACAGCAATAGAACAATTATTCTATACTTTATATAAGTACTTTAAACTTTACAACGAGCAGTGCTGGCTGAACTCACCGAAAAGGCTATAAATCCAATTGTGCTTTGCTTCTTTGCAAATTTCATTACGGGTGAAGTTAAATCGTTCTTTGTACAAAGAACAATCTTGATTATTCCCTTTGGGGAGGTCATCCAGAAGAGAAAGATGCAAAGAAGCAAAGGAATTTTGATAATGTACAACTTCATCAAGAAAGAGGCAGTGCCCTGGATTTCATAGGAATGTAGTACAAAACCATGATCATCAAAGAATTATCGTCAGTTGAAATACCTTACAGGAGGAGGATAACATTCAAAAGCAAATCCATGCACATAAGGAATTTCATTAAATGAGAAATAAAATTTTTCATAGCATGAAGGGACTGATGGATGGATTCTTAAAATGGAGCTGGGAACACTGGTTCTTCTTAAGGAAAAAGTAAGGGTATGTTACTTTGTTAATCTCACACATTGTGAATTTCAGCTAAATGATATCTATTTTATATCTATCTATCCATCTGAGATTTACTTTTCAAATATCAGGTTAAAATATGTAAGCATTATACAAAACCCATAGGACATAAATGAAAATGTTAAACTAGAAATAATTATTAATTTAAGAAAAACTGTGCCACAAAACACAGCATAAACTTAGCTTAAGAGAAATACCTGTTCAGGAAAAGTATTCACAACACAAATAACAAATAGTTTGCACATAACGTATATTAAAAAACAGAATCATTGAGAAAAAATGCATATAAGCAAATAGAATACAGACAAAATATATGAATACTTAATTCACAAAAAAATCATGAAAATGGCTTCTAAATATCTGAAAATGTATTAAACAAAGTTAGCACAGGTCTTATTCACATTGGCAAAAATTTATATCATCATGCTGTAAGATGTTATTGAGAATGTAAGAATTGTGATGTTCTCATCTGCAACAGAAATGAATATTATTTACCAGTGATTCTTGGAAAAAACAGTGAGTAATATCTGTTTTTTTTTAATGCATATACACAGTGATCTGGCAATTCTATTTTAAAAAATCTATCCCACAAAGATATTCATATGAGTGAAAAGTTATTTGTATGAGAATCTTTTATGATAGTATCCTAAAAAATAATAGAATAATACATACAAACACCAAGAATTTAGAGGAGCATATAGTTCCAATTAATAAGATCAAAGGTACACTTCTAAAGAACAATAGCAAAAAATTGTGGAACAGTTTAGAATACTGTTGAGTATTAAGAAGAATAGTACTAGGGGAGAGAGTGGGTGGTATTAGAGGAGGTTGGGATTTTAGATCACGTGGCCAGGAACAACCGGCTTTAGAAGTGATCAGGTCAAATGATTGAAAGTGCTGTATGGATAAATAAAAGAAAGGGCATTGGGAGCGTATAAGGGAAGAAATTAAATCTAAGACAGTAGTGCGATACCGGCGCAAATACTGGCAGGAGTTGATCTGCAAGCCATGTGGATGTTGGAGGGACTGACCACTCAGGTGAGGGAAGAGCAAGTTCAAAGGCCCTGACCAGTTTAGGGCCAGTGAGGGCTCAGTGTGGCCCCCACTGTGAGAACAAGGGGCGGAGCTGTTAGGAGAGCCATAGGGATGGGAACTGGACCAGACAACAGGGAGAATTTCCTGGGTCACACCCGAAGCTGATTGAGAATTTCTAAATTGTTGCTTAGTCGCTCAGTTGTGTCTGATTCTTTTGCGACCCCATGGACTATAGCCCGCCAGGCTCCTCTGTCCATTGGGTCCCTCAGGCAAGAATACTGGAGTGGACTGCCATCTCCTTCTCCAGGGATCTTCCCAACCCAGGGATTGAACCCATGTCTCTGGCATTGGCAGGCAGATTCTTTACTGCTGATTTGACTTTTATTCCTGTGTTGAAATAAAGCTTTAGGGAGGCAAGAGGCTCCTGTACTAATCAAGATAAGAAATGAAAGTGACCAGGGTTAGGGTGAGAGAAGTGATCAGATTCTGGACATCACCAGGGAGGCAAAGCCAAGAGAGTATTTTGATGGCTGGGCAGTGGAAGTGAAATCAAGAAGTGAGCTAGCAGTTGGCATATGAAAACAAAGGAATCACCATTTACTGAGAGAGAAGGGTTTAAGGACAGAGCAAGGCATGGTTTACAGACCATGTTTTTCCTGCCAAAGCAGTGAAAATGCAAGCTACGCAGTCGAGTCCGACTCTTTGACACCCCACGGTCTATACTGTCCATGGAATTCTCCAGGCCAGAACACTGGAGTGGGTAGCCTTTCCCTTCTCCAACGGATCTTCCCAACCCAGGGATCGAACTGGGGTCTCCTGCATTGCAGGCTGGTTCTTTACCAACTGATCTATCAAGGAATTCCATCAAAGCAGTGAGTGATGAATAAAGTATAGGTCCCATTCTCTCTAAATCATGCATTCTGCTCCTGATTATTTTTGCTGGATTGCCTTAGATATATGTATATGTGTGTGTATATATATATATATATATATATATATATTTCACCCCCGCCCCATGGTAAGCAGTATGCACTTGGTCTATATGCAGCCAAAATTTTGGCCTGCATCCAACCAAAGAATGTTTGTAATTCACAAACAGGCATAGATACTTGAGTGGTGTCCTTGAGTGAAGGTTTACAGAGGAAAATCAGGAGCTTAGCTTTGACACAGGAAATTTGAGCTATCGATTAGATATGTATGTCGAGCTGTCCACTAGGCCCTGGGATTCATTCCCATGGAGAGGAGAGGTTAATAATATACATTATATAAATGTAGAGCTTCTCAGAATAAAGTCTTAGGATGGTATGAGATTACCAAGAGACTGAAATATGATCATGGTTAATCTCTGTGACTCACACTTTAGAATTTAGGAAATGAGGAAAGAACAAAGGATATTGAGAAAAAAGGGTCAGTGAGCATATAAACTCGCATGAAGAAATTCTACAAGAGAACATGGGCTCTCATTTAAGCGGTATTTAAAAGTGTTAATCTTAAAATAAATCAAGTGAGCTGTGAGTGTATTTTTACCTTTGGCAAAATCACTTTATGAGACTCACCTTGAGAACCAGGTCATGTGAAACTTATCTGTATATTACCTGCATTTTTATATATTTATAAGACACATGCCTCATGTTTTTAATGTAGAATCAGAATAAAAAAATATTAGGACACATATTAATATTTTCAACTTCGTAATATGAATGAGTATCAGGTTCCTTTTGATCAGATTATGTGCTTACGTATATGTGCGTGTACATACGTAGAGATACACATTTGCTTTGAAACAATAGGTGTGCCATTCTAATGTTGACAATCTGCACACCATATTGAACTAAACTTAGTGATGCTTTGTGATCCAAAGTAAGCATGGAGATTTGATGTAAGAATACATAACCAGAAATTTCTGCACAAAATGCTGTGCTAAACAGATCTTTTCATTTCTCTAAAGAACCAAAGTCAACATTATGTACAAAACACAGGAGAAATCATTCCATTGAGAGTGACCTTGAAACCTAAATAATTCTTGAGGAAAATCACAATAAAAAAAAAACAAAACAAAAAAAACGGAAATTAGTCCTGTCCATAGTTATCTCCCCAGAAGAAAAGGTTTATTCAAACTGATTCTAGTAAATATTAATTTATCATCATTGCTGCACACTTTTGAAACCTCCCTCCCAATAACTACATGAACAATGTTTTATACACATAAATATATATTAAGTGAGTGTTTATTTTTCCTGACAGAATGGTTATAAATCTCATATCTATACTTATGGAAAGTAGTTTATCCATAAATCATGGCTACTAAGACCCAAGATATATTAAGTAAGAAAAAATGGAGTTCTACCACTTACAGAAAATACAGAAGGAAGGATATTTTCTGTTTAAAATATGCATTGATGTAGGAAGTACATATTGCGGGTGGGTGTTTTTATTTTAGTAACTATAGAGACCTAAATTAAACTTTTATTTATCCTTTAATTACATATTTTTAGAAAACATGTATTTCATGTCACCTTGATTTGTCAGCTTAGAAGATGTAAATGTCAAAAATGTCCCCTGCTGCCAATGGTATTTGGGCTTCTCTGGTGACTCAGTGGTAAAGAGGAGATCCATGTTCAATCCCTGGGTGGAGAAGTTACCCTGGAGAAGGAAATAGCAACCCACTCCGGTATTTTTGCTTGGGAAATCCCATGGGCAGAAGAGATTGGTAGACTATAGTCCATGGAGTGGCAAAGAGTTGGACATGACTTAGAGACTAAAACAGCTGCACCACCCAAGGTATTTACAAAGACCCTGTTTACAATAGAAACAAGATTACTAACTTGATGTATCAGTTTCTGACCACAAACTCTTTGAGGAACAGGTTAAGGGCTTCCCAGGGGGTGCTAGTGGTAAAGAACCCTCCTGCCAATGCAGGAGATGCGCTTGGATCCCTGGGTTGGGAAGATCCCCTGGAGGAGGGCGTGGCAACTCACCCCAGTATTCTTGCCTGGAGAATCCCATGGACAGAGGAGACTGGTGGGTACAGTTCATAGGGTCACAAAGAGTTGAACAGACACAGCTGAAGTGATTTAGCACTTAGTGCAAGGTGATAAAACAGGGTTTCAAATATCTTAAGGGATTCCTTGAAATTTCCAATCCTTGACACAGGTGTTACAACCAGGTCCCTTGGCTCCAGGTAGAATTATTACCATTATATTATATGTCTTGTGATAATTCACCAAAGCATTGCTGGGGTATATATTTTAATCACAGAC
Source organism: Bos javanicus (assembly GCF_032452875.1). Classification (NCBI taxonomy): domain Eukaryota; kingdom Metazoa; phylum Chordata; class Mammalia; order Artiodactyla; family Bovidae; genus Bos; species Bos javanicus. The sequence continues at coordinate 81,030,347 of NC_083879.1, forward strand.
TTAAACCTTGTAGCTGGCTTTGAGTGGCATTTGTCTAATTTCTTAAGTCAATCTTATTCCCCCTCCCCCCTCACAAATTAAGACTTCTTCCCAATGATGCTATTTTAAAATCTGAAAAAAAAAAAAACAACCTGAAAACAGTTAAGTAGGAAGAGACTTGGAGTTATTTGGACGAAGAGAAGCAGGGCAGAATAAAATATTGACTTTCAATCTGAAATATGGCGAGGACCACAAACTTGTGACTGTGTGTGTTTTTATACATTTGCTAAAAAAAAAACCAAAACACTAAAAATGTGCAGTTGCCTTTTGTAAGGGCCCATGTTTATTGTGCAGTTCCCTACACTTTCCAGAATAAAGCATTACACTAAATGATGCTCGAGTGACCCTGTAGACTTAATTTATCTACATTAGTGACTAACTTACAACCAGGAAGTGATTTAGAGTTTGACAAGAATAAAGACCAGGAGGCACTCTATATATCAAGCCGCTAAAGCGCTAAATAATGCAATTTCCCATTCTTTGAGAAGCTATGTAGCCACTACTGTTTTTGATCATATAAGCAATATGAAAATCCCCAAACTGTAATAAGTATATATTAATTTCCTAGATTAACGCTACAAAGATAAAATCATAATTAGCATTTTAGTGTGCTTGTCTTTTAGAATCTTGTTATTTGAATGGTTCCCAGTTCACATCAAAGTCCCTTTATCCTCATACATTGCTCATTTCCTTTGTTTCTCTTCGTATATTTGTTTCTGTTTACCAATCATGTTATCTGGAAATAACAATGTTTAAATGTCCAATTGCTCCAACTGTTTTCTTAGTGAAACCCTATTTGGGGCTCTTCATGAGTCGTTTATATTCACACAGTTAAACTATTGGACAAATCCACATGCAAAGTTATGCTAAAAGGCTAAATAATGAGAGTTTTTTTTTTTGGTAATTAATGAAAGACATTTGAAATGATGCAGTATTGATAAATAAAGTCACTTAGTTATTTTTTCTTTGAAAACGATGTTTAAGGAAAAGGAAAAGAAAGTGTTTGTTTCAATAGGTCATTTTTAATATCTAAAATATTACTTTCAAATAATCCTTTGTTATACTTGAAATAAACAACATATGAGATATTCTGTCACATGGACTTCTTTATGAAGGTGCTTTTTATTTGCAAATCAAGTTTATTAAGTGTCATGTAATTGTTATGGCAAGGTTATTTTTTATTCTTTAAAACATAATTAAAAGCCACAGTAAGTTGTTAGCACATAAGTTAAATTCATTTTAGATTGCCAGACAATCTAAGGTCCTTGCACATCTCCTCATGCATTCTCTTATATTTCTTATATCTAACTAAGAATTTAGTCACACAAAAGACAGTAAAATTAAAGACATTTCACTTTAAATGATAAAGATAATTATAAATTAAATGTAGGTTATAAGTTAATGAATAAGTTCCAAGTTAAAATATATTTAAAAAATAGATCTTTACATTTGTAAATGTACATTTAAAAGTCCTGAAGAAAAAATAAATATTGCAAATATTTCCCATATTTAATGTAGTTATAGCTATAACTGCACAGGATCATTTTGTGTTTATTGGGTTAAAAGATGGTGTATAGTGATAATTAAAGAGTACTTATGAAGCCTGAATAATTGAACATCCAGCTGTTGTGTTTGGCTTTTGATATGGGTGGCGGGAAAGGGGAGATGGTGTAGTTGCAAAATTACAAAGGAGCATTTACAGATGGTGGAAACCCAGCCTCCACCCTTTGGGCATTTCTAGGACATCTGGCGAGCCATATGAATCTAGACAAGATTAAGGGGAAGATGTGAGATGCTCGAACACCAATGCCTTCTGGTACAGCCAGACTTCTAAACATTGGCTAGAATTTAGACAAGGGTGCTCTTGTCTACTTGGCAGGAGAAGATCATTTATGACAAACTAGGGGATCTCTGAGGGCAAGGACTGGTCTTATTTCATATTTTGTCATAAGCACTGAGAGCTACAATAATAATGGGACATTGTGGTCATTTATCTTGGCCCATTAAATTTATTTTGAATGACCAGCGTGGTGCCTGACACATAAAAAATGTTCAAATATTTCATTTAAATGATTAGATCATTTTAATATAGAAACTATCATATCTAAAGGTGATTCTGATACAACTGATTTATTATTTCATACAAATGTTGATGCTAAGAATGGTTTTCTATACTCATTTATTTATCCAAGAAAGAGGCAAAAAGTGAGAGGGACCTGAGTATCCTGGAAGAATCGATGTGTAGGACAGAAGACTCCAGGCGAAAGCAAAATGATGGCAATGATGAAGGGAGATTTTGCTTTCTTCATTCTTTACATTGTGTGTGTTAGTGGCTCAGTCGTGTCTGACTCTTTGAGACCCCATGGACGGTAGCCCACCAGCCTCCTCTGTCCATGGAATTCTCCAGGCAAGAATAATGGAGTGGGTTGCCACTTCCTTCTCCGGGTTATCTTCTCAACGCAGGGATGGAACTCACATCTCCAATGGCTCCTACATTAGCAGGTGTATTCTTCACCACTGTGCCACCTGGGAAGCTCATTCTTTACATTAGGGTTGCCAAATTCCTTGGGGAGGAGCTGTATCGGAAAGTAACTTTAAATCCAGGGAAGTCAAATATCCTCCTGTTTTCTGAGCTCGTCTTCCTTTAGGTGAACTGCAGTTATGCCGTCCTTGAGGGGTGAGCAGACAGTGGACAGAGCACAGCATTTGTGGCGAGGAGAATTTTAAGCCAATATTTCCACATATTGCCTCTAAAACCACCAGCATTTTTGTCTGCCAACCATTGTGACCCTGTAGGTACTTTAGTTCTCTCAGCCTTAGTTATTGTTATTGGTTTTTATTGGCTTGTTTATTGTTATTATAATGAAATGCGTCTCATAGTGATACTTTGAGGATTGCATATTTTAAAGCACTTTTGCAGTGTAAAAGGTAAAACAAGCTTTAGAAGTAGTTTTAACTTCAAGTGAAACTGGAGCTTTAAAAAGGAGACCATTAAGTCTGTTTTGCTAGTTGGACATTCAAACTTGCTCTTAGAGTCCCTTATCATAGGATTTGTATTTGTAGAAATTCTGTCCTGAAAATATCCCTTAATTCATCTCTAAGCATAGGAAGAGTGTCCTTCTCATTGTGATAGGAAGGAGGCAGAGAATCTATCAGAGAGGCAAAAAGAGAAAGACAAAATGAAACCTAAAAATTATGATGGCCAAATTAAAGATGATGGTGTGGTACTTTATAATGATTACTTAGATAAGTATGCATCCGTACTGGGTCACTTAAGTCATGTTTGACTCTTTGCAACCTCATGGTCTATAGCCCACCAGGCTCCTCTGTACATGGAATTCTCCAGGCAAGAATACTGGAGTGGATTGCCACATCCTTCTCCAGGGAATCTTCCCAACCCAGGGATACAACCCGTGCCTCCTGCGTTGCAGCCAGATTCTTTACCACCATCTGGGAAGCCCTAGATTAAGCATGTGTGTGTGTGTGTGTGTGTGTATGCTTAGTTGCTTCAGTTGTGTCTGATTCTTTGCGAACCCCTGGACTGTAGCCCACCAGGCTCCTCTGTCCATGGAATTCTCCAAGCAAGATTACTGGAGTGGGTTGCTGTTTCCTTCTCCAGGGGATCTTCCCAACCCAAGGATCAAACTAGCATCTCCTGCATTGGCAGGCAGATTCTTCACCACTAGTACCACCTGGGAAGCCCTAGATTAAGTTCAGTTCAGTTCAGTACCTCAGTCACGTTTGAGTCTTTGTGACCCCATGGACTGCAGACTGCAGTACATCAGGCTTCCCTATCCATCACCAACTCCTGGAGCCTACTCAAACTTATGTCCATCAAGTTGGTGATGCCATCCAACCATCTCATCCTCTGCCACCCTCTTCTCCTCCTGCCTTAAATCTTTCCCAGAATCAAGGTCTTTTCCAATGAGTCAGTTCTTCGCATCAGGTGGCCAAAGGATTGAAGTTTCAGCTTCAACATCAGTCCCTTCAATGAACACCTAGGACTGATCTCCTTTAGGATGGACTGGTTGGATCTCCTTGCAGTCCAAGGGACTCTCAAGAGTCTTCTCCAACACCACAGTTCAAAAGCATCAATACTTTGGCGCTCAGCTTTCTTCACAGTCCAACTCTCACATCCATACGTGACCGCTGGAAAAACCATAGCTTTGACTAGGCGATCCTTTGTCGGCAAAGTAATGTCTCTGCTTTTTAATATGCTGTCTAGTTTGGTCATAGTTTTCCTTCCAAGGGCCAAGTATCTTTTAAATTAATGGCTGCAGTCGCCATCTGCAGTGATTGTGGAGCCCCCAAAATAAAGTCTGTTTCCATTGTTTCCCCATCTATTTGCCAGGACGTGATGGAACCGGATGCCACAACCTTAGTTTTCTGAATGTTGAGTTTTAAATCAACTTTTTCACTTTCCTGCTTCACTTTCATCAAGTGGCTCTTTAGTTCTTCTTTGCTTTCTGCCATAAGGGTGATGTCATCTGTATATCTGAGGTTATTGATATTTCTCCCAGAAATCTTGATTCCAGCTTGTGCTTCATCCAGCCTGGTGTTTCACCAGATTAAACACATGTCCCATCTATTACATTCTTACTATCTGCCAGGCTCTATAAGTAGTGTCTTGAGTGCATTATTTGGGTTAATACTGACAAACCCTGTGAAGTAGGTATCCTTGCTTCCATTTCTTTCACATGAGGAAAACAAGTTTTAGTGAGGTTAAAAGTCATGCATTTACTTAGTAAACATGTCAATATCACTAACATGCACCATCATTCACTCAGCTGTTTCAGCCAAAAGATGTGGAGCCAACCATGACTCCTATTTTCTTTTTTTAATAAGCAAAATGGAATCCAAGCCTTATAAACTCTATGCTCAAAGTTTATCCCAAATCAACTCCTGGCTCATCACTCCCCAAGTTCACACTGACGTCCCAAGCATCATCATCTCTAGCATGGATCAGAAAAACCTTCCAAATCTTCCCATTAGTTATATATAAGTATCCTCATTCCTACAATGCATCCACAGGGGTCTTTTACAATAAACCAGACTGAGTTTTTACCTTACTTGAGCACTCGCATGACTTTATACTACCCTAAGAATAAAACATGCATGTGTGCCAAGTCTCTTCAGTCATGTCTGACTCTGTGTGCCCCCATGGACTGTAGCCTGCCAGGCTCCTCTGTCCATGGGATTCTTCAGACAAGAATAGTGGAGAAGGTTGCCATATTTTCCTCCAAGTGATCTTCCCAAACCAGAGATCGAACGTGTCTCCCGCATTGGCAGTCAGGTTCTTTCTCACTAGAGCCACCCGGGAAGCCCAAGGATAAAGCACCAACCCTTATTCTAACCTTGCTGTTGTTCAGTTGCTAAGTCGTGTCCGGCTCTTGTGACCCCATGGACTGCAGCACACCAGGCTTCCTTGTCCTTCACTGTCTCCTGGAGTTTGCTCAAATTCGTGTCCGTTGAGTTGCTGATGCTGTCTGACCATCTCATCTTATTCTCACCTATGAGAATAAAGGCCAGATCCTTACTAACTATCTTATCCCTGCTCTCTCCTCTCTTTCCACCCTTTGAGTCATACTGGCTTCCTTGCACTTTGGACATGGCAGACATGCTTAGACCTGGGGACCTTGGGAAGTACAAGACCCTCTAGCTTTAACACTATCCTCTCAGATGGTTGTGTCATTTCCTTCAAGACTCCATTTTGTTCTTTTAAATCTCTTTAATCAGACCTGAGTATCCTAATTAAAGCAGAAATCTGGGCACTTCTTTAACCCCCCTCCTTATATTTCTATCCTCTCTGCTATCAGTGGTCAGAGGAGGAAAACAGGTATGTAGTCAGTGGGCTGTGAGCTCAGTCTCCGGAATCCTGTCCTTGATTCAGCAAGGCCTTGGGGAAGGTGGTCCCGACACCATGACACCATGAATCCTCGGTCTTTATCTGCAAAGTACTAGCCCCAGGCTTGACGCTGGTAAATGTGACCACATGTAGGACAGAATACTTCCCTGGGGACCCTTGGAAATCTAGACAATCTAAACCCCTTGGCAAAAGAGCTGGCTTTCTGATGTTTCATCCAAACACTTCCAGAAACTTCCCTCTCAGCTTCTTTCTTCCAACCCCTCAGCTTTTATTCCTGTCATCACCCTCCTTTTTCCAGAGTCTTTAGAACCTACAGAGGGCTCCTGAAGACCCTCCTACCTGAATGCTAATTTTTCCCCTAGTCTGGGACTCTATGTCCCTCTCTGTATCTGAGTCTGCTTTTCTCCTGAAGGGATTATTCTGGCTCCTCTCTCTCACGCCCATCTTTCAACTCAACAACCTATCGTCCCCTGCTTACACTCTGACTCTCCCCTGGATATTCCAAAGTCTTTGCCCTGTTGAGCCTTAGGCTCTAAGACTCTTCTGACTGTTTCATCTGTTCCTTTATTTAGCACCTACACCTCTCTTTCCTCATGGACCCCTGCATCCACCTGCACCCCCTCTCAGCCCTTGCCATACCCAAATAATTCTTCCCATATCTTGAATTATTTCAAGTACAATTATTCAGTTTGCTTGAAGAAGGCAATGACACCCCACTCCAGTACTCTTGCCTGGAAAATCCCATGGATTGAGGAGCCTGGTAGGCTGGAATCCATGGGGCCACTAAGAGTCAGGCATGACTGATGTGACTTAGCAGCAGCAGCAGCATTCAGTTTGCTGAAGTACTAAATATAGTAAGTGATCAAATGTGCAGAATTTTGTTAAATGTAATTAGGTAGCCCTGGCATACTCTTTCATGAAAAGCTTTTTTACATATTATTTTTCCAGACAGAAAAATACTTCTTTTAGTTCATGTATGCTCAAAGGGCAGCTAGAAGCAGGTAGGGGCAGGGGGAGAGATGGTCATTTATCAGTACACTTGCATATATATGGAGATATCTGCTTAAACAGACCATTAAAGATGGGACTTCCCAATCAATATAGGCCATGAAATCTTACTGCTGGCAGCTGCTGGGTCCAATTACAAAAATGTAGTTTCCTTTGTCATTACTGATCTTGAGACCTGTTATTTTGGTTCAGGATCAGTGACTATATTTGAAACAGGAACTAGGGCATCGTGCCTTCTCGCTTGAATGATACAGTTTGTCCATAGGAAATGTGCTTATTACTTCCCAAAGATAATCACAATGAAATCTGGAATGTATGTAGTACTTACATGAAAATTTGGTCAAAATGCCAGCGCCCATTTCTCTTAGGAACAGATTAGGTTACAAAAGATAGTTTATCTCTTTCACTGATTCCTAAATCACATAAAACTAAAAACAGCTGAAGCACGGGCCCCCATATTTTGTCTTCAAAATAGGCATGGCTTCCCGTCCTTCAGAACATTGAAACCAAAAATAGTATTTTTACATTTCCATTACGCATTTTTAATCAGCATAAACTTTTGATCAGTTTGATCTACACTGAAAACCTCAGAGAAGGAAACCATCAACAAAATGAAAAGAGAATCAACTGAACTGTAGAAGATATTTGCAAATGATCTGTCTGATAAGGGGCCAAAATATCCAAAATATATAAAGAGCTTATGCAACTCAATGTCAAAAAAAAAAAAAAAAAAGCAAACAGCCCAGATAAAAATGGGCAGAGGATCTTAATAGATATTTTTCCAAAATGATGGCCAACAGGCACATTGAGAAGATGTTCAACACCTCTAGTCATCAGGGAAATGCAAACCAGAAGCCCGATGAGATAGTACCTCACAACTCTCAGAATGACTAGTCAAGTAACAAGAAATAATACATGTTGGGGAGGATGTCAAGAAAAGGGAACCCTCAAACACTGTTGGTAGGAATGTAAACTGAAGCTGCTGTGGAAAGCAGTATGGAGGTTCCTCAAAAAAAAAAAAAAAAGAATAGAATGACCATATAGTCCAGCAATTCCACTCCTGGTATTTATACAAAGAAAACAAAAACACTGATTTGAAATATGCACCCCAATGTTCATAGCAGCGTTATTTACAATTGCCAAGACATGGAAGAAGCCAAAGATGGGGAAAATATATACAGTGATATATTACTCACCCGACTTTGCCAACAAAGGTCCGTCTAGTCAAGGCTATGGTTTTTCCAGTGGTCATGTACGGATGTGAGAGTTGCACTGTGAAAAAAGCTGAGCGCCAAAGAATTGATGCTTTTGAACTGTGGTGTTGGAGAAGACTCTTGAGAGTCCCTCAAACTGCAAGGAGATCCAGCCAGTCCATTCTGAAGGAGATCAGCCCTGGGATTTCTTTGGAAGGAATGATGCTAAAGCTGAAACTCCAGTACTTTGGCCACCTCATGCGAAGAGTTGACTCACTGGAAAAGACTCTGATGCTGGGAGGGATTGGGGGGCAGGAGGAGAAGGGGACGACAGAGGATGAGATGGCTGGATGGCATCACTGACTCAATGGACATGAGTTTGAGTGAACTCTGGGAGTTGGTAATGATCAGGGAGGCCTGGCGTGCTGCTGTCCATGGCGTCGCAAAGAGTTGGACACGACCGAGCGACTGAACTGAACTGATTACTCACCCGTAAAAGAGAATGAAACCTTGTCATTTGTGACAACATGGATAAACCTGGAGGATATTAAACTTAGTGAAATAAGTCAGAAATGCACAATCTGTAATGTTTCTCCTTATATGTGGAATCTAAAAACAAAGCAAATGGATAAATGTAACAAACTAGAAATAGTCACAAATACAGAGAATGCGTGTTTACTAGAGAAAGAAAGGAGCGAAATAAGTGGAGAAGATTAAGAGGTGCAAACTATCAGCTATAAAATAAATGTCACAGAAATATGGTGTATAGCACAGAGTATAGTCAGTATTTTATAATAACTTTGTGTAATCTATAAAAAATATTGAATCACCATGCTATACCCCTGAAACAAATACTAAAAGTCAACACTGCTTCAGGTTTTTTTAAAAAAGAAAATTTACTTAGAAAACAATCAAGCTTGTACAATGTTTGACATTTTAGACTAGATTTTGATTATGTCCATAGATCCCTTAAATAGCAAATTGTGTATATAAAACAAACAAAAATAATCCATCTGCTCTTTGGTTTCTCAAATGGCTTAGCTAGCTTTCCTTGGTTTGACTGAAGTATTTTCAATTGTATCACATAATTAAAATCCTAGAATAAATGGAAGAGAAAAGTTCTAAAAGGTTATTTTTCCTTTTTTCTGTTGCTCAAATAACTTAAATATTGCAAAATGAAAATTACTTAAATATTTGGAAGAAACAAACCTCCTAAAAATAGAGCGAATACTTTATCCAGAGATTTTTGAGTATTAAATTTTGTTTTATATTCCCAGACTTATTAAAAAGCAAATTTGACTGATGGTGTTGAAATTATATTAAAGGTACTAATTGAATAATGCATTTTTCCTATTTGAGTCATAACACTGTATAGAAATTTTGATGTGTTCCTCACATGAGTCTCATTTTTTCTGTGCTACCTATTTAAACCTATACGATTTAGTACTATAAATCACCTCCTACTGGAATAAAATTATCCTGAAAACATTTGCTGATACATCATTGAAAATGGCATTTTAATGGATAAGAATGGATTTATAATGAAATATGCATTATATTTGATGCTGAGGAAACAGCTTCAAATAGGTCTCATCATATTTTGAATATTGTGTGTATGTGTGACTTCACCACTAACAGACTATAAGAAATCATAAAGCAAACACACCCTTTATTTCAGATGAAAAGGTCACAGCTGAACGTTGATCAAATTACTCCCTCGAGATTTGCCAATGATAACTCTTGTCTCTGATGCTTTAATATGGAAAATGAAGTAGGCTTGTCTGTCTCTCCCCTCTGCCTTTGCAATTTACACTTTGCACTTTGCAGGCTCCTTCTTAACAGTATCTGTTTTCACTTGGAAAGCTGTCCATTACTGTCCTCTTAAGGATGTGTCATGAAGCTTCCAGTATCACAACCTCCTGCTAAAGGGAATTCTTTCCCTTCGCAATATGTTCAGTCCTCTGCCTTTCACAATATGCTCAATCCCCTTCACAGAATAAATTTAAAAAAATTATTTTGTGTTATACTGAACACAGTTTACACTTAACATTGATGATCACTAACAAAATACCACAAATTGCAGCCCCTGAAGATACACATCACAGTGCAGCCCAGTTATGCCTGGAAACCATCACTATTAGCAAAACTTATAGCATTGTTATAACATTTGGCAGCCACATTCAAGGCTTTCTTTGGGTGATACATTTACACACGTCTTTATTTCGTGGACCAGGGACAGACTGCTGGCTGTCCCCCTTTCAGGCCCCTCTCTCTGCATTTTGATAGATTTATATATATAATAACCTGAACACACAGCAGCCTGGAATTGCATTTATATTTCTTAACTTCTTTATTTTTTTTATCCTTTCAATAGCTATTTATTGATTACTATATGCCAGCTACTGTGGTTTCTAGGGCTGCAAATACAAATAAGAAACTCTCCCTGAATGAAAAGACTGAAAGACCATTTGAGAAGATGCAAAGAAAGGATGGCGCTTCCCAGGTGGTACAGTGGTGAAGAATCTGCCTGCCAGTGCAGGAGAGGAAAGAGACACGGGTCCAGTCCCTGGGTAGGGAAGATCCCCTGAAGGAGGCGATGGCAATGCACTCCACCGTTCTTGCCTGGAGAATTCTATGGACAGAGGGGCCTGGTGGGCTGCAGTCCATAGGGTCACAAAGAGTCGGACATGACTGAGCCACTGAGCATGTAGGCACAGCTATTTAAAAGATTTAGGATAGCTGTTGTGAGTTGAGTGTGTTCTCCTAAACGATGTTGAAGTTCTAATGTGAGGTCAGAATGTGAGCTAATTTGGAAATGGGGTCTTAACTGATGATGAGTTAAAGTGGGGTCGTTTGGGTGGGCTAGTGTCTTTATAAAAATGTGAAAAGTTTTATTGAAATATAGTTGAAATACAGTATTGTGTTCCTGTCAAGTATACTACACAATTGTTTGACATTTGAACACAATATGAAATGATAAGTCTGATAACCATCTGTCCCTATGCAAATTTGGTACAATGTTATTGGCTATGTTCCTTATGCTGTATAGTACGCCCCTGTGGCTCATTCATTTTGTAACTGAAGGTTTGCATCTCCTAATCCAAGTAAAAGGAAATTTGGAGACAAAGACAGGCACACAGGGAGAATGCTAGCTACATGGAGATGGAGGCAAAGGTCTGAGTGATGCCTCTACAAATCATGGAATGTCAGAGACCTTTAGCACCCACCGGGAGGTTAGAGATAAGACTTGGGAACAGAATCTCACAGTCTCAGGAGGAACCAACTTTGCCAGCACCTTGAACTTGAACTTGTGGTTTCTAGATCTGAGACAATAAATTCCACTTGTTTAAGCCATCCAGTCTGTGGCACTTTGCTACAGCAGCCCCCAGAAAGTAATGCAGGAGTTCTGCATTTACTCTTTAAATTTTAACAATGAAAGTTACTACATCCTCTGATGGCCTTTTACTAAGTGAATCTTTGCTCAAAAGTAAGTACTTCTCGAGGCAGTTGTTCTGAACAATACATCTACGTCCCTTTCTTTAATGAATGGATATTGCAGATTTATACTCATTTTTCCAAAGTATCCCACTGACTTTTCAAGTGAATATCGGCTCAAGATAAATTAATATAATACCCCAAAAAAAAAAAGTGACAAGCAAGCTATTTATACTCTTACTATCTCTCAGATGTTGGAGTTTCAAAGGTAGCATTATCTCAATATTCCAAGGGTTGAACTTTGGCAGATAATAAAGAGAATATTCTATATTCTCTCAGTTATTTTTGAGATAATTTATTTTGTATAATTGTGTTTTACAAGTTTATTGTACGTGCAATAATTTAAAGCAGTTAAAAACAAGAGGTAGACATATTCTCCTGATAGCCATGAATTGTGATTTCATTATAACCCTGCATTACTATGTATTGTTATTGAATAGTAAATGATCAATTCTATGAATATGCTAAATACAAATCAAGGTACAAGCTAGGGAAATATGCTGAAGAATTAATATATCAGTTAACAATACACTTATGGATTTTAAAATGCATAGGAATTAGCTTTTCCCTAAATGCTTACATTAACATGCGTTAGATGGTTAGTAAACCACTCCCAGTGCTTTTGATCTATACTGTTTTACTCTTCTGAATACATTTAAGTCAGAAATTAAACTAGGTTTCTAAAGTAACACCAGGGAAGAAAAGGGTTTAAATAGCCTACCAAGTAATATTTTTAAAATCTTTGATCAGACTGGCTCAATATCTCTATGCACCTCCATTTCAAAACTGCATAGAACTGTCAAGAAGGATAAGATTACATATCAGATATTGTCATACTTCTGCCCTGTCTGGTGATGAGATCTTATCAAGGTGAAGCTCTTCAATTTCTTTCTCTCTCTCTCTTTTTTATTCTAAGTGGGAAATGCATTACAAGGTCTTTGGGTCATAAGCAATGTTTCATAAAAAAAATAAAAAATTAATTGGAGAAAAATAGTTTCTAGGGACTTTTTTTTTTCCAGGCTGTTCAAGCACCACATATTTTCTTTAAAATCAAATTAAAGGAACATGAGTAATACATGAACAAAGGCATCACAAAGACAAGAATCATTTGGTTTTTTGGGGTTTCTGCTATTCAGCTGAAAGGACAAGTCTTCAGTATCAATATGTTACATACGATCATGGACTGAGTGGAAACATGCTGTAATCAATCTTCTTATCTCACACCATCACATTATGGAATAAATCTGGTGATTTGTTTTATATTCATTCATTCATTCATGTTCATTTAGAAGGATGAGAGGACTTGAAAAGTCAGTCACACAGAAGTGTTTCTCCAAGTGGCACAGAGATATAATTGTTTAGTTGGCAGAGTTTTTCATTTTATCTACAAATCCCAGGATCACAGACAAAACCAGAAATCTGGGCATCAAGTCTGCAAGTTCCTGCTTCTAACGTCACTTATTTCTTTACACAAGAATCAGCTGGTTTCATTGAAGGGAGCGCTATGATTCTGAAAGAACGTGAAGAGGGGCTTTTACTCCAGGTCAGAAAGCTTGGATTTAAACAGGAGAATAACTGATCATAAATGGAGGTCAGATGCTTCTGTTGGAATCATCAAAGATGGCTTCAATGTGAGTGAAAGAACATAGCAGAGTACACTGAATAAAATGATTAAAAAGAAACAGTCAAAATTATACCATTTGCTGTAGTAACACTATTATCATATTCACCTGCATCTGGGCTTTTTCATATTCAGTACACATTCTGTTTTTTGTTTGTTTTTAACTTTTTTATTTACTCTTTCCAAATGTGTCCCACCTCCTCTATGTCTTAATTATTGACCCTTAATTAGGGTCATATAAAGAAAAAAAATATTTTTGACCTGAATTCCCTCTTATCCTCAAGTTCTTACTCACAATAAAAGTTATGGATTATATTGATTCCTTTCCTGCAACAGGTATACAATTTCCAAGTCCTCAGCTCCGATTCTGTTTTTCCCTTGGTCTACTGTAATAGACTATGAATGGGTAAGAGCTTCCCAGGTGACACTAGTAGTAAAAAAATAAAAATAAAACCCACCTGTCAATGCAGGAGACATAAGAGATGATGCAGGCTTAATCCCAGATTTTGGAAGATCACCTGGAGCAGGGCACGGCTACCTACTTTAGTATTCTTGCCTGGAGTATCCTATGGGCAGAGGAGCCTGGTGGGCTACAGGCCATGGTGTTGCAAAGAGCTGCACATGACTGAAGCAACTTAGCATGCATACATGCATGGACATGTAAAACTCTTCCAAGTGCATTCAGTTCCAATTCACTTCTAATGTTGTTGCCAGGACTTGTATATATGTTTCTATAACTCACACTTATTATCCATTGCCCTGCATGAAAATCTCTTATCATGCCCTAAATATCGACAGTGGCCTTTTCAATGGATCCAGGTGTTATGAGCTCTGGTCTATTGTCTCAGACATTATCCATTCCCAGAGCACGTTGCGTGCTTGCATGCTTAGCCGCTCAGTTGCGTCTGACTCTTAACGACCCCATGTACTATAGCTGGCCAGGCTCCTCTGTCCATGGGATTTTCCAGGCAACGATCCTGGAGTGGGTTGCCATTTCCTTCTCCAGGGGATCTTCCCAATCCAGGGATCAAACCCAGGTCTCCTGTGTTGCAGGCAGATTCTTTACCGTCTGAGCCCCCAGGTGGTACCTTTATTCCAATGCTCTCAACCTACTGTTTCTTCCAGATAACCTGCCATTTCCTTCTTCCTCCACTTTGTAAAATTAATCCTACGTAGGAAAATTCAAAAGTCATTTCTCACATGAAACCTTTCCAGTAAGTAGCAGGCAGAATTATGCCTCTCCACCCCACCCCAACTCCCTGTGCAAGTATGTGCTAATCACAAAATATGTGAATTTTTTGGGGTCCATGGCAAAGGAGAATTAATCAGATCAGTCGCTCAGTCATGTCCGACTCTTTGCGACCCCATGAATCACAGCACGCCAGGCCTCTCTGTCCATCACCAACTCCCGAAGTTCACTCAGACTCACGTCCATTGAGTCAGTGATGCCAGCCAGCCATCTCATCGTCTGCCGTCCCCTTCTCCTCTTGCCCCCAATCCCTCCCAGCATCAGAGTCTTTTCCAATGAGTCAACTCTTCGCAGGAGGTGGCAAAGTACTGGAGTTTCAGCTTTAACATCATTCCTTCCAAAGAAATCCCGCGGCTGATCTCCTTCAGAATGGACTGGCTGGACCTCCTTGCAGTCCAAGGGACTCTCAAGAGTCTTCTCCAACACCACAGTTCAAAAGCATCAATTCTTTGGCGCTCAGCCTTCTTCACAGTCCAACTCTCACAGCCATACATGACCACTGGAAAAACCATAGCCTTGACTAGACGGACCTTTGTTGGCAAAGTAATGTCTCTGCTTTTCAATATGCTATCTAGGTTGGTCATAACTTTCCTTCCAAGGAGTAAGCGTCTTTTAATTTCATGGCTGCAGTCACCATCTGTAGTGATTTTGGAGCCCAGAAAAATAAAGTCTGAAACTGTTTCCACTGTTTCCCCATCTATTTCCCATGAAGTGATGGGACCAGATGCCATGATCTTTGTTTTCTGAATGTTGAGCTTTAAGCCAACTTTTTCACTCTCCACTTTCACTTTCATCAAGAGGCTTTTGAGTTCCTCTTCACTTTCTGCCATAAGGGTGGTGTCATCTGCATATCTGAGGTTATTGATATTTGTCCAGGCAATCTTGATTCCAGCTTGTGTTTCTTCCAGTCCAGCGTTTCTCATGATGTACTCTGCATATAAGTTAAATAAGCAGGGTGACAATATACAGCCTTGACGAACTCCTTTTCCTATATTTTTATTCCAGTGGGGCTGATGTAATCACATGGGCCCATCTAATTGGGAAACAGACGGAAGAGACTTAAAGAGATGATACTTCAACAAAGTCTTGGCCTAATGTTTTGACCTTTAATATGGAGAAATGAGGCCACAGGAAAAGGAATATGAGAAACCCTTGAAAATGGAAAAGGCAAAGAAATGGATTCTCCTCCCAGAACCTCCAGAAAGAATGCAGTTTTACTGACACTCTGATTTTAGCCCGGTAAAGTTCATTTCAGAGTTGTGACTTCCAAAACTGTATAATAAATTGGATTTGTTGTTATTGTTTTTAGCCACTAAGTGTGTGGTATTTTCTTACAGCTGTAACAGCAGAGGGAAGGTGGCGTTAGTGGTAAAGAAATTGCCTGCCAATATAGAAGACATAAGAGACAAAGTTTTGATCCCTGGGTCGGGAAGATCCCATGCATGAGGGCATGAAAATCCTTTCCAGTATACTTGCCTGGGGAATCCCAGGGCAGAGAATCCTGGTGGGCTACAGTTCGTGCGGTCACAAAGAGTTGGACACGACTTAGCAACTTGGCACACACACATACAGGAATATTAACATCTCTCCCTTTAGGAGAGAAAAAATATTCACACAGAAATTATACTATATGCCTATCACATTTATAGGTGCTTTTCCGTGTCCCTTTACTTCGTTTTTGCACCCCAGAGCGTTGAAGATTATTATTCCCATCTCAAAGATAAATATTGCTCAGATTGCTTTGGGCTTCCCTGGTTGCTCAGGGGGTAAAGAATCCTCCTGCAATGTGGGAGACCTAGGTTCAATCCCTGGGTTGGGAAGACCCCCTTGGAAAAGGGAACGGCTACCCACTCCAGTGTTCTTGCCTAGAGAATTCCATGGACAGAGGAGCCTGGCAGGCTATAGTCCACAGGGTTGCAAAGATGCGGACATGACTGAGCAACTTTCATTTTCAAAATGCTTTAGCACTTTATCAATTTCATAAAATTAGGTGATAGAGTCAGTGATGGAGGTGGATGAGAGGTGGAGAATGGGGCCGATCTGAGTTGACCAGACTCTGAATGCAACTCTATTTCCTGCAGACCATCCTGCCTCATGACCATATCACAGATTTTCCATTTATATTCTCTTGTTCAATGATCACAACTCTGGAGGCTGAGATAAGTTTGGTGACCTGCTCAGGATCGCACAGCTGGTTGTTCTGATTCCAAACAAATGGTCTTCCCACTGTGCTCTGTCGCCAGCAGGCAGTACTAATATCTAAAAATGCCCGCTTGGCAGTTTAGCTGTGGTACAGCTACCCATTTCTGGCACAACTACACAGGGAAGTACAAAGCACAGATCTGTTTCTCATCATCTTTGATGGAAAGTGGTTGGAAAAAAAACCATTGGCATTAATTCCTTGCTTCTCCATCATGAAGCAATAGCTGGACTTTGAAAAATTTTAAAAGCAGGCAAACTAATTTAATGGTTGCCCTAGTTTATTCTACTGGCTGTGAAACACTTTAACACAGCTGCTGAAACGTTTTGGCAACACGTGACGGTGTGTCCTTCCTTTGGGGATAAAGTATTACAGATGTATCAGAAGGTCTTATCTGTTTTCTCCAGCAATAACTCTCACCAACTTTTTGAAAAGAGGAAGACACCTATAAAAATTTGATCATATTTGTATTAAAAAACAAAACACAGGTGGAATAATTCTCTCTTCTAATCCCACTCTTCAACCCATAACTTTCTTCTACTCATCTTTCTTGACATTCTCCTGTGCTTTGGATTATCACAGTTACTGAAAAATTATATCCATTGAGCTGAAAAGATTATTATCTTAGCTCCAACTAGTAAAGAGAGATAATCAATTCAGATCATTCACTCAGTAATGTCTGACTCTTTGAGACCCCATGGAATACAGCACGCCAAGCTCCCTGTCTATCACCAACTCCTGGAGCTTGCTCAGACTCATGTCCATCGAGTCAGTGATGCCATCCAACCGTCTCATCCTCTGCTGTCCCCTTCTCCCTCTGCCTTCAATCTTTCCCAGCATCAGGGTCTTTTCCAATGAGTCAGTTCCTTGCATCAGGTGGCCAAAATATTGGAGCTTTAGCTTCAACATCAGTCCTTCCAATGAATATTCAGGACTGATTTCCTTTAGGATGGACTGGTTGAATCTCCTTGCTGTCCAAGGAACTCTCAAGAGTCTTCTCCAACACCACAGTTCAAAAGCATCAATTCTTTGGTGTTCAGCTTTCTTTATAGTTCAACTTTCACATCCATACATGACTAGTGAAAAAACCATAGCCTTGACTAGACAGATCTTTGTTGGCAAAGTAATGTATCTGCTTTTTAATATACTGTCAAGGTTGTGCATAGCTTTTCATCCAAGAAACAGCATCTTTTCATTTCATGGCTGCAGTCACTGTCAGCAGTGATTTTGGAGCCCAAGGTAATAAAGTTTCTCACTGTTTCTATTGTTTCCCCACCTATTTGCCATTAAGTGATGGGACCAAATACCATGATCTTTGTTTTTTGAATGTTGAGTTTCAAGTCAGCTTTTTCACTCTCCTCCTTCACTTTCATCAAGACTTTTCACTTTCTTCAGTTCCTCCTTGTTTTCTGCCATGAGGGTGGTGTCATCTGCATATCTGAGGTTATTAATATTTCTCCCAGCAATTTTGATTCTAGCTTGTGCTTCACCCAGCCCAACATTTTGCATGATGTACTCTGCATATAAGTTAATAAGCAGGGTGACAATATACAGCCTTGATGTACTCCTTTCCCAATTTGCAACCAGTCTGCTGTTCCATGTCCGGTTCTAACTGTTGCTTCTTAACCTGCCTACAAATTTCTCAGGAGGCAGGTAAGAGAGATAATAGGTATTCTTAAAATTAATACAAAAAGAAGAAAACTGTATTGCTTTTGAGTATATAGTACCTAGACAAAAAGATATTCTTGCGTTTCCAAGAATGAGATAAAGGAAATTCTTATTTCTGAATGTCCTAAAATGTTGAAAAATGGAAACCTGTAACTGTAGATTCCAACTGGTACATGTTCTCCAAAGCTCAATGCCACTGCCATTAAATTATCCAAGATCTTAAGTTGTGCCTACTCAGGAGTTCTACTGAAAATCTTTCTGGAGATTATATATATTATATACGTATGCAGTGATTTCATGAGGAACCACATGCATGCAGCACAAATCTGCATTTGTGCTAGTCACTTCATTTGTGTCCAACTCTTTGAAACCTTTGGACGGTAGCCCACCAGTCATCTCTGTGCATGGAACTGCCCCAGCAAGAATATCGGAGTGGGTTCCCATTTCCTCCTCCAGGGGATCTTCCTGACTTGGGGATCGAACCCTAGTCTCCTGCATCTGTTGCACTGCAGGCAGATTCTTAAGCCCTGAGCCACAGGGAGAGCCCCATATTAGACAGTCTGACTATCAACTAGAAGAGAACTTTTGCAATGAGTTCCCAAGATGAGAGGAAATGAAAATATGCAAAAATTGGACTGAATGGTGTATCCACTAATCCCAATTCGCATTTCCTTTGAGCCCACAGAGAGATATCAGCCTCAATGTCTGATGATCTTATTCACTTGAGATGATCAGTGGAACTCTGAAACAAACAATGCTGTTTAAAGGATCAAGTTTATGTACATATTAAGTTGGTATAACAGTGTATTTTCTCCTTCCTCTTTGTCCTCAAAATAAATCAAAAAAAATAAGCTAAAAATTCAGGTGACATTGGGATTCATAGATTTTGAAATAATCATTCTTCTCCTTTTTAAAATAAAGTTTCTGTCTTGTGGGGGGGGGGTGGAACTTTTTGGTGGCATTGTGTGGCATGCAGGATGTTAGTTCCCTGACCAGGAGTCAACCCTGTGCCCCTGCATCAGAAGTATAGAGACTCAGCCACTGGTCCGCCAGGGAAGTCCCATGAAAAGAATCATTCTTCTCATTTCTACACAACCACATCACCATTAGATCACTTTGAGACTGAAAAATGTTTTGAGGAAAGTACCTCGGTTTGAACCTTTGTCACTTTTTCAGGAGCCCCTGATCCTTGCAGCCCCAAGCCTTGTTGGGTTTTTCTCTGACTTAGAAACACATACATAAGGTGAACAGGAGGGTAGAAGTTGAATCTATGGATCATAGACATGTGTAGGAAGGCAGGTGGAAAAGCTGTTATTCACACCTATAGGGTACAACCCAAATGTAGAATAAAAAGTCAAACTGAATCAAATCAGCTCTTAATGATTGCCTTTGAATGTTAGCAAACTATTCTAAAATGCTATTCAACTTGACTATAAAGTAATCCAAACACTTTTAGTTTTTCTACAAATAAAGCGTCAGTTGTCTCATTCCCAAATAACAAAGAATAAATGGAGAAAAAAACTACTAATACACTTGAGTTTATTCTAATGTATTTGTATCTCCATAAATGAAACACAAGGAAGAGATCTCAGGTATTTTCCTTAAATAAAACACTGTAAGAGCCACACGGAGGAGTGAATTTCTATAGAGGTAGTTAACCTATATTGAGAATTTTCTGTGTAACAGGCCATGCCTACATTTGCTACATGTGTTTAAATCTTCTAATCCTCTTTAAGGTAAATGCTACTATTCACCGATTTTTTTTCCATAGGGGGAAAAAATGAGATAATGAGAAACAAAATAGCTTGTACAAAGCCCAATATTTGGCAAGTAGTAAAGCTGGAATTTTAAATAAACCAGCGTGGCTCATAAAGTTCCTTATTTACCTGTTTCTAAGGGCCTTTGAAGTGAAAGTCTCTCAGTCGTGTCATACTCTTTGAGACCCCATAGACTATACAGTCCATGGAATTTCCCAGACCAGAATACTAGAGTGGGAAGCATATCCCTTCTCCAGAAGATCTTCTTGACCCAGGAATCAAGCTGGGGTCTCCTGCATTGCAGGTGGATTCTTTACCAACTGAGCTACCAGGGAAACCATCTAAGGGCCTTTCAGTTCAGTTCAGTTCAGTCACTCAGTCGTGTCCGACTCTTTGTGACCCCATGAATTGCAGCACACCAGGCCTCCCTGTCCATCACCAACTCCCAGAGTTCACTAAAACTCATATCCATTGAGTCGGTGATGCCATCCAGCCATCTCATCCTCTGTCGTCCCCTTCTCCTCCTGCCTCCAATCCCTCCCACCATCAGAGTCTTTTCCAATGAGTCAACTCTTCTCATGAGGTGGCCAAAGTATTGGAGTTTCAGATTTAGCATCATTCTTTCCAAAGAACACCCAGGATTGATCTCCTTCAGAATGGACTGGTTGGATCTCCTTGCAGTCCAAGGGACTCTTAAGAATCTCATGTATGAAATGAGTCGCCAGTCCAGGTTTGATGCACGATACTGGATGCTTGGGGCTGGTGCACTGGGATGACCCAGAGGGATGGTATGGGTAGGGAGGAGGGAGGAGGGTTCAGGATGGGGAACACATGTATACCTGTGGCGGATTCATTTTGATATTTGGCGAAACTAACACAATATTGTAAAGTTGAAAAAAAAAAAAAAGAGTCTCCTCCAACACCACAGTTCAAAAGCATCAATTCTTTGGTGCTCAGCTTTCTTCACAGTCCAACTCTCACATCCATACATGACCACAGGAAAACCATAGCCTTGACTAGACGGACTTTTGTTCCTCTTTACTTTCTGCCATAAGGGTAGTGTCATCTGCATATCTGAGGTTATTGATATTTCTCCCGGCAATCTTGATTCCAGCTTGTGGTTCTTCCAGCCCAGCATTTCTCATGGTGTACTCTGCATATAAGTTAAATAAGCAGAGTGACAGTATACAGCCTTGATGCACTCCTTTTCCTATTTGGAACCAGTCTCTTGTTCCATGTCCAGTTCTAACTGTTGCTTCCTGACCTGCATATAGGTTTCTCAAGAGGCAGGTCAGGTGGTCTGGTATTCCCATCTCTTTCAGAATTTTCCACAGTTTATTGTGATCTACACAGTCAAAGGCTTTGGCATAGTCAATAAAGCAGAAATAGATGTTTTTCTGAAACTCTTTTGCTTTTTCTATGATCCAGCAGATGTTGGCAATTTGATCTCTGGTTCCTCTGACTTTTCTAAAACCAGCTTGAACATCTGGAAGTTCACGGTTCACGTATTGCTAAAGCCTGGCTTGGAGAATTTTGAGCATTACTTTAATAGCGTGTAAGATGAGTGCAATTGTGCAGTAGTTTGAGCATTCTTTGGCATTGCCTTTCTTTGGGATTGGAATGAAAACTGACCTTTTCCAGTCCTGTGGCCACTGCTGAGTTTTCCAAATTTGCTGGCATATTGAGTGCAGCACTTTCACAGCATCATCTTTCTTGATTTGAAGTGCTCAACTGGAATTCCATCACCTCCACTAGCTTTGTTCATAGTGATGCTTTCTAAGGCCCACTTGACTTCACCATTCCAGGATGTCTGGCTCTAGGTCAGTGATCACACCATTGTGATTATCTGGGTCATGAAGATCTTCACCACCTTTATGGCAGATAGTGAAGAGGAACTAAAAGCCTCTTGATCAAAGTGAAAGTGGAGAGTGAAAAAGTGGGCTTAAAGCTCAACATTCAGAAAATGAAGATCATGGCATCTGGTCCCATCACTTCATGGGGAATAGATGGGGAAACAGTGGAAACAGTGTCAGACTTTATTTTTTGGGGCTCCAACATCACTGCAGATGGTAACTGCAGCCATGAAATTAAAAGACACTTACTCCTTGGAAGGAAAGTTATGACCAACCTAGATAGCATATTCAAAAGCAGAGACATTACTTTGCCAACATGATTAAAAAAAAAAAGCCAAATCTGTGCGATAGCTAACAGTAATTGCACTTTAATTTGTTTTAATGAATTTTTGCATATATAGTGCTTTTGTTCAGTCACTAAGTCACATCCAACTTTTTGCAACCCCATGAATTGCAGCATGCCAGGCTTCCCTGTCCTTCACTATCTCCATGAGTTTGCTCCAACTCATGTCCATTGAGTCAGGGATGGTATCTAACCATGTTATCCTCTGTCGTTCCCTTATCTTCTTGCCCTCAATCTTTCCCAGCATCAGAGTTTCTTGCAATGAGTCAGCTCTTCGCATCAGGTGACCAAAGTATTGGAGCTTCAGCTTCAGCATTATTCTTTCCAATGAATATTCAAAATTGATTACCTTTAGGATTAACTGGTTTGATCTCCTTGCTATCCAAGGGACTCTCAAGAGTCTTCTCCAACACTACAGTTCGAAAGCATCAATTCTTTGGTGTTCAGCCTTCTTTATGGTCCAACTCTCACATCTGTGCATGACTACTGGAAAAATCATAGCTTTGACTATATGGACCTTTGTCAGCAAAGTGATGTCTCTGCCTTTTAATACATGTAACTAAAATTAATATCTATCCTGACAATGTTTTAAAACTATTTTAAGCATACACATTCAAAAGAAAAAAAAAGAAGTGTATAACAGAATCCAGGTAACTTCCAGCCAACTTCAATAATTCTGGAATTATAGCTAATATTGTTTCAGCTGTACCCACTTCCCACCCCCAGATTGTTTGGAAGGAATACTCAGACATCTGATCATATTTGAAGATGTAGTTAGCGGAAAGTTTCTACACAGATCCAGGTGTGAGTTATCTGGATGCAAGAGCAGAGGTTGGCAGACAATTGTAAAGAACAAAAGAGGCAGAAGGGGCTTCTGGTAGGATTTGGAAGCTTGTAGATCAGAGGGCATCTGGCAAAGCTTAGCATGACTGTGGCCAAGGAGATCTGCTGGAGATTCCAAAGCATCTGGAAGGGACAATGTACAAGCAAACTGCTCAGCCATGACAAAAAAGTGCTAAAGCTCCACCAACGAGTAAGAGTGAGCATTCAGCAAAATATTTGGGTTAACCAGGACACCGAGTCTCACTTCTCATCAGTGCAGTCTTCTTATCCATGGATGGTTCCCCCCACCCCGCCCCCCGTGGATCTCCAGGTTAGCAAAGGACATCGCAAGACGAATGGGCTGAACTGTGACCAAGCTTCAGAAGCTGAATCTGGCTGAAGTCGAGGGGCATAATTAACTCTGTGGACACCTCGCCAGGCTTGTCATTTTTGCTTGATGCCCCTTGCACTGGCAGAAAGAAAAGTGGTAATCGTCCTCTCTAAAACCCTCTCTGACTTAGAACAAAATGAACTTTCGTGCAAGGAAAGGTTTCACCTTTTACTGTTTCTGACACAAATTTGAGTGTTATACAGCAGGAAGTGTTTGGCACTGTAATTTAAGATGACACAGGGAAGTGAGCTGTGAGATGTGCCTGAATGTGATTCCCCTTGGGCCTCACCATCCCAACATCGTCCTCTGAAGCTGTCACATTGTGTGAGGTGCTAAATGGAGATGAAGGTGGGTGAACATATTTTCACAGCAGGTTAAGTACATAGAGTTCTGGGAATAGGGATCATGCTTAAAAGAAGCCTTGGCAATCTATCGATCTGTCTATCCAGGCATCTATTGTTCCCGGATTACCGTGTGTACCCAGAACACCTGGAAGGAAAAACCTGGCTTAGATTTAGCTACTTTTGAACAGTAAGGGTAAATAACATGTATTATTTTGAGAATTTGGGTTTGAAATATGGACAGTGTTTTTTTTTTTTTTTTTGCCTGTGCCATATGGAATGAGGAATCTTAGTTCAATAACCAGGGATTGAATCCACACCCTCTGAGATGGAAGCATGCAGTCTTAACCACTGGCCCGCCAAGGAAGCCCCTGGACATTGTCCCTAAGGCTAGAACATGCTTTCTAAATTCCCAGCAATGTAATCATTTTCCATGTGAAATGGAAAATATCAAAACTCAGTATTTAAAAAATCAAACACTTCAACTATAGAATATTAAGGGGATTAAAAACTGAAATGATAAGGATATTAAAATATGCTAATACAATATCGATAATTATATAGCAAGATATTAATAATCATCACTATTGTTCATTGACAGAGAGCTACCATATTTAGTGTGGTAGAAATAGAACAGAGCTCTAGAATAGAACAGAATCGACATTTTAAAATTAATACTTATTCTGAAGAGAGAAAGGAAATCTAACTCAGGAAAATATTTCTGTGAAATGCTTTAGAGAACTGATGCTTCATATTCCAAACTTTTATTTCTTTCAGCAAAGGGAAGTATAATAAAACAAGAGGCTTAGATTTTAAAACCATTGGAGGATTAATTTGAGCAAAATCCAGTTGATGATTAATTGATGATGATGGTGACCACAATGATCATGGGGCAGTGCTGGAAGCCGTCTGAATTTGGAAGGTGTGAAAAATTCACCACTTGTGGGGGAAAAAATGTATCTTTCTGTAGCTATTTTTAAACTCCAGATCTTGTTGTTCATATACTAATCACCCAATTAATTGAATTACATAGCTAATAAATATTTGAGGATCAAAAGTATTTTACTGGTTTAAAAATTAAGGCAATACTGTAGTACTACCTAATCGTATAAACCTTCTTGGGGAAAATATTGCTGAATTGAGTACTATAAAAACCTGGCACAGTGGGAATAAATCATCTCATACTGTTCACAGAAGACTGGGTTCATTATCCATGCTAAGAATACAGGGGAAATGTCTTTGAAATGTAAGCTGCACATGGCTTTGTTTTTAGTTGTGATCTCACATGGGTTACTATGTGATCTTTGGGAGTTCCGGTGATGCAAAATGTACTACTTGCTTTTGAAAGGCACTGCTGGGGCTAAGATAAGTGAATTTTCATATAAATACCTGGGGAGCTCTGAAATTTATGTTAACAAGCAGAAATGCATTATTAACACCTATATAGCTCTCCAAGCCTCAAGAAGTTGCTACTAATTGGAGAGTTAAATGTGCATTGGGTTGAAAGAATCTTGGTGCAAAAAAAACTTGTTCTAATTTAATAATCAGATATTGTGCAACAATGCACATTAACATCATAATGAAAATTTATCTTAATCTACTACAGTATGTCCAGTGATGACGTTACAGAGCACAAAATGCAGAAAAAACAAACAATCGGTTTACTGGTAATTTTATTATAGTTGTTTCATTTTATAAGTTTTGTTAACGTCCATGGGAAAATAGTCCAGGATTTGCACATTGTTGAAAACTTTTTGATGGCAGGACTTTCATGCCACAAAATATTTTTCATCAAAACTCCTTTATCCTTTTCATTCATATTACAAATCAATGACAAGCAGCCAAGAGACAACATTCGTCGATTGACTGACAAGTGGTGATTTGCAATCTGGTCATTTCTAAATCTGCTTTTGCATGTGTTTTTAAATTGCATGATCTGTGAAGCTATTAAGCATTAAGTAACAAAGAAATTCAAGCCATTTTGATGTTCAGTTTTTAAAAATATGGGTAGTATTGATTTGGAGCTTGTCAACAACTTGAGCTGTCAGGAAACGTGTCTTCTCTGTACTGGGAAGTTTTTTGACTAGCCTGAAAACATGGTCATGATTCGAGAGTTTCTTCCCCAAACTCCCTATTGTACCATTTTCAAGCTTTATTCTCTCTTACTTATTTAACACAATGTATTTAAGAAGAACTAAAGAACAAGAATTCCAACATTGATGGAATAAAAGTGTGTTCAAGTTTCAAGAGAACAAAGTTCTTCTGGGACTAAATTCAGTACGAGGCTCATGTACCTCAAAGTCAATTCAAAGAATCCTATTACTGAAATCACCAGAAAGACATAATTATAGCATTGTCCTGTGGTCTGAACCCCGAGGCCAAGTTCATAGTGAGACTCCATTGAAATATGAAATCGGATGTAAAATTCACCTTTTCAAGAGCAATTTCATTATTCTACTGGCAGAGAAAAGGGTTTTTTTTTTTTTTGGCCATTATAGTATCTTACCTCAATTAGCAAAAATGACCTGTTTTATCATAATGAAGATTTCTAATAAGAATACTTTATTAAATCAAGGGATAGATGAAAATTGTAAATCCCATATGATTTTTATATATTTAATCTGAAAAGATAATATGACTATAGTTCAATAAAGCATGTTTTAGTCGTTTAAATGTATTTTCTTTCTCTTTGATGGCAGCACCGCTGGAAGAACAATTAGTTTTATGAGAGACAGAGAGGATGGTATTATTAAGCTATTTTTGTAATAGCCATGAGGTTATGCCAGGCCTTCTCAGTGAGGGATCTTTGTCTCCAGCATGGGTGTGATTTAGTAGATCCACCCTAACCTGAGGAAGAGCCACGCATGGCTTGCTACAGCTAGACCCAGCCCAGAGAAAGCACGAAAATTATCTAGGAAATATTATTTTGTCCTGTCCCTCAATCATGAATGCCATCTAGAAAAAAAAGAAAAATTTTATTAAAATAGTCCTTGCCCCAATGTTTGATTTTTAAAGTACAGTATCTTTGTAATATTCACAATTGTTTTACCTAGTAGCTCTGGCTTTTTTTTTGTGGCGTTCCTGGTCTCATGTCAACTGTATTTGATTTCAGATCCAGGCAGTGGGTCGAGGGGTAAGCTGGTGTGAGGAAGCGGGCACACTGAACGGCTGGCAGCATGGTGATCTCTGCTTTAAATTAGGAAAGACGGCTTCTCAGAAGCGGTACCTGGATTGCCACACCCTTCCTTGTGCAGCCTGCTCTTTTGAATTAACCTGCCAGCCGTCTGGCTCGTGACCAAGCCCCTCAGACACTGCTCAAAGGTGAGGGTCGCCGCTCGCTTCTTGTGTTGTCCTTGGCTTCGCCGGTTCCCAAAGCACTGGGGGTGAGTCCCATGGGGACAGAGGGCACCGCGGAGGCGCCCGAGGTGTCTCTCCCTGTCTTTCCCACCCGCACCTGACCTCACTGTCAGACGGGGCCACAGAGCATCTCTGTTCTCATGCTTCCCGTCCAAATAATTCAGCGCCTTTGAAGAGATCTCAGGACCTTTTAAAGTTGAAACGCGCTACTCCATGTTATGTTCACCAAGAACAGAATCAAATTACTCTCTAGATATGGGGTTCATATTATTTTTGCATAATTTTAAGTACAGGCTCCCTCACTACATATTTGCTTCATAGAAACACTGAAACCTTGGAATGAGAAATATAAAGCTCTTGGGGAAGTGAAATGAACATCAAGCTTAATTTCTCCTGATTCAACACACGAGGCCCTCTTTTCTCTCTGGTCCACTGAGGTCGTTTTTCTACAGGAGAGTCAAATAAGCACGTACTGTGTTTATGATTTATAGAATGAAAGTGCTTAGTAGTAGTTGTGATAATCTCTCAAGAAGAGAAAATGTTGGAACTCTGCATACAACCTCTCAAGAGAATTTTTGCCATTGATCTTCCCCCCAAGGATGATCAGATCACTGCTTATTTGAATAAGCACCTAATTTCATTGTGGCTTACATTTGTGACCCACGTGGTTCCAAAATCCCTATCTTTCCAAGCAGAATCCCACTGGCCCCGTCAGCTGGCCTCCCACGACAGGCGGGACTGGTCGGGTGTGATGGAGGGCAGGCAGCGTCAGGCCTGGCATCTCACGGCCCCCTGTGGGAATAAGCGCATGGAGCGAAGTGCTCAAATGAATCAGCCAGTGTTTACACTATTTCTCTTTCTTTCTCCCTATCCTTTCACTTGCCTTCAACCTTACTCCCATTCTATCTCAGTCACTTTTTCTAAGAGCACGGAATCAGTTGACGTTATTTATGTAATATTACCTTTCCTTCCCATATTTGAACATCAATCACAATTCCCTCTCTGCTGAGTACTGTCCAACAATTAGGTGGCAAATCAAAAATAATTTCTAACTCACGAGGTTGAGGTGTGTGATCGTGATTGTTTTCAGGCATTATTTAGTGTATTGTACTCATCCTATAAATGAGATATAACTCAGCTGTTTTCCAGGTAAGGAAGCAGAGAATATAGGCATATTTCTGAAGTCCTTCAGTGGAACAATTAATATTTATGCTTTGTTTGTCTGAAACATATGTGTGCTCTTACTGTATTTTAAGAAAGTGTTCATTGTGAATTATTGATGAATTAATTCAATAGTAACAATGACATATTTAGAATATACCTGAGTTCTATTGCCAGATATATCTGATGTTAGCTTTGTGGTTAAAATAAAAATTTATTTTTGCCTTCCTATGATTTAAATTCTCCAGGTGGTGACAAATAGAAAACAAATGAATCAAACAATAGTGAATCTGATCTGAATAAGTGCTATGAGAAAATAAAAGAGGGGAGCCCCGTACTAAATTCCGGTGCATGCGATGTGTTATGGAGGAGAAAAGATGGGGAAATGAGTGAACGCAAAGCAGCAGGGAGGAGCCGTCTTTGGAAAGACTGCTTCCTATAGAACAGTGGCCAGGACACATTCCTTAGACAGCTTGTGGTGTTTGCAGAATAGCATGAAGAGCCAAGACCCTTGCTCCCTGGAAGAAAAGCTCTGACGAACCTAGATAGCACATTAAAAAACAGAGACATTACTTTGCCAACAAAGGTCCATCTAGTCAAGGCTATGGTTTTCCCAGTGGTCATGTATGGATGTGAGAGTTGGACCATAAAGAAAGCTGAGCGCTGAAGAACTGATGCTTTTGAACTGTGGTGTTGGAGAAGACTCTTGAGAGTCCCTTGGACTGCAAGGAAATCCAACCAGTCCATCCTCAAGGAAATCAACCCTAAATATTCATTGGAAGGAGATGCTGAGGTTGAAGCTCCAATACTTTGGCCACCTCATATGAAGAAATGACTCATTAGAAAAGACCCTGAAGCTGGGAAAGATTGAAGGCAGGAGGAGAAGAGGCTGACAGAGGATGCAATGGTTGGATGGCATCACCTACTCGATAGAGATGAGTTTGAGCAAGTTCCAGGAGTTGGTGATGGACAGGGAGGTCTGACATTCTACAGTCCATGGGGTCACAAAGAGTTGGACACAACTGAGCAACTGAGCTGAACTAATAAAGAGACAGTGGATGGAAAATTAGGCTCAAAGGAAAGAGTGGCAGGAGACAGGTTCTTCAGAAAGAACACTGGAATGACTTTTGCTTTTATGCTAAATGAGCAGGGAGGCTATTAGAAGGCCAAGAGTAGAAGAGTGAGAATCCTTGCATATTTTAAAGAATAACTCTGGGTGCACTGCTGAAAACTGACCTTTTTAAAAAATTATTATTATTATTATTTTTCACTTTACAATATTGTATTGGTTTTGCCATACATCAACATGCATCCCCAAGACATGAAAACTGACCTTTTGAACTTGGATTGAAACCAGGCAAAAGAAGCAGGATGCTAATAGCACAGGCAAGATAAGGTGGGGTCCTGGACCAGGGCAAAGCAGAAGGACTGAGGAAACACGATGGCATTAGCATACTAAGGGGAAATATTGGAAGACTTGTCTCTGTGAATTCTTAAATCATCCTGAACTGTGGCAGAAATAGTAATGAAGAACGAGATAGTCGTCCAGGTAACACATTTTGAAGGGATGGGAGAAAGTGGGCCAGAGGACCATAGGTGATGGTTCCACAAGACAAGAAGTGGTGAGTAGTCAAGGAGTGACCAGGCCAGGGGCATGCGTTCGTGAGGGAAGAGCCTGGAGAAGGACGCGGGACTGTTGGCCCTCTCTTCTTTCATTTTTTTTCAGTTCTGTGACAGGGGTTTTTCAGACCCCTGCAGGTCCTCCATCTCTGTTGCAATTTTATGAGTGCTTTTCTGTCCGGATGAATAGTTCTTATAGGACTTTCCCAGGTGGCTCAGTGGTCATTGTGGTTCAGCTGGTAAAGAATCCGCCTGCAGTGCAGAAAACCTGGGTTCGATCCCTGGGTTAGGAAGCTCCCTTGGAGAAGGAAAAGGCTACCCACTCCAGTATTCTGGCCTTGAGAATTCCATGGACTGTAGACCATGGGGCCACAAAGAGTCAGGCACGACGGAGCGACTTTCACTTTCACTTTACTTTTCTCTTTCAGTGGTAAAGAATCCTCCTGCCAATGCAGGAGATGTAAGAGACTCGGGTTTGATCTCTGGGCTGAAAGATCTCCAGGTGTAGGAAATGCCAATCCACTCCATTATTCCTGCCTAGAAAATGCTATGGACAGAAGAGCTGGATGGGTCACAGAGAGTTGGGCATGACTGAGCACACACGAACAGGTCTTAGACCATGATTTTCCTTTTGTCTGAAATCTATTTTCCATTTACTTTTCATTCTTCTTGGCAAAATTCCTACCTCATATTCTTTCTATTTCCTGCAATTTCACTCTCTTTGGTTTATAGTACAGAGATATATATTCTCTCCCAGAAATGTCTTTCTTGTGGTATTTACTTCCTTCTGGGCTCCTTTCTCTCCAGTATATTATACTTATTTTCACTGCAGCTAGCTTGCCCTTTCTATCTGCACAAGCTCTATTTTTTTGCAAAGAAAAAAAGAAGAAAAAACTTCCCTCGGTTTCTTAATTATTTATTTGGGTAATAATAAATCAGAGAATGCCAATTTGGCAGCAATTTCTGCTGATGGGTTGAGAAGTAAATATGTCATTTAGATTTCTTTCTCCATTTTCCTCTAAAACCTTGTCCTCTTTAAAAGTCTGCCATAGCTCTCTTTGTGTTACAAATCCAGGTCAGTTGCATTTGCAGTTTTCCTCACATTCATTGCAGGTAGCCTGAATTGTCTTCTTTTCCTTACATTTCCTTTACCTTGCCATTTCCCAATACTCTTCAAAAAGATATAAACATTTCCATTTTCACTCAAAATGAAACCTCAGAATTTATATCCACTGGGGTCATTTACTTTGTAGGAAAATATCATAAATTGTGTTTTACGAGAAAGTGAAAGGGAACCAGGGGATTCTTATTTTCTAACTTGTTTTGCGTTGGGTTTCCCTGGTGGCTCAGATGGTAAAGAATTCGCCTGCAATGCAGGAGATGAAGGTTCATTCCCTGGGTTGGGAAGATCCCCTGGAGAAGGGAATGGCAATCCATTCCAATATTCTTGCTGGAGAATTCCACGGACAGAGGCCTGATGGGCTACAGTCTATGGGGTCTCGAAGAGCCTGACATGACTGAGCAACTAACACACTTTGTGTTCTGTGGCAAATTTTTCTACAACTCAGGCTTGGTTTCTGCATGCATGAAATGTGGTGATACTGGCAGAACAGGGCTCCAGTCCCCAAGGTCACAAGGGAGATGGAGGGGGCTGATCACCTCTCTGACAACAAACCAAGAACATGCTAAGAACATGCAAGGACTAGCTCTTGTCTCAAAAGACAGAGCACAGCTTACCTGCACGACCTTCGTCCAGTGGATCTCCTTGGCCAGCGTGGTGATATGAACACCCAGCCTCCCACTCCCAACTTCCTCTGTGCAGGTGGATACAACAACCTCCATCCCTAGCTTCCATCTACTTTTTGCTCCAAACTACAAATCCTGTACTCTCTCCAAGGCAGGATACCTAGATGTTAGTCAATCAAAATGTATCAGTGTCAGGTCATTGCTTGTTAGCAAATGAACCATGCTATTGTCAGATGTTAATAGGGGAAACTGGGTAGAGGTCACCTGTATACTTGGTGTTGGAGAAGGCGATGGCGCCCACTCCAGTGCTCACGCCTGGAAAATCCCACGGGCAGAGGAGCCTGGTGGGCTGCAGTCCATGGGGTTGCTAAGAGTCAGACACGACTGAGCGACTTCACTTTCACTTTTCACTTTCATGCGTTGGAGAAGGAAATGGCAACCCACTCCACTGTTCTTGCCTGGAGAATCCGAGGGACGGGGAGCCTGGTGGGCTGCCGTCTATGGGGTCGCACAGAGTCGGACATGACTGAAGTGACTTAGCAGCATACTCTGTGTTATCTTAAGAAGTTTTCTGTGAACTTAAAATTGTTTAAACATTTGTAAATGTTTATTTTAAAGCAACAACAAAACTTTTGGCAGGGAACCTAGGGATCCTTGATTAGGCCTATAAGGCAAACTTCCAAGCCACTCAGGTCAAAAAAAAAAAAAAAAAAAACAATTCCTTGTTCGAAGCCAGAGATAAGCTCCTGACTGGTACAATGCAGTCTTATGAACTGATCTATCTATTTTAGCCTTTATCCTCACAGATTAAATTGTCCCAACAATATCAGCTTTCCTAATGGGCACATATGGACATAAAAGTCTGCCCCAGTAGAAGACCTCTCAGGTACCAAGAACATTGATGAACTTGACTTGAATCTGAGAGCCAAGTTCTGCTTGCACCCTGAGTTTAGACCTAGGAAACACATCAGTGAAGAGATCAGAGAATCAGAGAGTGTATTCAGTGGCCAAAAGACTAGAGGGGATCAATGCAAAGGGGTGCACGGCCACTGAAGGAGAAGATGAGTGCATGTCCTTCTACTCTGCCGTCTTGAACCTTCGTGCCGTACACTTAGGAAGGAAGCTTCTGTGTGCAGCTCACACTTAAGGAGGCAATGGCTTCACCTCCAGGAGCATGAAGTATCTAAAGACATCATTTGGAATTCCTCTGCACAGGAAGTTTGTCTTTCTCTCCATTTATTTATGCATGCAATCACTTATTTATAATAGTATGCACTCTTGGATATTTATGGTATACCTTGGGTTCTAATCAAATATCACTTTATATGTTCTTACTCAGAATGTTCTGTATATATCTCATTAAGACTTTATTTATTTATTTTTTTTCATTTGGCTTCTGTGTTCCTTTGACATACGTCATACTTACAGGTTTTGTTTTTTTTTAAATACTTTCTCACTTTTTGGCACTATAAGACCCTTCAGTCTCATCATATGTATTTCCTGTCCCAGTTGTAGAATCAGCCATTTCATCAAGCAGACCAGGTACTTTGTGTTGGAGAACGATTTGGAACAGATGGTCTGAACACTCGAAGGCAATGGCACCCCACTCCAGTACTCCTGCCTGGAAAATCCTATTGACTGAGGAGCCTGGTAGGCTACAGTCCATGGGGTCACGAAGAGTCAGACACGACTGAGTGACTTCATTTTCCCTTTTCACTTGTATGCATTGGAGAAGGAAATGGCAACCCACTCCAGGGTTCTTGCCTGGAGAATCCCGGGGACTGGGGAGCCTGGTGGGCTGCCGTCTATGGGGTCGCACAGAGTGGGACACGACTGGAGTGACTTAGCAGCAGCAGCAGATCTGAACATTAGGTGCACTCCTTTCTTCCCAGGCCCTTTTGTTCCTGTATACTAAATGAAGGCCAAATGAAGTCTTTTTCTCTGTTTCTTGTTCTTAACTGATCTCATAGACAATACTCTTTTGAAAGTAATAGCAAAAATATGTAACGTAGTTACAGCATATGGATAAAGGAAATGAATAACAGAAATATTATAAGGAACAGGAGGGGTGAGTTTAGAATACTATGTCACCCATGAAACAGTAAAGCATATATAGCATATAGCTTAGCTCTGTCGCTCAGCCATGTCCAACTCTTTGTGACTTCATGCACTGTAGCCCACCAGACTCCTCTGTCCAAGGGCTTTCCCAGCAAGCATACTGGAGTGAGTTGCCATTTCCTTCTCCAGGGGATCTTCCTGACCCAGGGATAGAACTCAACTCTGGAACTCGAAACTCCTGCATTTCCTGCCCTGGCAGGTAGATTCTTCACCACTGTGCCCCGAGTGCAGATATATATTAAGAACTCAAAGGCAACAACAACAGAGCTAAGGGCGTATAGTTCATATGTTAGGAAAGAATGCAACTGAAATAATCAGTTACGCCTGAGAAGACACAGGAAGGAAAAACAGTAACAGAGAACAAGCACAATGAATAAAAAACAGTTACAAACATGGTGCATTTTAAGTCAACTGTATCCAAAATCCGATCAAATATACATACTCCAACCAAAATAATTGAACATCAGAGCAGACAAAAACAAAGGCAGAAAGAAGGCCAACTATATGCACCTATAAACAACTCATTAACGAACAACTATCAAGTGATTTCTAGACATCATATTGTTAAACAGAGTAAAATAAGATACAAAGAGTAAAATATGTTGCCTTTAAGAAAGACAGGGATTTAAACATACACAAAAATCTAAAAATAAACATAAAAAGGATAACCGGAAAGTAAAATGATCAGTTTCTTACTGAGATGGAGGTGAGGAAGAAACATGGAGATTGGAGGGAATGAGTGCTAAAATAAGAGAATGAGAGTTTGAGACTTCATTTCTCAATTTCTCATTGAGAAACAGCAGATTTGCATAATCTCCAAAATATCTTCCCCAAATATGCATAAACTACAAAAGGGAGAAGAGAGAAAATAGTAGACTTAACAGTGGAGAAACCCAGCAGAAACTACTGTTTCAAGATGGGAAAACCAAAATGTTCCAGAATTTTAAGTTGTTTTTTTTTTTTTAAGTTCTGTCCTTAATCTGCAATAGCTGATTGTTTCTGAGATAGTGAAGACAGAAGAATGTATTTAGCACTGGAAGGGTCTAGATCAAATCCTAGGCCTGCCACTCAGGAGCTCTGTGGCACCGGGACTATGGATCTGTCCCTGAGACTTGCTTCAGCTACGTTTAGGAGTACTGGACTGGGCTGCCACACCCTTCTCCAGGGTATCTTCCTGAACCTGGGTCTTTCGCGTCGCCTGCACTGGCAGGCAAGTTCTTTTCCACTAGTGCTGCATGGGCTTCCCCTTGGTTCACCTATCCTAAACGAGAAGTCCTGAGATCAGGCTCAAAGGGTCCTTGCTAACATTAAAGGAGATAATAGGAGCCCTTGTTTCCTTGTGCAATCTGGAAGTAGTACAAGGGTTTACTACATGCCAATGTGTCAATACTTCATATACACTTAGTCATTTCTTTCGTAATCTTTGGCTGAGCCAGGTACTGTCATTGACACCAGCCTTTAACAGATAAAGATACTGAAGGTCAGAGAATATAAATGACTTGACTTAGCTGCAGAACAATTCTGGGGGTGGGAAGCAGTGTATAGAGACAGAGATTCCAACCAGGACACAAAGCTTGTGCTCTGAATGGCCAGGAGACTGGGACATAATAGGTGCTCATTAAAGCTTACAGTTTGAAGCAGTATAATGGTTCTGAACACGAGTTTCTGGAGATAGAATGGCTGGATTTCCATCCCAGTTCTTCCAATCATTCACTTTGTGACTATGGCGAGTAACTTAATTATTCTGGGCTTAGTTTGTTTATCTGAAAGAGCAGGATGAGAAAGAATATCAACTAAAAAGGGATGTTATAGAATTAACTGATTTAAACATATATCAAGAGATACTAAGGACTTGCCTCCCTGATTCTGTTATCAGTAACACAATGTACATTTAATTGTTGCCTGAGATGATCTTCAGTCTTAGTTGGGCAACTATTTCGGATTTTCAGCTTTCTGGGTACATTTTGGGACTCTATATTCCGGGCCCTTTGGTGGAGAAAAGTGAAAAGTGAAAGCTGTTCAATTGTGTTCAACTCTTTGCGACCCCATGGACTGTACAGCCCATGGAATTCTCCAGGCCAGAATGCTGGAGTGGGTACCCTTTCCCTTCTCCAGGGGATCTTTCCAACCCAGGGATAGAATCCAGGCCTCTTGCATTGCAGGTGGATTCTTTACCAGCTGAGCCACAAGGGAAGTCCTTGGTGGAGAGTTCGTAACTAATTCTGATCACTGAGCTACATGCCAAGCGTTGGTCTGTAGTATTTAATTGCCCCAAAAAACCCTTTCTTTTTCTCCCCGGTGATTTACTAACCAACTGCCAGATCTACCTGAAATCTTGAGTGACTATAATGTATAGGCCCGCCTGCTTTCACAAGAATGAAAACTTCTTTTTAAAAAATGAAATTTCAGGGTTGTTTTACCACCCTAACAAACTTCTCTCTACTGAATCATTGCCTGACTGAATTGTTCAACTGGGCAAAAATCAGCCTAACCTGAATGATATATTTAACGAAACAGGGAAAAAATAAACCTCACTGTAAGAAAGCAACATTGCTAAAAGTTGCTTCAGCATACAGAAGAGCAGCTACAATCTGCACATTATGCTTTAAGAGACCACATTCGTTTACACTGCGATTGCCCATTTGAAAAACACGAACGTGTGGCTGGGTGACTTTGAGGACAAATATGTAAACTAAGCTCTCACACAGCTTTCATTGAATTTCAAGGAGCATAAACAGTGTAGAGTGATGCAAAAACTCAGGGAATCAGGAAGCCAAGGTGTACAAACATAACTTGGAAAACATAACTGAAGCCCTGACAACCAGATCTGTGTCTCTCAGAGCAGCAATCTTGTCTGGGGCTGATTTATTTCTTTCTTCTTTACTTTCTATCTGTGTGAAGTCGCTGACACTGGGAAGTCCAGATGCAAATTGAAATTCACAAATGTAAAACTGTCACATTAATAAACTACACATTTATATTTTAGCCCTAGCATATTGTTTGAATTAGAATACAGTTGCAAATACAGGGGGTTAACTTATAACTTCCCTTTACACAGAGACATGGATCTTCATGAGATTTTAGAGTAATATAGAAAAACGGTTTTGCTCCAGAACAATTTGAAGTTACTCTACACTCAATCCAAAGTTGCTTTCTATTAGAAGGCTCTGTATGTTGTAACAAGTCAGCCTAATAATATCTTTAATGAGTACAGTGAAATACTAACCTCAAATAATTGGGACTATGGCCCCAGCTGTGAGAAATTATACATTTACACATATGTGTCTCCTATCAGGTCAGTTACATGAAACACAATGAAAGCTACTCTACCGTGGGTATACAGAAGCTGTATAAAAACCATACATCAGTAGGGGACTGGAAGTCTGAAAATGAAGAATCCAACTTTCTTCAACATTAAACATAAATCTCATTTACTTTTTTGGTGCATCTTAGGAGCTTTGGAGATGGAGAAGGGAATGGCAACCCACTCCAGTACTCTTGCCTGGAAAATCCCATGGACGGAGGAGCCTGGTGGGCTGCAGTCCATGGGGTCGTGAAGAGTTGGACACGACTGAGCAACTTCACTCTCACTTTTCACTTTCATGCATTGGAGAAGGAAATGGCAACCCACTCCAGTGTTCTTGCCTGGAGAATCCCAGGGACGGGGAGCCTGGTGGGCTGCCGTCTATGAGGTCGCACAGAGTCCGACACGACTGAAGCAACTTAGCAGCAGCAGCAGCAGGAGCTTTGGAAGTTCTTTCTCATTCCAATTTAGAGCTTTCTTAGTATTTTTTCCCCAAAATTCTACCTGAGTGATTCTTGAATTCTCTTGGTCAATAGATGGTGATAACACCACACTTTAGGTCTGAAAACTTCAATCCTCTTTCTAGACCTACCATTAATTAGCTGAATGTCTGTTAGTTTATTGAAACCTCTTGAGATTTCAATTGCTTTCTCTATAAAGTGAGGGTATGGACAAAATGATTGCCAAAGGCTCATCAAGCTGTGATTCTGTTAAACTTCATTCCGGGTTCTTTGGTTTTCATGTTCAAATGTCTGAATTCTGGACCATGTTGTTTTCCATTCACAATCGGCCTTCTCTTTCCACCAGATGTACCTTTGACTCAGTGTTCTCTTGGTCAGAATTTGAGGATTAAAAAGTGATTTACAGAAGGTATTTTGCGAAGCCTAACTTAGGAAATAATCTTAGGAACATACTTAGTGATCTGACCAGTGAAGAGTGGGATCCTGTGAGTCATACGAAAGCATCACATCCCACATCCCATTGAGTCAGCAGTTCAGAAGGGGATGAGCAGACCTGAGGGATGCAGAAAGGAAAGAGTGTGTCTGTGACTGCTCTTGTCATCACTAGATGGTAAGAGAAGGATGCTCCTTAGGAGAAGGACCAGAAACTGGTATCAGAAACACATAAGAAACCCCTTATTAGTTCTTGTGCAGAGTACCAGTTTTCCTTCTGTGTCATAGAACATATATAATTCCCAATTTATAGCGTGGGTTTAGTTATCCGCAATTAATCATCGTGTTCTCCTTTCCAGTTGCACATTTATCATGCCTAGTATCTGTCCTCTAGTTCTTGCCATCATCAGAATTGATTTCTTCATCAAATCTTGTTCAAACTACAAACAGATCATCCTAATCGTTTTTCTTCCATTTTAGCTATCCTTGATTTCATTGATATTCACAGTGCTAAAAACTCAACACATATTATGTTATTTTCCCAAGTAAAACATCAACTGTTGTTTTCAGTTAAAATTCATGTAAACTACCATGGAAGTGGTTTCTGCACATCTTTTCATCTTCATTTGTTTAACCACTGTCTCCCCATACCCATGGTCATGTCATAATGGACTAGATGAATACCCCTTCTTCCCATCAACATACTTGACTGATAACTTGCCTGAGGCTTGGTAGTCCTGGTCTCTCTATTCCAAATGTCCTCTCTTCCTTGTTACATACCTCTCATTCAAGACTAAGCTACAAATGCTGACCTATTTGCTAAGAATCTTTTTCTGTTTATATGAAGTTTTTTTTCCCCCTATTTCTTCTGTTACAGCCAATGATGTCCTAGCCATACATACGTCTATCACAGCATCTTTATTTTTATAGCACATATATGTCTATTACATCTAATCTATAAATCCTCAGGGATAAGAAACTATTCTTGAAAAAAATGTTTTTTTCATTCCTAGCATCCAGCA
The DNA here is from genome assembly GCF_032452875.1 of Bos javanicus. NCBI lineage: Eukaryota > Metazoa > Chordata > Mammalia > Artiodactyla > Bovidae > Bos > Bos javanicus. The sequence goes on from NC_083879.1 coordinate 81,069,414, forward strand.
AATTACCTGAAACATATTACAGTTTCATATGCAGACACATATTCAACATTGTTGAATGTTGTTTATAAATGTATTATTACTTTGGGAGACCGTAAGTTACATAATCAATTCAGACGAGGATATATGAGAATATAGGTCATATTATGGATAAACTGGGACATCCTTGGTGGCTCAGACAGTAAAGAGTCTGTCTGCAATGTGGGAGACCTGGGTTTGATTCCTGGATTGGAAATGTCCACTGGAGAAGGGAATAGCTACCCATTCCAGTATTCTTGCCTGGAGAATTCCATGGATAGAAGAGCCTGGTAGGTTACAGTTTAAAGAGTCACCAAGAGTTGAACACAACTGAGCAACGAACACTTTCACTTTTCATGGATTAATTAGGAAAATGTCATTACACTGAGTAGTTCCTGATCACACACATTTTTCTAAGTGTGTTTCCTGTTACATTTGCTATAGATGAGATATGTACACTGACTTGCCTTTAATCAGGATATACATTGTAGGAAAGATGAGATATGTGTCGTTTGTACTGTGAAGAGCCTGAGGCATTCAGAAAGAAATTGTGTTAAAATCCTGGCTTTATACATACTATTTTTGTGTTCCTAATTAATTCAAAACCTCACTAAATTTTTGTTTTTCTATCCAGCTTCTAATAATATCCAAATGGTAATAATGTCATGAAAATTCATAAAAGTAAACATTAACAGGAGGTTTACCAATTTTTAGTGACTAAAAAAATAGTAAACACTACTTTTATAAATAATCATAACAAGTTAGAGTAAAGTGTGTGTCCTAAATAAGAAACAGGTAGAACTCAAAAAGAAAGGAGTTGAAATAACAGTATGCAGTCATTTTGCTCATCATTTATCCTTTCCTCTACTTGCTGTTTTGGGCTGCCACGGTAGCTCTGCAGTAAAGAATCTGCCTGCCAATGAAGAAGACACTGGTTTGATCTCTGGGTCAGGAGGATCCTCTGGAGAAGGAAAAGACAGCCAGTGTTCTTGCCTGAGAAATCCCATGGCAGCCCATGGTCCCTGGGGTCGCAAGAGTCAGACATGACTTAGTGACTAAACAGCAAATACAACCTACTACTTTACTCCTTACATTCCTTCTACCCATTCCACAGAGGGCTGACTTTTCCTGGGAACACATTTATACTTACCTTTATAGTTATGTTATTATTCCATGTGAAAAGCTCTGAATAAGTTTATGAAGGGCTCAATAGGTAATAAACTCTTTAAAAGATAAAGCAAGTCATAGACTTAGTTTATATATGAAGTATATCTTTCACAGCCTTTGACATTTAATAGGTATTCAATTGAAGAAGGCAATGGCACCCCACTCCAGTACTCTTGCCTGGAAAATCCCATGGACCGAGGAGCCTGGTGGGCTGCAGTCCATGGGGTCGTGAAGAGTCGAACACGACTAAGCGACTTCACTTTCACTTTTCACTTTCATGCATTGGAGAAGGAAATGGCAACCCACTCCAGTGTTCTTGCCTGGAGAATCCCAGGGACTGTGGAGCCTGGTGGGCTGCCATCTATGGGGTCGCACAGAGTCGGACATGACTGAAGCAACTTAGCAGCAGCAGCAGCAGGTATTCAATAATTATTTGTTTTAGCAAATTGCCTTAACTCTTTTCAAGAGCTAAAGAAAAAGAATCCTCCAAGAATGTCTCTCTATAGATAAATTAATTTACAGTACATAATTACATTTTATGTTGGATTATGTTTCCTCTGAGTCTATGGACATTGTTTTTATATAATTCTTATATTTCCAGTGAGACTTGTAAGCACACTTTTGTGAAAGAATTAGTTATTATTGCACATCCAAACCAAATAGGGAATATTCTATTCTGACAACTATACATATAGAACTATATACAGTGTTTTGAGAGAATTAATGCTTAATTACCATTATGTCTCCCAAAGATGGGCTTCCCTGTTAGTTCAGTTGGTAAAGAATCAGCCTGCAGTGCAAGAGACCCTGGTTTGATTCCTGAGTTGGGAAGATCCGCTGGAGAAAGGATAGACTACCCACTCCAGTATTCTTGGGCTTCCCTTGTGGCTCAGCTGATGAAGAATCTGCCTGCAATGCAGGAGACCTGGGTTTGATCCCTGGGTTGGGAAGATCCCCTGGAGAAGGGAAAAGCTACCCACTCCAGTACTCTGGCTTGAAGAAGTCCATGGGGTCACAAAGAGTCAGACAGAACTAGTGACTTTCACTTTCCTCCCAAAGATCATTAATTTGGAAATTTTCTTTAACTGGAGTCTGTGAATTCTAATAAGCTCTGTTTTTTAACACAAGAAATCAAATACATAGATGATAAGCAAATATGAATAACTCATCACCTACCACCTTGATGCATATTTTTAATTATAAAAGAGCCACTTTTTATATTCAGAGATAAATTTAATTATGATAAGCTGCATTTTAAAATATGTGAGAGAGAATATAGCTTGATCCCAATAGAAAATCTGGTTCTCAAAATCTGGTTCAGGCCATTATAAATTCTCTCTGTGACCCTGAGCCCCTCCAACTTTCCTGTGTGTGTCCACTCATCAGTGGGATGGAATTAAAAGATACACTGCTCACCAGGGCAATTGTCAGAATACATTAACATTTGGAACATGTTTGTAGACATCTGTCTTAAGTTGATTTTAGTGTGCAAAAATGTCATTATGACTGTGAAATATCTTGTTTGACCCTATTAACCCTGCATCTTCTTTTTGTCTTATACTTTTTTCCATAAAGATTCAATTTTCCATGAAGACTCAACATTCCACTCATTTCTTAGTAAAAAGCTCCATTTGCCTGTTCTTTACTCCATTCAAAGTGGAACCTTATTTATCTAATAATGTACATTTCTCTCTTAATTACAGGTGAGCGTGGAGGAGAAGTGGGTATCAGCCTTGGGAAAGTTAACATGCTTTAACTGCATTGGCTGCTATGGAAGCTCAAATTTATAGAAGAGATCACCGGAAACCTCCTTAATCAGGTTTGGTTTAAGGATCAGGAGGCAGAGTTTGACTTTCTTCCCCACCGAAAAACTCCTTGCTTTATCACTTTTAGAGGAGTGTCCTTCCTTACTCTATGTGCTATGGCTGAGCTTTGGCTCCTGTGGACTGGTACTTCCAGGTAGACGGCTTATGTTTTCCTTTTGTTCGGTTAGAGTGCTGCCTATATCACAAGGAAAGTCAAAGTGAAAGTGCTAGTCTCTCAGTCATGTCCGACTCTGCAACCCCATGGACTGAAACCCTCCAGGCTCCTCTGTCCATGGAATTCTCTAGGCCAGAATACTGGAATTTCCTCCTCTGGGGGATCTTCCCAACCCTGGGATCCAACCTGGGTCTCCTGGATTGCAGGCAGATTCTCTACTGTCTGAGCCACCAGGGAACATAAGATGTTAAATATTTTATGTTTAAATATTTAACTATCTTAAATATTGTCATTCAATGTGGCTGGTGCTCCCTGAGCACACGACTTAGCCTCTTCTATGGCTACGTCACAACTCATAAATAATCAATTCTATTTAAACAAAATATACTTTCCTAATACATGTAGTTTTAGCAATACATGGAAAAGCTGTTAAAATAGTCTTCATCAGATATGTTATCCACATAAACTAAGTGCTGATTTATAATCTACACATTACATTGCAAATTGATTTTGTTCACCTTTGGTATAAAATACTGTTTCCACTCATCTGGAGAGTAACTGCTCTTGGTTGTATGGCACTGATATTTTGCCACTTCCAACAGAGTCATTTAATAGAGCAATTTTTGTCAACAGCTTTTTCTGATTTCTCCCTGAGAATAATATTTGTGTTAACTCAGTGTTTGGCTTTACAGTCTTCTGGGTAATCTGCTGCCCTGTACTTGTGTTTGAGACAAAAAGTGTTAATTTGAAGGATGCGTGAATGATTCTGTTCTCTTCCTTCTACTCGTAGGGGAAAAAATAAAAAAGAAGTTGATTCTATAAATTGTGTGCTAAACTTGTAATGAAAAAAAAAAGAAAACAATTACTAAGGACAGTACATTTTAAAAAGAGGTCAATGATATTAGCTGTTGCTGCTGCTGCTGCTAAGTCGCTTCAGTCTTGTCTGACTCTGTGCAACCCCATAAATGGCAGCCCACCAGGCTCCTCCATCCCCAGGATTCTCCAGGCAAGAACACTGGAGTGGGTTGTTATTTCCTTCTCCAATGCATAAAAGTGAAAAGTGAAAGTGAAGTCCCCCGACTTGTAGCGACTCCATGGACTGTAGCCTACCAGGCTCCTCCATCCATGGGATTTTCCAGGAAAGAGTACTGGAGTGGGTTGCCATTTCCTGCAGTCTATAAAGTTTAATGACTGACCACCTGTTAGGAACTGGGTGCAGATGGATCAGAAATTAAAATAAATCTATTTTTCTCATGTTCCCAGCACATTTGTTCACATTTTCTAGTCTTGTTTTGCTGCTTATGAGAAACTGTTACATTTAGGTCTTCCCTGGTGGTCCAGCTGGTAAACAATCCACCTGGAATATGGGAGGCCTGGGTTTGATCCCTGGGTTGGGAAGATCCCCTGGAGAAATGAGCAGCTACCCACTCCAGTATTCTGGCCTGGAGAATTCCATGGACTGTATAGTCCATGAGGTCACAAAGAGTTGGACATGACTGAGCCACTTTCAATTTCATAGTTTATGAAAAACTATTATATTTATATATCACTTAATGCAAATACAGATTCATATTTCATTTTGCCCTAGAATTTATCATTTTTATGTTCATGATGTTTTACAAGGTTGCAACATATTACAATTCTCATCATTACTTTTATGTGTCACTGATTCATGTTTGAGCTACTCATCCAGTCCTCCTCTAACTAAGCCTGATTTCTCAAATTATCAGTCTAGAACTTCTTCCAAGTTCTAGAGGAGACAGAGGACACCCTGCATTGCCCAGATCAGGAGCACAGGGGACTTGCTGACTCTGGGGAAAAAAAGATTTCATTCTCTTCTAGCAAGAGAATTATGGAGCAGGTAGGACAAATTTTAGACGTTGCAGGATTTATCAAGTCACATTGTGATGATTGTAAATGACAGAGTCCCTTGAGAAGCTGAGTGGGAGGTGGCAGGTGAGTTATGTGCCTTTTCAGGGAAGAGAACCAGTTCAGTTCAGTTAGTCACTTAGTCCTGTCCAACTCTTTGCGACCCCATGGATTGCAGCATGCCAGGCTTGCCTGTCCATCACCAACTCCCAGAGCTTGCTCAAACTCATGTCCATTGAGTCAGTGATGCCATCCAACCGTATCATCCTCTGTCATCCCCTTCTCTTCCTGCCTTCAATCTTTCCCAACATCAGGGTCTTTTCCTGTGAGTCAGTTTTTTGCATCAGGTGGCCAAAGTATTGGAGCTTCAGCTTCAGCATCAGTCCTTCTAATGAATATTCAAGACTGATCTCCTTTAGGATGGACTGGTTGGATCTCCTTGCAGTCCAATGGACTCTCAAGAGTCTTCTCCAACACCACAGTTCAAAAGCATCAATTCTTTTGCACTCAGCCTTCTTTATAGTCCTACTCTCACATCCATACATGACCACTGGAAAAACCATAGCTTTGACTAGATGACCCTTTGTCGGCAAAGTAATGTCTCTGCTTTTTAATATGCTGTCTAGGTTAGTTATAGCTATTCCTCCAAGGAGCAAGCATCTATTAATTTCATGGCTGCAGTCGCCATCTGCAGTGATTTTGGAGCCCCCCAAAATAAAGTCTGTCACTGTTTCCATTGTTTCCCCATCTATTTGCCATGATGGGATGGGACCGTATGGCATGATCTTAGTTTTCTGAATATTGAGTTTTAAGCCAACTTTTTCACACTCCTCTTTCACTTTCATCAAGAGGCTCTTTAGTTAACAGACTGATTCCAAACCAGGAAAGGAGTACGTCAGGCTGTATATTGCCACCCTGCTTATTTAACTTATATACAGAGTACCTCATGCAAAATGTAGGGCTGGATGAAGCTCAGTCTGAAATCAAGATTGCTGGGAGAAATATGAGTAACCTTAGATGTGCAGGTGGCACCACCCTTATGGTGGCAAGCAAAGGAGAGAAGCAGAGGGGACGCCCGAGCCCCTGTGCCGTTCGTCTGAAACCACCGCAATGTTGCGGATCAGCTATACCCCAATAGAAAATAAAAAGTGGTTTAAAAAAATCTGTGTCGTTTAGTTCCATTTATGAAATTCTGAAAACTGAAAGACAGAAAGCAAATCAGTGGTTTCCTAGAGGACAGGGTTGGTAAGAAATGGAGACATAAAGGGGCAAAAGGGAGCTTTGGGGATGATGGACATAGTGATCGTCTTGTTTGCAATGATGCTTTCATGCATGTAGCCTATGTAAAACGCATTTTGTATATTTTAAATACACATAGTTTATTGTACATTAAATTCCAATAAAAATGTAGGAAAAAATACAATAGTTTTTTCTGGAGTCCATGCAATTAAAAAAAAAAAATTACCTTCCTCCTGGGATTTTAGACCATTATACTCAATGATATTTTTTCATTCGCTAAGTTTTCTCAGTATTAATACATGCATTAAGTAAAACCTCCTGAATAGCAGCAGATACAGTATTTCTAGTGTCTTGCTTTTCTGTGAGAGCACAAAGAATATATTCCACTGGTAACTTTGAAGTAGATTGTGCATGAGATGGACTATCCCACCAAGCTGATGCCCCCCAGTCTTAGGCTGGATCACTCTCCCCTGCCATATTTCTTCCGCAATAGGAGATGGAGACATTTCATTTCCTTTTCCTCTGAAGCAGCAGTGAGAATAACCTAAGATTTCCTTCAGCAACCTCCGGAGTTGCTTTTTATTTATAGCAGGCAAAGAAATAGGTAGAAACACTATTTGTGACAAATGATAACAATTATATCCAGTTTTTCTCCAACGAAATGTACAATGTATATTCAGTACTGACTTGCCTGCATGTACATTTTGCTCCAAAATTGTGAATCTCATCTTCCCGGTCAGTCTTCAGCTGCCTACAGCAATGGCAGGACTCCTCTTCCTAGGAGGGTCATTACTCCCTGGACTGCACTGTGATTGCCAAAGTTACCTGCAGCAATTTCAGAGCAAAGTGAAGGACTTTATCGTTTGGAACTCTGTAGAGTCTATTTCCAATAATTTGACTTTCCCATAACCTTCAAAGGTCTGCAAGTCCTTGAAGGACTTGCTCTGTGGAAGCCTATGAGGAGAACAGTCCAGAAGAAATGCTGAGAAAGCTGTGTCACCACATAACATACATCAGAGAAGATGCAACCTCTGCTTAAATACCAATGTGAAAAAGTCAGGCAGTTCAAATGAAAGACAATAGAAGTCTTTTTAAACAATCAGCTAAGGTTGTTTAAGGCAGTTTAGAAGCTACAGGCTTCCCTCATGCTTTAAAATAGATGTTTTATATAGTACATAGAAGCTAAAAGCTTTTCACAAATAAATACTATTATTTGGAGGAACCTTACAGAAAAGCCATGTTCAAAAACTCAAAATTTTCTCCCCAGAGAAGGAAATGGCACCCTACTCCAGTATTCTGCCTGGAGAATCCCATGGACAGAGCCTGGTGGGCTACAGTCCATGGGGTCACAAAGGGTCGGACACGACTTAGTGACTAAACAAGTATTAACCTTCAGAAACAAACAACCCCACATGATCAAGTGACCTATAATTAAATAAGCAGGGAAAAGTAAAAATTACAATGATGGATACGTAAAAATATTTAGCTAGCATACTGATATTCATTTTAGTTTTGTAAAGACAGAGCTTTCATGCATAGGAAAATGTGGTTAATAATATACTTCCCTTGTGGCTCAGATGGTAAACAGTCTGCCTGCAATGCAGGAGACCCAGGTTCAATCCCCTGGAGGAGGAAATAGAAACCCACTCCAGTAATCTTGCCTTGAGAATCTCATGGATGGAGGAGCCTGGCAGGTACAGTCCATGGGGTTGCAAAGAGTCGGACTTGACTGAGCAACTTCACTTTCAGTTTTCACTTTGCATACATTAGACATTGAGTTTCTCTGTTGGAAATACGGCATACATCATTCATGTAGTTCCCTATATAAAATTGCAAGGTAGATATTGCAGCCTGTCAGTTGTTGTGGTTCAGTCGCTAAGTCGTGTCTGACTCTTTGTGACCCTGTGAATCCAGCACACCTGGCTTCCCTGTCCTTCACTATTTCCTGAACTTTGCTCAAACTCATGTCCATTGAGTCAGTGATGCCATCCAACCATCAGTGAGAAAGCCAAATGTACAGACTTTAAAAGAAGTTGCTTCATCTCACCAGGTTGGGCTTAAACCTATTTCTTTGTGTGGCTCTTCACAAAGAAGAGCCGTGTTCTTCAGTCTTAGCTCCTGATCACTACTCTCCTATGCTCGGTCATCAGCCATGCATTGCTCTATTGTTATCCTCCTATTCAATGTGTCTCTCTAAATGAAGTGTTAGTCGTTCAGTCATGTCCGACTCTTTGCGACCCCATGGACTGTAGCCTGCCAGCCTCCTCTGTTTGTGAATTCTCCAGCCAAGAATACCGGAAGTGCTCAGAATGAGGGCAGGTTTCTACGATGGTCCCTGAAATCCAGGCCTAGTTCTGCCTCCCCTACAAAAGCTCCCCTTCAGCACGGGTGGGATTGTGAGGGCCAAGCATCCTCTGAATTACTTGTTTTTAACAAGAGCCACTCCAGTGATGACATGATGTCACAGAAGTCCCTAGGGTAGCCTATGTGGTGAGGTTGCCCTGCTGACTTTGAAGAAGCATACTGCTGTCTTTTGAGAGGGTCACATTGCCACGACTCCAGGAGCTGAGAGGGATACCCTATAGAGAACTCATGAGCTGAATGGAACCTCGGCTCTGAAACCACCAGCAGCTAAATTCAGTCAGCTTGGGAGAGGACCCTGAGCCAGAGATGAGATCCCAGTGCCAGCCCGCATCTTGCTTACAGGTTTTCTGTCTGGAGAAACACGGAACTGAGACCCCAGATCAACCCCAGTCCCATTCCTAAGTCACAGAAAGTGTGATGATGGTAATTTTATTTTTAATTTGAGCTTCTAACTTTGAAATTGTTTTTACCCAGTGATAGAAAGCTAATAGAACAAATTTCTCTCTCTTCCCTCTCATCTTTCCTCATCTCTCCCTCCCTCCCAGCCTCCTTTCCTTCCTTTTAAAAATACATATAGCATAGAGAGAAATGGCAGGCATGATATAACACTTGCAGTTCAGTTCAGTCGCTCAGTCATGTCAGACTCTTTGTGACCCCATGGAATGCAGCAGGCCAGGCTTCCCTGTCCATCACCAACTCCTGGAGTTTACTCAAACTCTTGTCCATTGAGTTGGTGATGCCATCCAACCATCTCATCCTCTGCCATCCCCTTCTTCTCCTGTCTTCAATCTTTCCTAGCATCAAGATCTTTTCAAAGAGTTAGTTTTTCACATCAGGTGGCCAAAATATTGGAGTTTCAGCTTCAACATCAGTCCTTCCAATGAATATTCAGGACTGATTACCTTTAGAATGGACTGGCTGGATCTCCTTGCAGTCCAAGGGACTCTCAAGAGTCTCCTCCAACACCACAGTTCAAAGGCATCAATTCTTTGGTACTCAGCTTTCTTCATAGATGCACAAATATTTTTACCAAAGAAATAAGAGAGGTAAGAGATGCAGGTTTGATCCCTGGGTCAGGAAGATCCCCTGGAGGAAGAAATGGCTACCCACTCCCATATTATTGCCTGGAGAATCCCATGGACCAAGGAGCCTGGTGGGATTTGGTCCATAGGGTCGCAAAGAGTCGGACAGGAATGAAGTGACTTAACAGGTCACTCGGGGTGGAAATCTGTTTGGACAAATCAAAGAAATCTTTGATTCTCATAGATTGATACTAATCTTTGGGTTGCAACATACATGGGGGATGTATGTGAACCCTCAGCTTGGCCTTGCATATGTGTGCATGCTCATAAATCGACGGGACTCTGGCTGCGAGCGCGAGGACAGGAGGAGCGTTGGGTGCAGGTGTGAGCTGATGCCACCAAGTCGTGGGGACCGACATTGTCAGTGCAGCAGCGACTGGCGGAAGAGGCAGGAAGGCAGAGGGCGAGAGGCGAAGACAGGAAGACTCCAACAATGGGAGGTAGTCAGCGTGGACCTGGAAGTTTCAGGCTCTGGGGCTAAATTATTCTTATCTCCGTTACCTGGAGGAGGGAACGTTTCCTGGGGATATTGTTGCGATATCAGAGACCTCAGAACAGCATCTGCATCTCAGAGATAAAATTATACAGAAGAAATATGTGTCTAGGGAGCACTGTTCATTTGTTGGGACTGCTTGAGCTTAAAATGGATTTCATAAAATGTGGTCCCGTTCCTTACTTCGTAGTTAGAAATAATTTATACATGGCTGTTAAAATACACAAAAATCACATTTTTAATTGCCATCTACTTTAACCAATAGACATAAAATACGAGGCCGAATTCTGCACTCTTGTCTTTCCATTCTCTATCTCTCCTCTCTCTCTCTCTCTCTCTCTCTCTCTCTCTCTATATATATATATATATATATATATCTGTGTGTGTGTGTGTGTGTGTATATATATATATATATATAATGGGTGAAATGAGATAATTATTAAAATACACCCTGGGGAATACTTTCTTTAACACTTTTATGTTTGGGGTTTTCTATGTTTTGCTATTGAGACTCTCAACTGCCAATGAAAACGGGAGGAAATTGCTGCCTTGGTGTTCCTTCTGAATGTTGTGAGCAGTTAAGATCAAAGTTTGACACTCTGAGCTGTTTAATTCTCTCAAGGGAAAGAGTTGTTCCTAGTTGAGAGGCATCAGAAATATATCTCCACATCCCAAGGCTTTCTGAAACAAATCTAGAGCCTTTATGAGATTATTTTTAGATGCCTTAGCACTCCTTCAGAGATGATGAATAAATTGTTTAAATAAGGGCCTCAGGCAAGGATTACAACCCAACGCCTGTAAGTGTTATATGTTTAGAAAACATCAAAAAAGCAGATATCATACTGCAGGAGTGCATTCTTTCACCAATAGATATATTTCTAAGAAGGCTTCCCTGGTGGCTCTGCGTTAGCAAATCCACCCGCCAATGCAGGAGATGCAAGAGACTCGGGTTTGATCCCTGGGTCAGAAAGATCTCCTAGAGTACAAATTGGCAACCCATTCCAGTATTCTTGCCTAGAAAATTCCATGGTCAGAGGAGCCTGAGGGGTCACTAGTCTATGGGATGCACCAAGTGTCGGACACGACTTAGCACCTAAAACCAGCAACAGTTCCTAAGAAGGGTGTAATTTTTACGTATACATTTGCACCTTTTTTCCCCATTGACACATCATTATAACTTCTTCCCTTTTGACTTGACGAGTTTAAATTTTCAGAATCCACATGATATGTTGTATCATATTTGCATACTGCTTTCACATATCACTATAGTTATTTACAGATTCAGATCAGATCAGATCAGTCGCTCAGTCTGTCCGACTCTTTGCGACCCCATGAATCACAGCACGCCAGGCCTCCCTGTCCATCACCAACTCCCGGAGTTCACTCAGACTCACGTCCATCGAGTCAGTGATGCCATCCAGCCATCCCATCCTCTGTCGTCCCCTTCTCCTCTTGCCCCCAATCCCTCCCAGCATCAGAGTCTTTTCCAATGAGTCAACTCTTCCCATGAGGTGGCCAAAGTACTGGAGTTTCAGCTTTAGCATCATTCCTTCCAAAGAAATCCCAGGGCTGATCTCCTTCAGAATGGACTGGTTGGATCTCTTACAGATTGGGAAACTAAAATTCAGCGTAGTGAAATCACTAACCCATCATATGAAAGGTGTGGAAGGATACATACAAAATTAAATAATTAGTTTGACCTTATGGACTGACCAACACTACTTCTCAGAAGCAAGGAATCTACTGAGGCAAAGTACTTTTTTCAAATATTGGTGGTTGGGTCGCTAAGTTGTGTCCGACTCTTGCAAGCCCTCCTCTGTCCATGGAGTTCTCCAGTCAACAATACTGGAATACTGAAGCCATTTCCTTCTCCAGGGGATCTTTTCAAGTATTAGGAGGGTAAATAATAGAGAAAAAAGTCTCCCCTAGTAGCACTAGTGGTAAAGATCCCACATGCCAGGGCAGGAGCCATAAGAGACACAGATTCAATCCCTAGGTCAGGAAGAATCCCTGGAGAAGGAAATGGCTAACTGCTCCAGTACTCTTGCCTGGGAAACCCCATGGACAGAGGAGCCTGGCGGGCTACAGTTCATTGGGTCACAGAGTCAAACATGACTGAAGCGACTTAGCTTCCACGCAAGAGAAGAACATTTCCATTCCAGAGATTTCAGGAAAATAAGAATTAAAGAAGCTAGTTAGATGTGGAAAGGATCCTATTGAGAACCTATTAATAAAGGCATTTTTGGAGATTATATTGAAAACCTTCCTGATTACTCACAGAACTTGATTAGTTCAATTTAAGATATTCACACAATATTGTTAATTTAGTTTAAAACAATAGACATTCTTCTACATTTTTCCTTATTTCATAAGGCTCTTAATTCTCATAATGATCCTATGCAATAGGTAATGTTACCTATATTTCATTATTTAATTTTTTTTCTATTTATTAAGTTATCTTCTAGTGTGTTGCGGCTTGTGGGATCTTAGTTCCCCAACCAGGGATTGAACCCAGGTCCTCAACACTGAGAGCATGGAGTCTTAATGACTGGATGGCTGAGGAATTACTCATCCACATTCTAAAGTTAAGGGAACTGAGGAAGAGAGAGCTTCATCTTGCAGCTCATAAATGAGGCTGAGATTTCAATCTAGGCTGGATGACATCTGAACGTATTGATTTAACCACTAAAGTGTCTCTTCACAAATTAAGTCATAGAAAATTGCCAATATTCAGTGCTGTTCACATGTAGAAACAGCAATTTCCTATGGTTTGAGTGATTATTATTAGAATTTTTATTACTATCATTTTCCAATGTTAAAAGACAATTTGCTGTTTAATCTGTCTCCATATGATAACACTTAAATGTGAAGCATAAAAAATTAATGTATTTTTCACTCAATTTATCTTCAGTTTATTTAATTACAGTAAGTTTCTTATGGGTCGTAGGATTAGACAATTCAAGCTGTATATCAAAACTCAGTTTTATATATTGTAGCATTTTCTGTTGCTGGCATAGTCTCAGATTCCTGTGTGTAATTTTCTCTTCTCAACATCAACAAAAGTAAAATAAAGACCAAGGTTCTTGCAGATTTAAATTTAAACATAATGTAAATTCTTAAAGTTTCATATTTAAAATAGGGGAGTCTCTGATTGCAAGTCTTAAGAGTTTTTTTCTTAAACTTCTGTTCATGCTATCATCTTAAATGTTTTGCCAATGCTTTTCAAGTAAAATTAAAACTTTTTCAGAAAAATTATCATAAAAGAAAAACCTTCTTTCATAAAAGCAAAGAATCAGTCATGAGTCATTGCTGCTGCTATTAAGTCGCTAATTCATATCCAGCTCTTCGTGACCCTATGGACTGTAACCCATCAGGCTCCTCTGTCCCTTTGATTTCCCAAGCAAGTATACTGGAGTAGGTTGCTGTTTCCTTCTCCAGGGGATCTTCCTCACCCAGGGATGGAATCTACATGGACTGCACAGCAGGCAGATTCTTTACCACTGAGCCACTTGGGAAGCCCCCATGAGACATAAATATATCTCTATTGTGGATTCAGACTTTCTATATTTTTCTCAGAGTAGTAAAAGATGAAATAAATTTCAAATTTTTGAAAAGAAAGTGGTTTTCAAAATATTAAATAAATGAAAATTAATTTAAATAACATTAAAATTTATCAATGCATGAAATAGTATAATACAAAAATTTTTGCCTTGATTTAAATTTATGCTGTGTCTAATACTAATAGATACCTTCTTATTAGTGTTAAATAAAATCTATAAAATAAAAATGTCTTATTAATGTTAAATAAAGTGATATTTTGAAGTAAATATTATTTTAAAAATCTATGCCAGTTATTTTTGGTTGCATGAAAATATATGTAAATAATATTTTATGTGATGGCTATTTTGTCTTACCTTCACTAAGATTGAGGGCAGGAGGAGGGGATGGCAGAGGATGAGATGGTTGGTTCGCATCACCGACTAAATGGACATGGGTTTGGGTGGACTCTGGGAGTTGGTGATGGACAGGGAGGCCTGGTGTGCTGAGGTTCATGGGGTTGCAAAGAGTCAGACACGACTGAACTGAACTGAACTGAACTGAAGGTATGGGAACAAGAGAGAAATAACAGAACAGATTAATGTATTTGTCATGGTGAACTGAAGCAGGGAAGTTAAAGGATCAACACTTATCTGTTACAGAATATCATTGTGCAATTATAATATATGGATATAAGAGGGAGTCATTGTTATTTTAGTGATATAATCCAAGGACATAATGCACAGTTTACACTCTATTGTAAAAATCATTCATTAAATTTGGTCTCCAACATTTAATGTTACACAGGAAAGAAACTTCTAGTGACAGAATCATGGCAATAGAGGATGCTAAAAATGTTGAAGGATGGTAATTATTTACGCTGGGGAAGATGAGGCTAAGAAAGTATTTAATATAATATGATTGCATGTAGATAAAAAATATTAAAGTGATTTGTCAAGCTAATTTTTTTAACTGATGCTTTATTTGTATTCACCAGAAAGAATTACATGTGCAGAGATATTCATCCATGTCTCTTACTTTTAAAATATATGAGGTTCTCGAAGTTCACAATTCTTACCATAAACTGTATAATTAAAAATAGTCAAGGATAGTTGGATGCTAGTTAGAATTGTGCTTTGGTTTTCTCAATAGCAAATTACATGAAATTTAGTTGCTGACAGAGGAAAAGCAAAAGAACAAGGAACTAGCAAAAAGTAACCAATACCGTAAGCCAATTTAATGAGGTATTGGCTGTACTTTTAAAACAAATTTTACAACGCCCAAAGTTTATTCCACAATTGAATAACATTTAATTATCATTTAATTTTAATCATGAGTACATACAATTATATATTTTTTAATTCAATGTTATTAAGAATAAAGCAAATATGCTCTAAAACTACATGGTCTTTTACTTAAAGAACTATTCCTTTAAAGTTTTCCAATAAAATACAATGTATATATAATTTAAGACTATAAAAATTAGAGTACCAATTCACTGAAACCTGTAGAAAAGGCATTAAAGTTGTCAAGATGTGTAAAATCTAATGTAGGGGTAAGAATTATCTATGCAAAAGTTAAACAGCAATGTAAGAAAATAGTTATTCAATGCTTACGAATGTTGAAAATACTTTTAGATAACATGCATTTAATGCTAAAGTTTTGAAATTCTACCATGTCTTATTATAATTATACAATATGGAAAAAATAAATCGGAAGACAGAAAATTTAATGCCCAAGTGTGATGGTTTTATATACACATACATAATTTTGCTTCCCTGGTGGCTCAGATGGTAAAGAATCTGACTGCAATTCAGGAGACCTGGCTTCAATCCCTGGGTTGGGAAGATGCTCTGGAGAAGGAAATGGCAACCAACTCCAGTATTATTGCCTGGGAAATTCCAAGGACAGAGAAGAATCGCAGGCTACTGTTCACAGGGTCATAGTCAGACACCACTGAGTGACCAACACACAAATACAGCTTTGCATTTAATTGAGATGTATTTGGTTAAATGGAGAGCATCTAAGATACTTGCCTCAATGAAGGTAAATTTTGTACAGAAAATCTGTGTGGGATTTATTATAGGATTATATTTTACTAAGATCTCCATGAAAACCAATATTTTGTTTTGGGTTTTTTTGTTTTGTCTTGTTTTGTTTTTTTGATTAATAAATTATTCCTGTGATCTCAAACACACAGGGTTTGTTTGGTTGAATTCATCTCTTAAGAAACCAAAACCTCAGATCAAAATTAGTGGTTTCCATTGAACCCTGGTAAGGTGGTTATTCTGGCCATCTCTGCTCAAGTTCTCCTCTCTCAGTCTTTTATTCCTGCCACATGAAGGAGGAAAAGGGAAATCGGTCTTAATACAAATACATGAACCTCAACTTCTTTTTTTGCCTAATTAGTTGTCTGAAACCACTTTCCATGTAAGATCATGGTACCAACTCAACTGTGCTGTCTAAAGCCTGAACAGAAGGGTAGAAACCCATCAAGGGATTCCATCTACTTAGAACCATGAGCCTGCTGCACAGCGCCTTGTAGCTTAGCACCTCCCACCAAGCAAAAGCCAATCACTGTCAAGATGCCATCCAGTTCACGAGCTTTACCTCTGTTCATTTCCTTTGATTTCACATCATTGTTTCTTGCCTGCAAGCCATTCTCTGCTATCTACTATATTTCGGAGTATTCCATTTCAGCAAGCCCATTATGTTACTCCAAATTTAAAGTTTGCTTTCCCCTCTAACCATGGTTGCTGCTGTTGCTAAGTCGCTTCAGTCGTGTCCGACTCTGTGTGACTCCATAGACGGCAGCCCACCAGGCTCGGCGGTCCCTGAGATTCTCCAGGCAAGAACACTGGAGTGGGTTGCCATTTCCTTCTCCAATGCATGAAAGTGAAAAGTGAAAGTGAAGTCACTCAGTCGTCTGACTCTTCCCAACCCCATGGACTGCAGCCTACCAGGCTCCTCCATCCATGGGATTTTCCAGGCAAGAGTACTGGAGAGGGTTGCCATTGCCTTCTCCGCTAACCGTGGTAGAAAACCACAAACATTAGGGCTAAATATGAAAAAAAAAAAAAGTAAGTGAGGGTATTTTATGGGATAATTACTATAATTATTACAATAGGAAGGTATTCCATGAAAGGATGCACCTTTTGGCATTGTGGGTTGTTTTTTTTTTTAACTAAGTATTTTTTCTTTTTTTTTTTAAAGTATTTATTTTAATTGCAGGCTAATTTCTTTACAATATTGTAGTGGTTTTTGGTCAATGTATGGTGTCGTGTTTTTATAAAACCATTTTCCTTTTCCTCAAGGCCAACTCCATCTTTCTTACCAAAAACATTGTATTACAGTGACCTTGCTGTTAAGAAATCTTACCCGCCCTCCCACACAGCAGATGGACCCGCTCTACAACCTGGCTGTGGTCATTCCCTGCTGGGATGAAGATACTGTCCAAAGCTGTTCTGTTCCCTGTGACTCACCTCTGGACACTCCAAACTACAGAGTCCTTTAGTAGTCTTGTAAAAATCATCCTTGTGAGAGATAACCCAGGCTACCTGCGTGAGCATGGGAGTGTCAAAGCCATCTGCAGACAGAAGTCCCTGGTAATGCAATCTTGAATAGCGGGAGAAAGGCCGGAACTGGCTGAAGGCGTCCATTTAGCTTTCTAGCTGCCGTTTTGCTGGTCTCAATGGGATCTGTCAGAAAGCTTGAAGGCAAATGGTTCTGCTTGTCAGTTTGTAACAGTTAGAAGAAAATGAACTTCTCAGAAATTGAGCCCAACTAGTGATCACTTCTGATTTATACTTTGCTGTGGCAGGCCACGACTATGCACTATTGCCTTTCGTATCTGCATCATTTCATCAAGAAGCTTACTCAAAGGAAAGAAATAGTCCAAGTTCTGTAGCACAGCTCTTTCTAATAAAGTATTACCATAATTATGTTACAAAGAGAAACACACACACACACACACACACACACACTGAGATACTTCCCTTCAGATATGAAGACAGGATATTCTAAGACTGTATCAATCTTTCTACTTTAGTTGATGCCACGTCTATGTACCGTGCCAGGATGACCAAAATGAAGGTGTCTAAAAACCAAGGTGCCCTTGGACTATCTAACAAGCAAAATGAAATCTTCATTGTCATTAAAAATCAAGTTTATATGACTTGGGGTTGACATGGTAATCTAGTGTTTTTTGTTTGTTTCCTTTGACTACATTTTAAAGAAATCCATCTTTCTTTTAGGCTAGCGTTCCTTTGGCAAGTTTCTTATTTCTAAAACAGCTAAAAGTGTCTGATAAAATGTACTTTGAGAAAAAAAATAACGTAGCAGTTAGCAAAAAAGAGCAGAAACTTGCAGGTGAAAAACATCATTAAATGACTAAGATGTTTATCTAGAACTTCCAAGAAATGGGGTTCTAGATATATCAAATTTACATATGCTCAAATCTTGAACTTTTAGTCATCTGTTCTTTAAAGATGCTAATTTCATTATATACATGAATATTGGATCTTCCTGACCCAGGGATCGAAACTGAGTCTCCTGAATTTCAGGCACATTCTTTACCATCTAAGCCACCAGGGAAGCCTATATATATATCCAAAATCTGTTTTTCATTTCCCCTTCTTTTATACAAATGCACTAAATCCTATATATCAGTATCTTCATGAATACTAGTTAATTTCTAGATGGAGTTGAAATCTATGATCTAATGTCTGAGAAGAGCAAGGCTGTTTGCCTCTATAATTAATATGATAAGAGTCAAGCTCTTCAGATTATGCTCTTCATGGCTTGTGACACTTCAATTCCAACAGAAGCTATCCATGTGTATAACAATTAGTGTTCAATGATAGTCAATGTTTTCAGATTTCTATTTTGCCCTGAAGCTTCTGCCTTCTCCCTTTCCTTACTTTGTTTGCTGCTATTCATGGGTTTTTCTCCCATGAATTTTCCACTAACTAAAGGCTGATTTTGATAGACACTCTTAGCCAACAGGAATGTCCATTGTTTTAGACAAGTGAATGAATCAGTCACATTGAGTTCTCAATAGCTGCACACCTACAGAGATTCTTGGCTATAGTGATTATTCTCCATGTTTGAAAAGTTTTCCCTTGTTATTAGAATGGAGCTTTGCTGGAAGTTTGGATGTAGTAATTATACACCTAGTTTGAAAAATAGAGTCATTAGGGGTATATTTTTGCTGCTTGAAAATATGATGACATTTGCTTATTTTTGAGGAGGAAGAAACATAACAAGGAAACATGTATCTTTAGAACACTGGTTCGCAGCACCTTCACCATGGCAGCGCGTGGAAGCTCCTAGTTAAATAACCGGCATGCTTGGCACTTTGGCTCTTGCACAAATGTCCATCTCCCTCCTTCACTTCCCCTGGGACTGGAGCCCGTGTCTGGCGACTGCACAATTGGCTGTCCCTCCCTGGATGTCCTTCAAACAGATGATGTGCTTGCAGGGACTGTGCTCCTTTTGTGCAGTCCCTAGAAAAGAAATGTCACACAGACCCGAACAAAGGGCGGCTAATGATAAGAAGGGAAGACAGGGCACGTTCAAAATCCTAGAACACGTTCTTGCGAAGACACCTAATCTTGACAGTTCTCTTTTCCTTTAACTAATGGGTTCTTCAAATATACCCGAAAGAGACACAGAAATTAGCCATAATATTCACTGAGAATGCATAATGGATATATACACTAATATAGCACGGGGCACCTTATGGCATTATTTGTTCATCTATACATAATTTTGCAGTCATATATACTTTTAAAACATACACTATTTTACATCTAATATTATCTGTTCCCAGCTAAGTGATTGCAAACCAAGTTTTGAATATTATTCAATGCCTTCCCTACATGAATTATTCTTCACCCTGGATTGCCCTAATACTTTCTCAGGTGCTTTGAATAGTACTTAGGACAAAATGAGTCCCACTTTATAGAAACATGATCAACTCAAAGAGGCAGAACTTAGCAAAACAGATTATAGGCAATAGACATTGAGCCTAGGGAAATGTAGCAATGACGAAGGTGCCAGAAATGATGCTATGATCTCAGCAGTTAGGATAGCCAAGAAAACACGTTTTACAAAGAAGTCTTTTTTGTTTGTTTGCTTTGTTTTCTTTTCAAAAATACATTTCAGGAAGTTGTGGGAATGGATGTTAGGGAAAAGGCTCAGGCCCATTTGAAAATGGGAAGCACAGAGTGATTTCATACCATGAGAAGTGTTTCAATTGTTTCTTCTGGAATTTGTTTTCATATTAAATAAAATTCAGAAAAAATTAATTTTGAACAAATTAGTAATCATTTTCAGAGCCTTCCTTTTAGAAACTTAATAACTGATCTCAAGACTAGACTATGACTGTAAAATACAGAGAATGGGGGATGAACAAGCACATAGATGAATAGATAAACTACTCAGGATTTGGAGGTTGGGCCATGTCAGCAATGGTGGTGACAGTGTGCAGAGAATGAGATATTGGGAGCAGCCAGCAGCTGGAAAAGAGACTTGAATTTGGCTACCTTTCTGAGTTGGGTTTTTCCCCTTCCCCCCTTTTTTTTTTTTACTGTAACAGGTCAATTCTGGAGATTTTTCCAGGTCAACATCTCCTCAAACTATCTCCCTCTTTTCTTAACATGAAAATAAATGGAATTTCCCACTCCAGCATAGGTTATTATTGATCTGTTTATAAAAATAATATACTGTTCAAAGAAAAAAAATCCATAAAGAATAATTTTATAATAATCTTAAAGAAATGAAAACATCAAACAAACCCACTAGTTCAACCCAGAGGTTCAGGCCTGGAGGCTAACAAGAAAATATAATTATGTTTGTGTGTATGTGCTACTCAGGTTGTGCAGGTCCACAATCAGAAACACATTCTAATAAAACTTGAATTTATTAAACCTAAAATAGAGATTGGATTATATTCTTTCTTTTTACCACAGTTATAAACCTTTTGTTTTATAGGACATTTTTAAAAAGCTTCTTATTTTGTATTGGATTATTAGCTAATTAGCTGATTAGCCATGTTGTGATAGCTTCAGGTGGGAAGCAAAAGGACTCAGTCACACATGTACATGTATCCCTTCCCCTCCAAACTCCCCTCCCATCCAGGCTGCCACATGGCATTCTCATTTATACCGTATTTATAACCTTTATACAGTAGTAATAATGTTTGTGGAATTTTTTACACTGACATTATAAAATACCAATATTTTATTCAACTGAAAAGAAATATTTTTGTCTTTTGCAAAAATCATGTCTTTTTCAAAAATCATCTTTCTTATCATGCTAAGTCGCTTCAGTTGTGTCTGACTCTGTGGGATGCTATGGACTGTAGCCCACTGGGCTCCTCTGTCCATGGGATTCTCCAAGCAAGGATACTGGAGTGGGTTTCCATGCCCTCCTCCAGGGGATCTTCCCGATCCAGGGATTGAACACGTGTCCTTTATGTCTTCTGCATTGGCAAGCAGTTTCTTTACCACTAGTGCCACCTGGGAAGTCCTTCTTTTCTCATCAGTTTCTAACAAAGATGAAAGAAGTAAAATAACAATGTTTAGGCACATAAATATGTATTTTTATTTTAAATAATCAATCATCAGATAAATCTTCATGAGTTTGAAATCACTGTAATATATACGCCTATGGATTTACGTCCAGGCTCCTTAGTGTCCATGAGGTTGTTTAAAATTCAGGTCACACATCAGACATCTTAATACAAATGTTGCCATCTGAGAAAGTATACCTTGTAGGAAGTAGTGGAGTCCCAAGTGTCTCAAGCTCTTTCCTTGTCAGTATTTCCCGAACCCCATCAACCTCAGATTCATCAGACCTTTCTGGAAATATAAGGCCAATTCACAGTCTCCCTGCGTTCCAGAGTATGATGCTAGTACAGGAAAGTCCATTCAAATGAAGATCACACAAACAAGAAGCCAGGCAGCGCTGACCCTCATGCCAGCCTAATGTCGGTGTCTATACTTATTCACAATACATGGCACTTCTGTGCTTCACTCAACATCTCCCAGAGTAGACGTGTTTAAGGCTTAGGGATTTTTTAAAGTCTATCTGATGCCATGAATGATAACAATCATTTTATTTAACTCTCTTGCCTCTGGTCTTCATCTCTTACTAGAAGTCACCAAGAACAGGTAGTTTAAGTTTAAAAAAAAAAAAAAAGGTTTTAATGAAAAATATAGATCAAACTTCAATTCTCCAATTAGTAAAAATTTATGGTAATAATAAGATATAAATCTGATTATCTTACATAAGATCAATTAATTTAGTCATATTTGTTTTCACCTACTCATTATACTCTGCAGAATTATGTAGTGAAAAACCCTGACAAATTTTTTCACTTAGCGGCACAAATGTTAAAAATAAGCAACACTAAGGGCTTCCCTGGTGGCCCAGTGGTTAAGATTCCAAGCCCCCAATGCAGGGGCACAAGTCTGATCCCAGGTTGGGGAATTAAGATCTTGCATGCTACATAGCTGTGGCCAATAAAAGAAAATAGTCTACCGATTAAAAAGATAAAGAAATAAAAATAAGCAAAACTAATAAAACAAAGGCATTAGTACTGTGTTAACCCTTGAACAACAGGAAGGGCTAGGACACCAGGTCTCTCAGCAGTGGAAAAATCCAGGTTTAACAGATGGTTTCTCTATCTCAGGGGCTTCCCCAGTAGCTCAGCAGAAATGAATCCACGGGTTCTATCCCTGGGTTGGGAAGATCCCCTGGAGAAGGATATGGCAACCCATTCTAGTATTCTTGCCTGGAAAATCCCATGGACAGAGAAGCCTGGGGGCTACAGGCCATGGGGTCGCAAAAGAGTCAGACATAACTGAGCTAGCGTGCACACTTACTATATCCATGGTTCAAAATACATAGATTCAACCAACCATGGTTTATGTGATTCTACAGTATTTATGATTGAAAAAAGGAAATCCGTGTATATGTGGACCTGCCCAGTTAAAACTGTCTTGTTCATGAGTCAACTGTACTTTGACTCTGTTTCAAATTTGACTGAATAAGGGAATTAAATAATACATTAAATATATTAAATAAATACATTAAAACCTTGTGACTTCTTCGAAAAGTGTGTGTCTCTTCTGTGTTTATATAAGACAAACACATTATGCCTGTTATGCTCTTTATTACTTGATGCTAACTGCTGTGTATAGCTAAATCAAAGACAAGGGTTTTTATTTTCTTGAGACTTTCATTATACAATATTCATAATTATTTTGTTAAAACCCATGGAAATTGGTGGGGGCTGGGCTTTAATCTGAGATAACCTCAGTTTCATTTATGTATCATTTTTAGGAGGAGGGAATATTTATTATTGCTTGCAGCAAGTAAGGAGAACACCGGAGATCCTTCCCAAAGCAGTGTCTTTCCAAACAGCAGAATTGGGGAAGTTTTGAGCTCAGGGTGCATGCATATTCATGAAGGGGCTTAAGCAGAGGAAAATTCAGTGTAGAATTGGGGCAAAGATCAATAGAGTCCAAGGTTTAGTTGATTAAAGTCAACAGGATCAACATCATTGTTCATCCTCCACTTGGGGGAGGGCATTAGGCCCTGCGGAATTCACTGAATATGGTAATCACTAGGTCCAGTCATTTGGTGCAAATGGCATTATTCCATTCTTTTTTATGACTGAGCAGTATTCCGTTGTATATATGTACCACATCTTCTTTATCCGTTCACCTCCAACAGATGATACTGTAATCCAATGAAACAGAATAGCAGAGGTTTTGAAAAGACTCAGATTTAGAGGTTTCACCTTGTATTTTAATATCTTGTTTAACAAAATAGATTCTTCCCTTTTTTCTTTCTTTCTCCAGTTAATTCTCATCATTATCTCCTGGTCATCACTGAACAGTCACTCACTAACCTTCTGTAATTCATTCAATTAACTAACATATTGAGTCAGGATCTACTGTAGAGATAACATTTGAGGATAATTTTTTTAAACTGCCATTTAGCTCCACTCCCTGTACAGCATAGATATTTGCATTTTTCTGCCACATTTCTCTTGGAAGGTGGTGTCCCCAATCACACCTCGGATTTCAGTCTCTGCTTTCACAGACCTTTCAGAATTGAAGCTTTGACCACTGAGACATTTGAAACGTGCTAATATTGAGACAAGGAAACACATAAATTCAGAAATTGTTTCTAAAGGTAAGGACTCATTCTCCTTTCCCAATCTGCTTAGTATAGACAGGATATTTAAGGTTTTCTGGTCAATCTTCTGCTGGATAGCATGTGTTTTGTTTCTCTGAGCTGAGCTCAACAAGATGTTTATTACAAAATGACTCAAGAGACAAGTTTGCCAAAATTTCTTTTTTTCTTCTTCTTCCCACCTGGACTGAATTTTAAGGATGCCTGAGAAGAATCAGGCTTTAAAATTGAAATTGTGTCTAAATTGGTTATTTGAGCTAAAATCCTGTGCAAAGCACATGTAATGTAAATTTTTCATAACCAAT
Organism: Bos javanicus; assembly: GCF_032452875.1. Lineage (NCBI taxonomy): Eukaryota > Metazoa > Chordata > Mammalia > Artiodactyla > Bovidae > Bos > Bos javanicus. The sequence goes on from NC_083879.1 coordinate 81,093,671, forward strand.
GCCTTTAATTAGTGTCATTTTTCGTACCAATATAAAGGGGGAAGAAAACCTATTTCCCATTTGTGCATACATATAAAATTAAAACTAAGGGAAGAATTATACAAAAAATCTAAAATATGAACTCCACAGAGTATCACAAACAATCTTTTGCCTTAAAAATAAGCCACTTCTAGTCCAATATTGACTGGGAAAATCAATGATTTCCATAAAGTTAAAATCTTTTAAACGATTTTTAAAAAGGCTCTATGACAAACCTAGACAGCATAATAAAAGGCAGAGACATCACTTTGCCAACAAATATCCATAGAGTCAAAGCTATGGTTTTTCCAGTAGTCATGTACAGATGTGAGAATTGAACCATAAAGAAGGCTGAGGGCTGAAGAATTGGTGCTTTCCAATTGCGGTGCTGGAGAAGACTCTTGAGAGTCCCTTGAACAGCAAGGAGATCAAAATCAGTCCATCCTAAAGGAAAGTGAAAGAAAGTGAAGTTATTCAGTCATGTCCGACTCTTTGCGACGCCATGGACTGTAGCCCACCAGGCTCCTCTGTCCATGGGATTCTCCAAGCAAGAACACTGGAGTGGGTTGCCATTTCCTTCTCCAGGGGATCTTCCCGACCCAGGGATTCAAACCCAGGTCTCCTGCATTGCAGGCAGATGTTTTAACCGCTGAACCACCAGGGAAGCCCCATCCTAAAGGAAATCAACTCTAAATACTCACTGGAAGGACTGATGTTGGAGCTGAAACTTCAATACTTCAGCCACCTGATGTGAAGAACTGACTCACTAGAAAAGATCCTGATGCTGGGAAAGATTGAGGGCAAAAGTGGAAATAGGTGACTGAACATGAGATGGTTAGATGGCATCACTAACTCAATGACATGAATTTGAGCAAACTCCGGGAGACAGTGAAGGACAGAAGAGCCTGGTGTGCTGCAGTCCATGGGGTTGTAAATATTTGGACATGATTTAGTGACTGGACAAAACAACAAAAGGGCTCTATCAGAAAGATGGAAATTAAGGAATATATGTCCTTTCAGTTCAGTTCACTCTCTCAGTCATGTCCGACTTTTTGTGACCTCATGGACTGCAGCATGCCAGGCCTCCCTGTGCATCACCAACTCCCCGAGTTTACTCAAACTTATGTCCATTGAGTCAATCATGCCATCCAACCATCTCATTCTCTGTCATCCCCTTCTCCTCCCGCCTTCAATCTTTCCCAGCATCAGAGTCTTTTCCTCTAGTATATTGGATTTTATATTTATTTAATTTATTTAATTAAATTTGTTTATTTAATTTGTCTATTTCATTTCTCCTTATTTATGTTTTATTTTTGTTCTTTTTTTCCTCCTTGACATTTTCTTAAAAAAAAGAGAAGAAAACTCTACAAATGATATGTACTACAAGCATCACAAAGGGTTATGTAAACGATGTCAATGCAACGCAGTAAAACTTAAACACTTACACTGAAAAATTGTTTCATACTCTTAAAACAAATGGCAAACAATGATCTTAAGTAACAATATAATGATAAGAATATGCATTTCTTTATTTATAAGTATATCCCAATCAGGGAATTTGGAAACAAATATTGGAAAGAAAGAGCAAAAAATGCCTATGTAGCTAATGCTTGTTGGGAAGTGAGTTCTCAGGCATAATCTAGTTCAGAGTCAGAGTTGTTCTCTTATGAAAGAGAAATATTGTAAAGGAACACATAAGATGATATAAAGGTTTATAGCAGGTACTCAAAAGGTCAGATAATTCTGAATAAAATAACTTTTATGAAAGTAAGTTTTTAAATACACAAATATAAAACCTAGTTCATGTACAGAGTAAAGCTCCTGTATATAATAAAGAATTAGGAACTCTTTGCCAGGGCTTCCATTTGAAAAATTGTGCTTGGAATTGATTGCTAGTTCTCCAGCTGAAAGCAGTGTGATCTAGATAGAAATTCCGAAGCAAAATGGATTTTGTTCTGCTATTTTTACAATAATGTTAGAAACAGTGCAAATTATATAATTTTCAAAATACAGGAAAAATTTTGATGGTGAAATAAATGATTATGCTGAAAACAATGGGGAGACCTAAACATATTTGATAATTAACTCATTTAAAATTAATTTTTCTATTTCTCCTGTAAGTAAACACAAGTTAATTTCTCAAGTTGACTTACTTTTATTAAATCCAAAATGCTTGATTCTATGATCATAAACTACAGCAAAAATGGTGCTGAAAATATTATTACTATTGATAAAATTCTTAGTTTCTTTTTGAAAGTGAAAGTGAAGTCATTCAGTCGTGTCTGACTCTTTGAGACCCCATGGTCTGTAGCCCACGAGGATTCTCCATCCATGGGATTTTCCAGGCAAGAATACTGGAGTGGGTTGCCATTTCCTTCTCCAGGAGATCTTTCCCACCCAGGGATCAAACTCTGGTCTCCCTCATTATAGGCAGACGCCTTACCATCTGAGCCACCGGGGAAGCCCTTACTGGGGTATAAATCCATAAACTTATGAATCCATAAATCCAACTCAATGGACATGAGCTTGAGTAAACTCCGGGAGTTGGTGATGGACAGGGAGGCCTGGCATGCTGCAGTCCATGGGGTCGCAAAGAGTAGGACACCACTGAGTGACTGAACTGAGCTGAACTGAAATCCATAAATTGGAGACTGCTCTTATAAAATAATGAATACACATAATTAAAAGTAATTTTAAAATGTATTTTAGTATATTCAAATGTACTGCCACAAAATTGGCAAACGAATCATGACACTAAAAATATTGACTCTTCAGCTCTCAATTTAAAGAAATGACTTTAATGGAAAGCATAGGACTTCAGTGTTAGTTTTCTCTGTAATAGTCATTAGAATACAACGTTTTGGTTAATCTGTCTTGATTTAGTTTCTTTAAATGTATAATAAAGTTGTGAACTCTGTAGGCTAGCAACAAATTCAGAGACTAGGAACTCTGAATTCCCTGTGGTATATTCAAAACCAATTGAGTCCATTGAGTAGTCCAAAGAGTCTCTTTGCCACAATTTTGATCCTATTAAACTTGTTCTCAAATTTTATGTATAAATATTCAGAAGGTGTAAACTTTCATACCCTCCCAGTGTTAAAATTACTTGTGTACAACCTAATAGGTACAGGGGATTTTATTTTAGTCTTCTTATTCAAAAGAAAGGAAATGAGTTATCTTAGTTTAAGACTTCTGAGTCAGAAACCAGGTGGGTGGAAGCACATGAAGAGAGTCTTTGATAATCTTTCAGGGTCACTGTGCCCTGATCCATCTCTGGACACTGTCTTTGTTGCAAAGGACCAATTAGCACAGTTGTTTTAAGGGCTATAGAGGTTTTTACCTCCATCAGCATAAGCAGAGCTGTTGAGGGCCATTTTATTTTTTTCTGTAATATTGTCTCTATAGCACAGGGCACTTGCTTGAAAACATTTCTGTAAACAATACTTCATGTCATAAGTTTCTTAAAAATAAAAACTAAACTTTAAACTCTCTTTCATTAATTACCACTGAATTAGAAAGTATCAGTTTGAATCACCAAGATCAAAATGAATTTTACATAGAAGATAGTCTTTCTTCTTAAAATCCATCAAAAATAGCAAAGTACATAGTTCATAAATCAAGTATTAATTTCATTGAAAAGTACCTTACATAATTTTTTTTTTCCCCAAAGAATCAGATCTGGATTAGAACCATATAGTGTATAATGGGTGGCTGCAGCTTTCCAAGACATACAGAATGAGGACATTCAAGTATTTTCAAAAGAAATCATATGGTATCAAATAAGGTAAAAAATTGTTTAAATATTGTATTAATGTCTGATGACTTCAGAGTTATTTCGGTAAGCAGAAGAAAATGACCTTTGTTTATATTCATCCATGATAGACTTTCTGAACATTTATTTAAAAATGAAAACAAACCTAAGGATAGAAAACTCAGCCAGGCACATCATTGCTGAAGAGCTAGGCTCGGCTTTGAGGGAACCCTGCCAGGTAGCTGAAGTGAGAATTAAAATTGCTGAGTTCCTGAAGCCTACACATTTTTATACTCTCTTTCAAAGCTGCCAATGGTGGCAAATACTTTTTGGCCTTGTGATATAATAAATTGCTTTAATTTCAGAAATCTAAAAAGCAAATAACACTTTTATACTAATAAGAAAGAGCCTCTAAGGGTGTCATTTTGTTTGAATAAATGTATGGAAAAAGTCAGCACAAATATGAACATATATTGGATTTATTTCTGCCTTAAGTGGGAAGCACAATAGCATAATTAACAGTAACTTCCTGTTAAGCAGCTGGGGGTATTTTGTATATCAATACAATTTTAATTGAAGCACTCACAGTAATTTCTTCTTTAGCAGAAACACACTGGAAACACTGCAGTTTTATGATGAACAAAGAGACTCTGAAAAGTATTTAAGTCCTCAATGGAAGCCTGATGTTAATTTTTTTATTCCCTGTAACATAGACCCTTGATGCTAAATCTGCATCCCACAGACATTTTATAAGTAATGACATCAAACACAAAAAGATAAATATTTAAAGTTGATTTACATTGTATAGCTAAAACATGTAAAGATGTGTATGGTGAATTTGTCATCAATGATTGCAATAATATAGGGGGATAGTTTTGGCTGTATGAACATCCATGCCAATTTAACTTGGTCAAAATTTAATAGATTTCACCTTTTTTGGTATACTATTAACCATGAATCCTTGTGACATCTTGGTTGCTTCCAAGTTTTTGTTATTATGCATAAAGCTACTGTAGCATCCATGTGCAAGTTTTTTGTGTGGCCATGTTTTGATCTCTTTTGGGTAAACATGTAAAGATGTGTATGGTGAATTTGTCATCACTGATTGCAATAATATAGGGGGATAGTTTTGGCTGTATGAACATCCATGCCAATTTAACTTGGTCAAAATTTAATAGATTTCATCTTTTTTGGTATACTATTAACCATGAATCCTTGTGACATCTTGGTTGCTTCCAAGTTTTTGTTATTATGCATAAAGCTACTGTAATATCCACATGTAAGTCTTTTATGTGGCCATGTTTTGATCTCTTTTGGGTAAACACTAAAAACGTGATTGTTGGACAGGAGGGTAAGAGCATGATTAGTTTTGTAAGAAACTGTCAAATTATCTTCTGAAGTGGCTTACCATGTGGAGTTTCTGTCAATGATGTGTAAGAACTCCTATTGTTCCACATCCTCATCAACATTTTGTGTTTTCCATTTTTCTGGATTTTGTTGTTTTAATTTGCCTCCCACTGTTGAGAGATGAGGAGGACTATAATTTCATAGGCTTGATAGCCATCTGTGTCTCTTCTCTTTTGAGATGTGTGTTAAGGTTAAGGTCATTGACCATTTTTCTTACCTGGTTATTTTCTTATTATTAAGTTTGAAGAATTATTTGTATATTTTGGAGTATAGTCCTTTATCAGATTGTCTCTGGCAAACACTTTCTTCTAGTCTGTGACTTTTTTAATTCTCTTGACAGTATCTTGTGCAGAGCAGAAATGTTTAATTTTATTAAAATTCAGCGTATCAAATATATCTTTCATAGGTTGTGACTTTGACACTGTATCTGAAAAGCCATCTTCAAACTTAGGTCACGTATGTTTTAGAAAAGAAGTTGATTGTGCTAATATAGAGAGAGTTTGGGAATACATTTTGGACCAACAGCTTAGAGAGTGAACATTATTCCTCTAATATGGAGAAAAGTTAACAAATACAAAGCATTCGGAAATGTTTGGTGGAAGTACTGAGGAATTTTCAGCACTGCAGTTGGAGAAACGTCTTCTTTCCCAATGAATTCCTTTTAATGAGGAAATAAAATCCTCTTTAGATGTTCCAATGCAGTATTGTGATTGTAATTTTCCAACTACAACTTTCACAGATTAAAAAAAAAAATGATGACATCAATGTTTGTTAAAAAATAGCAATGTTTTTCTTATCACAACACTATACATTGTAATTTGAGTCACAGACTATTTTCTATTAGACGTGAAGGATCACAGTGGTAAGTAAATCCAATTTTTCCAAGATGTAGATTTAAAATCTGAATTCACATAGCTAGTTAAAAACAGATCTAGAACAATAAGTTGATCCAGTGTTGATGAAATGTCATTTCAAAATAGACTCCTAAAATTTTGCCTTTCTCATAATAACATATTTTTGCTTTTTAAAAGTTTTGTACATTTTTCCTAGTTAACATCTGCACAGACTGCTGCTTATACACTGCATATGTCTTTTATTCTCACCTGAAGTTGTACAGGTAATTTAATGCAAGGCAGTGTTCCGTGTCAGTTGCTGTTGTTGTAATAGGCTTATCATTAGAAGGGGCTTCCCTAGTGGCTCAAGAATCTGCCTGCAGTGCTGGAGAAGCGGGTTGGATCCCTGATTCAGGAAGATCCCCTGGAGGAGGGCATTGCAGCCCACTCCAGTGTTCTTGCCTGGAGAATCCCATAGACAGAGGAGCCTGGTGGGCTACAGTCCATGGGATCACAAAGAGTGGGACATGACTGAAAGAAGTTAGCATGCAGCATGCCATTTGGAGAGACTAGATCATGAAATCCTCTAAGGTAAAAATAGAACAGACCTTCAGGTCTCTTAATCTATTCAGAAAAGCTGGGCTTTTTTCCCCACTTCTTAAGTTGTCCTTTTGGATAGATGACCAGCCTAATTTTAAAGTGATTCCAGTTTGGTATTACACGTATTTTCACAGACTCATTTCTAAAGCCTCCTAACCTCTCAGGTACAAACATTTCCTGAGTAGATGTTTTGGTTCTGAATTCCTTTCTTACCAACTTCACCTCCTTCCTCAACTAGTATTTCAGCTTAAGCCATGTAATCAGTGAAACTTTCACTTACCTCTTCTTGGTTTAGTTATCTTTTCTCTTCCATAACCTTTGAGTCTCTGTGGGTTATTAAAGCAGCTAAAGTATTCAAACCTTCAGTTTTTTGGGGGGTAGGGGGAGAGAAATAAAAAAATATGATCTATATTGTATAGATGAAAGTTCTATTCACTTTCTAAAAATTTTATACTGACGATAACATTACTGATAAATTAACCTACTCATTTTCTATAAAGTGATAGATTAAGAAACATTAAATGCACATGAGACATCTATAGATCAGGCCCAACCACGTGCAAACTGATGGATCCAGAACGTAGACCAACTTCTAAGTGGAGATCTTTAAAGCAAACCTTGTGATTTATTATAGCTGCTGTTATTATATCTATCTGCCGGGGAACTTACATGCCATGGTTCAGGCTTGCATATTTGACTGGTGACTTTGCATTTCTGTGGTTGGGTATTCCTGTAATCGAGGAAATAATAGAAGGTGACAAGAGGAAGTGATGTATTGCTGTTTTGCCTCAATAACGTGAGGGGTTTGACTGAAATCCAACTCTTCGTCTGTTTTGCCTGATATTCCAAACAACTTTGCTTTTATGACAAGAAAGAATTGAGCGGAAACATTAGAACAAATTGTACACATTCACCAACGAGAAAAAATATAATAGAACTTGGACCACCTTTGGTGTAAAAGCAAATTTGGACTTCTGACCGTTGCTTTGGGACAGATGAACGGGTTATAAGTGGTCCATCCACGTCTAGTGACTAGCTGAGACTGAGGGGCTCCGCTGGAGTCTGACCACGCTTAGACGCAGACCAGATAAATTAAGTGTCGCCGATGGCTGTGGGATGTTTCTACCACAGTAATTCTTCAACAAATATATGATGAGGAGATACAGTATTGTTAGTCACTCAGTCATGTCCGACTCTTTGCTACCCCCTGGACTGTAGCCCACCAGGCTCCTCTGTCCATGGAACTCTTCAGGCAAGAATACTGGAGTGGGTTGCCATTCTCTTCTCCAGGGAATCTTCCTGACCCAGGGTTCGAACCTGGGTCTCCCACATTGAAGGCAGACTTTACCATCTGAGCCAACAGGGAAGCAAGGAAAAATACATTACACACCAGGGAAGTATATTAAACACACAGAGACACACACACAAGAGAATTTTAAAAATCCTCTAGTTGTGCATTAAGAATTGAAGCAACAAGGCATATCACAAAAAAGGATAATGGTTCAGCACTTTACAGAAAGGACAGTTAGATAGTGTTCTTATATTTATTTTTTCTTATTATTTTAAAAGATTTGGTTCAATTTACTATTTTGCAATATACTTAAGAGAATAGTAGAGTTGTATATGCATATAATTTTTAGATAAGTTTAGCTTTAAAATTGAGTGGGATCAACAAAAAGAAAGCAGTTTATTCCTTTGCATCATCGTCCCTTCAATCCATGCTTCCCTGTAAAGCTGTTGGGAGTGATGTAAGTCTCTGGCCACTCTTTATCTGGCATGTTGCTCAGGACTGTGTTTGCAGAGGGCAAGCCTGAAGGATAATGTGATGTCTCCCTCCAGGGCAAAAAGCAAGTTTGCTTACTGCTTGCTATAAAACAATGCTTCTGGGCTTCCCTGGTGGCTTAGTGGTAAAGAATCCACATGCCAATGCAGGAGCGTTCGATTGCCTGGTCTGGGAGAATCCCCCATGCCACGGAGCAGCTAAGATCTAGTGCCACAACTATTGAGCCCACTCTCTAAAGCCCAGGAGCTACAGCTACTGAAGTCCATGCACTCTAGAGCCTGTGCTCTGCAACAGGAGAAGCTCAAGCACTGTATAGTCTCCTTGCTTAGCAACTAGAGAAATGCCCATGCAAGAATGAAGACTCAGCACACACAAGGAAAAAACAAACAAAATTAAACAAACAAACAAAATCCCTTCCCCAAACTCATCGATCCTCCTTAGTAAAGCAACCATCAGTATGTTCTGGCCACCACTTGGGCTCTCCACGTGGGTTGAGGTGCAGGGTAAGGGGATCAAACACTTTATACTCTTGATGTTTCCAGTGCCAGGAGTAATAAAGTCCTCCCGGTCTTCTCCCAGCATTCTGAAAAGAGTATCAGAGGAATGTATTATATCCATTTGTAACTAAGGCAAATTCAAGTCAGAGATTCTGATATTTTTGGTGATGGGAATAGGAGGCTGAAAGAGGCATGGGTTTCTGGACAAGAAGGGAGAAAGAGTCAATGGGTCTTGATTTGGGGATAAGAGAATATACCCTGGAATCTGGTAGCTAATACTTGGCCTGAGCACCTGGTGAAGGGACCAGAAGTAGGAGCTGCTCACTGGTCAGCCTGTACGTGATGCTGAGTTGGAAAAGGCAACATCAGAACAAGCCACTAAATCGGTGACTTGGTTACTGCTCACTTCCTCCAAGTACAATGGAGACTTTCCTAACAAAGGATCGGCAATTCCTAAGACCCCCTCCTCTGAAAGACAGTGTGTCTGGGGCTCCTGAGTCAAAGAACCCCCACATGTGAAATGACCAGTCTCAGTAGAGAGGACTTTGTCTTTGGATTCATGGTCAACCAAAAAAAAATCAAACATCAGAATGTTGTTCAGAGCAGCATGTGGTTGCACAAAACTGAAAATAAATGTAGGATCTTACAGACCTGGAGCCTCTCTTTCCATTCATGTCCGGAGTGTCTTGCTGCCCTCTACTCAACTTCAGCTGATTTAAGGGAAAAAAGCTGATTATCTTTGGGATCCAGGTCCACCATGCTGAGGACCTTAGAGAAACTGGGGAAAAGGCAGGAGCCATAATTGAGGTCTCTGTTGAATTCCACATGTCTGGTCTGATGAGGAGTGGGCATATAGGTGAAAAGCAGCACCAAAGACTTCAGGGCAGAACAATGGAGGCATCACAAGGTCTCAGAGAAAGGGACCTCTGGACCTGGATGTTCACTGAACACAGTCAAATTAAACCCTGGAGTCAAGGGAGGAACAAGGGCCTGCTGTCCTCTCTTGTGGACCCATCAGACCACCTCCCCACTCAACTTGTGCTCTCCAGCCTCCAGACCGTGATCAGTGTCATCCCTGGCACTTCTGGCTGCAGGGCACCTGGTCAACCTTCATGGGGGAAAGAGGACCCCAAAGCAACTGACAGTGTTTGGACAAGGCTCAGAGTGAAAAGGGAGGAAAATGGCCTTCAGCATCCTTTGCAATAATACACAGCTCCAAAGTGACCGTGAGAAAACCCACACTGAAGGATATTCTACAAAAGAGCATATCCACATTCACCAACAGAGTCAAGGACGTGGGAAACACAGCAAGACTGAGTGGCTGTCACAGACGTGAGGAGATTCAGGAGACATAAAAACTAAATATACTGCAGGTTCTCAGATTGGATCCTGGAACAGAAAAGGAACATAGGTAGAAAAAACGGTGAAATATGAATCAATGTGTTGCTTTAGTTAATAGTATAATACCAAGATTAATTTCTTATTTTTGATAAATGCTCTGCAATGACATGAACTGTTACTATTAAGGGGAATTTTAGGGAAGGACATATGGAGACCAATTTGCATCTCTTTTCTAATGTATCAAAATAATAATGAAACAGTAGGCTTTTTATAAGTGCCCAATACTTTAAAAGAATCTTAAACCAAAATTATAGAAAATTTATAAAAACAATCAACACGGCCATAATTTAGAACCAAAGGGATAGGATAAGTAGCTCAATAGGTTCTATGGCCTGGAAAATAGCTACAAGGAAAATAACCAGAAGGTAGCAGTTAAAATTGATGCATATTGAAAGGAGACAGTAAGATACACAGATACAATGAGAAAAGCTAACAGGGAATTTTCTGTAGCCCCAGAAGAACGAAAGATAGAATGTGAAGTAGCTGCAAGCTTTGGACAATTAATGGATGAGAGTTTTCAAAAATAAATGAATATTGATTCACGGATTCAGGAAGGCCTCTGAACCCTGGCACTGATTACATTTTTTAAAAATGGGAAATTTGTACTGAGAAACATAACAGAACTGTAGAGAGAGGAAAGGGGGGAGGAAGGAACAGCAGAGAGAGAGGATACGACCAGCAGCCAAGGCAAAGAGAGACGACCTGCAAAAACACAAAATAAGCCTTAGAACACATTGCACAACAGAACAGTCAGACTGGAGACGCACAGCTGAAAGGGATTAAGTAGCTCCCAACTTAGGATTCCGTACTCAACAAAGTGTCTTCTATGAAGGAAGGAAAAACTTAGTTTGGACCAAGGAGAAATGAGAGAATTTACCTCTAGCAGATGCATACTAGAGGGGAACCCTGAGGTGTTTTCCTGAAGTAGAAGGAACATAATCTGAGATTACATTTTAGAGATGCAGATAAGAATAGAGTGAACTGAAAATGAAAAAAAACTATGTTTGTAAATCTAACTGGATAAGAGCTGCAGAATATAATAATAATGCTTTATGAGTTTTGAAATATTACAAAGGATAAAATACAGAGCAACAATAAAACATGTAGAGCCAAAAACAAATACAATTAGAGCTGTAAGTTCTTTATACTCTGTGAAGAGAGCAGAAGTAAAAGTTTTGCTTCTGGTAAGTTTAGGAAGCATATTTTGATTTCTAGCAATAAAATAGCAAGTAAGTGCTTATATGGTAGTGTGTGTTTGTGCAGTGTTTGGACAGAGAGAAAAAAAGAAAGTGATGAACTATACTCATCAAGTGGAAAACTGTCAGAAAGAAATCCATTTAAATCAGTAAGTTTTACGCTGAATATATATGCATAAAACCTTGCAATTTTTGAGTGACTGCATTCAGACTGAATTAAATTAAACAAAAGTATATATGTTTACAAGAGACATCTGAAATATAAAGATGTGGATGTGGTGAACAAAATACTAGAGAAAGTGGTATCATAAAAACAATAAAAAAGAAAAGCCAAGAAAGTGACATTAACATATCTCCCGCATTGCAGGGGGATTCTTTACCAGCTCAGCTACCAAGAAAGCCCAGAGGTTATAAAGAAGGATACGGAATTTTAAAATGTTCATTTGCCAGGGAAACATAATAGTTCCTGATTCATATGCACCTAAAAAGCAACATCAGGCTTCCCTGGTGGCTCAGAGGTTAATGTGGGAGACCCGGGTTTGATCCCTGGGTTGGGAAGATCCCCTGGAGAAGGAAATGGCAACCCACTCCAGTACTCTTGCCTGGAAAATCCCATGGACGGAGGAGCCCGGTAGGCTGTAGTCCATGGGGTTGCTAAGAGTCGGGCTCGACTGAGCGACTTCACTTTCACTTTTCACTTTCATGCATTGGAGAAGGAAATGACAACCCACTCCAGTGTTCTTGCCTGGAGAACCCTAGGGACGGGGGAGCCTGGTGGGCTGCCTTCTATGGGGTCACACAGAGTCACACATGACTGAAGTGACTTAGCAGCAGCAACTGAACATACTAGGAAAAAGAGTGAAAAATTAAGTAAAAGTACAGGACTGTCCCCATCTAATATACTAACTTCTGGGCCAATAGAGGGTGTTTAAAATTAAATTTAAATGCATTAAATCTAAAATTATACTTTCTAAGCTACCATAGCCAAATTTCAAACTCCCCTTAGACATGGACTAAGGATTACCATACTAGACAATTTAGAACACAAAACTTGTACATCATCACAGAGATACTATTGGATAGTGCTTAGAAATTACTTGAAATGAGTGTTTCAAAATGTCTGACATGATGATATAATGAACACTACACTCAGCAACTTAGAATATGGATTCTTTTCAAGAAAATACTTTGCATTTTCAAAAATTGATGAGAAGATACCCATGACAAGCAAATTCACAACATTTAAATAACTAAGACTGTTGAGTTAGACAAGACTGTGGTCCATGTGATCAGTTTGGTTAGTTTTCAGTGCTTGTGGTTTTTATTCAGTCTGCTCTCTGATGGATGAGGATAAGAGGATTATGGAAGCTTCCTGATGGGAGGGACTGGTTGTGGGGAAAACTGGGTTTTGCTCTGGTGGGCAAGGCCATGCTCAGTAAATCTTTAATCCAATTTTCTGATAATGGATGGGGCTAGTTGGCCAAGGATCCCACATGCCGCAACTAAAACCTCTGCAGCCAAATAAACAGTAATTTATAAAAAATAATGAAAACTGAGTTCCAATGAGCTAAATATCCATGTAAAAAAAGGTATCAAAAGAAAACTCCAAAACATAAAAAAAAAAAGATGATGCAAGTATAAATCTATGAAATAGAAAGTAAGTACGCAGTTGAAAATATTGAGACAAAAATATGTCCTTCAAAGTAATAACCACCATTGGTAAATTTCTGAGGAAGACAAAGAAAACAAAAGAGAAAGCACAAAATAACTTCAGTTCAGTTCGGTTCAGTCGCTCAGTCTTCTTCGACTCTTTGCAACCCCATGAATGGCGGCACACCAGGCCTCTCTGTCCATCACCAACTCCCAGAGTTCACTCAAACTCATATCCATCGAGTCAGTGATGCCATACAACCATCTTATCCTCTGTTATCCCCTTCTCCTCCTGACCCCAATCCCTCCCAGCATCAGGGGTCTTTTCCAATGAGTCAACTCTTCGCATGAAGTGGCCAAAGTTTCAGCTTTAGCATCAGTCCTTCCAATGAACACCCAGGACCGATCTCCTTTAGAATGCACTGGTTGGACCTCCTTGCAGTCCAAGGGACTCTCAAGACTATTTTCCAACACCACAGTTCAAAAGCATAAATTCTTCGATGCTCAGCTTTCTTCACAGTCCAACTCTCACATCCATACATGACTACTGGAAAAACCACAGCCTTGACTAGACGGAACTTGTTGGCAAAGTAATGTCTCTGCTTTTGAATATGCTATCTAGGTTGGTCATAACTTTCCTTCCAAGGAGTAAGCTTCTTTTAATTTCATGGCTGCAATCACCATCTGCTGTGAGTATGGAACCCAGAAAAATAATGTCTGACACTGTTTCCACTGTTTCCCCATCTATTTCCCATGAAGGGATGGGACCAGATGCATGATCTTGGTTTTCTGAATGTTGAGTTTTAAGCCAACTTTTTCACTCTCCTCTTTCACTTTCATCAAGAGGCTTTTTAGTTCCTCTTCACTTTCTGCCATAAGGGTGGTGTCATCTGCATATCTGAGGTTATTGATATTTCTCCAGGCAATCTTGATTCCAGCTTGTGCGTCTTCCTGTCCAGTGTTTCTCATGATGTACTCTGCATATAAGTTAAATAAGCAGGGTGACAATATACAGCCTCGAAGCACTTCTTTTCCTATTTGGAACCAGTCTGTTTTTCCATGTCCAGTTCTAACTGTTGCTTCCCGACGTGCATATAGGTTTCTCAAGAGGCAGGTCAGGTGGTCTGGGATTCCCATCTCTTGAAGAATTTTCCACAGTTTATTGTGATCCACACAGTCAAAGGTTTTGCCATAGTCAATAAAGCAGAAATAGATGTTTTTTCTGGAACTCTCTTGCTTTTTCAATGATCCAGCGGATGTTGGCAATTTGATTTCTGGTTCCTCTGCCTTTTTTAAAACCAGCTGGAACATCTAGAAGTTCACGGTTCACATATTGCTGAAGCCTGGCTGTTGTTTTCCTCTATTTTGAGCATTACTTTACTAGTGTGTGAGATGAGTGCAATTGTGCAGTAGTTTGAGCATTCTTTGATGTTGCCTTTCTTCAGGATTGGAATGAAAACTGACCTTTTCCAGTCCTGTGGCCACTGCTGAGTTTTCCAAATTGGCTGGCATATTGAGTGCAGCACTTTCACAGCATCATCTTTCAGGATTTGGAATAGCTCAACTGGAATTCCATCACCTCTACTAGCTTTGTTCATAGTGATGCTTTCTAAGGCCCACTTGACTTCACATTCCAGGATGTCTGGATCTAGGTCAGTGATCACACTATCGTGATTATCTGGGTCATGAAGATCTTTTTTGTACAGTTTTTCTGTGTATTCTTGCCACCTCTTCTTAATATCTACTGCTTCTGTTAGGTCCATATCCTTCTGTACTTTATTGAGCCCATCTTTTCATGAAATGTTCCCTTGGTATCTCTAATTTTCTTGAAGAGATCTCTAATCTTTCCCATTCTGTTGTTTTCCTCTATTTCTTTGCTTTGATCTCTGAGGAAGGCTTTCTTATCTCTCCATGCTATTCTTTAGACCTTTGCATTCAGATGCTTATATCTTTTCTTCTCTTCCTTTGCTTTTCACTTCTCTTCTTTTCACAGCTATTTGTAAGGCCTCCCCAGACAGCCATTTTGCTTTTTTGCATTTCTTTTCCATGGGGATGGTCTTGATCCCTGTCTCCTGTACAATGTCACGAACTTCCATCCATAGTTCATCAGGCACTCTGTCTATCAGATCTAGCCCCTTAAATCTATTTCTCACTTCCACTATATAATCATAAGGGATTTGATTTAGGTCATACCTGAATGGTCTAGCGATTTTTCCTACTTTCTTCAATTTCAGTCTGAATTTGCAAAGGAGTTCATTATCTGAGCCACAGTCAGCTCCTGGTCTTGTTTTTGCTGACTGTATAGAGCTTCTACATCTTTGGCTGCAAAGAATATAATCAGTCTGATTTTGGTGTTGACCTTCTGGTGATGTCCATGTGTAGAGCCTTTTCTTGTGTCGTTGGAAGAGGGTGTTTGCTATGACCAGTGCGTTCTCTTGGCGAAACTCTTATTAGCCTTTGACCTGCTTCATTCTGTACTCCAAGGCCCAATTTGCCTGTTACTTCAGGTGTTTCTTGACTTCCTATTTTTGCATTCCAGTCCCTTATAATGAAAAGGACATCTTTTTGGGGTGTTAGTTCTAAAAGGTCTTGTAGGTCATTGAACTGTTCAACTTCAGCTTTATCAGCGTTACTGGTTGGGGTATAGACTTGGATTTCCATGATATTGAATGGTTTGCCTTGGAAACAAACAGAGATCATTCTGTCGTTTTTGTGATTGCATCCAAGTACTGCATTTCGGACTCTTTTGTTGACCATGATGGCTATTCCATTTCTTCTAAGGGATTCCTGCCCACATTAGTAGATATAATGATTATCTGAGTTAAATTCACCCATGCCAGTCCATTTTAATTCGCTGATTCCTAGACTGTGACATCCACTCTTGCCATCCACTGTTTGACCACTTCCAATCTGCCTTGATTCATGGACCTGACATTCCAGGTTCATATGCAATATTGCTCTTTACAACATTGGACCTTGCTTCTATCACCAGTCACATCCACAGTTGGGTATTGTTTTTGCTTTGGCTCCATCCCTTCATTCTTTCTGGAGTTATTTCTCCACTGATCTCCAGTAGCATACTGGGCACCTACCTGCCTAGGTCCAGCCCCAGCTGATCCAGGGTATTTGAAGGGGAGATGGCTTCGGTGATCAGGAAACAATAGCTTTAATTAAATATTAATTAGAGATATAAAGAATAATAGAATAAGGACAGCTCAGTAGGAAAATTCAGTGGAGAAAAGAGGCTGAGTAGCTTGGTTTATGCGGGAAACCAATAAAACTTCAAGACAAGAAGCTTGCACCACTTACGTAGGCCACAGGCGTCCTTCCATTCTCCCAAAGGAGAAGAGACACTGAGGCCTCCCTGGTCAGATCTTAGAAGCCCAGGCAAAGTTAGTAAACTTGGCAGGCTCCGGGCTCCAGCTAGAGACTCAGCCAGAGTTTGAGAGAGAGAGAAACATGGGGAAACCAGTATTTCGAGGAACTGATCCCAATTCTTTATTTTCCAGGGTCTGTTTTTATACACTGAGGTGTTATACAAAAGTCACACGGGGTCAGCAGTCCTGACTTTTTTTTTTTTACAGTCAGGTGCTTCATACAGATGCATACAGAGGTCTTAGGGGTGTTATATCATCTTCTGGCCAGGGGGCCTGCTGACAATTTATGACTCTCTCCTTGTGACAGCGGTCAGTCAACACTTATTTCTCCAGGGGTGATTATTCTTAAAACAGATGCCACCCAAATAAAGTTACGTTCCTATAGGGTGAGGGTGTAGTGGGTTTTAATTAAGGAAAGAATTTACTTAGCCTAAGGTCTAACGTGATTTATATCAAAGGTTAATATTTATTCTATATATTCATTAATGTGTGTAAGGGCAGGGGATGTGGAGACTTAGCAGCGAACATTGGCTCAACAAATGAAAAACCCTTCACCAATACAATTTCTAATAAGCCCATTATACTTTTACTAATAGTTTTCTGACTTCTCTAAAGAACCTGTTTTTAGAAGGTTTAAAGCATCTCGTGCCTCTCATGGTTGGGAGGCTATGAGCAATCACATGTGGCCGGACAAGCCTGTCAGGCAGGCTAGAGAACCTTCAGAGGAGTTTGTAGGTTAAAACACTCCTGTCACGCCCAGCAATTATTATTAACTGGAGCTCTAAGTTAACTCCTTCTCCGAAAGAGGTGGTGGGGGACAGCCCCCGTAAAGTCAGAGGTGTAGATGAGAGCACAAAGTAGTAAAGTAGGCAGGTTCTGGTTATGGGGGTAGATGCTCGAGATTTTCCAGGGGGACTCCTGGGGCTCGATCCCACCTTTACATATGTCGAGCCTCCTTCCTCATGACCTTTGCCATGGGCGGAGTGCCTCACGCTGGCCCCCAACACCTACTGACCTGGGAAGTTCCTCTTTCAGTATCCTATCATTTTGCCTTTTCATTCTGTTCATGGGGTTCTCAAGGTAAGAATACTGAAGTGGTTTGCCATTCCCTTCTCCAGTGGACCACATTCTGTCAGACCTCTCCACCATGACCCATCTGTCTTGTGTAGCCCCACAGGGCATGGCTTAGTTTCATTGAGTTTGACAAGGCTGTGGTCTGTGTCATCAGATTGACTAGTTTTCTATAATTATGGTTTCAGTGTGTCTGCCCTCTGATGCCCTCTCACAACACCTACCATCTTACTTGGGTTTCTCTTACCTCGGATGAGGGGTATCTCTTCACAGCTGCTCCAGCAAAGTGCAGCCACTGCTCCTTACCTTGGATGAGGGGTATCTCCTCACGGCCACCCCTCCTGACCTTGAATGTGGAGTAGCTCCTCTCAGCCCTCCTGTGCTCACACAGCCACCACTCCTTGGACGTGGGGTTGCTCCTCTGGGCTGCCTCCCCTGACTTTGGGTGTGGGGTTGTTCCTCTCGGCAAAATAACTTACATGACATATAAAATGTAGGACATCATCACAGAAGTTTCCAGGTAAGTACAGCTTCACAGTGAAAAGCATGAATAAATTAGGTAAACTGGAAAAGTATTTGAAAAATATACAACTCATAAAGTCAAATAAACAAGACACAGAAAATCTAAATAGACATGCAATTATTTAAGGAAATGAAACATGAATTAATATTAACTTTCTCATATCCAGATAGTTTCACTGAGAAATTCTACTAAATACATAAAGCAGAAATAACCAAATGTTCCAATTTCTTCTGGAAACCAAAAAATGAGGAATCAATGCTAATTTTTAAAAGGTCAGAATAACCATTATTCCAAACTTAATAAGGACATTAAACTTACAGAAAATTAAAGGCCAAACTCACTCATGAATACGATTTTTAAAAATGAAGAGAAAATACAACAGATGAATTCCAGAAATATATACGTGGAATAATACATTATGGCAAGTTGCTTTATTCTCAACAATTCAAGGGTAGTTTAACCTTCAAAAATTCTATCAACTGAGTTTTTCTTATCACCAGAGTAAAAGATAAGGGCCATATGATCATCATAATATATGAATATATATATATATATATATATATATCTGATGTAATATTTTAACAGACTGGGGAAAAATTGAAGCTTTATTAGTTTCATTTTAAAAAATCTAAAATCAATAATACAAATGTAACAATAATGAGATGCCGAAAGTGTTCTTTGTGAGGTAATTGACACGGCAGGTATACTTAATATCACAGTGAGATCAATTTTGTCCTGATCAGTGAACTAAGACTAAACTATTCACCGACAATATAATTTGTTTTTGTTGTTCAGTTGCTAAGTTGTGGCTGTCTCTTTGTGACCCCATGGACTGCAGCTTGCCAGGCCTCCCTGTCCCTCACTATCTCCGAAGAGATTACCTAAACTCATGTCCATTGAGTTGGTGATGCTCTCTAGTCATCTTATCCTCTACTACCCTCTTCTTCTTTTGTAGCAATCTTTCCCAGCATCAGGGTCTCTTCCAATCAGTTGACTGTTTACATTGAGTGGCCAAAGTATTGGAGCTTAAGCTACAGTATCAGTCCTTCCAATGATTATTCAGGGTTGGTTTCCTTTAGGATTGACTGGTTTGATCTCCTTGCTGTTCAAGGGACTCTTAAGAGTCTTCCTCAGCACCATGATTCAAAGGCATCAATTCAAACAGTATAATTTCCTACCTCTCAAATCCCAAACCAACTAAAGGAAATTATTAGAATTAATAAGTAGTTTTAGCAGTTTTTTAGAAACTCATTAATATCTGAAAAACACTTCCATTTCTATATGGAAACACTAAAGAGTTAGTAAATACAAGATTTTCAAGAGATTCCACTTATATGATCAACAAAATACAAATGGCTAGGAATAGGTTTAATAAAGTTCACGTGGCATTTCTACTCAGAAGTATTAGTCCTTGACAACAATTGCTGACACCCTAAATAAGAGACAGAAGATGCCAAGTTCATGGAAGGGAGATGATTTTTTAAACACATCAATTCTGCTAATATATTATGTAAATTAAACTAAACTCCAATTGGTATTTTGATGAGCCCTGACAAGCTACTTCTAAAATGCATATGGAGTTCAAAGAAAATCCTAAAGGAGATTAAACTGGAAGAACTTTCTCTACCAAGTATGAATATTTATTATAATACTATGATAATTAGGAGAGTATGGTACTTGTGCGAAGACAGACAAATGAACCAATAGGACAGAGATTCAGATATGGTCCCGCATATTGATTGATTGCAAGTATGCACTGCAAAGCAGTGAAAAGGAGCAAACTTTTAAGTATATGGGAGAACTCATTACCTATTTCGAAAAATAAGCTAAAAAGTGTTTTGTTTTATTTTCCTTTTACACTATATTAAAAAATCTAGTCCAGTGAGTTGTAGTTCTAAATTTGGTATAATAAGCTCCTGATGTCAGGGAAAACGAGATTTGTCAAATGAGACAGAAACAAAACATTCTAATTGAAAAGATAGATCAACTTCACCAACTTTACCATGAAGAAATTTTGGTCACTGAGAGACACCATTTAGGGAGCTCAGCTGGGTGCTCTGTGATGACCTACAACGGTGGGTTGGAAAGATGGGAGGGAGGCTTAAGAGGAAGCAGATATATATATACATATATATATATATACATGTATATATATACATGTAGCTGATTCACTTGGTTGTACAGCAGAAACTAACACAACATTGTAAAGCAATTAGACTCCAATTAAAAGCTAAATAATAGAATGTGAGAAAAATGAAAAATCACACAGTGAAAGAAGGTATTATAAACAGCTGGCAAGCTGCTCATATTCAGAATATAGAAAGAACCCCTAATTATCAATAAGACGACAGATAAATCAAAACAAGTGTACAAGCAATTCCAACAGGCACTTCGGAAAAGAGGCAATCCCATTGGTCAATATGCATTCAAGAAGCTGTTCAACCACAATAGTCGTGAGGGAAACTCAAATGAAAACCTCAGTGAGGCATTGCTACATGCCTGTCAGAATGTTTGGGTGTGTGTGTGCGCTCAGTCGTGTCCAACTCTTTGTGACCCCGTGGACTGTAGCCCACCAGGCTCTCTGTCCCTGGAATTCTCCAGCAAGAATACTGGAGTGGGTAGCCATTCCCTTCTCCAAGGGATCTTCCTGATCCAGGGATCTAACCTTAGTCTCCTGCTCTGTAGGTTCTTTACCAACTGAGCCACTAGCCCACATCTATAGATACGAATATAGGTATATAATAAAGTCAATAGATTACATCTATACATGTCTTGAATATAAATTATTGTACTTCATGTATATGTATATATGTACTCATTGTTTTCTTTAGTATTTAAAATTAAATTTCTCGTAGTAATTGTTAATCAAAGATCATGCACAGAAGTAGTTGGGGGTTTGTATTTTCGAGTACAACATGAACTGATTTTCCCAAATATATGTAAGTGAAAGTTGCTCAGTCATGTCCAACTCTTTTGTGATCCCATGGACTGAAGCTTGCCCGACTCCTTTGTCCATGGGATTCTCCAGGCCAGAATGCTGAAGTGGGTAGCCATCCCCTTCTCCAGATCTTCCCAACCCAGAGATCGAACCCAGGTATCACACATTGCAGGTGGATTCTTTACCAGCTGAGCCACCAGGGAAGCCTGTAAAGGGCTTAATATGCAAAGGTCATATATATATCAAAAGTTCGTAACAATTTAATTGGAGTTAGGAGAACAATTCGAAACTGCTTGAATTCCTTGTTTGTGTCTCACTGAACCCTAAATGCATGAGCTCATAAAAACCTCTATGAATCACCATGGCTGCTTCCAGAATCTTGTGTGAATCAAGGTCACACACTGCCTTTACTGGGGAGGTCTAGGAAGATGTGTGCACACGTCAGTCACGTTGAGCCCAGTGGGAGCTGGACCGCAATCATATTCAGTGGTTCCCCAGGAGTCCCCAAAGAAGGCTCCCTGAAAATACTCACAGAAATCCACCCTAAAGCTTAATCTAGCACTTTAAAAACCCAATGCCCTTAACACTTTTTGTCTCTCTCCATTCACATGTTTCACTGAAAATATAAAACACTAAGCTTAGGCATTGATGAGGAAACACAATTCTCTTTCTTACCCATTAAAATAATTGCTAACAACTCAACAATGTAGACTTACACAATATTTGTATACTTCTTAGCAACCAGGAGGAAAAGAAAGGGTTGATCTTACTCTCTTTGAATTTTTCTAGCAGATTTTGACCTTCCATATATTACTTCCTTGGTGACTTAAATGGTTAAGAATTTTCCTGAAACACAGGGGACCTGGTTTTGATCCCTGGATTAGGAAGATCCCCTGGAGAAAGGAATGTCATTCCACTCCAGTATTCTTATTGGACAATCCCATGGACGGGGGAGCCTGGCAGGAGTCAAACACGACTGAGTAACTTTCACTTTTTCATATTGCCCTTCATCAGTGTAAACAAGAATAATTATTTTCAAACAAAGTCTATCTCCATTAAAGTTCTCACTCTACTTGGGAGAAGGCAAGACATAGATTTTTTTTTTTTCAAGCTCCAAACTATTTCAAGTGAATGGAAATTAAATTTGAAGTAATTTAGATATTGCATGTTTATTTGTAGCTTACCATGTTCCAGCTGCTTACACAAATTCGTGTGGCTCATCATGGAAAAAAAAAAATGAGCAAATTTAGACCCAAAAAAATAAACTTACGAGATTAAGTTGAAGATGGGGAAAAGTTAGACATTAAGTGCTAGATGTGGGTTTGTTAGGTATAGGCTGAAATCTCGACTCTCTACTTCCTACAGATTGAAGCTAAAGGGAAACATACATACATGACTCATAATATCCAATGGGAGCAGAACAACAGTTTGTTCTGGAGAACAAAAGCTACTGCTGTTCTTTTTTTTTTTTTCTTTTTCCTTTTTTCATGTAAGCAATTTTCCCCATGCCTTTCCCTGGTGGCTCAGATGGTAAAGAATCTGCCTTCAATGTGGGAGACCTGGGATCAATCCCTGAGTCAGGAAGACCCCATGGAGAAAAGAACGGCAACCCACTCCAGTATTCTTGCCTGGAGGATCCCATGGACCAAGGTACAGTCCACGGGGTCTCAAAGTGTTGGACAGCACTGAACAATTAACATTTTCTTCAGAAAATAAAACAAAGATGTAGATATGAGTGTAGAGGTGGGTACGTGTATACATACAACGTAGCAGGTATCCACAAAAATATTAGTCGTAGAAACAATGTAAGTGGGAATGCAAAATGATGCAGCAGATATGCAAACTAGTATGGCAATTCCTCAAAAAAGTTAACATGGAATCACTGTAGGAGCCAGCAATTCCACTTCTGGATACAGATCCAAAATAATTTTAGATAAGGACTCATCACAGCTATACTCACAAGAACCAAAAGGTGGAGGCAACCTAAGTGTCTGTCAACAGATAAATGGACAGAATATATGTTTTATGCACACAATGGAATATATTTCAGCCCTCAAAAGGAAGGTGACTCTGACACATGTTATATAATGGATGAATGCTGAAGGCATTATGCTAAGGGAAATAAGCCAGACATAAGAGTTCACATACTGTATGACTCCTTTTACCTGATATACCTAAAAGAGTCAAATTCATAGAGATAGAAAGTAGACCAGTAGAACGGTGATCGCCAGGCACTGGGAGCCCGGTGTGTGTGCTCAGTGGCTTCAGCTGTGTCTGAGTTCAGTCATGTTGTGACCCCATGGACCGTAGCCCGCCAGGCTCCTCTGTCCATGGGGTTCTCCAGGCAAGAAGACTGGAGTGGATTGCCATGCCCTCCTCCAGGGATCTTCCCCACCCAGGGATCAAACTCAAGTGTCTTATGTCTCCTGCCTTGGCAGGTGGGTTCCTTACTACTAGTGCCTCCTGGGAAGCCCCATGATATGTATATTTTACTAAAATAAAAGAAACAATTAATTTTGCAATGCTGTTTCTTATAACATCCCTAAGGTTGAAACAAATGGTATAATGTTCAAAATGCCACTCACTGGAAATATCTCTATGAAGACTAACATAATGTGATCTACCTATTATTATAATAAAGTGGTAAAATTTAGTATAAATAAATTATAATAAAGTGGTAAAATTTAGGTATTAGTTGTTTTCAAGATTGTAGGTGAATGTGTGTCTAAGTGTGTTTATTGCTTATTGAAGTAGTTAATTAAAGAATGAGTGTCTGGGCTCCATTGTGTCGGGGCAGAGGCACCTCAGAGACACACCATAATACTGTGGAAAAACTGAAAGATTGATTCATTTTTCTAGGTGTCATGGTTGCATTGTCCTGAAGCTTTTAGCATCAAAAATATCAATAAAGAGTCCAAGTTGCCTCTTTAGTAAGTTAGCAGAAATGACATCCTTGGACCATCATGTACCAACTGTCATACAAAAAATAACTTTGAAGTGTAGGGGTATCAGGTTTCTAGCTGAATCACAAAGCCGAGACCCCTTTTAATTTAATGGAAAAGCTTTCCATGAAGAAACTGAAAGATAAGGGCACACTCACGATCTATACAACTCTTTGATTTGAGCAAAGGGAAGACATTTTTCTCTCCAAAGCTCTAAAAGTTGGATCACCTGAAATACATAGAGATGGCTTCAAAGCTGTAGCAGCATCTTTTAAGTAACAGTCCGCCATAACAAAGTGAAAGAAACAAACACAGAAGAAACTTCATATGTAACCTCTCTTGTTCCCCAAATAGAGGAAAACCAAAGCTACATTTCAAGACTGATTGGTAACTTGAGCCACTTCCTTATGTGTGTGCTTTGATGTATGCTATGGATCACAAGAATTGTCCAAAAGATTAGGTAAAATGTTTTCCCCCAGCAAACAGAATGTAATTCCTCCCCTAAGTCACAATAGAACCTAAAAGGTTCTGTGATTCTAGAACACCAATTTCTCCTAACCCCTTTTCTTGGGACCCTGTGTCATTTGCCATATGGTAAACCCCATTGTCTTGATAAGGCTAATATATTGCATGATTTTCAATAACTCTTCAATGTAAATTGTATATTAGAATAATCTTATTTCTTTGTTAGTTCTCTCTTGATCCCAGAATAGATTTTAGGAACCTGTAGGATTATTCCTACAAATTGCTGCCTACTCACCCCTCGAGATGTATATGTACGTGATTCATATAACCAGTAGTTATAGTTGACAGGGGAACTCAATTTTCCATCCATATCTAGACCCCAATCTGTGGCACCTGCCATGGGAGGCAAATACTTTTGGTCTGTTAGGCATGACCTACTCATTAGACATACTGGTATCCAAACACTTGCTTCTAGACTTGCGGAAACATTCGTAAGTAATACAGAGGCATTACCTTCAAAGCACAGGAGCCAGTGAAGGGGGTCTGAGCTTGGAATGTCTCATACACTTGATAACAGTTTCTTTCCTTTATACAAGCTTGCCATCACATGAGCTGTCTCTTTTAATATAAAAGTCTTCCAGTTATGAATGCCTTGGCTCTGATAAATGTATGCTATGGGGTTACTCCCCTACCTGTTCATCCAGGGTGTGGTGTTTTATTTATGCAATTCAGAATAGGGCTGTGGAATGAAAAGTATGCCTTAATACTGGATAATAGTATTATTTCACACAAGCAGCATCAATACTGATTAGTCACAGTGTCTTAAAAGCAAGGTCAATATCTGTATTGGTGTAAATAAACTCTCTTTATTGGTGCATCAGAGTGCCACTCCCATCCACTAAAGCTTTGGTTATAATTACTGCTTCCAATGTAGGTCGAGTTTCCCACATTGCCACACTTCCTATTCTAGGATGCAAGCTGATTAGCTGAAATAATTTTCCAAATCTTATTACAGCCAAATAATATTTCTTTTTGAACACCATATGATCAGCTACATTCTTCTGCTCTCTTTTGATATACTAGCACTGGAGTCATAGGTTTATGAAGAAGAAAAAGCAAGGGAAATCTTCCCTAAGATTTTATATCCATGTTACCAGGTGAAGTTAGGCCCAGATATCTGCTGTCTTAGTTTGTGTACCTAATGTGCTGCTGCTGCTGCTAAGTTGCTTCAGTCATGTCCGACTCCGTGCGACCCCATAGACGGCAGCCCACCAGACTCCCCCATCCCTGGGATTCTCCAGGCAAGAACACTGGAGTGGGTTGCCATTTCCTTCTCCAATGCATAAAAGTGAAAAGTGAAAGTGAAGTCGCTCAGTCGTTCGACTCTTAGCGAGCCCATGGACTGCAGCCCACCAGGCTCTTCCGTCCACGGGATTTTCCAGGCAAGAGTACTGGAGTGGGGTGCCACTGCCTTCTCCGACATAATGTGCTAGGTAATAGCTATTCAGAATTCAGGACCTCTAGAATCCCAAAGGGAGATGATTTGATCACCTCTTCTGACTGGACTGCAAACACTCCCTAGTGTTTTTGTTGTTCAGTCACTAAGTCGTGTCCGACTCTTTGCAACCCCATGGACTGCAACATTCCTTTTCCTCCACTACTCCTAGAGTTTGCTCAAAATCCTGTCCATTGAGTCAGTGGTCATTCTCTGCCTTTCCCTTCTCCTCCTGCCCTCAACCTTTCCCAGCATCAGAGTCTTTTCCAATGGGTTGGTGTTTCTTTGCATCAGGTGGCCAAAGTATTGGAGCTTCAGCATCAGTCCTTCCAATGAATAACCAGGTTTGATTCCCTTTAGGGTGGACTGGTTTGATCTCTTTGCAGTCCAAGGGACTCTCAAGAGTCTTCTCCAGCACCACAGTTCAAAAGCATCAATTCTTTGGCACTCAGCCTTCTTTATGGTCTGAATCTCACATCTGTACCTGACTATTAGAAAAACCATAGCACTAACTATACAGAGCTTTGTCAGCAAAGTGATGTCTTTCCCCAATGTCAATCCTTTAATGAGCCATTCAAGTTCCCATTGTCCTCAGATGAGGGGATGCTGTTCCTCCTTTCTTCCTTGTGGTTTTCTAAGACTTGGTTCTGG
This sequence comes from Bos javanicus, assembly GCF_032452875.1. Lineage (NCBI taxonomy): Eukaryota > Metazoa > Chordata > Mammalia > Artiodactyla > Bovidae > Bos > Bos javanicus. The sequence continues at coordinate 81,120,269 of NC_083879.1, forward strand.
AGAGCTGGGATGAAATAGTGTTTGTGTGACTGATCTTGATTGGTGCAAGGAGCTCAGTTAGTGGGGAAGTAAGATCAGAAAGAGAAGAAAGCCTCCCTTGAGCCAGCCCAGTCTCATCTTGTCTCATCAGTATCTGGATAATTCAGGGCAACATACAGTCAGCTAGACCCACATGTGTCTTGATGTGAACTTATCTCAATGCACAAACATAAACCTGTTCTTTCACATATGCATTCAGTGTCCCTGGGGCCGATCCCTATTATCTCTCCTTCTTGGAGATTCTGACCTCTTCCCATTATCCCAACTCTAGTGGACTGCAGGTATATTTACCAGTATCCCAGTACTTTTATCGATGGGCTTGGAGGCAGATGGAGCTTTGCTAAACGCTAACTGCACTCCCCTTGAAATTCTTGTCTCCCTAGTTAGGCAGTATGTCACCATGATCTATTCCTGCCTAATATTTGGCTGCTGCTATACCCTTCCTGGGCTTCTCTTGTGGCTCAGATGGTCACGAATCTGCCTGCAATGCAGGAGACCCAGGTTTGATCCCTGGGTCTGGGAGATTCCCTGGAGAAGGAAATGGCAAATCACACCAGTATTCTTGCCTGGGAAATCCCATGAACATAGGAGCCTGGCGGGCTACAGTCTATGGGGTCACAAAGAGTCAGACACAACTGAGCGACTAGCACTTTCAGGTTCTTTTCACCGCCCTCCCCATTCTGTTTCAAGCTTTGCCTCCTACCAATGCCTACAGATGCACCATTGGCATTGTCGCCCCAGTCTCTGCCTTACCCAGTTATTTAACTGCTTGTGATTGACGCATGAGCCAGGATTGCTGTCTGAATTCCAGGAATCAGATTTCAAACTTTGCTTCAGACTTTAAAGCTTTTCAATTAACTCAAAAGATTTCTGTTAGGGGTTGAATTATGCCCCTCTCCCATCGAATTCATTCTCTTAAGTTCTAACCTCCAGCACTTCCCAATGCGACCTTATTTGGAAACCAAGTCGTTGCAATGCAATTATCCGAGGCCACACTGAAGTAGAGCGGGCCTTTAATCCAATATGACTGGTGTCCCTATAAAAAGAGGACATTTCAAGTCATCCATGCGCTTGGAAGGATTGCCAAGTGAGGGAGATGTCAGAAATTGCTGTGATACAGCCCCAACCCAGGGAAACAAAGATTGCCAGTGAACCACGAGAAAAAGCAGAGAACAACCCCCGCCCTACCCCTCAGCCGCCAGGAGGGAAAAACCCTTCCAATATTTGGGTCTTGGACTTCTAGGCTACAAAATTGAGACAACAAAGTTTTATTGTTTAAGCTCCTCAGTTTGTGGTACTTTGTTAAGTCAACTCCGGCAAAGTAATACAATCTCCATGTGTTGTCATCTCTGCTATGTGATTTTTCACATGGCATGCTTGTCTATGGCTGATCACATTCTCACAAACATATAATAGTCTGTACCCAAATCTAATTTATACTGCTTATATTCCTCCTTTTATTAAGCTATTATGTTCTCCAAGACTGTTATCACTGCATGACCTACTACTATTCTTTAATATTTGCCTACAGAAGAAAAAATTCACATTTCAAGGTAAAATTGAAGCGACAATATTTGGGCTTCTCTGATAAATGTTTACCTGTTTTATAAACAAAAAAAAAGATGGGGTACGGATGTATTAAATCTTTTTGGAGAAGATTTATGAAACCTGCAAATTTTGTTTATTGCTGAAATAATGCAAAACACTATGCTTAACAGTTAGACTTTGCCATGCTTTTTACTCATGATGGATTTATATTTTTAAGTTCTTGACGTGATCTAAATTTCTTTTAGGGAAAAATATAAACTTCAGGTTGATTCCGATAATATGTATGCTCCTTAAATTGTCCAGCTTTTTCTTTTTTTCTGACTAGTAATGTTATCCACTTTGCAAAGTATTCTGTAATGTGAGGTAACTAATTTCTCTATGGTCAAAAAAGCAGTTAGTTGGGAGCTCACTGGCACTCCAGTGGTTAGAACTCAGTGCTTTTGCTGCCGAGGGCCTAAAGGATTGAATCCCAACCAGAGTTTGCTCAGACTCATGTCTTTTGAGTCAGTGATGCCATTCAACCATCTCATCCTCTGTGGCCTCCTTCTCCTACTGCCCTAAATCTTTCCCAGCATCCGGATCTTTTCCAATGAGTTGGCTATTTGAATCAGATGGCAAAAGTATTGGAGCTTCACTGGTAGGCAACTACTTTTCACTGTGCTTCCTGGACGCTTCATAAATATATATACATATATAAGAATACATATTTACAGAGATATACATATGTATCCTATAAAATTATTGTTAGCAGTGATATCCCTCTGCTAATTAAGAAAAGTTCTTAAAAATATTGAATATCATATGGTTTCTCCAACCAATATTATTTAGTTAAAAAAAACTTGCTTTTTAAAAAAATTTAACTTTCTTCTTAAAGAATCTCACTGTCATAACCAATGTGAACCCACACAAACAGTCTTAAGGTTTTAACTTTGCATAATTATACTGTCGAGTTCCACATGGCTTAATTGCAATTATGACATGTTCTAGAAATACTTAAAATGGTTTGTGTAGCCAAACAATTTACATTGGAATTTTTTTCCAGAAGCAGATATGTTTAATTCATTTATCAAAACAGTTCAGTTAAGTTTTTTTTCTCCACAACAATTTTTTGTTAAAATTTTATTTAGAAAGTTTCCTAGAAAAATAATGTTTCCAGTGAAACATACTTACTTAGCATGAAGAATTTAAGTCATGTTAAACATGATAGATCAAATTGCCAACATCCATTGGATCATAGAAAAGAAAGAATTCCAGAAAAAACATCTACTTCTACTTCAGTGACTATGCTAAAGGCTTTGACTTTGTGTGAATCACAACAAACTGTGGAAAATTCTTCAAGGGATGGGAATACCAGACCACCTTACCTGCCTCCTGAGAAATCTATATACAGGTCAAGAAGCAACAGTTAAAACCGGACATGGAACAATGCACTGGTTCCAAATTGGGAAAAGAGTATGTCAAGGTTGTATATTGTCACCCTCCTTATTTAACTTTCAGGCAGAGTACATCATGCAAAATGCCAGGCTGGAAGAAGCTCAAGCTGGAATAAAGAATGCCAGGAGAAATATCAATAAACTGAGATAGGCAGATGACATCACCCTTATGGCAGAAAGCGAAGGGGAACTAAAAAGCCCCTTGATGAAAGTGAATGAGGAGAGTAAAAATGCTGGTTTAAAACTCAACATTCAAAAAACTAAGATCACAGCATCTGTTCCCATCACTTCATGGCAAATAGATGAGGACACAATGGAAAAAATGACAGACTTAATTTTGGGGGGCTCCAAAATCACTTCAGATTGTGACTGAAGCCATGAAATTAAAAGACGCTTGCTCCTTGGAAGAAAAGCTGTGACCAACCTAGACAGCATAATAAAGAGCAGAGACATTACTTTGCCAAAGAAGTCAAAGCTATGGTTTTTCCAGTAGTCATGTATGAATGTGAGAGTTGGACCATAAAGAAAGCTGAGTGCTGAAGAATTGATGCTTCTGAACTGGGTGTTGGAGAAGACTCTTGAGAGTTCCTTTGATTGCAAGGAGATCAAACCAGTCCATCCTAAAGGAAATCAGTCCTGAATATTCATTGGAAGGGCTAATGGTGAAGCTGAAGCTCCAATACTTTGTCTACCCGATGCAAAGATCTGACTCATTGGAAAATACCCTAATGCTGGGAAAGATTTAAGGCAGGAGGAGAAGGGGACAACAGAGGATGAGATGGTTGGATGGCATCACTGACTCGATGGATGTGAGGTTGAGCAAGCTCCAGGAGTTTGTGATGGACAGGGAGGCCTGGCGTGCTGCAGTCCATCAGGTGGAAGACTTGGACTGAACTGAAACGCGGTAGAAGATAAAGAAAGAAAACAAAAACTTCCTAATGTCTCCATCAGAATTATAGAGGTTGACATTAGTTGCACATGATTCTAAAGATGTTTATATAAATATATAGCAGGATATAGGACTTCCCCGGTGGCTCAGACGGTAAAAGCATCTGTCTACAATTTGGGAGACCTGGGTTCAATCCCTGGGTTGGGAAGATCCCCTGGAGAAGGAAATGGCAATCCACTCCAGTACTAGTACTATTGCCTGGAAAATCCCATGGACAAGGGGCCTGGTAGGACAAGAGTGGGACACGACTGAGCGACTTCACTTTCACTTTCTTTTCATAGCAATATATAAAATCGACAAAGTTGACAAAAGACACTTAAGATTATACTGTAAATGTTAGTGTATCATGCATGGTTTTAAAAATATTGAATTGTGTTGTTAATTTTTCTTGAGATAAATATAAACATAAAAGCAAAGTGTGAAAATTACTGACATATAAGGTTTTCTGGCATGAATTATTGTTTCTGATGTTAAGATAATTTTTTAAAGACATCAAAAATTTAGGATTGTTTAAAAATTTTTAATTGAGAAAATAAGATTGGGTTTGTTGTGGTGTTTTTTATTCTCTCAGCTCCGTATTAGGCTTTCCACCAACTGAAAATATCAGCATTCATATATTCCACTTCATCCCCGTATTTTGAAACTGTCCGTAATAGTATATCTCGGTTCTCCAGGTCTGTTACACTGTTATTCAGTTCAGTAGCAATCGTTCTGGAGGTTCTTTCATATTACTTTATGTTTAACTGATGGAATACCATGCATAATTTTTTCTCAGTTCTTGAGTTGCTTTTATTTAACTTTTTTTGACCAGATTTCACTGACAAGAATTGTTTATTTTTCTCGTTGCCAAGCTTGTTCAAAGTGGACAATGTTAGCCAGTGCCTCTATGCATGATGAACTTGGCAGAAAATAAAGTTCTTGTTTCACAGCTACTTTGGCAGATCTGGGAGGGCAATCCCATCCCTTTGTTGGCCATTCTGTCTGAGGCAGCTTGGTTTCTGTGCCCTTTTGATGCTTTATCATTACTAACTTGGTGCAAAAAGAGCTATGAAAAATGAGAAGCAAATATTTACACTTTAGATCTTAGAGTACATTTAATTGTCTGGATAATTATATCTGTGGTGTAATTTTCACTTGCCTGATAATAGGTCAGAATCAATTTAAAGCTTGTATTTTTAAAAGTTTCTACTACTCTTTCCTTTTTAATCAGGAAATTTGTATGTCTTAAAATTTTTTCTACTCTATATTTTTATTTCCTTCAAGATACTACTAATTTTACTTTTGTTGTCTCAATTCCGCCTATTCATATATCGATTTGTTGCAATTTTTTTTTCTTTTCAACATTGTTTCCAGTCCTTTATCTTTGACCCCTGTGTAAAAAGGCCCTCACACTATCCACGCTGTCAGCATTACATATCTATAAACACCTTGAATTTATTAGATTGGGGCCACCAGATAAGTATGTATTACTCAGTATCCTATATCCAATAGTTTCCTGTTGTTTGTGACATATAACACATTTTGTAAAATATTACTGATTCATCAATATCTGATTTTATAGGAAATGTTTGCTTGTGAATTGACAGAGTATGTAAACAATCTTCCCTTGTTATCCTTGTTGTAACTACAAAATAGCAGGCTTCCTTTGCATGCAGTTGAGCAGAAGATAGGAAGGAGAAGGTAGCTTTATTTTTTTTAACCTAAATTGACAATGAAGCTAGTAAATTCTATACTTAAAGACTAGTTTTATTTTATAATCTGAATAATTAGTTTGAGGTCTTTATTGCTCAAACCATGAGATGACCTTGAGAATGGAGCTCTGGCTAACAGCAGCAGGACTAGAGAAGCCATCTGCGCTGTTGCACAGTGCTTCAGCACCTCTGGATGGCCTTCTCTAAACTTGGTTAGTACGACAGAGAAGTAAGTGTCTATCTTGTTTAAACTGGAATTCATTTTATATTGCTTGTATGTGTGTGTGTGTGTGTGTGTGTGTGTTAGTCTCTCAGTCGTATCTGACTCTGCAGATCCATAGACTGTAGCCTACCAGGCTCCTCTGTCTGTGGACTTCTTTTCGAGGCAAGAATACTGGAGTGGGTAGCCATTCCTTTCTCCAGAAGATTGAACCCAAGTCTCTCACATTGTGGGCAGATTCTTTACCGTGTGAACCAGCAGGGAAGCCCTTATATTGTTTATCAGTTCAGTTCAGTTCAATTGCTCCATCATGTCCAACTCTTCGAGATCTCATGAATTGGAGCACGCCAGGCCTCCCTGTCCATCACCAAATCAAGGAGTGTACTCAAACTCATGTCCATCGAGTCCATGATGCCATCCAGCCATCTAATCCTCTATTGTCCCCTTCTTCTCCTGTTCCCAATCCCTCCCAGCATCAGGGTCTTTTCCAATGAGTCAACTCTTTGCATGAGGTGGCCAAAGTATTGGAGTTTCAGCTTTAGCATCAGTCCTTCCAATGAACACCCAGGACTGATCTCCTTTAGAATGCACTGGTTGGAGCTCCTTGCAGTCCAAGGGACTCTCAAGAGTCTTCTCCAACACCACAGTTCAAAAGCATCAATACTTCAGTGCTCAGCTGTCTTCACAATCCAACTCTCACATCCATACATGACCACAGGAAAAACCATAGCCTTGACTAGATGGACCTTTGTTGCCAAAGTAATGTCTCTGCTTTTCAATATGCTATCTAGGTTGGTCACAAATTTCATTCTAAGGAGTAAGCATCTTTTAATTTCATGGCTGCAATCACCATCTGCAGTGGTTTTGGAGCCAAAAAAAAAAATAAAGTCAGACACTGTTTCCACTGTTTCCCCATCTATTTCCCATGAAGTGATGGGACCAGATGCCATGATCTTATTTTTCTGAATGTTGAGCTTTAAGCCAACTTTTTTACTCTCCTCTTTCACATTCATCAAGAGGCTTTTTAGTTCCTCTTCACTTTCTGCCATAAGGGTGGTGTCATCTGCATATCTGAGGTTATTGATATTTCTCCAGGCAATCTTGATTCCAGCTTGTGCGTCTTCCAGCTCAGTGTTTCTCATGATGTACTCTGCATATAAGTTAAATAAGCAGGGTGACAATATACAGCCTTGACATACTCCTTTTCCTATTTGGAACCAGTCTGTTGTTCCATGTCCATTTCTAACTGTTGCTTCCTGACCTGCATATAGGTTTCTCAAGAAGCAGGTCAAGTGGTCTGGTGTTCCCATCTCTTTCAGAATTTTCCACAGTTGATTGTGATCCACACAGTCAAAGGCTTTGGCATAGTCAATAAAGCAGAAATAGATGTTTTTCTGGAACTCTCTTGCTTTTTCGACGATCCAGCAGATGTTGGCAATTTGATCTCTGGTTCCTCTGCCTTTTCTAAACCCAGCTTGAACATCTGGAAGTTCACAGTTCATGTATTGCTGAAGCCTGGCTTGGAGAATTTTGAGCATTACTTTACTAGTGTGTAAGATGAGTGCAATTGTGTGGTAGTTTGAGCATTCTTTGGCATTGACTTTCTTTGGGATTGGAATGAAAACTGACCATTTCCAGTCCTGTGGCCACTGCTGAGTTTTCCAAATTTGCTGGCATATTGAGTGCAGCACTTTCACAGCATCATCTTTCAGGATTTGAAATAGCTCAACTGGGATTCCATCACCTCCACTAGCTTTGTTTGTAATGGTGCTTTCTAAGGCCCACTTGACTTCACATTCCAGGATGTCTGGCTCTAGGTGAGTGAACACACCATTGTGATTATCTGGGTTGTGTAGATCTTTTTTGTACAGTTCTTCTGTGCATTCTTGCCACCTCTTCCTAATATCTTCTGCTTCTGTTAGGTCCATACCATTTCTGTCCTTATCGAGCCCATCTTTGCATGAAATGTTCCCTTGCTATCTCTAATTTTCTTGAAGAGATCTCTGATTTTTCCTATTCTGTTGTTTTCCTCTATTTCTTTGCATTGATCACTAAGGAAGGCTTTCTTATCTCTTCTTGCTATTCTTTGGAACTCTGCATTCAGATGCTTATATCTTTCCTTTTCTCCTTTGCTTTTCACTTCTCTTCTTTTCACAGCTATTTGTAAGCCCTGCCCAGACAGCTATTTTGCTTTTTTGCATTTCTTTATCTTGGGGATGGTCTTGATCCCTGTCTCCTGTACAATGTCACGAACCTCCGTCCATAGTTCATCAGGCACTCTGTCTATCAGATCTAGTCCCTTAAATCTATTTCTCACTTCCACTGTATGATCATAAGGGATTTGATTTAGGTCGTACCTGAATGGTCTAGTGGTTTTCCCTACTTCAATTTAAGTCTGAATTTGGCAATAAGGAGTTCATGATCTGAGCCACATCAGCTTCCAGTATTATTTTTGCTGTCTGTATAGAGCTTCTCCATCTTTGGCTACAAACTATATAATCAATCTGATTTTGGTGTTGACCATCTGGTGATGTCTATGTGTAGAGTCTTCTCTTGTGTTGTTGAAAGAGGGTGTTTGCTATGACCAGTGCGTTCTCTTGGCAAAACTCTATTAGCCTTTGCCCTGCTTCATTCCATTTTCTAAGGCCCAATTTGCCTGTTACTCCTGGTGTTTCTTGACTTCCTACTTTTGCATTCCAGTCCCCTATAATGAAAAAGACATCTTTTTTGGGTGTTAGTTCTAAAAGATCTTGTAGGTCTTCATAGAACCGTTCAGCTTCAGCTTCTTCAGCGTTACTGGTTGGGGCATAGACTTGGATTACTGTGATATTGAATGGTTTGCCTTGGAAACAAACAGAGATTATTCTGTCGTTTTTGAGACTGCATCCAAGTACTGCATTTCGGACTCTTTTGTTGACCATGATGGCTTATAGCCACATCTAATCCTAAATTATACATTCTTTAATTTGGATGGCATATAGGATTTCTTTTCAGTCTTGCATTATCCAGACATTCCACTTACGAGGACATAGATATAGAGCAATTGGGGGGAAAGAAAGTCAAAGTTAGATGATTTTGTTTCTGATTCTTCTCTTAAAGCAATCAGTATTTATACTTTTGATCTCAAAAGCCAGAAGCGGTAAGAAATCTTTAATAATGTCAGTATTTTAAATAAGAGAAAAAGCAATGCCAAAATTAGTGAGGCAGTGCCAAAATCTGTTACACTCATATTAGAAAATATGATAAATGAGCTCATAAAAGTCACATGTCAGACAATGATGATTGCAGGCTTCTTTGTAAAGAATATACTTTACAATAAAATGTAGTGTTATGGGTACTGAGCTAATTAAAAAATAAAACAGATTTTTTAAAAAGCTTTCCTCTTATCATAATTTACTGTCTTAGTATGTAGGCTTTAACAATATTTTAAACCCTTTAACAATTCCTTCCAATGCATTTTAACAGTCATAAATTAAACAATTTGCATCATTCCCACATGGCTGAAACACCTTGGTGAATTGGCCATGCAACAGACTATTTTGTCACACTGCATAATTGATTAGATTCAAGGACACTCCATTTGTATAGATAAAATAACCTTCCAGTATTTCAGTGAAAAAAAAAGAATCTTGTACATGCAAGTATGTCTTCACTAATCAGTTGATTTTAGGTGAAATCTCTTTGCTTCCTATAATCACTTGTATATGTATTTTTAGTTTAGCTTTTTAAAAAAGTTATGTAAATTTCCTCTGATATTTTTGAGCCGTTCTGAGATACATACTTTTCAGATGACTCATGTTGCCATTGCAGTCAGCATCTGCTCGAATTACCAGGAGGGCATCAAGTAAAAAGTGAGCACGCGTGCATCTTTAAGACATTAGACATGACCAGCTGTTTCATATTCTCAGATCCCTTTCAGTAATAAAAGGCTCTGATGCAGCTTCCAGGTAAGGGAGTTTGGAGAGGCAGAGGAGGAATAGGAAGTTGGACATGCCCACAAGAAACTACAGTACCACTGCTCAGCAGTGTCTTGAATTCTCTAAGACTTGTGGGTGGCTGGTGGCTGCTACCCCAGCAAGTGGGCATGCCTTAGGCCAAGATCTACGTCTAGAAAGACAAAACAACCTACAGGCTCTGCTCAAATACCCTTAAGAACATAAAATATTTAGTTGCTTGATGTAATGCAATTCTAAATATAAAAAATCGGGCGCCTCTCTGTTCAGGTTGTATTATAAATCATCTTGAATCAGCATAGAAGGAATCCTGTTGTGCCACAAAAGAAAGCTATTACACTTTTCTCCTTTCATAGTTGGCAATTAGGATAATGAATTAAACTCTTTTCATATTATACCCCTCCCAGCATCACTTGCTAAAGCATTCTCTAAAATGGTCAATTATTCCTTCACTCCCAAAGGACACAAGATCTTTATGGTCCTTGATTTAAACAAAAACTTACAGCAAATGGGCTTCCCTGGTGCTTCAAGTGATAAAGAATCCACCCACAATGTGGGAGACTTGGGTTTGATCCCTGGGTTGGGAAGATCCTCTGGAGAAGGGAATGGCTACCCACTCCAGTATTCTGGCCTGGCGCTCCCAAAATAATAATAATTTTTAAAATGAGGGCTTCTCTGATAGCTCAGTTGGTAAAGAATCTGCATGCAATGCGGGGGACCCCAGTTTGATTCCTGGGTTAGGAAGATCCACTGGAGAAGGAATAGGCTACAGTCCAGTATTCTGGCCTGGAGAATGCCACGGACTGTATAAACCATGTGATTGCAAAGAGTCAGACACAACTGAGCAACTTGCACTTTCATTTTACAGCAAACATTGGCTAGTGTGATAGACCCCATCAATAATCCTGAATTAAAGCGAGTCTTCATTTTCTGACTTGGTTACAGAGAGAGGTGAAGGGCTCCAGGTTCCATGTCCAAAGCTCTGTAGCGTGCGGAGTGGACTTGGCTATTTGATCCAAGGCAGACACTTGTTCCAATAAAGATGATCAGGTTCTGGTGCCTAGGTATCTGAAACTTGGGATGGGGCGACTCAAAGCCTGGAGTCACCTAGGTTGAACCTCAGCAAAGGTAGAGTTTCCAAGGCAAAATCAGCAAACCGCTGTACCTGATTTTCTAGTGTCATCCTGGTTTCTTACCTAAGTAGTTCCTGACTTCACTGCTAAATTTTTATTTTAATTCCATGAATTAACACAGTACCCATTCCCCTCAAAATAGTAAGAGTCAATTTCTGTTGCTTGCAACCAAGAAAACATTACTAACACATAAAGTAGTGTATGGCCTTACTATTATTGTGTGCCATTATCACTAGTGCCTGGGTTGGTATAGAATCCATATTTCATAAAATTCTGTGTATTTTAAATACATATCATTCTAGCTGAAAAAAAAACCTATTACCTAGATAAATATTTTCATTGTTTAAAATTGTGCTTACTCATGTCAACGCTTTTGCAGTCCCATGGCTTCTGGCCCACCAAGCTTCTCTGTGCATGGGACTTCCCAGGCAAGAATCCTGAAGTGGGTTGCCATTTCCTACCCCAGGGGATCTTCCCGACCCAGGGATCAAACCCATGTCTCTAGTGTCTCCTGCATTGGCAGGAAGATTCTTTAGTACTAGTGTTAACTAGTGAGCCCCTTGTTTAAAATTACTCTTTTTAAATTTCCAGAGAGTCCCTTTTAAACATATTATGAATGGAAGGAAATTCAGAATTGATGGGCTATGAATTACAAGGGGGTACAATGGCAAGTAAAAAAAAATGTCATATAGGTTCATGTAAAGCAGTTAAACTCAAGAGACTTTGGAATAAAATTGAAGTATGTGAAGCTGGAATTATAAACATTACCAGGTTTTATTTACCAGTGGGGAAGGGTGAGACAGAGAGCAATGGAGAAAGTGAGACAGGATGAGGATTTGTTGTGATCGTTAAGCTGAGAAAAAATAGTGGCTGGGAGGGCTGGATATTAGCAGTACCAACTGCGAGGGGCAATCAGATTTGAAGAAAAGTTGTTCAGCTGAATGTGAAGGACTTGACACTTGATTACCTGCTGGCTGTGGGGCAGGGCTTCATGAGGATGTGAGAATAGGATTGCTCCATGGGTTTCTTTCTTGTACAGTTGCAAGTTATCATGGTCAAAAATGGAGGGAATAGCCATCTAGAGAGAGGGATCAAGGAGTTGAGATGAAGAACTAAGTTTTAGATGTATTTCATTGGAAGGACTTGCAAGACCCAGAGTTGAAGACGATCAGGGCGAAGAATAATGTGGGGATGAAGATACCAGTGTGCAAATGGTCTCCTTGCAATTTCTTTTCCATCCATTCTGAGTATCCTTCCATTCATAATCTTTGAAGAAGAGATGCTTGAAGTTTAAAGAGAGCAATTTTATATACCACAAGTGGTCTACTTAGAAATGATGGCTTCAGTTTTGAAAGTGGATGTTACCACTTGTGCAGAAAGTGTGGAAACTGAGAAGAGATGACCTTAAACAGAATACTGTGAACTGTAATCCTTATGATATAGAAGGAGCAAGCTGGTAAGAGCAATGGCCTGGTAAGAAAAACTCTAGAGTGAGGCAAAGGGGACAGAGGAAGTAAAATTAATAATTCTAGAAAATTATTTCTAAGTTTGTCACTGGGAGAGAAGGGAGTAGAAAGTGTTCAAGGCAGAAAGAGAAACTAGTGTCAACCAAAGAGTTTATTTAGTTAGGAGAAACTAGAACTGAATTAAATGCTGAGGTGGGCGACAAAGCTGTCTATTTATGATGAAAAGGAGGTTAGGGCAGAGGTGAGTATGAGGGCTTCCTGGATGGATGACTCAGTGGTAAATAATCCTCCTTCGAAGAAGGAGCTATGGGAGATGCAGGTTTGATCCCTGGGTTGGAAAGATCCCCTGGAGGAGAGCATGGCTACCCACTCCAGTATTCTTGCCTGGAGAATCCCATGGACAGAGAAACCAGGTGGGCTACAGCCCATAAGGTCGAAAAGAGTCCGACATGACTGAGCCACTGAGCACACACTCTCTTGCTCTTGGGAACTGAGACCTTGTGAATAATCACCCTCACTTTGTGAGACAATGGGTTGAATATCTGTTGAGGGGTTGAAGTGAGGATGGGGTTGGAGGTTTCACCTGTGTTTGTTGATTTCAATTCTACCTGGACTGCTCTCTACCTGGTCCTGTGTTTTTCTCAGGGATGCTCCTAAGCCAAGTTTGGGTAGTAAAAGTGAAAGTCACTCATTCATGTCCAGTTTTTTTTGACCCCATGGACTGTATAGTCCATGGAATTCTACAGGCCAGAATACTGGAGGTGGTAGCCATTATCCTCCACGGATCTTCCTAACCCAGGGATTGAACCCACGTCTCCCACAGTGCAAGTGGATTCTTTACCAGCTGAGCTACTAGGGAAGCCCAAGAATACTGGAGTGGGTAGCCTATACTCAAGTAATTCTTGGGCTTTCCTATGGAAGAAGGGAGAAGGAAATGGAAACCCACTTCAGTATTCTTTCCTGGAGAATCCCACGGACAGAGGAGCTTGGTGGGATACAGTCCATGAGGTTGCAAAGAGTCGGACATGACTGAGAGAGTAACACACACACACACACACACACACACACACACACAAAGTAGAATTACAGATATGAGATCAGTTCAGTTCAGTTCAGTCACTCAGTCGTGTCCAACTCTTTGTGACCCCATGAACTGCAGCACACCAGGCCGGCCTTCCTGTCTATCACCAACTCCCGGAGCCCACCCAAACCCATGTCCATTGATTCAGTGATGCCATCCAACCATCAAATCCTCTGTTGTCCCCTTCTTCTCCTGCCCTCAATCTTTCCCAGCATCAGGGGCTTTTCCAATGAAAGAATATCTAATCAAGGCCCTAAAGTGATTGACTGGCCCTGATGCTGGGGAAGATTGAGGGTAGGAGGAGAGGGGCTGGTGACATGAGAAGGTTGAATAGCATCACCGACTCAATGGACATGAGTTTGAGCAAACTCCTGGGGACAGTGAAGGACAGGGAAGCCTGGGGGGCTGCACTCCCTGGGATCACAAAGAGTCGGACACAACTTAGCAACTAAATAACAACAAAGTGGAGAACCAATGATTGGGGACAAAGGAGATAAGGCATCAAACTCTGTTAGATGCATCACCTTAGTTTATTCTCCAGTCGGGCTCCTGGAAACCCCATGTAAACTCATGAACATAGGGTTTGTCTGTTTGATTTTTGTTTTTGTGCATGGATGCTCAGTGGTGTCCAGCTCTTTGCGGCCTTATGAGCTGTAGTCTGCCAGGCTCCCCTGCCCAGGGGATTCTCCAGGTGATCTTCCCAATCCAGGGACCTAACCCACATCTCCTTTGTCTCCTACCTTGTCAAGTGGATTTTTTACCACTGAGCCACCAGGGATACTCCAATAAAAAATTCAATTAACACAAAAAAGAATGAAAGAAAATGAGCTCTTCCTTCAAAGTTCCATTCCTTCCAATTAATTTCATCTCTCTTCCTTCTTGGTCAGTACGTTGACCCTGAGAACCTCTTTTACTGGAAGCGGCCACTGCTGCTGCTAAGTCACTTCAGTCGTGTCCGACTCTGCGACCCCATAGATGGCAGCCCACCAGGCTCCCCCATCCCTAGAATTCTCCAGGCAAGAACACTGGAGTGGGTTTCTATTTCCTTCTCCAATTCATGAAAGTGGAAAGTGAAAGTGAAGTCGCTCAGTTGTGTCCGACTCTTCGCTACCCCATGGACTGCAGCCTTCTAGGCTCTTCCGTCCATGGGATTTTCCAGGCAAGAGTACTGGAGTGGGGTGCCACTGCCTTCTTCATTACTGGAAACAGTTAACTTTTCTTTTCAGTTTGTATTTTCAACCTGCTGAGAAAACCTAAACCTGCAACCTGTCTGTTGTGGGACTCATCTTCTCTCACCCCAGGTCTATGCACCATGATTTTTCAAACGCCTCTTTCACAGTCTGGTTGGTCATACTTGGGACATTAACAGATCTCAGAATTTCTTCAGTTTCACCAATTCTGTGTAATCTGAATCCAACAAAACTTTCTTTACTTTGAAAAAAGCTTGAAACACATTAGTAGAAGAGTATGTTTGATGAAGATGTTGGTATTTTACATAGCTCAAATAATTATTCTCTAGTGAAAAGGTTAAAAAAAAGTAGCATTGGAAATGGTTATATATATAAGTCTTTGGATAGATGAGTCAAGAAGAAAGGAGATACTCAAGTAGGGACTGGTCGTTCTAAGAAGGAAGCTTTCTCCATTTTCGTAAAATTTTCTAAATCTGTAGCCAAACTACTGAATTGCTTTTTCTCTGCTTTAACATGTTCACAACACCATGGGGATCACAGAAAAAATATCACAGCCTAAAGAGGAAAAGGTGGCATGCTATCCTATTTGCTGTGTTTTGGTTTGTTTTACGGCAGAAACACAAATGCATGGCTCAACTGATGAAAACTGGTTTTGTGTACCTCACAGGGAACACTTGAATAGTGGTGGGAAATATTTTTTAAAAAATAACAAAACAGACATAGCATTACTTGCTTCTGTCAACCGCCTTTCATTTCTTACATTATGGGATTAGATCAAGCAGGCTGACATCAAGACTCCAGTCCCTCTGGGTATTATGGTTCACACTCAGAACACGCTCTGGTATTCCATGTTAAGACTACTGGCCTTTCCACTGTTTCTTCTCTCTTTTTTTTTCTCCTTTTTCTTCACTGTTAGCTCATGCAGTATCCCTGAGTGAACAATAACGTGCAGTCTTGGAATTTCAATTCCCGAACTTGCTCTGCCCTTAAATACAATCTGTTTTTTATTAGTAATTTAGAGCTAATGTGCTTTGCAGAAAGTGTCCCTGTTCTGAGGTTATTCACACCTGGAATGAAATTCTGAAATATCCAAAGAGGGGCACTCATTTTACCAGCTATAAAACTCCTAGACCACAATATTCTACTTATAATGATGTTCAAAATTCTTCTTTTTTTTTTTTTCGCTTTTTCTTTCCCTCTTTTCTTCTTTATTTCCTTCCTTCTTTCCTTATTTTCTTCTTTCTTATTTTTGGAAAACTAAGGATTTCTTCCCAATTAAGTATATTGCCTTGGATATTTATACATTCTGGAGTGAAACTATCGATCAGCTAATTTTTAACTGGGCTAAGATTTAGTTTCTGTATGTACAGACTTGCTGTGAGAAAAGTTAAATAGATGTTCTTTTATAAAATAATTACAAGGATAAATTGCCCTCTAATAATATTGCTTGTCATGGAAATTTCAAAAGAAAAACATATTTGCTAAAATCAAAATTCTAGAACATCTCTCTTTACACTCATTACCTGTAAATATATGCACAACCTAAAGCCAAGATGTTAGCTTCAATGGACCTTTTTCTCTGTATAGAGTGACTGAAGATAAATGTGAACACTGTAGTACATGTAGATCTCACATTCTTGGCTGCAAATTTGAAAGAAATAACTAAGACAGCAATATTTGTTACATATTGTTTAGGCTAAAACTGAAAAAAAAAATTTTTGAATGTAGCCACATTACAGGACTGCTCTGAAATTGGTATCAAGTAGAAACATAAGCATGTATAATGCATGATTACTAAGTATAGGAAAATACTGAGTAGTTTAACCTAATTACATAGAGAATGAAGATTTTGAAGGGAAAAATGCTAAGATTGAGAATATATTTAAAATATAAATAAATATGAAGTATCACTGAATTATATGTGCTAACGTAGAAAATATATAAAACAATCACCCTGCTGTCCTTTTAAGGGTTGATGTTGTCATTAGCGAGTCCCTGGTAACCCAGATGGTAAAGAATATGCCCTCAATGTGGAAGACCTAGATTCAGTCCCTGGATTGGGAATATCCTCTGGAGAAGAGAATGGCTATCCACTCCACTATTCTTGCTTGGAGTGTTTCATTGACACAGGAGCTTGGCAAGCTATAGTCCATGGGGTCACAAAGAGTTGGACACAACTGAGCGACTAACACACACACACACACACACACACACACACATTGTCATTATCACCATTACTTGTTATAGACAGTTTTCAGGTGACCAGGAAGCATAATTTCTTGAATTAAGCATGGGTTAGGATAAGGTGAAAAAAAAAAATGTACAGCAAAACAGTATAGTCTTATGAAAGGGTCTTACTGGAAAGTATACCTATTTCATTTGTCTTAAGCAGTTGACCAAAGCCACCAGCCTAGGGCCACATTAGCAAGCTAACCTATGTTAACCTGGGGGACAAATGGACCTGGTTTCCACATCAGGTTCACTAACTTAATAGCTGTGTGACCTCAGGCAAACGAAGCCATGTCTCTGGGTTCCGTTTCCTAATCTCTCAATTTATGTAAGTAATAGAAAACTGTTGAAAGTATTTTGTAAAGATTTTGTAAAACATGGTGCAGAGTACTCAGTAAGAGCAACAACACAGCTGGTCTCCTTCAGAATGGACTGGTTGGATCTCCTTGTAGTCCAAGGGACTCTCAGGAGTCTTCTCCAACACCACAGTTCAGAAGCATCAATTCCTTGGCCTCAGCTTTCTTTATGGTCCAACTCTCACATCCATTCATGACCACTGGAAAAACCATAGCCTTGACTAGATGGACCTTGGTTGGCAAAGTAATGTCTGTGTTTTTAAACATGCTGTCTAGGTTGGTCATAACTTTTCTTCCAAAGAGCAAATGTCTTTTAATTTCATGGTTGCGATCACCATCTGCAATGATTGCACCATTTGCAGTGCAGTCTCCATACTTGGAGATCTTAAATGGGGATAAATATGAAGGTACATCCTTAACGCCTTGGAGACTCATCTTATAATGAGGCTATGGAAAGACACTCAAAGCTCCAGGAAAGGCATTTTGCTCACTTTTTATCATCCTCTCCAAGACCCATTATTCCCTAACTCCTATACCTAAAAAAAAAAAAAAAAAAAACATAAATACAATGATAGGCAGAAGTGGACAATCGATTAGATACAGATTGATAGGCAGCTTTAAATATTTGAAATGACTGAAAGATAATATTTGGACAGGCATTTATTATCAATAAATAGTATTGTTTTATGATCAAGTCAATGAAAACCCTGAAGCCATTTTTATGTATAGCTCCAGACCTAGACAGTGGCACGAGCATATTCATATGAGTTAATTCCTGGTGGAGTAGAGAAACCTGTGAGAGAAGTGATATTCTACTTTATTTTCCTGACTATTCTATTAACTTGCTTTGAGACTTGGACAAATCAATTTAATTATTTTGTAGCTTATCCAAAACTTTTTTTTTCACATACTTGCTAAACTGGGAATATTCTTCAGTCTTACCTCAAAGAAAGGCTTAGAATATACATGAAAAATATATAAGGTGTACTGATCTTTACTTTAGAAAACTTACCCATGTCCACTATGATTTCTAAATAGAAGATTCCTGTTTCTAAACAGATTTCTAAATAGAAGGAAAAAGCAAGATGTTTATATGCATCCAGTAGGTTATGCTGTAGATTTGCTTTAAAGACAAGAATATCTGAATGAAGAAATGGTCAAACTAAATATTTATAATTATTAATTTATTGTATCAAAGACAAATATTTGAGCTACTTTGTTTTTATCAAAAGTTGCCAAAAGTTGATATTTCATAACTCTAGTTGCCCTGTTTCTTTCAGTTGGGTAAACAAAATGGTAGGAAATATAATTGGTCTACCAAATATTGCATTAAAAATTCTGCCATTTTGTAAGAAACAAGTACACTTTACTTATACAGTATAAAATTTAGAGGGATTTTATGAGAACTTAAATATAAACATTATTTGTGGAGACTGTAAAAATTTTAGGAAAATTTTATGTCTTCATTCTCCAAAACATGAAAAAAAAATTCATTCACTGATTAAAATACAAGATGTACCATAGAATATTTGTTTATTAAATATTTGCTTGCAAGTTTAGAAAATGTATCTTGTAGGTGTTACATGCATTGTTATTAAGGAAGCACTGTAATTATGGAGAGGTACAATACTTTATTAAATTGAGCTGATGAGTTAATGGGCTTTATGTAAGTTATACGATTTTAATTCGCTACTTGTAAATAGCACTTGGGTGGGCCTTCTACCTTGCAGAAGGAAATGGCAACCTGCTCTAGTATCCTTGCCTGGAAAATCCCATGAACAGATTCTCCAGGCCAGCTACAGGGAAGAGCCTGGCAGGCTACAGTCCATGGGTCACAAAGAGTCAGACATCACTGAGAGACTGAGCACGCATGCACATAATACAAGTCCATGCCTTTTATCGCAGTAAATGCATCGAATCCTTAGAAAGTGTTGCCTAGTTGGTCAGTAAATAAAGAAATAGTAATACACTCTGGTGGAGAAACAACGTAAGCTAGTAAAAGCAGACGTTAGTTAACAAAGAGAAACATGAATTCTAGCAACAAACCCTTTTAACTTTGCAGTTTAGCAAATCAAAATTTGTGGAAAAATGTAGAATCGTATATTGCAATATTCAGCTAGTTACCATTAAATGCTATCTTCAGGAATGTAATTTATGCAAATGGGGGACCTCATTCTGAAATTTATAAAAAAAAACATTATTTGCTTTTACTGAAATGCTTGCCCCTTGCCTTATGTGGGGAACATTTCACGTTGTCCTTCCATTTTATCCAAGTATTATGCCATAGCATCTTATACAACCCTAGTTTTGAAAAGAGCTTCATAGTTCTGCACAATCCCTAGTAAGTTTTTTTTTTTCTCTTTCACGTTTTGCTCTGGCGTCAATTTTTAAGCCTAGCCTTCCTTTATTTTTAGCCCACTCCTCACCCACCGTGCCATCTGGAAATATTATTAGATGAGTAACAATTACGTTTCTGCTGAAAGACTAAGGATTATCTGAAATATTATTTGATGATGTATCATCCTACAGGATGTAATACTAAAACTGTCACATACTATATCAAACCAGCACCAACTATCGTGTAACACCTGCAGAGGCCCCGCCATCAAGTTCTGATTACTGTCAACAAGAGGTTAGCAATTGAAAAAGAGAGTCAAATTTGCGGAATAATGGCATCTGACGTGTCTCCACAGCTGGCAAAGACATGGAACAGATGAAAAGGTAGCACATCATATAACTTTCATTTCTCTGCAAAGCACACACTCTACTGCGGGACATTTCAGCAACCGCTTACGACTTCTGTTTGAGTCTCCTTTCTCTCCTAAAATGCAATTAAATGAGGGAAGGCTGTGCTATATTTTACATAAATATTGATGTCAATTCAATGTAGTCCTAGCTATTCAAACTCGACTGAAATTTTCCTTCTTGGACAAAAAGTCATTAGTCGTAGTACATGGTGTGAGGTTCCAAGTTTGGGAATGGAATCTCCATAAAAAAAAAAAAAATTCTCATTTTAGTCTCCCACCCTCTCTGTCTTCTCTTTCTTTGCACTTCCAGCAAAAGCTGTTTTTGCTTAAGTGGGAACTAAACTAAAAATAAAATAAAATAAAATAAAATAAAACCATTTTGTTTCAGCAAGAAAATTGGAGAAATCTTGTTTTGGACACCTCCTGGTTTCCAATCATGCTTCTTTTAATGACCAAGTTTGGTGTTGTTTTAGATGCTTGACTTTTGCAAGCCTATGGACTGTAGCCCTTGGGGCTCCTCTGTCCATGGGATTTCCCAGGTAAGAATACTGGAGTGGGTTGCCATTCCCTTGTCCAGGGGATCTTCTGACCCAGGAATTGAGCTGGGGTCTCCTGCATTAGCAAGCAGATTCTTTATGACTGAGCCACCAGGGAAAAGCTAATGATCAAGGACCCTCCCTTTTCACTGCGCACCTAAGTCCCGCCCTGGTGGGACAGATGAGTCTCATCTTTCCTAAGATCATTCGTTCCTTTCTTTCCTTGTTGTCATAGAGAAGTTGAAACAGGACGAACTGACACAAAACTGATACCTTGAACATCATTTCCAAAGAAAGTCCTAAGGTAATATCCATGTCATAATCACATAGACCTGCAAGGCAACACTTCACATCTGAACGGATGCTACAGTTAGCCAAGTACTGGTTAGAGGATAGATCTCTGGCCAGTATTTTATTTCTGTAATTTACTTCCAAATATTTGGACTTTCTGCAAATGCATTCTCTTTGATTCTACAAATTTGGAAACACTGATAGTTTAAAAGTTTTGGTGGAGAGAATGTTAGGTAGAATCTATTAGCTAAAATAACTTCTAAATTATCAAAGCTCTTAAGTTTTCTATGTTGTATAAGAAATCTTAAGGAAATCAAGGTACTCACTTTCTATTTGTTAAACCTTTGATGATGGACTTCCCATGACCTGGAATTTGATTCATTACAACACATAATAGTTGAACAACAAAGTATGAATATTGAGCTTAATCTCTTAACCAAGTTTGTTATTATTTTGTAGTGCTTAATAAACATAAAGACATATACTACATATAAGTACAATTTGGGGAGAAAAGTGATTTTTGCCAAAGCATTCTGGAAAATGAGTTGCAAATTTAATACTGGAGCAGACTTTAAAGTGAAAGTCACTCAGTTGTGTCCGACTCTTTGCAACTCCATGGACTATGCAGTCCATGAAACTCTCCAGGCCAGAATACCAGAGCCGGTAGCCATTCCCTTCTCCGGGGAATCTTCCCAACCCAGGGACTGAACTCAGGTCTCCTACATTGCAGGTGGATTCTTTACCAGCTGAGCCACCAGGGAAGCCCAAGACTTTATGCCTACAGCAATAACCTACACCGAAAAGGTGTGCAATAAAGTCTGGCAGGCTGCATTCATAGAGTAAGACAATAGTTTCAGTATTTTAAACATGGTTTATATCAAAGCTTAAGATGTAAAATTGAATGTTAGGAAGCACTGGTTAAGGTTCTAAATATGCTATTAATGTAGGTCATTGTTTTTTTGCAAGTCATTTTATGATTTTTTTTTTTTTTTAAAGCCAGACTTCTACCTCAAGGAAGTGCTTCAAACACTGAGAGCGTTTATGACAAAAGCTTTGATCTCTGTGCACATCCAGTAAATACAAAACATTCGTGTATTTAAGGATGTGCATACCTGCACACATTATGACTTTAACAAATGCTTTAAACTGCATATTGAAAGTTATTGATTTGGTAAAGCTCCAAACACATTTCTTCTCATTAGTTTCCAACACCAACCCCTTGTGCTTCCAAGTTTGATGATTTTGCATATTGCAAGGGGCTGTGCATGCAAAATTTGACTCTATTTCACAGACATATTGTTTTGTGTTTCAGATGATGGATGTACAATGCAAATAGCTATAAAAATGAATGAAAGCACCCAGCCACTTTGATATAAGTGCTGTTATAGACGAGCTTTGCATATGAGAACTGAAATTACATTGGCTATACACCCATATTATAGCACTGAAAACATTTTAGTAATTTTTTGAACTCCAATATAGCTAAGTATTTTTCACAGGTATAGAATAAAGTTTTGAGGACATATTCTAGGATATCTTTTTTGCTTCTTTCAGATATGTTTGATCTATTGCTGGAATCGGCTCTTGGGTAATTTGTTACACAATATTATAGCTTTTTTTGCCTTTTTATATAGTTCATGGGGTTCTTACAGCTAGTATATCAGAGTAGTTTGCCATTCCCTCCTCCGGTGGATCATGTTTTGTCAGAAATCTCCGCTACGACCTGTCCATCTTGGGTGGCCATACGTGGCATGGTTCATAGCTTCATTGCTATGCAAGCCCCTCCGCAGCAACAAGGCAGTGATCCATGAAGGGGCGATGGTGAGGAGCGAGGAGCCTGGCTTGCTGCAGTCCATTCTTCTCCAGTTGAGAGGAATCGGACACAACTTGGTGACTAAACAACAACAACATTATAGCTTTGGACCAACAGGTAGACTTGGATCAATCTCGTTAGACTAAAAAAACGGACTTGCTATTTACATATTTACCAGTATTAGTTTAATAACCAGATGCCCTTACCTATTTAGAACTGAGAAATAAAACATTGGCAATATAGATAAAGTATACTATATACGAACCAATGTTTGTCTATGAGAAAACTCAGCTTTATTGATTCAAAGCTGTGAAGAATGGGAAAGAAACAGATCATAGGTGTGTTATTTTCAAATTGTTGTGGATGAAACCTTTGACTTTCACAGCAAGTATCAAGGGCCTCCATGGAGCAGAGCACGAAAGAGCATTCACAAAGTTTGCCAAACAGGGTCATGATCCTTTTATTGTATACTGGGCCCCTGTGCAAATTTTTACTGAAAACAAAGACAAAAAAATTTCAAAGGAGACCTCATTGCTTAAAACAATGTAAACACTGATTTGAGCCCAAGTTCTTCTTTTAGAGATGAAAATTCAGTGTTTTGCATTGAAGAGCAATTATTTGATCTTTGCTAAATTGCACTTTTTATCATAATTTCCATTTCAAATGCCCTGTATAGCTTTGATGGTTTTGAACCTATGTGGGTTTAGATGTTAGTGTTCATACATATATATTATGACACATCACTCTGCTAAGTTATACATCTCTCTGGTTGTTAGGAAGCAGAATGCAACCATTTTGATGCTTTATTTTTTGAGATGCAAATTTATTTTATTCACTTTCACTGGCTGACTTCTACAGAGGGTCTTCCCTTTGTCAGATGCTCAGAGTTTAACCACAAACTAGGAAAACTGACAAACACATAATAACTCTCAGTCATTTTAAGGATCAAGATAGAAGTGTTCAAAAACCTATGTGCAGGAACAAAAGAAGAAGAACCTAGAGAAGAACTGGAGTGGGAGGAAGTGTATGAAAACCTTTGCCTAGAAACACATTTGAGCTGAGTCAGAAATTCTCTCTAAAGAGATATCAGTTAGAAATGTAGAGGGGGAGGGCTCAAGGACTGAAAACGAAGGACATGCTATTCCATTAATGTCCTTTGGTGGAGAGAATCCAAGCTGGAGCATAAAGAGAAGGCAGGTATGAGTTAGGGAGTGCAGGCTGGAGTTCCCGCTCCTTGAGGAATGAAAGCTTTCTACAGCATTAGTTCTATATTGTTTTTTTATGTCATTTTTTTTGGATTGGAATATAATTGCTTTACAATATTGTATTGGTTTCTGCTGTTCAACAACATGAGTCAGCTCTATGTAACATACACCGCCCCCCGACCCCGGAACCTCTCCCTCCCCATCCCACGCCTCTAGGTCATCACGGAGCTCCCAGCTGAGCTCCCTGCGTTATATAGCAGGTTCCCACCAGCTCTCTGTTTCACCCGTGGTAGTGTATATATGCTGATCCTGATCTCCCAATTCAATCCACGACTGTTTCCCACCTCCCATGTCCACACATCTGTTCTTTGCGTCTGCATCTCTAGCCCTGCCCTGCAAATAAGTTCCTCTGCATTTTTTTCTAGAGTCCACATGCAGGCATTAATATATGATATTTGCTTTTCTTTTTCTGACTTCCTTCACACTGTATGATAGACTCTAGGTCCATTTACAGTTTTCTTTCCCTATTTCTATTTGACCTGACTTGCACGCTCAGTTCAGTTCAGTCACTCAGTCATGTCCAACTCTTTGCAACCCCATGGACTGAAGCACGCCAGGCCTCCCTATCCCATCGCCAACTCCTGGAGTTTACCCAAATTCATGTCCATTGAGTCGGTGATGACGTCCAACCCTCTCATCCTCTGCCGTCCCCTTCTCCTCCTGCCTTCAAAGGTCTGGAATTCTAGAATGAGGGAGCTGTAGATTTTGCAACAGAATACTCCTAGAGATGGGTGACTAAACCTGAGAGCTTGTGTTCGCTTAATATTGCACCATGTGTCACATGCAGCACTATAATATGGATGTATTTCATAGTGTTGTTTTTCAGTTGCTAAGTTGTGTCTGACTCTTTGGAACCCCATGGACTGCAGCACACCAGGCGTCCCTGAACTTCACTGTCTTCTGGAGTTTGCTCCAACTCATGTCCATTGAGTCAGTGATGGTATCCAAACATCTCATCCTCTGTTGCCCCCTTCTCCTCCTGCCCTCAATCTTTCCCAGCATTACTAGCAAGGGTAAGTTATATACATTTTTTTAGTGATGAGAAAATATGCCAGCTCATAAAAAGAGTGGCCAAGTCCACCTTGAAGGAGGCACTGGTCAGGGGTGGATCTTGCATGATTATCTGTGGTAAAGGCCGCCACTAGTGAACACGAGCTTCCAGATTACAGAGTACAAGCTGACGGGTCAGAGGAATCAGGCGGGACACAGCTGCCTTGCAGAAAAGAAGAAAACAAAGAAGCCAGGCATCATGAAAAGCCACATCTTTATTCAGATGATTGACAAGCCAAGAAAACAGCAAAGCTTACCATGATGGGCTCAGGGTTTCACGTGTCAGGTAACACTCTTCGATTAACATTCTCTTGAGTAGGTGTTGAACTGCAGTGGGAGAAATCACCCATCCAAGGACACAGTATCTTGAGGCATTAAGATGAATTACCAAGCATTTCCTCCCATAGCCCAGCTTGTCCTTTCTGCTACCTCTGCCTAATCTCTTCCTGCTTACAGATATGTGTTTTCCCTTTCTTGGCTTATTTCTGCTCAGCTTGTCATAGCTCCCACTTGAAGTGCGGCATTTCCCCTTCTCTCATCTTATTCTTTTGTCTCTTGCGTTACATAGTGGCTTAGCATTTGTCTGCTGAGTTTTGTTACCACCCTTGCTCAACCTGATCTGTGTTTCAAAAGCTGCAGACTTGCTATGTCTCAGGATCACTGGTGACAAGAAAATGAAAAAAAAAAAAATTAGAGAAGCTACAGAAGGGACTGACTGTAGAAATAGCTGCCTGTTCCTGAGCTGGGTTCAAAATGTACCTGTAATAAAACAGGGCCAACCAACTGAGGTCTTGCTGGTGATTAACTGGACAAGGCTTTTCTATTTAGATGAATTTGCTTTAAAGCTGGCTCTCATGCTGTAAATTGTTATTGTTGTGGTTCAGTCCCTGTTGTGTCCAGTTCCTGGCGACTGCATGGACTACAGCACACCAGGCTTCCCTGTCCTTCACTGTCTCCAGGAGTTAGCTCAAATTCATGCCCGTGGAGTCAGTGATGCTGTCTAACCATCTCCAGTGACTGCAGCTGTGAAATTAACATAACTGTAAGTACATTGTGTTTTGACATTGTTTCAGCTGTTGCTCAGTGCTTATTAATTTGACATTTTTTCATAAGTCAATTTATTCTGCAACACATCTAAATACAAGTTAAAGGATTCTACCCTATATCACACCTAGATAACTGAGTTTCCCATAAAACTAACCAAGCAGCATTTTCTTTGACAGGTTTGGACTTGCCTGGGACCTGTCACCTTCTTCTTCTTCTTCTTTTTTTTTTTTATGTTTTGGAATGGAAATAGCTATTCTATGCCTGTCCTGCCATAGTATTTTGGAAACACATAATTTGTCTGGTCTTACAAGCCCCTAATTGCAAGAGACTTGGGTGCAATTCCTGGGTTGGGAAGATCCCCTGGAGAAGGGAATGGCAACCCATTCCAGAATTCTTACCTGGAAATTCCACAGACAGAGAAGCCTTATGGGCTACCGTCCATGGGGTTGAAAAGAGTGGGACATGACTTAGCACAGATGCAAGGACTGAGCTTTAGAGCTGATGTCAGAGTAAGTTAAGACTTTGTCAATATTGGGATGGAGTTCATGTATTCTGCACATAAGATGAATGTGAAATTTGAAGGGCCAAATGCGGGATACTTTCAACTGAATTGTCTTCCCTCAAAATTCATGTTGAAGCCCCAAACCCCAGTGTGACTTTATGCAAAGATTAGGCCTGTGAGGTTTTCAAGGGTAAATAAGGTCACAAGGGTGGGGCCCTAGTCTAACAGTGCTGGTGCCTTATCAAAAGAGGAAGAGACACCAGATGGCTCTCTCTTCAGAGTCACATGATGACAGGGAGAAAGTGGCTGTCTGTAAGTCAGGGAGTTCTCACCAGAAATGAGTCAGCCAGCACCTTGTTCTTGGCTTTCCATCCTCCAGAACCAAGCAAGAGAATTAAATTTCTGGTGTTGAAGCCATCTAGTCTGCCATAGATATTTTGCTATGGCAGCCTGAGCTGTTTAATAGGATGAACAACACTTTTGTATACCTTATACCCTTTGATGTTCATGGCGATAGTGATAAAGAACCTGTCTGCCAGTGCAGGAGACAGAAGAGATGTGGGTTCAACCCCTTGATCAGGAAGATCCCCTGGAGGAAGACTTGGCAACCCACTCCAGTATTCTTGCCTGGAGAATCCCATAGACAGAGGAGCCTGGCTGGCTCCAGTCCAAAGGGTCGCAAAGCATTGGACAGGGCTGAGGTGAGTTAGCACACATAACAATGAAATAAATACATTTTTATTCTCCCTTTTTTTCCTACCTATAAAGACAGGTGGAGGGAAAAGAAAAGTGAGGCTGACATTTCTAAGTTTTAGCCAGGACTTCTCACTACTCAGTGTGAAACCCATGTATTTTATTGATACAAAGCCAGGCCCAAATGGAATGTCAAATTTTTCTGCATAATAAAATGCAGGGAATGCAGTTTCTTGGAAGGATTTAAAGGAAAATAACCTAGGAGAATATAAAGCTGAGAGATTTGTGTGTGGGGGGAGGGGCTGAAATTGGGAGATGAGAGATGGCATTCAAATAACACTGTATGTTGCAGTCTAGAATCTGCAAAGAAATGTCACAGCTGAAAAATTTCCTGAGGCTTTAAATAAAGGATTTGCAATAAAGAAGTATACAATACACAGGTTCGGATTATTTGTCTTGTTTTTATTTTAACCTGAAATCACCTTTAAAACTTTATGAGTGGTCTTTAGAGAAACCAAGGAATGTGAAAAAAGTTGGATCCCTGGGTTGGGAAGATCCCCAAAAGGGAATGGCTACCCACTCTAGTATTCTTGCCTGGGAAATGCTATGGATACAGGAACCTGGCAGCCTACAGTCCATGGGGTTGCAAAGAGTCAGACACTATTGAGCAACTAACACTTTCACTTTAGAAAAACCAACTGCTTTGTAGATTACTACAAAGCAGAAAATAGAAAATATACCTGTTTATCTCCTAAATTCCACACATTTTCATGAAGATACAGTCTAGTGGAATTAAAACCAAGTAGGACCTTCTTTCCTTGTAAGAAAAACTATGACAACACTAGCCAATGTGTTAAAATGCAAAGACACTGTTTTACTGGCAAAGGTCCATATAATCAAAGCTATGGTTTTGCCAGTAGTCATGTATGAATGTGAGAGTTAGACCATAAAGAAGACTGAGGGCTGAATAATTGACACTTTCAAACTGTGGTGCTGGAGTAGACTCTTGAGAGTCCTTTGGACAGCAAGGAGATTAAACCAGTCAATTCTAAAAGAAATTCATCCTGAATATTCATTCACTGGAAGGACATGCTAAAGCTCAAATATTTGACCAGATGTGAAAAGCTGATTCATTAGAAAAGTCCCTGATACTGAGAAAGATTGAGGGCAGAAGGAAAAGGGAGTGACAGAGGATGAGATGGTTGGATGGCATCACCAACTCAATGGACATGAGTTTGAGCAAACTCAGGGAGATAGTGAAGACAGGGAAGCCTGGCGTGCTGCAGCCCATAGTGAAGCAAAGAGCTGGACACCATAGAAAAACTGAAGGATAACAGCAGGACCTGGGGGCTCCTGGGCACAAAAGCCTTTCCTTGTCTTCTTCCCTGAGTTCAAACAGTTGCTAATCAGGGAAGGGAGGAAATGCAGAGATTAGGGCGGAGTGGTCAGAAAACAATAGTGCAGCTTCAGAGCAGATTCCTGGTTCCTCCTCAAGGGACACACATAATAATATCTTTGAGGTTTTTTTGCAGATACTAAAATCCTCACCAGGTGAGAGAAGATAAGGGTAAGCTGTCCACCTGCACAGGGACCCCAAACAGGTCAGATCCAGGTTGATGATGCTGACGCCCACTTACATCACCCCTGACCAATCAGAAGAATGTCCATGAGTTGATCATGCCTTCTTTGAACTACTATTAAACTCCTTACTACCCTCTCCAAGTTGGAACCCACAGTTCTGAGGGCATTAGCTGCTGGATCCCTTTGCCTGGCAGAGCAATTCTTTTCTATGTCACCCAAAACTCTGTCTCTGAGATTTAATTTGGTGTTGATGTATGGAGACTGGATTTAGCTTTAGAAGCTAAGCATTAGATCCAGGCCTGCAGACCCCCTGGGATTGCATGAGTTTCCTCTGTTGTTGTTCAGTCGCAAAGTCATGTCGACTCTTTGTGACCCCATGGACTACAGCATATCAGCTTGCCAAGTCCTTCACTATCTCCCAGAGTATACTCAAATTCAAGGCCACTGAGTCAGTGATGCCACCCAACCATCTTATCCTCTGTCGTCCCCTTCTCCTCCTGCCCCCAATCCCTCCCAGCATCAGGGTCTTTTCCAATGAGTCAGTTCTTCACTTCAGGTGGCCAAAATGTTGGTGTTTCAGCTTCAGCATCAGTCCTCCCAATGAATATTCAAGACTGACTTCCTTTAGGATGGACTGGTTAGATCTCCTTGCAGTTCAAGGGAGACTCAAGAGTCTTCTCCAACACCACAGTCCAAAAGCATCAATTCTTCAGCCCTCAGCCTTCTTTATGGTCCAACTCTCACATCCATACATGACTATTGGAAAGACCATAGCTTTGACTATATGGACCTTTGTCAGCAAAGTGATGACTCTGTTTTTTAATATGTTGTCTAGGTTTGTCATATCTTTTATTCCAAGGAATAAGCATCTTTTAATTTCATAGCTGAGTTTTCTAGGCCAACCAAGCAAAGTGCACCAGTTGGATGACTTAAATATCAAAAATTTGCTTTCTCACAGTTCTAGAGCCTGGAAGTCCACCATCAAGGTGTAGGAAAGGTTGGTTCCTTCTAATGACACTGAGAGCATTCTAGCCTTTCTCTTTGGACTGTGGATGGCTGTCTTCTCCCATTACTTCCCATCGCCTTCCCTCTGTGTATGCTGTGTCTAAATTCCCTCTTCTAAAAAGACATCAATTATATTTGATTAAGGTTCATTGAATGAATTCATTTTAATTTAATTACTGCTTTAATGATGTTATTTTCACCTACAGAAACAAGTTTACGTACTGAGGGTTAAGACCAATATATGAATTCGAGAGCTCACAAATCTGCCTATAACAGGGATTTATAGCAATCTTGAGATTTTTGTTATACTTCCTATAGGGCTTCCCTGATGCCTCAGTTGGTAAAGAATCTGCCTGCAAGGCAGGAGACCCTGGTTCCATTCCTGGGTTAGGAAGATCTGTTGGAGAAGGGATAGGCTACCCACTTCAGCATTCTTGGGCTTCCCTTGTGGCTCAGCTGGTAAAGAATCCACCTGCAATGTGGGAGATCTCGGTTTGAACACTGGTTTGGGAAGATCCCCTGGAGAAGGGAAAGGCTACTCACTCCAGTATCCTGGCCTGGAGAATTCCATGGACTGTATAGTCCATGGGGTCACAAAGAGTCAGATATGATTGAGTGATTTTTTATAATTTTTTTATTTATAGAAGGTAAAATAGAAACACTGAGTCAATGATTTTTATCTCAAAAGAAAAAGTAGCCTTAGCTTACACATATGCTGCTGCTGCTAAGTTGCTTCAGTCGTGTCCGTCTCTTTGCAACCCCATAGATGGCAGCCCACCAGGCTTCCCCATCCCTGGGATTCTCCAGGCAAGAATACTGGAGTGGGCTGCCATTTCCTGCTCCAATGCATGAAAGTGAAAAGTGAAAGGAAATTGTTCAGTCCTGTCTGACCCTCAGCGACAACCCCATGGACTGCAGCCCACCAGGATCCTCTGTCCTTGGGATTCTCCAGGCAAGAGTACTGGAGTGGGATGCCATTGCTTTCTCCGGCTACACTTATGGTTCATAACAAATCTAAAAATTAACAAAAAATATATCCCATGCTATTAAATAATTAGTCTATGACTCACAGAGTTCCTGTGGCAAATCTAAGATTGAAATCTAGGGGACTTCAAAGGTCATACTATTTCAATTCTTCATTCTACCTCTTAGTCATACTTACAAAGAAATACATCTGGATATATTCATTTCTAGTATATTACTGTAACATTTAAAAACATTATTAAAACTAATATAAACTCCAATTTCTTAACTAAAGTGTTTGAGCCAAGAATGAAATATAATGAAAAGCAATTTTATCATGAATAATTTATACCAACTACTAGCTTTGATTTAATATAAAAAGAAAATGGAGTTTACCTAAAAAATTTTAAAAAGGAGCTTTCTATGAGGAGATACATGTCTCGAATACTTATCCATTGATGGAAGCATAACATTTTGAGTGTATGTCCTAAGACAGATTTCAAAAATTATAAAGAAGAAATTTTCATATTATTTTCATCCTCATCTTAAGCACTGGCATTTATTATTCAAGATGCCATAATGAAACTTAGTCATGATAATACTAAGACAACTGAGACATTTTCAGAGCACATTTATATCCTTATTTATTACAACTGAAATGTTCATTAGCTAAAGCATAAATAGCAGAAACCCAAATATAAGCTATAGATAACAGTTGTCATCTATAAAGGGACAAATACATTTTAAATAGAATAATATTAAGAATTTTTGATTCAAAGAATTGACATCTTGATCAATGATTCTTATACTGACTTACTGGGAAAGCTAGCTGCCCCACTGGGAAAATATAAGTGGAGTAAAAAAGAGTTTCTGTGGTCAATTAGGCTTGGGGAATGAATGGATAAAGTTAAAGAGGATTTCTTTACTGTAAGAGTTGTCAGAAGCCGAGTAAACTAAGACTTTTAAAGTCTCCAAAAGGGTTTCACAGTACGTGCTCAGTCGCTTCAATTGTGTCCGACTCTTTGCAACCCCATGGACCGTAGCCTGCCAGGCTTTTCTGTTCATGGGATCGTCCCAGCTATTGGAGTGGGTTGCCATGCCCTCCCCCAGGGGATCTTCCCAAACCAGGGATTAAAGCCACGGTCTCCTGAGTGTCTTAAACCGCTTCTGAGTTCTTTATGGCTGAGCCACTGGGGAAGCCCTACATAGTGTAGCACATGTCATCAATGTATGTGATTATGGAACACATATTTAAGAGTCACCCTTGAAGGAAATAATTTTTCAGTGTGTACTTTTGAAACCCTTATTCCAAATACACCATAGAATACTTTCAGATTGAATTTATTTCACTAAGCATTTATTAAGGATCTTTTTGGGCTTCCCTGGTGGCTCAGATGGCAAAGTGCCTGCCTGAAATGAAGGATACCAGGGTTCGATCCCTGGGTTGGGAAGATCCCCTGGAGAAGGCAATGGCACCCCACTCCAGTAGCCTTGCCTGGAAAATCCCATGGACGGAGAACCTGGTAGGCTACAGTCCATGGGGTCACAAAGAGTCAGACACGACTGAGCAACTCCACTTTCTTTCTTTCCATATTTAAAATATTGGGCTTAGTGTTTAAAGTTGTAGCTCAAAGATAGTGTGGAAGTATTATGCTTTCAAATAAAAATAGGTTATCTCCAGTAGTTCATTTATTAAGGGATTCACTTATTTCTTTATGTAACATTCATCAAGCAGCAATTACGTGGAATTAAGCATGTTATATATTCTATATTCTTTATGTAGACATTGAAAATTATTGTTCCCAATGATCACCCTCATTGAAGTAAGAATTAGAACATATTGATAAAAGTATTGCTTGCATAGTTTTAGCATTAAATGTATGTTATTCTGTTATATTTTTATGATTTCCATACTAAAATAATCTAATGGAAATATTATTGTTTATTAACATATAACTACATGTATTCATAAATATGCCAAATATCTATATATCATATAAGTGAAAATAGGCTGTATATGGGGATTATTTCAGTCAAATATTTAAGTTGGAGTTAAGGTTAAATCATTTATCTCAAATATTTAATAACTCAGGGCACTAAATTTTCTAAATATTCTGGAGAAACCATGGCTTAGTCTAGAAGATTCCCTTTAGGACCATCAGATAAAATTCTGATAGGTAATCTGCTCTGAAGGATATTCTCAGGTCAGGCAACATTCAAATAACAAGTTGTGCACAGTATTTGGTGAAACAAATTATCAATTATTTTCCATTGCTTTGTGTCATTTGAAAGTCAGAAGTAGTTATGGATGTTTATAAGGTTGCCATTTATTTTAAAAAAATTTTTTAAAGATGCTATTTTATATCTTGATATTGATGCAGTAAAGGGGTTATTCTAATTAGAGCTTTGTTCTAACTTGGTAAATGGGAAGTTAACTGAAACATAGGCATACACACCTGGAATGGAAGAGGAAATCACGCAGAGCAAAAAGCAGTGGCCTCTGAACTACTCCAACAAGCACAGTTACACAAGAAATAAAAGAGATTCTACGAACTGAAAGTGACCTCAGAAGTTACAATGACATGACAGGAAAGATCAAAGGGTTGGGATCCAAGCAGCCTTGTTCTGTATCAACCAGCCACTGCCTTTATGGACTTGGTCGAGTCATTTAATTTATCTCTGGATAAATGGTGTCATCTGAACACTGAGGATAATTCTGTCTACTTTGTAGAGTTATAAAGGTAAGCAAGGATTAATGGAGGTCCAGTGCTCTGTGCAAGGTCTAGCACTTAGCAAGAACTAAACTGATAGTTGCTTTAAAAAAAAATTAATACTTTTCTTTCTTTTTAAAATGTTTAGCTATACGGCATGGCATGTAGGATCTTAGTTCCCCGACCAGGGATCAACCCTGTACCCCCTGCACTGGAAGCAAGGAGTCTTAACCACTGGACTGCCAGGGAAGTCCCGATGGTTGCTTTTATTATAAATAAAGCATTTTAAAGTATCCTGGAAGAAATTTCCGAGAGAAGTCGTTTTTAAATGGTTAAATTATGTTTTCACCTCTTAATCAGGTTATAGATAAATAAAATTTACATACTGGAAAACTTATAAATATATATATATCTCACTGGAAATTTTGCTCTATATAAACTACTACACATAAAATATTGGACACTGTCTCCATATTTTTATGAGGTTATCTGGCTGTTCCTAGTCCTGTTTTTAGTTAAGGGAACAAAATGTGCTATAAAGGAAAATATCCTGTGCTCTCCACAAGCCACCTGGAGGAGGAAATGGCAATCCACTCCACTAATCTTGTCTGGGAAATCCCATGGACAGAGGAGCCTGGTGGGCTACAGTCCATGGGGTCGCAGGGAGCTGAAAACGAATAAGCAACTGAGCATGCATGCATGCTATTCAAGCCAGTGGAAACACTAAAACCTGTGTGCATATATGTAAAATACATGTAGTGTAAATATGTCTTATTGATTAGTGGCAGGGTGCACGCATGCCTGCTAAGTCTCTTTAGCTGTGCCTGACCCTTTGTGACCCCATGGACTGTAGCCCACCAGGCTCCTCTGTCCATGGGGTTCTCCAGACAAGAATACTGGAGTGGGTTGCCATTTCCTTCTCCAGGGGACCTTCCCAATCTAGGGATTGAATCCGCGTCTCTTAGGTCTCTTAGGATTGAACCCGCGTCTCTTAGGTCTCCTGCATGGGCACTAGTTACCACTAGTGCCACCTGGTTAGTGGCAGAAACAGACACAATGTAGCTAACATTTTCATCAAATCACTTTATTAATTCACTGTCTTCTTTAGAAAGCCATAAAGAGAAAACCAAGAGTCACTTAGAACCCGATCCAGATATCCCAAACGATTTGTCAGTCTAGGATCACCTTTTTCATTTCTGTGCATTTCTCATGCCTTGAATGCTGCTGCTAATTCGCTTCAGTCGTGTCCGACTCTGTGAGACCCCATAGACGGCAGCCCACCAGACTCCCCCATCCCTGGGATTCTCCAGACAAGAACACTGGAGTGGGTTGCCATTTCCTTCTCCAACGCATGAAAGTGAAAAGTGAAAGTGAAGTCGTTCAGTCGTGTCCAACTCTGTGCGACCCCATGGACTGCAGCCCACCAGGCTCCTCTATCCACGGGGTTTTCCAGACAAGAGTACTGGAGCAGGTCCCATTGCCTTCTCCATGCAGCTTGTGAAAATCTTTTCTGACTGAAAAGCCTATGAACTGTCTTTGACAGCCTATGAACTGTCAAAAGTATTGACGAGAATACTATCATCAACAGCCAACAGAGCCTATGCAAAAAAGTGATTGAAAACACAGTGTCATGTAGACTAACTAGATAGCACATTTTTTTTTTAATGGTCTTTATCTAAAAAAGATCTAAAACTAGTAAGACACGAGGAGGTTGAGCCTTTGCTTCTTCATATCTTGCTGTTATCTGATAGACAATGTGACCTCAGAAATCACAGTGACATGACAGGAAAGATCAAAGGGTTGGGATCCAAGCAGCCTTGTTCTGTATCAACCAGTTACTACCTTTATGGGCTTGGTCAAGTAATTTAATTTATCTCCATATAAATGGTGTCATCTGACCACTGAGGTCACTAAGGCTCACCAGGAAGTCTTGCCCTTTCCCTGTCTTAACAGAGTCCACACACTCACAACTGTTTGGAAATATACCTATTATTCAAAAGTCTCAAGAAAAAATACACAGTTTGTTCATATTTATGGAACATCAGGAGGGAAATGCATTTGATGTCTGAACTATTGGAAAAAACTTAATTTTCTATTTTACTTTGAGCATGCAGACAGTTTTAGAGGGTCATTTCAGAAATATATATGTGTGTGTGTGTGTGTGTGTGTGTAGAGCACATGCTATTGTCTACATCAG
Organism: Bos javanicus; assembly: GCF_032452875.1. Classification (NCBI taxonomy): domain Eukaryota; kingdom Metazoa; phylum Chordata; class Mammalia; order Artiodactyla; family Bovidae; genus Bos; species Bos javanicus. Next base: position 81,155,958 of record NC_083879.1, read on the forward strand.
TTTTCCCCAATCCTATTGAGAAAAAAGCCTGCTGGCACTGAGCCACTCTAATATATATTTGAATGAAGCTCATAAGAAACAAGGATTTGGGTCATATCCCTTTGGGAGATCTAAAGCGAACAGTAGAATACCAGCATACTTGTACTTGGCAGAGCGAATAAAAACGTGCATAAATTTACAACAAAACTATTTTCAGTTTGCACTGTAATATTTTCTCAGATTATTTACTTTTATTGCACTATTTCTTAGACTTACAATAGGGTTCTGTGACCACGTCGAGGTAATGGACAATGTCTGAGGAAATGGATAATGAGGAAGAAGGTAACACACAGGTGCAGCCCGCAATTGAACCATTTATTAAGTTTATTAGCTTTTTTATTGCACGTGCCCGTACAAAAGCCACATTGAGACGGGGGGAAAGTTCTGGTGCAAGCTAAAGCAAAGAAATGTAATGTTAAGGATGCACTTTTTGTTTTTGAATGGCCTCATGCGAGAGACTGTGTAGACATAAAACATAGAATTGTATGCTTCCAAAGTGAAAAAGAGAAACTGGAAATGGCGTGGAATGACTGCAACCAAGGATGAAGTGTATTTGCCAGAGCAAATTTCATTTTAAAATAAATACTGTTATCTATTTATATTTGATGTTTGGGATCTGTGACAAGAAGCTGTATTTTATTTATTATTTTACTAAGTTAAAACAAAGTGTCAGGAAGAATATTCTAAATTTACCTGCCAGCCTAAATCAGGGTTCTGTAACTTACCACAAATGCCAGAATGACAGAAAAGATGATTTTGAATGGCAGGGCCAGAGGGGCCTCAGGCAAAATATTGAAAAGAGGTGGATACTTTGTCTCCTCCAAGCAAACCCTTTAGTGCTACTGTTCTCCTTCGAGCCACTGTCTGACCTCAGCTCCGGGTCCTTATTCTGGATTCTAGGCAAGCCTCTGTAAAACTTTACAAGTTCCTTAACTAGTCAAGGTTTAACTTGAACCTTTCATTAGCAACAAGATGTCCAGAGGTCCCGTTTTCCTCTCCTAATAAGCATCTCCCTGACCGTCTGTTGCAAATCCTGACCTGAATATTGCAATTTTCTGAGGCAGAAAAAAACGAAAACTAGAAATGACATATCTAAAAATGAATTAACTCTTGGTCCACGATCAAAATATTGTGCATTTCATAAGATGTTCCTTCCAATACTGAGCTCCTAGCCTTGCAAGTTAGGCTTATCCACAGCTGTTTCCTCCCAAGTAGGAAATTTAGGGTGGATGTGTATGCTCCAGGGAAGTGTTTCTCTGCAGTTTAATCTCTTTACTTTCTGAGATGTTCTCTGGAATTTGCACTGAACTTCTCCACCCTCCTGCAATTGATTTCAAGTATTCGATATTTGTGTTGTATTGTTCACAACGTCTCTTGAGATCTTGATACACTTTGTGATATGTTTCAGTTCGTTTCTTATCTACTTCTTTCCACAAACACCTATTACATGTGGACATCATTTAGTGCACATATAATATGCGCAAATTCATCTTAACGTTAAATACATTTTGTGTGAAAGATCTTTTGTCTTTTATTTTTTACCTTTAAAAGATCTTTTGTTTAAGTTTATTCTGTCTTAGAGAACTACTTCACCTGGGTCTATGGTTTGACCAGTTATCTCTTCTAATGCTTTTTTTGAAAATTCAACGAACATTTATTGAGATCCTTTTAAGTACACTGCATTGTGGTAAATGTTTATATGTTGCAAAAAGAAAGCAAACCAGAAACTGATAACATATAATTCTTGGGAAATTTTTCCCAAGAGTTGTCAAAATGAGATGCACATTTTTTGATCTATGTAAAAATATGTAAGTTATGTAGGAGCAAATTAAATTCCAAATATTAGAGATTTTGACTGCTAAGCTACCTACCTACCCATTGCTCTTACTCACTGTCTTAATTGTCTCACTAGCTGTTATCTGCAGGGTCTTCCCTTCCATCTTAACTTTTACAGGTGTCAAGCCTACTTGGAAAAAGCTGTGCACCACAGCTTTGTGGGAAATTACAGATGTGTGCATTCACAAGTGGTGATGAGGGAAGAGTTATCTGCATGCCTGAAACCCACCCAACAGACTTGACTTCATTATACCACACAGCAAAGTAGATATTTTAAAGTGAAAGATGGCTATTTTTATACTCATTATTATCATTTTTACCTTGCCGTTTTAATCTGCTTGAATAAATCATTTAAACCACTATGCTATAAATAATGCTTATATTATTTTGTATTATTATATATGTATAATTGTTTCATTACCTAGTATAAGCTTGGATTAAACAAAATAATTTTCTCTAACTCATTTCAGAAGTTTTAAAAACGTCACCCACCTTTGTACCTAATTTTTGAGCTCAGACTCATGAAGAATAGATAAATCTGAGAGGAGCAATAATAAAATTTAAGCTAAAGTTTTGTCGCTGCTGCTACTGCTGCTAAGTCGCGTCAGTCGTGTCCGACTCTGTGCGACACCATAGACCACAGCCCACCAGGCTCCCCCGTCCCTAAACTTCACTTTGCATTTGGGGTTTTCTATAATTTACAGGAAAATGTGATAAACTCACTTTTAACTCATATCAGTAAATTTCTTTGAAATAGAAAGATTGGAAGCATAGTTTGTTGGGATTAAAATTATTTGACCACTTAAGAATTTAAGGGAGATATCGAAATGCTATAATGTAGGAAATAGAGTGCCAAAAATAAATTCAAATATGTCAGCAATCTTAGTCAACACAGAGGCACTCATTAATGTAGAAATATATCTCTTAAATTTAAAAAATCTTGATTGCATACCTGAGTTTAAAAAATAAAGAAATTAACTACATTAGATTTATATGAAACATATCTAACAGAAAACGAACAGAAAGATTACAAATTTTAAAAAAGATTTACCTGGAAAATACTACCAAAAGAAAAGTGGTAGATAAATGCCAATAAGATGTTCTTTAGGTTTAAAATGCGTCGCTAGACATAAATGGGCTGTACTTCCACGCAGAATTTTAAAAATATACAACTTAACAGGAAGACTTGGCAAATGTAAAAATAGATCTACTTAATAATACAACTTCAAAATGTAAGAGATAAAATAGACAGAAATATGTAAATGTTGACAAATTTACTGTATATAAGACTGACAGCCCACTTTCATATAACAGAAAAAAATATAGAGAGAGGACTCGAATAGCAAAATTAATTAGTATAAAATTACACAGGCACACCCACAGATACACACATACATGTGTATGTGTGTGAGAGAGACACATTATGTTCACATGTAGATATCTATCATGGCATTCAATAGGTGAAGAATATGCCAATTTTTCTCCACAGGAGAATTCTTGACACTTGTCTATCTGTTCTCAAAGATAAACCCTGAAACTTTCAAAGATCTAGTATTCTGCTGCTGCTGCTGCTGCTAAGTCACTTCAGTCATGTCCGACTCTGTGCGACCCCATAGACAGCCGCCCACCAGGCTCCCCTGTCCCTGGGATTCTCCAGGCAGGAACACTGGAGTGGATTGCCATTTCCTACTCCAATGCATGAAAGTGAAAAGTGAAAGTGAAGTCGCTCAGTTGTGTCCAACTCTTCTCGACCCCATGGACTGCAGCCCACCAGGCTCCTCCGTCCATGGGACTTTCCAGGCAAGAGTACTGGAGTAGGGTTCCATTGCCTTCTCCGCTAGTATTCTGCAGGCTATGCCAATTAAGGCAAAAAGTCAATCAATAAAATGCTTACAAAAATGTTTTTGGAAATGAAAAATGCACAGACCCCCACATAAGACAATAAGTGGAAATGATAACCTCAATTTCTGCTCCCTAAACAGGTGTACTTAACAGTGAGCTTGGAAAAGCAGCTATAGAATTACTCATCCAAATATTGCATCCAAAAGATAGAATTTAAAAGCCTATTATGTTATGCTAGCATATAGTCTAAGGTAGGACTCTAAATAAAACCACGGATTAAACACCACAAACTCTGAGGCAATCAGAGGATGAGGAGGAGAAGGGTCATGGGTGTTTCAAAGTTCTTTGTAATATTGGTGAAATTTTGTTTCTTAAGCGAAGCAGCAGTAATAGGATTCATGCTTTATGTCAAGTAACATGAACATGCCTTTTAGGTAGGTCAAACTCCGTGGACTATTGACCTGTTTGTGTGGCTCGTCTAATCCATTACATCTGTTCTTTTGATTAAGTGATAATGATCACATGCCAGCTTATAGAGAAAAGACAGTTTGCATGTGGAAACAGGATATTAATACTTTCTGCAGTAGTGTAATGATCTCAAATATAATGGCCTGGGTAAAATTGCAAATCAATTTTTTATGGTAAAAAGGATACTTTATTGATTCTACTGTATTTTATTTACATTTTGCATTTCTTTTTGTGTTTAAAAGTAAACTTAAAAAGCATATTGTATCCAAATAGAAAGAAAATACTCGGTGAAAGTATGAAAGAATCTCACAGCACTTTCATCCACCTTGACTGATTATCAGATGATGATCATGGTAGGTACCTCTGATTGCAGAGCAGACACATCCAGACACTTTAAAATTTTATGTCTGTCTTACAGGGGCCTCAATCCACATATTCCTTTTAAATCCAGTGACAACATCACATTTGCCTGTTAAAGTGTTCACAAAAGTACCATCTGGTTTTAAAGTTTCCAAACTGTATGAGAGATCTTTTAAAGTGTCGCTGAGTATAAAAGCATTTTAATTAAGAAAATCTCGGGTGTTGAACTAAATCTAGGGCATCTTTTTGCACTAATTCAATATGTTCATAAAATTTATTGTCATTTGCAGTCTAACGATATCTCTGTATGTGGGATGACAAATATTCGTAGAGAACTCAGGACGTGTTTTAGAATTGTTGGGGGAATTGTCTCATTTTGTTTTCCTTTCCTTGGGGTACAAATAATGCACATTTCACATCAATATCTTATGTCATTTCTTTTTCTTGGTTTAAGACACCAGCTCTTACTTGAACACTAGTCCTGTTTATATTCCTACAAAAACAGATGACTAATAGCCAGGGTTTTGTTCCTCTTGTCTTTCTGCCAAATTCTTAACATAATTTGGCCAAATAGCCTTTTTTCTAACACCTGTTCTGGTCTCTTTCCCGTTCCTTCTAGTTATGTCTCATTTCCTGGTCTCCCTCCTTCTTTCCTGTTCACTCATCTCTCAGTTGACTTGGTACCCTTGGACTGGACAAGAATGCATTATCCTCATCTAAAAATCTCTTAAATTTCATCGATGGATTTTAACATCCTTTTCAGAGGGCTGAACAGCCAGCTCAGATCCAGAGAGTCCAAATGAATGAGCAGCTATGAAAAAACATCAAAAACATTATTTCCTTATCTATTTTTTTAAGCTTTGGCTTACTCTATAAGGAATAGCTTGATTTGTTAGAAGTCAAAATTATGGAAAGAGAACTAAACACAGGCAAATTGTAAGTGAGAATGGATCAAATATGAAAAGATGCAAAAACCAGAGAACTGAGTTAGGATTCCAACTGTTCCTCAGGCCAGCCATGCAGACAGCAAGGATGGGGCAAATACTGCTGTGGGCAGCTTGCTAACATGTTGGATGACAACCGAGGCTACAATCCATAGGTCCCTTCTACCAACCGTGAATCCTATGGTCATGAAAGTGTGATTGTTGGAACTGCTCACAGTGCAGTGCTTTGCCTAGAGAGTCATTTTCCATGGTAGAGGTTTCCTTCTCATTCTGGAAGTACCAGATTACCATCAAACTTTCCATACCAAATAGCGTAAGGTGAAAAAAAAAAAAATCTTTTAGAACACAACTTGCTGATGGATGAACAAGATAAACCCAGATAAAGCACAGGTGCTCGTAGATGACTCAAAGCTCTGGGAGCTTGATTCGGAGACACTGAGTGTAGTTCAAAGCACAGAAACTGGCAGTGCCCCTCACCCTGCTCTGGCTGAGCCCTTCCTCTGCAGAGGCTGCTGCAGAACATACACAGAACACTACTTTCTTCTTTTGCATTTTTTCCCTCAAAGGGAGAATCCTCTTCAAATTTCTTTCAGTTAGTGAAAGCATGTACAAATGTTGGCCTTGTATAAAAGCCAAGTGGAGTCAAGCAAACTTTGAAAAGCTGGTGGTACCCATGTAGACACTCAGGTGGGGCAATGGTAAAGAACCCACCTGCCCATGCAGGAAACAAGAGATGAGGGTTTGATCTCTGAGCTGGGAAGATCCCCTGGAGGAGGGCATGGCAACCCACTCCAGTATTCTTGCCTGGAGAATTCCATGGACAGAGGAACCTGGTGGGCTATGGTCCATGGGGTCGCAAAGAGTCGGATATGACTGAGCACTCACACACCCATATAAACAATTTATTTAAGATTACTGTAATTCATGAACATCACAGACATTATACACCCTTATGCCTCTGTAACCCCAAACCTACATTCACACAATTTCTGGTTGAAATGAAAGCATATTCAGGGGAAATTAAGCATGTTTGTACTGTCAATACTATCCAATAGCTGCTGCTGCTACTAAGTCACTTCAGTCTGTCCGACTCTGTGTGACCCCATAGACGGCAGCCCACCAGACTCCCCTGTCCCTGGGATTCTCCAGGCAAGAACACTGGAGTGGGTTGCCATTTCCTTCTCCAATGCATGAAAGTGAAAAGTGAAAGTGAAGTGGCTCAGTTGTGTCCGACTCTTCGCGACCCCATGGACTGCAGCCTACCAGGCTCTTCCGTCCACGGGATTTTCCAGGCAAGAGCACTGGAATGGGGTGCCATTTCCTTCTCCAATGCATGAAAGTGAAAAGTGAAAGTGAAGTCGCTCAGTCGTGCCCGACTCTTAGCGACCCCTTGGACTGCAGCCTACCAGGCTCCTCCGCCCATGGGATTTTCCAGGCAACAACAAATAGAAACCTTCAACTCTGAATACATTTTAGTGACAACTATCAATACTATCCAATAGAAAAAAAGCAAAAAGAAACCTTTATCTCTGAATACATTTTAACGACATTCCTGCATGTCCTTTCTCCACAAAATGGCATTCTTCAGTAAAAATCTGGATCCTGTGTTAGAGTTGGTCTTGGCATAGGAGTATAAATTTTGTAATCCTACCTTAAGCCCTAGGTGCTCTGTGTCCCTAATTGAGGGAAGGAACTTGGGTGTATTTTTTTTTTTTTTTTTTTTTGACTTAGACCAGTTGAATGTGTTTGTGGCTGCTCAACCATTAATCTACTAAGTATTCAATTTCAGACAGGAGTTTTATTAATGTGTGCTTATTAACACCTCTGACAACTTCATAAATAACAATTCTAAGCTGAAAAAAATCCACCGTAGACTAGAAGAAATGACTAGCTGTTGGAAGTGGAAAACGAGTTTTCCTGTTTCTAACAGAAGCTTCTCAGTACACAGTCACAGCAAGACTCAAATCTGAAGCAACGTTTGAAATGAGCATTTATTTTTATTTAAACAGTATTTTTTTCAGTGTCGTTCTTCATTAGGTCAAACAGAAACAGCGCATTCTCTCTTGCAGCTAGTTTTTCATAGCTGAGCCTGTAGAATTAACTCAGTTCTCATTATCCAAAAGGTTAGAGCTACAGTAAGTTCCATACCTCCAAAAGCTTTTTTTAAAAAATTTATTTATTTTAATTGGAGGCTAATTACTTAACAATATTGTTTTTTATCTGATGGGCTGGGTGTGTTTAATTCACAATTTTGAAGGACAGTTAAAATGGTTATTGAGACAATTTAGATGGGTTATCATTTGATACTCATGTTTAAGACCTTCCTTTTTTGGGGGGGGTAAATATGGTAAACCTTTATTTATTTTTTTAAAATTTTATTTTATTTTTAAACTTTACAAAATTGTATTAGTTTTGCCAAATATCGAAATGAATCCACCAGAGGTATACATGTGTTCCCCATCCTGAACCCTCCTCCCTCCTCCCTCCCCATACCATCCCTCTGGGTCGTCCCAGTGCACCAGCCCCAAGCATCCAGTATCGTGCATCGAACCTGGACTGGCAACTCGTTTCATATATGATATTATACATGTCTCAATGCCATTCTCCCAAATCTTCCCACCCTCTCCCTCTCCCACAGAGTCCATAAGACTGATCTATACATCAGTGTCTCTTTTGCTGTCTCGTACACAGGGTTATTGTTACCATCTTTCTAAATTCCACATATATGCGTTAGTATACTGTATTGGTGTTTTTCCTTCTGGCTTACTTCACTCTGTATAATAGGCTCCAGTTTCATCCACCTCATTAGAACTGATTCAAATGTATTCTTTCCTTTTTAATAAGGATCTTTATTTGTAAAGTATAGCCTGTTTCTGAAAACAGAAAAAAACATAATCATGATCAGAAATATAGTGCAGGTGGGTAACGTGCTGTCCCTTCTCCCACAGCAGGAGTCTGGCTACAACATCCCTTACAGCAGCCTGGCTGGGACCAGCAGAAGGCCCATCGGTCAGTGGGGAACGAGAGAACGGGGGTGCTGCAGGACCCCTGTGATCTCTGTGACCTCTTTCCCGTTTTCGTTCCCAAGGAGACGGGGCCACGTAGCATCTCTGTGGTCACTGCCAAGGCCAAGTGTGTGTGCAAAGTGGGGACCAGGGACTCTTAGGTCTACAGAGATTAAAAAAAACTGAGCCTCATATTTTATAGATGAGAAATGAGGGCCATTTTACTTCTCTTTTTCTCAGGAGTATATAATAAACAATCATCCCTATCTTCTGAAATTTTAATCTTTTTTTTTCAGCATGTGGGATCTTAGTTTCCAAACCATGGATCCAGTGAACTGGCACGCCTTCCCTTCATTGGAAGTGCAGAGTCTTAACGCTGGACTGCCAGTGAATTCCTGAACATTTCTTCGTTTATTTTACCAACTCATGAAATTACTGGAGGACCCTATACCGCTCACAGATCTTTCCAATTCAGATCATCCTTTTTTCCAATTCAGATCATCCTTTTTTCCAATTCAGATCATCTCTTGAATGAGATGAGAGAGATTCAAGAGAACAGGAATAGTGTCAGCAGTCTCAGTGTATCCTTGTGATTTCCTCAATCATTTATTCACAAGTGTTTATTTATTATCCCTCTGTTCCCAGATGAGTGATTGATCCTAGAAATATAGTGATGAAAAATGGTCCTCCTCTGCTCATTCAGTGGAGCAAAAAACGTAATTATATGGTTGCTACTGCTGCTAAGTCACTTCAGTCGTGTCCGACTCTGTGCCATCCCATAGACGGCAGCCCACCAGGCTCCCCTGTCCCCGGGATTCTCAAGGCAAGAGGACTGGAGTGGGTTGCCATTTCCTTCTCCAGTGCATGAAAGTGAAAAGTGAAAAGTGAAAGTGAAGTGGCTCAGTCGTGTCTGACTCCTAGTGACCCCATGGACTACAGCCTACCAGGCCCCTCCGTCCATGGGATTTTCCAGGCAAGAGTACTGGGGTGGGGTGCCATTGCCATCTCCGAATTATACGGTTAGGTAGAGGACAATACAAGAGTCAAGTGCCTTAGGATCTCAGGACTAGAGAGGTGTTAGCAATTAGTTTTGCCTGGGGCTGTGCTTCTTGAGCCTTCTGTTGCTTCCAGACAATTAGAACACCCTCTTCTCTTATAATGTATTCTGTCTTGGGATTCCTACCATTGTCTCATCCTGATGGTATGCTTTCTCTTCAACATCTTCTTTGAATGCTTTTGACATTCACCCATCTCCCTCAATGACATCAGTGACTCATAACGAGGTCGCTAAGAGTTGGACACAGCTGAGTGACTTCACTTTCGCTTTTCACTTTCATGTATTGGAGAAGGAAATGGCAACCCAGTCCAATATTCTTGCCTGGAGAATCCCAGGGACGGCGGAGCCTGGTGGGCTGCCATCTATGGGGTCGCACAGAGTCGGACACGACCGAAGCGACGTAGCAGCAGCAGCAGCAGTGACTGAGTTTGCCAGTTCTTCCTGTTTCTTTCCAAAAGTCTCCAATTTCAACAAAAATGTTGGTGAATTTCTTTTCTTTTTTTTTTCCTTAGTTTTGCCTATTCTTAATAATTTAAAGGGGTTCCTAGGTGGCACTATGGTAAAGAACCCACTTGTCAATGCAGGAGACATAAGAGATGTGAGTTTGATCCCTGGGTCAGGAAGATCCCCTGGAGGAGGGCCGGGTATCCCACTCCATATTCTTGCCTGGAGAGTCCCATGGACAGAGGAGCCTGGCGGGCTAAGGTCCACAGGGTCACATAACACAGTGATCTAGATCTCAGTTAATTTTGTGCATTGACTTAGGATTTTGTGTGTGTCTTTTAAAGGGGTGCCATAGGAGACATAAAAATGAATGATATAAGATCAAAATGCAATAATATACAACATTGCAGAGGATACGAGACATGTGGAAAGGACAGGACTAACCATCATTGGCAGGAAATGATGTTTCTTGTGAGAAATTTGATAATGCAAATTTGCAGAAGGTAAAAGTGTGTCAGGGAGTGAGAGATAAAAATTCACACCTGGGATCCTCCTCCTTCTTACAGGAAGTGGAGGGTAGATAAGAGATGGAAAAGTGAACCAGTGACTCAGTTTTTCCCTCATCTTCCAACCTCTTCGTTTCTATTTGATTCCATTGGCCTCTTTCTTGAGCCAGGGAACCACGTCCAGTCATTTAATGGGTCTTCCCAGGGTGACTGTTCTCATTCTGAACTTCTCCTCCACTGGTTGAACTCCTGTATGTAAATAGGAAGCAGGAAAAGTTGCTGAATTTGTCCACCACGCTTATTGCTTAAATTGGCGTGAGTGAAGATTTGTCTAAGTGTGCAAGCATGGCCCATCCACAGCTGCATGCTCTTCCCTGTTCATTTACTTTCCCAGGGTGTGCACTAAACAAGAAAATCAATGGCTTTAGAAGGGCCTCCAGAATCTGAAGTTCCAAGACTGGTTTTCATAATTGAGTATAAATTCCTTACCTTCATATTCACACTGCAGTATGACACAGTTTTAGCCTTTCCAGCACAACTCCTTCTGAATGAAAGTGTTGGTTTTGAAGCTCCTGGCACTCATGGTTTGTACCCTGTCACCTTGCTCAACCTGGCTGATCTGGACTATCTCAGAGAAAACTGCGGTAGGATCATGAGATATGCAAGCTTGTGTTTGGAGAGCAGGCGGAGAAACTGGATCCAAGTTCTATCTCTTTAACTTTTTTTTCTTTTAGCTTGGGCTAAGATAAATAACTTCTCTGAGCTTCAGTTTCTTCCTCCAACAAATGGGTATAATGATAAGGATAATGATATCTCTATGAGATAATAGAGCACCTAGAATGTACTCTGTAAATGAATCTGAGCTTATTGTTGGTTAATCTAATCAGATTTTCTTAGAAATATGAACATGAAAATATTAATCACAGAAGTGAGTGTGCAGCAAATTAAATTTGAGAGATCTTTGTGGCCCCATGGACTCTACAGTCCATGGAATTCTCCAGGCCAGAATACTGTAGTGGGTAGCCTTTCCCTTCTACAGGGGATCTTCCCAACCCAGGGATAAAACCCAGGTCTCCCACATTGCAGGCGGGATTCCTTACCAGCTGAGCCACCAAGGAAGCCCAAGAATACTGCAGTGGGTAGCCTATCCCTTCTCCAGGGGATCTTCCCGACTGAGAAATCTAACCGGGGTCTCCTGCATTGCAGGTGGATTCTTTACCAAGTGAGCTATCTGGTAAGACTAAAAGACACATAAAGAGACTCCAAAGAGAGAAGTGAGAAAGAAGCATAAATTATGAGCAAAGAAAATATAAATAAAAGATACATAATAAAGAAATTTAAAAAAAATAAGTGAAGGAGAGACATAATAAGAAGACCTCAGAGAGAAACTGACTATTCCCAGCTCCCCTAAACTGATTTGCACTCTGTTCCAGTGCTCCTGAAGTTTAGCTGAATAATTTATCTGTAGAGTCCTGTAATCCTATGAGCTCCATTTCCCCATTCCTCAAAAAAGCAGTCTATGAACTAGGGTTACTTTAGAGAGTTCCTTGTTTAAAAAAACAAAAAACAAAAAAATAAAAATAAAAAAACTGATATAAGATGTTAGTCTTATCTGAAAATATTTCTCTTCTTATACTTCCAGCTGTGCTGTTCTGTTCCCCCAAATACATCACAAGAACTGCAAAGGTCATTGGAAATACTGAGCATAAAACAGTGATGACTAGAAGGCACGATTACTTCCTCTGGGAGCACTCGATGGAGATGATGATACCTAGTGAACAGGGAGAGATGCAGAGGTGAGAAAGACATTCAGGAATACCTGGCCAGAAATGTTAGCACATCTCAACTTTCCTGGGACATCAAAAACTAATTCAAGAATCTGCAAGAGGCTGAATTATACAGATAATTTTTAGCATGACATGGCATGTGGACCCTCATTCTATTCTTTGACAAATAAAATGTCCCCATTGAGGGCGTAGTGAAAAATCCTGAACAAAATTTGATTGGTACAGTTTATCTTTTGAGCCAAGCCCTATGATGTAGGACTATGTATAGATACCTGCCTTTGATCCAATAAATTATCTCAGGGTAGATACTGGGGGCACTCTTCCAAGACTTGGATGTCTAGGTCAATTGGGACCAGAAGTAGGAGTTACCTCAAGTCTCAGAACACGGTTGGACAGTGGGATAAGGAGAGCTATATCCATAATAAATTAGTCCATGAGAAGTATAATCTTAGGCACAGATTAAATTGCAGTGGAATAAAAAGAAGGCTTATTGGAGAACAACTCTGAGGATCTGAGATACAGACTAAAGATCTAGGAGTAATCTGGGTTATAGACAACGAACAAATATGTAAGGGTTTGAAATTGTCAAGGAAAACTCTAAGTCGAGAAGATGAGAGGTGATAATAGGCATGAAGAATCTCATCATTTAAGATATGGAGAGAGGAAGAGCGCGTAAACAAGCAGCTTCAAAGGAATGAAAGAGGTCAGAAGAGGATGGAGACAATTATTGAGGAAGGAAGAAGACCCCACAGATACCAGAAGCCAAAGAGAACTCAAGGATGATTATTAGCAAAAGCTGTATTGACTGCAAGGAAGTCGTGTTAAGTCCCCAAAAAGTGAGCTTTATGGGAACGGCACAGCCAGGATCCTAAAACATCGGTAGACTGAGTAATACAAGGAAGGCATGGAAACACATGTTCTTAGTGTCAATATATTTGATGATATTTGGCTGAGAAGAGCAGGGAATAGGTGAGGCAGGAGATGGGACACCTAGAGTCACATGGTGGACTTGTTTTTGACTTTTTTAAGAAGAGAAATATAGCTTTTTGTGTGGACTGGAAGATAATGTTAGAAACAAAAAACTCAAGGGTGTGGGATCGACACATAAAGACATACGTTATAGAAAAAAAGACCACCGAGGAAGCAACAAAGAAGCAGCTCTGGAACGCAGATGGGGAGCTGGCTTTAGAAAGGAAGGAGTCTTTTTTTTTTTTTTTTTAATCCTTCCTATCATAGGAAGGAAAGAGAAAAGTGCCATATGGATGCAGGTTTAGCTATTTTTTAAATAAAAGAAATGAGGACCTTTCTATTGTTTGGAAAGAGGCAGATGGGATTTTCCAAAGATGCCACGCCAACATATCCCGTGGCACGTGCTCTTCTTTTGAAGAGGTGTTAGCATTCCTCTGCTGAAGCGTGAGGTCCTTGTTCCTTTCTCTAGACAATGAGTGGCCTTCTGATACCAGGTTATGCTGCAGACCTGACAGAGTGTGGCGGGCCAGGTGGGAGCTCCATTGCAGACAGAAGAGCCCACATCAGTAGACACAGCCAGACTCCAATACTGTCACCTTGCACAGTGAGTGGCTGAGGCTTCCCTGAGATGAGTCTGACCTGGCTGGGAAGCTGAGGAACGCTTAGAGAAGCAAACATCTGCAGATGATCAGTTACCCACATGGGTGAGCCAAAAGTAGGTTCTAGAACGGAGGTGTGAGTTTAGGCCACTCATTCCTTTGGGCCACTCTGTTCCACTTCTTTGCAGTTTCAGGACCAACTATTTCAAAGACTGTTTCATATGAGACTTCCTCCCCACTCGGGGGATTGCTTTTGGAAAAGGAAGACAATGGACAATGACAGCACCCGTTGCTCCATTTACTCTTCGGGACACAAGTCAACTCATCTAGGTTGTGAGGATGGGAGCTTCCAGCCTCCTGCAATGAGTCATAGAGGACATCCCATGTCACCCCAGGTGACGGTCAACGACGAGGCTGTAGTGCAACTCGCTGGGAGAAGTGAGCTCTAGGCCGTCCTCTCACGCATCCTGTCTGTGCCCTCTGGTCCTGCTTCATCCTGGATATTCCATGTCTCTATGGTGATGAATCACTGCTGCGCACACCCACTGCCGCCTGTAAGCCCATCAGGACCCAGCTTAGGTAAGCAATGGGATGCGTGGTCTCCTGGGATCCATAGCTGAGTGCTCAGTCTCCACAAGTTATAGCAGCATGTGTTGTTTTTTTTTTCCCTCAAAAAGCATGCAGTTTTCTGTGGTGCGATAACTGGCGTTAGTCCAGAAAACCACACTCCACTTTGCAGTTCTCCTTCTCAAACTTGTCATGGACTCCATTGTTGTTGTTCGGTTGCTCAGTTGTGTCTGACACTTTGCAACTCCATGGACTGCAGCACACCAGGCTTCCCTGTCCTTCACTATGTCCCACAGTTTTTTTTAAACTTTGTGCATCCAACCATCTCATCCTCTGTCACCCTCTTCTCCTCCTGTCCTCAATCTTTCCCATCATCAGGGTGTTTTCCAATGAGTAGGCTCTTCCCATAAGGTGACCAAAGTTTTGTAGCTTCAACTTCAGCATCAGTCCTTCCAATGAACATTCAGGTTTGACTTCCTTTAGGTTTGATTGGTTTGATCTCCTTGCTGTCCAAGGGACTCTCAAGAGTCTTCTCCAACACTAGAGTTCAAAAGCTTCAATTCTTCATCACTCAGCCTTCTTTATGGGCCAACTCTCACATCTGTACATGACTACTGGAAAAATCATAGGTTTGACTATATAGACCTTTGTTGGCATAGACTCCATACTGCATCCTTTTTAACAATTGGCATGTTCATCACCGTGGAGTTTTCAGATTATATGACCCAAGGAGAAGGCCATAGAACTTTTTTTGCCCCTCTTGGCCCTATTCAAAGAAGGCAACTTTCCATTTCACTTGATCTATTCTCCCAAACAAGTTCCTAGTTTGATTGAATTTCTCCTAGAATCTATGAGCAATACTAAGGATCATTCATACTCTGTAGAATGACATGAAAAATGTTGTAATTTATCTTTACCTTCAGAAGTAATATCCTAGCATGCTCCTGCCCATGGGCTCTCTAAAAACTTTATTTTCCTCCCACTACAGGACATGTTTCTCAGCAAAGCCTCCATCATGCAAACCGTCTCATGTTCATCCTGCCTGAAGAGAATGATGTCATCCATGCCTGATGTTCTGTATGGATGTCCAGATGGTCTGGATATTTTCGGACTATATTGTGACAGAGGACAGAGTTAACATAGCTCTGAAACATTACACTTAATGTGCATTATTTTCAATACCACATGAATGAGAACTATTTCTGATCCTCTTTCTTCCGATCCTCTTGCAATGGAAAAGAACACGTTTGTATGAGCTTGAGTTATCCCACAGTCATTCTCCAGGCTCCATCTAGTCTTGGAAGAACTGGATTGGCAAACGAATGAAGATATGATACATATCACAAGGCATGGGCCTCCTTTATATCTTTAATGAGGGCATGAATGTTCACCATTATTGCAGAATGTGATACTGTTTTTAATTAACTATCCTTGCCAGGAAGGGACAGGGAAGTTTTGTTGACTTCTTGGAGCCCCAGTGAGCATTAGAAACTAGAAATCAATAATACATTAAAATATGATTTTTCCTGGGCCAATTGTTAGTAGCTAAAGTCAAAGCAAGAAGAAAGTGAATGATCAAGTTGAGTCAGGGATTTTCTCAATATATTGGAAAGATTAAGGGCTGTACTGAGTTATGGACACGAGTGAAGGATCATGAAATGTTTGACATATATGGGAAGAAATGAAGACAAGAAGGGGCTAAGTATTTGGAATAGATGTAGAGTCCTGCAGAGGATTAACTTATTAAGTTTTGAAGATGCCGAAGGGCTAGTATGGGCATGACTGAGAGACTTGGAAGGAAAAGAGTTTTGGCCAGACACTGGAAAAATACAATTTAGTATGGAGTGTTTCCAGTCTGAAAATAATCAATGTGAACCCACAAAGAAATGAAAAAGCGTAATTCCATTGTGAGAAGTTAAGTCATGGAAACTTTTATAGATAAGGGATTTGGGGGAAATGTGTGTGTGTGTGAGAGAGAGAGAGACAGACAGACAGACAAGAGACAGAGATAGGCACAGAGACAGACGGGAGGTAAAAAGAGACACTTTAGCTGTAGGTTAAGGTCCAGAGTGTACTCCTGAGTATTGGATTGGCAGATGAATGGTGCTCTTGGAGCATGAGACATGTATCTTCCATGTATAAAGACAACCACACTTAAAGTCACTAAGCCATGGCAGGGTCTATACCTTTCAAGAGCAGGGAGAGGTTCCTTGGGGCTGCGGTGCAGGGAAATGGTAGCTGATGAGATGAAAAAAATAGAGTAGGTCAAACTGTATGATGCCTCATATGTTAGACTAAGAAAGATGACCTCATATGATTATTGTGTCTCCTAAATGAGATCCTTAGCAACTCTACAGCACAGTTCATACAGCTTTGCATCCTGTAACAGCTAGCAATCTGTGACTTAGCAATGATTGCACACATAATGAAATAGTGAATGTTTTCAGACTCAGTAGCTGTTCTTGCAGAATTTATGACATGCCCAGGTGATAGGGGATAAAGGGCCTTATTTATTGTATGAAGAGCATCATATTTCTACTCTGTCATGATAATGTAGATTTAATAATAATTATTAGGCATAAGTAAAAATTAAGAGCATCTATATTAAGAAGGTGAAAGTATTAAGAAAGTGAAATTCACTCAGTGGCCTCTGACTCTGCAATCCCATGGATTTACATGCAATGTCTGGCTCTAGGAGAGTGATCTCACCATCATGGTTATTTGGGTCATGAAGATCTTTTTTATATAGTTCTTTTGTGTATTCTTGCCGCCTCTTCTTAATACAGTCTGCTGCTTCTGCATGATTCTCTAATTCTTTTTTTCAAAATCCATGACAGCATCAACATGAAAGTCATTCAGTCACATCTGATTCCTTGCGACCCAATGGACTAAACAGTCCATGAAGTTCTCCAGGCCCGAATACTGGAGTGGGGAGCCTTTCCCTTCTCCAGGGGTCTTCCCAACCCAGGAATCGGACAAGGGTCTCCTGCATTGCAGGTGGATTCTTTACCAACTGAGCTATCAGGGAAGCCCTGTACTAAGATGAACTCCTTATTGCCAAATTCAGACTTAAATTGAAGAAAGTAGGGAAAACCTCTAGATCATACAGGTATGACCTAAATCAAATCCCTTATGATTATACAGTGGAAGTGATAAATAGATTTAAGGGCCTAGATCTGATAGATAGAGTGCCTGATGAACTATGGAATGAGGTTTGTGACATTGTACAGGAGACAGGGATCAAGATCATCCCCATGGAAAAGACATGCAAAAAAGCAAAATGGCTCTCTGAGGAGGCCTTACAAATAGCTGTGAAAAGAAGAGAAGCGAAAAGCAAAGGAGCAAAGATATAAGCATCTGAATGCAGAGTTCCAAAGAATAGCAAGAAGAGATAAGAAAGCCTTCTTCAGTAATCAATGCAAAGAAATAGAGGAAAACAACAGAATGGGAAAGACTAGGGATCTCTTCAAGAAAATTAGAGATAGCAAGGGAACATTTCATGCAAAGATGGGCTTGATAAAGGACAGAAATGGTATGGACCTAACAGAAGCAGAAGATATTAAGAAGAGGTGGCAAGAATACACAGAAGAACTGTACAAAAAAGATCTTCACGACCCAGATAATCACGATGGTGTGATCATTGACCTAGAGCCAGACATCTTGGAATGTGAAGTCAAATGGGCCTTAGAAAGCATCACTACGAACAAAGCTAGTGGAGGTGATGGAATCCCAGTTGAGCTATCCCAAATCCTAAAAGATGATGCTGTGAAAGTGCTGCACTCAATATGCCAGCAAATTTGGAAAACTCAGCAGTGGCACAGAACTGGAAAAGGTCAGTTTTCATTCCAATCCCAAAGAAAGGCAATGCCAAAGAATGCTCAAACTAGTGTACAATTGCACTCATCTCACACGCTAGTAAAGTAATGCTCAAAATTCTCCAAGCCAGGCTTCAGCACTATGTGAACCGTGAACTTCCTGATGTTCAAGCTGGTTTAAGAAAAGGCAGAGGAATCAGAGATCAAATTGCCAACATCCGCTGGATCATGGAAAAAGCAAGAGAGTTCCAGAAAAACATCTATTTCTGCTTTATTGACTATGCCAAAGCCTTTGACTGTGTGGATCACAATAAACTGTGGA
The DNA here is from genome assembly GCF_032452875.1 of Bos javanicus. Taxonomy (NCBI): domain Eukaryota; kingdom Metazoa; phylum Chordata; class Mammalia; order Artiodactyla; family Bovidae; genus Bos; species Bos javanicus. Next base: position 81,174,518 of record NC_083879.1, read on the forward strand.
AAATTCTGAAAGAGATGGGAATACCAGACCACCTGACCTGCCTCTTGAGAAATTTGTATTCAGGTCAGGAAGCAACAGTTAGAAAAACAGACTGGTTCCAAATAGGAAAAGGAGTACGTCAAGGCTGTATATTGTCACCCTGCTTATTTAACTTCTATGCAGAGTACATCATGAGAAACGCTGGACTGGAAGAAACACAAGCTGGAATCAAGATTACCGGGAGAAATATCAATAACCTCAGATATGCAGATGACACCACCCTTATGGCAGAAAGTGAAGAGGAACTAAAAAGCCTCTTGATGAAAGTGAAAGTGGAGAGTGAAAAAGTTGGCTTAAAGCTCAACATTTAGAAAACGAAGATCATGGCATCCGGTCCCATCACTTCATGGGAAATAGATGGGGAAACAGTGGAAACAGTGTCAGACTTTATTTTTTTTGGCTCCAAAATCACTGCAGATGGTGACTGCAGCCATGAAATTAAAAGACGCTTACTCCTTGGAAGGAAAGTTATGACCAACCTAGATGGCATATTCAAAAGCAGAGACATTACTTTGCTGACAAAGGTTCGTCTAGTCAAGGCTATGGTTTTGCCTGTGGTCACGTATGGATGTGAGAGTTGGACTGTGAAGAAGGCTGAGTGCCGAAGAATTGATGCTTTTGAACTGTGGTGTTGGAGAAGACTCTTGAGAGTCCCTTGGACTGCAAGGAGATCCAACCAGTCCATTCTGAAGGAGATCAGCCCTGGGATTTCTTTGGAAGGAATGATGCTAAAGCTGAAACTCCAGTACTTTGGCCACCTCATGCAAAGAGTTGACTCATTGGAAAAGACTCTGATGCTGGGAGGGATTGGGGGCAGGAGGAGAAGGGGACGACAGAGGATGAGATGGCTTGATGGCATCGCTGACTCGATGAACGTGAGTCTGAGTGAACTCTGGGAGCTGGTGATGGACAGGAAGGCCTGGCGTGCTGTGATTCATGGGGTCGCAAAGAGTCAGACACGACTGCGTGACTGAACTGAACTGAACTGTACTAAGAAGCAGGTTGTAAAATGTATACACTACTATCATTCATCACTGACTCTTAACAAAATTACAAGAAAAACTTTTCTAGGCAAGCAGTTAGCAGTTAATTTGTCCAGTTTGTTTTAATCTGGCAAACTGTATTCAAAGTACAAAAACTGAGTATGAAGAGGACAGAGACTTAAAGCCTCTCGTTCTTTTTTTTTTTAAACTGAAAAAAATTCACAGGAAGGAACAGATTGAGAAGTAAACTGTATCTTTTAAAGTAAAATTGCCCAATGCTGTGAGCATCTTCAGGAAATGAGACATGTGAAATCCATAAAAGTCTAAGCTGGCTAAACCAGATGTTTAAATACCTCCTGTGTAATAAATAATATGAATAGATTTTTGTGACCAATAGAACATAATTTGATTTGAATTTGATCTCTCCTCAGGATTCAAGTTTAAGAGGGGAAGGAGAAATTTGAACTGCTGAATTCTATACCCACAGAAGGAAAAAGAGAGAAAGACGTTAGGTAATATAATTTCTTTGCTTTCTGATTTTTTTTCTTAACTAATTTTCATTGCAGTGTGTGCTGTCATTTCGGTCATGTCTGACTCTTTGAGACCCTGCGGACTGTAGCCCATCAGGATCCTCTGTCCACGCCCTCCTCCAGGAGATCTACCCCTGCCAGGGATCGAACCTACAGCTCCTGAATTGCAGACCGATTCTTTACCAGTGAGGCATCAAGGAAACTCTTGTAAAGTTCACTACCTCAAATCCTCTTTCTTGGACCTGCCTTTGATGATGGCTTAACTGTGAAGTCACCTTTGCATCATAGAGAGAACTGTCTTAAATGCGCTTTCTGATTTGATCAAGGCCTTTCTAACACTTAAGAGTGAGGCGGAGAAAAAAGCTCATACACTTGGTGACGTTGTTGAGACTAAATTAGCCAATGCTGGAATTGCCTCTGTCCAGATTTCTTGTTACATCAGAGACTAAAACTTACAGTAACAGTAAAACATTTTACCCAGGTTGCTGTTTGAGGCCAAAAGTGTCCACATGGTTACAGAATTAATAGAGCTTAAATGATGAGGGTATGTAGGAACCAACAACCTTCAATCTGGGACTGAAAGAGCTGGTAGAATACGAAAGAAAAAAAGAAAAATATGTGGGGCTGAAAGGAACAGACCCGCCTAACAAAGAATTAACATGGAAGTAAATAACCTTGATTTCTCACATTGCTGTGTCAGCGTTTTGACGCTCACTGGATGGTTGGTGGAAATGCTTACTGAGCACAGATGTTATCTTTTAGCTTCCTTCACAACCTGAGAGCATGGTCTGTGAAGTAATCATATTGTAATTTCAGATGTAATTCTAACACATTCTTTCCTGAATAGCATATGTGTGCGTGTGAGGCAATCATCAAAAGAATATTGTATCCTTTTAAAAAGGATTTCTTTTTTTTTCATGCACCTTATAATTGATTATTTTATTAAAAAATATTTCCAAGACAATTCATATTGAACATTTCAACGGGGACCTGGTTTTTCACCTAGGATACAGACATAAATTGTCCAAGTAGGTTTAGGATGAGCCTCTAGACTTTCCATAGAAAATAAATAAAGTAAAACTAGAATATAATCAATCAGAACGACAGAATGATTTTCAGGTCAGACCAGAATTGCAAAAATAGCTCTCTCCTCCTACCTACTTTTGCTTCACTGCCCACGACGTTTTCTTCTGTTCCTCCATATGTCTTGGAGTCTCACAGGTTTCCTGGAGGCTACTCTTTCTTGTCTGTATCCAGAGATTTCCGAGGTCATCTCACTTACCCCGCTGACTCAGCTCTCTCCTGTGTCAAAAAAACTCTGACCCTTTATTCCCAGACCAGATTTCTGTCCAATAGAGAAACCGTATAATCTTCACATCCTTATTGGAGGTGGCTTGTCACTTAGATCCCTCAAAATCAAAATATGCAAAACTAAAACCCTGTCCTCATTTTGAAATTTTTATTTAAATAGCTATTGCTATGTACTTGCACCAAAAATTCAGAGCCTTCCTCTCCATCACATTGCACATCAAATTGATAAGCAATATATCAGTATCTATTAAATAATTTAGATATAATACTTCCTTCTTCGCCCCTACATCTTACCTGGAGCTCTTATTCCTCTCCCACTTGGATTATTATGAAACCTAAATTGGTCTCCCTTCTTCCATTTCATTCTCTATGACTTAGGCTTTTCTGAATATGATTTCTTTCTAAAACAGTTTTGATAAAGTTTTTCCAAAGGCTTTTGTTGCATCCAAGATAAACTCCATTATGTTTGAACTTTCATTCTCTGTGAAAGCCCTCTCTCACATAACCTTGCACTTGTCCATTCTACCCAACTTGAAGAAAACTCTGTGTTAGCTGATAGGAATGTCAATATCAGTGCCATTTTCCCTCAGTGCAGAAATACAAAACTCTCAGAGGATCCTCAAATCACCTATTTCCCTTCCTCCCCTCTGTCCTTTGCACACACTTACCTGCTATTCACCTGCCTTAGAACCTTTCACTCACAGGATTCAGGGCTTCCCTGATAGCTCAGTTGGTAAAGAATCTGCCTGCAATGCAGGAAACACCAGTTCAAATCCTAGGTTGTGAAGATCCGCTGGAGAAGAGATAGGCTATCCACTCCAGTACTCTGGCCTGGAGAATTCCATGGACTGTATAGTCAACAGTTAGAACTGGACATGGAACATTAGACTGGTTCCAAATAGGAAAAGGAGTACATCAAGACTGTATATTGTCACCCTGTTTATTTAACTTATATGCAGATTACATCATGAGAAATGCTGGGCTGGAGGAAGCACAAGCTGGAATCAAGATTGCCGGGAGAAATATCAAAACCTCAGATGTGCGGATGACACCACCCTGAAGGCAGAAAGTGAAGAGGAACTAAAGAGCCTCTTGATGAAAGTGAAAGAGGAGAGTGAAAAAGTTGGCTTAAAGCTCAACATTCAGAAAACTAAGATCATAGCATCTGGTCCCATCACTTCTTGGCAAATGGATGGGGAAACAGTGGAAACAGTGACTGACTTTATTTTTCTGGGCGCCAGAATCACTGCAGATGGTGATTGCAGTCATAAAATTAAAAGACGCTTACTCCTTGAAAGAAAAGTTATGACCAGCCTAGACAGCATATTAAAAAGCAGAGACATTACTTTGTCAGCAAAGGTCCATCTAGTCAAGGCTATGGTTTTTCCAGTAGTCATGTATGGATGTGAGAGTTGGACTAAAAAGAAAGCTGAGCATCAAAGAATTGATGCTTTTGAACTGTGGTGTTGGATAAGACTCTTGAGAGTCCCTTGGACTGCAGGGAAATCATCCTAAAGGAGATCAGTCCTGGGTGTTCATTGGATGGACTGATGTTGAAACTGAAACTCCAATACTTTGGCCACCTGATGCGAAGAGCTGACTCATTTGAAAAGATCCTGATGCTGGGAAAGATTGAGGGCAGGAGGAGAAGGGGCGACAGAGGATGAGATGGCTGGATGGCATCACCGACTCAATGGTATGGGTTTGGGTGGACTCCAGGAGTTGGTGATGGACAGGGAGGCCTGGCATGCTGCAGTCCATGGGGTCGCAATGAGTTGGACATGACTGAAGGACTGAACTGAACTGAACTGATAGTCCATGGAGTTGCAAAGCGTCAGACATGAGTGAGAAACCTTTCACTCACCTGCTATTCACCTGCCTAAGAACATTTCACTCACATGATACAGGCCACACATTTCAACATCAACACTTAAAAGAGTCACAATGCCCTTTGCATTAACTGACCCTCACCCTGTAACTCCTCAGTAATCTGAGGGGAATCCAAGTCTTGTGCTTCCAGGATACTTCACTTAACCAATCACAAAATTTGGTTTATTTTTGTTCCTTAAACAGCTAGCCACATTTGGGGCATACACTAGTCACTCAGCTTTTAATTGGTAACATAAGTCTCAAGACATTTCAGTGACACAGTATTTTGGACTTTGTGGTATTTGACTCTCTAAGATTGTTTTATAGAAAGTCATTGGTCCTAGGACCCAAGTTCAGTTCAGTGGCTCAGTTGTGTCAGACTCTTTGCGGCCCCATGGACTGCAGCATGCCCTGCTTCCCTGTCTGTCACCAACTCCTGGAGTTAACTCAAACTCATGTCCATTGAGTCAGGGATGCCATCCAACCATCTCATCCTCTGTCGTCCCCTTCTCCTCCTGCCTTCAATCTTTCCCAACATCGGGTCTAGGACCCAAGTTAGACACTGAAGAGGTAAGGATAGGTAAGGTTGTCTCTTAGTGTATGTGACTGATGAAAGTTACTCTAGGATAATCCATTCATACACTGCATGCCAGAGCATATTAGTCTCGTTTCTACAATGATTTTGTGTTTTAAATTCTTTCGATATTCACCATATCACTGTAAGTGAACCCAAGCAAATATTGTTATCATTCCAATTTACTGGTTGAGCAAATCAAGATTCAGAGAGTTAAAATATTTGCACAAGGCCACACAGCTAGGTAATGGTAAACGCAGGCCTGAAAACCATATGCTTTGATTATGTCACATTGTCCTAGTACTGATAGATTCAATTTAGTAATCCCTACTGCATTTTATGAGCTTCCCTGGTGACTCAGACAGTAAAGAATGAGCCTGCAATGCAGGACACCTGAGTTCAATTCCTGGGTTGGGAAGATCCCCTGGAGGAGGACATGCCAACCCACTCCAGTATTCTTGCCTGGAGAATCCCCATGGACAGAGGAGGGCTACAGTCCATGGGGTCACAAAGAGTCAGACATGACTGAGCGACTAAGCACAGCACAACACCACATTTTATAGTTGGCAGACACATCCAGAACTGCATGGTTCTAACCCTTATAGAAAGAAGAAACTACTGAGTCTCCATTCTCTACTAAATTGTGTAAGCATATTAAGATGCTTTAGTAAAAGGATACATTGATGATAGAGAAGGCTACAACTAAAAAGCTCATTACTCAGGACTCAGTGCTAGACTTGGCCTCACAGGGATGGGTAAATTTGTGACCAGAACACAAATAGGTTGATTAATCCCAAATAATTTACAAAACTCTATGATCTGTACCAATCTCTCTATGACCTAAATGTTAAGTACGATTTATTCCCTCTAGTCCACTCAGTCACCCTCTGAACATGTGTATTATACATTAAATGGATGACAGGAAGTCATTTTTAAATCCTTTCTTTAGAAACTGATCTTTCAAGCCTCTGGGAGGCTGATCTCAAGGGAAGCATTTGCCTCCTTTATGGGATTATCTGTCTGTTATGTTGAATGGATCTCATTTCAGGAGTCATCGGTCAATTAATCTCATCATTAAGGATCCTCTTAAGAGCTCATAAATATCATTGAATTCACACATCTCAATTGATGGCTTACTTTGTGTGTGGTCAACTGGTGGATACTTACTCACAATTTGAAAGGGCAAAACCCCTGATAGTTGCCTATTAAAGGGTTTAATTTTATGTCAGGGATTGCAGAAAAACAAGTACAGTAATGCGGTGAGATACACTCAACCAGCGTTTCTTTAAAGTTCACGTTTTCATCTCTCTTACTTTTGATGTAGATTACTGACAAGAGGAGGGGAGGATAAGGTGCTAAGAAGGGAGAGGCAGAGAAGAGGCAATGTGGCCAGGGAAAGAGATGGACAGAAAACAACACAATGGAGTTAGACAGGAGGAGATGAAGTGAAGCAGGAAGGAGCTAGGAGAGGAAGACAGATCGCCCACTCACGTTTACTCAGGCTGGGTACAAAGAGAAGCCCACATGATATTTTGTCTCCAGATACCTACAAGGGGTAAATGAGGCCAACACATTGTAAGAAAAACACGTTCTATTCTCCTTCCTCTTGTGGTTGTTTAATCAGTAAATCATGTCTGACTCTTTGTGACCCCATGGACTGTAGCCCACCAGGCTCCTCTGTCCATGGGATTTTCCCGGCAAGAATGCTGGAGTGGGTTGCCATTTCCCTCCCCAGGGCATCTTCCCCTACCCAGGGATAGAACCCATCTCCTGCATTGGCAAACAGATTCTTTACCACTCAACCATGAGGAAAGACCTCCCTTTCCTTTACCAATTCACTTTTATAAGAGTAAAACTGAACAGCATGTAAGGTTAAGATGTCTGAATGGCTTTATTTTTACTCATATCTAGGTGTTATCTTTTTGGGAGAGCAATGTTTGGACAAGAAAGAAAAAATATACATATAATAAATGACTAAATATTCATTCAACATGATTTATTATATGCCACTATTTCACCAATGTCAATTATATTGTTACCAAGAATTTTATTTAATATTTTAGAAATAAACTAAAGAAAACTATATGCCCATTAAAAAAATAAATGCAACCTCATAAAAACATATTTCTTCAAATCTTTGAAATAAGTAAATGTGCCTTTTAGAGGTCATCAACCAAGTATAATTAATAAATCTAATCTTATGTTTTTTATCACCTTTGATATAACTATTTCTAATAAACAAATAGTGAAAAGAATTCAATGTACCAAAAAAAGAAAGAAACTAAAGAATTAAAAAGTAAAATGTGATTATATTCCAAGTGATCATAATAATAATGTTTTCACAAAAATAAAAATTAGAGTAAATGTAAACATAAAAAAGTAAATTAAGAATATATTTCACATTTTTATTCCAAAAACTATTAAAAATTCAGCTCTAAGAGAAATAATTTGTAATCTAGAAACATAAAATTTTAATTACAATGAATTAAAGCTACTTTATTTTTGGAAACATAATTCTAGTTGAATAAATGATTTAAGAAATAAAAGTATGTAGTTTTAGTAATCAATAGTTATTTGATTGCCAAAGTCATGGAAGTATGGAATTGGTAGAAAGTTACTTCTGCTCTATTAAGTGATGTACATTTTATAATATCATCAATTGTTCAGGTTTTCTGTGCAACTGTTGTGAATAATGAGCTAATCCTGAATTCCTAGGAATCCCCAACTTGAAACAAGAAGAGAAACAAGAAAATGGGCACTTGGTAGGACCAGGAATAGACAAGCTATTATTATTATACTCCCTGAAAGAAAGGATCAACAAGTTAACTATTGACCTTCTTCTTGTATTAGCACTCTCACTGTGCAAATACTGCACAAAGTCCAAAGCACTGGCCATCTCTCACGCTGACTGCAGCACTTATGGCCCTTCATGCGATACTCTTTCTCCAAGGACGTAGGGATGAGCTTTCAGACACTTTTCTGTCATCTGACTGCTGTACCCTAGTGATGGGATTGAAGGAATACTTGTACCCGGCACTGGTAATACGGAGTTCCCAGATGTGCTAGTGGTCAGGAACCCGCCTGGCAATGGAGGAGACATAAGAGATGTGTTTTTGATCCCTGGGTCAGGAAGATCCCCTGGAGGAGGGCATGGCAACCCACTCCAGTATTCTTGCCCGGAGAATTCCATGGACAGAGAAGGCTGGAGGGCTATAGTCCATGGGGTCGCAAAGAGTTGAACATGGCTAAAGCCACTTGGCACATTAGTAATACACACAGCTCTCTTACAGCCGTGTTCCTCAGACATGAATGGGACAAAAATCACTTCAGTTCAGTTCAGTTCCATTCAGTCACTCAGTCTCGTCTGACTCTTCGTGACCCCATGAATTGCAGCACACCAGGCCTCCCTGTCCATCACCAATTCCCGGAGTTCACTCAAACTCACGTCCATCAAGTCGGTGATGCCATCCAGCCATCTCATCCTCTGTCATCCCCTTCTCCTCCTGCCCCTAATCTCTCCCAGCATCAGAGTCTTTTCCAATGAGTCAACTCTTTGCATGAGGTGGCCAAAGTGCTGGAGTTTCAGCTTTAGTATCATTCCTTCCAAAGAACTTCCAGGACTTATCTCCTTCAGAATGGACTGGTTGGATCTCCTTGCAGTCCAAGGGACTCTCAAGAGTCTTCTCCAACACCACAGTTCAAAAGCATCAACTCTTCAGCACTCAGCTTTCTTCACAGTCCAACTCTCACATTCATACATGACTACTGGAAAAACTATAGCCGTGACTAGACGGACCTTTGTTGGCAAAGTAATGTCTCTGCTTTTGAATATGCTATCTAGGTTGGTCATAACTTTCCTTCCAAGGAGTAAGAGTCTTTTAATTTCATGGCTGCAATCACCATCTTCTGTGATTTTGGAGCCCCCAAAAATAAAGTCTGACACTGTTTCCACTGTTTCCCCATCTATTTCCCGTGAAGTGATGGGGCCAGATGCCATGATCTTAGTTTGGGATCTAGCAAATGCGTCTGCAGATTTTAGGAGAGGCAGCGAAAACCCGAGGTGGCGCTAATGGTAAAGAACCCACCTGCTAATGCAGTAGAGGTAAGAACCATGGGTTCAGTCTCTGGTTGGGAAGATCCCCTGGAGGAGGGCATAGCAACTCACTCCAGTATTCTTGCCTGGAGAATCCCATGGACGGTGGAGCCTTGGCTAGGGTACATAGAGTCACAAAGAGTCCAACTCGACTGAAGCGACTTAGCGCACACACCCCGGGGAAACCCAGAATCTCTAGCCAGGCTTCAGGTGGTCAGGGGTGCAGCGCTGAGCACTGGGCTTTGAAGAACTGGGTGTAAAGTGGATGCTTGGAGAGAAGGGGCTTTTCCCAGCTGAGCTGAGGACAACACTCATGTCGTGAGATGAAGACAATCTTTAAAAGTTTGTTTCTGTTTTTTTTTTTTTTTTATGTTCTGATTTGGTCGAAGTAATTCTCTAATACACACTCACCAGTGAATTCTAAGGAAAAACAAGGACGCACATATGAATTTATTAATAGTTCCTTATGCTGCTGCTGCTGCTGCTGCTGCTAAGTTGCTTCAGTCATGTCTGACTCTGTGTGACCCCATGGACTGCAGCCCACCAGGCTTCTCCGTCCATGGGATTCTCCAGGCAAGAACACGGGAGTTCCTTATGATTCAGATTAAATTGTCACAAAATAATAAGGTAACCACAATGCTTTTGTTCTTCCTGCCTTTCAGCTTAGATACTCTGTTGCAAAAACCTTATGAGTTTTGCTCAAACTACCAGTTGAACCCAGGAAATCTGGCTCCAGAATTCAAATCCTTCAGCAGAAATGTAAACCTTTGTCAACACGAGAAGGAATGCTATATTTCTCTTGAGAATTAGTACTTCCCAGAGGATGAAAATCCATCTCAATTAGCAAAAATAGTAATACAGTTGTTTTCACACGTACGATAAGATTTTCTACAATTTAATCCAATTTGTACATTAGCTTCTAGGAAGAGCTGAGTTATAGATGATTAGAACCTAATATAGCTTTTGTATTTTCTCTAACAATAGTATAGGACTTACACTTTCAGGATGAATTAAAGTAACACACAAATACTTGAATTATTTCTCAAAAGAGGAAAAGCTAAACCGTAGGGGTTTCACTGCTGGTATGCACTGGGATGGTTCATCTTAATTTAACTGGAGAAGTAGTTTGCTGTGTTGCTAAATTTTTAAAAAATATTTTGAGCTTTTTATATAACTTAAATGTTTTAAAATAAAAGAGACTTGCATCTATCTGTGTGTGTATATATAAATATACATACATATATACAGTGTGTAACTTCAACCAACTCAATTTATTTTAGGTTCTCATTTCTTTTTATCTTTCTATTTTACTTAGTTGCATTTAAAATAGCCACTAAGAATAATACTTTTATCAAAAACCATAACAAAATGATTTATATTTAATTGAAAATCTTTCCACAAATCTGTATAACATACAAGTAGATTGCTAGGTTAGTGAATATCACAATGATTGATCAGCAGTCTCTCTTCTTTAGGGTCAGAGCCCAGGTATATGAATTCAATAAGCTCATATATTTTCATTTCAGAAGATAAAAGATTTACTAATGAGATGTAATCCTAAGTACAAGATATTCATGGCAAAGACATTTTTGACTAGTTTAACAGTCTTAATCTAGATAATCTTTATGAATTTAATAAAATCTGAAAATTGTCTATAGTGTTAATAAACAATAACATTTATTTTTCTTTGATTATATATATATATTTTAATCCAACATTTTAAGTATTTAAGACAGGAATCAGACAAACTACTTACTGGCCTACTGCCTGTTTTGTAAACAAAGTTTTATTGAAACACACCCAGCTAATTTGTTTCTATACTGTCCATGACTGCCTTTGTGCTACCAAGGCAGAAGTAGCTGCTGCAAAAATCTCTGTCTGGTCTCCAGAGCCACAAATAGTTACTATGTGTTACTTTACAGGAAAGGACTACTGACCACAAATAATTTTTTTTTCAATTTTTACATAATTTTTCAAATGGTTCAAAGCTACTTTGAAGATGCATACACATAGGAACACTCACCGCAGGTAAGAAAATTACATATTACTCTCACCTAGGAGTAATAGACTACCACATCCAATTCCACACACAATTAAAATTAATAAAATAGCATTCACTTATTCAACAAATATTTATTGAAGGGCATATTATGTGCCCTTAGTAAATATTTGCACACTTTTCAGTGATAGATCATGATATAGAAATTAAAGAAAGGAGGGAGGGAGGCAGGGAGGAGGGGAGACTAAAGAAGCATGTGTCTGCCCCCCTTGAAGAATTAGGCTCCAGGAAATAATTCATGATAATCAGATCTTCCCCTGAGATCTGAATTATGAGAGGTCTTTAGCCCTGAGAGAGAGCAAGTGTGACCTGTCCTTCTTCATAAAGAGTGATAGAAGACCAAGGATATGGCTATGTACTATTCATTATACATTTATATATATTACATATACTAAGTATGTTTTTAAAAACAGAAATACATATTTATTTAATTTGGCTATAAATCCTAATGCCTTAAACTCTGTCCTTTAATGAAAGTCTAAAGAAAGGAGTGCATAATAAAAACTTGACATATTTAGAAGATGACAATGGATGTTCAGAACATTTAAAAAATTGAGCATTATAAAGGAAGCATTCAATTAACATCTGATTAATTTTTGACAAAAATTAACATTTACCAATTAAATAATTGAGAACTAATTTGTGATTCTAACTAACCATTGTTTGAATTTTGAAAGAAATGACATTTATATGAAGTTGCAATTAAATTGCAAACTCTTTTTCAAGGTTAAAAAGTAGTGTCTACAAGAATTAAGAAAGGAATGTAATCCTGGGCAGTGTGTCTAGGCATGGCAGAATAAAGTGAATACATGGTATGCTATTGATCTTTAGTCTCCAGGTGGTGTCTGACTCTTTGGTGACACCATGGGCTGTAGCCCGACAGGCTACTCTGTCCATCAGATTTTCTAGGCAAGAAGACTAGAGTTGGTTGCTTCCTGACTCAGGGATTGAGCCTCTGTCTCCCACTTGGCAAGCAGGTTCTCTACCACTGAACCACCTGGAAAACCTGAATATGTGATACACTTGATGTCAGAGAATAAAAGTTCTTTTATGGGGAAAAAAGAGAGCAATAAATGTCTTTAGAACTCCACTACATTTAGAAATAATGGTTCAAGAATTTTAAAAAATTATTTATTTTTGGCTGTGCTGGATCTTCTTTTGCTGTGGGGGTTTTCTCTAGTGGCAGCAAGTGGGGGCTACTCTATAGTTGTGGCTTCTCATTGTGGGGGCTTCTCTTGTTGAGGAGCACAGACTCCAGGGCGCATGGGCTTCAGCTGTGGCTCCCAGTCTCTAGGGCACAGGCTCAGTACTTGTGAAGTATGGGCTTAGTGGCTCTGTGGCATGTGGGATCTTCCTGGTTCAGGGATCATACTCATGTCTCCTGCACTGGGAGGCAGATTCTTTACCACTGAGCCACCAGGGAAGTCCAAGAAATGTTTTTGTTCTATTAAGGTCTTAGTGACAGGGAACTCATTCATATGAGGAAATATATCCGAGTCTGTTCTACAACTGGTATCTGAGATTGCAAGACAACAGACTCTGGGAATCTTAAAGCATGCTCACTGATCGCCAGTGGTGATCTCTAGGTAGCAGGAAAGGAGGTGTCTGGACATACACCCTCCAGTAAAAGGCAATTGGAGAATCAGGAGAAGAAGGAGACAACACTCATGAAATGTCTTAAGACAATAAATTATATGAATCAATCATATATATGCATATGATTATTGAGTTTTAAAAAATTAAAAACAATTAGAAAGTATTCCACTCACAACTGACTTTAAAATTCCTTCCCAAAGGCAAAATTAACCAACCATTTGTACATTTTCCCAAGGCAACTGGACCTGATTTATTCAGATGGATTGTAGCACAACATTTCTGGACAGATGCAGACACACTCACACACACACACACACACATGCACGTTTCAGATGTTGTATTATAGGGAGAAGGCTCAAACTCTCAAAGTCTATAAAATTATAATTATTGTTCTTATATACAATTACCTTGTCAATATGTTCCTTGCTAGGTCAGTAAGGGCTTCCCCAGTGGCTCAGTGGTATAGAATCCTCTGGCTAATGCAGGAGACATGGGTTCGATACCTGGGTTGGTAAGAGCCCCTAGAGAAGCAAATGGCAACCCACTCCAGTGCTCTTATTGGGAAATCCCATGAACAGAGGAGCCTGGTAGGCTACAGTTCATGGGGTCACAAAAGAGTTGGACCTCATGGGATTCTCCAGGCAAGGATACTGTAGTAGGTTGCCATGCCCTCCTACAGGGGATCTTCCCAACCCAAGGATTGAACCTGGGTCTCCTGCATTGCAGGTGGATTCCACTGAGTCACCAGGGAAGCCCCAGTTTGCAGATTAGCTTAAGCAATTTTGGATCAGTCAATTAATGCATAATTGTCTTCTAAAATGTTTGTGGCATTATTTAGATTGGTTCTTAAAAAGTTAGAGCAGATACATTAAACTGATATACATGTTTTCATTTTAAGGCCACAAATATGCATCCATTGTCAAGTTCAGGAAAGTAAAATACTCTTTACAGTTTTTTTTTTGGCATCACTGAAAACTTTCATTCATTGCTGGTGAGAATGCAAAATGGTACTGCCATGCTAAAAGATAACTTGAATATTTCTTATAAAACAAAACTAAACATACTCTTACAATATGACCCAGCAACCACCCTCCTTGGTATTTACCCAAATTAACTGAAAACTTATATCCACACAAAAATCTGCACATGAATGTTTATAGCAGCTTCACTCAGTTGGAAACAACTAAGATGTCCTTCAGTAGGTGAATGGATAAATCATTTGTGCTACTCTTCAAACAACGGAAAATCATTCAGCATTTAAAAGAAATGAGCTATCAACTTGAGAGGCTTCCAGGGATTAGGGATTAGAACTGAGTTCTAATTTAATTCAGTGTATATACTCCTTCTGACTGTTACCTATTTATTTATCTATGTGTTTATGTACAGACATATATACACACATATATACATTATATATGTATATATATACATATGTATTTGCTATTGCTATTGCTAAATCACTTCAGTCGTGTCCGACTCTGTGCAACCTCATAGACGGCAGCCCACCAGGCTTCCCCATCCCTGGGATTTTCCAGGCAAGAGCACTGGAGTGGGTTGCCATTTCCTTCTCCAATGCATGAAAGTGAAAAGTGAAAGTGAAGTAGCTCAGTCGTGTCTGACCCTCAGCAACCCCATGGACTGCAGCCTTCCAGGCTCCTCTCTCCATGGGATTTTCCAGGCAAGAGTACTGGAGTGGGGTGCCATTGCCCTCTCCGATATATATATATATATATATATATATATATACACACATGCAAACTCTATGCACAGACAAGACACATGCTGAATAAAATAGAACAATAAGAAGTCATAAAAATAAATTTTTTATTTTATTTTATTATTTTATTTATTTTATTAACTGCCACTGCCTTCTCTGAGTTCAGCGTTATTAACTATGAACTAATACAACCCAGACTTTCTTTTTCCTCTCTCTTTTCTTCTTGTAAGAGGAAAACATTCCAGAAGCAATGAAAAAAGAGCATCAACATTTGCAGGTGTGGACACCACAACTGACCACGGTCATTTAATAGGAATTCTCATTTCTACAAAATATTGAGCTGTTTGACTGTTATTAGACATGGTCTTTGCTTGCACTGTCTGGACTGTTTTGAAATGTGCTGCTACAACACTATTGGGTATATTTACAGAAAAAATATGTCTTCATAAATTTTGATTTTTTGAATATAATGGTAAGAAGTTCATGGAAACAGGTGAAAGTGAAATTACTCTCAAAGAAGGCCTCTCTGAGTATTTCTTCACCTCATTAGAGCTTCACAGTTAATAAAAGAGACAATATTTACTTGGTCTGCACTCAGGTGAAGTGAAAATTCAGGGTATTCCAATTTCCTGGTGCTGGGAGTCTCTCAATATATTTTATTCAGTCCTTCAGATGACTCTTCCTTGCACACAAACCAAATACTGAGAAGCTATTTGTTTTATTTAAACACATGTCACTTTTCAAAGAAATACGCTTGACCTCCCTAAAACATTTTTTACCACTTTTTCTTTTACTACACAACAAGAGACTTATGAAAATGTATGGGTACTGTGATCTACATAACTAAAATGTCTCATTGAATATTAAGTAACCAAGTTCTGTAGGTACACACAGAAGACACTTAACTTGCAATGTTGCTCAAACTTTTGTGTATATGAATCACCCGGGGATCTTATTAAAGTGAAGATTTAGCTTCCTCACGTCTGGGGTGGAGCCTGAATTTATTTCCAATAAAGCCTCCAGGTGTTACAAACATTGCTGAACCTTAAACTAGATTTTGAGTAGCAAGGAAATAGGAAACAGGTAGAAACATATCACTCTTTTGGTTTTCATTTACTCAAAAATTAAAAAAAAAAGGCTATCATATTCAATTAGTATTTATAACCATAAATATATCTTCAAATACCCTCAGTATTTTCTTCTCAATCTTTTTGGATTGGTTTTAGTGTTTAATATCTGAAAATTATTCCTTCCTTCCTTTTTAAAAATATGAAATATACAGTCATCCTTGCTTGAACAATGTATGGTAAGTGAGAGGTTCAGTTCAGTTCAGTTCAGTTGCTCAGTTGTGTCCGACTCTTTGTGACCCCATGAATCGCAGCACGCCAGGCCTCCCTGTCCATCACCAACTCCCAGAGTTCACTCAGACTCACGTCCATTGAGTCAGTGATGCCATCCAGTCATCTCATTCTCTGTCATCCCCTTCTCCTCCTGCCCCCAATCCCTCCCAGCATCAGAGTCTTTTCCAATGAGTCATCTCTTCGCATGAGGTGGCCAAAGTACTGGAGTTTCAGCTTTAGCATCATTCCTGCCAAAGAAATCCCAGGGCTGATCTCCTTCAGAATGGACTTGTTGGATCTCCTTGCAGTCCAAGGGACTCTCAAGAGTCTTCTCCAACACTGGTTAGACTGTGTTATTTTCATGGCAGTCCTTTTTTATCCAATAAACTTCACAACCACGAATATTAAAAATCAAATTTTCTTCAAGACATTTGTTTTACTACTTTTTAATTTTATTAATTTTTCAAAAGATATCTACAGCCATTGTGAACTGTATGGCATGTCCTATCGAGAATGAGGTAAAAATAAATAAATAAATAAATATTGGGCAGGTCAAACAAAAAAGAAAAAAAAAAAAGAACAAGAGAAACATTTGCTTGATGCTACAATTTCAGAGGAGAATTCCCAGAAACAATATCATAGATCCAGAAGCCCAGTTTTCCAATGTCGTTAATAAACATTGTCACCATGGAGGATGATTCATTAATGAGAATTGGAATAAATGCATTCATAAGTCACAAAAGGAACAAGGTGGCACACTTACAAGTATACAGCAGAGAAATCTTGTTTTCCCCAAATGTTTGTAGCCCTGAAGATAAGTAATGATGCCCTCTCTAATATTAGTGTTTTGAGATGAAAAATCTGCTCTGGGAAAAAGAACATATGTGATGTTTTTACATAGAAACAAACATGTCCAAGAAGCAGAGGATGCATGGATGCAGGAGGGCACACAGGAGCTACTCCATGTTCAAGGTCAGGAGGGGCGGCCAGTGAGGAGATACCCCTCATCCAAGGTAAGGAGCAGCGACTGTGCTTTGCTGGAGCAGCTGTGAAGAGATACCCCACGTCCAAGGTAAGAGAAACCCAAGTAAGACAGTAGGTGTTGTGACAGGGCATCAGAGGGCAGACACACTGAAACCATAATCACAGAAAACTAGTCAATCTGATCACACAGACCACAGCCTTGTCAAACTCAATGAAACTAAGCCATACCGTGTGGGGCCACCCAAGACGGCGGGTCATGGTGGAGAGGTCTGACAGAATGTGGTCCACTGGAAAGGGAATCGCACACCACTTCAGTATTCTTGCCTTGAGAACCCCATGAACACTATGAAAAGGCAAAATGATAGGATACTGAAAGAGGAACTGCCCAGGTTGGTAGGTGCCCAATATGCTACTGGAGATCAGTAGAGAAATAACTCCAGAAAGAAGGAAGGGATGGAGCCAAAGCAAAGACAATACCCAGTTGTGGATGTGACTGTTGATAGAAGCAAGGTCCAATGATGTAAAGAGCAATATTACATAGGAACCTGGAATGCTAGGTCCATGAATCAAGGCAAATTGGAAGTGGTCAAAGAGGAGATGGCAAGAGTGAACACTGACATTCTAGGAATCAGTCAACTAAAATGGACTGGAATGGGTGAATTTAACTCAGAGGACCGTTATATCTATATAACTACTGCAGGCAGGAATCCCTTAGAAGAAATGGAGTAGCCATCATGGTCCACAAAAGAGTCTGAAATGCAGTACTTGGAAGCAATCTCAAAATCGATGGAATGATCTCTGTTCGTTTCCAAGGCAAACCATTCAATATCAGAGTAATCCAAGTCTATGCCCCAACCAGTATTGCTGAAGAGGCTGAAGTTGAATGGTTCTATGAAGACCTACAAGGCCTTTTAGAACTAACACCCCTAAAAGATGTCCTTTTCATTATAGGGGACTGGAAGGCAAAAGTAGGAAGTCAAAAAACCTCAGATAACAGGCAAATTTGGCCTTGGAATACTGAATGAAGCAGGGCAAAGACTAAAAGAGTTTTGCCAAGAGAACGCACTGGTCATAGCAAACACCCTCTTCCAACAACACATGAGAAGACTCTACACATGGACATCACCAGATGGTCAACACCGAAATCAGATTGATTATATTCTTCACGGCCAAAGATGGAGAAGCTCTCAACAGTCAGCAAAAACAAGACAAGGAGCTGACTGTGGCTCAAGTCATGAACTCCTTATTGCCAAATTCAGACTTAAATTGAAGAAAGTAGGGAAAACCACTAGACCATTCAGGTACGACCTAAATCAAATCCTTTTTGATTATACAGTGGAAGTGATAAATAGATTTAAGGGCCTAGATCTGATAGACAGAGTGCCTGATGAACTATGGACAAAGGTTTGTGACATTGTACAGGAGACAGGGATCAAGACCATCCCCATGGAAAAGAAATGCAAAAAAGCAAAATGGCTGTCTGGGGAGGCCTTACAAATAGCTGTGAAAAGAAGAGAAGTGAAAAGCAAAGGAGAAAAGGACAGATATAAGCATCTGAATGCAGAGTTCCAAAGAATAGCAAGCAGAGATAAGAAAGCCTTCCTCAGGGATAAAAGCAAAGAAATAGAGGAAAACAACAGAATGGGAAAGACTAGAGATCTCTTCAAGAAAATTAGAGATACCAGGGGAACATTACATGCAAAGATGGGCTTGATAAAGGACAGAAATGATATGGACCTAACAGAAGCAGAAGATATTAAAAAGAGGTGGCAAGAATACACAGAAGAACTGTACAAAAAAGATCTTCATGACTAAGATAATCACGAAGAGTAGGATAATCCAGACATCCTAGATTGTGAAGTCAAGTGGGCCTTAGGAAGCATCACTACGAACAAAGCTAGTGGAAATGATGGAATCTCAGTTGAGCTATTTCAAATCCTGAAAGATAATGCTGTGAAAGTGCTGCACTCAGTATGCCAGCAAATTTGGAAAACTCAGCAGTGGCCACAGGACTGGAAAAGGTCAGTTTTCATCCCAATTCCAAAGAAAGGCAGTGTGCTCAAACTACAGCACAATTGTATTCATCTCACACACCAGTAAAGTAATGCTCAAAATTCTTCAAGCCAGGCTTCAGCAATATGTGAACCATGAACTTCCAGGTGTTCAAGCTGGTTTTAGAAAAGGCAGAGGAACCAGAGATCAAATTGCCAACATCCGTTGGATCATCAAAAAAGCAAGAGAGTTCCAGAAAAACATCTATTTCTTCTTTATTGACTATGCCAAAGCCTTTGACTGTGTGGATCACAATAAACTGTGGAAAATTCTGAAAGAGACGGGAATACCAGACCACCTGACCTGCCTCTTGAGAAACCTGTATGCAGGTCAGGAAGCAACAGTTAGAATTGGACATGGAACAAAAGACTGGTTCCAAATAGGAAAAGGAGTATGTCAAGGCTGTATACCGTCACCCTGCTTATTTAACTTTTATGCAGAGTACATCATGAGAAACACTGGGCTGGAAGAAGCACAGGCTGGAATCAAGATTGCCGGGAGAAATATCAATAACCTCAGATATGCAGATGACACCACCCTTATGGCAGAAAATGAAGAGGCACTAAAGAGCCTCTTGATGAAAGTGAAAGTGGAGAGTGAAAAAGTTGGCTTAAAGCTCAACATTCAGAAAACGAAGATCATGGCACCTGGTCCCATCGCTTCATGGCAAATAGATGGGGAAACAGTGGAAACAGTGTCAGACTTTATTTTGGGGGGCTCCAAAATCACTGTAGAAGAAAGATGAGCACCAAAGAATTGATGCTTTTGAACTGTGGTGTTTGAGAAGACTCTTGAGAGTCCCTTGGACTGCAAGGAGATCCAACCAGTCCATTCTGAAGGAGATCAGTCCTGGGTGTTCTTTGAAAGGACTGGTGCTAAAGCTGAAACTCCAATACTTTGGTAACCTCATGCGAGGAGTTGACTCATTGGAAAAGACTCTGATGCTGGGAGGGACTCGGGGTAGAAAGAGAAAGGGACGACCGAGGATGAGATGGCTGGATGGCATCCCAGACTCGATGGACATGAGTTTGAATGAACTCCAGGAGTTGGTAATGGACAGGGAGGCCTGGCGTGCTGCAATTCACGGGGTCACAAAGAGTCAGACACAACTGAATGACTGAACTGAACTGAACTGATTATGAATAATATTACTGGTAAATACTCATATTGATATATATCAATATAATAATATACCATGATATCATTAATTAACAATTGTAGATATACTGATGTTAATTATAATGCTAAAGTTTATTACACATTGTTAATTGAAGTGACAACATTTAACATTAGATTTACTCCCTGAACAAATTTTCAACTGTCCCATGCAGTATTGTTAACGAATTGGCACAGTGTTGTAGCACAGATGTCTAGAGTTGATTCATCTTGTATGACTGAAGCTTTATACCCACTAATTATGTTTCTCTTTTATGATAAATCTATTACTGTTTGTACTAAAGGAAGCAAATTATGGAAGAGTTACAGGTTAGTGTGATTGAGTAACAATAAAGTTAGTATTGTGATACGATTCACTGTATTTCCTGAATATTATTTTATTTTAATTTAATTGAATTATACCATTTCAGTGCAATTGGAAATCAGAAAAGCCCTGTGATTCTAAAGCTAACAATGGAAAAGTGTTGTCAGTGATGGAAAAAGTGAATGGAATGTAAAATTAGATGGTACAGCAAACCTCACATACTTCAAACTTTGCATTGAGCTAGTTGCATGCAAAGGCATTCTCATGTTTCATCATCCTGGAAACAGCTAACTGACCTTATAAGCAAAAGTTTACTTTGAGGAAAATGGCCACCTCTGGAACTCTTAGCTATTTACATTACTAAGGCCTAATATCCAGAGCATTATGACATTTTTTTTAAAATTTGGCTTTCAGTTCAGTTCAATTCATTTCAGTCGCTCAGTCATGTCCGACTCTTTGCAACCCCATGAATCGCAGCACACCAGGCCTCCCTGTCTATCACCAACTCCCAGAGTTCACTCAGATTCACGTCCATTGAGTCAGTGATGCCATCCAGCCGTCTCATCCTCTGTTGTCCCCTTCTCCTCCTGTCCCCAATCCCTCCCAGCATCAGGGTCTTTTCCAGTGAATCAACTCTTCACATGAGGTGGCCAAAGTACTGGAGTTTCAGCTTTAGCATCATGCCTTCCAAAGAACTCCCAGGGCTGATCTCCTTTCAGAATGGACTGGTTGGATCTCCTTGCAGTCCAAGGGACTCTCAAGAGTCTTCCCCAACACCACAGTTCAAAAGCATCAATTCTTCGGTGCTCAGCCTTCTTCACAGTCCAACTCTCACATCCGTACATGACCACAGGAAAAACCATAGACTTGACTAGACGGACCTTTGTTGGCAAAGTAATGCCTCTGCTTTTGAATATGCTATCTAGGTTGGTCATAACTTTCCTTCCAAGGAGTAATCGTCTTTTAATTTCATGGCTGCAGTCACCATCTGCAGTGATTTTGGAGCCCAGAAAAATAAAGTCTGACACTGTTTCCACTGTTTCCCCATCTATTTCCCATGAAGTGGTGGGACTGGATGCCATGATCTTCGTTTTCTGAATGTTGAGCTTTAAGCCAACTTTTTCACCTTCCACTCTGGCTTTAGACATCACTATGCATTGCAGTCAAAAAAAAATCAGGTAAATGTCACGCAAGGCTATACTTTGCACAGTGATACTGAAAACCCTATGTCAAATACAAAAATACCATAGATAGAGCTTAGCAGAAAAAAATGAAGGACTTGAGTTTTTATATTTATACTTTTCTAAACTCCTGAGATAAAAATTTGTATTAGAAAGTGAGCAAAAACTTAGGAAGATAATTTCAGCCATTAATTTGTTTTATAAAATATACAAAGTAACTGCAAAGTAAGTTCCATACAATATTAATACACGTATTCTGAAAGTAAGTTTATTTTTTTTAATTTTATTTTTATTATTATTTTTAAAATTTTATTTTATTTAAGTTTACAATATTGTATTGGTTTTGCCATATATCAAAATGAATCTACCACAGGTATACATGTGTTCCCCATCCTGAACCCTCCTCCCTCCTCTCTTCCCATACCATCCCTCTGGGTCGTCCCAGTGCACCAGCCCCAAGCATCCAGTATCGTGCATCGAACCTGGACTGGCGACTCTTTTCATATATGATATTATACATATTTCAATGCCATTCTCCCAAATCATCCCACCCTCTCCCTCTCCCACAGAGTAAGTTTAAAAATTTGACTCAATTTCAAGCATCCTTTCTCAAATCCTTGTAAAGTCAAACAAAAATCATATCAAAATTATACTTTTCTAAGCATATTAATTATGTACTAAAAGGAACATGAGATTTGACCAAAAGATGAGACAAAGAAAGTCATTCAAAAGCTCATAGCATTGTGAGAGGAATCTGCCCTTCAGCTCAGCTTCTAGACTATAGAGAATTTAGGCAATCTGAGCAACAGAAATGGATGTTTTTTCCCATAGAAATAATTTCCTCAGGCTATAAAATTGCAAATTGCTTTGAACTGCCTTTTTTGCTCAGTAGGGATAATCAAAATAATATTGCCTGAACAGTGTTATCATACACAAAGCATGCTCTTTAAAAATAATAATAATTCGGTGCCTTGGTAGAATTTTTAATCCCAATTCATGATCATTAAACATTCATCCATCTTGAGAACACAGGTAAAATATGCAGGTGAGGGATACTAATTTCAGCTTGCAAAACAGGAAGAGAAAACAAATCCTGAGAAACAATAAAAGCCAGGCAAGTGACCATTTATGTTGATTTGATGGCTCAAGAAGTCTTTTTCTCATCTAAGGCCATAGCTCAGTATTTTGAGAGGGGTACCAGCCAGACTTTGGAAGATCACTTAGTAATCCAGGGGAGGCTTTCATGGTCCAAGACTCACGTAAGGGAAAAGCAAGTGGAGAGGTGAGAATAGCCCTGGTTTAAGAGATAAAACTGGAGAAGGCAATGGCACCCCACTCCAGTACTCTTGCCTGGAAAATCCCATGGACAGAGGAGCCTGGTGGGCTGCAGTCCGTGGGGCTGCTAAGAGTCAGACACGACTGAGCGACTTCACTTTTACTTTTCACTTTCATGCATTAGAGGAGGAAATGGCAACCCACTCCAGTGTTCTTGCCTGGAGAATCCCAAGGACTGGGAAGCCTGGTGGGCTGCCATCTATGGGGTCACACAGAGTCGGACACAACTGAAGCGACTTAGCAGCAGCAGCAGCAAAAGATAAAACACATAAAACTGTGTGACATAATGGAAGAGTAATAAAAAGAAAAATAATGCATCAAGAAGTAATTTGGGGTACAGTCCTTTCAGTCTAAGTATTCTTAAACTTTCCACCTTATTCTCTAACTACCATGGGTTTACTAAGAGCAGAAGTAATATTATCTCCATGAATTCTTCTGTCCTCCTCCCTCAAGTCTCCATGTCATAGGTTACTCAGCCTCTTTCTGTGCTTTTAGCTAAACTGATTAAAAGACAATTTAATGAAACCCATGCTAGTGATTAGGGCTGCCCAGGTGGCTCAGAGGTTAAAGCATCTGCCTGCAATGTGGGAGAGCTGGGTTCGATCCCTGGATCAGGAAGATCCCCTGGAGAAGGAAATGGCAACCCGCTCCAGTATTCTTGCCTGGAGAGTTCCATGGATGGAAGAGCCTGGTGGGCTACAGTCCACGGGGTCGCAAAGTGTCGGACATGACTGAGCGACTTCATTTTCACTTTTCATGCTAGTGGTTGGGGCAGCTCAAGATTAATTTATCTTCGTGCTGGGCCCTCTATGAAACTGTGGTCAGTGCTCAAGTCTCAGAGTTATACTCCCTTCAGGAAATGGGTTTCCCTCTTGTTCCCTGTTGCAGAAACACGAATTTGATAGCCTTGGCTCTGAGCTCCTCTACCTTTCTCTTAGGTGTCCCGATAATAATGGTAGCCAAAGACAAAGTCCAAATACATTTTTAAATTTTGTTGATTATGCATCATATTGTGAGATGAAATTTCTACACATTTTGCTCAAAGTGTTAGTCACTCAGTCATGTCTGACTCTTTGCAACTCCATGGACTGTAGCCCACCAGACTCCTCAGTCCATAGGATTCTCCGGGCAAGGATACTGGAGTGTGTTGCCATTTCCTTCTCCAGAGGATCTTCCCCACTCAGGGATTGAACCTACATCTCTTGCGACTTCTGCATTGGCAGGTGGACTCTTTACCACTGTCCCACCTGGAAAGTCCATCAGGTTCCATGACTCTCCTATAAAGCTTTAAGTGATTAGAAAAATGTGGTATCAAACAAACAATAAATAAATGAAATAACAGAATGTAACTGAAAGCCCCAAAGCAGAAATTTGATGCTGAAGATCAGTGGAGGAAGGAAGGTATTTTCAATAAATGAGTCTGATATTACTCAGTATGCATATGTTTGCCTCATCTCTCGTCATATCCAAAAGTAAATCATGGAAACATAAATGTGAAAGATAAAACAATTACAATTTTAGTAAGCCATTTAGAAAAATACCTACAAAATTTCAAGTTAGGCAAAGTTACTTTCAATAGTATTCAGAAAGCTCTACCCACAGAGGAAATTAATGATGTATTTTACTACACTCAAATTAAGAACATCTGATTATCTGAAGACACTACAGTTGTTCATTAAAAAAAATAATAAAAAATAGAAAGTCTTCAGGATATATATATACATAGGGTAGAAGGTTTTTGTGATACAAATAACATATAAAAATTTTATACACAACAACAAACAAGAAAGTCTCTTACAAATCACTAAGAAAAAGTCTGACAACCAGCCAACAGAAAAATGGGGAAGAGATGATGCCAGAAATTTCATAATAGATTCATTCTAAGTGGCTATCAAACATATGAAACAATACTTTGATTACTGTGTTAGTTGTCAGGGGAACATGAATTATAACCGTATAGTGATACCAGCATTCACCAGAATGGCTTACAAATGAAAAAAAAAAATGATAAAATTAAATACAGACAAATGATTTGAAAGAAATAGATCTCGCATATATTGTGACTAAAAGTGAATGTAGTCTACTACGTGTCATCTGGGACTTCCCAGGTGGCTCAGTGGCAAAGAATCTGTCTGCCAATGCAGAAGACACAGGAGATACAGGTTTGATCCCTGGATCAGGAAGATCTCCTGGAGAAGCAAATGGCAACTCACTGAACTATTCTTGCCTGGAGAATCGCATGGGCAGAGGAGTCTGGCAGGCTACAGTCCCTGGGGTTGAAAAGAGTTGGACACGACTGAGTAAGCACAATGCACCACAGCAAAGCCTTATCAGTAAAACTAGAGATAGTACAACCATGACCAGATGCTGCTGCTGCTAAGTCGCTTCAGTCGTGTCCGACTCCGTGTGACCCCACATTGCCTTCTCCGTATGACCAGCTAAAGCCATTCAATCACATATTCCTAATGCTGAGAAGTCAGATAAGGAAGAAGATGTACAATATGGTTATTTTTTTTAAAGCCCCCCAAATGGCAAAATGAGGCTAGCGGTGCAGATCAGGTAGTAATCACTCTATCGCTTAGAATACAACTTTTAGGGAGGCAATTGTGTGAGAACTTCAAGGGTGCTGAGAAAGTTTTATTTCTCAAACTGTATAGGAGAAGGCAATGGCACCCCACTCCAGTACTCTTGCCTGGAAAATCCCATGGATGGAGGAGCCGAGAAGGCTGGAGTCCATGGGGTCGCTGAGGGTCGGACACGACTGAGCAACTTCACTTTCACTTTTCACTTTCATGCATTGGAGAAGGAAATGGCAACCCACTCCAGTGTTCTTGCCTGGAGAATCCCAGGGACGGGGGAGCCTGGTGGGCTGCTGTCTATGGGGTCACACAGAGTTGGACACGACTGAAATGACTTAGCAGCAGCAGTATAATAGAAACAATTCAGTTATGTAAGTCTTCAAGGCTCTAAAATGAAAATCACAAATAATATTTATAGTAAATTAAAATACATGCTTCTGATGTACAGATGATGATCTTTACTAAACATAAGGCGTAAAATTCCTTAAGGAACTTCAACAGTCTCAAACCACAGTAGTATTTTACTGGGAATATAACCATACTTTTGTTACAATGGGTCTTCATGGACGAGGGTCCCAGGTGGGTCTCCTCAGCTTGATGTCTAAGCAACCTCCCTACTTCCTTTTGATGTAGCATGCTCTTCCCACCCATCTGCTGGATGATGCTTCCTGCCAGCCTCCCCTTAGCCTCATGAATGCCTTGAAATATTGTGGAAAGTTATCTGCAGCTAAGACCTTGATGGGAACAGACCATAACGTTTAAGCGCGAGGAAGAGTCTTCACTGCTTAGCTAATCACATGTTAAGGAACAAATTCTCTTCTGCCTCCAAACAAGAGCTTGCAGAGGGAGGTCCTGTGAGGAAAGGATGCCAGCCTCTCCTTCCATGAAGACCGGGTCTATTTCTGGCTCTGCCTCGGTCTGGGTAACACTAAAGGCACTTAACAGTGGCCATCACCATGACCCCTCTCTGGGGGCTCACACACGCTCTCTCTTCTCAGACCAGAGGTCCTTCTTGTCATTTCCCTGATTTCTAGGACCCCACACTTATTTTTCATCATGTTCTCCTCCATGACCTCTTGTTGTAGACGTACAAATGCACACACACACACATACACACACACATACATTGCTTTCCTTTGTGACCAGTATATCTTAAAGAAACATTTTAAAAATGTCTAGCTCATTTAGCAGACTACAAGCTAATCTCCTTTATCTCAACACGCAGAGAGCTCTGTTTTTGAACAATGCATGGAAGTAAAGATATCACTATCTTATATCTGGGGACTGATGCCTTTCTTCTTTTAATGGACTGACTTCCTCTCTGGATGGAAACAACGGGCGTGTAGTACAGGGGTGAGGAGGTAGAATGCGGTCAGTTTCCATATTATAACTGGCTGAATATTCACATCCAACTCCCTTTCCATGATCTCTCTTTTCTTGGGAATTTATAACTGGATATTGATGATGATTGGAGTCCGATGCAACAGAGATTTCTTGGCAGAAAAGCAAATGATTTGTCTGAAAATTACACGGCTCCACAGAAAACATATTTCTTGCTGAGTTTATGCGAGAAAGAAAACATCTTTCAGAAATTGTTGTTTACTAATTCAGAGCTGTATTAGTCAGTGCTTGGTCAGGAAAGCATAACCGCAATGAGTATTTATAAGCAAGGGACTAACTGTTGGAATTAGACTTTACTTGGTAGCCAAAGAGGTGGGGCTGGTGGTGTCTGGAAAGGGGAACTGAAGAACAGACAAGTCGGTAAGCAGTTCTTGTGAAGCACTGAGATGCGATGGGTGGATGGATTGGAACCTGCAAGGAAATCTGCAAAGCCAGGCATGTCCAACAAATAATGGAACCATAATCAGGAATGGGGGAGACGTCAGACTGTCAGCTTTGCATCTGGCGGTGACCTTGGTGTTGATATTGACCAGCACAGGCAGCTGTCAGAAAGATGAGCACATAGAAGAAGTTAGAGCAAGGGAACCTGGACTGCCAGTACCTCTGTGTCTCACCAGAGAACCCTCCAGATGACAATGACCACTGGTTTCCTTCTGTCTTCCGAAAGTCACACAAGCCTCCATTTCTGGAGGATGTGACAATAATTGGCCTGTCTGTACTGGGCTCTCTACTAACTTTCATCACATAATACTGGATAATTATGAAATCAAGAAACTTCCCAGACATATCCCTCTCTAACCCAATTTTTAGTGGCAACCCAATCTTCTCATGATCATCCTTGTCAACCACCTAGCCAGCGCAATAAAAAAAAACAAAAGAACTTTTCCTTTGCCTGTCAGTTGGGCAAAAGGCCAAAGTGGCCGAGTAGTAGCCTAAGCTTCTAGTCTAATGAAACAGTTACTGAGTTCCCCAGGAGGAGGATTCTTTCGGAGGAATGTAAGATCTCTATACTGACAGAGCCCAACATTTTATGAGAACAAAACTTTTTTTTCTTCTAATAAATCCAGCAGAGGGCCTAGTGAGAGGATCTGCTCTCATTTTTATCCCTTGATTATCATAGCCCTAAATCCTGACCTTGGGGAAAAATAGCAGGACATTACCCTAAGTCCGTAGAATAATGCCACTCAACAGACACTAATTGCCGAGTTATCAGAAGGTCATCCCCCACCCCCTTCTGTCAGGCCAGCTGCTTCAGAGTAGCATGAAAGGGTAAGACCAGTGAATTCCTTGTGCCAAGTCCATTGTTATGTTTTATTTGCAGTAAAATGAGTTCTCTGATCAGAAACAATGTTGTGCTTAATATCTTGGCAATAATAATATGGCTGTCTATGGATGATAGTTTTTGCAGGTGCACTAAAGGCAGGGAAGGCAAATTCATATCCAGAGCAAGTGTCTGTGCCAGTGAGAAAGAAATTCTGCCCCTTTCATGATGTGTGCACACACATACTCAGTTGCTTAGTCATGTCTGACTCTTTGAGACCCTATGGACCATAGCGTGCCAGGCTCCTCTGTCCATGGGATTTCCCAGGCAATATTACTGGAGTACTCATTGGAAAAGACCCCGATGCTGGGAAAGATTGAAGGCAGGAGGATAAGGGGATGACATAGGATTAAAGGGTTGGATGGCATCACTGACTCAATGGACATGAGTTTGAGCAAACTCCAGGAGATCGTGAAGGACAGGGAAGCCTGGTGTGTTGCAGTCCAAGGTGTCTCAAAGAGTTGGACACAACTAAGTACCTGAACAACAACAACAGAATATGGAGTGGGTTGCCGTTTCCTCCTCTAGGGGATCTTTCTGACTCTTTCATGATAGAAATGATCCAATGCAATCAACCTGGCTGGCTTATTTTCTCAGGGAATGATACCACATCACAGGCCATTTTTCAGAAATTTTGCCACCAGTTTTTCAGTTACATTGCTTCCAAGTTCTTTGCCATTCATCCATAAGATTAGCCCCTGCCCGTGTATCAATGTCGTCCCATATTTTGGCCATTTCTTTTTTTATGCATTAAAAAACTGCTAGATATTCTGCTCAGAGTTATGCCAACTGGGCAGATTTTCTTTCACCACTGTCCTTCAGAGCCTCTTGTGGTTAGAACCTCATGCTGAAATGATCCTCCTCTGTCTAATGCCAATATATCTTATGGACCCATCTGTACACCAGGCCTGAATTGCTCTTTCTCAAGCAGCTCTTCCTTGAGACCATAACAACACGCTGCTCATACAATCAACGAGTGTCTTGAGGGCCCACTCAAGCCACAGGCTTCCTTCACAAATGCAACTTGATAACGAAGTCCTGCAGTGCATGTCTAACTGTACGGTTTGATGTGAGAATTATATCAGAATGTTTGACTCTGTTGTGCCGTTAAAAACAAATAATTTTTAGACATATTTCCTCAAGCTCTGTGACTTCCCATGTGGCTTAGTGGTGAAAAATCCACCTCCCAATACAGGAGCTTCAGAAGATAAGGATTCCATGTCCGGATTGGGAAAATTCCCTGAAGGAGGAAATGGCAACCTGCTCCAGTATTCTTGCTGTGATAAATCCCGTGGACTTATCCATGGAGCCTGGGGGGGTAGAGTCCATGAGGTCACAAAGAGTCAGACACAACTGGTCACAAAAGAGTTGCACACATACCTTGAGCCTCTACAACCAGCATTTTCTTCTCTATCTCTTGGTACAGGTTTCTCTACTTTCATTTAATTTGCTTCATTGAAGAATAATCTCAAATTTTGAGTTGAAATTTAGGTCTGTCAGTGATAGATTTGCTCATGACAAAAATGTTATGGTCTTCATTACATTGCTTATAATAGCCTCTTTTCATGGTCACTGTCTAGACCAAGTGGAAGAATGGCTTCAATTTTCTTTCTAAGAGGCAGGTCAAGTTATTAACCTGACCATTGTTTCCAGAGGGTGAAAGTCAGCCACCATCTGTTTTGGTCTTGTCTATTCACTCAGGTCTGCAGAGAAAGAGAATATCAAAAGTAAGATTTTCATACTGTGGCTGATACTCCAGAAAGTTCCCCATTATCTTTTAGTTATGAATTTTTTTGATAATATAGTATGATTTTCAGGTTTTATCCTCAGGCTATTGCCAACGCTTGATAAAAGTTCAATGTATGTGCTACATATGTGACTGAACAGCTGTTTTCTAATATAAATAGTATCTATAAGATATAAATGGATACAGTTATAGAATCCTTTTTTACATTAACTTAGGCAAGAATCACATTGATTTTTATATATTCTGTAACATATCTTTCACAGAGCCTGGACAAGCTTGCTAAAATCATTAACTGCTGTTGTTGTTTAGTTGCTAAGTTGTGTCTGACTCTTTGCAACCCTGTGAACTGTAGCCCACGAGGCTCTTCTGTCCATGGGATTCTCCAGGCAAGCATACTGCAATGGGTTGCCATTTCCTTCTCCAGGGGTCCTTCCCAACCCAGGGGTGGAACTCACATCTCTTGCATTAGCAGGTGGGTTTTTTTTTTTTTTTTGGCCATTAATTACTAATAGATTTAATTTTTTTCTATTTTTCTATATGCAAAAATACTAATATTATCATCATCAAAAAATATATATATATATACATATATATAATGAGAGTTGGACTGTGAAGAAAGCTGAGCACCGAAGAATTGATGCTTTTGAACTGTGGTGTTGGAGAAGACTCTTGAGAGTCCCTTGGACTGCAAGGAGATCCAACCAGTCCATTCTGAAGGAGATCAGCCCTGGGATTTCTTTGGAAGGAATGATACTAAAGCTGAAACTCCAGTACTTTGGCCACCTCATGTGAAGAGTTGATTCATTGGAAAAGACTCTGATGCTGGGAGGGATTGGGGGCAGGAGGAGAAGGGGACAGGAGAGGATGAGATGGCTGGATGGCATTACTGACTCAATGGATGTGAGTCTGAGTGAACTCTGGGAGTTGGTGATGGACAGGGAGGCCTGGTGTGCTGCGATTCATGGGGTCACAAAGAGTCGGACACAACTGAGTGACTGAACTGAACTGAATGTTCATATAATTAATAAATGCATATAAATATGGGTATGTATATTTTGTGTGTATATACATATATTTAATATAAATATTTTAAATCATTTATTATTTAAGAAACAACATATTTTTATAATATATGATGATATTTTAAAACATATTTTTGAAACATCTAATATACTTAAAATGTCAGTTTTATGAATATTCTTGAAGCAGAAGTGTAATTTTATTTTTGGCAGATAATTTTTCAGAGGATTTTTTTAAATTAGAAGCTACCCAATATGTCATTTATTCATTTTATTTGAGAATGAAACCAATAGGTCATCTAAAACCTGGCTTCAATCTTTATTTAAATTTTTCTTTCATCTAACAGAAAAGCTGGTTCATTAAATGTACTATTTTTCATTCCCCTCTAAATGTAGGTAATAATGAATTTTGAAATACTAAAATGTGAAATTATTGAGAAAAGGCTAAAATAGGAGTAAAACTGTTGAGTAATCAGTTGAAATATTTGTCTACAGTGCTCAATATCAAAAATATGATTAACATAAAGCAAGACATTATCATATAAGAGTTTACACTGAAAGAACAGAACTGTATTCTGAAGAGTTTATTTCAAACAATGAGTTTGATAATAAGTAAAGTTGGTCTGTTTGTCTTTCTAGCTTTTCTTCAGTTAAATCTATGAACAAAATCCTTCTAAATCATATGAAACTGTAAACAATCTTTTTCTAAAATCTTTTAAATAGAGAATCAGGTTTTTATATGACTCCCAACCTAGAGTAATCATGAATATTTGTTTAAAGAACAACATGAGTTGTTTAAAGAGAAATATAACCAATGTGTGTATCTACTTCATGACCCTAGAGATCCACAGTGTATTTAGTTTATGTCCATTATTCTGTTGATTCACTCTGAATAAAAAACTGACAGATAAAATGCAGGACACTCAGTTAAAGTTTTATTTCAGATAAACAGCAAACAATGTGTAGTACAAGTATATCCTATGCAAGACGTGATACATGCTTACACTAAAATATCACTTTTCACTAAAATATCATTTGCTGTTTATCTGAAATTGAAATTTAACTAAGATACCTGTATTTCTTTAAGTAAACCTGTCCTATCCAAACTACAGTTTATTTTTCAGACCATCAGAGGTGCATCAGAGAGTAGAGATATATAACCTTGTCCTCTCCAGTAGTATTAAATTATGCATGCTTGGGTTCTTGCAGTAGATTGTTAGTGTTTACTCGGAGAAGGCAATGGCACCCCACTCCAGTACTCTTGCCTGGAGAATCCCAGGGGCGGAGGAGCCTGGAGGGCTGCAGTCCATGGGGTCGCTAAGAGTTGGACACAACTGAGTGACTTCACTTTCACTTTTCACTTTCATGCATTGGAGAAGGCAATGGCACCCCACTCCAGTACTCTTGCCTGGAGAATCCCAGGGGCAGGGTAGCCTGGTGGCTTGCTGTCTATGGGGTCGCACAGAGTCAGACACGACTGAAGTGACGCAGCAGCAGCAGCAGTGTTTACTAGGTTCCTCTCACAAAAATCCTTTTAAAAGAACTATAGAAGTCTCAACACAAGAAGATTTTTCACTGGACTTCCCAGATGGTTCGGACGGTAAAGCGTCTGCCTGCACTGCAAGAGACCTGGGCTTGATCCCTGGGTTGGGAAGATCCCCTGGAAAAGGAAATGGCAACCCACTCCAGTAGTTTTGCCTGGAGAATTCCATAGACAGAGGAGCCTGGCGGGCTACAGTCCATGGGTTGCAACGAGTAAGACACGACTGAACAACTACCACACACAGAGGTAAGGATTGCAAGCATGCAGTTTTAGAAGAACCATCCTTATTAGACAGAGGCACTCATTTGTACTTGTGACATTTTTACAGCAAGTTATAAATATTCCTAATGTCTTTATATTTCAGTTAGTTTTCAAGGAAGAAAAACAGAGCTATAGAAGCAATTACAATCAAGTGACAGGAGCAAAACTAATGTTCTACGTGGAGATTGAACCCCTAACTACATGGAAGTCATGGCTGCTAATCAACTCAACTAACTTCACAGACTAGATTACTGACAGTTGAAGTATTAAAGATGTTTAATAAACTCAACAAATTTTGATCGTAAGTGAAAAGAAGGTGGTCATTCTGTAAAACTTTGGACAGATTTTGCTTCTATAAAACATTAGACTGTTAATGGAGGCAATAGAATAAGCCATGTTTATTTTCTCTAACCTAATGCAAAGAATATTTTTTAGTTATTAGATGGTTTTCTCTCAGGATCCCTGTGAAAAGTTATCACATTTTATTTCTACTGACTTTGATGGTTTTGTTCTGCATTCAATACTTAAAATGCTTCCTAAATATAGGGGGAAAAATACCTTCTACAGTATAATTACCTGGGATGTCTTATATAAATGGTCTTAAAATAGATCTCCAGTATGACAGTCTTCTAATTCTCTCTTTTCAACTTTTCATAGAACATGTTCTACATAATTTTCTTTTTATAATTAATTCGTGTCAAAAACCAGAGGGATATCTAAAAACAAGCAGAATTTCTCATGACCTCTCTGAATTTGTAAAATCAGTTTATCTCTGTTAAAATAAAATTTCCTTAATAAAGAGGCTTGTGCTTTGTATCTTGTTTTCCAATTATCATGAATAACATTTTGTAGATTGAGATATTATCTGTCCTAATTTTTATTATGTTTACTTAATAGACACTTAGTCATTAACTACTATAATATTGTATGTGACACACAACATAAATAACTCCTTATGTTAAATTTCATGAAGTAGAACTGGCATGCACATAGCATTCAGGACCTCTCTTATTTTCACTATGAGAATATATTTAAGTTGCAAAGAGCACACTGGATTTAGAATCTGACCGTATCGGGTTTGAGTTGTAACTCCAACACTGACGGTGTCTGATGACGATGTTAGTGGCTCAGACCTGTCTGACTCTCTGTGACTGTGACTGTAGCCGGCCAGGCTCCTCTGTCCATGGGACTTCCAGACAAGAATACTGGAGTGGGTTGCTATTTCCTTCTCCAGGGGATCTCCCCAATCCAGGGATCGAACCTGCATCTCCTGCTTGGCAGGCAAATGAATCTTTTACTGTTGAGCTACCAGGGAAGCTCTTCTCCTAATTTGGGGAGATTTATCTAACCTTTCTTAAAACTCCATTTTCTCAGTCACAAAATGGGGCAATAGTAAATAATTCAAATATTGAATATAAATACTAAAATCACTTAAAATATCAAGTGAAGTCACAGATACTCAATAAATAGTGTGTGCTGTGTGCTAAGTTGCTTCAGCAGTGCCCAACCCCTTGCGATCCCATGGACTGTAGCCCACCAGCTGCCTCTGTCCACAGGATTCTCCAGAAAGAATAGTGGAGCGGGTCGTCATGTCCTTCTCCAGGGGATCTTCCTAACCCAGGGATCAAACCCATGTCTCTTGTGTTTCCTAAACTGGCAGGTTTTTTTTTTTTTTTTTTTTTTAACCACTAGCATCACCTAGGAAATGAACCTCAAGCACACTCTGCAGATTTTTTAGTGCTCACTTGTCTCACATACCATAAAATGGACCAAAATGAATCAAATGGAAATCACTTTATAAAACTGAATATTCAGCCATTATTTATGGAATCATAACTGAAAATTCTACAATATTCCAGGTTCCAGACAATTTTTTTTTTACTTTTCTATTTGAAAAATATACAAGTTCACTCACATTTAGAAACTTGGAGAAACACTGACTCTATGGACATGAGTTTGAATAAGTTCTGGGAGTTGGTGATGAACAGGGAAGCCTGGTGTGCTGCAGTCCATGGGATGGCAAAGAGTTGGACACAACTGAGCAACTGAACTGAACTGATGTATACATGCACACACACACACACATATATATATATACATGAAAATATGTATTTTTTATATGTGTTTAAAAGTTTTGACCAGCTTCCCTCTTAGCTCAGATGGTAAATAATCTGCCTACAATGTAGGAGACCTGGGTTCAATTCCTGGTTTAGGAAGACCCCCTGGAGAAGGGAATGGCAACCCACTTGAGTATTCTTGCCTGGAGAATACCAAGAACAGAGGAGCCTTTCAGGCTACAGTCCATGGGGTCGCAAAGAGTCGGACATGACTGAGCAGCTAACACTTTCCCTTTAGAAGTTTTGGGGGCAATACCATGTATTTGCATACTAAAACTTAAAAAAATATGCTTTATAAAGTCTGAAATATTTTAGACACACATATTTATATATATCCTTTAGCAGAATGGCCACTGTCATGAATAGAGAGGCCTCTTCCACCCAGATCAGTTCATTCTTTTTCTCTTTCTGAAAGCAATCCATCATTGTGTGTTGAGGCTTAACTTTAACACTCAGCCAGGCAGTAGGCATCTCTTCCTTAGTCTTGACTTCCTTTATCCATAGAGCCTTAAGGTCAGCTGGAAGCTTTCCCTGGTCATGTGCAAAGCCCTGCCCATGTGTGTGACCTTCTAGATTCCCAGTAATGTGGGGATTTATAAGAAAAAAAATCTATGTACATATCCTTCCCCAGCTTCTCTTCTATGTATTTTTGATTAGTATGCTCTTTGCACCAACAGTTATCTATTGCCTCAGGCAGCAGCAACCTAATAAATTAGCCCATGAATTCTTTTTGACAAATTTCCCCAGGAAGCAGCTTTAGCACTAGGTCTGTCCTGAGTTAGGTGAAATAAAGACAATCAGAGATAATTTGAACCAATCTTCCATGCAACCACCAGACAGGTCAGAATAAGACAGGTCACAGGTTCTTTGCAAACGAGCTCCGTCTGCTCTTTTGCTACCATCTGCACGCTGCTATTTTCAAGGCTACTACTGATCTGGGGATCAGGCCATGGGACTTCTGTAAGTTAATATTCCACAAAGTTGATTGATCTTTGCAGGAAAAGTGCCATATATATATATATATATATATATATATATGTATATAAAGTCTTCCAGATTTGAGACAAGCCTTTGGTTCATTTCTGGAGTTCTGAAAAAAAGTTAATTCAAATTTTTTATTTTCTTTTTGTTATTCTAGGGTGGGGTGGCTTCTGTCTCTCCAGTTTTCTACTCTTTTCATCTATTATTTTTTCTTCACTTCCTTCCTTATTGAACTTAAAGCCCATGAGTCATTATTTCGTTGGCTTTTTTGCAATGTACTAAATTATTTTCTTCTCTTATGATTTTATACCATCCATCTAGGTAACTTCCCTGGTGGTTCAGATGGTAAAGAATCAGTCTGGAATGCAAGCGACTTGGGTTTGATCCCTGGGTGGGGAAGATCTCCTGGAGAAGGGAATGGTTACCCACTCCAGTATTCTTGCCTGGAGAATCCCAGGGACAGAGGAGCCTGGGGGGCTACAGTTGCAGTTACAGAGTCAGATAGCACTGAGCCTGAGCAACTAACACTTTCACTTTCATATTTTTCATCTAGGTCAAGTCCAACGTTAGATGAACTCTCTTCTCTGATTTTTGCTAAGCTATAGCGAACAAATGGAGCTCAGATGAGGTCTCAATATGGAATATCTTCCCCTTAATGTGGGTTTCCCTGGTAGCTCAGTTGGTAAAGAATTCACCTGCCATGCAAGAGACCCTGGTTTGATTCCTGGGTTGGGAAGGGATAGACTACCCACTCCAGTATTCTTGGGCTTCGCTGGTGGCTCAGCTGATAAAGAATGTTCCTGCAATGCCAGAGACCTGGATTCGATCCCTGGGTTGCGAAGGCTACCTACTGCAGTATTCTGGCCTGGAGAATTCCATAGACTGTATAATCCATGGTGTCACAAAGAGTCAGACAGGACTGAGCAATTTTCACTTTCACTTAAATGAGTAAAAACAATCTCATCTTTTTCTGCTAATTGAAGTCAAGTTCCTTGTCATACATGTGACTCTGCTTCTCACTTGCTCCTCCCCAGACAGAAGGAGTACAGGGCTTCTGCCAAGATGCTTAGTGTGACCACCTCCCTGGTCTTGTTTTTATTTCTCTACCTTTTAGCAGGCATTTCCCTTTGTTTTGGCTTCTTTTTCTATTAATATGGATAGAGACTTCTCTAGAGGAAGAGTCATGCCGGTGAATTCAGATTTTGAATTCAGAATGCAGAAACTGAAACTTAATCACGCTACTCTAAGTGATGAATGCAAACTTGGACTAAAATAGATGTAAAAAACCACTTTGTTGTATATATTTGGACTCAAGTTGCAAGGAGCTGAATCTATTGTTGCAGGGAGCTGAATCTCTTCAATCTTTAAGAAAAGAAAAAGCAGAATTAATTTTAAAGATTTGCAAGGACTCAGAAGAGCTGGTGAAGAGAAAGTGGAGCTCAGCCTCTAAAAATATTGAACCCAGGAACTGGTGAGTCTGGGTGCCAGTTTTCTCTGCACTGTTTTTTCTTGTAGAACTGCCATCCTTTTTACCAAGTTTCATATTGTCCCAACTCTAAATTACTTCCAATATAACTTTATATTAGCATAATCCACTAAGGTGCCTATAATTTACCTGCAAATTCCAATGAGAAAGAAACTTACTTTCACAACTTGAGACAGTGTCTAGATCTGAGCCATTCATATACTCTTCCTGTCAGTCATTTGATCATTTTATTACTCTATTTAATTTTATTTCATTCATTCCTGCACTATTTTTTGTTCACCTACTATACACCAACATGTCATGGATTTAAGTAATGGGAAAGATCAGTAACAATATAAATGAATCCCCAGATCTCAAGAAGTCTGTTTTATATAAATTTAGGGGTTGACTACAGAATAGCATATATCCAATCAACACAGTTTTGCAACCTAATTTTCTGTACTTTGCAAGAATGTGAATGAATAGTAAGGCTCAGAACAGTGTCTGTTTCAAGGTCTGCTGCTGCTGCTGCAAAGTCGCTTCAGTCGTGTCCGACTTTGTGCAACCCCATAGACGGCAGCCCACCAGGCTCCCCCGTCCCTGGGATTCTCCAGGCAAGAACACTGGAGTGGGTTGCCATTTCCTTCTCCAATGCATGAAACTGAAAGGTGAAAGTGAAGTCGTTCAGTCGTGTCCAACTCTTCTCGACCCCATGGACTGCACCCCACCAGGCTCCTCCGTCCATGGCATTTTCCAGGCAAGAGTACTGGAGTGGGGTGCCATTGCCTTCTCCGGTCAGCCACCCTAAAATGTGAATCATGTAGTCCATTTACATTCTAGAGTCAAAGACATTAACAAAGTATCAAATGATAGTCAAATATATGTTACATTTTGCTTAATTTTGTTTGTTGTTTTATTGGCAGAAGATTACATTTTTTAGATATACTGACATATTAACAAGCAATTGTTTGTTTAGTGTTAATAATTGTTTGCCTCTTCAACTTTTGAAATAATTGTGTTTCCAAGCAAGGGATAGTCTAAGCCAGGGGAGTTTCATCTGTCTCTAAAAACAGTCATTTTGCTTTATCTGTCATTATGATAATCAAAGGTCCCAGGAGAAGTGCATGCGGATAGTTGCTTCCGGAAGATGGTAAAGCTTGGTTGCTGACAAATCGGTGGAGCTCATACTCTTTTCCTTAAACTTGACAATAGGCCAGATTTAATGCTGTGGCTTAGAGACAGAGCCTGCAGCCTTTTCCCTCCTTCCTCATTGACCAGAGAGGTTATTTTACCTGCCTGACACAAAAAGGAAATTAGGGTACATTTTTGTCTGGATGGCTTTATCTAGTTCGGAAGTTTAGGAAGGGGATCATAATGTAACTGACTGATTTTCAACGCATTACTTTGTTTAACATACAAATACTCACTTATATTTTAGTTCTGTTTAGAGTTTCTGTGACTTTTCTTCTGTTCCTGATTTTAATAGCAATTTGAGCCTGAGTTTAAACTTCACACATTTCTAAAATTGTCAACTCCCAGCTTCAAACCAATTTATATTTTTTAATAATTTTACACTCAAAAATAAAAATATTGCTATTTCAAATTGAATACATATATATATATATATAACATGGACACTATATTTA
Source organism: Bos javanicus (assembly GCF_032452875.1). Lineage (NCBI taxonomy): Eukaryota > Metazoa > Chordata > Mammalia > Artiodactyla > Bovidae > Bos > Bos javanicus. The sequence continues at coordinate 81,213,741 of NC_083879.1, forward strand.
AATACATACATTTAATATATTATGGTATTTGCATATACAAAATTCACATGTAAACATGTATTGTGTGATAGTGTGTGTATGTGTACAAGCAGTTCTTAAAATATCTATGCACTTTCCGCACTCTGTGGTTTGAGTAATATTAGAGGTTGGTCTTCCTATTGTGAGCCCATGGCTATAAGGAAGAAGAGACCACATTAAAACTAGTATTATCTATTAGGATTAACTAGTAAAAAGGCTTAGGCCTGAAGGATGCTGAACACCCTGAGCAGTAGCTCGTAACAAAGGCCTGAAGGATACTGAGCTCTAGAGCGGTAGTTCATAATGAGTTCTTTCCAGTTTGTTTTAGAGTAAAGAAGGGCTTAATATAAAAATGAAACAAAACAAAAAATAACGAAAATGTTAAAAAATAAAACACACAAAACCCCAGCTTTTTCCTTCTGAAAGAAAACAAAATGCACAGAGTATCAATTACGCTCCATATTTAACACACTTGGTTTTAAAACCTATGAAGCAGATCCTATTACTATCATAATACAAGCCTCTCTCTAAGGAGTCGTGCAGTTTACTGGTATTTTAGCCTTAAGTGGAGACTCAGGTGTTCATCTCTAAATTTAGGCCTTTCCTTTGAATTCTGTAGATCTCTTCGTGTTCAGAATGTTTTGAATAAAATAGGAGAGTATTAATGGTTTTCAGCTAGCCCTTGGATTGTGACCAAAGTCTGAATATTTAGAGGATAAGAGCAAGAACTCATGACACTCAACTGTTTGGTCTAATATGTGAGCCATGTCCCAAAGACAGTCTGTAAGTCTTTCTCCTTTATGTATATTATGTGGAATATTTCAAAACTTCCATTTCATTACCATACATTATGTGACAATTATCCACCTACCTGATCTGGGAGTTCAATTTTAGATGAACTAAACTGAATATACATACCATCTCACTTAATGAAGGGCTTACAGTAATGTCTCAGATTAGGAAATCTCTCAACTAATGTAAGAGCTACATCTATGACTTATCTTTGACTTTTCCCAATTGTCTTTAGGGAAATCCCATTAGTGACCAGTTTTGTTTCCTAGGAGGGGGGAATCCCTTCTCTATCACTGTGACTACCCACTGGGAAAACTGCATTAAACTTAACTGACAATATGCTTCTGTTGTAACTAATTGTCATTAAGAGTTTAAAATTAGTGACCGGGACTTCCTTTGTGGTTGAGTAGTTAAGACTTCACCTTCCAGTACAGAGGGAATGGGTTTGATCCCTGGTCCAGGAGCCAAGATGCTACATGACTTGTGGCCTAAAACTCAAACCATTAAACAACAACAACAAAAAGATGAAGAAGAAGAAGTGATATTGTAACAAAATCAATAAAGACTTTAAAATACTAAAAATATCACAAAAAATAAAAATAGTGAGCCAAGCTTACAATATAATCTCTATACCTTTGCAAAGTTCCCAGTATGTCTTTTTGTGCCTTCAGTAGATCTTATCATGGCAGTTGAAAAGCCGTAAATATCAAGTCACATTGAAGAGTAAATATTTTGAAAGAGATCCAGGAAGCTTATCTATTTGACATTGATTGACTACATATTAAGAACTTAAAAAAATTAAATGTTGTGATACTTATGTATTAAGCTTTTAAGATCATGGCTATTGTTGGCTAGTATTATTAAACATGTGAAAATATCACTGACATCCTGTTTGGCATGGACGATGCTTTTTCTCTCCTCCCAACATTTTGGTATGAAATTTTGCTTTGATACAAAAAAGATTGGGGAATAGTACAATGGATATTTATAAACCATCTATGCACAATCAGTATTCAATATTTATAAATATTTTATCTCCTCTCTCTCTGCCTCTGTCTCACTGCCTAAAGTTTTTTACCAGGGCTTTTCTTGACCAAAGCAGTTGCCATTGCTGGCTCCAAGGCATGCAGTATGATTGTGAGCAGAGAATTAAGTTGTGAACAGGGCTTCCCTGATCACTCAGTTGGTAAAGAATCTGCCTGCAATGCAGGAGACCCCAGTTCAGTTCCTGGATCAGAAGGACATGGTGGAGAAGGGATAGGCTACCCACTCTGGTACTCTTGGGCTTCCCTTGTGGCTAAGCTGGTAAAGAATCTGCCTGCAATGTGGAAGACCTGGGTTCAGTCCTTGGGTTGGGAAGATTCCCCAGAGAAGGGAAAAGCTACCCTCTCCAGTGTTCTGGCCTGGAGAATTCCATGGACTGCATAGTCCGTGGGGTCCCAAAGAGTTGGGCACAAGTGAGACACTTTCGCTTCACTTCACCATGGCTTGGAGGGAAATTCAGACTTAGTTTCACTTTGTTTCTCAGTGCTTCCCCAACAGGACTGTACTTTGTTGCTTGTAGCATGAAAGTGATAGTTAACTTTTTATTAGATTTTTTCCATTTCCTCTATTTCCCTCTTCTCTTACATGTGCTTCCTCAGATCACTTTTCATATAAACTACACACACCTTTGTTTCAAGATCTGCTTTTGGAGAAGTGTCAAGTTAAAATAGTCATTTCTTTATTACATTGTGTAACACATTCCTTATTCCTTTCATGTCTTACAAACAAGAAGTTCATTCTCAAAGCTTGCTCACATTCAGGTTAAATATTTTAGTTCAAAAAGCATTATGTTCATATCACTTCATGTCTGGAGATCCATAGTATTAGTTTCTCTAATGTACATAATGCAAAATTTCATCCTTGATTTACTAGATACAATGTTGTAGGAAATTAAGTAACTGTATGTGTTCATATAAAAGAGATGAATATGAAACAAATGTTTGGTGACTCATCATTGTGATAATTATTTGTTTATATACAAATTTTCTAAGGAGATTTATTGTGTATCAAAGCTACAAAACCATTAACATTTACTGACTCAAAGGGAGTCTAATTAAAGTGGCTTTTGGCTAGTGGGGGGAAAAAAGGCTAATTTATATGTTCTTACTGAAAACTGTGAAAGAGAAAAACAGGAAGCAAAAAATCTGTAAGTAATGCATAAGTGTCTAGTCTATTGTAATGGTAATACAATGTTGGTAGATACTTGGTAAAAGAAGTGAAAATAAGACTTTTGAAATAACATGGAAAGAGAGAAAGTGTGTGTGTGTGTATGTGAAAAAGACAATGCTGTTTTAATGTGTTTTTTTTTTTCAATTTATTTTTATTATTTTCCAGGGCTCCTGGGAAGATGGCATTTTCCAGGCCACCTTAGGAATCTGTGGGCCTAAATGACTGTGTTCTGAAAAAGGGTGTTAGCCCTGTCACTTCCTGGCCATCCTTCCGTCTTCCATCTGCGGTCTTCACATTCTGCTCCTTTTATTTTCTGCTGGCACCATGTAGAGAATCCAAGGGAGGATGCTGAAGTGCAGGAGACTGAGCACTTATTGGACTAAAGGAGCTCCAGTCCCCGCCAAAGCACTTCCCCACTTAATAGAAATAAGTTAGGAGCAAAATTGTGTTTGTGACTCCACCGAGATGTTGAAATTATTCTTACAGCAGTTGGCATTCCTTAGCCAATGCAATGGGGGAGATACAGAGAAGAAACACATGTGACACATGAGATTTTATGGAAAGCATCTGAGTTGGAAGAGTTGTTTAGACACAAATATCCACCCACCCCAAGAAAAACACTCTTGGCTTTACAGATTCTAACCCAGAATTTGACTTATCAAAACATTCATATCACAGCAAGTTTATACTCTAAACTGAAAAATGAACAGCAAGATTGACATTTATGCCCACGAATACTATTTCACACTTGGAGACTTTCTGAGAGTGGCTTTTCAGTAGTCAATGCCTGGATGCCATTCTGAAGCACAGAACATAGCATTCCTCCAATGGTTACTCTCATTGATCAGTGTTATTGAACTGTCAATGCATCTCTGTCATCAACATACATCATTTTACTGGAAATTGCTGCAATTAGACATATAAGAAATGAATCAATTGTACTGTGAGCTATCCAATTAGAAGATGTTTCAAAGACACGGTATCATCTATATAGATACAGAAACTGATGTCTCTATCAATGTATCTATATATTTCTACCTATACACCTCAACATCTCTATATTTAGAATGTTGGTACACTGCTTACAAAATAAATACCTTGTCACTTGTGACTGATTTTTATGCTATAGGGTGCAAAAAAGATCATTAATCTGAATCAGGTTAGCTGAGCCATGAAATAAGGCTGGCATGAGATTTAGAAGAGTATACTCAGAATTTCCTCAGAGACTCGCTGTTTCATATCAAAGAAAAAATTTAAATGATTCTAGGGTTTAAAATAATTAACAGTAATTAGTAATTCATAAATAAGCACACTGGGGTTATGAGCTTCACAGGTGGCGCTGGTGGTAAAGAACCAACCTTCAAAGCGGGAGACATGAGATGTGGGTTCGACCCCTGGGTGAGGGAAGATGTCTTGGAGAAGGTAGTGGCTCCTCACTCCAGTCTTCTTGCCTGGAGAATGCCATGGACAGAGGAGCCTGGTGAGCTACAGTCCACGGGGTCACAAAAGAGTCAGACATGACCGAGAGACTAAACAACAACAATTGTAAGATGACATTACCTATTTAATAATTCTCAAGTTAATTTATTGATAGAGTTATAATATAAAAACATTAACTGCGATTTTTTAAAAACTGTGATTTAACTCTGTGAATTAACTCTGTGATTTCTTATAATTATTATTTTATTAAAAAGAAGCACCATGAACATCTCATTTGCATCCAGGACAAATATATTTAATAAATAATTGACTAATTTTGCTTAAAATGTTCCTTTATAATTTGTAAAAATTGTTTCAGATATTTAATTTGTAAAAATTCTTTCAGATATTTACATTTTTAATGCAGATCACTTAGGAAGGTTTCAGTTGAATGGCAAGTATCATATACTTTGTCCTAAAAGGTTTCAAAGTGATTTAGATTGCTGCTTGGTGTAAAATGTTACACACGATTTAAAATAGTTTGTTGTTTCTTCCTGGGAGATGATTGGTCATGTCTTTTAAGTGCCCCTAGATAAGAGTAAGAGGCTTCCCTGGTGGCTCAGTGGTAAAGAATCCACCTGCTAACACAGGGGACGCAGGTTCAATCCCGGGGAGGGGAAGATACCCTGGAGTAGGAAAGGACAACCCCCTCCAGTACTCCTGCCTGGGAAATCCCACGGAGAGAGCCTGGCGGGCTACAGTCCATGAAACTGAGCAGTCAGACAGGACCCTTCGACTAAATAAAAATAAAATAACAACAAAAGCAATGGGGATATTCTTCTGGATGGAATCCATCTGAAAATAAGCATAGAGTGTTACATGGAGAAATGTGCTTTTCTTTTCCTTGCTTTTGTTTTCATTGCAGAATGGGGAAGTGGTAAAATATGAATGAAAAGGCAGGCTGAAACCTTTACCAAGCAAGAAATGGGCCATTCCCTTCCCCTCTCATCACACAAGCAGAGAGATGAATGTAGAACCCCCCATGAAAACAGACACAAGAATTTGGTGCCATCATAGAGGTCTTTCCCAAGACCTAAGGACCCACTCCATGAAATTCAGAATCAAGGGACAATTCATGAAGTCCATCTGCATCTAACCTTGCATGCTAGGAGGGCCTCCCAGTTCTTGTTGCCCCCGCTTTGATTTGCAGCTTCCTGTACCAGCAATGCTGACCCAAGCCGGGCAGAGCATGTGGCCTGTTGGAGATCTGAGGATAACGGAGCAGGAGGGGAGGAACGCGAGGCAGCAGGCTGGCTGGAGGTGGGTGAGTTCCTTCATGCTGTAATCAGAGGGTGAAATCTGTGGCAGCAAAGGGGCTTAGGCTGTGAGAAGCTAATGAGCAGGGGGTGGCAAAGAATTCCTCAGCTCATATAATTATATTTTCTCAGAAAAAAGAAATCAGTGGAAAGGAGATACAAACAACTGGTTTCATTCTTAGAAGTCTGTCTTTGGGCCAGATACAATCATTTTCTTTAAGCAGCACAGAAGATTGTCATTTCCTGTAAAATAGCCTTGCACATGGGTTTAACTATCACTCTGAAAAAATTCACATGTCCTTCCCACATTTATCAATGTCAATCGAATAGCTTTTCTTAAGCTTTTCCCACACTCATCAATGCCATAATGATGCTTCAATGAGCCAGAGTAGCCTTAAGATATTGAGTACCAATTTAACAGTTCATATTTTATTTTGTTTCTAATGACGCCAGTTCATTTCTCTTCCAATGCCCCCCCCCTTTTTTTTAAGATATCAGCATTATCTATCTCTCTCTTTTTTTTAATTTTATAGATCAGGCCTAGTTATTGTCCTGTAATAAAATTTGCTTCTCACAGAAAACTCAGTTTTACAGAAGGAAATAAAGGGGATGAGTTTTCTGTTAGTTTCTTGCTAATTAAAAATCCAGGCTAAGTGGAAGAGTGGGGAAGTATGTCTATGCAGGCTTTTGTTTCACTTCTGCTAACCCTCTGGGTGGTCTTAGACAAGTCATTTAATCTAAAGAGCTTTGTTTTTAAAGACATGAGGTTTAAAACAGAGAAACTTGAAGTGTCTTGCCATTGTAAAATTCCAGAAGATATCATCCAACCTAACTTTTTAAATATGCAGATACACAGAAGAAAAATCATCACCTGGTGCTAATGTTCACTACTTCTCATTAGATAATTAGCCATACTTTGAAAATTCTTTATAACAGAGTGTAAGCAAAAAGTTATAATCACTCTTTTGAATCAGGATTTCAATTTTGTAATGGGTTAGTTTTAGGTTTCAGCGTACTTTAGGAAGTTTTAACAGACTCTCACAAAAGTAGTACTACTGGCATATTATTGTAAAGCAAACACAAATAACAAAATCCATGAGCATTAGTTATTTGCTGCTGCTGCTGCTGCTAAGTTGCTTCAGTCGTGTCCACCAGGCTCCGCCGTCCCTGGGATTTTCCAGGCAAGAGCACTGGAGTGGGATGCCATTTCTTTCTCCAATGCATGAAAGTGAAAGTGAAGTCGCTCAGTTGTGTCCGACTCTTCACAACCCCATGGACTGCAGCCCACCAGGCTCCTCCGTCCATGGGATTTTCCAGGCAAGAATACTGGAGTGGGGTGCCATCGCCTTCTCCGAGTTCTTTGCTAGTTATGTAAAGTTCTATATCCTTGTTGTTATTAGTTGTTTAGTTACCATGTTCGAATCCTTTGTGACCCCATGGACTGTAGCCCACCAGCCTCCTCTGTCCGTGGGATTTCCCAGGCAAGAATATAGGAATGGGTTGCCATTTCCTACTTTAGGGGAACTTTCCAACTCAGGGATTGAATCTGTGTTTCCTGCATTAGCAGGCAGACTCTTTATCACCATATCCACATGAACTTTTAAAGATTGATTTTCTTTGAAATTAATTAATACAAACCTAAGAGGATGGATATTAAATGACATATTGCAGCAAAGAGCCCCAAAAATGTCCCAAAGCATTTCTAAGTCAAGTGAAAGTGCAAGTCACTCAGTCATGTCCGACTCTTTGCGACCCCATGGACTGTATAGTTCCTGGAATTCTCCGGGCCAGAATACTGGAGTGGGTAGCTTTTCCCTTCTCCAAGGGATCTTCCCAACCCAAGGATCGAATCCAGGTCTCCTGTATTGCAGGAATATTCTTTACCAGCTGAGCCACAAGGGAAACCCAAGAATACTGGAGTGGGTAGCCTATCCCTTCTCCAGTGGATCTTCCCAGCCCAGGAATTGAACCGAGGTCTCCTGCATTCAAAGCCAACAAATACTTTAAAAATATTTAGGTCCTTTGGAAAGAAGCATTTCAGTACTTTCTGTGTGTGATGGTGGAGCTGTTTTCCCAGTGATGAAAAAGACGTTTCTGGGATTTTGAACTGGACAATCTCAATGTCTTGGAAGTTTCTTTATTTATTTATATACTTCTAAGTCTTAATAAGTTACTGTTGCTAATCTTATTTTCCTGTTTGTAAGCTGTTCTGATATTAAATTTAGGTCAGTACTCGTTGTTTTTATTGGCTTTGTGTAAGTATCTTCATGTCATAGAAGATTAATGTTCCCCATCTACCCATGATCCTTCCAATGTTCTCTTCCAATAGGCCTAAAAGTTTACTCAGTCTATTTTCTTCTCATCTTAATGGCTATTTAACAGATGGTCAGGCCATTTGCTTTTGATTTTCTTGTCCATTTTATCACTGCATATTCAGTTTGGGGATGACAAATAATGTTTGTTCCATATTTATCTGAAGCATGCATATTTTTTCACATTTTTTTCTTTTTTTTGATTCATTTCCCTTATTTTATAAATCAATGACTATTCACTATGTAATGTTTTACTTTCATGTTTCCAGCAGATACAAAGATTATTGTCCTTCTCATTACAACTAAATTTAGTTCGATCATGTCCTTTTGTAGCTATAAAATCATACAGCGGTTTTACTAGTAACTAGATAAACCTTGCTTGTTTATGCTTAAACCATTAAAAATATTAATGCAGTTGTTATTAAGGTTTTTTTTTTCCTTCAAGGAATCCAACTTTAAAACCTTCTTTTCTCAAAAATTTACCTATATGATAGGGGATATTCTTGCTAGCTATGATATCTTAAAGTATTTTAGAAATGCAATATTCAAGGGTTTTAAAAGACTGTCTTCAAACTGTAATGAAAAATGTCATAGAATCTTATTCACAGTTCCCCCAGTAGAGACCTCATAAAATGTATATTCTGTAGAGATAATAATAACAATAATTATCAACTATTTATCAATGCAGTGATTTGGGGGCAGGAGGAGAAGGGGACAACAGAGGATGACATGGCTGGATGGCATCACTGACTCAATGGACATGAGTCTGGGTGAACTCCAGGAGTTGGTGATGGACAGGGAGCCCTGGTGTGCTGAGATTCATGGGGTCGCAAAGAGTCGGACACGACTGAGCGACTGAACTGAACTGAATGGTCCTAGAGTTTGTCATTTCAAATTAAATGGTTGATCCTGGTCATTGCTAGAGCAAAAGATAGTATGACATGATCCAAATCAATCCATAAATCCTGACACTGAAAGCCAAATAAAGCATCCTTGTTTCTTTGTATTTTGCCTTATTATCAAGGACACAGACCTATTCATGGTAAAATGGTATTACTTCAGGAGAGTATCACAGGGGCGAGCTCGAACATTCTAGCAGATATTGGGAAACTTAATCAAAACAATCAAAATGGACTCAAAAGAAGGCCAAGAACAGAAACAGTAGTATTAAACTGAATTGCATTTGTTATTTGATCTAAATTTTCAGAAAATAGCATTATGAGTAGATAAATGAAGCAGATAAAGCCACATCTGGCAGAAAGATTAAAGATGATTTAAGACATTTTTTTTTAAAGTTACCTATTAGAAGTAAAAGTTGTAATCTGAAATATCCTGTGCCTTAACTTTTCTTATCATGTGATTTTTTTTTTCCTTCTTGTTAAATTTATCATTGGATGTGCCTGTGCACTCTCTTTTTTCATTTACAAAATTATTGTTTTGTGGAAGTCAGTCCAATTTCACAGATTTTTGCATGCTGGCCAGAATGCAGATGTCTATGCAATTGTGTTATTTTCTCGAATTATTTCACTTCCTCCACAGCCATTGAGCAAATTAACTGGAATTTCTATTGAAGTGTGACACAGTTTTAGTTCATTTTGTTGAATGTGATAATTAACTCCCAGTTGCCTGAGCATCACATAAAGTACATACTCTTTTAATGTGCATGTACAATAAAGCATGAACTGAATATGTGTACATTAATAAACACCCCTAAATGTGGATAATAACTTTCCTACAGGATTGATAGGAGAATCATATATATAAAGGGAGGGAAGTTTGTAAATTGTAAAGCTATATAATTTTGGCTATTGTCAGAATCAATCATTATTGATATTTAGAATGATGATATACCTTCTAATTCATTGAACTTATTTGAATTATTGAAATAGTCCATTTTATTTTTTCTATATCTGAATCCCTGTTATTTATTATTTTGCTAATTTAATCAAAATTAACTTTATCTACTATCCATTTTTAAATAAGATCTAGATGTCACAAATAGGATGAGGTTTCTGCAAACCATGGCCTAAAATAAACTACAGATGTTTTATTTTATTTGTTTTTATAATTAAAGACATCTTTATTTTCAGATTCTTATGATCTCTACTTTGATCATTCAATTTGCATAATAGACTTCTATAATTTTGTCCAACACTATTATAGAATATGAGTTTTAAATATGATATGTGATATACATATATATAAATGTGTTAGTCTCACTTTGCATACCAGCTTATTACTAATTTATGTTTGAAGATAATTATGGCAATTTGTTGAAAAAATTAAACCATTAAACTCTATAACATTTAAGTTAAAGTGTGCTTTAACTTAAATTATATTTAATTTAATTTAACTTAGATATATTATGTGTTACTTATAATTAAAAGATTTTAAGTGATAAAATTAACAATTATGTTAACTTGTGCATCTTTAAATACTTATTTTTAGTAGATATTTATTTTTTATATTTTTTAGAGTAATTTGTATTTTCTCCTACAAAATTCAGAAATAAGATGAAAAGTAAAAAAGAAAATAAATATCACTGACCTTGTGTGCTTGTGTATGCTTAGTTGAATCCAACTCTTTGTGACCTCATAGACTGCAGCCCACTAGACTTTTCTGTCCATGGGATTTCCCAGGAAGAATACTGGAGCCATTTTCTTCTCTAGGAGATCTCCCCAACACAGGGACTGAACTCACTTTTCCTGCTTGGCAGGCAGATTCTTTGCCACTGAGCCACCAGGGAAGACTACCTCTTTGCCTACTTATTTGTTTACAATTTTTTATTTTTTATATAAACTCTTTATTATAATATTTAAATATGTTAGCAGAGATGATATCACAGTATTCATGTAGCAAAAGTTTAAACTTGTATAAACACTGAAGATTGTTCCAATTTTTAAAATAAAATGTATAAAAATAATGTGTCAAATCTGTCTCTAAATCTTTGACTATATATTCGACTATTTTATGTTAATGTATGCCTAGCAACAAGGTTACTAAGTCAAATTTTATTTAATTTTTTAAAGGAACTTTAAAGAAAGACAAGGTATCTTCCTAGAAAATTTGCAATAATTATGCAAACAACATCAGGGTATAAGAGGTATGAGAATGCCTATATCGACTGCACCTTGAACAAGTTTGATATAACAATATTTAATATTTTTAATTCGTAGACAAATTAAATTTTTAGGAATAAACTGTAATTAAAGTCTAGTCTACAGTTTTAGAGTTTCTTTTTCTCGAGGAGTTTGCGGTTGCCTAGCATATGGCAAATCAGATAAATGGCCTCAGTGTTTGCTGCAGGGAGGTTGTGTTCACTAATCTTAGGATATGAAACTTATACACATATTATTCCAATAGCATCAATCATGTTGGGGCCTTCCAGGAGGCTTCAGTGGTAAAAGAATCTGCCTGCTAAGGCAGGAGTTGCAGGAGAAGCCAGTTCAATCCCTGGGTTGGAAAGATCCTTTGGAGAAAGCAATGGCAATCCACTCCAGTATTCTTGCTGGAGAATCCCACTGATTGAGAAGCCTGATGGTCTAGAATCCACAGGGTTGCAAACAGTTGAACATGACTGAAGTAACTGAGCACACATATTTAATATACCTTTAATCCTAAATGTGTATATATTCATGTTAATGTGTATTCTTTGAAAATTAGATCTTTTATGAAGTTTCTCTCTATCTCATTGAATGCCTTTTCTTTTGTATTCGTATTTTCTGGTATTAATAGAGTGAACCTTCTTTCTTCCTTTGCCTGGCATAGCCCAGCCTTGTATTTAAAAAAACAAGAACAAAAGCAGTGTCCCTTGTGTTTGTCTTGTCTACTGTACATTGCACAAACTTATCTTTTTAAAAATGTATCAAAATAGATACAGGTAATAACAGATTTAAAAAAAAAGTCATAAGCATGCAGCTGCAGTGAATGCACCCACGTAGGCAGTAAGAACAGTTATCTAGGTCATTTCTAAGATACAAGAACCACAATCCCCTTATGAAATCCCTTGTTTTTTATTAAACACAATCTATTTCTGTTGTAATTGATATAGAATGGTTTTATCTCGTCACTTTATTTTTAAATTTGGTTGTGTTTATTTTATCTATTTTTTCTCTGCCATATGTATTATATTTATTCTTATTTTCTCCAGTGAAAGAAGCAGAATGTGTTTTTACTACATTAAAAAAAAATTGCCTTTATCTTTCTCAAAATGTTACCTTAACCCACATTTCCAAACAGAATCAAATTTATCTAAAATACCTTTTGACTCTTTCATAAAATAAGGTAAGGGATTTAACACGCGTTCACATTCCTCATCCTTCTACTTCCTGACGTTAAGAATATAAAGATTATTTTTTTAGGACGCCTAAGGGTGAGGACACTATGTAGTGATGTACTGTATCCTCAAGCAAATACCATTACAGTGGAGACAGGACACAACGTTGCTATTTATTCTATTGCCTTGAAAATAAGTTAAGCCAAAGGGAAATTCACAACAACATCATTTAACAACAGGCAACTAATACCAAGTCTTCGGTTAGCCATCATCATTGATCCACAGCTAGCGATGGCTGGGTGTAGTGTCCCTGAATCTCTTCTTAGTGATGGATTTGAAAATGTTTTGGGAGCCACTGGAAATCTAGAGAGATGCCATTATGAGAGAGACGCAGCTGATATATGCTTACCTGCATTAGAAACTGGGCTTCCCTGGTGGCTTAGATGGTAGAGAATCTGCCTGCAATGTGGGAGGCTGGGGGCTGATCCTGAGAGGGTGATAGGCAGGAAGGCTAGGGGCCCCCAAACTGGGGAATAGGCTGCACGTGTCAGATGTTTTTTTTATCTCTCTCTTAAGCGGCAGGAGGAAGCACTACAAGTGTCAATTTTTTTTTCTCTTCCCTGTACAAAATTAAAAAAAAGGTTACCTTTAAAATTCTGTGTTGCTATGACGACACCTGGTTCCAACAGAACTGAACTTTTCTCAATCCTTGAGCTAACCAATGCTTTTTTCTTAAGGAAATGTTTTTCGTAAGCTTTGCTAATGAACTATGTATTCAGCCTTAGTTCAGTCTCTCAGTCCTGTCCAACTCTTTGCTAATGCTCTCTCTTATGAAACAATCTTTTACTTTATTTTCAGTAAGTTTTTTTTTCCTCTTTCCCATTCAATTTGCTTTTAAGAGCAAGGAAGGCTGAAGGAGACTGCTTGAATTCAATGCCTGGTAATGATGATGGTTAATACCCTTTTGTGTTTTCACTTCAGTTCACTTCAGTCACTCAGTCATCTCTGACTCTTTGTGACCCTGTGGACCGTAGCACGCCAGGCTTCCCTGTCCATCACCAATTCCCAGAGCCTGCTCAAACTCATGTCCATTAACTTGGTGATGCCATCCAACCATCTCATCCTCTGTCGTCCCCTTCTCCTCCTGCCTTCAATCATTCCAGCATCAGGGTCTTTTCCAATAAGTCAGTTCTTCACATCAGGTGGCCAAAGTGTTGGAGCTTCAGCTTCAACATCAGTCTTTCCAATGAATATTCAGGGTTGATTTTCTTTAGGATTGACTTGTTTAATCTTCTTGCTGTCCAAGGGACTTTCAAGAGTCTTCTCCAACACCACAATTCAAAGGAATCAATTCTTTGGTGCTAAGCTTTCTTTATAGTCCAACTCTCACATCCATACATGAGTACTGGTAAAACCATAGATTTGACTACATGGACCTTTGTTGGCAAAGTAATGTCTCTGCATTTTAATATGCTGTCTAGGTTAGTCATAACTTTTCTTTCAAGGAGCAAGGGATCTTTTAATTTCATGGGTGCAGTCACCATCTGCAGTGATTTTGGAGCCCAAAAAATAAAGTCAGCCACTGTTTCCATTGTTTCCCTATCTATTTGCCATGAAGTGATGGGACCAGATGCCATGATCTTAGTTTTCTGAATGTTGAGTTTTACGCTGACTTTTTCACTCTCCTCTTTCACTTTAATCAAGAGGCTCTTTAGTTCTTCCTGGCTTTCTGCCATAAGTGTGGTGTCATCTGCATATCTGAAGTTATTGATATTTCTCCCAGCAATCTTGATTCAAATTTGTGTTTCCTCCAGCCCAGTGTTTCTCATGATGTACTCTGCATATAAGTTAAATAAGCAGGGTGACAGTATACAGCCTTGACAAACTCCTTTCCTGATTTGGAATCAGTTTGTTGTTCCATGTCCAATTCTAGCTGTTTCTTCTTGACCTACATACAGATTTCTCAGGAGGCAGGTCACGTGGTCTGGTATTTCCATCTCTTGAAGAATGTTCCACAGTTTGTTGTGATCCACACAGTCAAAGGCTTTGGCATAGTCAATAAAACAGAAGTAGATGATTTCTGGAACTCTCTTGCTTTTCCAATGATCCAATGAATGTTTGCATTTGATCTCTGGTTCCTCTCCCTTTTCTAAAACCAGCTTGAATAATTGGAAGTTCACGGTTCATGTACTGTTGAAGCCTGTGTTGGAGAATTTTGAGCATTACTTTACTAGCGTGTGAGATGAGTGCAATTGTGCAGTAGTTTGAGCATTCTTTGGCATTGACTTTCTTAGGGATTGGAATGAAAACTGACCTTTTCCAGTCCTGTGGCCACTGCTGAGTTTTCCAAATTTGCTGGCATATTGAGTGCAGCACTTTCACAGCAATATCTTTTAAGATTTGCAATAGCTCAACTGGGATTCCATCACCTCCACTAGCTTTGTTCGTAGTGATGCTTCCTAAGGCCCACTTGACTTCACATTCCAGGATGTCTGGTTCTAGGTGAATGATCATACCATTGTGCATATCTGGCTCATGAAGATCTTTTTTGTACAGTTCTTCAGTGTATTCTTTGCACCTCTTATTATCTTCTTCTTCTGTTTGGTCCGTAGCTTTCCTGCTTTACTAATTACACCAAAACCTTTACCTGTGTAGATCACAGCAGACTGTGGAAAATTCTCCAAGAAATGGGAATACCAGACCACTTTACCTGACTTCTGAGAAGTCTGTATGCAGGTCAAGAAGCAACAGTTAGAACTGGACATGGAACAAAAGACTGGTTTAAAATTGGGAAAGGCGTAGGTCAAGACTATATATTGTCACCCTGCTTATTTAACCTAATTGCAGAATACAGTATGTGCAGTGCTGGGCTGGAAGAAGCACAAGCTGGAATCAAGACTGATGGGAAAAATATCAATAACCACAGATATGCAGATGACACCACCCTTATGGCAGAAAGTGAAGAGGAACTAAAAAGCCTCTTGATGAAAGTGAAAGTGGAGAGTGAAAAAGTTGGCTTAAAGCTCAACATTTAGAAAACGAAGATCATGGCATCCGGTCCTATCACTTCATAGGAAATAGATGGGGAAACAACAGAGACAGTGACAAACTTTATTTTGGGGGCTCCAAAATCATTGAAGATGGTGACTGTAGCCATGAAATTGAAAGACACTTGCTCCTTGGAAGAAAAGCTACAACCAACCTAGACAGCATATTAAAATGTAGAGACATTACTTTGCCACCAACAAAGATCCATCTAGTCAAAGCTATGGTTTTCCCAATAGTAATATATGAATGTGAGATCTGGACTTTAAAGAAAGCTTAGCACCGAAGAATTGATGCTTTTGAACTCTGGTGTTGGAGATGTCACTTGAGAGCCCCTTGGACAGCAAGGAGATTAAACCAGTCCATCCTCAAGGAAATCAGTCCTGAATGTTCATTGGAAGGACTCATGCTGAAACTGAAACTCCAATGTTTGGCCACCTGATGTGAAGAGCTGACTCATTGGAAAAGACCCTGATGCTGGGAAAGATTGAAGGCAGGAGAAGGGGGCGACAGAGGATGAGACGGTTGGATGGCATCATCGACTTGACGGACATGAGTTTGTGCAATCTCCAGGAGTTGGTGATGGACAGCGAAGCCTGACATGTTGCAGCCCATGGGTCACAAAGGGTCGGACACGACTGAATGACTGAACTGAACTGATACCATTTTATGCCCATCTTTGCATGAAATGTCCCGTTGGTTTCTCTCATTTTCTTGAAGACATCTCGTCTTTCCCATTCTGTTGTTTTCCTAGATTTCTTTGGATTGATCAATGAGGAAGGCTTTCTTATCTCTCCTTCCTTTTCTTTGGAACTCTGCATTCAAATCGGTAATTCTTGCCTTTTCTCCTTTGCCTTTAGTTTCTCTTCTTTTCTCAGCTGTTGGTAAAGCCTCCTTAGACAACCATTTTGCCTTTGTGTATTTCTTTTTCTTAGGGAAGGTCTTGATCACTGCCTTCTGTACAATGTCACGAACCTCTGTCCATAATTCTTCAGGCACTCTCTCTCTGAGATATAATCCCTTGAATCTATTTCTCACTTCTACTGTATAAGCCTAAGGGATTTGACTTAAGTCATACCAGGATGATCTAATAATTTTCCCTACTTTCTTCAACTTAAGTCTGAATTTTGCAATAAGGAATTTATGATCTGAGCCACAGTCAGCTCCCGGTCTTGTTTTTGGTGACTATATAGAGCTTCTCCATCTTTGGATGCAAAGAATATAATCGATCTGATTTTGGTTTGACCATCTGGTGATGCCCATGTGTAGAGTCTTCTTTTGTGTTGTTGGAAGTGGGTGTTTCCTATGACCAGTGCATGCTCTTGGTAAAATTCTGTTAGCCTTTGCCCTGCTACATTTTGTACCCCAAGGCCAAAATTGCTTGTTACTCCAGGTGTTTCTTGACTTTCTACTTTTGCATTTCAGTCCCATATGATGAAAAGGACATCTTTTTGTGGTGTTAGTTCTAGAGGGTCTTGTAAGTCTTCATAGAACCATTCAACTTCAGCTTCTTTACAATTACTGGTCAGGGCATAGGCTTGGATTACTGTGATATTGAGTAGTTTGCTTTGGAAACAAACAGAGATCATTCTGTCATTTTTGAGATTATACCTAAGAACTCCATTTCAGACTCTTTTGTTGACTATGATGACTACTCCATTTCTTCTAAGGGATTCTTCCCTGTAGTAGTAGATATAACGGTCATCTGAGTTAAATTTGCCTATTTCAATACATTTTAGTTCACTGATTCCTAAGATGTCAATATTCACTCTTGCTATCTCCTGTTTGACCACTTCCAATTCACCTTATTCATGCACCTAACATTCCATGTTCTTATGCAATACTGTTCTTCACAGCATCAGACTTTACTTTCATCACCAGTCACATTCACAACTGGGTGTGGTGTTCTTCAGGCAAGAATACTGAAATGGTTTGCCGTTCCCTTCTCCAGTGGACCACATTTTGTCAGAACTCCCACAATGACCCATTCGTCTTGGGTGGCCCTACACAGCATGGCTCATAGTTTCATTAAGTTAGAAAAGGCTGTGGTCCATGTGATCAGTTTGATTAGTTTTCTGTGATTGTGGTTTTCATTCTGTCTGCCCTTTGAGGGATAAGGATAAGAGGCTTATGGAAGCTTCCTGATGGGAGAGACTGAGAGAAACTGGTTCTTGTTCTGATGGGTGGAGCCATTCTCAGTAAATCTTTAATCTGATTTTCTGTTTATGGCAAGGCTGTGTTCCCATTTTTTGATCTGAGACCAAACTATGGTGGAGGTAATGAAGATAATGGAAGTGAAGTGAGGTGAAGTCACTCAGTCGTGTCCAACTCTTTGCGACCCCATGGACTGTAGCCCACCAGGCTCCTTGGTCCATGGGATTTTCCAGGCATGAATACTGGAGTGGGTTGCTATTCCCTTCTCCAGGGGATCTTCCCAACCCAGGGATCGAACCCAGGTCTCCCACATTGTAAGCAGATGCTTTACCATCTGAGCTACCAGGGAAGCCTCTAAGATAATGGGACCTCCTTTAAAAGGTCCCCTGTTTACACTGCTGCATTCAGTACCCCTGACCCTGCATCAGGCCACTGTTGACCCACACCTCCCCAGAGACTCCTGGACATTCACAGGCAAGTCTGGGTCAGTCACTTGTGGGGTCATTGCTCCTTTCTCCTGGATCCTGTTGTGCACAAGGCTTTGTTTTTGTCCTCCAAGAGTCTGTTTCCCCAGTCCTTTGTAAGTTCTGGTGGCTCTATGGTGGGGTTAATTGTGACCTCTTCCAAGAGCACTTAAGCCACACCCAGATCTGATCCACCCAGAGCCCCTGGCCCTGCAGCAGGTCACTGCTGACCTGTATCTCCACAGGTGACACTCAGACACTCAAAGGCAGGTCTGGCTCAGTCTCTGTGGGATCTCCTGGTGTTCGCAAGGTTTGGTTTGAGCCCTCTGAGAAACTCTGTCAGGTATGGGGTTTGGTTCTAAATGATTTCACCCCTCTTACCATGTTCCTGGAGCTTCTCCTTTGTCTTTGGACATGGGATATCTTTTTTTGGTGGTATCAAACATTCTCTGGTGGATGGTTGTTCAGCAGCGAGTTTTAATTTTGGAATTCTTGCAGAAGAAGATGAGCACATATCATTCTCCTCCACCATCTCATAGAAGATCTTGTATTTACCCTAGACTGTCTTTCTTCAAGTTGGTTCTGTCTAAGACTCAGAACTGATAATGGCTCAACAAACCAGTATGTTTTACTCATACAATTGTTCACCTTATCTATGTTAATGAGACTGTGTGTTTGCTTGGAAACCTGCCTTTCTTCAAGATTCAAGTCAATTGTTCTATTTCTGCTTTATTAACTATGCCAAAGCCTTTGACTGTGTGGATCACAATAAACTGTGGAAAATTCTGAAAGAGATTGGAATGCCAGACCACCTGATCTGCCTCTTGAGAAACTTGTATGCAGGTCAGGAAGCAACAGTTAGAATTGGACATGGAACAACAGACTGGTTCCAAATAGGAAAAGGAGTTCGTCAAGGCTGTATATTGTCACCCTGTTTATTTAACTTATATGCAGAGTACATCATGAGAAACACTGGACTGGAAGTAACACAAGCTGGAATCAAGATTGCTGGGAGAAATATCAATAACCTCAGATATGCAGATGATACCACTCTTATGGCAGAAAGTGAAGAGGAGCTAAAAAGCCTCTTGATGAAAATGAAAGTGGAGAGTGAAAAAGTTGGCTTAAAGCTTAACATTCAGAAAACGAAGATCATGGCATCCGGTCCCATTACTTCATGGGAAATAGATGGGGAAACAGTGGAAACAGTGACTGACTTTTTTTCTGGGCTCCAAAATCACTGCAGATGGTGACTGCAGCCATGAAATTAAAAGACACTTACTTTTTGGAAGGAAAGTTATGACCAACCTAGATAGCATATTCAAAAGCAGAGACATTACTTTGCCAACAAAGGTTCGTCTAGTCAAGGCTATGGTTTTTCCTGTGGTCATGTGTGGATGTGAGAATTGGACTGTGAAGAAGGCTGAGCGCCGAAGAATTGATGCTTTTGAACTGTGGTGTTGGAGAAGACTCTTGAGAGTTCCTTGGACTGCAAGGAGATCCAACCAGTCCATTCTAAAGGAGATCAGCCCTGGGATTTCTTTGGAAGGAATGATGCTAAAGCTGAAACTCCAGTACTTTGGCCAGCTCATGGGAAGAGTTGACTCATTGGAAAAGACTCTGATGCTGGAGGGATTGGGGGCAAGACGAGAAGGGGATGACAGAGGATGAGATGGCTGGATGGCATCACTGACTCAATGGACGTGAGTCTCAGTGAACTCCAGGAGTTGGTGATGGACAGGGAGGTCGGGCGTGCTGTGATTCTTGGGGTTGCAAAGGGTTGGACACGACTGAGCGACTGTTCTGGTCTGATCTGATCTGAAGACTCAGAACTGATAATGGCTCAACAAACCAGTATGTTTTACTCATACAATTGTTCACCTCATCTATGTTAATGAGACTGTGTGTTTGCTTGGAAACCTGCCTTTCTTCAAGATTCAAGTCAATTGTTTTATGGACCGGGATGACTCACCTTGAGCCAGTGCTATCTAAAATGCATTTTGTGGGTGAGGGGCCTGGTGCCGCTCTCTGAGTTTTGAGACATTTCCTTTCTATAATTAACAGCCTATTAGTAGGTATATAACTTCATATTAAGACAAGAAGGGGGGACACCCTTTCTACTCCCATCTAATGTCTATGTCAGAAGCTTTCTCTATCTCTTTTATACTTTAATAAAACTTTTTTACACAAAAGCTGTGAGTGATCAAGCCTCGTCACTGGCCCAGGATTGAATTCCTTTCCTCTGGAGGCCAAGAATCTTGGCATCTTTCATGGCTCAGCAGCAACCTTTCAATCCCTGGGCTGGGAAGATCCCTTGGAGAAGGAGATGACTACCTACTCCAGTGTTTTTGCCTAGAGAATTCCATGGGCAAAGGAGCCTGGTAGGCTACAGTCCATGGGGTTGCAAAGAATCAGATATGACTGAGTGTGCTGAAGCCTTAAACTAGAATATTGGATGGCAATTTTGAAGAATTACCAGAAACTAAATGTGCATTAACATGAGCGAAAACTTGGAGCACATTTTCTTGGGATTTATTTCCAGAAATCTAGGAGTTCTCAGGGTAAAGATCTGCCAAAGATCTCATCAAAGTTCTGGGAAGGAGAGAGGAGGATTAATCCTGTGAACTACCCTGAGAACTTTCTCCGTAACAAGGACCCTCCCACCAGAGGAGAGAACTTTAACAGAGCCTTGTCCCAGTGATGGGAAGGTAATACAGACAGGCAAAAGATGAGAAAAAAATTACATTGAGTAGAAATGGAAATTAAAATTATAAAATTTAATACATCCCATAAAGCTACTGGAAATCAAATCTAGATCAATGAAACTGAATAGAACATCCAGAAAATAAACACAAGTTTATATAAGAATTTAACACATGATAAACTTGATATTTTAGATTAGTAAGAAAAAAGATGAATGATTTAATTATTTTATGGAGAAAGCAAAACTTAGTACTTGCTATTGTTTAGGAAAAATTAAATAAAATTGGAAACAAACATATTTTACCAAAAAGGCAAAGGGGGTATCCAAACAAATTAAAGGCTAAAAACAAACAAGTAAACAAAAATCACAATATAATTATCCTATAAAAATATATCAGAGAAATTTAAAACTAAGAGAAGAGAAACATTTCTTAAGCAAGACATATCAAGATACTATAAAATGTGGCATGCTAGACTATATACAAATAAAGCTTCACATAAGAAAACACCCTATAAACAAAATCAATAGACATCCAATCAACTTGCAAAAGTAAGTGTAATAGAGAATTTAGCCAGAGGTAAAATTTTATGATGAACCAAGTTTTGAAAAGAAGAAAGTAACCTATACGATAATGAAATTGAAAGAGACCATGAAAAGATAATTCACAGAAGAGAAAATCCAAATGTTTCACCATGCATATAAAAAGAAGCTCTAACTCAGCTGTGCTCATATAAATGAGCAATAGATTGACAATGCGATGCCATTGTGCTCATAAACTTGTTTGTCGTGAAACTACAGAAAACGAACTAGATAAATACAAGGGTCCAGTGATGACAGACTTGGCACGATACGTTACATAATTTTAACTGATTCTACAGTCAGTGTGGAGACAGTAAAGTGTTTTTGACACAAGAAAAGACAGGGTAAAATGATGATTTGTAAAGAATAATAAGGAAGTTACAGCAAATTGATGATGAAAGCCTTAAAAATCATTTGAAAATAATTTCTGATGATGTTAACCAAGATAGGAAAGAAAGGAGAGAAAACGTTCGGAGCATGAGGATAGTCATCAATTTCATTTCCGTATGTATGATAAGGTAGAAGTGCATACATTTCTAAGGGACCTATGGGTTGAGGATGAAACTCAAAATCATCACCATGTGTAGGTGGTAGTTAAGAATGGAAGTGAATAAATCACTCTTGGAGAGAGCTGAGCAAGATAGCAGAAAGGAATTTGTATGCATCCAGAATGAAGTGTTGGGTATTGAACAGAGAAGTCATGTACCAATGCTCCATACTTCCCATATTAAGATCAAAGAGCTGATTGTAACTATTTTTCTGAAGCAATGTTTTTAGAATTCTTGGAAATAAAAAAGAACAGCAGTGATGTTCTTTTCATTCTAGACACATTATGCCAGATTCCACTGAGCAAAAAAAGCTGTAAAAATCATGTTATAGATTAGAATATAATTCACTATGCATGAGTGCCCACTCAAATTAGCATATTTACTTGGCTTCAAAAGCTGCATGTGAATATATCCTTATTTTCATTGGTTGATTTGTTTATATCTAATTTGTGATGTTTATGTTAAACTTGTTGACTGACTGTTCATGAGAACAAAATTCTATTTTACTTGGAAGAAATCTGAGCAGAATTTTCTCTATAAATGATGAATAACATGAAATAAGATTAATACAGCTGTTTTGCTGAATAATCTTCCTAAAGCTTTGCTTAATAGCATCTTTCATTGACTCAATGGACATGAGTTTGAGCAAACTCTAAGAGATAGTGAAGGACAGGGAAACCTGGTGTGCTGCAGTTCATGGGATCACAGTGTCAGACAGGACTGAGCAACCGAGCAACAACAAGGCTCATCTGGTTCCTCAAAATATGATGACTGTCTGGAGAGTTCCTGTATCTGCCTGTGTACCAACATGATTATTTAGGACAGTTGTTGGTGTTGTTGTTTTTTTTTTTTTTTTCACTTTTTAAATTCTCCTGGCTTGAAAACCAAATCTTATGATCACCCAACTCAAATAATAGTTTTGAGTTTATTTTGCACTGTCTTTATGCCTCTTATCATTTACTTTAGGTAATTCTACAATTTTTATCTAAACTTTTTGTGTTAGCATCGTACAGTGAACTATACTTTTCTAGTATACATTTGTGTATTTGTACAAGTAATTAGTTCATCCAGCACTTACTAAGTGTGAAGAAAGAATCGATACTCTTCAGAAAATAAAGAACTGTTGAATAAGAAAGTCTAACAGGACATATAATTATAATATATAAAGATAATTGAAATAAGAGCTGTAAATAGAGTTGTCTGGTATTAGGTTGGAAGAAACTGTTAACCATGAGTGTCAAGAGATTCAGAAAAGTTCTAGAGAAACTGAGATTTCAACTGGGTGTTGACTAATTGCAACTTAGAAAAGGTAAGCTTGTGCTAAGCTTTCAATCTTAGAGAACTGACAAAATCAGACAAACCTCAACTAAAGCCTGAGCATGAAGATATGAGCAAAGTTTTATCTTTATGGCTTCCCTCATAGCTCAATTGGTAAAGAATCTGCCTGCAATGCAGGAGACCAGGGATTGATTCCTGGGTTCAGGAAGATCCCCTGGAAAAGGAAATGGCCATCCACTCCAGTATTCTTGCCTGGAGAGTCCCATGGACAGAGGAGCCTGGTGGGCTACAGTCTGTGTGGTCATGAGAGTCAGACATGACTTAGTGACTAAACCACCACCAGAGCCTGAGCATGGATATGTGAGCAAAGTTTTATCCTTATTTTTATATTCCCAGAACCAACTCAACTCTTAGCATATACTTGGGTTATAATAAATGCTTGTGGCTTGAATAAATCCATAAATGTATTGGGAAAGGGCATAGACGCAATGCCAACTCTCCTTTCTGTCTCTAAATTCAACCTTCCTATTTAAAATTACACCTATTAGTCAGTGCCCTCTAGGATTTGAGATTAAGTCATAACTTTAGGTGAATCCTGGAACTATTCTATAATACCAATTCAGATCTCTGTTTTTGCCATATATAGTCAGGAATGTTTGACTGGATGAAGCACAAGCTGGAATTAGATTGCCAGGAGAAATATCAATAACCTCAGACATGCAGATGACACCACATTTATGGCAGTAAGCAAAGAAGAACTAAAGAGCCTTCCGATGAAAGGGAAAGAGGAGAGTGAAAAAGTTGGCTTAAAACTCAACATTCAGAAAACTAAGATCATGGCATCTGGTCCCATCAATTGATGGCAAATAGATGGAGAAACAATGGAAACAGTGAGAGATCTTATTTTTTGGAGCTCTAAAATCACTGCAGATGGTGACTGCGGCCATGAAATGAAAAGACATTTGCTCCTTGGAAGAAAAGTTATGACCAACATAGACAACATATTAAAAAGCAGAGACATTACTTTGCCCATACAGTCCATCTGGTTAAAGCTATGGTTTCTCCAGTAGTCATGTATGGATGTGAGAATGGGACTACAAAGAAATCTGAGCGCTGAAGTATTGATGCTTTTGTACTGTGGAGTTGAACAAGACTCTTGAGAGTCCCTTGGGCAGCAAGGAGATCCAACCAGTCCATCCTAAAGGAAATCAGTCCTGGGTTTTCATTGGAAGGAATGATGTTGAAGCTGAAACTCCAATACTTTGGCCACTTGATGCGAAGAGTTGACCCATTTGAAAAGACCCTGATGCTGGGAAATATCGAAGGCGGGAGGAGAAGGGGACGACAGAGGATGAGATGGTTGGATGGCATCACTGACTCAGTGGACATGAATTTGAGTGAACTCCGGAAGCTGGTGATGGACAGGGAGGCCTGGCATGCTGCATTCCATGGGATGCAAAGAGTCGGATATGACTGAGTGACAGAACTGAACTGAACTGAAACATTTTTTGTCAACTTACCAGTTTTATGTAAAAGGTTTTATCCTTTGGGCTATTCACTACTGACTTCTCGGGATTCATAAACCAATGCAAGACCCTCCTTTAAGAGACAGACTTTTGACTTGCTCCAGTCCAATGGTGAAGACTTCATTTTCCAAAGCAGGGGATGCGGATTCAATCCCTGATTGCGGAGCTAAAATCTACACATCTCATGGCCTAAAAATGAAAACATAAGGCAGAAGCAATATTGTAACAAATATAATAAAGACCAAAAAAATAGAGAAACACACTTTAGAGGCAGGAAAGGTAAATGTGTTGCATGAGTGGTGTGGGGAATAAATCTTAAATAATTGCAGAAAAGAAAGTTCACTAAGCTGGAAATCCAAAAAGAAAAGAAAAATAAATTTTCTTGAGGAGGTAAGACTTGAAATTAAGAGGTGAAATATTTCATCATATTAACCAAAATTAAAGGACATTGTTCAGAAGTGACACAGACCATCTGAAGATCGGATTAACCCTTTTAGATAACTGCTTCATTTAGAATATTCAGGATGCCTTCTATAGTTAACTCCTGAATATTACAGAAATGGTATCAATAAGAGAAAAAGTGTATTTTTCCATGGTAATAATTTTTAAAAAATTACACTAATGTATATATTTAATTATTAATTAGTATCATAATCTTAAAACAAGATTACTTTAGCTATTAAAAAGCACCGAGTAAACATATTTATCATGGATTAAGACTCAGGTGGGAAAGAGAAATGGTCTTTATAGGTGATATTAATTTTAAGTCCTCTGTATAATTATCTTTATTAAATTATAACCCCCTTTATAAAACAACTCACATGGCCTCCTGTAAACATACAATAAATGTTTATTCAGTGACCCAGTGAATAAATTATCAACATAAAATAATCCAGGCTTTCCAGCTTATTTTGTGACATAGCACACCAGTGGACTCTCCATGTTTTAATCAGCAGAGTTTTCTGATGTAATCTGCATTAAATTAGATAAATCATGTAAAATATACAATAAGAAAAAGATGCTCCTTAATACAAGGATAATTAAAAAAAATCTTAAATCTGCTTTATTTCACTTTACATTTTAACTCTTATCTGAAGCTAAATGTGGACCTATTTAGAATGTCCAAAATTATCATCTACTTAATGTGAATTGTCTACCATTTTAAGTTGCCTCCATCTCTCCCAAATCCAGTAGGTACCTGCGTTTCTAACAACTTTAACAGAGATCTGTTGTTCTCTGGTGGGCAATTCTTTAGAATTATAAGAAAAGCTATTTTTAGTCAAAAATAGCAGTTGAATAACCAGGCATCTTGTCCGTACACCTCATTGTTATCACTTGTCATTTTTGTTTTGGTTTTTTTTGGTCATACTCAGGCTAAAAATGAATAGCCTTTTCCTCTCTTGGAATATGCATTTAAGTTCAACTTAAAATGAAAGTTCAGATTTATATTTAAATAAAATTGTGATTCATACCGATTCCATGTAATTCTAAATATGGGCATTATAAGGCAATGGCAAGAGGTACTGAAAAATAAAGCAATAGCTTGTGTAAGAAGAATGTCTTATTCAGGACCCCACCAACAATTACTTGACCTTACCCTGATTATATTCCTTTATCTACTTTAAGATGGGATGTTGAGTCTGAAAGAGGATGTTCAGGGTTTTCCATGTAAGTGTTGACACATGTATTCAGATTCCTATTTTTAACTCTAAGCCATTTTGTAGTTCTGAAATAACATAGCTCTGAGCAATTTTTGCTTGTTTGCATTCAATGTTTCTCCTACTGAGTGTCAGGAACTCTAGCCATGGGGTCACTGAGGATCTCTGAAGACATTCAAAGAGACTGTTGATAAAGAATTAAGAATACGTAATTAGTACAGCCATTTCCTTGAAAGGAACCATATGTCAAAATTATCTAAATTTACCACTCTATTGGTGTCACCATTTTAACCTCCTCTCACCCGTAAGCCACTTATTCTTCCCCAAACTTTTCTAACAATGATCACCATGCTAATATGTAGGTATATTTATGGCATCTTCGATTGAAACACACTTCTGGTATTGAAAAGCAAAGTTTTCCATATTCCATATTCAGCTCTCTCTCTGTCTTTCTCTTATGTCTCTGTCTCTCTAACTCTCTGTCTCTCTCTATATATAATATATATACTATATTATATATGTATATGTATTTCTTGAAATACAATTTTTAAAACTCCCAAGCTTTACAACTACTTTATTTGGGTTTCAAAATAATGGAGCCCTTACCATTTATGTTCCAATAAAATTTTATTTCACTTTGAGCACTATAATTCTTAGGATAAAATGTATGTATCTTGATACAGAATTGGTTTTGGTAATCAGTTTCCTAACACTTGTGTTTCCCAAGAATGTGACAATAAATCTTCTTTAAACAAAATTATCATTTTAATTATCTAGAATAAATACACTTCCATTTAAAAGAAAATAGACAAGAATATTTTAAAATTCAAATCAAATTAACATCAAGGAAAACATGGGACTAATAGTCTCATTAAAGAAACAGAGGATATGTATTGTAACAGTCATGGAACAGAATAAAAAGCATTTTTTAAACTTGTAACTAGTAAAATAAGCAAAACAATCACTAACTGCCAATATAGCTGAAAAAGCAAGATCATAAAATTAAGGTGGGAGAAATATTCCATAAATACATGAAATATAAGTTCACTAATATGCAAATAGACACTTGAAGAACATAAACCACTTAACAAGGTGACTGCAAAGTATATTTAGAATTTCTATTTAGATCAATAGAAATCTATTAAACACTTACAAAAAAAGGAATAGCACTGGTAATTAGTTCCACATCGACTAAGGAAGGATCAAGAGAAATTGTTAACACTTACCTTCAATATAAAGGTACCTTTTAATGCCTAATTACTTCTATTTGGCTATAATAACATAATGATAAATAAATTATGTCATAAAAACCCAAACTATCATCTTAGAGTCAACACTCTAGAATAACTTATATTTTATGCATGCACGCTCAGTCACTTACTCACTCATGTCTAATTGTTTGCAACCCCATGGACTGTAGCCCGCCAGGCTCCTCTGTTTCCTGACAATACTTGAGTGGGTAGCCATTTCCTGCTCCCGGGGATCTTCTTGACCCAGGGATTGAACCCACATCACTTGCGTCTTCTGCACTGGTAGGCAGATTCTTTACAATTGTGCCACGAGGGAAGCCCATAGCCCATGCCCATGCTAAGTTGCTTTAGTCGTGTCCGACTCTTTGCAACCCCACGGCCTGTAGCCCACCTGGCTCTTCTGTCCATGGGATTCTCCAAGCAAGAATACTGGAGTGGGTGCCATGCCCTTCTCCAGGGGATCTTCCTGACCCAGGGATCGAACCAATGTCTCTTATGCCTCCTGTATTGGCAGGAGGGTTCTACGAGCGCCACCTGGGAAGACTGAGGGAGGCCTAGAGATAACCTGCAATGAATTGATGCCCCAGATGAAATACATAAGCTGTACATCCATAAAAAATGAAAAAAACTATTTAAGACCATGATTGTTATGTTCATAACAATTGATACTTTCTTGCTCAATAATACTGGCATATAATTGTGAACCTTATGCCTTAAGACACAAAGAAGAAAAATACTGAAATAAGATTTATGATGAAAATAGTTAACTGTATAATTGGAATAAAAGGAAAGGTACATAATGGGAGATCTTTGGCCATAGTAGATGAAGGCACTTCAAATGGATCCTAGGAAACCACCACAGTAGGTAACACTGTCTCAAATGAGAACTCTCAAGAGTGGAAGGACAATGTGTCTTTATATTTGGAAAAAATAATCATATTATCTTTCAAGAGATTGGGAAATGGAATTTACTTGAAAATTAGCTGTTAAAATATTTAGCACGGTTTGTGTCAAATTTCTATTGCTCAGAAGAGAACATGTGAAAAAAGTCTGGAGAATTATAGGAGAAAAAGACTTTGCAGAAAAAATTGCCAACTCTCTCTCAAGACAAGGGTAAAGAATCTTAGATTAGTCAGTTTATAATTTAGGGCTAATTGTATTCAAGTTTCACACATCTATAAGAGCCTTTCTGCACTTCAGCTTCCCTCTTTTTCATATTCTTTTCTCCATTCTCACAATTGTACTATTAACCTCACGTAAATTTACAGATGCTCTCCGTGCAAATAGGGCCTCCCCTCCCATGAGCTTTTCTAAAACTTTTTGGTCTTGCTGTTAGTTGTTCTCCCCAACAATGCTTAATAAAATATACACTCAGTTTTTGAAATGCCTTAAATAAAATTCTACCAGACAATACAAAAAACAACTACTTGTAAAAAAAGCTAATTCTCTAAAAATCATCCTGTTAGTTATATTCAATATGTACAACAAATCAACATAGTAAACATATGAATAGACAAGTTGTAGTTATATATGTAAACATTAACATATATTTATTGACTTAAAATGTATAAACCCCTATCCACTGCATTTGCCTTTAAAAAGTGTGTTTTATTAGCTGAAAATCTATGGGCCTTACTAACTTTATGCTAAATTCTTGGTCATAAAATGAAGTGCTGCATCCTGTTAGCTACTCAATAGTAATACTGGGTTACTATTATTATCTTCAAATATTATTTTTAACTAGTAGCACAAGAAATTGTTATTGGCCAATTCATGGGACACATCAGTTTCAATGCATATTGTCTGATTGTTTAAAATTTACTTATTATTTCTCATCTGAAATCTTTAATCACATCCTCAGTCTCACTGCCACCTACATCTTAGTGTTTTAATAAATTTGCTCACAACACAACATTTATATATTTATTTAGTTATATGCTTTTTTTGTTAATAGATTCATATTCTGTATATTGAAGTTTCAAATATACTTGAAATATTTTGCTACACATCTCAATACATTTTTTCTGATATGCCCATCTTTTATAAATGAGATCACTTTCAATTTATCTATGGCAATATAATTATATTCCTTCCAATAATGCATATTATTTCATTTCATGCTTATAATACATTTCATTAATACCTTCCTCTTGTGCAACTTTGATTGTCATTTGGTCTTCTTGGTCAACAAAATATGGCAATATCCTTTATAAATTCTGTGGACCTCTGAAAGATTTTCCTTTAGGTATTTACTAAGAAGGAAGACTGCAGGGTCATAGGGTCTACATAATCTCCTGCAAGTTTGCTCTCAGAAGGGTGTCCTATATACTCTCACCAGCAAAGCCTTCTCATTTCTTTATATTTTAAAACTATTTTTTATCTGAACCACTTTAAAGTCTTTATTGAAAGTGTTATATTTCTGTTTTATGATTTGCTTTTGGTTCTTTAGTCATGAAGCATATATAAATCTTAGCTCCCCAACCAGGGATCAAACCATTGCACCTTGCATTGGAAGGCAAAGTCTTAACCACTGGACCACCAGGGAAGTCTAATCGTTTCCTCATATATTGATAGCATTCACTGTTATCCTTCTTTCTATCTTTTATCAGTATTATGGGCTTAAAATGATATGTCATGATTTTAACTTGCATATCCCACATTATCAGTGCAGTTGACAACCTTTTAATGTATTTTTAGCCACTAAGTTTTCTTTCTGAACTGATTAGTTTCACATATTAATCTAGTTGCATTATGGGCTTCGCTGGTGACTCAGATGGTAAAGAACCTGCTTACAATGTGGGAGACCTGGATTTGATCCCTGGGTAGGGAAGATCCCCTGGAGAAGGGAATGGCTACCCACTCCAGTATTCTTGCCTGGGAAATCCCATGGACAGAGAGGAGCCTAATGGGCTACAGTCCATGGGGTCACAAAGAGTCAGACACAATGGAGTGACTAACACTTTCACTTTCAGATGAATATAGTTTGCATTTAAAAGTTAAGACATTGTCCTCCATGCACAGGTTCCAAAACTGATAGCGTCATCAAATAGCATATTAATCGTTTGCTCTTAAAATTACATATACACTATTCTGAAACTGCTTTTTCTATGATATGAGATGATGATGTCCAACCTTTTTCACCAAAGGGTGAGCCAGTTTTCTCAGATCATTTAGTTAAGAATGTCACCGCATACACTTTGATCGTCCAAGCCACTTTTTCAAGGCAAATTACAATATACAGATGGATGTTTCGGGACTCACTACTATATTTTATTCAACTCTGCTCCTTTATCAGTTCTTCAGTATTTTAATTGCCTCGGCTGTTTTAAGCATTTTATTTTGAACACATTTTAGAATACAGGAAAATTTGCTAAAATAAAAAGAAGTGTTTCCTTATCTCTTCCTTTCAACTTCTCCCAAAGCAAACACCTCACAGAATCATTGTACAATGATCAAAAATGGGAAATTAACATGAGCACAGTATCACTATCTGGACTAAAAACCTTACTCAAGCTTGTCCTACATTCCCACCAATTTTCTTTTTAATATGTCTTATGTTTTTGAAGATTATGTTCTCCTTTGGCATTCTCTCTCAAAATTACTTTATCTCTTCATGCATATGTATCCTTTCATGTTAAATTTAGAGTTAGTTGGTTATAATTCTGTCCCAGTTAAATTGAATGGAATTATAATAATATCAGACAAACTTGGGGAAATTTGACATTCTTATGATAACGACTTGTCTCATAGTGTTTTTCTTCTTATAATCAATTACCTTTTTCTACAATAGATCTTATTGCTTTCTCCATAAATGTTCTATTTATTTGTTGTTGAGATTAATCCTGTTTGTTTCTTTCTTGCTCTAAGAAATTTTATTTTACATTCTTTTTATGTTCTTACTTCTATCAAAATTATATCCACACAGATTTTTAAAATTTAACTTGTTTATATAGTATTTTCACAAATACAAACAAGATCACTTCCCTTTTCAGGTCAGAGCCAATGACTGTGGCCAAATCTTTGATCTTAGTGCTTATATTTCTTAATGAGACATTTACTTTCCTATTTTTCATTCCATAAGTTTAGGAAGAAATTATTTTCTAAGATAATGACTTAGCTCTTTTTATTCCAGTTCCATCAGACTCTAAAAATGTGAATATGTGCATAATCTGATCACTATTTATACTATTATGCTTGCTTTTTAGAGTTACACTATATCGAAGACCACGCAGTGCTATGCTCAGTTGCTAAGGCATGCCCCACTCTTTGTGATCCCGTGGACTGTAGCCCACCAGGCTCCTCTGCCCATGGGATTTCCCAGGCAAGGACATAGGGGTGGGTTTCCATTTCCTTCTCTAGGGTGTCTTCCTGACCCAGGGATTGAACCTGTGTCTCCTGCATCGGCAGGTGAAGTCTTTACCACTGAGCCACCTGGGAAGCCCATATATTAATAGAAGACCAGGGTTACTTACATTTTCTGCATTTTTCTGGTACCATGGAGTACTTTTTACATTCTCTTACTTTTCTATGTGTTTATTCATAATTCAGCCCAATTCTCCTCTTCGTGAGATGATCATCTGCATTAAGTAATAGATCTTTTTTGTTAGAAGGAGTGTCTCCTGCAGTAGTTTGACTGATTCTGATCCAAGTCTATTGCTCTGTACACCTGACAATACAGCTGTCTTAGAGTCCCCTTCTATCGCCTTTTTGGCACTGCGCCACCTGCATCTTGACTCTGTTATCTTCTTTCTTGAAATGCTCTTCTGCTTGAATGAAGCACATCTTTCAGTAGATAGATAAGAAAGGGGGATTGTGAGGTAAATATTTAAAATGTTTGTTCTCAGTTCAGTTCAGTTGCTCAATCATGTCCAACTCTTTGCAACCCCATGGACTGCAGCACACCAGGCCTCCCTGTCCATCACCAACTCCTGGAGCTTGCAAAAACCCATGTCCATTGAGCTGGTGATGCCATCCAACCATCTCATCCTCTGTGTTCCCTTCTCCTCCTGTCCTCAATCTTTCCCTGCATCAGGGTCTCTTCCAGTGAGTTAGTTATTCATATCACATGGCCAAAGTACTGGAGATTCAGCTTTAGCATCATTCCTTCCAAAGAAATCCCAGGGCTGATTGCCTTCAGAATGGACAGGTTGGATCTCCTTGCAGTCCAAGGGACTCTCAAGAGTCTTCTCCAACACCACAGTTCAAAAGCACCACTTCATCAGTGCTCAGTTTTCTTTATAGTCCAACTCACCCACCCATACATGACTACTGGAAAATAAAATGTTTGTAAGTCTGAAAATATCTTTTATCTACCAACACAATATATTGATTGCTTAGCTGGATATAGAATACTGTGGCTGGGAATTATTTTCCTTCAGGGTTTTTTAATGGATGGCGTCATTGCCTTCTACATTTCAGAGTTGCTGTTGAAAATCTGAAGCCATTTTGAAGCCCAAGTCTTTTACATAAACTCTCTTTTTTTCCCCTGAAAATTCTCTCTGTAGAAATATTTGAGCAGGAACCTGAATAATATGAAGGGATAAACTAGTTCTTAAGACAGTGTGAGAGGTGGCTATATTCGTTCCCTGTGACTCCTGAAACTTATTACCACAAACCTGGTAACCTAAAGACAATATAGCTTTATTTTCTTACATCTATGGAAAACAAAAGGCTGAAATGAATCTTATAGGGCTCAAATGAAGCTTTTTTCTACCTGGAGGCTCCAGGAGAAAATTCATACTTTTCTCTTTCGGTTTGTAGTGCCCATCAGCATTCTTTGGTTTGCAGCCACATCAACCTAATCTCTGCTTCTAGAGCGCACTGCTTTCTCTTCTCTAGTCAAGTCTCTCTCAGCCACTCTCTTTAGAGGACACTTGAGATTGCCCCGAATTACACTGGGACTACATTGATGATCCAAGATGATCTCGCTGTTTAAAAATTCTTTTTCAAAAAAACCTCCAAAGCCCTATATGCCATATGTCATATTCATAGTCTGCTGCTGAGTCACTTCAGTCGTGTCTGACTCTGTGCGACCCCATAGACGGTAGCCCACCAGGAAGCTCTGTTCCTGGGATGCTGCAGGCAAGAATACTGGAGTGAGTTGCCATGTCCTTCTCCAATGCATGAAAGTGAAAATTGAAAGTGAAGTCGCTCATTCGTGTCTGACCCTCAGCGACCCCATGGACTGCAGCCTTCCAGGCTCCTCCAACCATGGAATTTTCCAGGCAAGAGTACTGGAGTGGGGTGCCATTGCCTTCTCCTATTCATAGTCTAGAGGGAATCAGATGTTAAAATATTCAGGAGACAATTATTCGACCTTTCACAGTGGTCAATCGGAAAGGAGAGATAGTCAAAG
This sequence comes from Bos javanicus, assembly GCF_032452875.1. Classification (NCBI taxonomy): domain Eukaryota; kingdom Metazoa; phylum Chordata; class Mammalia; order Artiodactyla; family Bovidae; genus Bos; species Bos javanicus. Next base: position 81,247,649 of record NC_083879.1, read on the forward strand.
CAAAAACTTTTTCTTTTTTTTAATGTATTAAATTTGGCTGAAATATAACATGCCATGGAAAAGTAGAACAAGAGGCTGGAGTGAAAGTTGAGCATTGACTTTGCGCATGTTGTGGGAATTCACTTAGGTATTCACACATAAATAGTTTCCTTAAATTCAACAAGAAGAGAGGTCTCTTTTTGGAAAATACAGGTCCTGACTAGTTTAGGTCCCCCAAGTATTGCTCTTAACAGCCATAATTATTAGAGATATAGGACTTGGGACTCTTCTGGTGGTCCAGTGGTTCAGACTTCACTTTCTGACGTGGAGGGTGGGCAGGGGGGTCAGGGAGCCTAGATTCCACATGTCTCATGGCCACAAAACCAAAACATAAGATGGAAACACTATTATAACAAATCCAATAAAGACTTTAAAAAACATTCATCCACCTCAATCAAATTAAAAAAAAGAAAAATGTAGGACTTAAGATTTTTATGGAACAAACAATATCACTGATTACAATAACAATGAAAGCCAGTATTTATTTTTTATTTGGAAAACTGTTCAGTGAGCATTTTACGTCATTCCTTCATTCAGTTATCACCACAGTCTCATTATCCTCTTCATGTTCCAGATGATGTAGTGTATAACTGGACCATATTTTAATCTGAAGTTAGAGCTGAAATTCAGACTCAGTTTCTTCTGAAGACAGTTGGAAAGACCACCAAACATACTTGGAGAAAAAAAAAGTGGGGAAAAATTCTTTCCTTTGTAGCTTCTTGCTGTAGGGCATGTCACAGTAATGAATAAAAGGGTCAGTTCTAGCAAGTTTGCTTGAAGAATACAATGTAATTAATACAAAATAAATATTTTTAAAAAGGGTAGAACATAATTAATATATACTAATTACCAATTTCACAATACTCCCGTTTTCCCTAAGTATGTTTAATTGACCAAGGTCAATTATTACCACTCAGAGTGATTTAATCTTCAAATATTGAGAATTTTTGCATGGCCTAGGTCATAGTTTCCTAATTAGTGGATTCCGCATTTAAATTCCAGAAACTAGAGTAAATTCTCTGCTTTAAAACCCTGAAAAGTTCTGCCAAAATACATTTTGGCTGTGAAATTCTGTTTTATTTCCCCTGGTGCAGGTAAGGAAAATACAAAAGCAATCCTCTTTACCTTATGATTCTACACTTCCCAATAGAAAAGACATTAGGTTTTAATTATTGTTCTCCAACTACTCAAAGCAAGTTAATTAATTTGTGGAATTAAAAATGTTATAAATTCTGGAACAGTGCAAAGGCCGACTGCTTTGGTAAAGCTGAGAACGTTGACAGGGTATCTGTTTCCTAAGTTTCATTTTCTCTTTTGCAATAAATTGATCCTCATTTAGTGGTCAGGAGATTCTTTGCAGGCCTGTTCAAATAAATTCATCTGCTTTTGGTTTGAGGCCTCTTTACTCTTTGCATTTCTAATTTTCTCCAGTATGTAGTTCTGTATCCAAATGGCTGGATCGAATCACTGAATGTTGACACGGTCCTTCATGTATATATACCAATGGGATTCATTGTCTCTTTGCACATGCATCTGAAAAATAGAGCATATTTCCCACCCCCTATTTGGTGTTACTGGACTTATGTCTTTATTTTTCTGTTGTCTTCACTCTACACATTCTTCTTAATAGACTATCTTTGCCCCTGGCTTCAACTGTCACTTATATACTGACATATGTTCTTAATCCATGCCTCCTTGCTGAGATTCTTAGTAATAGGCACAAGTTCCTCTTGGGCATCATTGCTAGGTGGTCTCTTAGAATCTTAAGTTCAACATGTACACAACCCAATAAACCATTGTTTAGATCCTCACTCCAAACCTGAGCATTTTTATATTTTTTTTCACCAGTAAACGGCATCTCCATGTACATACATATCTGAGCTTCTTATTATCTGCCTAGCTGTCTTCTTTCTCAGGGATTCTCAATTTGGACTGCTCTTTAAAATCACTTAGGGAATTTTATAAAATACTAAAGCTAAACCTCACAGCAAAGATTCTGATTTAATATTTCTGGGTGAAGTTAGGGCATTCATGTTTCTTAAAAGCTGACCAGGTGATTAATTACAGTCAGGGTTAGGAGATACAGCTCCATCTCATACAAATTCCGACAGTTTATCAAATCTGTGGGTTGTTGGTTCACAACCTTAGCTGGACCCTGCAATTGTCCTGGGAACCTGGAAAATACACTGTTATTTGAGTCCTACCAGTTTTCCACCCAAGGCTAAGAACTAACCCCATTGACACTACTTCATGTATATGATCCTTGACAATGCTATTATAACCCAGATTTGCTTTTTTAGTTCAAACAGATAAATTCTCCTACAGTGTCTGCAAGTTTTTCCCCCTTATTATCTCTTCTCTGCTACCAAAGACATATTCCTAAAACACAAATTTGACTGTGGTCCTCCTTGTCCTAGAATTATCTTTCAGAGAACCATATGACTTCTGTAGCATCCTGAAAATATATTTCTGATAAATCAATTTTACCAGCAAAGAAACTGATGTTCACAGATTTTTTAATAACTTTCCAACAGTTACAAAAGCAAAGAGCAGTGGCATTTGGGCATAAGTGTAAATGACTCTAAACCCCACATCTTTTCTAGAGTTCGTTGTTATTTAGTCGCTAAGTCGTGTCTGACTCTTTGCAATCCCATGGACTGTAGACAATCAGGCTCCTCTGTCCATGGGATTTCCCAGGCAAGAATACTGGAGTGGGTTGCCATTTCCTTCTCCAGGGGATCTTTCTGACCCAGGGATCAAACCCAAGTCTCTTGTGTTAGCAGGGTGATTCTTTACCAATGAGCCATCAGGTTGATATTGATAATTAGATGAAATATTCTTGTAAAAACAATCTGAGTCTCTTATTGCAAGAGAAATTTCAATAAAGTGAGTGGCTGCTAATGATAAAGAAGAAAAAACAATGACAAAACAGCATGTACAAAAGACCTAACTGCATATTTCTGCATTGTTTAGATAAGTAGTAAAATATTAGGCATAAACCATTACAAAGTGACTTATATCACCTGGAGTATTTTTATTCAACAACATTCATAGTAGTCACTCTAAGTGTTTCAGCTAGACCGATTTTGCAAACAGTTCTTAGTGGTTGAACTGAAACTGTTCAACAAGGTCTAGTCAATAAGATTAAGTGTTTCACACTCTAAGTGCACAAAAAAGCAAACAAAGAAGTCAAACATCTGTGACTCCAGATGATGAGAATTTAGAAGCCTACTTCCTTCTGGACTGCCTAACGTTTAGAATCACAGATGACTGTAGTATTACTCTGAAGATGGTTACCTTTAGGCAGAAGTCAAACTAGTGTAATGCTCCTGAATGCAGAGCTTGAAAACACTCTCTGAGAAAACAAAAGATTATAAGAAGCTCCACTGTAGTTCGTATCATCTCTATCTTATCATCTATCTTCTGTCTCTTTCTAATATAATACTATATATTACATGTTTAAAGTATCACCATGAAATGTCACAGGATTTAAAGCTTGTATCCATTTAAAACTAACAACAACAGAGAGTGCTGTAATTCTGAATAACTCAGATTCTGAATAACAGCAACACCATAATATGCCTTCCCTGTGGTCCGTTGCGCTGTGAACACTCATGGAGTCCACATGCTAAACTTCTTCTGAGATTCGCAGCCACACCAGAGCCACTCCTCTTGAGCCAATTAAACGGACTACTTGTCCTAACTTGATCTCTGGCCACTATTGATTTATCCAGTAGTGTTCACTTGATACAAGCCAGGTCAGTGAAAAGTCTCTTAGTTTCCTTTCTTCTTCTTTTTTTTTTTTCCTTAGGTAGATTTAAGAAGGTTCATTCCTTTCTGTATGTGGCTGAAGTCTTAAACTATGCGTTTTAGGAGTTATCATTTGCTAGATTTTGGCCCTACGAGGAGAAAGCCAGTCTGCTGTGAGAAAGGAAAATAGAGCTACAGTGAGAGATTCAGAGAAAGTTCTGGACGTTTTCTGGTCTCTGTTTTTGTTTTGCTTAACCTACAACAGAATGTCTTTGCTTCCTAGATTTTGGTTGGTCAGCACTCTTTGAGGTTCGTAAGGTGATAGTCCCTATTTATCTTTGTTAGTCTAACGTGTATCTAAAACACGTATTTGTTCAATCACCCTGTTTAGATGGTTGCCTGGAATGTTATAGATGGCTTATTGTACAGCCTGCATCTCTATGGAATGGAGTAGGTATAAAAGTAAGAAGCCAAGGATTTCCTGGAAAAATCACTGATTTATGGTGCTATCAAAGCACTTAGGAAGGAAGGAAGGAAGGAAAGTCACTCGGTCATGTCTGACTCTTTGCGACCCCATGGACTGTAGCCGATCCTCTGTCCATGGGATTTTCCAGGCAATAGTACTGGAGTGGATTGCCATTTCCTTCTCCAGGGGATCTTCCCAACCCAGGGATCGAACCCAGGTCTCCTGCATTGTAGACAGACGCTTTACTGTCTGAGCCACCAGGGAAGTCTATCAAAGACTGGTGTTTGTTTTTGTTTTTGTTTTCAAAGCACTTAAAAACCAGTCAAATAAGTTGTCAGCTATAACCCATGGACAGCACCAGTTTAGACTAACTGAACATGCCTCCTGCACTAGTTACCTCTGCAAAGTTCACATAACAGCATGAGAGCTTGCGTCTTCCTAGGAGAAAAGAGAGCATGAAGTCATCAGGCATGGTTTAAAATTTATGAAGACTGATAACATAAGACAGAAACTAAAATCAAATTAGATATAAAATTAAGAAATGGCTGGTGATATGCAAGAAAATTTTTAAATATCTTAATCACTTTCATAATTTTTATTTTACTTATTTTCTTCCTTTTCTATTATTTCCTTATCAAAATTGTGAATTGGACAAACTATGTCTCTCCAAATTCAAATAAAATGACATGGAAAATTTTAAAGCACGTAAAAATATCTTTGTGAAAAATATCGTTCAACCCACCACTTACTAGTGTGTCAGAATGTAGCAAGGCAATCTGAGGACAGAAAGATGAAAATTATGAATCCTTCTTCTCTAAAGTAATTCATGATTGCGCAGGATTTGGAAGCAGACAAATCCTTCATGTCAAGCTTTGAACAGATAGTGTGTTGTCTGCGTGAAGCTGTGCATGCAACCACTTACCATCAATATGAAAAATGTTAAACTCTTTAAAAATAGATTTGGGAAGCTAAAGGATGCTTATATATCTTGGGAAAAATAGATTTTAGAATAGTTAACTGATGCTATTTTTTAAAGATTTTATTTTTACAGCAGTCTTATGCTATAGCAAAAACTGAACGGTAAGTAGACATTTCTTATATACCCCCTGATCAAGCATGTGTCAACATTCCCGACCAGAATGGTATATTTGCTATAACTGATGAATCTACATGGACACATCGTTACCACTCAAAACACAAAATTTACATTAGAATTCATCTCGCTGTATATTCTATGAGTTTTGACAAACGTGTAATGATGTGTAGCCGCCGTTACTGTATCATACAGAATACCTTCACTGCCCACCCCATGCCCATTCTCTGTGCTTCCCCAATTTATACCTCCCTCCCCTGTAACCTCTTGAAATCATTGATTTTCACTCTTTCCATTTTTGAACCTTTCCCATCATATCATACAGTTGAAATGATGCAGTATATATCCTCTTCAGATTGGCTTCATTTACTTAGTAGTAGGGCTTTAAGGTTTATCCATGTCTTTTCATGGCTGGATAGATCTGTTATTTTCCATATTGAATAATACTCTATTGTCTGATTTGACTACGGTTTATTTATTCATTCACCTACTGAATGGAATAGCAGCTTGGTTGCGTTCAAGTTTTGCCAGTTATGAATAAAACAGCTGTATACATCCTTGTGCAGCTTTTGTGTGGACATACGTTTTCCAGGTCATTTGAGTACTAAAGAGTATGACAGCTAAATGCTACTGTGAGGGTTTGCTTAATTTTATAAGAAATGGCCAAAGTATCTGCACCATTTGGCACTGCCTCCAGCAATGAACGAGAGATCCCGTGGCTCCACAGTCTCACCAGCACACGGTGTTGGTGGTCTCTTGGCCATTCTAACAGGCGTGTGATGCTATGTTGAAATGAAATTGTAGACATTTCGTTCAATAGCCATCTCTGGAATAATATCATGTGAAAGACTTTATTGAAAGGTGTTAAATAAACACACACACAAATAAATGTGGTCATAGCGCTTGCCTCCCCCTGCCCCCAACCAGCCCCGAAAATATATCCAGTATAAATGGGCTTCCCAGGTTGCGCTAGTGTTAAAGAATTTGCTTACCAAAGCAGGAGACGCAGGAGACTCAAGTTAGATCCCTGGGTCTGAAAGGTCCCCTGGAGGAGGAAATGACAACCCACTCCAGTATTCTTGCCTGAAAAATTCTACGGATAGAAGAGACTGGTGGGTTACAGTCAATGGAGTAGAAAAGAGTGGGACACAGCTAAGCAACTGAGCATGCATACATGCGTCGTATCATTGTAGTAACTACAATTACCAATTTTCTCTTAGAGGAAAATGCAAATTGGAACACTGATGAGTACCTTTCAGAAACTTGAGGTCTAATCAAAATCAAAGGGAAGGTTACGAAACCTGTTCCGACCAGAGGAGCCTATTTAGACAAGACAACTGAATATCAGGTGGGATGCTGCAATAGAAAGTAGATGTCAACAGAAAAGTTGGAGAAATCTGAATCAAGCCTAGCTTCCAGATAATAGTATTTTACCAAAGTTAGTTTTTTAGTTTTGACAAATACATTACTGTCATGGAAGATGATAACATGATAAGGAGTAATTGGACTAAATGTATTGAGAATTTTATGAATTATCTTAGCAACTATCTATAAATCTAAAGTTGATCCAGAAAAAAAAGAGTCAGTAATGCCACAGGTGCCCTCTAAAAGTCATTTCCTTGTTCTCCAATTGATTTTAAGAAGAAAAAAAAAATGCAGGTTTATTCCACTGGGAATATGTGATGGGAAGAGGGAAAATGGTATCGAGTTATGATAAATCTAATTGAATTAAAAAGAAGCTAGACTCTTGCCAAATTCTTTAAGTAAATGATTGTAAGGTACACTGTATGAGAAGATATTGCAAATAAATTAAAATGGAGGGCTACTGACTGTGAAGATTTGCTTACACTCATTTCTGGAAAGAAATTACATCTACCCTTCATGCTATAAGTAAGGTTAGAAATAAAACCCAGAGAAAACTTAGAATTTACAATGGACCTCAATAGCATAAATATTTTAGTACAAGTGTGTTCCACATATCGCATTTGTTATTTATCTTAAATTTAAATTTAACTGGGCATCTTGTATTTTATCTGGCAAACCTACATAGAGAGTACCCTCCGGGCCAGTGGCAGACTGCCTGTCTCAATAAGACCACATCTAAAAGCAGTTTACATTCTACTGGGAAAGAGAGCAATGTATTTAGGCCCTTGAAAGCATGATACAATGCGAAAGATTCCAAAGTAGGAATTTAAAATACTTTGAAACTTTGAAACCTTTCTGAGAGAACATTTAATTAGAACTGAGGGAATTAAAGAGGCCTAGTGGAAGATACGGTATTTATACTGAGTTTCTAAAAAATGTAGAAGTTATGAAAATTTAAAGACAGGTATGTCAGGGTATTATCAACAGTATGAGGAAATGACATAAATTCAGAGAGAAAATGTTTACCATGGCATAGTAGGTATAACTGTCTATTCTTGGGACTAGGAAAACAGCTTCTAGGGAAGAAAAAAAAAAAAGCACTATTTTCCTAGAACTCAAATTCAAATGGAGAGAAATGAACCAAACTTCATCAAATAATTGATAAGAATAAAAAAGTATATAAAATATATTCTATAAAAAGTAAAGTTAAGGGAGTTTCAGGTTTACCAGTTGGCACTAGTGGTAAAGACCCTGTCTGCCAATGCAGGAGATGTAAGAGACAGGGTTCCATCCCTGTGTTGGGAAGATGCCCGGGAGGAGGAAGTGGAAACTCCCTCTAGTATTCTTACCTAGAGAATCCCATGGACAGAGGAGCCTGGTGGGCTACAGTCCATAGGGTCGCACAGAGTACTAAAGCGACTTAGCAAGCAAGCAAGTAAGGGAGATTCAGAATGACAGAAGAGGGTTCGATTTTATATAATATCATCACAAGTAAGGTAATGTTTGAGCAGACATGTGAAGAAAAAGGAAGGAAGTTATTCAGTTATTTAGAGGAAGAGGGAAAAGCAAATCTATAAGCTTGGGTGTGGGACCACGTGCGCTATGAAAAGATAGAGATCAGTAGAGCTGGAACAAGACGAGGTAGGTCTGAGAAGGGTAAATGGATCCAACCACATACGCTCTTCTAGTTCATGAAGAGCAGAACGTTCTTGGAGTTCTCTGAGCAGAGAGGTGACACATAATTCAGTTCATAAAGGAACACTCAAACCTTGCTCCGGTGCTTGGCAGACAGTAACAAATATGGAAGCTAAACAGCCAATGAGGAAGCCGTGCTGATGGTTCCACTGATATCAACCAATGGGGGTGCTGTCCGTGATGTTCCAACGGCAACAGCCAATGAGGAAGCTTCCATGATGTTTCCACTGAGATGAAGCTATAAGGAGGCTGTCCAGATACTTCCAATGAGAAGCAAAGGGCCCCAGTTACACGATTTGTAGTAAAGGTTGGACACGTAGGATTTGTTCATGGATCAGAAGTGAAAGAAGGTGAGCACTCAGAATGACTTCAAATCACAGAGTCATAAATTAGCAAGACATGCTGGAAAATAACATTGATACCATTAAGCAAATGACTGAATGGAATAGAGTGAGACAAATAAATAAAGGTTGTTACTAATTAATGGATGGCTTTTTAAATATTAGATTGAGAAGACTGGGATTTCATGTTGTAGATCTTAGGGAATCACCAAAGGTTTTTTGAGTAGAGGAATATCATGCTTAAATATGATACAATATATAATACATTGTAATATAATACCATTTAATGTAGGGTATAATGTAATATAAATTGCCTCATCTTTTTTTAACTTGAGGTGGAAAAGTTTGATTTAATCATTCTGTTTGATTCATGACATAGTGATGTATGCAAACCCCTCATTACTTTATTTATCCGCCTATATACCACCCCAGACCCAGCCTATTTCTTTTCACCATAAAACTCTTAGAAATTGTCTTACCATTAAAAAAAAAAAAGATGGGCTTCAAGACTGCAATATTCTCTTTTCCCCTTTCCTTCTCCCTTCTTTCCTTTCTCTATAGCATTCTGTATTATTAATTAGTGTATGGAAAATTGGTATTCTCATACACTGATTGCAAGAATATTAAAAGGTATGATTTTTGTTGAATCTAAACTGGCATGATTCACCAGAAACTAAAAATACACATACTCTTTGAACTACAAAGATTGATTTAGAGTGCAACTTACATTAATAAAAATAAATAAACAATTTGAGATGAGTATGCATGGGTTCTCACTCGTTCCAGTCATGTCCAACTCCTTGTGACTCCATGGATTGTATTTTGCCAGGCTCCTCTGTTCATGGGATTTTTCAGGCAATACTGGAGTGGGTTGCCAGTTCCTCCTCAAGGGGATCTTGCCAACCCAGGGACTGAACCTGCATCTCCGGCCACTAATGCATTGGCATGTGAAGTCTTTACCACTGAGCCACCTGGGGTAATTATTACAGAATAAATTGAGATATTATGGAAATGCTTGAGACTGGAGATTATTACTGATTTTAACTAAGATTTAAACAAATGAGGTAAATAGTTGTTTATCTACTGAACGAGAGAGACACCTGAATAGTTATGCTTCATATAGTGATAAAATAGTTATCGTATTTTGGTAAATAAATATTTATATGTAAATATATATATATATATATATCACCATCCCTGGGATTCTCCAGGCCAGAACACTGGAGTGGGTTGCCATTTCCTTCTCCAGTGCATGAAAGTGAAAAGTGAAAGTGAAGTCACTCAGTCATGTCCAACTCATCGCGACCCCATGGACTGCAGCCTACCAGGCTCTTCCATCCATGAGATTTTCCAGGCAAGAGTACTGGAATGGGTTGCCATTGTCTTCTCTGATATATATATATACTTGAATGTGATGTTGTTTTCTTTGTAAAGTTTTTTTTCTTTAATAAAACAGCAAGCTCAATGAGAGACAAGGATATAACACACTTAAGATACTATTTTGTAGTGGATAATAGTAGAGACAAATTTTCTAAGTTATTTGATAATGCAAAAAATAGAAACTTATCAGCAATCAAAAGCATGCTATTCATTAAAACATAGCAAGTTAAATATTTTTATCACGTTCAAAGAAATATATAAATGGGTCTTTTCAACACAAATATTTAATCCCTTTGTGTATCCAAAGAAAGAAAAGGGCAGATATGCTAGAATAATATTCCTTGAAATATTGGTTTGAAACAAACATTTTTAAGCTTTGTGGGGGACTGGTGATATTAGCTCTAGATAATGGATTACTACACTTAAAGCAAATGCAGGAGATTCTGCCAAAGGCAAAATACAAGATTTCCCACAACAGTTATAGTTCCGCTAGGGCCATTTAGATGAAACTTCATGGTATTACAAGACCTGTTTTTAATATAGTAACAAACATTAAGCAATTCCAAAATGCTTACCCTTAATTAGAATGAATTTCGCTTGAAGACAGATTATAATATATTTGTTATTTCACTTGTCACAATTAAACAAATACATAACTTAAACATGTGATGATTAGCAATCACTTTGAATTCTTTATAAGGTACATAATTAAGGGGGCTTCATCAAATATATGTAGCCATCATTCTACTAGGTCTTTTATTTTTAGAGTTTTTTTGTTGTTGTTGTTAAAGTTCTTTATAGTGATGACATAGTAAACAAAAAATAAATCTACTGTTAAACTATATCGATTATTAAAAATCCAGCATGGGTATCCATTTGAAATTTTCACATCATCAAAGACCTGGTTTGTCATACTACAGGAAGCTAAAGAACTAATGCTCTCTCTTATGAAACAATCTTTTACTTTATTTTCAGTACCTTTTGCTATTTTTCTCTTTCCCATTCAATTTACTTATAAGAGCAAAGAAAGCTGAGGGAGATTGCTTACTTTCAATGCCTGGTAATGATGATGGTTAATAGCCTTTTGTGTTTTCAGTTCAGTTCAGTTCAGTTCAGTTCAATCACTCAGTCATGTCTGACTATTTGTGACCCCATGGACTGTAGCACGCCAGGCTTCCCTGTCCATCACCAGCTCCCGGAGTTTACTCAAACTCATGTCCACTGAGTTGGTGATGCCATCCAGCCATCTCATCCTCTGTCATCTCCTCCTCCTGCCTTTAATCTTTCGCAGCAGCAGGGTCTTTTCAAATGAGTCAGTTCTTCACATCAGGTGGCCAAAATATTGGAGTTTCAGTTTTAGCATCAGTCTTTCCAATGAATATTCAGGACTAATTTCCTTTAGGATGGACTGGTTGGATCTCCTTGCAGTCCAAGGGACTCTCAAGAATTTTCTCCAACACCACAGTTCAAAAGTACAAATTCTTCAGCACTCAACTTTCTTTCTGGTCCAACTCTCACATCCATACATGATGAATGGAAGGAACGTAGCTGTGACTGAGTGGACTTTTGTTGGCAAAGTAATGTCTCTGCTTTTTAATATGCTGTCAAGATTGGTCATAGTTTTTGTTCCAAGGAGCAAGCATCTTTAATTTCATGATTGCAGTCACCATCTGCAGAGATTTTGGAGCCCAAGAAGATAAAGTCTGTCACTGTTTGCATTGTTTCTCCATCTATTTGCCATGAAGTGATGGGACTAGATGCCATGATCTTCGTTTTCTGAATGTTGAGCTTTAAGCCAACTTTTTCACTCTCCTCTTTCACTTTCATCAAGAGGCTCTTTAGTTCCTCTTTGATTCCTGCCGTAAGGGTGGTATCATCTGCATATCTGAGGTTATTGCTATTTCTCCCAGCAATCTTGATTCCAGTTTGTGCTTCATCCAGCCAGCATTTCTCATGATGTACTCTGCATAGAAGTTAAATAAGCAGGGTGATAATATACAGCCTTGATGTAAGGGTGACAAATATACATCCTTGATGTCCTCCTTTCCCGATTTGGAATCAGTGCATTGTTCCATATCCGGTTTTAACTGCTGCTGCTTGACCTGCATACAGATTTCCCAGGAAGCAGGTAAGGTAGTCTGGTAAACCCATCCCTTGAAGAGTTTTCCACTGTTTCTTGTGATCCACACAGTTAAAGGCTTTAGAATAGTCAATGAAGCTGAAGTAGATGTTTTTCTGAAATTCTCTTGCTGTTTCTATTTAGTTACCTATTTCTATTCACTTGTTTGGGGAAATAGTAATAAGCAGTAAGCTTATCATTCTAATATTCAAAGTTTGTGTTACCTGAAAGTATTCATGTAAATTATATGAACTGAGTTTGAACATGGAATAAAGAGGAATTGTTTGTATTTTACAAAAACAAGGCTTAAATGCAAAATATCTTAATTATTTGAAAAACAATGTGATGCTGGGAAGTAGAATTCTATGGGCCTTCTGTTCTCTAACAAAGGACTGATTAAGATACTTCTTGGGCTTTTCTGTAATGAATCAGCTATGGTGACCTTTGTTCCCATGTAGGATGCTAGCTAAATGGTTCCCTGGAAGACATTCTACAACTGATCCATCTTAGCTATTGCTTTCAGACTAAATAATTTAGTGAGAAATGTAATTAATAAGCACAGATTAGTCTTATGTATTATACTTATTTTATACTAGTCTTTCAATATATTCAGGTCTTACCAAATTAACTGTTCTATACTGGTGGCATATCACTAAATACTGTTTAAATTTAATTTAAAAATGTTGACATGTTTAAGAAATGCTTCATGTCTTGTTTGTTTTCTGGATGCAGCATCAATAATTATTCATATATCAAACAAAGACTAAGGAGATTTTAAATAGAAATTTAAATGGAGAAATAAGTAAATAGGAGGAAAATTAGTCTTTTACATTTCAGAATTCAGGGATAAGCCATGACTATAGATATCTTAATATCTTATAAGCTTAGATTTCAGTTAACATGGGAGCCCTTAAATACTTGAAGATCACTGGAGTACTTATTATTTCTTAACAAAGTTTTTTCAAAAAGGTAAGACATCAGCTCTAAAATGAAAACAATTGGATTTGAAAATTCATAAATGTAATACATATTTTTTGAGGTTCACTGTTTTAATGCAGTAGTTTGAAAATTAGAACAAAAGAGACTTAATGTGTTTAGAATTTCAGTGTATCATCATCTTATGAAGTGAAGGGATGACTTCAGATCCTTTTATTTTCTTCCTTATGTTAAAACAAGCTGAATTGAAACATCTTTGTCTTTGCTCATGAAATCCCACAAAAGTAACTCTCTTGACTTGAGGTTAATTAGAGCTGTGTCATTACAGCATTAACCCAATCAATATTTTATAATGAGAAATTTTCCTATTTTTCACGTTGTCTATTAAAATTTTGAACAGGTGGTATAATAATGTCTTATTAAGTAACTTGATCATTGATTTATGATTTGCGTTTAACAGCCCACAGGGCATGCCGCTTTATGTACTGAAAACTTGGAAATCTGCTGTCCTCAGAGTCCTAATCACATGACGGAGATAATGCCATAAAAATCATTCTGTAAGAGTTTACAGTTCATATGCAATATTTCTTCATATTTTTTGAAAATATAAAGCATTCAATGACACTGCTATGCCCTGTGGTGTTAATCAGCTCAAAATACTTGTGAGTCTGTGATTTCCTCAGAGTGATATATAAATAGTAGCTCTTTTATGTTTAGCTTATAAATGAGGAAATGAAGACATATACATGCCACATAAATATATAAATAGATAAAAATAAAATATATATGTAGCTATTAAAATTGCATGTAAGTTGTATGGTATATACCACTGTCTTAACAGTTTCTGAATGACAACAGCAGGATCAAATGAGAACACCTTCAAATTCTAAAATAACACTTTTTTGTTTCAGAAAACATATAAAAATTGCATAACCTGAATTTTGAATGATTTACTCTGGTCTATTGTATTGATTTGACTTCAAGTTTCTATTTATATTATAGGTATTTTTCTCTTAGTTCTCTACAATATATCTTTAAAATGTACTTTTTCCAGCCCAAGTGATTGTTGTTTTGGAATCTATGACTGTATACATGCTGATAGATAAATGAGAAGAGACAAAGGCTTGTACTGAGTCAGTTTAAGAAACACTTTTTAAAAATTATTTCTACAGATGTAAAAGTATAATAAATTGAATTAAGAAATATTCAAATTCTTCACTAACATTTCATGTTTAGTCTTTTAAGTATGTGCCGAGAAATTGATACTTTTATAATCTTCCCAACAGTGGTCTTTAGCCATCGGCCATTTTAATTCTGGGGCTATCTGGGTGGTGCTAGTGGTAAAGAACTTGCCTGCCAGTGCAGGAGACATAAGAGACCCAGGTTCAATCCCTGGATGGGGAAGATCTCCTGGAGGAGGAAATGGCAATCCACTCAGTGTTCTTGCCTGGAGAATCCCATGGACAGAGGAGCCTGGTGGGCTACAGTCCATGGGGCCACAAAGAGTTGGACACAACTGAACACATTATAGTTTTAAGACATCTCATGTATAGAAGACATAATCTTAATGTAGAAAATCAGAGCGAATATGGAGATTCTTTTTTAAAAATTTCACACAAGCTGCCTGTGTGTTTAGTGTATAAATACAAACAGATGTCTGCTGTGTACCTTTACTGAGGAAGTGCACAGAATAGATGGATACCTTGTATTTTTCTTTCTTTTTAACAAAATTACCTCAAATTTTTACTTAAGAGAAAATCAATACACACTTCAAAGAAGAAAAATATATGTCTAATGAAGCACAGTGATCTTTTTTTTTCATTTGTTGAGAGTGCCTGGTATTTAAATATATAAAATTTAAATATAGGGGAACATTTATATTTATATTTTCTCTTTTGTTAGTGTAAAGAAAAAGGGAAGGATCCCAGTAGCTACATTTTTTATTTTTATGCATCTTCTAAATTAGCAGGCTCTAACTTCAGTGCCTGAGCATCATATTGATTGAGCAAACTGACTGAAGGTGATCGAGGTTCTGGAGGAATTTCCAGGCTCCGTTTCATGGGCAACTGGAGACCATGAAGATTACTATGGTAATGTAATTGATATTCAAGGAGTAGGCATAGTCATGGCTTTTAGAATGGAGGATTCAGCCTTAGAGAGCAGAATATTGTCACCAGGGAGTATGGACAACCTTGACCTAAATGAGATCCAAGCAACCTGGATCCCTGAAGCCAAGGTGTATGTTCTTGTCATGGATTCTTTTGTACAACACATTTTATGATGCAATACTCTGAAGGTATCACAGACAAGCCGCATACATTGATTCTAGTTTTCACTGCTGATTATATCGCCTAGTGGTAGTAAGTCAGACACTCAGGGAGATATTTGCTTTTCAGATGAGGTTATATTATATTGAAATGACTAATACTATCTGGTCATATTCAGAACAAGTCAATAGAGTCCTTTCAAGTAAAGGTGAAATATGGAAAAGATTAGACTGTGCTCCTTTCTGATCTCGTATATTCAGCCTTGTCTGCCTGGCATGGCGTCCTGCTCAAGATTAAGGTGAAGTAAATACATTTTGGACTGATTGATTGAATAGATATTCAATACATTCATGTAGAATGAGAGAATGAATGAATACATAAGTAAATTCTTTCCTTCTGTGTGGATCTAACCCTGGAAATGAATTCTTTGCTGTGTAAGAAATAAAAGGAGATAGAAACGAGGAGTGTCTTCAAGGAAAGATTTTATTCAGACTAGGATGGTTTCATAGGTAAGAGGTATGGGGTAGAACGATTTCCCTTTCTGTCATTAACTTTGCATTTCATTCAATATATTGTTAAAATACTAAGATATCATGTTATAATGAATAATTATATTGTTATATAATTATATATATTTTACTGTTATATTATATATAATTATGTTATATATATATAATTATATATTGTTATGTGTATAAATAAGATTACTAAAGTACCAATCTTGAGAAATATTCTAATAAATATTAGTAGCCTCTAAGAAATAATTGATCCTTTATCAGAAAAACATTTTTATTTTATTATATATGAGAGAAATAAACATGCAAAAGTATTAATTAACATGACCTTTAGAAATCAGAAATGCTCTCCCAAAGCATTCATTGAAGACAGTATTGGAAAACATTAGAAACAATTAAAGTGCTACTTTGGAGGATGGAAAAATTGCTCCCAATCACAACCTGATAGAGATAATGATTAGCTAGAAATAGGAGAAGGCAATGGCACCCCACTCCAGTCCCCTTGCCTGGAAAATCCCATGGACAGAGGAGCCTGGTAGGCTGCAGTCCATGGGGTCGCTAAGAGTCGGGCACGACTGAGCGACTTCACTTTCACTTTTCACTTTCATGCTTTGGAGAAGGAAATGGCAACCCACTCCAGTGTTCTTGCCTGGAGAATCCCAGGGACAGGGAAGCCTAGTGGGCTGCCGTCTCTGGGGTTGCACAGAGTCGGACATGACTGAAGCGACTTAGCAGCTCAATGCTGATCCAAATGCTTTCTGTCTTGAATTTATCACCTACTTCACAGATTGTAATTCTTAGTGCTCTTCAGACTTCATACAATTTCAAGAGAAATTGAAGATAATTAAACACAGCTTACAGAAAATGCACAAATATGCTTTCAGATATGCATACATAACAAGACAAGGTAAGGAAATACAAGAGTCAGTGAAAATAGCCTGAAGTAGCCAGCATTGCTGTGGGTTATACAGCCTTGAGAGCCCAGGTAATCCCTTTCAAGTCAAATCTTGTGCTAATTTGCATGGCTTCCTTCAAAGACTAATTTAACAAGAAACAGGACAACTCAAAGGTAAAGAGTCAACATACTACTTCATTCTATCTTGGACTCAATGCAAATATCCTCTTTATTAAAGGATTAGTAGAAAGTGGAAAACAAAAAAAATATTTTATGAGTTGTTTTCCTAAACTGACTTTTGAAAGTATCCAGTTCTAAAAATGATTATTAAGGAGACCCAGAATATATAAAATTGTGTAGAGAATTGTCATTTTTCTCATAACTTTGATATTGGGTATCCTGGCTAAAGCTGTTTAATCTCATTTAAAAATAAAATATAGAGATATAAGATTCCTAAGATTCAGAAAATCTCTATGAATGGAACTCAAATGCTTCTTTATCCCTCTCTGGAACATGTACTTTTGTTATTGATAAAAATGACACATATTGGATGAGTTATTCCATTTCTAGGAAAAATAATGCTTTTTATACTTATGATATTTGTGATGAAGCAAATAAAAGCTGGGAGGGAGAGAAAAAAGGACATCTTTTAATATTGAAAGGCAACACATTATCTTTACAGTTATTTTTACTGGATATTATATTGATCAATAATACTTTTGAGTATGATTTGAATATGGGCATTTTTTTTTCCAGAGTAATGTATGGATGTGAGAGTTGGACCATAAAGAAGGCTGAGTACTGAAGAATTGATGCTTTTGAACTGTGGTGTTGGAGAAGACTCTTAAGAGTCCCTTAGACAGCAAGGATCAAACCAGTCAATCCCAAAGGAAATTAACCCTGAAAATTCATTGGAAGAACTGATGCTGAAGCTGAAGTTCCAATATTTTGGCCACCTGATGGGAAGAACTGAATCATTGGAGAAGACCCTGATGCTGGGAAGGATTGAAGGCAGGAGAAGGGGATGACAGAGGATGAGATGGTTGGATGGCATCACTGATGCAATGGACATGAGTTTGAGCAAACTCAGGGAGATGGTGAAGGGCAGGTAAGCCTGGTGTGCTGTGGTCACAGAGAGTCAGACACAACTTAGCGACTGAACAATGACAACAACAAATGCACACACTCACAGGCACAGGACACATACTAAAGGGCAGATAAACCTTCACTAGTATGAAATTCTGTCTGTGTCCTCATGTTTGGAATAAAAAGCACATTACAATTAATAGCATAAGCAGAGGTCAATTTGAATACTCTGGATTACGTAATGTTTATAAGACAATCAATATCTGAATTGATGATGTGAATAGAGTTTGAATACTGAGACTACTGGACCCCTTTTTTTATCAGACTGAATAAGGGTTA
The DNA here is from genome assembly GCF_032452875.1 of Bos javanicus. Classification (NCBI taxonomy): domain Eukaryota; kingdom Metazoa; phylum Chordata; class Mammalia; order Artiodactyla; family Bovidae; genus Bos; species Bos javanicus. Next base: position 81,265,935 of record NC_083879.1, read on the forward strand.
TTCATGGGGAGAAAACATATATGAACTCCATCTGCATCACTAACAAGTGAAACATGTGCCAGCAATGAACGGTCTGCAGCTGTGATCAATTCCAGCCGTTCTTGTGATTCACAGACTTAGGCACATAGTTAAGATGGGATAAAAGGATTCCAAAATGTGTTATTCCCTCTGATCATTAATCTGCTTGTTTAGTCATGAAGATTTTGATATTTTACTACTGGTTTTTCACATACCTTCTCTTAATTCCTTGCAAACATACGGAAAAAATATGAAGGTACTACAAAGGGAATTTTTCTTTTCTTTTTGTATATTGTCTGAGAATATACAAAATTTTTTTTCCTAGTTTGACGGTTCAACTCTCACATACTGTGCTTTTTGAAGTGACTTAGCACGCACACAAACAACACCTTACATTTAAACATAGATTCACTAAGTATCATCAGCTGTGACCAACGAACATGAACAACTCAGCCACATTTCTTCGCATCTGATGATTTTTTCCCAACTTCCTCATCTCCTCCTCCTCCTTGTGTTCCTCTTCCTTCTCCTTCATCACCATCTTCTTCTTCTCCTTGTCCTCCTCCTTCTTCCTCTTCTACTTTTTTTCTTCACTGAGTCTATTGGATAGCTGAAAAATTTTCCCCATCCACCTTTCATGGGTGATAGGTGTAGTAAAATATGTGTCAAGAAAAGGAGGCGAAATTAGGCTTTCATTAAATAAAAATGTAAGCAGTTTTAAGACAGACGCACAAAGCTTTTTAGAACTCAAACAAAAATATAGTATCAAAGTGGAGAAATCATCATGTGGCAAACTTGAATTATGAAAAGACCAGTAATTAATGGAAAATCACAAAGTCAAACCTTTACAACTTGTAAGTCAATAGGAGAAAATGGCAAACTGCGACAGGGTCCTAGTGAGGAGAAAGGGTGGAGGGTGAGAGTTACACCAGTTCCAAGGAGAGTCGTTTTGACCTCCTCCTTACAACAAAATCAGATCTGCAAAGTTTTGCTTTATTTAGTATCATTCCTCTCTTCCTTACATTCCTTTCCAAGAATACTGTGTCCCAAAGTTGGTCTTTTATGCCAGGAACAAAATTGAAAGGGGAAAAATAAAGATAAAAAGGGTTAGGAAGCAAATTTGCAAGGAAAGAAATATGATGGCATGGAGTGAAGAAACAGTTTACACCAAGACCTTATAAAGGAATTATATAGTTATATGGTGTGCAGTCATATCGTATATTGAAGACTTTAAAACTTTATTTTAAAACATTTAAAAGACTAATGAAAATGGGAGGATTAGGGTAAAATTTTAAAGCATATTTCATAATAAATTAATTTGAACTGATAAAATAGGACTGTGCATTCAAGAGATAAACAACTTGGAAGGTAATCAAAAGAAGAGCTTTACTTGCCAGAAGCATCATTCTGAACTTGTTTTAAGGGTAGAATTTAGCACTATAGGTCAGTGTAAGTTAAGAATTTGGGCAGAGGGAGGACTGTAACACACCAGCTTGAAAATAAAGTCTTAGGATAGAAGAAATAATATTTTAATTTATCTTTAAGAAAAGTATTGTTTGGGGACAGAGATTGACTAGAGAAATAAATATAAGAGGATAGTAATGAATCAAATTTTAATGGATATGAGTTTTTAAAATCAGATAATACTTCATTTATTTCATTTGGAGAGGAAATTATTTTGAATGTGCTTATTATTCTTAATAATAAAACACTTAATAAGAGCATGGTCATGTTTAAGAACAAGACTTACAGAAGCAGGAACAGCTACAAATTTTAAAATGACACCAAAAATCCCTCAGTAATCAAGATAAAGAATATTTTAATGAATATTTAGCAAAAACCAAATTTAATGAAAAATATCCATGATGAACTAAATATAAAAATTTTGCATAAACACAGGCCAAGATGAATATATTATTTCCTTCTGACTTCTTTTAAATATTACACTCCCCTGTTTGAAGAGTGCAGCTGATTTCATTTAGTTTGCTTGCATTCGTTTTTGCTTTTTTTTAAAGAGCAAGCTGAATTTGTGTTCTGTGAGTGATTTTGACAGAAAAGATTGTGAAATTCTTATACTGGATTTTGGAAACTACAGAAAATGCCCAGTTGTGGATATAAGAAGCAAGATGCAGTATCAATTCAAATATATGAAATGGTCTTGTTATGATGTTTATTTTAATAGTAATATACTTCATCTGTAAATGAAGGCTATGAAAACTAAAATTATGTTTTTAAAATAACCTTCCAGATTAATATAACAGAAGACTCTACACATGGACATCACCAGATGGTCAGTACTGAAATCAGATTGATTATATTCTTTGCAGCCAAAGATGGAGAAGCTTTATATAGTCAGCGAAAACAAGACTGGGAGCTGACTGGCTCAGATCATGAACTCCTTACTGCCAAATTCAGACTTTTGAAGAAAGTAAGGAAAACCACTAGACCATTCAGGTATGACCTAAATCAAATCCTTTACAATTATACAGTGGAAGTGAAAAATGGATTCAAGGAGTTAGATCTGATAGCCAGAGTGCCTGAAGAACTATGGACGGAGGTTCGTGACATTGTACAGGACACAAGGATCAAGACCGTCCCCAAGAAAAAGAAATGCAAAAAGGCAGAATGAGTCCGTTCTAATGAGGTGGATGAAACTGGAGCCTATTATACAGAGTGAAGTAAGCCAGAAAGAAAAACACCAATACAGTATACTAATGCATATATATGGAATTTATAAAGATGGAAACAATAACCCTGTATACGAGACAGCAAAAGAGACACTGATGTATAGAACAGTCTTTTGGACTCTGTGGGAGAGGGAGAGGGTGGGATGATTTGGGAGAATGGCATTGAAACATGTATAATATCATATATGAAACGAGTCGCCAGTCCAGGTTCAATGCACAATACTGGATGCTTGGGGCTGGTGTACAGGGACGACCCAGAGGGATGGTATGGGGAGGGAGGTGGGAGGAGGGTTTGGGATGGGGAACACATGTATACCTGTGGCGGATTCATTTTGAAATATGGCAAAAACAATACAATATTGTAAAGTTAAAAAATTAAATTAAATTAAATTAAAAAACAAAAAAAGGCAGAATGGCTGTCTGCAGAGGCCTTACAATAGCTGTGAAAAGAAAAGAACTGAAAAGCAAAGGAGAGACAGAAAGATATACCCATTTGAATGCAGAGTTCCAAAGAATAGCAAGGAGAGATATGAAAGCCTTCCTCAGTGATCAATGCAAAGAAATAGAGGAAAAGAATAGAATAGGAAAGACTAAAGATCTCTTCAAGAAAATCAAAGATACCAAGGGAACATTTCATGCAAAGATGGGCTCGATAAAGGACAGAAATGGTATGGACCTAACAGAAGCAGAAGATATTAAAAAGAGGTGGCAACAATACACAGAACTATACAAAAAAGATCCTCATGACCCAGATAACCATGATGGTGTGATCACTTACCTAGAGGCAGGCATCCTAGAATGTGAAGTCAAGTGGGCCTTAGGAAGCATCACTACGAACAAAGCTAGTGGAGGTGATGGAATTCCAGTTAAGCTATTTCAAATCCTGAAAGATGATGCTGTAAAAGTGCTACACTCAATATTCCAATAAATTGGAAAACTCAGCAGTGGCCACAGAACTGGAAATGGTCAGTTTTCATTCCAATCCCAAAGAAAGGCAATGCCAAAGAATGCTCAAACTACTGCACAATTGCACTCATCTCACAAACTAGCAAAGTAATGCTTAAAATTCTCCAAGCCAGGCTTCAACAGTACATGAACCATGAACTTCTAGATGTTCAAGCTGGTTTTAGAAAAGGCAGAGGAACCAGAGATCAAATTGCCAACATCTGATGGATCATTGAAGAAGCAAGAGAGTTCCAGAAAAACATCTATTTCTGCTTTATTGACTATGCCAAAGCCTTTGACTGTGTGGATCACAACAAACTGTGGGAAATTCTTCAAGAGATGGGAATACCAGACCACCTGATCTGCCTCCTGAGAAATCTGTATGCAGATCAAGAAGCAACAGTTAGATCTCGACATGGAGCAACAGACTAGTTCCAAATTGGGAAAGGAGTATGTCAAGGCTGTATACTGTCACCCTGCTTATTTAACTTACATGTAGAGTACATCATGAGAAATGCTGGACTGGATGAAGCATAAGCTGGAATCAAGATTTCCAGGAGAAATATGAATAACCTCAGATATGTAGATGATACCACCCTTATAGCTGAAAGTGAAGAAGAACTAAAGAGCCTCTTAATGAAAGTGAAAAAGTTGGCTTAAATTCAACATTCAGAAAACTAAGATCATGGCACCTGGTCCCATCACTTCATGGCAAATAGATGGGGAAACAATGGAAATAGTGAGAGACTCTACTTTTTTGGTCTCCAAAATCACTGCAGATGTTGACTTCAGCCATGAAATTAAAAGACATTTGGTCCTTGGAAGAAAAGCTGTGATCAACCTAGACACCATATTTAAAAGCAGAGACATTAGTTTACCAACAAAGGTCCATCTTTTCAAAGCTATGTTTTTTCCAGTAGTCATGTGTGGATGTGAGAGTGGGACTGTGAAGAAAGCTGAGTGTCAGAGAATTGATGCTTTTGAACTGTGGTGTTAGAGAAGACTCTTGAGAGTCCCTTGGACGGCAAGGAGATCCAACCAGTCTGTCCTAAAGGAAATCAGTCCTGAATATTCATTGCAAGGACTGATGCTAAAGCTGAAACTCCAATACTTTGGCCACCTGATGCAAAGAACTGACTCATTTGAAAAGACCCTGATGCTGGGAAAGAATGAAGGTGGGAGGAGAAGGGGATGACAGAGGATGAGATGGTTGTTTGGCATTGCTGACTCAATGGACATGAATTTGAGCAAGCTCTGGGAGTTGATAATGGACAGGGAGGCCTGGCATGCTGTAGTCCATGAGGTTGCAAAGAATCAGACATGAATGAGCGACTGAACTGACTGACTAGAGTTAATTAATTAATAGAGTATTTAGGGAAATATCATTCTGTTTCATTTAAGAACATATGAGTCATTGGTTGTAGACACTGAAGTATAATCAGATATACAAGTACTAAAAAATGAAAACAAAATATATAAACTAATCATTCAAGGATGGTTTCATGTATCCTAAAAGGATTGAATATTTTGTAGGATATGTAGCAGTTACTTTCTCTTCATTAGCGTTAAGGCATTATCAGCTTTCTCCTATTGAAGCAGAGATCAGCAAAATAAGTTGAAGCTTAGTCTCAAGAAATCTCACAAAGAAATTCACTAGCTGCCATGGAAACAGAGCAGTTTGGCGAAAGATCTGAGAAATATGACTCAAGCATTCTTATTTTCCTAACTCCTAGTCCTGTATATAACTGTGTGATCTTTCAGTCCTTGCTTTAGCAGAATCTTAAAATCAAACCTGTGAATAACCTAAAGGGTCACTGACATTTTTCCTATTCAAAATGTTGTCCCAGACCAACAGAATCATCATCACATGAAGATTGGTAGAAATGTTGTCTCTCAGGCTTTTCCCTAAACCTCCTAAATCGGAATTTGTATTTTAATGTAAACCCCCAGAAAGTTTGTTTTGGTGTCTGTTTGAACCAAACTTCATTTGGGTAGTATTGGATTAAATATATCCCGGAAACTAAGAATTGAAGTCCATACACACACATGCGTGCACACAGCTTGCATATGTGATTCTATTACTAGAGCAGCGTGTGCAATTTTTTCTCACAATGAATTCCTAAGCTTTACAAGTGATTACTGTGCCAATAGTAAGTAATATAAAACTGGTTTCATCATCAAAGAAAATGACCACATGGTAATAGATCTACTTAATTCACGATGTTTCACTGTTTGCCTTAGAGAATGGAAAACAACTTACCAGCTGCCTGTTTCTGATGACAATCAATATTGGGTGAAAATTAAATGTATAAGAAAAAAATAAATCTATTTACACCAAACACAAATAAAAAAAACCAGACTTTAAAAAATTATATTCTTCACAGACTTGAATAAAATTGGACATATTAAATGTTGGTGATAAGGGATTTAATTGCTATTGCTGTGAGGGTTATTAACCCAATACTGTAACAATGCAAATATTTGTCTATCCACATCAGTTCATTTTAATTGAAAAGACCATAATGAGACATAAGTTGCTCTATTTAACTCAAAGAGAAACAAATGCCAAAATTAGTAAAGAATTGTGATGATATAATGGTACGGAAAGCAGTATTCACTCAAAAGACATGTTCACATTCAACTGTCGTTAGTGAGACTGGAATAACAGCAAAATCCCTTCTCTAAAAGTAAATCACAGTATATATTTCATGTTAATCCCTGAATTATAGAACCATTTGCATTGTAATGTAATGTGATTATTTTTTCTTCTATAATTTATTAATTAACCAGCATGTACAAATACCTTTACCACTTTTATATAGATTCCTTGAGAGTCAAATACAGTGACAGTTAAGTTATTGACTAGATGATTAAAGGAAGCCTGAACTATCAAGCAGTTTTATTGACAAGATAAATCTGTGACTAAAATAAGAATTCTCCCACAAGATGAACAGAGTTAATTCAACAATTCAAAAGCCATTATTGATTTCCTTTTGATGTCAAGCACAGTAATAAGTGTGGGTCTAAAAAGATTTGTCAAGCTCTACTTTAAGGAAACTGCGATTTCTCACTTGTCCTGTCATCAAGGTCTATGCTTCTATACCAGTTCCTTCACCACCATTACTCCTTTTAAGAACATTTTATTTTAGTTAATTTAGTGAAGATGTAAATTCAGTAATCAATAACTGGTGCCAAGGTGCAGATGTGTTGAGGGAAGATGTTTAGTCAATTAGAAGGAAAAGAAACCCATTCAATTGGCTGTAAGGAACAGACCTATACAGTAAGGATTTCAATTAATATGCTTTTGAATTTTTCATGTTGGTTTGTATTGACTTAATGTGGTCTGATATTTTGTTAGCCTTTTTTTTTTAACTGGAGGATATACTGAACACTCTCTACTAACACGCAAACCATTTTAAAAATACTTTTAATTACATTTTTATTTTATATTGGAGTATGACTGATTAACAATGTTGTGATAATTTCAGGCGGACAGCAAAGGGACTCAGCCCTACATATACATGCAGAACTTTTTTATATGTTTGTTTTATTTGTTCATCTTACAGAAGACAATCACAGAAGCAAAATATCATATGTATCTTTCTCTACTCAGTGATTTTTGAAGAACATAAGAAGTGGATTCTTTACTCTAAGCTAAAAGTTACTGATGTAAGGCTGAGAGTTGTCACAGAATTACTTTCAATGCTGCTCTTTTTTTAAAAATTAAATGTATTTATTTTAATTAGAGGCTGATTACAATATTGTATTGGTTTTGCCATATTCATTCATTCAACATGAATCCTCCATGGGTGTACACGTGTTCCCAATCCTGAACCCCCCTCCCACCTCCCTCCCCATACCATCCCTCTGGGTCATCCCAGTGCACCAGCCCCAAGCTTCCTGTATCCTGCATCGAACCTGGACTGGTGATTCATTTCTTATATGATATTATACATGTTTCAATGCCATTCTCCCAAATCATCCCACCCTCTCCCTCTCCCACAGAGTCCAAAAGACTGTTCTATACATCTGTATCTCTTTTACTGTCTCCCATTCAGGGTTATCATTACCATCTTTCTATTGCATCATACTTGCTCTTGCTTCTGTGGGTTGCTCTGGTCTGGGCTGAGCACTGAAGAATTGATGCTTTTGAACTGTGGTGTTGGAGAAGACTCTTGAGAGTCCCTTGAGATCCAACCCGTCCATCCTAAAGGAGATCAGTCCTGCGTGTTCACTGGAAGGACTGATGTTGAAGCTGAAACTCCAGTACTTTGGCCACCTGATGCGAAGAGCTGACTCATTGGAAAAGCCCCTGATGCTGGGAAAGGTTGAGGAAAGGAGGAGAAGGGGACCACAGAGGATGAGATGGTTGGATGGATCACTGACTCAATGGACATGAGTTTGGGGGGACTCCGGGAGTTGGTGATGGACAGGGAGGCCTGGAATGCTGTGATTCATGGGGTCACAAAGAGTTGGACACAACTGAGCAACTGAACAGAACTGAACCGAACTGGACTGGTCTGGGTATAGAGGTCTACATTTTTTCTTTTACGAAAATATCATTTACATTGTAGATGTAGCAACTTGTCTTGCTGGTACAGATGGGAAACGAACTGAATTCTGCGTTTCTGGAAAGTTGCTTGCAAAAGACACTTCCAAGAATTGTATGCCGTCTGCAGCAACATGGGTGGATCTAGAGATTGTCATAGTGATTGAAGTCAGAGAAAGACAACATCTTGTAATCCCTCTATATGTGGGGTCTTAGAAAATGGCACAGATGAACGTATTTACAAAACAGCAAGAGAGGCACAGATGTAGAAATCAAACTTTTTGCTACTGAGGGGAAAAAGGGAAGGGATAAATAGGGAGATTGGAATTGACATAAACACACCGTTATACACAAAATAGGGGGCTTCCCAGGTGGTGCTAGTCGTAAAGAATACAGTCCAGAGGGTCACAAACAGCCTGATATGACTGAAGCAACTTAGCATGCATGCATGCAAAAATTAGGTAACCAGTAAGGATTTAATATATAGCACAGAGAATTCAACTCAATACTCTGGAGTGACCTATATGTGAAAAGAATCTAAGGAAGAGTGGATGTATACATATCTATAACTGATTCACTTTACTGTACACCCAAAACTAACACAACATTGTAAAGCAACTGCTGCTGGTTAGCCACTCGGTTATCTCCAGCTCTGTGTGACCCCATGGGCTGCAGCTTGCCAGACTCCTCTCTCCATGGGATTTCCCAGGCAAGAGTCCTAGGATGGGTTGCCATTTCTTTGACGGCTGCTGCTACTGCTGCTAAGTTGCATCAGTCGTGTCCAACTCTGTGCGACCCCATAGACGGCAGCCCACCAGGCTGCCCCACCCCTGGGATTCTCCAGGCAAGAATACTGGAGTGGGTTGCCATTTCCTTCTCCAATGCATGAAAGTGGAAAGTGAAAGTGAAGTCGCTCAGTCATGTCCAACCCTCAGCAACCACATGGACTGCAGCCTTCCAGGCTCCTCCGTCCATGGGATTTTCCAGGCAAGAGTACTGGTGTGGGGTGCCATTGCCTTCTCTGATTTCTTTGACTACATGCCAGTAAAAGTTAATTTTGAAAAAAAAAGCAAATATGGTTGTATACATTTCAAAAAAATAGCAAAGATTGAAAAAGTAAACATGCTAATTTTCATAAAAGACATTTTCCTAATATTTATTTAAAAATCAATTAAATTGAGGATTGGCTAGGTGAGGTTGAATGAATATTACGGTAAAACGGGAAATCCACAAGTACTGCTCACATCACCTCTATTTACCTAATAATTTCTCCAGTCCACTTCGTTGTATAGACTAAACCCACCCTTAACTCATGTAGTTTGAAATATTACAAATAATCTCAGTGGTGGAGGTATCGTACAGTGTTTTATGTCCCTTCCCAATGGCTCAGCAGTAAAGAATCTCCTTGCAATGCAGGAGACCAAGGTTTGATTCGTGGGTAGGGAAGATCCCCTGAAGAAGAAAATGGCAACCCACTCCAGGATTCTTGCCTGGAGAATTCAATGGACAGAGGAGCCTGGTGGGCTACAGTCCATGGGGTCACAAAGAGTCAGACGCAACTAAGTGACTGATACTTTCACTTTCATATATAAATATATATATATGTATATGTATATATGTATACACACACACACACATATATACTTAATACATACAAAATAGAACAAAATAGAAGCTTATTCTTATCTGAAGAAATTGTAGCTTCTTTATTTAGGACATTCATATTTATTTATGTATTTTCAATTCCTATTGAAGTATCGTTTATTTGCAGTACCGTGCTACTTTCTGTTGCACAACAAAGTTAATCAGTTATTTATATACATACATATATATGTATATACATATATATATATATATATATATATACACTTGATGAAAGTGGAAGAGGAGAGTGAAAAAGTTGGCTTAAAGCTCAACATTCAGAAAACTAAGATCATGGCATCTGGCCCCATCACTTCATGGGAAGTAGATGGGGCAACAGTGGAAACAGTGGCTGCCTTTATTTTTCTGGGCTCCAAAATCACTGCAGATGGTGACTGCAGCCATGAGATTAAAAGACGCTTACTCCTTGGAAGGAAAGTTATGACCAGCCTAGACAGCATATTGAAAAGCAGAGACATTACTTTGTCAACAAAGGTTTGTCTAATCAAGGCTATGGTTTTTTCAATGGTCATGTATGGATGTGAGAGTTGGACTGTGAAGAAAGGTGAGCACTGAAGAATTGATGCTTTTGAACTGTGGTGTTGGAGAAGACTCTTGAGAGTCCCTTGGACAGCAAGGAGATCCAACCAGTCCATCCTGAAGGATATCAGTCCTGAATATTCATTGGAGGGACTGATGTTGAAGCTGAACGTCCAGTACTTTGGCCACCTGATGCAAAGAGCTAACTCATTTGAAAAGACCCTGATACTGGGAAAGATTGAGGGCAGGAGGAGAAGGGGATGACAAAGGATGAGATGGATGGATCGTATCGCCGACTCAATGGACATGAGTTTGGGTAAACTCTGGGAGTTGGTGATGAACAGGGAGGCTTGGCGTGCTGAGATTTATTGGGTCACAAAGAGTCAGACACGACTGAGCAAGTGAACTGAACTGATACACTCTTTTTAGATTCTTTTCCAGTATAGGTCATTAGAGAGTATTGAGTAGAGTTCCCTGTGCTACACAATAGGTCCTTATTAGTTATCTATTTTATATATAGTAGTATATATCAATTCCAATCTCCCAATTTATTTAATGCCAATTACATGGAATTACTTTTCCAGTCCACATTATTGTTGAAAATGTGTTAAGGAAGCTGTATATAATATTTTAGTGAGCTGTATGCATATATATATAGTCATCCACAAAAATATAATATTTACTATACCTGAAAAATATGAGGACTTTGAAACTGAAACCCAAGCCAATAATCTGTAGAGAGTTCATGGTCTAGTGTAGGGACTGGATAAGCCTCCTTCCTAAATTGTAGCGGTCTGGTTTCTGAGCAATCACCCATTGATAAGCACAGAGAATTCAGGGCGAAACAAAAAGTGTGAGGGGGGAATAATTGTATAGCACTGTGGCACGGGTTGATCATTATAAACCTTGTTTCCAATGTGATGCTGTTTTAGGAAAAAGTATATATCATAGAGCCTAACAGCCTTTCCATTTTAGCGTTCAACCTCTCTAATACTGAGCAGGTTACCAGGTCACAATTCTGTGATATTCAAATAAATTTTGTAAGCAGCTGGGGAATAGTTCATTCTTGGTTGCTCGTATAGTTGATGGTATCCATTTATGATTAAAAATAGAGGATAATAAATTATTTTGATTTAGTAGTCATGGGTTTAAAGTGCCTGATTTATTGTAGTGTTTTAGACCCGCAGAATAACCTCTCTTGATTTTCCTTAAATCTCTTCCCAGAGGAAAAGAAATTTAGTAAGAGTTGGAAGTGGACATTGGCCCTGGAGAGAGGCTTCTGTTTTCCAGGATGTTAGCCTGATGCCAGACTCTGCTAACCTGGGTGGTCAGTTTAATGTGGACATTTTTCTAAGGAAGTCGACCGAAGCCACTAAACATATTTGCTCCATGAGCTAAACCACAATAAAACAGAGGTCTCCTGTGTACAGCTTTCCTCACTCTTTGAATACAGTTCATTCTTATTTTATTTCCATCAGAAACAAATGCCCTTCAGAAAGTTTCTCTTTGAAGTTTAAATGCAGTTGTGTAAGTATGTGAGTGCATGTGTATCCAAATGCAATTACATGCAAGCATCTGATTCAATGATGAAATGACCATTTCTTTAGGACTGTGAAGAGTCTTTCGAGAGTAGAAGAATTCCAAACCCCCAGATCCCAGCTGGGTGATCTATCATCGCCCACCTATAGTAAATGTGAATGCATGAAGTGGGGAAAAAATATCATGTCAAAAATGAGTAATCATTAGATTCATAGACAGATAAAACTGTTCTAGATTTTATTTGGAAACAAGGGTTTAGTTTTTATGGCTTTCTGTCAGTTTCTGCTATTCAACATCATTTGAGAGATTACAGAATCCTGTCTTTCCTGTTTCTGCATTTTTCTTCTTTCACTGATATTAATCCCTGTCACCCATCAAAAGAGAAAGGACTCCTGAGTGCCAGCCCAGGAACCAGACAAGTCACACGGTTGGAAGGCTGCAGCCTTGATCCACTGGTTAGTCTCTGCTTTTGTATTATCGCAGGCTGCCTAAGAAGCAAAAAACTGCCTATAATTATACCCTCTGTTCTGTTCAAAGGCAAAAACGACTTTCTTAAAATGAGTAATTGATACACACCACTAGGCTTCCCAGATGACTCAGTGGTAAAGAATCCACCTGCCAATGCAGGAGACATGGGTTCCATCCCTGGGTCGGGAAGATCCTTCAGAGAGGGGAATGGCAACCCACACCAGCATTCTTGCCTGGGAAATCCCACAGACAAAGGAGCCTGGTGGGCTAGAGTCCATGGGGTCACAAAAGAATCAGACGCTACTAAGCACGCACACACACATGTACACGCCAGGAGGGTTTTCTACATAACTCTGTGAGGCAAATGCAAAAAAAAGTTAAGCATTACCTGAGCGTCTAACATTCCAGGTAACCTGGGCGGATGTTTGTGTTTGTGGCTCTCTCTATATGTGTGTGTATATTTTCAATTACACATAATCTTTAAATATGTTATTCAATAAAGGTTATGGTGAAAATGAAAAAGGTGTCTTTTATTTTTACTTAAAACCAAACTTTTGTCCAACCCTATACACACATATATAAATATAAACATATATATATATAATACTTTCAGTTTTCATATATATATGTATATACCTAAAACACTATTTCTCTAAACACAGACGATATATTTGACTTTGTATTCAGTTCAGCTCAGCCACTCAGTTGTGTCCGACTCTTTGTGACCCCATGAACCACAGCGTGCCAGGCCTCTCTGTCCATCACCAACTCCCGGAGTCTACCCAAACCCCTGTCCATTGAGTCGGTGATGACATCCAACCATCTCATCCTCTGTATGAATCTGAATTCAAGATCAATGCTAAATTAACTTATTCTGTGAAATCAGAAAAATGTTCTCTCAGCTGCCTTATAGTCTAAATAGGAAAAAAATCATGATGTTCTCCAGACAGTACAAAAAGGGGAGACTGCTCTGAAGCTGAGCCATGATGGGGAGAAAATGAGAATTATTCTGCTTGCAGAATTAGGTATATACATCAGCACAATCTTAGGTAGTGATGATTCATGAGAGGTGATTTTAAAACCCAGGTGTAAAACTAATTTAAGAACTATAGAATAGAAATTGTGATGACTGTCTTGCTTAAAATGAAATTTGATACTTACATTTTATTAATTAAAAAAGTATTATTTTTAATAACTAAGTAAAATATAGGCTCACGAACAGCTTTTGAAATGGTATTTTATCCAATAGGGTGTGAACAAATGCATTTTTATATCCCAACTTACACATATACAGTATTAAAGAATTAGATTCACATTTATATCATTTCACTTCAAAATAAATGTCAAAAGGAAGATTTAATAGACTAGAAAGCTAAAATCAATTTTAAAATAATTACATTATCTACAACATGGTAAATCAAATTGTAAAACCTTTCAATCAGTGTATTTTCTCATAACAAAGAACACAATCTCCTTTCTTAACGTTTTTGACCTACTGGGCCTGGAAAACTCCATGCTCAGAGGAGCCTGGTGGGCTGCAGTCCATGGGGTTGCTAGGAGTCGGACCCGACTGAGCGACTTCACTTTCACTTTTCACTTTCATGCATTGGAGAAGGAAATGGCAACCCACTCCATTGTTCTTGCCTGAAGAATCCCAGGGACGGGGAAGCCTGGTGGGCTGCCATCTATGGGGTTGCACAGAGTTGTACATGACTCAAGCGACTTAGCAGCAGCAGCAGCTGATGCAGTAAGCATGTTATAACTGGTGGTTCTGCATGGAGGCTAGAGCGAGGGACCAAATCAATTCCTGGTCAATAGAAAATGACTCCATTAGTGGTTAAGGCACATTCTCCTTAAAGCTGCTCTGGCCAGAGGCAGTTTCATTATCACAGACTATGGAGAAATTGACCTAAGTGCCACCTGCATCACAGTCAGAGCTCTGATCACTGTATTGGCTTCCTCCTTGGCCTTTCCTTGTGATGGTCAAGTGGAATGATTTTAAGTCACTTTCACACACATACGTATAATTGTTTTAGAGCTTCTATCATATAAAGCAATTATTAAGGCAATGATGTGACCTTTTGCAAAACCATTTTTTTTTCCTCTTCTTTAATCAACCCACAAGTCTCAGAACAGCTGTTAAGTATCAAGCCATCATTGCTCTTTCTACACACCCGCTCTACATTTCTAGCCTTACATCTGCGACTCAGTGATCCAGGGAAGTAAATGGTGAAGATGAGCAATGGATCAGTCATAATAATTCCACTTAACTGAAAATAGTACTACTTCTCTCTAAATTAAGTGTGCAATTGGCAAGACTTATTTATACTCTCCTAGGGATTAGCTTTTATTGATCTAATTAGGATGAAGCTCTAAAATCAGTTGACAGTCAACCTGATGGAGCAGCAGCTGCATATGATTCTGTTCTTCAAACGAAAAGGGGATATGAATAGATGAAAATAGAACATACTGTCCCAGACCTATGCTCTCCACCAAAGGGCAAGTTAGTAAACCAAAGACCAAGCCCGACAGCAGGTTCTCTCCGGAACTTAAATTTTACATTCCCACCTATCAAACAAGAAAAGAGGCTGCAAAATTTATTTTGATGGCAAGTAATATTATACTGTTAATAAATGCTATATGTGTTAGCAGGGAGCTTCCCAGAAGGCATTAGTGATAAAGAATCTGTCTACCAATGCAGGAGACATAAGAGGCGTGGGCTGCATCCCACTATCGGGACGATCCCCTGGAGGAGGGCTTAGAAACCCACTCCAGTATTCTTGCCTGGAAAATCCCATGGACAGAGGAACCTGGCAGGCTACAGTTTATAGTGTCACACTGAAGTGACTCAGCACGCACACATGCATGTTAAGAGGAGAACTTTTAAACATCTTATAAGTGTTAATCAGTCTCAAATAATTCAGCTTTACCAGAGGGGGAGAAAATTAGCTCTGTTGTTGATACTCATACCTTTTCTTACTATTATCTGTTTTTGTTTTTGGTATAGTGATCAAGAGTAATAGAAAGAATTCCCAACAAATGTCTTCTTTCCCATTTACAAGCCAATGTAGGAAATTACCAGCAGAACTTCAACTCCTAAAACAATTAGAAAGAATGGGCAAAGGTGTCTTTTCTTTAATTAAATCACTATGCCCAAATGATAGGTTTGAACATATTGACTCAGTTACCAGGCTGAGCCCTGAGAACACGGGTGGCTGCATTCACTGATCAAACTCCATTAAGAGAGCTTTACTGATTTATCCCTTAGCATTGATGAACATTCGTGGACACTGAGTCAATATTTTGAAGAAGATTAGCAGATAAAGTACTGGCCTTTCATTTTCAAGATTGCATCAATTTCAAGCCGCGATTCAAAGACTCTAGCCCAGAATGAGTAGAGCTGAAATTGGAAGTACATCTTGGCCCTGCTAAGAGAATGAAATTAATTGGCTGAAGGTACAGAAAGTGTTTGTATTTAAACCAAATGCAAAGAAAATACTCAGCTTGTAAAATCCGTAACGAGGAACCCAGGCATTTGGTAGTGTAAATTCGAATACAAACATAAATTTTCTTTCTATTGCATTTCAAAATATATTTCTGCATTCCTATTTCTGAGAGATATGAAATTTGTTAGCAGTCAATTTGATTAAAATATGAACAACTGTATGATTATATTATTTTTCTCTCCATGAAAGTTTCAGTTCCATCTGCATGCAAAATAATCTTATTTTCTTTTAATTTTTTTGACTTTTTAATGTTTGCATGATGTAGGCAATATTAAATTAAGAGAAATTGTTTTATAAAAATATACCTTATTTAATAATACAGCTCAGATAACCTCATTTTCTCATTTTTCTTTCCAGACACATACATACAACACACACACATACACATGAATGCACACAGGCACTTAAAAACATACATTTTGCTTTCATTTCTCAATCTTGTGAAATGTACATCTAAATCAGCTAAATTTCTTTAATTTACAAGTAATCATTGTGTTTGGCATCCACAGGATGCGACTCTTGTATGACCTGATGGCTCACTGGAGGAAATAAACCTTTAAAAGAATGCTTTTCAAGAGTGCACTGTGATAAATGGCAATAGCTTCAGAGTTCCTACTTCTGCCTTCATGACTTCCCCTTCAAAGTGGAACAGGATTTGAGCTTTGGCAGGAAGGATCAGTGAAAGATCGTGAGACAGGCATAGGGGTGAGTCACTAAGGATGGGAAAAGATCAAAATCTTCAATGCAGTCATAGAAAAAAATGTCCAGTGAGTGCATGATGGTTGTCAAGGAAGATGATGCTAGAGAGATGTATTGGGTCAGATCATAAAGGTGTGTAAGTGCTGCATTAAAGTGAATTATACTCAGCCAAGCATGGTCGCACAATTCCTTTGAGCAATGGAATGATACCCAAATTTATTTTTTAGCACAGTTAATTTTTCAGAAATATGTACTGTGGACCAAAGTCTAGAGGACCTGGCAACCAGAGACCACGTATTATATTGTAAAAACAGTGTAGGTAAATGCTATGAAGCTCTGTTGGAGAAACTGGATTCAGAATGTATTCAGAATGTATGTGCGTAACAAACAAGAATTAGTAATTAATTTGAGATGAGTGAAAGACTTGGTTGATATTGGGGACATAAAGTGATAAAAGAGATGCATGACAGGTACCAGGTATGTTGGAGAAGATAAACATGCACAGTGGGAAAACTAAACATCCATGCTGGCAGAAGAACCAAGGCCAATGTCCAGAGGTCTGGGGCTCAGGAGTGTGTCCGGGACTAGAAACGAAGGCCCAGCAATCATCAGAACACATATGCAATTGAATATTACTCAGCCATCAAAAGGAATGAAATTGGGTTCTTTGTAAAGATGTGGACTTGACCTAGAGCCTGCCATAAAGAGTGAAGTAAGTAAGAAAGAGAAAAATAAATATATTAACACATATATGTGGGATCTAGAAAAATGGTACAGGTGAACCTATTTCCAGCACAGAAATAGAGACACAGGACACACGGAGTCAAGGGGGGAAGGGGTAAGCGGGATGAGCTCAGAGATTAGGACTGACATATACATGCTACCATGTGTAACCTAGACAGCTTTGGGAAGCTGTAGCACAGGGAGCTCAGCCTGGTGCTCTGTGATGACCTAGAGGGGAGGGATGGGGTGTGGGAGGTTCAGGGGGAAGGTGATATGTGTGTACATATCGCTGACTCACTTCATTGTACAGCAGAAACTAATACAGCATGGTAAAGAAATTACACTCCAATTTAAAAAACGCATGCAAATTTTACATTCTACTCTAAAAAAGAAAAACAAAAAAACAAAGGTAGCAGAGGAATGAAAGCTATGAAAGCAACAATGAGGCAACGTTACCAATAAGGAGAAAAGAACTCAGGGGTGCCCCCATCTGCTGCTGGGCCATGGAAAAGGAACTCATGTAAAGGCAGAGGAGGCTGGAAAGGCGAACACACAACAGACACTTCAACAGTGGCTCCTACCTGCCAGCAGTAAGGGAAAATCTGAAAGTGGACTCTTGGTCCTGGTCGTCAGTGGCTTTAGGAAGGTAAGTTTCAGGAGGACAGTGGTTCCCAACGAGGAGTGATTTTGTGATCCTCAGAACACATGGCAATATTTGGAGATGATTTTGATAGACAAGATCTGGCGGGGGGGAGGAGCTTTTGTCATCTCCTAGGTTGTGTCCAATTGTAGTTGTTCAGTTGCTGAGTTGTGTCCAGCTCTTTGTGATACCATGGACCGAAGCACGCCAGGCTCCCTTGTCCTCCACCATCCCCCAGAGTCTGCTCAAATTCATGTCCACTGAATCGGTGATGCTATCTAATCATCTCATCCTCTGCCACCTCCTTCTCATTTTGCCTCCAATCTTTCCCAGAATCAGGGTCTTTTCCAATGAGTCAGCTCTTTGCATCGACATCTTACATTGCAAAATACTGCTCCCCAAATAAAGGATTATCCAATCCATGATGTTAGTAGTACAGAAGATGAGACACTGCAGATCAAATCCAGATTAGTTCTCAATGAGTTGGACACAGAACTTGAGTTTATGGAGCAGGCAGGATGAATAGAGATTACTTTAAGCTCAAGCAAAAATTTCAGTAGCTGAAAGAAATTTAATATTTAGGAGCCAAAATATATAGGAGCAATTAGAATAATTTACCATAATGTTCAAGATTGAAGGCCAAACAGAGGATAAGATGGTTTGATGGCATCACCAGCTCGATGGACATGAGTTTGAGCAAGCTCGGAGAGCTGGTGATGGACAGGGAAGCCTGGTGTGCTGCAGTCCATGGGGTCGCAAAGAGTCAGACATGACTAAGAGACTAAATTGACTGACTGACTGACCACAAGGTTGGGAAGATATATGGTATACAGAACGAGGCAGACTATCACCTATAAAATATTCGAAGTTAAATCATATTGTCATATATGGATTTTGGATGAGCAGGACAAAAGCCAAACTTGTGCTATAAAATGAGACTTCAAGCAATCTATGTAAATGAGATTTAAAACCAAGGCAATGGCAATGCGGATATACAGAAAAGCATGAATATCGGTCACATGAGAAAAGTTTTAGCAGAAAGAAAAGATGAATTTATAAAGAGAGAATAAAATTCTGGTTGAAATTTAACGTTTCACAGGTCAGAAATCAAGACTGTAGAAGGGTGGTGACGAGGATATAATATGCAGGGTAATTCAATCAAAGGCAAGAAGATACAGTCTACGTGGCATACATTTGGTCAGTAAGCATGGCCAGAGAAACCCAAAAGTGATGAATAGCTCAGGGTTGCCCTTGGTTCTAGCACAAGTGACGCCTGGGCTGTGGGATTCGGCAGAGTGGAGATAGATTCTCAGATCGGTCATTTCTCAAGGATGTGACCTCAGACACATCTGTTACTCTTTTCAAGAGGACCTGGTTTCTCTTTGCTTTAGAAAGGAAAGGAACAAAGTTTTATTTAAACTTTCTCTTTCTGTGTGTGTGTGTGTATGCTCAGATCAGATCAGATCAGTCGCTCAGTCGTGTGCGACTCTTTGCGACCCCATGAATCGCAGCATGCCAGGCCTCCCTGTCCATCACCAACTCCCGGAGTTCACTCAGACTCACGTCCATCGAGTCAGTGATGCCATCCAGCCATCTCATCCTCTGTCATCCCCTTCTCCTCCTGCCCCCAATCCCTCCCAGCATCAGAGTCTTTTCCAATGAGTCAACTCTTCACATGAGGTGGCCAAAGTACTGGAGTTTCAGCTTTAGCATCATTCCTTACAAAGCAATCCCAGGGCTGATCTCCCTCAGAATGGACTGGTTGGATCTCCTTGCAGTCCAAGGGACTCTCAAGAGTCTTCTCCAACACCACAGTTCAAAAGCATCAATTCTTTGGCGCTCCGCCTTCTTCACAGTCCAACTCTCCCATCCATACATGACCACAGGAAAAACCATAGCCTTAACTAGATGAACCTTTGTTGGCAAAGTAATGTCTCTGCTTTTCAATATGCTATCTAGGTTGGTCATAACTTTCCTTCCAAGGAGTAAGCGTCTTTTAATTTCATGGCAGCAGTCACCATCTGTAGTGATTTTGGAGCCCAGAAAAATAAAGTCTGACACTTTCCACTGTTTCCCCATCTATTTCCCATGAAGTGGTGGGACCGGATGCTCAGTTGTGTCTAACTCTTTGCCAGTCTATGGACTGTAGTCCACAAGCTCCTCTGTCCAAGGAATTTCCCAGGCAAGAATATTGGAGTGGTTTGTCATTTCCTTCTCCAGCGGATCTCCCCAACCCAGGGACGGATCGAACCCATGTCTCTTATATCTCCTGAGTTGGGAGGCGGATTCCCCACCACTAGCACCACCTGGGAAGCCCATCCCTTCCTATACTCCTCTCTCTTATTAATTGGGTGAACTTTTACCCTCCTGCTGGTCTTTTCCAGTTCCAAAATTTTTCTTAAAATGCCCTCTGCTCCCCAATATCCTTACCTTCCATTCTAGTTCATCAAGCTTGGCTTCAGTTTGGTGTGGATCTGATTAAAATACCTTTTTTTTTTTTTTTGGTAACTCATGCCGAATGATATAGTTTCAGCATAGAGATGGAAAATAGAGCAAGCGATCTTTTTCCCTGCACAGTGTATGATTTTATCCTCAGTTTAAACTGAAAACTTCAAAGGATAATGTGCTCGCTGTCAAGCTCTCCTCAGCCTATCTCAGTTATCCTACCTCCCAGCAAGCCGCACTTTCCTCTTTATATTGCCTGCCTTATCCCTGAATGTATTTGAATAATAGACATGGAGGAGTTTCACCCGGCCCTTCTCACATGTTAATGTACACAAGAATCACCTGGAGATCTTGTTAAAAAATTGCAGATTCTGATTCTGCAGGTCTGGGGTAGGCTGAGAATTTTCATTTCCAGGAACCCCAAGGGCATGCTGAGTGTTCAGGACTGAGCAAGGGCCATTTTTGGCGTAGTGAGAATTTAACCTTTCAAAGGAGCTTCCCTGATGGCTTAGTGGTGAAGAACCCTCCTGCCAATGCAGGAAACATGGGTCCAGTCTCTGGGTCAGGAAGACACCCTAGAGGAGGAAACAGCAACCCACTCCAATATTCTTGCCTAGGAAATTCCATGAACAGTGGAGCCTGATGGACTACTGTCCATGGGGTCTCAAAAGTATCAGACACATCTTCACAGCTAAACAACTACATGCTTTTCAAAAAATGCAGTGATTCTGCAAGGAGTCTGTTATTCAAATAAATCAACAATTAAACAGGTCTATCAGGAAAATCAAGGAATTACTTTCATCAAGTTGAGACTATTATAAAAACAACAAATACAAAATAATAAAATAAACATAAAATAATAAAACTATTGTTTTAATTTAGATTTTTTACTTTTGTAAAGATGACT
The DNA here is from genome assembly GCF_032452875.1 of Bos javanicus. Taxonomy (NCBI): domain Eukaryota; kingdom Metazoa; phylum Chordata; class Mammalia; order Artiodactyla; family Bovidae; genus Bos; species Bos javanicus. Next base: position 81,287,242 of record NC_083879.1, read on the forward strand.
ATTCTCTGGGACAACTTTATTCTGAAATTTTTCATCCCAGTGAAATGCAATCAGGAGGAGAAGAGATAAAGACGGCTTTTCCATTACCTTGATTTCCCATCGACTATAGAGCCAAATAAGATTCAAATAAACTGATAGTTTTGCATTCACTTACTCAAACGGGGTGCATTTTGTCAAGGAAGGATGTATCTTTTGTACCATCTCAACATCCTGAGCTGAACAGAGAAGCTGCCTTTATCCCCTGAGTTCACTACCCTGTGTTTCTAGAATGGAGAATGTGGTCATGGTCCATTTATTACCCTTCTGGGGCAGACACTATAACCAAACTGAAGTCCACTGTATATTTCCTTTTTGTTCATGTACAATATAAAGAGAAGGCTTGTTCTAATCTAAATACTTTTTGGAGATAGATTTATCAAAACAAGTGTCTATTCCTGAAGAGAGAGCTAAATTAAATCTAAACAATTTTCATGATCTCATAACATCCTCAGTTGCCAGGAAAAATGTATATCTGGTGTCGAATATTTGGTCAAATTCTGCTGTGCAAACAACCACTCCCAAACTGTTTCGCTGGGGAGTAAGACATGGGGAGGGGTGGCTAGAGAATTCTGATGAGACCCACATACCCGAGTAGGAAGCACTGACTCTAAAGAGATCATTAAAATGCAAAGTCGTCTTTTGGGTAGAGACTGTAGAGTGCCATCAGAATCAGATTACATGACTTTCATGTGTCTTGAAAATGTCATATTTTATGTCAGGGGGCAGGAGGAGAAGGGGACGACAGAGGATGAGATGGCTGGATGGCATCACTGACTCGATGGACGTGAGTCTCAGTGAACTCCGGGAGTTGGTGATGGACAGGGAGGCCTGGCGTGCTGCGATTTATGGGGTCGCAAAGAGTCGCACACGATTGAGCGACTGATCTGGTCTTATATGCAAAGGAAACATTTAACTCTAAAATTTTAAATCAGTATTTATGAAGTATCTACTTCATATTAGATAATTTTCTAACTGGTGGGGGCGGGGAGCAGATGCAATAAAGATAAAGGTTCTTACCTTTTTGAGATTTTACTGTGGCCGAGGGAACGTGCCTACCCTCTGTCACGTGGTATTAAGTGCTGTTAAGAAAAAGAAAACATTTACCAGGTGTAGGTAGGTTACACCAAGGTCGAGTTGAAACCCATAGGAAATGAGAGAGCAAGACACAGGGTCAAAAGTTGAGCCTTCTGTGCCGAGGGAACAGCAAGTGCAAAGCAGGGAGGTGAGCTGATGCCTGAGAGACAGCAAAGAAGCTGATAGGTCTGCAAGAGAAAGAGCAGAGCATGGGGTTCAGAAAGCAGTCAGAGCCATCATCCATGGAGGGCATGTGGGTAGGGAGGTGAGCTGATGCCTGAGAGACAGCAAAGAAGCTGATAGGTCTGCAAGAGAAAGAGCAGAGCATGGGGTTCAGAAAGCAGTCAGAGCCATCATCCATGGAGGGCATGTGGGTAGGGAGGTGAGCTGATGCCTGAGAGACAGCAAAGAAGCTGATAGGTCTGCAAGAGAAAGAGCAGAGCATGGGGTTCAGAACGCAGTCAGAGCCATCATCCATGGAGGGCATGTGGGTAGGGAGGTGAGCTGATGCCTGAGAGACAGCAAAGAAGCTGATAGGTCTGCAAGAGAAAGAGCAGAGCATGGGGTTCAGAACGCAGTCAGAGCCATCATCCATGGAGGGCATGTGGGTAGAGAAGGGAAGGGGTCCTAAAACTGAACCAAAATACAAACCAAATGACAGGATATAGGTAAACTAGAGAATTTGTTGTTTTAAGGGTATGCAGTGCATAGTAGAATAGCTTACACTATGCACATGATGATCACAGTGTTTTGAAGGAGAGTGTTCTCATTCTCCTCTCGTAGCTGAAGGATTATAAAAATTAAATGAAAATAAGATGCGCCATCAAAGTCATAACCACTGTGGTGTCCCTCCTAACACCATCTCCTAACACCACTCCACAGAACAGAGCAGTACTCCACACACCTGGAGGCTTGTTGGTAGAGAGAAGGGGAAATCCCCACAATGGCCAAGAGGAAACAAAGAATCAGCTCAAAGTTCAAGATGCCTTCTGACCCTACTCCATGCATATTTGCTATCCAAGAGGTGGACTTGAGATTTAAACCTACAGTTTCCAAAGCTGGCTTTTCCATGATGTGACCCAACTGCAATGACAGAGTAATAACTGTAAAAGAGTTACAATAAAGGACATAAATGCCAAGGACCTAGTAGAAGCAGAAGAGACTAAGAAGAGGTGGCGAGAATACACAGAACTATGCAAAAAGGATATTCACGACCTGGATAACCATGATGGTGTGATCACTCAACTAAAGTGTGACATCCTGGAGTGTGCAGTCAAGTGGACCTTAGGAAGCATCACTATAAACAAAGATAGTGGAGGTGATGGAATTCCAGCTGAGAGATTTCAAATCCTAAAAGATGATGCTATGAAAGCGCTGCACTCAATATGCCAGTAAATTTGAAAAACTCAACAGTGGCCACAGGACTGGAAAAGGTCAGTTTTCATTCTAATCCCAAAGAAAGGCAATGCCAAAGAATGTTCAAATTACCATACAATTGTACTCATTTCACATGCGAGCAAAACTGTGCTCAGAAATCCTTCAAGCTAGGCCTCAGCAGCCTGTGAACCGAGAAATTCCAGATGTATAATTTGGATTTAGAAAAGGTAGAAGAACCAGAGATCAAATTGCCAACATCCACTGGATCATAGAAAAAAAGCAGGAAAATTCCAGAAAAAAACATCTAGTTTTTCACTGACTATGCTAAAGCCTTTAATTGTGTGAATCACAACAAACTGTGGAAAATTCTTAAAGAGATGGAAATACCAGGCCACCTTACCTGTCTCCTGAGAAATCTGTGTGTAGGTCAATTAGCCACAGTTAGAACCAGATGTGGATCAATGGAGTGGTTAAAAATTGGGAAAGGAGTATGTCAAGGCTGTATATTGTCACCCTGCTTATTTAACTTATATGCAGAGTAGAGCATGTGAAATGCCAGGTTGGATGACTCACAAGTTGAAATCAAGATTGCTGGGAGAAATGTCAACCTCAGATATGCAGATTATACCACTTTAATGGCAGAAAGCGAAGAGGAACTAAAGAGAATCTTGATGAAGGTGAAAGAGGAGAATGAAAAGTTGGCTTAAAACTCAGCATTCAAAAATGTATGATCATGCATCTGGTCCCATCACTGAATGACAAATAGATGGGGAAACAGTGAAAATAAGGACAAAATTTATTTTGGGGGGGCTCCAAAATCACTGTGGACTATGACTGCAACCATGAAATTAAAAGACATTTGCACCTTGGAAAAAAGAATCTATGGAGAACCTAGACAGAGTATTAAAAAGCAGAGACATTACTTTGCCAACAAATGTCCATCTAGTCAAAGCTATGGTATTTCCAGTGGTCATGTATGGATGTGAGAGTTGGATCATAAAGAAAGCTGAGTGCCACATTGATGCTTTTGAAGTGTGCTGCTGGAGAAGACTCTTAAGAGTCCCTTGGACTGCAAGGAGATCCAACCAGTCCATCCTAAAGGAAATCAGTTCTGAATAGTCATTGTAAGGACTGAGGCTGAAGTTGAAGTTCTAATACTTTGGCCACCTGATGCAAAGAGTCATTTCATTGGAAAAGACTGTGATGCTGGGAAAGATTGAGGGCAAGAAGGGAAGGGTCTGACAAAGGATTAGATGGTTGGATGGTATCATTGAATCAATGGATATGAGTTTGAGCAAACTCCAGGAGATGGTGAAGGACAGGCTAGCCTGATGTGCTGCAGTTCATGGGGTCACAAAGAGTCAGACACAACTTAGCAACAGAATATCAATAACAACAACAACTGTATTATTTTGCAATTTAAAAATACCGATGCATGTTACAGTATGCATAGACCTTGAAACAATAATTTTACATGAAGGAAGCCAGTCCAAAAACACTACATGTATAATTTATTTGAAATTTGGAAAATGGGCAAATCCATAGAGAAAAAAAGGAGTTAATAATAGTCTGGGAGGAAGGGGTGGGAGTGATTGGTGGAAATGCAGAGTGACCACTGAGAATGGGGTTTCTTTTTGTGTGATCAAAATGTCTTATAATTGATTGTAGTTTTGTTTGCATAACACTAAAAACCGTTAAATTATTTACAAAATGAGTGTATTGTGTGACATGTGAATTATATCTAAAAAATATTTAAGTTTGAGAGTAAGCAGGCTTACTGAGAGGAGCACGCGGTGGAGAGGTCTCTGAGGCCCCCAACGATTAAAGGACTTTGACCAGAGCAGAAATGAGTGGAAACAAGGACAGCGGTTCCAGGCAGCCTGCTGAGGCCAGTGGGAACACCCAGACTACAAGTGGCCCAAAAAAATAAATAAATAAATAAAATAAAATAAAAAATATTTAAGTTTGAAAAGGTGGTCGGGGTAATGGACTCTATTTTCAGTTCTTTTGGCTAACTTTTCTTATAGCTCAATTGGTAAAGGATCCGCCTCCAATGCAGGAGACCCAGGTTTGATTTCTGGGTCAGGAAGATCCCCTGGAGAAGGTATAGGCTACCCAGTCCAGTATTCTTGGGCTTCCCTTGTGGCTCAGCTGGTAAAGAATCCACATGCAGTGCAGGAGACCTGGGTTCGATCCCTGGGTTTGGAAGATCCCCTGGAGAAAGGAAAGGCTACCCACTCCAGTACTCTGGCCTTCTTTTGCCCAAATATAGGACCATTTTCCATCTTTCTTTAATATTTTAGACTTCTAAAGGAGTTTTTTTTAAGGTGAGGTGTCAACAAAATGATATGAAAAGCCTGTAGTCTGAAAAGTCCATGAAAGCATCAACTACTTTCTAAATAAATTTCCAAGTGGTGAATTGAAATTGGCAAAGCATAGATATGTTACTTTGCATCATGTCTACTACTTTCCATGATCTCTTTCAATCACTGTTTATCTGGCTTCAATGAGGCATGTAAAAATCTCTAAAATTCTCCCCTTTCAACACAAAACATGTCTGCCCTGCAACAAAATTCAGTCTGAATGGTGTGTTCTGTCTGCAGGTTGGTTTCCTCCGACATCTTGAACTGCTTTCAAACACTCCAAGTCAAAGATCCCAATGCCCGTTTTGGAATGACTTTGCCCCTGATTTTTACAACCTTATGTATCTTAACGGAAATTTAGTACATCTGTTTTTGATTCATTTACACTTAAATCATCAAAACACCAGCCTTTTAGGGCGATTTGATATCCGTGAAGACTGTTGAGACTTTTCAGTCATCCTTTAGAACGTAAAAAAAAAAAAAAAAAAAAAAAACAGGAAGTTTTGCTTTCCCCAGAATAAACCAAAATGCTGAGGAGTTTGTGTTCAGTGTTCTAAAGTTGTCCAAAAATGTTCTCTCATCTGTGGGAGGCACAGGGACAAGCAAGATGCTGGCGACCCACTCACTGGAACTGGAACTGTTGGCTTTTTGAAGAGACAGAGCATGTGTCATTCAGAACACATTCCATGTCACTCATGGCTTTCAGACCTTTGTGTTCTAATGAAAAGTTCCAAAAGTGTTAATTTGCACGACTGTGGATGCTGTTGTCTAGCTTTATGTTTCCATATTTGAACGCATTAAGACTCAATATTATGAGACATTTCATGGCACTTTATTTGAAGAGTGCTCAGCAACTGTTTAAAATTTATTTTTCACATGAGATGTAAATTCATTTTTTACACAAGGTGTAGAAAGTTACTGTGCATTTTATATATCACTGGTTCCATAAAACTGCTTTTCTTACTGAGGTATATCCATCATAGGTAAATTAGTGCTCGTATGATAAAAGAAAAAATAGTTCAGTTTAAAAATACTTTATTTTAAAAGTCAGTGTTTTTTTTTTTCAGCCTGTGTTCACTGTTAAATCAGTCTGTATCTTGACTAAATATATATTAAAGATGCATGAAGAGACCTTCATCGTCTCAAATTTTCCTTCTTTTTTCATTTTTCCAAAACGAAATACTTAATCCTGTATTTACTTACTCTGCTCCATATGGATTGGCTACTATCATTTCATCCCAAGTGTCCATTTGAGAATCAATTTCCCTTTTTAAGAAGTTTACTTGATCTGACAATTAATAGCCTAGCTTTATACAATTTTTTTTTTTTCTGTGTAGAGTATACAGAGGAAATTCCAAGTGATATAAGGGTATTTTTCTAAAGTGTCTTCTCTAGTCTTTTCCTCTTGAATAGCTTCCAGGATTTATAGAGTTTCTGAATGTATGTTTATTTTTACATGATTTAAATTCCATGTGTAAAAAAAGCAAATGGAGTTTCATTTTTCTTTAACTAATTGAAGTCTACATTGTATGTTCAAATGGATTAGACAGTCACAAGACTGACCCAAACTGAAATCAATCTGATTTTTATGCAGTGTTTTCTCTCTCAAGAGCTATTGGAGATACACACTTTAATGGAAAGAACTTTTACGACTTGAAAATTATCAATTTGCTCAACATGCACACAAGTTTAACCTTTGCCCTTATGTATGTAAGACTAGAAAATATCACAATTGTTTCTCAAAGATACATGGAAATATTAAACTCTGAATAAAAATCAATGTTCCAGAATATTCTGAAATAATGATTAAGGAATTTAAGTGTCAGTCCCTCAGTCACGTCCAACTCTTTGCAATGCCATGGACTGTAGCTTACCAAGCTCTTTTGTCCGTGGGATTCTCCAGGCAAGAATACTGGAGTGGGTTGCCATTTCCTTCTTGAGGGATCTTCCCAACCCAGGACTGAATTTGGGTCTCCTGCATTGCAGGCAGATGCTTTACCATCTGAGCTGATTACTTCAACCCTAAAAAAAATAGATCTGTATATTTTTTCATGTAATAAAACTTATAATCATAGAAATGCATGGTGTTTCAAACCTGGAATTATTCTTAACCATAATAACTCACCAAATATCTTCTTCATATATTAGAATGAAGAAGCAAGTCCATTTGTCTTTAAGCTGTTAAATCCTTAAGATATGTTAGACAAGTTTCATTGAAACAACCATTTTTGATAATAAAAATTGTTCAAGTACAGCTGTTTTCTTCATCCAAAAGCATACTGATACAATGGATATTTATTTGTATTCACTAGTTTTTTATTTTATTTTTGTACCCTGAGGAGCATGAACTTTCAGTCATAATAATGTAGTAAATTGAGACTGAATGTCTGGATTATTTTGATCACTTTCTTCTTCTAAGTAGAGTCTACAGCTTGAATCTTAAATTGAATTGCTTAGGTTAAAGCAACTGTTGATAAGGCATGTTTTCTTTTGTGAAAAGATTTTCAATGTGGTATTTATTTAATGTTACTAGCTAATGATGCTTCTGAATTTCTTCCTATCAAAGAATAGCATTCAAGGCCATTTGTTTGATATTATGATTACAATACTGTTATCATATGAATGAGAAATTTCTCACAAGTTCTTCACATTTGTCTGTGGTGGTGGTTTAGTCACTATGTCCTGTGTGATTCTTGGCCCCCATGGACAGTCATCCACCAGGCTTCTCTGTCCATGGGATTCTCCACACAAAATACTAGAGTGGGTTGCCATTTCTTTCTCCAGAGGATCTTCCTGACTCAGAGATCAAACTCAGGTCTCTTGCATTGCAGGCGGATTCTTTACTGCCTGAACCAATTTGTCTGCTGCTGCTGCTAAGTCGCTTCAATCGTGTCCAACTCTGTGCAACCCCATAGAGGGCAGCCCACCAGGCTCCCCGTCCCTGGTATTCTCCAGGCAAGAACACTGGAGTGGGTTGCCATTTCCGTCTCCAATGCATGAAAGTGAAAAGTGAAAGTGAAGTTGCTCAGTCGTGTCCGACTCTTAGCGACCCCATGGACTGCAGCCTATCAGGCTCTTCCATCCATGGGATTTTCCAGGCCTTCTCCGAACCAATTTGTCTAGGTTTGTTAAAAGATATATTGATAGTATATGTAAAAAATATTTTAAAAAATTTTCATGGGTCCTGGTTGGTATGAATTTGATACTGAGAAGGAAGATATCATTTTTAAGTTGAATAAATATTTTCTTCAGCCTAAAGAGTTGCAGACCTCTTCCCTGGTGGCTCAGTGGTAAAGAATCCACCTCCCATTGCAGGAGAGATGGGTTCAATCCCTGGGTCAGAAGATCCCCTGGAGAAGGATATGGCAACCCACTCTAGTATTCTTGCCTGGAAAATTCCATGGACAGAGGGGCCTGGTGTGCTACAAGACATGGGGTCACAAGAGTTTTGGACACAACTTAGCAACTGAAGAACAACAGCAAAGGGTGGTATATCCGTTGCTGGATAGGCAACCGATAAAGGTGAGAAAATAACCCAAAAATGGTTTTGGCTTCAAAAATTTTAGGAAACATTACGCACAACTGTGGTTGAGAGCATCTCTTTCTCTCCCTGTGTCATGTTGGTTTTCTTCCCCATATTTTTATTGGTAAAATGGATGAACAATTATATGAATGGACCCACTCTTAACTCTGAAATGACTGAACAGTTATTCAGAAAGCCTTTATTTTTAAAAACTTTTAAAAGTTTTATTTTTATATTGGTGTATAACCAGTTAACAATGTTGTGATAGTTTCAGGTGGACAAAAACGGGACTCAGCCATGTATGTACATGTATCCATTCTCCCCAAGCTCCCCTCCCATCCAGGCTGCCACATGACATTGAGTGGAGTTCCTTGTGGAAAGCCTTCATTTTAAACCTTGCATTTTATAAATTTGTCTGAACTTCCAAAGTGTATAATGAACACATGACATCTACTTGCTTTATATACATAAGCATTTATAAATGAAAAATTCACGTTTTATTTCAAACGTTATCCCATTTACAAATACTTGAAGAAGGTGTTATTATTATACAGCTGAATAAATATTTATAAAGTCTTAAACCTTTTGTTATAGTGTTTTTCTTAGATCCAATATTAAAATCAAAAGATTCTGTTTGCATTCCTTTCACTATGGAATATTAGACATAAATTAAAATAATAAAAATAATGTCTTTATTTCACCCTAGCCATTTAGGTTCATATTTAAGAGCTTATCTGATCATGAAATTTTAACCTGCTTCATGGAAATAAGCTTTTCTATTCTGATAGCTCTGCCTGTCTCTGCCCTGCCTATAGAAATGGACCCATATTTTCTGCAAGCTATTTGCAGGAGTGCAGGCCATCTGCAGTTGAATGATTAGTGGAGTTCAGGAATACAGAGCCTGTATTCGCTCCCTATTGGCCATTTATTTCTGTTTTATTGTTTTAATTATAAAGGCTGATCTTCACGGTGACTTATATATTGTTGCTGTGTTGAAAGTAACCTCAAATATTCTTGTACTTGTAAACTGCACTATAATTTTGAGAGATCTTAGCCTGAGATTAATTTTGGGTGCCGGTGCTGTTGGGATAGTTCTGTGCCACATTGTGGTCCTGAAACTGGAAGCTACATTTCAACGTTAACTGGCTGTTACATGACAAGTAAACAAGTTTAATTGTGTTATTCACCTCATTGACTTTAATGAGTCAATAATAGATGTAATAGGCACCTCAGGACCAGATGGCATAGGGTAAAAAGTCCCCATGAATACCATTTTTTCATCTCAAGTATCTGATAAATATGTTAACTTCCTGCGCTATGGCAATTGTTGAAATGCCTTAGCAGCTGGTCAGTTACCCTACACCACAGGGGCCATTGGTGCTGTTTATAGCTTAAGCCTCAGCTTTATAGTTGGAGAGACATTTAAAAAAGCTCTCTTCCTAAACTGTAATGCAACATCATAATTGAATAAGTGTATAAAATTATTTTTTCAGTTAAACAAAAGTTCAGTGAATCACAAGTTATAGAATCAATCTGAGGATTAGGAAGAGCCTGCCTAAATGATAAATGTCACTTTCACAGGCATTGATTTGTCGTCCCCTAATTCTTTTTCCTTACACGCACACATACATACAGGCACACAGAGTACAACTTGATGTTAATTGGTAAAGTGACAGTAAGCAAGTATTGTGGAAGAAATTACCTTGCTTTCATAGGAAAGGATATGCCTTTAATTTTGTCTTCAGTCTGCTTTGCAAAAAGTTGCTTATAGTTGTCTGCCTCTTAATATGCTTAATAAAATTTTTTTAAGTAAAAAAATATTTTTTTTCCCTTTCGTGAGATATTGAAGAGTTCTTTCTCAAGTTAATGTTATTGCTATCTTGGCAACCAAGGCAATGTTTTCAATAGTTCATATGTTATTATGTTCTTAGACAGCCAAATAAATATTTGCCTTGTCAATGTACAATTATATAAAGATTGAATTCCCATTTCTTTCGATGAAACTTCAGAGCCCAGAAAAGGCACTAACCCACAGTCAAGTGTTTGTGGCGCATTGAATGTTACTGCGCACGTGCTGTGTCTCTTCAGACGTGTCTGACTCTTTGCGACCCTATGAATCTTAGCCTGTCAAGCTCCTCTGTCCATGGGGTTCTCCAGGCAATAATCCTGCGGTGGGTGGATTCCATGCTGTCCTTGAGGGGATCTTCCCCACCCAGGGATCGAACACGCGTCTCTTATGTCTGCTGCATTGGCAGGCGTGTTCTTTGTATCTCCTGTATTGGCAGGCGGATTTTAACCACTAGCACCACCTGGGAAGCCCTTTTAAACTTAATTTCATCACTAAAACTTGTGCCATATTTCCGTAGATTTAACACCTAAGATTTTCGCTGTAGCCCTGTGCTATGCTGTCTAGGACTCTATACAATTGTACTGGATTTGATGGCAGAGTAGCAATGGCTGCTTCAGTGCTCACCTCAGTAAGTGTATCTTTGAGGATCTGTGAGTGGAAAGATGCTTTCATAGTATTACTCGTTGCTATGCTGTCTTGGTGAATGGGACTTTTATTTACTTGGTTATGATAGATTGACGCTGTTTTTTTCCTAAGCTGTTTTTCCATCAAAAAGAGACTATTCTTCATAATTTGTGGTTTCACATTTGATCCCAGAAAATGAAATTCAGCTCCTGGAAATGGCAGAATTGATAATTCAGGAAAAGTCTCCTACCGAGAAAAATGAGAAACCCTGAATAATCTGTTAAAATCTGCAGCAATATCTTGAGAAGCTTCCAAGATCCACCATAACAACCCCATTCGTAGACTTTAAATCCTTGGGGGTAGCCTGATGATTCTGAAAGATAATGTGGAGACTCTGAGAAGACCAGGAGAGCTTAATTGTTCTCTGGTATTAGAAGATTGAAAATGTAAGTTCCAGATGCACCAAAACTGAAGCAGTCCAGCAAGCCAACAACAACAACAAAAAAACTAAAAACTTTCTCAAAGCAAAGCATTTCCTTACACCTCAAAGCACTTCTCAATGTTTTATTAGCGATATACTCCACTGGGCAAACAAGAAACAAATAACTTTTTTGAAAGAGAATAAAACAGAGCACGTGAAGACAGATAATGGATACATCACACAAACATTTTAAAAGAAATATGCTGCATAATTTCAGCACATAAAATGCCCTATTAAGAATTTTCACAGATAATTTGAAAATAAGTAAAAAAGAATCACATGGAAATAATAATGAATCAAGGGTATTTAGAACACAATAGATGCATTTAGCAGTGGAGTAGACACAGCTAAAGAGAGAATCAGTGAACAGAACATCTGGAGAATGCACTCCTCCCAAAGAACAGACTAAAGAGCAGAACGTATAAAAAGGTTTCAGAGATACAAGGAATACACCAAGAGAGATTAACGATACATATAGAGGGAGCTAACAAATGCAAGAAAAAGAGACTAGAGAGTACATTTGCAAAAAATGATAATTTCAAACCTTATAGAGGACACTATTTCAAAAGTATTACAATCTCCAAGCAGAAACACACACAGACACACAGTTCATCATAATATAACTGCTAAAAAAACCAGAGATTGTGTCTTAAAAAATACATAAAAATTCAGTTTATATTCAAAGGAAAGTAATAAAATCAAGATCTGATTTCTAAACTGGAAGAGTGAAAGCTACAAGACAATGTCATTATATTTTCAAAGTGTTCCAAACAAACAGAAGTGATGAAAAACTATCATCTTAGAGCCCCTTGGTCATTTAAAATATGCTTTGAAAATATCTGCATTAAAGAGATTGAGAGAAAACGGCACCAGTGGATCCTATCAAGAGAGTCAAAGAGCCCTGGTGTTTAATGTTCAAATGATTCCAGAATGTTACGAGACTGAGCCAAATTGCTCTACTTCTGTTCTTCCTTCGTCCTAAAAGGTAGCTGGACACTAAGGCAGACTAGACCTTTGGTTTGGGAGAACAGAGAGAGTCTTGTTTACATCCTGTCTCTGTCTTTCTGCATTCTTTCTTTCATTCTGCCCTCTCCCCATCACCATTCCCTTTCTCTGCCCTCCCAAAATAACCTGCAATTTGGGTATAATCTTAGAGATATTTTAACTACTTTGGCTCCAGTCCTAATTATTTCAGTAAATAAAAAAAAATAAATATACATATTCCAGGTAGGTTGGGATTTGGGACAGAAGACTTATGTTCTTACATTATCTATCTTGCATATATTCTATGCTTGAGAGACTGGAAGAGGAAAGGCCACGACAAAGCCCAGAACACCATATGGCTGTGTTTCTTCCTGCACATACCACGGTTTCACTCCAGGACGGCAGTTAGGCGGACCTATAGTGATTTCCCCTTCTTTATGCTGAACTACAATTTGAAGAAGCAGTCTCCAGACACAGAAAACTTAAACATAAGTTTTCCTAATCCTGATACAAACAAAATATCTTTTTTTTAATTTGAGAGAGTCCTTTGCCCACACTGGAAAAGGAAATGACAACCCACTCCAGTATTCTCGCCTGGAGAATCCCATGGGCAGAGGAGTCTGGCGGGCTACAGTCCATGAGATTGCAAGAGTCAGACGTGACTTAGCGACTAAACCACCACCACCTTGTGCATATATCACTTGGCTAATTTAAAATCATTATTAGAAAATATTTATAGAAATCCCAAATCTAAGCAGTCACATGTATTGATGAGCCGGAACACATGTACACCTGTGGTGGATTCATGTCAATGTATAGCAAAACCAATACAATATTGTAAAGTAGTTAGCCTCCAATTAAAATAAATAAATTTATATTTAAAAAATAAAAATAAAGTCCAACACTTATTGAAATCTGATGGCCAGTGGAGACAGCATTCCTTCCATGCATTAATTCATTTCTCAATGTGCAGTCATACTGGCTCTTTCCCAAAATAAGCACTTACCAAATGACTTTTGAATCGACATTCCAAGATCCCTGGACATCTTCTTTTCAAATTCCCCTTCCAGTTAACTTTACTGTATAAGAATCTCTAAACTCTACACACTTGGCAATACGACAGGGTGTGCTTTCTCTTGGGAAGTGTTCCTATTCTCCTATTTTGTGTTACAATCAGAATGAGTCCATTCTGTACTCATGACAATCCAGACAGATGTTCATGTGAAATATTGTGTCCCATAGCCCACGTCACTATTTGGCATGTCTTTAAAATATACTATGTGAGAGTACTTAAAATGGTTTGAAAAATATTCTTCTTTAGCACTTATAGGAAATAAGAATAGTAAAGTAACATGGTGTACCTCAGTCTCCTGTTGGAGGGATGTACGATGAGCTCATTTATTTTCTCTAAGTAAATCTGATTTAACACTGAATTTCAAAAAAAAAGAAAAAAAAACACATTTAAATAATGGAAAACTCTTTGGGGCACATAAAAATAATTTGGTATCCTAGCAGGGCCATATTATAAAGCTCAGTAAAAATAGTATTTAAGAATGACAGTAATTTCTGAAGGAAGAAAAGTAGAAAACAAAACTCCAAAATAAAGCCGTATATGGTAATATACAACTTGCAGAAAATGCTCATTTCTATGAAATCATTACCATATCATTACTTAGTTATGGGAGCAAATGGAACAAAATAGGAGCAAATGGAAGAAAACAGGTGAAAATTAAATTGTGATTTTTGCCTTTCCCTTAAGAGAATGTTTAACTCCATTCAAGAAACAAAAATGTAGTCTGAATGAACTTCAGTTGCAAGCTCCTGTCTACAAAAAAATAAGCAAGATAAAAATGAAAAAGCACACTAATTCCCTACCAAGTTAAAACTTGCAATTTATTTATAGCTAAGAATTTATCCAGGGCAGGGAATTCTATGAAAGAAAAGCATTAAGCTGCAACTGCTTTTTCACAGTTATATTTGTAAAAATTAAGAATATATGTACTGCAGCTTTTGATAAAAATACTCACACTTGTGGTTCTAATATTATAATCTACCCTATTCCATAAAGAACTATCAAATAAAATAAAGCTGTATTAGAAGCGCCTAAGGAATTTATACTCTTGAGTTTTGTAAACAATGCATATACACATGAATTTTAAAAGTAATAGGCTACCTTTATAATACGGGCTTCCCAGGTGGCTCAGTGGAGAAGAATCCACCTACTAATGCAGGGGACATGGGTTCAATCCCTGGGCCATGAAGGTTGCTGGGAGAAGGAAATGGCAACCCACTCCAGTATTTTTGCCTGGGAAATCCCATGGACAGAGGACGAAGCCAGGTGGGCTACAGTCCATGGGGTCATAAAAGGGTTGGTCACAACCAGTGACTGAGCACGAATACACACTTTACAACCATTCACATGTATAAATGCATATTAAGCAATTCTCTAAATAATCTGAATATTAGTTTCAAAAGATTTCATGTGAGTAAACATCAAGGAAAAATATGTATTAAAAACTGAGGTTCAAAAAGCGAGACATACAATTTGGTAGAGAAAAAGAGAAATGTTTAAGATTGGATATGAGGCAGGCAATTGATCAGTGTGGATAGAAAGTGAGCTATGGGTCCGATCTGAGATTAAACTCTGCCTCTTTTTTTGTCAAAAACCTACCCTCCAATCTTTTTTGAGAAAGAAATTGGTTGATGTAAGTTTCATAGATTTATTAATTTTATTTTGTGCTTTTCTTAGCACCACTAACATTAGTTTAGGGCCCAGCCTGTATATAGAATGACGAACTACATCCTGAAGCTATCTAAATAGGAGAGAAAATACTACACAAAAAAATTTCATGGAAATTGGATTTCAAGGTTAAACAGCAGAGCAGTGGATAATATAGGTTTCAAATCAGCCAGATATGATTTCAAGATCTGTTACTTTCACTTAGTAGCTATTGTTTCATAGCTACTTGGAAAATTCTTAGAAATAGGAATACCAGACCACCTGACCTACCTCTTGAGAAATCTGTATGTAGGTCAGGAAGAAACAGTTAGAACTGGACATGGAACAACAGACTGGTTCCAAATAGGAAAAAGAGTACGTCAAGGCTGTATATTATCACCCTGCTTATTTAACTTATATGCAGAGTAAGTCATGAGGAATGCTGGACTGGATGAACTACAAGCTGGAATCAAGATTGCCAGGAGAAATATCAATAACCTCAGATATGCAGATGACACCACCCTTATGGCAGAAAGTGAAAAAGAACTAAAGAACCTCTTGATGAAAGTGCAAGAGGAGAGTGAAAAAGTTGGCTTAAAGCTCAACCTTCAGGAAACTAAGATCATGGCATGTGGTCCCATCACTTCATGGCAAATAGATGGGGAAACAGTGGCAGATTTTATATTTTAGGGCTCCAAAATCACTGTAGATGGTGACTGCAGCCATGAAATTAAAAGACACTTGTTTCTTGGAAGAAAAGCTATGATCAACCTAGACAGCATATTAAAAAGCAGAGATATTACTTTGCCAACAAAGGTCCATCTAGTCAAAGCTATGGCTTTTCCAGTAATCATGTATGAATGTGAGAGTTGGACTATAAAGAAAGCTGAGTGCTGAAGAACTGATGTTTTTGAACTGTGGTGTTGGAGAAGACTCTTGAGAGTCCCTTGGACTGCAAGGAGATACAACCAGTCCACCCTAAAGGAGACCAGCCCTGGATGTTCATTGGAAGAACTGATGCTGAAGCTCCAAAACTTGGCCACCAGATGGGAAGAACTGACTCACTGGAAAAGACCATGATGCTGGAAAAGATTGAGGTCAGGAGGAGAAGGGGACGACAGAGAATGAGATGGTTGGGTGGTATCACAGACTTAATGGACATGAGTTTGAGTAAACTCTGGAACTTGGCAATGGACTCTCTGGACGCCAGGGAGGCCTGGAGTGCTGCAGTCCATTGGGTCACAAAGAGTTGGACATGACTGAGCTGAACTGGACTGATTGTTTTATAGACAAGATGTTTCACCTCTCTGCCTTGTTTTCTCATTTGTGAAATAGAAATCTATGACAGCAGGGACTTGGGGTGGGATTTTATAAGCGTGCAGAGTTCAGACAATTCTGGACAGTCCTTTATAGGACAGTCCTTTATATTTTAACTGAAGTGCTTGCCATTTTCCATTTATGCATGCATAATGCCAGTCCTTCATCATTGGGCTCCTGTGGTTCTTACAATACTGGCTTAACAGAATGCTCATAAATTCCAGTAAATACAGGGCTCTGAGAATCAAAACCATCCCCCACTATATCTAGCTAGGACTCTAAATTCTAAGTCTATAGACTTCCCACATAACTTACTCTATACATTAGCATTACTTTGTTATTCCTGTAATCTCTAGCTCAGGCAACTAGCTCTATTGTTCATTATAAGCATTATCACTCAACTCTTCAGGAGACAGCATTGGGGGTTTATGTCCTAAATCCTTGAATCTCTTGCTGCAAAATTCCCACCTCTGTACTTCCCCAACCATTTCCCCACTGATTCCACCAAGATGACTATACTCAGCAGGTATAAGAAATATACTACTGGGGAATGCAGAATATAAAATGTTAAAGACTGCAACTTCTTTGAGAGGTATTCATGCAGCTTTGTGAGAGCATAGCATCATTTTCCATTTTAACATACTTTGAATAAAATGGTGCTGATTGAGAGCTTTGTGAGAGTTCTGAAATAGATTCAAAAGCAGGACACTTTTTAGGATTAGGGACAATTTCTTATAAAATCATTTACTAGACTTGAAAAGACAAAGTTCTACTATTAGCCAAATAAATAAGATAAATGTGTGTGGAGGGGGGGCATTTGGGTGGGGGCTTCGAATTGCGCAGGAAGGAAATGCTTTTAAAACTGTAAATAAAAATTCATCAGTAGGCTGATGGCTCATGAGGTCTGCCCTGGGACGTGTAGTGCTGTGCACCTCGTGTGGGTCTGGAATGCTGACACCAGCAAAACTTCAAAGCTGCCTCGAGGGCAATTTTGGTTTAGAATCATTCTGTCCTTCCCACATGAATCTCCACTTTAAAAACCAAAACTTTCACACAGGAAACCAAACATTTATAATCTGCATTTTTGTTCCTTTTATTGCATTTTGAGGGAGCATTACCTCAGTTTATGTCGATTTATATAGTACATTAAATGCTGTAAATTACCATAAAGTAAAACAACACATCACACGATGATGTTGGAAACATAAATCATTACTATTTCCTGCAGCAAGCAGATGTTCTTATTTTTAGACCCATGTCAAGATTCATTTTGTTCTTCCAGACTGTTGAGCCAAAGTTTAAGTTTTTCTTGTTATCAAAATGAGCTATTATAGTCAAGCTGTCATTTGTAAGCCAGGCAAGATGAGTTGCTCAGGCATTCAAGGTAAATCAGACTGCGTGCATCCCTCTTCCACAGTTGGTTTCAAATATGTCAACATTTAAACCAGTAAAGAAGAAGCTGTGATAGACTTTAAATGATGGCCTCTTATTCGGCATCATTAAATAAGGATGACATTTTAACTTCTATTGAAAGATCATTAGGTATGATTTAAGTAGTGATGGTTTTGCCAGAAGTTTCACAGTTGAGATCTGCAAAACTTGGCTTAGTGTCCGCTTGCCTTTGGGGAGGGTGTGTCATTGATCAAAAAGGAGTCGGTAGAGAATCAGATATTTATGCCCAAGTTTGCTGTTGGCCTCTTAAATTCATCAGTCTGTTTATCTCCCCACCCCTTCTCATTCTCTTTTCTTAGGAAATTGGAGCTTCACTTATGTGATTCGCTTTCAGCACCAGTATTTGGCAGATCTGCAGATAGATAAAGATTGTATGCTTATGGGGAAGGGCTGGGTGTAGAGGAAGAATGTATTTGCAAATTATCAAAGGTGTTTTAGTGATCCATCTGAGGAAGAGAAGAAATCAACAGAAATGAGGTGAAGAAACATCAAAAGAATTATTGAGACAGGAAAATCTGCTGGACCCTTGTAACACCATTTCTTGCAAGTGAATTTTACTTGCAAGAAGTTAAACATCTTCTGCAAAAATAATCTGTGTATAGGTAGGGAAGTGGAAGTCAGCTGTTCAGTCATATCTGACTCTTTGTGACCCCGTGGACTGTAGCCTGCCAGGCTCCTCTGTCCATGGACTTCTCCAGGCAAGAATACTGGAGTGGGTTCCCTTCTCCAGGGGATCTTCCCAATTCAGGGAACCAACCCAGGTCTCCTGCATTGCAGTCGGATTCTTTACCATCTGAGCCACTAGGGAAGCCCATCTATAGATAACACAGAACCAAACGGGACTATTCGGAGGTCTTCTTTTCTGTATTTTCCATGTTGATGCATATGAGATTAAGTGGAGTATGCTTGACAGAGAGTAAATGTTTAACTCATGATGAACTGTAAGTAGAAAGATGATGTTTAAAATATTCTTCAGGTATTAACCCAATAATGTAATTTTTATGTGTTCAGGGTAATGACTACTCTGAAATAATTTATATTGAATTTTGTGAGGTGAAGCTATAAAGAAGTACATCTTTAAATTCACAGATCTATAGTCAGAAACATCACTTCTGGGTGCAAAAACCAGTTTGAAAATCTTAGAAAATATTTTGGGCAAGTCTTCAATTTTTCCCTCCTTTTGTTTCTGAATTGGTTCTATCCTCTCTATTTCTATGGGCTTCCCTGATAGCTCAGTTGGTAAAGAATCCGCCTGCAGTGAAGGAGACCCTGGTTTGATTCCTGGGTTGGGAAGATCCCCTGGAGAAGGGAACAGCTACCCACTCCAGTATTCTGGCCTGGAGAATTCCATGGACCGTATAGTCCATGGGGTCACAAAGAGTCAGACACGACTGAGTGACTTTCACTTTCTGTTTCTATATCCTCCCAGTTTACTGCTTACTTTCTCTAATTCTTTTTTCCCTTCTTCCCCACCCCCTTATTTTTCTTTTGTTTGGTGAAGATAAAATTGAGTAGATACTCAATGTGACTCAATCATTTCCAAGAATGTGTGCTGAAAATATTTGTGTTATATGAATGCTGAAAGTGTTAATTACTCAGTTGTGTCCACCTCCTTGCAACCCCGTGGACTGTAGCCTGCCAGGCTCCTCTGTCCATGGAATTCTCCAGGCAAGAATACTGAAGAAGGTTGCCATTTCTTTCTCCAGGGGGTTTTCCCGAACCAGGGCTCAAACCCAGCTCTCCTGCATTGCAGGCAGATTCTTTGCCACTTGAGCCTCTCTCTGGGAAGCCCAATATGAATCTTAGGCAATAATAAAACAAAGGTGTAACTGCCAAAAGAGCACTGCCAATCAAGAATGCTGTTTAATTCTCAGGTGGAGACTGCTTATATTCTGAAAATTGGCATTATTGCCATAACAATATTCCTTATTTCAAAACATGTAGTGCATGGAATCTATAAATAAAAAGATAGATTTATCAGGTACTCATTGATATGATTTTTGTCCTCAAGGGGCATCCAACGTAGTTGAGATGACAGAAATAACAAACAAGAGAAGCAGCATAATAAAAAGAATCTATTATAAAATGCCGGGTTATCTGACTCCAGAGAATTCTACTGGGATTAATGAATACTTGAATGAATACCTAAAGGAAATTATTCTGTACTGTACATGTAAGATCATAAATTTATTCATACTGTTAACAGATAAGTATTCCAGAACCTAGGCTAGTAAACTATTTTTCTGCAAAGGGCCAGATAATATTTTAAGCACTGCAAGTTATACTGTCTTTGTGGCAATGACTCAGCACTGTGGCCACCACTCGATTCTACTTTTGTAGTAGGAAAGCAGTCATCCATAATCAGGAATAAATGTGCGTCTGTGCTTCATTAAAAAATATTTATGTATTTATAAAAACAGGTGACTACCAAGATGAATTAAGGAAACATTCAGGTAAGGAGGAAAGCTAATGCTAACAATAGTTTATAAAATGTTCTGTATCATACAGCTTGCTATGGGAGTGCAGAGCAGGTGCATCAAAGCAGACAGCCCTCCCTTTTTCAAGATTTTCTTCATTAGACTCAAAGAAACCATATTTTCTTAACATATGTGATTTGGATCTTTAACGCATTCATTTTTGTAACAAAATGATAGCATTCATTTCTGACACTCGCTTGTCCAGACTAATAAGAATTCTATAATGTTGAGTATTTTTTTTTTCTCTTTCAGATCAAAATCCACTCAAGTCTGATGTAGTTCTGTGTTCTTCCAACTGGAATGCTGAACAAAAACCACATTCTAGAGAGAAAACACTTAACATGCAATATTCCACATCAAGAAATTTGGCAAAGCTCAAACTGCCTCTAGATTACATACCCATGTACTGTGTGGTTCAGGATCTGACCAGGAACTGACACTTCTTTCACGAGAAGTCAAGGGTACTAATATAGCCCTGGATCCTTTGGGACAGTGGCCTTAGTGACAACAAGACAAAGACTATTTCCCTGATAGGAAACATTCACCTTTGCAGCCCATGCGTTATAAATAGCCTGGTTGCTGGTTCAGAAGCTGGCTGCCGGCCAAGGAGAGAGGAAGACAGATTGAGGTGAACCACAGGGAGAGCATGAAGGTGGGCAGAGGACTATCCCATATGAAGGAGTCAAAGAAACACAAACAAGGGCGTTGACGTGATGAAAGCAGGAGGACGGTCTTATGGGGTTACTGTTGCTATTAGCTTTCTTGGCAATTCCAGTATTTCTTCATCTGTACAATAGTGTCTCATACCTATTGAGAAGCTAACAGGAAGACTTCGAAGACGTGAGATATGAAGCATATAGGAACCATGTAACATGCTTTGGCAATGAATCCCACCTTCTGCTTTTGAAACAGTAGCCGGAGGATGTAGAGAAGCAAAAAGGAAACAGACAAGCAGACATACAGTGAATCCAGGGGGCACAGGAAATGCTTACTCAGAGCACATATGTTACTGAATTTATGGAACATCTTTAAAAAGTATCTAAGCCTTCCCTGTATGTAACAATGGCGACTTTAACATGGATAGAAGCATAAGACAATATATAGTTTTACTTTCTAAAAACTGCTATTCTAATCAGCTTTCTATTTTTATCTAAAACCAAGCAAAAGAAATTGCATTACTGTTCAAGGCACAGATTTATTTCAACTTCTTCTCAATGTCCCTTTAAAGAATAATTTGCACACTGCATGAAAAAAAAAAACACAGAGATCTAAAATATTTTGACTTGTCTCCACTAATAAATGGAAACCAACTTGTTGTAGATATCATTTAGTTAATATTTCTTCACAAATTAGATATTTTAAGATAAAACAGTTAACATCTACTCCTGTGTTCAAAACATAGTACTAGGTGTTCTGGAGACATAGGAAAAAATTGTAAAGTACGCTTCAAAGAGTTTATAAATTTGCATATTGGATCCTTTGCCTATGGTTATAAGAACTGACCAAAAATTAACATGAAAAGAGAATGTTAACAGCTTATATGATGTTGCTGGCTCATGGACAGATTTTTAGCACTTTAACAGTTGAGATGGTTGCATTTACAACTTAGAAGGATGACAACTGAGAAATTCATACTCCTTAGAGACTTGTGGTATGATCCAGAGAGTTCCTGAACAGTAATAATTTATTTTCCTCTTCTTGTAAATTGATTTATTTCCTTGTTCTGTGGTAATATTGAGGTATTATTTTAATTTATTCAAAGTAATGCATGTTGTACAAATAAAATTATTTTTTTTATTTCTAAAGCATTTTAAAAGTAATAATAGCTGTATGGATGCTTGTCTTTCACAAGCTTTTGGATAGTTAATACCAGGTTTTCTTTAAGGCACATGTTCACGTATATCTATGAAAATTTTATATAATACTAGTTAATTTTGAAGCCATGTTGTTGCTATTGTTTAGTCACCAAGTCATGTCCAACTCTTTGCGACCCCATGGACTGCAGCATGCCAGGCCTCCCTCTCCGTCACCATCTCCCAGAATTTCCCAAGTCCATTGAATCACTGATGTCATTGCTTCTTTAGTTTTCCAGATTATCATGCCAGTGCATGCATTACTTAGATAGGCAGATAGGAAGGATGATATGAAGTAATACAGTGTACATCTTGATCTAGGAAACTGTAAGCTTGAATTCTACCCAGCTTTGTCTCTAACTTGTTCAATAATCTTGGTGAAATCACCCAATATTTAGACTTGCTTCTCTTACATTTACATGATTGATATGATTTGATATCAGATATGACTTGATCTATGACATTTTAGAAACACACTTGGCTTCTTGTGCAAGTGTAATATCGATTAGAAGACACCAGAAAGAAGGAAAAACAGAAAATAATAGTGTGAAGAATGTTATAGTAATTCAAATACATTGATAAAGACAATAGATCAAAACTTAGTGGTGAAATTAAAAAAAATCAAAAATGATAGTAGGACAGCTGCTGCTGCTGCTAAGTCACTTCAGTCATGTCCGACTCTGTGTGACCCCAGAGACGGCAGCCCACCAGGCTCCCCCGTCTCTGGGATTCTCCAGGCAAGAACACTGGAGTGGGTTGCCATTTCCTTCTCCAATGCGTGAAAGTGAAAAGTGAAAGTGAAGTCGCTCAGTCGTGCGACCCCATGGACTGCAGCCCACCAGGCTCCTCCATCCACGGGATTTTCCAGGCAAGAGTACTGGAGTGGGGTGCCACTGCCGTCTCCAGGAGTAGGACAGCATGAACTATGAATAAGTATGAATCTTGCCATTCTGAAATTAGGCTCACAGGGCAGCTCGAGTCAGCTGGAATAGAATAAGCAGGTAGAACCAAAAACAGGAACTACATGGTGTCTAGATGTTTTTTGTTGTATTTATGCTGTTCGTTTATCTTATTGTTACCAACTTATCTACCAGTATTAATTTTTTGCTGTCTTAAAATTGGCTGAAAAACGTGACTACGAGCACACGGTGTTGCTTCCAGTTAGTGGGATAAATGGTGAGTATTTGGGAACTAAGAAGATACCGCACCACGTCAGTGTTTCCAGCAAGTGCAGCAGACAGGTTTGGGATTTGGACGAGGAAATGTACGTGTGAAATAGAAATGTGGCAAGGAGAGAGAGGGATTAGCCACTTGCCAGGTGTTTTCCAATGGAAACAAAGAAGGACTGTCCTTATAAAAAAGACAATTCAGCCCGTGTTTTGTGTAAGGCACCAGAAGTCCCCTGAGAGCAATGTGCAGTCAGGAAACGGGAGCTTGGTGTGGAGAAAAGGAACACGGCACATTCTCCAGTAAAATACCTGCAACCCTTATGATGCAAAGAGACATTCTGTCTGTGCAAACTGCCTGACAGCTGGACCCACTTCAAGGACTCAGTATGAAAGTTTGAGAAATTAAAAAAAAAAAAAAAAAGAAGAATGGATATGGTAACATTCTCCTAAATGAATATAACAAAGATTCTAGGAGAAGAAGTGAGGAGGGAGGGGACCTACAGGAAGAAATAGAAAGAAATAAAGCAAAGACTGATTTCAGGTTGAAGTGAGAGGGGAAAAAGACAAGGAAAGCATATATCACAGGAGAAAGACCTGAGATGCCACAGAAGACCAGCAGGGTGGAGATGGATCTTGCGGAGAACAGGAGACAGAAAACACATCAGCAAAGACACTGTCGTCTGCAGCCCTCAGATGATGGAAAGAAAGCGGGGGAGGGCTCACAGGGAACGAATGGACGGGAAACCAAATACAGAATTGAGAATAGCAGGGCCAGAAGGAGAACCTCCTCTCGCAACAGGCTGAGTGCAGGGGAAGATAAATCAAGGAGGAACACGGGGAAAGTGCAACTCAAGGGCGCGAAAGTTAAGGAGGTTCAAAAGAACGCTTGAAGAGTTAACCCCATAAATACTAGGAAAGGAAAAGGCGATGTCCCAGAGGACTGATTACGAGCAGTAGGTTCCAGTAGATGTCCATCACGAGACAGGACGCAAGTCAATTTTATCAGAAGTGATGAAAAGATTAACATAGACTCCCATTTGAAACAAACAAACCATAATAGAAGAAAGGGGAGGGGGAAGAATGATGGTGGGGCTGGGGAGGTTGGGGAGGAGGAGAAACACGAGGACAGTTTGCGTAAACAGGTGTGTTTTGTTTTGCTTTGGGTGTTCTGGGCCAGTTTCCTTACACGTTAAGTGAGCAGATGGGGCTTCAGAATGGCTGAGGGCTCCCTGTCCTCTCCCTTCTGGGGGTTTGCCCTTCCATTCTGGCGCTTGGAACACCGAACACAGAGAAGGTCAAAAAGACACAGCCTCTAAGCTCCTGAAGGACGGAGTTGAGCAGCTCAAAGAGGACTGCAGTTTCAAACACAAGGATTCAGGCAGAAATTGAGAAATCTCTTTCATCCTACGGTTTGTGACTCTTCCCAGCGAAAACTGGGTGAACATATATGTACAGGAATTGGATTTACGACACAAATAAGTGTTTAAAAGATTAGGAATCTGCAAGGGGAATTTTATGATTTGAGGAAGGAAATTTCATCTTTTAGAAAAACTCATGAAAGTCTGAATTTAATCAGAGAATCCTAATAAGGCCAAGTGCTCTAAAATCAGTCTGTGAGTGTGTCCATTGAAGGAGGTATATCAAGATACACACAGTGATCACCTAAAATAGAACTACAGCAAATTGGCATGTTCGAAACCATTGACAGAGCAACAGGAAAGTGAGAATTATAAACCGCAGGGAGAAAACTGCTGCTTTATCTTATCATGATTTGCAATCGCTAAAACTAATTTCACACTATCTTCGAAATTTGGAAATTACATGGAAGATGTTTTCTTTAAAAAAAACTTCTGTTACAAGAGGAAGCAGTTCAAATTTTTAATTACTGGAGAAAGAAGGTTTGTTTTCATTCTAAGATGTCACTAGTTGCATATCCAGGGAAAAAACCTGCCACTAAATATAAGACAAGAAATGGTAAAATAGACTGTTTTTGCATTTAGTGATGTATGTAGATTATTCTAAAGTGAAGATCAAGAAACTAAAATAGGACCAGTGAGAAAAAAAGAGTGGGCAGGGGACAAATGAGAGAGGGTTACACAGCTTCCAGTTCCTGAAGGACATAGTCAAGCACGTCGGAAGAGAACTGCAGTTGCAAATGCAAGGATTCAGCAGAGATAGAGAACTCTCTTTAGGGTTTGTGACTTTTCCCAGTGAAAACATATCTGTACAGGAGCTGGGTTTATGATATTATGGGCATTTGAAAGATTAGGAATCTGCAAGTGGAATTTTACAGTTTGGGGAAGGATATTTCATCTGTCTTTTAGAAAGATTCAAGCAAGTTTGAGTTCAGTTAAAAGACACCACTAATGTCAAGTGCTCCATTCCCAGATACAGCCAGCACGATAACATCAGGATGGATCTGCAAGAACAAATCCCCTATCTCGACACCCATTACAGGCGACGAGCAAAAGGATGATGATGGTGAGGGGCTGACGGGATTTAGGTGGTGATGAAGGGGGAAGTGAGTAATAGGGTGTAAAGACCTACAGCAAGAAAGAAAAATGATGGGAGGTGACCGCCTAGCATCACTCAACATGTTTAAGGGTAGCTGGTGAATCTCAGGACGTTCTACTCAACTGTAATGGCTTGGTTGTAAAGTCATTTGAAGAAGAGCAAGGAAAGACACAGACGCTCTAATAGCATATGAGACCAAGGGCAGGCTAAAACAAGTGTCCCGGTAAACTGAGAATGATTAATGGTACAGTAGCGAAAAAGCCACTTAAAACTTAAAACATAGCTTAAAAAAAAAAGGCTGGCTTAAAACTCAACATTCAGAAAACTAAGATCATGGCATCCTGTTCCATCACTTCAGGGCAAATAGATGGAGAAACAGTGACAGATTTTACATTCTTGGGCTCCAAAATCACTGCAGATGGTGACTGCAGCCATGAAATTAAAAGACACTTACTCCTTGGAAGAAAAGCTATGACCAACCTAGATAGCATATTAAAAAGCAGAGACATTACTTTGCCAACAAAGGTCTGTCTAGTCAAAGCTATGGTTTTTTCAGTAGTCATGTATGGATGTTGGATTATGTTGGATTATAAAGAAAGTTGAGCGCCAAAGAATTGATACTTTTGAGCTGTGGTGTTGGAGAAGACTCTTGAGAGTCCCTTGGACTGCAGGGAGATCCAACCAGTACATCCTAAAGGAGATCAGTCCTGGGTGTTCATTGGAAGGACTGATGCTAAAGCAGAAACTCCAATACTTTGTCCTCGTCATGCGAAGAGTTGACTCATTGGAAAAGAACCTCAGGTTGGGAAAGATTGAAGGCAGGAAGAGAAGGGGCTGACAGACAATGAGATGGTCTGACTCAATGGACATGAGTTTGAGTAAGCTCTGGGAGTTGGTGATGGACAGGGAGCCTGGCATGCTGTAGCCCATGGGGTTGCAAAGCGTCAGACACAACTGAGTGAACTGAACTGAAGTGAGCAAATCAAGAAGGGATGAGACTAGAAGACAGAGATCATTAGAACTATTCATCTGGCAGGAAGGTACTTCTCACATGTTTGTGGTTCTTGTGTGTACACCTACCTGATGAATTTTGTTGAAATATAGATTCTTTGGTACCCACTCTGAACTCATTGGCATTACAGAATCCACATATTTCAATCAATCGCAGTCCTTGCCGCTGTGATTGCTGTCTTTAGATGTTCAAATTAAATCAATTAGCCATCCTTGGCTAATTGAAAAGCCTTCATGAGAGCCATGGTGTCCTTTTGACATAAACTCATTAGATTTTTTGGCTTCTCTTGCTCTCTGGTACAACATTTCCCAGAATCACCATGAATATTTTCTGCTGCAGACTGGAATCGCCTGTCTTTACTTTGAAGTGTCTTAGTTAATTTCAGTAAGAAATTCTCAGAGTGCACATTTCTGCTGCATTGCCATTGATTCTAGGCCTTTAACATTTCATAAGCTAGTAAATATACACTTTAGGGAATTGAAAAGGAGTTCTTAGTAGTATTTTAACTGAATCAAATACTTGATTTTATTCTTGAAGTCTCTTTGCGTGCATGCTCAGTCGTCCCAGTCCTATCCGAGCCTTTGCAAACCCATGGACTGCAGCACTCCAGGCTCCTCTGTCCAGGGGATTCTCCAGACTAGATACTGGAGTGGGTTGCCATTTCCTATTCCAGGGTATCTTTCCAATCCAGGGATCAAACCCAGCTTGCCTGCACTGCAGGCAGCTTCTTTACTGCTGAGCTACTAGGGAAGCCCCTGAAGTCACTTGGTTGTCCTTGTGTGGGTATGTCACCCACTCAGCATATTCTATGTTCAATTCATTAAATTTGACATCCAATTTTAGTGAACATCTATTTTATTTTTTAATTTCTTGCATTGTAAAACAGTTGTATTATGTATCATAGTCCAAATAATAATGTAAGATTTTTCAGAGAAGTCTATTCCTATCCTTAATAACTCAACCCTCTTCTCTATACAAATGCATTCCTTATCTTGTCGTTCATAGCCATGTTGGCAGCATTTAGCATTCCAAACTTATCCCCTGCAACTCTGTAACATAAACTCTAGTTAAATTGGTCTATGCATGACTTCAAACATACCAAGAATACATTTGCTTTTTGACACTTCTTCTAGGCTGATCCTTTTTCTGGAATGCAGTTCCTGCCTCTGTCAATTTAAAAAGTGCCCTTTCTCCAAAGCCTGTGATCCTTATCTTTTTCATGACTATTAGAACCGTTTTAATCACTTTTAATGGCATATATATTGCTTTTTGAAAGTGTTGAGGTGGCTTATAGCAAAGACATGTGTAATATAATTGTGAATAAGAAGTAAACATGTATAAATGACAGAAATAGTAGCAATACAGTATTTCTGCAAAATGAAACCTTTTATGTGCGTGTGTTCTGTCTTCTCAGGGTGCAAGCACCTGCATTGGAGACTATGTCCTTAGTTTATGCTTGAGAATAAATGAAGGTAAATAAATAAATCCTATGGTGTATTTCCAGCATCAAGAATCCTGCATGGGAATGGGCTAAGTCTCTATAGCCCTGTCCAACTCTTTGCAACCCCATGGACTGTAACACACCAGGCTCCTCTGTCCATGGGTTTCTCCAGGCAAGAACACAAGTGGGTTGCCATTCCCTTCTCCAGGGCATCTTCCTGACTTAGGGATCAAACCTAGGTTTCCTGCATTGGCAGATGAATTTTTTTTACCATCTGAGACACCAGCAAAACCTTCCAAGAGCCCTAATATGTTCCAAATTTACTTGTTGATTTTCTGGCCCATCAAGAATTGTAAACAGTTATATTTTTAGGTTACATTAAAGCAATGATAGAACACAGACTGAAAAATTGTGTACCAAAATTTCTCAAATGGATTTTTAAATAATGTATTCGCTTGGTGAGGGACAGGGAAGCCTGACAAGCTGCAGTCCATGGCAGTTGTGAGGAGTTGGACATGACTTGTCAACTGAACAACAACAAAAATTCACTTTGCAATATTGAGAGTGACTTAAATTGGATTCCCTGGGCCCTATGAAGGAGCATAACCTGCATTTGTGTCACTGGAGAATGATTTTAGGAGCTGCTCCTATAAGGGGTGGAGGAGAGCCGGTGATGGGGGAGGCAGAGGCTGACCCACCGTGTGCAAATCATTCCATAGTTCCAAGTTCAAAGCATAGTTCCACTTGCTTCTGGAGTCGGCATGCCTGATTAGAGTTGTCAGAAATGGACACAGGGTTATTGACATCCTGTATGAAGTGATCAGGCTCCCTGGTGGCTCAGTGGTAAAGAATCTACCTGTCAATGCAGGAGATGCGGATTCGATACCTATGTTGGGAAGATCCCCTGGAGAAGGAAATGATAGCCCACTCCAGGATACTTGCCTGGAAAATTCCATGAAAAGAGGAGCCTGGCGGGCTACAGTGAGCCTTGGATCACAAAGAGTCAGAAACAACTTAGCAACTAAACAAGAACAATTTGTATATAAACAGTATACATTGCTGTATCAAGACTTTTTAAGAAAAAAGGACTTCTGCTCCATAAAGGGGAAAAAATAAAAACTATCTAAATATAAATAAAAGCAAATTAATTTTCTCACACATGTTTGGGATATAAATAAACCAATGTGTTAGAAAAATATAGTTTTAAAAGATTTTTTTTATATTGTGGAGGAAAAATAATCTTTTCTGAAACTGCTAAATATTAATCTCCTATCCTATTGTTTTCAAATAAATTGCATCCACTTGCTGTATTCTTGCCCTAATGTCTAATTTATTTAAAATTATTTCCTAATGCATCCTTTGGTGAAATAAAAATATATGCATGTCTGTGAAAGAGAACTGAAGAATTGTAGGATTATGTTGACTATTAGAATGACATGTGGGTCTGTCTTCCCCAGAGCTTTTATAAATAGATACCCATCTGTTTAGAACAAGTTTAATAAAATGCTGCCAGTGTATAGAATACATTTCTCAAGTTTTAGATTCTATGAACCCTCCTTTAAAAAAAAAAACAAATATTTGATATTTTATTGAGTTTAAAAGACAAAAAATGAAATTCTTTGGCCTTAATTTGTATTTAATTTATTAGTGTACAAAGAGGTGTTAGTTTGTTGTCAAATGTTTTTAAGTAGTTGTTTATAGCCAAAATATATTTCCCACTAGATTACTTTAGTCTAAAGTAGGTCAGCCTCTGGTTTAAATTAAGAAGGAGGTGTCCTTTGATTTTTTTTTTATTATTTTTTACTTTGGATTTCATTTTAAATGTGATTTCTAGGATCAAGAACATAAAGTGAATTCACCAAAAAGAAGTATATCATTTGAAATCAGATAAATGTGGTAGATGACAACTTAGTTAAAACAGCACCTAAAAGGAGTTTCACTGTATATATATTTTCCCCTTAATACTTTATCTTAGGCTCCTCTGTGTTCTCTCTATTCCTGAAATGCTACTTCTTATTTTCATTGTTTCTGCCTAATGTAGCCAAACCAAATACTGGGAATAGAGTGGAAGTCAGGGGGTTACAGTCTCAGGACACACCGTGGTAGTACACTGTGTGGCAGTTGTCATATTGGCAGGTTTTAATTACACATCAGGGTAAAACACACCTCGTGTAATCTTTGGAGTGTATTTGTTTGTGCAGATATGGGTGTGCTTATGTGTGTGTGTTTCAACCTGACGTTAAGTGAAGATACATTTTTCCTGAAACATTTTTCACTTTCAAAAACAATGTATGCAATGCAAACGAAAACAAATGCAATGTGACCAGCCTCGTCAAAGGGCAATTGTGAATCATAAAATGAAAAAATGTAAGTAGGGATTTTCAGTTTTGTGAAGTGGCTGATACATCTCGTCATGATAATTATGAACATACTTCATTCTAATATTTCCTCTTATGAATATATTCATATCGGACTCACTGCAAATGAATAAATTACAATTCAGAAGATGCATTGGGTACATCGAACTGTTAGTCTTACCTACTGTCTTTTATGAACAAAAGTGTCTATCTAATTACGTCTTATTAGTGTATTTGAATGGTATATTGATCCTCATTTGACATAAATTACAATGTAATTACATAGCGGATTTGAGTCTAACCAATTGCCAGCAAATGAGGAGCACGTGATGAGATAGAACATGTGGGTTTCAGTGTTCAGACCTTAGGAACACTTGCACATGTTCAGGAAAGCCCACTGGATGAAATTTATGTATTGCTAATGATTTTTATTGGCCCCTTGGCCCAAAGTAGTGGCAAGCTGCCCAGGAATCTGAAGGGATCCTGTTTTCAGTTAGTAGTCAGAATGCAAAGAGTAATAAAACTCAGAAAAGGTCTGGCAAAGGCAAAAATGCATTTATCCAGATTCAGTAAGTCCAGCCAAACTTATGATTGTGATGCCTTTGCTTTTTTTTTTTTTTTAAATCTGAGGTTATGGAATTTTGTTTCATCAGGGTACCCTGGTTAGAGCATCTTTTAAACAATGTCTTGAAAAGTACAGCATTATTCATTTGTGTGTGCAACTGTATATGTTGTATGTCTGCACAAGGTCGTACAATAGCTAATGTGATCCACAGCTTTCTTTTTCCTATGGAATGAAAGATCTCTTATATTCCTGGTGGAATTTCAGGCAAACCACTTTGCTTATATTAAACGCAGGCTTTTGGGTAATCCACAATTATAGGTAATTGTGCATATGATCTCTCTCTTTCAAGGCAAGGGCCAATTTTCTGCTGAATTGCATTCCTACAGACACAATAAAGAGATGATACAGTTAAAAGTGGTGCATCAACTTTTCATTTATTTTGCATTTCTGACTGATTATTAGTATTTCCCATTACTAATTAAAAACTTGTTTCCTTGAAGTTATTTAAATTTCACTGACATATATTTATAAACCTCATTATATTGGACTCTTATGCAAATGATCAACCAGTGGGAGTGTGAGAAGGTATATGGGGAATTTGAATCAGTGTCTAAACAACTGATGACATCAAGGAATTATTAGTTTAGAGAGATAATGATATTATCATTATGTAAAAAAGTTGAGTTGTGGTTTAGATATACATAATTAAATATATATACAAAGATGAAACTCTATGTATCTGGGATATCTGATTTAAAATAATCAACTACAG
The DNA here is from genome assembly GCF_032452875.1 of Bos javanicus. Lineage (NCBI taxonomy): Eukaryota > Metazoa > Chordata > Mammalia > Artiodactyla > Bovidae > Bos > Bos javanicus. Next base: position 81,319,204 of record NC_083879.1, read on the forward strand.
TGGTCAGGAGAGAGAGAAATGGTTATGAGTAGAGAGGAAACAAGGTTAGTTATGAGAAGATGTCTTAGTCAGGGTTCTTCAAAGAATTGAAGCCAATAAGATAGAAAGATGGATAAATGATACCTAGATAGATAAATTCAGAGATAGATAGATGGATGGCTTTCCAGGTGGCTCAGCGGTAGAGAATCTGTGTGCCAATGCAGGAGACTTGGGTTTGATCCCTGGGTCAGGAGGATCCCCAATAGGAGGGCATGGCAACCCACTTCAGTATTCTTGCTGGAGACTCCCATGGACAGAGCCTGGTGAGCTGCAGTCGATAGGGTCACAAAAGAGTCAGAGCAACTGAGCACATACACACACACATACACACACACAGATAGATAGATAGAGATTTATTATAGGAGTTGTCTCATGGAGTCACCAAGGTCATAAAGTCCCATCATTGACTTTCGGCAAGCTAGAGAAACAGAAAAGCCAGTGACATAATTTAGCCTGGATTCAAAAGCCTAAGAACCAGGGGAATTCATGGTGCAAATTCCAGTCTAAGACCCAAGAACCAGAAGCACAGATGAAGAAAGACGGAAGAAGATGCATGCTTCAATTCAAGCAGAGACAGCGAATTCATTCTTTCTCCTGTTTGTTCCATTCAGGTTTCAACAGATTGGGAGATGCCCACCCACGCTGGTGAGGGTGATCTTTATCCAGTCTACGATTCAAAGGCTTATCTCTTCCGGAAACATCCCCACAGACACATCCAGAAATAATGTTTTACCAGCTCTCTGGGCATCCCTTAGCCCAATTCAAGTTTGCACAGAAATTTAATCATCAAAGTGGACAATGATTAGAGATGGGTACATACAAATTATTACACCACTTCCCTTATTTTTGTATATACTTGACATGTATACATTTGTGTATGCTTGACATGTTCATCAGATCAGATCAGATCAGATCAGTCGCTCAGTCATGTCCGACTCTTTGCGACCCCATGAATCGCAGCACGCCAGGCCTCCCTGTCCCTCACCAACTCCCAGAGTTCACTCAGACTCACGTCCATTGAGTCAATGATGCCATCCAGCCATCTCATCCTCTGTCGTCCCCTTCTCCTCCTGCCCCCAATCCCTCCCAGCATCAGGGTCTTTTCCAATGAATATCAATAACCTCAGATATGCAGATGACACCACCCTTATGGCACAAAGTGAAGAGGAACTCAAAAGCCTCTTGATGAAAGTGAAAGTGGAGAGTGAAAAAGTTGGCTTAAAGCTCAACATTCAGAAAACGATGATCATGGCATCCGGTCCCACCACTTCATGGGAAATAGATGGGGAAACAGTGGAAACAGTGTCAGACTTTATTTGTCTGGGCTCCAAAATCATTGGAGATGGTGACTGCAGCCATGAAATTAAAAGACGCTTACTCCTTGGAAGGACAGTTATGACCAACCTAGATAGCATATTCAAAAGCAGAGACATTACTTTGCCAACAAAGGTTTATCTAGTCAAGGCTATGGTTTTTCCTGTGGTCATGTATGGATGTGAGAGTTGGACTGTGAAGAAGGCTGAGCACTGAAGAATTGATGCTTTTGAACTGTGGTGTTGGAGAAGACTCTTGAGAGTCCCTTGGACTGCAAGGAGATCCAACCTGTCCATTCTTAAGGAAATCAGCCCTGGGATTTCTTTGGAAGGAATGATGCTAAAGCTGAAACTCCAGTACTTTGGCCACCTCATAGTAATGGTTCTATTTTTCCTTTCTTTGGTGGTACATTTTTAAAATAGGGAAAACGACTACTTCATTTGTAAGTCTTGCTATAAGGCGGGTGTTCAGAAGTTTAAATCACAATGCTTCAGATGACCTGGAGATGTACAATCTAATCCAGCTGTTTCCCACATACACAGACTAATCAAGCAGGCAGCCAGCTGTTCCCCAATAGAAGTCACACACAAGGTTAGCAGGGGAGAGGGTGCCGATGACTTCTGTTTCTTTAGGTGTTGGCGAGTTGAATCTGGCTCCCAGCTAGTCGTTATAAATATGAGAAGCCATGTCCCAGTGGATGGGAGAAGAAGGTTGCTACCAGGAGCTGGGGAGGGAGTGCTGGATTATAGTGAAACTTGAGGCTAAGAACAGGGCTCACTTTCTAGCTGGGGAAACACAAGGCACTTGGGAATTTCGGCACACACTAGTAATTAACACTAGTGCGTGAGACCAGCTTCTGGGCTGCGGACTGAGGAAGGACCTTCAAGCAGCCAGGATATTGTACCTAATAACACGGGGCTTCCCTGGTGGCTCTGCTGGTAAAGAAGCTGCCTGTAGTAAGCAGGAGACCCCAGTTTGATTCCTGGGCTGGGAAGATGCCCTGGAGGAGGGATAGGCTACCCACATGCCTGGAGAATTCCCATGGCAGAGGAGCCTGGTGGGCTACAGTCCACAGGGTCACAAGGAGTGACCACCACTGAGTGACTAGGCATAGCACAGCACAGGACAACATCATAGCCCAGATCCCGAGTGGTGACGATGGCCTTTTAAAATCATGCCATGTAGAGTTAAGACTATCCCGTGAATGTTGGGGGGTAGGGCCAGCTGGAAGAGATTCCCGATGTCTGTAAGTCTGTCGGCTAGTCAGTCTTCCCTGGGGGCTCAGAGGTAAAGACTCTGCCTGCCCTGAAGGAGACGTAGGTTCAGTCCCTGGGTCGGGAAGATTCCCCTGGAGAAGGAAATGGCCACTCACTCCAGTTTTCTCACCGGGAAATCCCATGGACAGAGGAGGCTGGCAGACTGGAGTCAGTGGGGTCGCAAACAGCCTGACATGACTTAGAGACTAAACAACAGGAAGTAAAGCTAGTCAGTTCCTGTTCTCCTGTGACGTGTGTGAACTCATTGTCAACCTGTCCATTATTCCAGGGATCCCCCTGGTCAGTGGCATGTCCTACGTAAGACTCAAGATTTCATGGATTGCCCAGTGTGTTCATTATTTGAAACCAAATATGTCAATTTCTTTTACTTATGGCAGAAACAAAATCAGTATTCAAAAAATAACAAGGATTAAAGACCATTACTAAATATGAGGTGCTTATTTGGCACATATGTCCTTGTTATTATCTATAATGAAGAATAAAGGATGGGACTTCCCTGGCAGTCCAGTGGTTAAGATCCCAACTTTCAGTCCCGGGGTGTGGGTTCAATCCGCAGCCGTGGTTCTAAGATCCCACATGTCTCAAGGACAAAGAAACAGAAGATACACAACAGAAGCAGCAGTGCAACAAATTCAGTAAAGACTCTTTTTAAAAAGTATAAACAAATAATTTTTTTAATATTAACACTAAATAACTTAAGCAACGAGTTAACAAAAGAAAATCTTAAATGCTTATTCAGGGAAATTTTCATAACTACCTGGAAACAGAACTGCATATGCCACAGGGCAGAGTCAATGGAAAAGGGATACCCAAGAGACACCTATTGAACATATGGCCTCAAATACCCTACCTAAGCAGGTAGAAATTGCGTTCACAGGAAATAAAAGCTAGTATTTTTTTTTAAATGAAGCATGCAAAATAAGGATGATAAAGCAGCAAACATGATAGTCATAAATTCCCAGAATTTGGTTGAATGTGCAGAAAATTTAATAAGCACAGCCATTACGAAAAGTGCTGAGAGTAAGCAGGCAGGCATCTCAGGTGTGGGATCCTTGACGGGGCGGGGACAGAGATCCACCGGAGCTCAGGAGCGGAAGCAGAGGTGCAAGCCGAGAACAATGACCTTTTAAAATAGATACAGATGACCTACTTGGAAGGCTCGGAACAGACCTGAGTTTAAAGGAGAGACTCTTAGGAAAGGCTCAAATAGCAAATATGAAATCACTGAAATTAGAGAACAAAGGGCTGTATTGTAGGGTGAAAAAAAATAACAGCAGATGTAGATGCTGACTCTTTGAGGCCTGCGAAACAGCTGGATAGAAAGGAAGAAAGGAAGGGAGACAGGAAAGAGAGACCTAGAGGGAGGGAGAGAAGCAGAGAGGGAGGGAAAACACTCCTGGAGTAGCAGTTCCAAGTGCCTGTCAATTAAAGAAAGAACGAGAAAACTACAGATAGTTCCCATAGAAAGCAGCACAAGAGGGCACAAGCTTGCTTAATTAGATAGGGAGCTGGTGTAGGATGAGCTCTGCACGCACTTGTTGGGGAACTAAGAAAAATATCCATCCATTGAAGAGGTTTTGTTTCATATCTTCAGTAAGTGAAGGGAATCATACTTTCGACTTCTCTGTTTCTATAGGCCAGTAAAAAGGATCACGTCAAGTTACATAAACACCGTATAAATATTTGGTAATATTTCTTCTGGATATGTTTATTGATCTAAGAATCGTTTTGAGTTCGTTTCTTTAAAGAGAGGTGTAAACATTTGCTCAGGCTGCTGGATCAAAGTACCAGACACTGGGCAGCTTGAAAAACAGAAATCAACTACTGTCTCACAGTTCTAGAAACTAGAAATCCAAGATCAAGGTAGGATCCTTCTGTGGTCCTTGAGGGAGAATCTGGTTTGTGCTTCTCTCTCCCAGCTTTTGGGGGTTGCCAGAGATCTTTGGTGTTCCTTGACTTGCAGGTTTCTGCCTTCATCTTCACCTGCCATTTTCTCTGCATTCAAGTCTGTGTCTAAATTTCCCCATTTTGTAAGCCTATCAGTCAAGTTGCACTGGAGAATCAACTGGCTCCAATATAACCTCATCTTAAGTCATTATCACAGAAAAGACTCTGTTTCCAAATAAGGTCACATACTGAGGTTTTCCGAGTTAGGGCTTCAGCACGTTAATTTTGAGGGCTGTAATTCACCACATGACAAGAGGTATGCACGAAGATTGCCAGATAAAATAGAGAATATTGGGGTAAACTTGAATTTCAGATAGACAGCAGGATATAAATATCTATCCTGTGAAATGTTTGTAGGAGTAGGTCCCAAGTCAGATTTGTATTTTCACTTGCTGAATTTGGTAATTTCGGTAATATATACATCAGTATTTTCAAGATTGTGATTTTTGGTGAATGCTGAACCTAAAAAATTATATGGTAATCCCCACTAGACCGGAAGCTCTGAGATGAGAGTACTTCTTCACTCTTTCCACTAGCATGAGCCCGTTGCACAGCAAGGTACTTAAGCTCACAGAGAGTACTTAATTTTTATAACCTAATTTGTTAAATAAATGAATTATTTCTACCTTTCAGTTTTAAAATTGTGATATTTATATTTTGTTAATTGTAATATAGAGCAAGATTATTAATTCAGTTATTCATCTGATGATTTCTTATATAAATTTAGACTCAGTCTAAAAATAATGTTGTAGTTTATTAATGTAAATAGTTGTATAATATGTATGGAGGTTACTTACATAATACATTGGGTGAAATTTGCTTAACATTAATTCTGATGGTTGTAAGAATCATGAAAAAAGCATAAGTACACAATCCAGTTCACTTTGCCTTTCAACACTGGCCAAATAATTCAGAAGAATGACATGTCTCCATTTCATAAAGCCCAACATTTGTTAAGCAATACTTTAAAGACATATGCAACTGATAAGAGAAAAACATTCTTCTTCATTCTTTTCTTTATAAGAAATTTAGCCCAGTTGGAATATGAACATAAAATATACAACTGACACAGATCAGAGTTATTTAAGAATTAGAGAAGATAAACTGACAAAGACTTCTATTATATTCTGAAATGCCTACTATAGTAATAAGTCCTCTAAATAATTGGAACATCTGGGGATGAAATTAGAAGTTGAGAGATGATGCAAGATTCATCTGCTGAGTCCTCTAAGCAATCATGTTATTGCTATGCTTGAACTTTTTGACACTTCCTATAATTCAGCCTGTCTCATTAAAGAACATTTGCATTGTTCCTTAATCTTCATGTATTTATTTATTTTTTATAGTCTTGTATCTTCAACCAGATTGAAATCTTCTGGATGACAATTATGAAGTTAGTATTCTTTTGTCTTTTCAATGCTACTGTCAGGTATTAGGTAATCTAAAAGTAGCTAATTATAAGTAAATAAATCCATAAAAAAGCAGCACTATATATATATATATATATATATATATATATACACACACACACACACACACACACACACACACATATACACATTCACTTATGTTGTAAGGCATACTGAAAATGCAATGGTTATAGTAAATACCGTTTCTCCATGTACTGCCCATCATTAAATTTTGAAAGGAGTCCACTTGTACGAGAGTATGACTCAGTCATCTCAAAAGCGTATAGCAGCCAAGTTTCTGATTAATGACAAGTTCACAACACACAAAGCCTTCTAGGAAATTAATCAGTGAATGGTATATTTCTCCTGTTGCTGTGGTCTTCTGCTGTACTCCTCATGCTGGGTAGAAGGAATCTTTGTTTGGGCAAGAGAGGGATGGGAACAACTGGGTTCCCTGGGGTAACCACTCTAGAAGCCTTTGATGGAGATACAGGCATGAAGATTAGAGTCTGGGAGTCTTACCCTGAAGAGCAACTAACATTGGATGGTGACACATATTCTCAGATAGGCTAGAAATAATTGCATAGCACAAAAGGGACATGGGAGTGATTTTTCAAAGATGAGTAAGGGTAAAAAGTGATGAAAAAGAAGGGACTTGCCAGTTATGCTTAGGTGGGTTTGATTTAAGGTGACCTTGCTATCTAAGCAGAGACATTACTTTGCCAACAAAAGTCCATATAGTCAAAGCTATGGTTCTTCTAGCAGTCATGCATGGATGTGAGAGTTGGATCATAAAGAAAGCTGAGCACCAAAGAACTGATGCTTTTGAACTGTGGTATTGGAGAAGACTCTTGAGAGTCCCTTGGACTGCAAAGAGATCCAACCAGTCCATCCTAAAGGAAATCAGTCCTGAATATTCATTGGAAGGACTGACGCTGAAGCTGAAGCTCCAATACTTTGGCCACCTGATGCAAAGAACCAACTCATTGGAAAAGACCTTGATGCTGGAAAGATTGAAGGCAGGAGGAGAAAGTGATGACAGAGGACAAGATGGCTGGGTGGCACCATAGACTCAATGGACATGGGTTTGAACAAGTTCTGGGAGATGGTGAAGGACGGGGGAGCCTGGTGTGCTGCAGTCCATGGGGTCTCAGAGAGTTGGACATGTCTGAGTGACTGAACAACAGTATCTAAGGGGCTTCCCTGAAGGCTCAGTGGGGGAAGGCCTGCAATGCAGGAGATGTGGGTTCAATCTCTGGGTTGGGAAGACCGCCTGGAGAAGGAAATGACACCCCACCCCAGTGTTCTTGCCTGGGAAATCCCAGAGACAGAGGAGCCTGGCGGGCTACAGTCCACGGGGTTGCAAAGAGTCGGACACGACTGAGCCACTAAGCACACAGGCATTATCTGAGAATGCAGGACAACTGGAATTATTTACAGGGATTAGACCCAGGGTCAAAACTAACTCAGAAACAAGTGCAGTAGTTGTCTTTTGTTTTATCTTAACTGAGTACTGCTCATTAGTATAGTAAATGCAAGAAACATATATGATCTGCCATAATTACAGGCACATACATATTTCAGTCTTATGTTGAATTGCAACACATCAAAAAATCGCTCCAAAACAATTATAAAGATTTTAAATGCTCAGAATTTGCTGTGTATTTTAACTTGACAATCATCAATCCCCTTCCTCACGATCATTTTCATCACCCAAATCTCCTTGGCTACTTTCAAAGATTCTGCAAGAAAATATTATTTTATACTGTGGGACAAAACAAGACTGCACAATTTAAACAAAAGATCAGTGTCCACAAAGAAAAACACATGCAGAAACTGATACCTTTTTTGTTATTGCACAGAGTTCTTCACTTTCTATGTGTTCACATTTTCAAAGCCAGGACCATTCATCAGCCATTATTAGAAACTAATAATTACGAAAATGACAAGGGCATTATAATCTCGGTCTTGCACAGAGAGATTCCACTTTAGCAGGGCCTGATACACTGTCCTGCATGATAGCCTGACAAACAGCAAACAGGAAAGAGAAGAAAAGCTAAATAGTTATTTCAGTGTCATTTCACAGTTTTTTTCTTTCTTTGACATAAGCATCATAAGGACCTTTGCCTATCCTAACACTGGAAAGTATCTTAATGAAGCTGTGAAGCAGATATAGCTTCACAGACCTTACCTTACTGCTCTTAAGCAAAAGTGTTATGAAAAATTGCCATCATGTGTCTCCATATACTTAATTAAGCATTTACGACAAACTTAAAAATCGTGTAATGTTTCATTTACCCTTTTACTGTGAAGTAGGTGAGTGCTACTTCTACTCATATGAGAACGTTGAGGTACAGGATTACAGCTATTTCGGTTTTAATTCAGCAGAAGCAGAAGGTTCCTTCTAAGCCAAACAATGAAAACAAGTTTGCCAAACCTACTTATTATCTCTGAGCTTGCCAAACTTGGTTATTATCTCTGCTTTTGCTGCATTATTGGAGATAAACTCCAGCAATACACATAGAAAAGTCATGACATTTAGAGCAAGGTCATGTAATATGCATAATGTACTCCAGATTTTTCCTTTTTCCATGAAAAGTTACTCCTATAGGTCAAAGGGTTGGCTGTGTCTAGAATTGACCTCTTGATCTACAGCAGTGACCAACTTAGAAACATCTCTTGCATTTTAGTCCCAAGGGGCAGATTTTTGGCTAGACTTCCATCCAGGAAGTCCTTCTTCGAACACGAGGATAAAGGCATTAAGATGGTGTCAACATCATGTGGAATAAATGGGCAACATAGAATCCAGGTCTTTCTGTAGTTATTACTGAGGGAAAACACTGCAGGAAATGTATATACCTACCACTGGCCCACAGTAGGTGTATATTAAAGAAGTAATTGCATTTCTCACAAGAGGTAAGATTTGCCCTGGAGGACTCTGCCAAGATTCTAGACTCTGGATGTAAACCAAGAACCTGGCATATCCCTGTAGGGTAATATTCACCTTATAAAATAAAATTTATGTATTTACTTAATTATGCCATTTGATGCCCCTTCAGTTTCATGGACGAAGTTCAACTCAACTAAATTTCTTTGTGATGAGTGTACCTCTCAGGCTGAGTGAAATAATTTACCGATTTTCTAATCACAAATGAATCAAAAATCGATTAAATGTTCATTGACCTCACGCCACGGATGGTTAAGAAGAAGACTGTGATAAAGCATTTCTAGGCTTAATCAATATTTTTCTTCAACTGGTATTTAGAGAAGAAAGCATCAAGGCACAGTTAAATCAATAATGTGAAACCCTTTTTTTACAAGCAGAAGAGGCACTAAACGTGTTTATTGTTACTGTTACAAAAACTAGTGGGTAAGGTTAAACTAAAAGGCAAGAAGTGACATTATTGTGAATTTCCTTCCTTTGAAGTTTTGAATAAGAGGCATAATTTTGACCTCCAGCTTTGTGATTGCTTCCAGAGAACTGCTGAGGATTATTGATAATATTATAATTGTCTTGGAAAATAATATGCATGCATGCATATATACACATACACATCACATATATATATATGTTTAATATATGCTTTAATTGTGCTGATGAAGTCACAAAAAAATAGGGTTTTGCAAATATTGTTTAGCAGTTCTTTTATTTTCTTTTTCCTTCTCTAAATAACACAGAACATTCCCCACGGCTTGAATTCCCACTTCCTGACAAGTCCCATACGATCGTCGGCATTGGTCATAACCACTTAGCATTAGGATCAAAACTACATCTTCCCTCAGACACCACTCAGTGCACTGCCTTCCTATCTAGAGACAGCTACTGTTCATGGAAATTTCTTAAAACGTCTCCTCTGCCTGACGTTTTCCCCATGGAAGCCATTTCAAGAATAGATAGTGCCTCCTTTCCAAATCACAAGAAAATTAAAAGTGGCATCAGAATTTAGGATTAATTAGATGGAAGCATGACTTTTCCACCCAGGTAATGTCCCTGAAGAGCATCACTCTACATCTGGACTCCAAATATTAGCTGGGAGGAGACGCGTATTCCTTCCCTGGGGAGGGCAGTCACACACATCAGTGAGAAAGACAGAGGCCATTGGGTGCTTTCAGATATTGAGAGAAAAGGCTCCTCACCCTTTCTCTTTCCTCCTCCTCTTTCTCATTGGAAGTGTCCATGCTTTCTATAATAATAAAGCTAAGAGGATTGAATTTCCAAGGACAGCTCATGGTGAGATGACCAGGAAATGGGGAATTAAGACATCTGGAAAGAGAACACAATGATTCACTTATAGATTATAACAATCTCTAAGCACAAAACTTCAGAAAATCCTCGTACGAAGGTAATACAGCATTTGTTACCTATAAGATAAGGGTCTATGCTGTCTCTAAAGTGTCATGGTGTCATTGCAATGGGAAGAGCAAGTGGAATGGCTGGACAGTGGCCTTGGAAGCAGAAGAATGTATACAAAGCCACCAGAAATAGGGAAACCCTCCCAGTTTGGAACCCTCTTTACCACCTGAATCTTAGGGAAAGAAGTTAGAATTCTAGGGTTCAGCCCTAACCTGTGGAAGGGGTTAGAGAAAATTTCACTTGCCTTTCAAAGCATGGTATATTATCCTCAACATTAGAGTGATATATAGAAAGAGGTCACTTATTTACACTGAGTTCGAAAGAAAAATATAAATCAAAATTAGCATGCTGAATTATTAAAACATATGCAGAATTATTATTTGTATTTAAATGTTTTGAACTCACTATTTTTTAGTTACTGTGCCAAAGCCTAAATTCTTAAATATGTGTTAACTTGGGGAGTGATTTTGTATTATTGCTTTTAAAGGCACTGGTATAAAAAGCAGTGTTTTTGTTAACTTTTTATTTTATACTGAAGTACACTTGATTAACAACAGCGTGATGGTTTTCGGTGTACAGCACAGTGACTCAGTTATACATATACATGTTTTTATGCTTTTCCAAATTCTTTTCCTATTGAGGTTGCTGTACAATATTGAAGAGAGTCCCTTGTGCCGTATACTAGGTCCTTGTTGTCTATCTATGTTAAATCCACTTGCATGTTAAGGCACTTCAGTCGTGTTCAACTCTCTGTGACCCTATGGACCGTAGCCCGTGAGGCACTTCTGTCGATGGGATTCTCCAGGCAAGAACACTGGAGTGCGTTGCCATGCCCTCCTCCAGGCGACCTTCCTGACCAGGGATCGAACCCGAGTCTCTGACATCTCCTGCATTGCACGAGGGTTCTTTACCACCAGCACCATTGTAATTGTCAATCCCACATTCCCTAGCTACCCTTCCCCCAGTATTTTTTTTTAACTAGTATAAAATTCATATAAATATATGCATTATGTATTTTATCTCACAGTACCTCAGTGCATTATGTGTGTGTGTGTTTTCTTCTTTAGAAGTTCTTAGCCCCAGGGTCCTCTACATGCTAAATGGGCTAGCCAGTGGAGCCGATTCATCCCTAGCTTAGGTCAGGGATCAACAACCATGACCCTTGGACTAAATCCAGGTCCCACCCACTTTTGAATATGAACTTTTACTGGAACAGGGCCAAGCTGATTCATTTGCATATTGTCTATGGCTGGTTTCCTGCTAAAAGCAGAGCTGAGTAGCCCTGACAGAGACCACATGGCCTGTGATGCCATAGAAACTTACTGTCTGGCCCTTTACAGAAAAGCTTGCCAAACCTGGGTTTTGCCCAATTCAAGAGGCAAAGTCTCTTATTTCCTTTATAGAGCCAGATGCTCAACTGCATGACATGATATAGCATAAGACACAGGGCTATTCTGTGGACAGGCCAACCTGCTCAGTTTTATTTTGCCATGATGGTTAACATTTTACTAATAGAACACCTTTGAAAATCAGTTTAAAGTAGCAGAAGATGCATTTTGTTTCTTTAGATCTTTAATAATTTTAAGATGATAGAATAGAGCTTTATCCATCCAAAGAACTGTATATATGTGTTTTGCATATATACATGGCTTCCCTAGTGGCTCAGACATTAAAGAATCTGCCTGCAACGCGGAGACATGGGTTGCTTCCCTAGAGACAGACGGTAAAGAGTCTCCTTTCAAATGGGAGACCCAGGTTTGATCCCTGGGTGAGGAAGGTCCTTGGAAAAGGGAATGGCATCCCACTTCAATATTCTTGTGTGGGAAATCACATTGCCAGAGGATCCTGGCAGACTACAGTCCATGAGGTCGCCAAGAGTTGGACACAACTGAGCGATTAAAAGACACACACATAATCAATTCATCTAAAAGTTTCTACGAGTGTTCCTGCTCTCCCTCTCATCTAGTCACATGTGCTACTTTGCACAAAGCAAGCTATCTAGTGGTATCAGCCCTGTGGGTAAAAGTCAGCTGCTTTTGCCCCTGTAAGGCAAACAGTATATATTAACACCTAGAGACAAATATCTATATTCCAACAGTTCGGCTACCAGAAGGGTTTCTATTATAGGATATAGAAATAAAAAACTGCAGTCTAAGCAAACTGAAATTAATGACTTCTTGAAATAGTCAGGACAATAAAAACGCATCAGAGCAGGCACAAATGCGGCTGTTTGAATTAAGAGTTTCTTCAGTGTTTATTTTTCTGATACAAAATTTAGAAATGGAATCAAGCTTTCAAAAAGTACAAATAGAAAATGGATTAGAGCTTCCTTTAGTCTTTCTTCTCAGCAGGCTTCCTGTCCCTTCACTTCCTTTGTGAGTAGGAGGAAACCAGCAGCATTTTTGAGATGTTTGTCTAGTTTTATGCAGGCTAGACTTTGTTAGTATCCTTGAATTTGGGGACCAGTCTAATGGGCCATTAGAGTCCAACTTCAATCTTGAATAATGATGGCTAAGAGTTTTTGGCGGAAGGTGTTCTATTATTATCAGAATTCAATTACATGCAAAACTGAATCTTTTTCTCACAAAATGAGTGCATATTTTGTCATGGTAAACGTATTCAAAAGTACCCAATTTTTATTTTCTTGAAAGTGGGGAAAACTAACTTCAAGTTCCTTTGTCACATTCCTCTTTTCTTCTCCACACATCAAGATGAGATCATCAATGCTGAAATGAGTAGATTACGTCTACAAGCAGACCTCTTGGATATAGGGGGAGAGAATTCAGGATGGCCACAGCCAGTCTCTGCACCTTCATAAAAGATGCCATCTGCTGAGGGAGGGATGGATTGGGAGCTTGGGATTAGCAAATCCAAACTATTACTAAATACACACAGACACACACACACATATGTATGTATATGGCTGAATCACTTTGCCGTGAAATTAAAAGACACTTACTCCTTGGAAGGAAAGTTATGACCAACCTAGATAGCATATTAAAAAGCAGAGACATTACTTTGCCAACAAAGGTTCGTCTAGTCAAGGCTATGTTTTTTCCAGTGGTCATGTATGGATGTGGGAGTTGAACTGTGAAGACAGCTGAGCATCGAAGAATTGATGCTTTTGAACTGTGGTGTTGGAGAAGACTCTTGAGAGTCCCTTGGGCTGAAAGGAGACCAACAAGTCCATTCAAAAGGAGATCAGTCCTGGGTGTTCTTTGGAAGGAATGATGCTAAAGCTGAAACTCCAGTACTTTGGCCACCTCATGCAAAGAGTTGACTCATTGGAAAAGACTGATGCTGGGAGGGATTGGGGGCAGGAGAAGAAGGGGACGACAGAGGATGAGATGGCTGGATGGCATCACTGACTTGATGGACGTGAGTTTGAGTGAACTCCAGGAGTTGGTGATGGACAGGGAGGTCTCACGTGCTGCGATTCATGGGGTTGCAAAGAGTCGGACACGACTGAGCCACTGAACTGAACTGAATCACTTTATGGTAGCCCCAAAACTTACACAACATTGTAACTCAACTATACTCCAATAGAATAATATTTTTAAAAGTGCCTTTATGATAATAGACATATCATGTTGCTTTCCAGAAAAAAAACAAAAATGAAACTTTGAGTCTTTGAAATATGACTATAGATTTGGCCTCAAGAAAGTCAACATGGGGCACAAAACACAAAGGTGAACACAACGTCCTCTAAAGACTTGAGATTAAGGAACCAAACAGCTGCAATGTATCAAGTGATAAATATTGGATAGGTATGTTCACAGTTCATTTTACCTGGGAAGTCATCATATTGTGTGTATATAATCACTAGTCAGAAAATTGGCAGCTTAGGAAGCTGAGCATGAGTAATTTTTTAAACAAAAGATTATTTGTAACACAGTTAATGTATTTAGGACTATATGTATAGTATATCTTCCGTGTGTCATCTACATGTAAGTATGTGTATGTGCGTGTGTGTCTGTGTGTTTGTGTGAGAGTGTATGTGATCACAGGTAAGAATAAAGTGTTTTTGGATGTGCAAAGCATTTTATTTCTTCTGTATGAAGAAAAATTTGAGAATGAAAGTTTATAGGAAAAAATGGCAGTCCACATTTTGTCTTTACATTGACTTTTGAAAACTGATTTGCAGATTTAGCATTCAGATCTGAAGTCCTGCCCCCATTGTTAAAGGTCATTATGCGCACAGAGATGTGGCTGGGCAGTGGGGAAACAGCTCGCCTTCTCTCTCCTTCATAAAGGTGCAGAGCTGCCAGATGAAGCCTACGATTGTAGGCTTGTAGTTCTCCTTGTAATGTCACAAACTCTACTCCAACTGAGTAGAAGTACCTCCTGGGATTCCCTGGGCTCTTTGAACTCGAAGGCTCTTTCTTTTATCTTTGGTTTCCAGTACCTCACATGGCCTTGGTGATGTTGTGTATTCAGAAGTCACATACTCTCCCATATGTCTTCTTAATCTATTCCTCTGTCCTTGAAGTAAGCAAGGTAAGCCCTTTGGAATTCATTAGAATTGTTTTTTTTTTAATATTTAATTACTAGCAGCCAATGGAAAGCGTTGGAAGCTTCTGCATGCGTGTGAGTGTCTGTATGCAGAGGTCTGTGTCATGTCCTGGTGGTGGTGGTAGCTGTGGTTGTAGATGTGGTTATTATTATGGTTGATACGTTTCTAACCACTGCATTTAATTACAGAGATCTTAGAGATGAAGACATGGCACGCAGAGAAGCAACCGTGGGGGAGAATAATGGTAGCTATAGGGCAGGTTTTTGGATAGCAAAATAAGTTCTAAATGGTTTTGGCAGGGTGTGATAGAAGTAGCCTACAAGATTGCAATACTCTGCCAACCTCTATTTATCCTCCTTAAAGCTATATTTTGGAAAATGCAAGGTCTTCCTTGTCTCTATTGTAATGGTTTAAGCCAAGTAGATATTTGGGGTGTTTGGAGGTAAAAAAGATTTGCGATCTTGACTGCTTCTGGTATAATGGAATCTCATACCTAATTTTTCTTCATTAAGAATCTTTTTTGGTGGCTGGCTGTATGGCAATTGTGATAGAGAGGTTACAACTCTGTGGTCAGCCTAAAACATAAAACTAATACTCTGTTATAAAAACAGCCTTTCTATCAGAATGTGAGCTAGCATCCCTCAAAAACATATGCAGAAATTAATATTAAATATATTTAGAAATATTATATATGCAATTACTATATATATGTATATAATTTATCATTATTTATCTAAATAGTGCTTGAAGTTGTGTATGTGGCCAAATTTGCTTTTATTTTTGTATTATGATATAATTTTAAAAGATGTACATATGTAGACAGTTTTCTGCTCTTGGCATTAATAAGATTTGTGCTTACATGTTTAATGCTGCTGCTGGTGCTGCTAAGTCGCTTCAGTCGTGTCCGACTCTTTGTGACCCCATAGATGGCAACCCACCAGGCTTCTCCATCCCTGGGATTCTCCAGGCAAGAACACAGGAGTGGGTTACCATTTCATTCTCCAATGCATGCATGCATACTAAGTCAGTCGTGTCCGACTCTGTGTGACCCCATGGACAGCAGCCCACCAGGCTCCTCTGTCCACAGGATTCTCTAGGCAAGAATACTGGAGTGGGTTGCCATTTCCTTCTCCAACATATTTAATAAGATAAGGCAAAAAAAAGTAAGCATATTTAAAATGTCTTAAAAGCAATAAAGCCAATACATAAGCAAAAATGAAAAGAAGAGATATTTATTTTACTGTAAAACTTTAAAAATCCATGTTTTATTGGATTTCAAAGTGGCAATAATCATTTACTTCCGACTGGTTAAAATTAGAATTTGTGATAAAATAATGAGAAAATGCATGTAATAAAAGTCATTTCAGAATTCTGAGATCAGGAATTTGTTAGTGGTCCAGTGGTTAGGACTAGGCCCTTTTCTGCAGTAGCCTAAGTTCAGTCCCCGGTCAGGGAACTAAGATCCCACAGATTGCATGGCATGGCCAAAATAAATATATAAAAAGAAAAAAAAGAAGAATTCTGAGATCAAACAATGTCATGATACACTTGATTGCAAACTGAATTTCTTTCATAAATTTAGATTCATATATTTATCCAACAAATATATACAATTATATATATCTATTACTTAAGAAACTGAAGTAGATCTATATATAAGTAATAAAATCCCTCCAAGATTTTAGCAAAGGATATTTATAGCAAAAACTTGACTGTAATATGACTTCTATGGGTTGTCTTTGTGTGCTGGTTTTCAGGAGAATTTGTTTAATTGCTTAACCCATCAAAATCAGGTGACTGAGTACCTTAGAGGAAAATGAAATCCATCAAGGGTTTTAAAGAAGCCATCTTAAAAATGCCTCAAATAGCAATTATAAATGCATTTGAAACAAATGAGAAAATCATACCAAAGAAATAGAAGGAATAAAAAATAACCAAGTTGTAATTAAAATTTTAAAAGTATATGTAAAATTAAAAAATATATAATATAATTATAAAAATATTCAAATTGTTAATATAATAACCAATTGCAATTGCAATTATAAAACTCAAAATTAAGTTAGAAATAAGTTAAAGAAAATGCTGCACAGGATTAAAAGTTAAGTGGAGATGATAGGCTGTAGTCTGTGAACTTGAAGACAGACCAATAGAGTTTGTGCAATTTGAACAACAAAGAGAAAGGAGACAGAAATAAAAAATGAACAGAGCCTCAGGAGTTCATAGGGCAGTAACAAAAGAGGCAACACTATTATCAAGAGAATTTCAGAAGAGCTTAAAAAAAATAGGCGTGATGGAATAGTTAAAGTAATAAAGGCTGTGTGTTTTGTGCGCTGGTGTGTGTCTGACTCTGTGACCCCATGGACTGTAGCCCGCCAGGCTCCTCTGTCCATGGGATTTTCCAAGCAAGAATGCTGCAGTGGGCTGCCATTTCCTCCTCCAGGGGATCTTCCTCACCCAGGAGTTGAATCTGAGTCTCTCACATCTCCTGCATCAGCAGGCAGGTTCTTTACCATTGCATCACCTCAGAAGCCAATCGTGGCTGAAAACTTACCAAACGTCGTGAAAGACGAAAATCTACAAAATGA
Organism: Bos javanicus; assembly: GCF_032452875.1. Classification (NCBI taxonomy): domain Eukaryota; kingdom Metazoa; phylum Chordata; class Mammalia; order Artiodactyla; family Bovidae; genus Bos; species Bos javanicus. Next base: position 81,336,642 of record NC_083879.1, read on the forward strand.
AGAAACTGAGTCAATCACAAAAAGATAAAACTAAGAAAAAATCTACTCTAAGACACGTCATAATTTAAGTTCTTAAAGAAAAAGTTCTTAAAAAGAGAAAAAGAGAAATGGCATATTATCTGTGATCACTTTTGGTTTCAAACATTTTCAAAAAAGCTAGCTTGTGTGATGCGTTTCCATCAGAATCTTAAAAACAACAACAACAAATACTTTTAGAACCTACTATAGGAAAAATAGTAACTTAAGTGACTAAACCACAACATAGGAAAAAGGGGTCTCTGGTGGCTCAGACAGTAAAGAATCTGCCTGCAATGAGGGAGACCCAGGTTCGATCCCTGGGTTGAGAAGATGCCCTGGAGGAGGAAATGGCAACCTACTCCAGTATTTTTGCCTGGAGAATCCCATGGACAGAGGAGCCTGGCGGGCTACAGTCCTTGGGGCCATAAAGAGTCAGACACGACTTAGTGACTTTCACTTTCATAGGAAAAACAAGGGAAAAAAATCTAACCTACCCACACAAATAAAAATGGTTATGGCTTAAAGAATAAAAATATAACAAATTCAAAGTATACATATACAAAAACTTAACAACAAAAAAATTGTTCAAGAGGACAGTAGGAATGTGACATGTCCAGATTTTGTTTTGTATCGGGATAAAGAAGACCTTAACGTGATTGAGGAAAATAATACTAGACCCACAGAAAGTAGTAAAACTGAATTTATGAGGAAATGGGGCGGGGCAGAATTGCTGAAGACTTTCTGTTCAGGAATTTGAAGAGGTGACATTTTCCATGAAGCAATTAAATGAAATGCATTGATGGTTTAACATACAGATGAACTGGCGGGTTGTGAAGAGAATGTGTAAAAATGAGACAGTCTCTGACCGTAATTTCCAAATGTGATTTCCAAATGTGTTGGAAGGTGCAGCAGTTGCTGGGCTCGGTGTCCATGGGAACAAGGTTTCCCAGCCTCCCGGATCAATAGTGCATTCGGAGAAAACAGAAGACTTGGATCATAGCTGCAAAACAGTCCCATTCCTTTAGGTGGAGAGTCTGACCGCTTCAATAACTGTCTCTGCTTTCCCAGGCTCATCCATGGCACTCTGTCTCCCATCGATTGAACTACAACCACTTTGCTTCTATCTAAACCTTCCAGAGTAATCAGGTTCAGGGAGACCATGCTATGGGAGAAGGGAGAAAATGAGAATGAAACCTGGGGCTAAGCGCCAATAATCCATTCTTAATCCCACCTCTGAAGTTGGGATAAAAATACATGGGAATGTGTGCAGAAAGCTACAGACAAGTCAAAAGACTTTTTTTTTTTTTTCCTTTTTAATTTTCAGCTGACACCTGAAACCTCTGGATGCCGAAGAGAGGATTAAAAAGGTAGATTCATGCTAGCGACAGTCACAGGCCACCATTGTGCTTTACCTGTAAACTTTGCTGTTGTTTAGTTGTTAAAGTCATGTCTGGGTCCTTGCGACCCCATGGACTGTGTAGCTCTCCAGGCTCTTCTGTCCATGGGATTGCCCAGGCAAGAATACTGGAGTGGGATGCTGTTTCCTTCTCCAGGGGATCTTCCTGACCCAGGAAAAGAACCTAGATCTCCTGCATTGGTCTGCAGATTTCTTTATCACTGCACCTCTAGGGAAGGCCACGAGTAAACTTGCCTTAACATTAACCATTGAGACTGTAGGGAAGTGAGGACCTGGGCATTTCAAGAACATGTTCTCAAGGATTGAAGAGGGGGTCCTAGTTTTATTGAAAACACCAAAGTAAAGGGCTGTTTTGTGAAATCTATCAGTCTTGGACTTTTAGCTACAATAATGGTTCAGTCAGGGATGTTGAAAGCCAAGGCATCCATCACATGCAGATTTTTATTCCACATCTTTGGAAGAATTTCAACTGTGAAAGTGCTTTTGTCTAGTTTTATAGTCCTATTTCACGGTAAAATAATTGATACACTCTAGACATAGAGGAGGGCTTTCTGAGTAAGTCAGAAGTAAAGAATCCACCTGCCAATGCAGGAGATGTGGGTTCTACCCCCAGGTCGGGAAGATCCCCTGGAGAAGAAAATGGCCACCCACTCCAGTATTCTTGCCTGAAGAATCCCATGGACAGAGGAGCCTGGTGGGCTACAGTCCATGGGGTCCCAAAATGTCAGACATGACTGAGCAGGCACAGTCTGATCAAACACAAATACCGAGGTGTAATCTTTTCTAAAAATTAGCTCAATTTAACTCAAGGATCACCTTCCTTTAAAGAGAGTTAGCAAATGCTCTAGTTCCAATGTAGAACTGCCTACTCAACTACTTATCAGCTGCCACATGGTAGATGAACTTTATCTTGCCCTTGTTGGGTTAAAGCATATGGTGCCTTCCACGTTCTGAAATAAAATATCACTGGGCATTTCTTCCCTACCCATTTGAGTCTTGAAAATGCATATTTAACTCTGGCTTAGTTTAGGAATTTCACAAGCAGCAGTGAAATCAGAGTTTACCATAACTGGATATAGTATATACCTGCCCTATTTAAGACGTGAAACTTATAGTTAAGAATTTTTATGCACAGTGGCAGCATATTAATGCCGACTTTATTAGCTCACGGATTGTTATGGACAGTGAGTTACATGAAACGTTGATTTTGTTCCCGCTGACATTGTTTCTACCTTGCAGTAATGTGAGCTGTAGCAAATCACACATAACAATCTGTGACTCTCCGAAGCTCAGCCTTTCATTCCCTTGGAAACACATTTTAAGAAAGGGTGCATTTTGCAAGATGGGGATCAAATGTCAGCATTTTAAGTAGCCTAAGAAAATTAACCACTATTATGAAAACATCTCAAGTTTATTTTTATTAAATAGATCCCTTTGCTTTAAGGAATGAACATTAGTTAACAACCGATTTCATCTTTTGGAATGTGATAATGAGGAAAAGAGAATGATTTTTTACCAAAAAAAAAAGTTGAGCCATGTGAATTAAAAACAATCACAGACATTTGGAAGAACTTGATTGCCTGACCACAGGAATATTTGTCCTCCACCCTTCATAATAAAATTCTACTTAAGATGATCAGTTTGACTGAGTGTACTTTATATATGAGAATAGGGAGTTTTCCAAGCGGTTCTTCAAAATTCTTAATGGTGTCAGTTTTGATGGAATGCAAGCAAGCAGTGGCCAGGTACCGTGACATAAGGCGGGGTAGGGGGGTACTGTTTAAACACACCAAAGTCACATATTGAGGTAATAGAACCTTAAAGAAAGGTGGTTTTAATAAAGAATTCTTTTTATACAAAATGCATTTGTTTAGATTTATATCCTGTAGACTCTGATGACAACTCAATAATGATTGCTCCAGACCTCTGTATTAATAAGATTTAATATAGTAAAGTTTCCAGAAATGTGTTTTTTGAAATATTATGAGTCAGGAAGTAGTCCTCTGAAGCTGAATCTCATCAACAGATTTTATGAGTTAGAATTCAAAGAATTATATATAGTTTCTAAGAAAAAAAAACATGACCCCAAAGCAAGCGAATTAGTTAACTAGTTCTTATGCATGACAGTTACGTATGCTAGAATGCAATACATCTTCTGCGAACCTTTTGAAGTCCACATTTTTGGACTTAAGAGCAGAACAGAATCCATTCTGTTTGCAGATATATTGCGTTGTAATTGCCAAAGGTCTTGGGCCAAAATATTAGTTCTTTTAAAATTCGCGACAGATTTAGAAATTTTAAATGGGTCCCTTAGACCAGTCAAAAGAGGTGGAAAACTATATGTTGGAAATACCAAGAATTCAGTATAGATGCAGTAACTTAATTTAACAATAAGGATAAATGTCCCATATATTAAACTCATCTTAGGATGTTTTCATAAAGATGGCTTGATTTTAATGCAATCATTTCATGACCAGAAGAGAAATAGACATATTTGAAAAAAAAAAAAGTCTTATGTGATTTACGTGGTTATTTCACTTACTCTGAGACAACTTATTACTTCTATATTTGAATCTCAGTCCTCTCTTCTAAATTTAAGAGTCCATCTTATGTTATCTATAAACTTACTTAATTCTGAAATTGCTTAATAGGAATAGAAATTCTTTTCATGTAACATATTTTAGGGAAATAGGAAACGTTTATAAATTCTTAAAAAAATTGTATTCAAATTTGAACATGCATATGAAAATATCAGATATTTCATTTGTATGCAGATGCCTGCATGTGTGCCAAAGTTACCACATTCAGTAACAGAAATCTCATTTCTTAGTTCTCTAAAAGGAATTCTACATGCAAATTAACAAAAACATATAAGCAAAAACATAAAATTAACCCTTAAATATTGCATCTAACAACCGTAAAAGTATTTTCATCTTTCTCATCATAATGGTATTATTCTTTCCTTCGAGTGAAGGCTCCTCTCAAGATAATGATGCTGCTCCTGGCAACACTTTGAAGCTCGATCCCTTGTCAGTTAATCACTTCACAGTTTCTTTATTTTTTAATACTAATAGTTTGACTATTAATTTGCCTTATTTTATAATGATGCAAGGAAATGTATAAGATCAAAAGTCATTCTAGATACGGTGCCCACCATAGTCAATTTAATACAGGCATCCATGTAACAAGATTTTCAAGAGCATACATCTATAAGTGATCTGGTTAAGACCAGATCACTTATATCAACTTTCAATTTGGAAGAACCATCAAAACTGATAGCTATTAAAAACAAAACACCTTTGAAAATCACAGACACATGAAACACAATCAATATTAATAAAAATAAGATGGAAACAGAATAAAATGTGGAACTTGACTGTTTAGTAGCGATCTTGAAATGCTTTATCAACTGAAAAAATGCTGAACCTATAGGAGAGATTCTTCTATGACAAACCAGAAAAAGTCATTTCCAATGAACTTGTAATTGTCAATGTGATTTCATACTGAAGACAGTGGTTGACATATTAATATTTTCTATCTTTTAAATTCCTCTGATTTATGTAAGAGCACAGGAGATATTTCTGATACCATGAATGTCATTATGATAAAGATGCATATTTCAAAAAGTTTTCCATTTTGTCAAGGAAATATACTGCACAGCATCATTGACAGCAGCAATATAATTTCCAAACCAGATTCTTCTAAAGAAATACTTCTGGAAAAGTTCTTATTATAGATGATGTACCCTCACGTTATGAGCAGAATTTTCCAATTGAAAAATGTCTTTCATGGTTTGTAGTCAGCCAAATGGTCTGTCCCTTGTTGATCACCTACTTAAGAAGCAGAGACGTAGGAATTATTAATTATTGATTCATTTTCTTGGGAGATTTGATGTTAAGGTTCATACTCCTTCATCCTCTCAATCATTACGAGATATATATATATATATATATTTCTCCTGCTCAAAATCCTTCCAATTAATAGTATTTTACATCGTTTCTATTTCTTACACCAGTATTTATGCTTCTTTATTGTATTAGCACATGAGCTATTCCTACTTCATTCCCTATCCTTCTGTGTCTATCTGTCATTCACTGCTCAGATGGAAATACCTTCCAAAAAAATTGTGAACTACTTATGGACAGAATGATTATACTCAGAAACAGCTTCTCACTTTTGTATAGCACTTAGAATAGTGCAAGGATAATGCATGTGTAAGTGCATGCTCAGTCACTCAGTCGTGTCCGACTCTTTGTGACCCCATGGATTGTAACCTGCCAGGCTCCTCTGTCCACGGGATTTCCCAGGCAAGAATACTGGAGTGAGTGGCCCTTTGCTTCTCCAGGGGATCAAACCTGTGTTTCTTGTGTCTCCAGCATTGGCAGGTAAATTCTTTATCACTGAGCCACCTGGGAAGCCAAGAATAATGCATTCATGCTCATTTTCAGTGTGTAAGTGCTAAATCAATATTTGGATTCATGGCTGACGTAACTAACTCAGTCAAGGAGCAAGGTGCTATTATACCCAAATATCCACACTGGGGAGATAAATGTTCCCTCTACTAATTTATTAAAAGCGGTATCTAAGATATCATGAGATTGGACTGGTGGAAATCTATGTTCTCTGGAGTGTTGTGATTCTAAGTTTTTAAAATATGTGCTCCTTATAAAGATGGAAATATATTTCACACCATCATCACTATTATCACAAATACAGACCAGCCGAGCTGGGTCAGTGTTTGAAAACTGTGCTCAGTTGCCTGACTTTTTGTGACCTCATGGGCTGTAGCCCATCAGGCTCCTCTGTCCATGGGATTTCCCAGACAAGAGTACTGGAGTGGGTTGCCATTTACTCCTCCTGGGGATCTTCCCAACTCAGGGATCGAACTCATGTCTCTGGTGTCTCCTGCATTGGCAGACAAATTCTTTCCCACTGAGCCACCTGGGAAACCCGAACATTGGATTCAACATCTGCCAAATCATTAGCATGTGCAAAATGTCTCAATTTTGATTTTGTCATTATAAATTACAATAAGATATTGAGTGCTTTAAAACAAAATTGTACTGTTATCTAAATCTTTCCTTGTAGTTCTTCAAACACATTTATTTTGGTTCAACATTTTTTTTTAAGTGTCTTCAAAACCATTTCTTAATTTGTATCTATCTTGTCTTACAGATGAGAAAATATGCAATAAACTTTTAACAAAAGCATGCAGTGTTTTAAATCATATTTTCTTCTGTTATTAACTTGGAAATGCAATTTCAGCATAAACACTTTTTAAACATTGGTTTGCTTATCTACTTATTGATGAAAGCTATATCTTCAAATCAAATACCAGGTCAACATACTTTTGATGCACAGTCAGGGTGGCGTGCAAGGTAATACCGTGGCCAGTTTCTATTTCCTTTTGTAGTATCTACTCTTTCAGTTTTCCTTGTACTTTTCTATTTGTGGGAGGAAAATTAAATTACTATTTAGGGCTTTAGAACTTAATTGAAAGATTTTAAGTATGAGTTACTTCCAATTTGTTACCTAATGTAGCTCAGACGTTAGCTACACAGTGAAAGAAAATGAATTTATAATTCCAATACTTCCTTTATACTCAGATTTCTGCTACAAATCAGACAAAGGTGGCAAAAACAATAAGTATTCGTGATTTGCCCTTGCACTGAAAGATTTTGATAAATGATTCATTTGTAGTGTGGTCAACATTGAACACAGGGTTAATACAAAAAGTCGAACAACACAGAAGCCTATGAAAAGATGAATAATAAAATAAACATTCAAGGGTAAAGCATATTTAGATGCTCTTCAATATAATACATTGAAAATATGCTTTCCTTTATGTTTTGTTTTTCTAACCATTAAATTTCTCTTTAACTCCAGAGTTTTCCATGGAAATGGCATAGAAGAATATATGAAACATTTCAAAGTACAATTTACAGATAGTAAAAATGACAAATCTCATACAAACATGGGACGAGCCTTTGTCAAAAATGTGTTTAACTTATTGATGAAGGCATCACCAGGATGGGAAATGTGATTGAAAAGATACCTCAAAGGGCTAAATCAATATTGGCACTGAAAGAAAGGATGCTGGAATAAAATTACCAGGTCAGATACAAAAGCTAGTTAATATCTCACAGTAAAATCATACCCTTTGCTGTTTTCCATCTTTCTAGACAGAAATACAGGCTAGAAATCTACAAGTTAGGGCTTCTCTGGTGGCTCAGTGGTAAAGAATCCACCTGCCAATGCAGGAGACACAGGTTTGATCCCAGACCTGGGAGGATTCCACATGCCTTGGGGAAACGAAGCCCATGAACCACAACCACTGAGCCTGAGCGCTCTAGAGCCCACAGGCTGTAACCACTGAAGCTTTCCTGCCTAGAACCCATGCTCCAAACAAGAGAAGCCACTACAGTGGGATGCCCACACTTCACAGCTAGAGAGTAGCCCCCACTTTCTACAATCAGAGAAAAGCCCACTCAGCAGCAAAGACCCTGCACAGCCCAAAATGAATACATATATTTTAAAAATATGTACACTAGTATGCAACATTATGTGGTCTTGGCCCTAATCCATCTAAGATACTAAAGGAAGCAAAAGTTTATTCTCTTGAGGGAATTAAATAAAGCCATGGTGTAACCATGACTACTGGAAAAACCATAGCTTTGACTATACGGATGTTTGTCGGCCGAGTAATGTCTCTGCTTTTTAATAGTTTCGTTGATGGTGAAGTTAATTTGATGCATCAAGATCTTTATCTTGGACAGAATGCCATCAGGAACGTGGCTCAGCATCAACAATGTGGCTTTTATCCAAGGACAAAAATGCATCTCTGGGGACTGTGGGATGCAACACCATATGTGAGACCACAAAGGAGTCTTGCCCACTCATGTGTTGGGTAGCAGACATGTATAGACGTAGTCATCAGCTCCAGCTGAGGACCCTGCAATAGCTGTGACCTGGTCCCAGCCCCTCTCAGCCATGCTCTGGGAGTCTTAGAGAACCATGAATTAGGTCATCACCCATGGATGAGACAGCTTTTGTGGAAGTCCAGGTTTCCAGCAGAGAAATTCCAGCAACATGCTTCAGAATAAAATAGTGTTGGATGTATTGCAGAAGAGCTGAGAGGTATGGTCTGACTCTCCCCACATCTCTGCTCCCCCAGGTGCAAGAAAAGCTATGTGCCAAACAAGAGCTTCTCAACCTGTGATTCCTCCCAGAGGGAAGGTGAGAGTTTGGGTGTGTGTCTGGCCTCCCCAGATGTGTGAGACGCAGAGAGAAACTCTCTTCTCCCTGGCTTCACCTAGAGTGCCGATTCCTGAGCTACAAGACTCCGGGGCTGGAAGAGACTCGGAGAAAGGATGATCCGTTCTCAAAGGGACTTGGATCCTATGCACGGTGAGGCACACTCCACAGAAAATCCTGCCCATGACCGTCTGAGGACTCTTGTCCATGGAACCCTCCCTACTAGCCCATGGGCACCCCAGGGCTCTGCGGCTCACCCCACATCACACCCCACAGACATCAACCCTGTAGCCAGTCCTCTGTGCCAGCTCTGACAGTGGTGAAAACAAGCATTGGCAGATGGATGGGCACCCGCAGAAAGCAGCTTGAATCAGGGGGAGTCTGGGAGAGACCAAGAACAGGAGCGTAAGCCTTACGCATGGGAAAGCAAAAGGGAGGAGGTCAGCACATGGCCTGGTGCACTGCAGGACTCAGAGAAGGCATGCAAGCTTGTGAATTCTGCCACAGAGAGTGTCAGACACAACCACAGGTCTGAGGAAGCCCCCGAAGCTCCAGCAGGGCTGGCAGGGGCCGTTTCTTCCCCAAAGTCACTTAGTAAAGACCAAGAGAAGTGACGGCTCTTGCAAATGACAGCCATGCAAGACTTCGCAGAAGATACAACTCAAGAAAACGTGACATCACCAAAGGAGCACAGCAGTCTTGTAGTAACTGCCTCCAAACACATGGAGATCTGCAGGTTAGTGGTGAAGAAATTGACCCTTTACCAATGTATAATGTCTTATTGCTGAAGAATTGATGCTTTTGAACTGTGGTCTTGGAGAAGACTCTTGAGAGTCCCATGGATTGCAAAGAGATCCAACCAGTCAAACCTAAAGGCAATCAGTCCTGAATAGTCATTGGAAGAACTGATGCTCAAGCTGAAACTCCAATACTTAGGCCACCTGATATGAAGAACTGACTCATTTTAAAAGACCCTGATGCTGGGAAAGATTGAAGATGGGAGGACAAGGGGACAACAGAGGATGAGATGTTTGGTTGGCATCACCGACTCAATGGACATGAGTTTGAGTAAGCTATGGGAGGTGGTGATGGACAGGGAGGCCTGGCGTGCTGCGGTCCATGGGGTCACAAGGAGTCAGACATGACTGAGTGACTGAACTGAACTGAACTGAATATCTTATTGTTTTGTCTCATACAACAATTTTGAAGCTTTTTTGTTTGTTTGTTTCTCATTTCTTATCTTCATGTCTTCTCTCAAGTATAATTGACTTTTGTAGAGTTCCTTTCTCATTCTATTCTCTTTTCCTTTTGTGTATATTTTTAATACATCCTGGAGAATGCATGTATGATTGTGGCTTATCTGACAGTTATTAACTTCAGAAATTGAAAACAAAATTTTGATTGTTGTGAGAAAGGCCTGAGAAAATATCTGTGGAATGTCTTCTGTGGTTCTTGGTGCAGAGTTGGTGCTCAATTAATGCTCTTTCTTCCTTTGTTCATCTATATAGATGTTCAAGTTTAATGTAATAAAGTGTGACATTGTGTATGAAGAACTCTCCTATGTACAGATTCTTAAATTTTGAGATTCTTCAGATCACATTGTTTCATAACCCAAACCTCCCTGATCATTCTAATTTCTGTGTCTATCTTTCGTTTCAGGAAATAAATCAATAGACAAAAGTAGAGAGAAGGAAGGAAGGAAGGAAGAGAAGGAGGCAGGAAAGTAGGAAGAAAAAAATGCAATTTAATTACTACCTTGGTCCTTCTTCTAGGGTTATGAGTCTTTAGGTCAAAAACCATAACACAAACTTTCATGTTTCCAGTGGCATTTAACTTGACACAAGATGCTTAACAAATACGTGGTAAAATAAATAACCAAGAAGTATAAAAATATTATTCCTAACTGAGCTTATAAAATGTCAGATCACAATCAGCATATTTAGTATTTGATCACCTAGAACTTCCTATCTCATATTTATCAAGGTTCTGATCATGGTTACTCTCAATGAAAAGACTCTCGTTTCAAATCGTCATGGGAAAATTAATTTTTTCAAAGCGTAGTTTTACAGAGACTTTTTCTTCATGGGGATATAAACCCTAGTAATACATGTTGTAAATCTTGGTTAAATAAAGGAAAGATGCTATTTGCTGACTTTGTCAGTGACTGAACATCTACACCCCATGGACCTCACTAAATGTCCTTCAACTGTAATTTTGTTATCGATGAAACAATAAATGAAGGTGTCAGGCATTCTGCACAGAAGATCCTGGCCTCTTAGCTGTTTGTCTGCAGTTGAGCCCCTCCTGAGTCTCACATGGACCGGTAGCACTTCTATTTAGTCCTCTGAATTATACAAAATTTCTCAGCCCGCTTGTCCCATCAATTTTGTAGCTATTAAAAAATCACTCGTCACCAACACAGGTTTATCCCAAAGTACCTGGAAAACGGGACACAAAATTAAATTACCCATATTCATCTCTTCCTGCTTATCTGTTCCCTAAGCAAGGTCGACTTGCTTTCATTATAAAATTCTTTGGGATTTATGTATGGAAAAGAAAGGAAATAAGAAATAGGAGGTGCCGAGGAAAAATACAAAGAACAGCGAATATTATAGGCCTAAGTAAAAGGCAATGGCACCCCACTCCAGTACTCTTGCCTGGAAAATCCCATGGATGGAGGAGCCTGGAAGGCTGCAGTCCGTGGGGTCCTTAAGAGTCTGACACGACTCAGCGACTTCACTTTCACTTTTCACTTTCATGCATTGGAGAAGGAAATGGCAACCCACTCCAGTATTCTTGCCTGGAGAATCCCAGGGATGGGGGAGCCTGTTGGGCTGCCGTCTATGGGGTCGCACAGAGTCGGACACGACTGAAGCGACTTAGCAGTAGCAGTAGCAGTAGCAGCAAGTAAAAATAGAGTCAGCTTAGTGGTAAGAATGGGCTTCCTTGGTGGCTCAGTTGGTAAAGAATTGCCTGCAATTCGGAAGACCCGGGTTTGATCCCCAGGTTGGGAAGATCCCCTTGGGGAAACGGGGCAGGGGGGACATGGCAACCCATTCCAGATCCTTGCCTGGAGAATCCCCATGGACAGAGGAGCCTGGAGGACTACAGTCCATGGGGTTGCAAAGAATCCAGCAGGGTTGAGTGACTCACTTTCACTAGTTTAAGGAACAAAAGGTACTAATGCAGGCGCATTGAACTGCACCTTGGTCATCCATCAAGTCAGAGAAATAAGGCATATAATTTATAAGGACATCATGTCAACTGAGGTAATGCCATTAAAGGACTTGGCACAGTGACTGCCGCTGACTAAGTACATACTGTATATTTTTCAAAGCCACAGCCCTTTTCTCCAGTAGAGAGGCCCCATGGAGGTCCACATCGATGCTCGCCTTCCATTTCCACCCTGGAGAGAAGTGCCACCAAGTTTTCTTCCCTTATAATCACAGCTTCAACTTTCTACACAGTAGTTCTTTTAAAGAAATAGCAGGCATATGAAAAGGTTCTTAGGTGAGCAGCTTAGATCTCTGAATGGCTCCATTCTGAGAGCTTCTTTTCCACCTAAGAAAAATCACACACTTGGGAACTTCTGAAAAATAGCTCCATTTTTTAAAAATGTAACAAAATGTTACATTCAGAAACATGGCATATGCATAAACATAGACTTTACTGAGACTCAAAAACATAAACACATGATACAGTAAAAAAAGATAAGCCGACTTTAAAAAGGAGCAGATACAGTAGTCTTCAAAATGAGACAGCCATGAAGGTGAAAGTGCTTCCAGGAATGACTTTACTGGGACAAGAGGCATTAAACCTGTTTTAATTTGTTGTTGTTCAGTTACTCAGTTATATTCAACTCTCTGCAATCCCATGGACTGCAGCTCGCCAGGCTTCCCTGTCCTTCACCATCTCCCACAGTTTGCTCAAACTCATGTCCACTGAGTCAGTGATGCCATCCAACCATCTCATCCTTTGTCATCCCCTTCTCCTCCTGTCTTCAATCATTCCCAGCATCAGGGTCTTTTCCAGTGAGTCATCTCTTTGCATCAGGTGGCCAAAGTATTGGAGCTTCAGCTTTAGCATCAGCATCTTCCAATGAATATTCAGGACTGATTTCCTTTAGAATGGACTGGTTGGATCTCCTTGCAGTCCAAGGGACTCAAGAGTCTTCTCCAACACCACAGTTCGAAAGCATCAATTCTTTGGCATTCAGCCTTCTTTATGGTCCAACTCTCACATCCATACATGACTACTGGAAATAACCAAAGCTTTGACTGTAATCTGCTTAATTAGATAAGATTGTGAATAAGCCAGGGCTTCCCCAGACCACCAGAACACAAGCTCATCCTACATACAGGGTCAGGAGATCTGGATTTTAGACTGTCATTGAATTCAGCCCTGACAAATCCCTGTACTTCCTGCCTTTAATAAAGGAGGACTTTTTTGGGAATCCGTAAGAAACTTCCTAGCTGTTCTCTGATAGAAATCTTCCTGTTGACTGAGAAGACTTGCAACCTACATTGCTGCTAATAGAGCCATAGGAAACACACATTCTTCCTAACTCTCTAAAAATATAAATAATAAATGAGGGGGATAGTGGAATAAAGTGTTATGTGGTTAACAAAGTATTAAGTACCACAGCTGAGTATAAGGATGAGGATGAGAGTGAGGGGGTCTCCGCAGAGCTTTTGGTTGAGCAGCAGGTAGAAAGGAAGCCCTTGTGAGAGATGCTGGAAGAAATCCCACTCCTGCTGACAAGTGGCAGTGACTGCAGGAGTCAGGTGAGGGACCACAGGCGGAAGGATGCCAGACAATACCCTCCTGCCTTTTCATCTCTTGCTTTCCAATTAATTACCCAAACCCTCCTTCTGTCGTGTTGGAGGGAGGGAGGCGTGAGCAGATGGAGACACTGGTGGGCTGCTTGTATCTATATTCTAATCTACAGTAATGTTTTATATTTGCTAATTGACAGTGACCAGTTGAAGCCCAGTTTCTGAGCAAAGGAAGTTATAGATACATGTAGTGTGTATATACACGTAACACATGTAACTGAATGGATATTTGTAGATGTATCCTAGTATCATAAACACTGAATATTAATACCATCTCATTCTTTAGGTCACAACTCATTTTCTCAAAGAGAAATTTGATGAATGTTTCTTCCAATCATAACTCCTTACATTTAATTATAGCCTTCATTTTTCAAAGAACCTATCAAAATTGCTATTACATACTTATTTAGTACTTGTTTGTCTTCAGTAGATCATGAGCTCAGTCAAGTCAGAACATATCCACTGTCTGTACAAAGCACATCACAGGGACTCGGGAAACACTGGTTGAATAAACGAATGCCATCAAATTTTGGTTATGTAGAAGCATTTCTGGCTTGAAGGTGTCATAGAAGAAATGGAATTCTAATACAAACTAAAATATGGGGGACAGTAATGAGAGGGAGAAGCGGCTCTGCATGAATGGGGGTTTAGACTGTGTTTGTGTATGCAACTTGTTAGGGAGCAGGGACTGGGAGGAGAAAGAGAAGAAAACATCAGATTCACATTCATTCTACTGTTACAAAACCCAAGACTTTGCTTGCCATTGCTAGATATCTCATATAGCCAGAGATGTGAAACATAGATCCTACACCATTAATGTGAAATTCCTCTTTAAAAGCTTTGAATATTTGACTTGCAGCTTCTCTCACAGTGAGGCACAGGATAAAACCAGAGCTGTGCTACTGAACCTTGCAAAAATGATGGAAAACTGAAATCAGAGGTAATTAAGTTCTGGGTAATGGGTGAAATGATCAAAGGACAAAGAAGAGGGGCAGAATATGCAGAATCATGGTCAGTGCCTTTATTTGGGAGGAAGGGTGGAGTTTTGTTTATTAGTGAGGAGCAGAGAAAAGAATTGGGCAAGGATCCAGATGGATGGGCTTCTGGGGGGGGGTTGTGTGTTTTGCTGTTGATGTTGTTTCTAGAAGGTAACAACTAGTAATCTGAAATGCTGGATATTGTTTGAAATAATTAATAATTATAAGAAACAGGTGGCAGATAAATTGAGCACATTTAAAAATATTTTTCTTTGTTATTTGAAAGGAGATGCATTGTGAGTTTCAACAGAGTTGATGGAAATGTTTTTGAAGTATTTATTTAAATTAAATTTGCACAAAAGCCAAATGGAATAACCTGGGGATGAAAGGTGGAGTGGGAACACTGGGATGTTACTAGTCCCTTCTCTGGACTGCCATACATTACTTCTTGAGTTTAACATGCACTGCCCCACGGGAGTAGAATTTGTAACATCAAAGTTAGTTGCAAAACTCTGTTTCTTTGGACATAGCTAGATTCTATTTTAACAATATATATTTAAAGTTGGCTTCTCTCATACTGTGGAGAAGGCAACGGCACCCCACTCCAGTACTCTTGCCTGGAAAATCCTGTGGATGGAGGAGCCTGGTAGGCTGCAGTCCATGGGGTCGCTAAGAGTCGGACACGACTGAGCGACTTCAATTTCACTTTTCACTTTCATGCATTGGAGAAGGAAATGGCAACCCACTCCAGTGTTCTTGCCTGGAGAATCCCAGGGACAGGGGAGCCTGGTGGGCTACCGTCTATGGGGTCACACAGAGTCGGACACGACTGAAGTTACTTACCTACCTTACCTTCTCTCATACTGGGTAGTTTATAGTTAGGAAAATGCAGTCTTATAGAATCTCTGAGAATAAATATAAAAAGAGGAAAGACACAGCTATGGGTTTGAGTCCTCCAAAAAGGGAGATGCCATCATGGAATTAATTAGTTAAGCCATTTATTTTGAGACGAAGGAAACCCTGTGAAAGGTAAACAGAGAGGAGAAGGCACAGGTGGGGAAAGCAGGCAGACCATACTACAGGTCTGAATAGGAGGAATTACCCTACAGAGCATCTTGAGAGATGCATGGCCAACGTGATGGGGACCAGGAACGGCCTGAGCGTAGTAGCACTTCCAAGTTCGTCATTGGTTGGGAGAAGCCAGGCCACAGTCTGGCTTCATCATAAAAGCTGCAGTAGTTCCTTAGGGCTGAGTGACTGCAGGCTGCGGGCAACACTCACACAAGTTTCTCTGTGAGGGAGTAGGGAGCATCTCAGCCTTGCGTCCGCCACCAGTGCAGTAAGTTCAGAGCATCTCTCATTCACCTTGCTGGCTTCCCAGGCGGTGCAGTGCTGAAGAATCCACCGCCAGTGCAAGAGACTCAGGAGACCGTGGTTCGATCCCTGGAGGAGGAAAGTCAACCCACTCCAGTATTTTTACCTGGAAAGTTTCATGGACAGAGGAGCCTGACATGCTACAGTCCATGGGGTCACAAAGAGTCACACATGACTCAGCACACACACACACACACACACACACACACACACACATACAACACTGACCTTAAGGTTCTTTGCCAAATACCAAGCTCTGCGATGCCAAACAAGCTGAACAAGTCATCAATACTGTGGATAAAGAAGAGGAATTTGAACTTATCTGCAAATTGAAAACATCATACTTACTCAGTGGAACTGAATTCCACAGACAAGTTATTCCCCCATAGATATTTATCTTCCGAGCTTATTTTTCAAATTATCTTTTCTGTGGCATTTTTAGCAACTGCTCCACTGACCTGATTTGAAATCCCATGAGGACTTTAGTCCTGTGTGATATAAACATTTCACTTTGGAAAAGAGAAGGAAGGACTACAGTGGGAAAGCTTTAAAGATATTTAAAATCAGGTTGCAGATTTGAGTACAAAAAATAAACAGAAAGAATAAGGAAATGCTGAGTTCAGTTTTTCAAAAAAAATACTTGTGAATATGATACTGTTTTACAAAAGTGGGATCACACTGTACACATTACTGTGAAATATGCTTCACAAAAAAGAAAAAAACACAGATACCCATCTAAGTCAATCAATAATGATATCTCAATTATTTTAATAACTACATTCAAAAAGTACCTGTGAAATGGTATTGGTCTATATTTACACACCTCTTCCATCTAATTATTATGTCACTTGGGTAGAAAATGATACACATTTCGAATTACAAGTCCTAATTTTGGTCCCATATCTTGCACAGTATAAAAATTAAAAAAAAAACCCACAAAACCTTATTTTCCCACGTTTTCTATCCAAAGCTAGTGTCTTCCATTCAAATGTCAAGCAGAATTTTTTTTTTTTTTTCCCCATGAAAAAAGCAATCACTGGAGGGCATCTGAGAGCAGTGACAGCCCCCAGGTGCTATTGTACAAACGCCTGCGAGAAGCAGGTTTTGGTTAGCACCCGATTGTCCTGGCGGATAATTGGCCCCCTTGCTCAGCCCTCCCCTCCCCTCCCCAATCCTGCTGGCCACCACTGTGTCCCTGCCCAGTTTCGGATTGCTCTGACCCCGATGAAAGGAAAAGTTGCAAACAGATATGAGCGGACAGGTTTGCATAAAGGCGAGGCTGTGTAGCAGCTGGGCCTGTGTTTGTTCATGGCAACAGGGTCAGAGACCTTGTATGGTCTTAATAAATAGAATCAACTGGCTTCATATGTATTTTGGCACTAATCTGTGGCCTATGGCATCATTTCCTGGGGTTTAGTACAATATTAATAAAAAAGGGCTATTTTAGATTAGGCACAAGGCAGCGCTGTACCGTAAAACAGTTGAATTTTCGCTAAGAAAAGAAAATGAAATGGGCTTACTACTGTTTATGGCATCGCCTCAAATGCCTGTGCCACTAGCTCGAGATTTGCTTGATTTTTCGATTCCCTTTCTGTTTATATTTATGATTTAAAAAGCATTTCGGTTTTGAGAAGTCTGAAGTTGAATATAGTGCATGCCCGCAGTAAATCCAAGTCTAAGCCCTTGGCTCTGAGATGCACTGAATTCATTACATTTGGTCACAAAGCCTCTTAACCTGTTGTAACAACAAATTAGACTCTGATTTAAATAAAAGCAAATAGCAAAATAATTAGAAGTGTTTTTCTTTTTTTTTTCCGCCCTTCCTTCTCCAACCTAACTTCCATCAGATAATCGGGAAATAATAAGACACTTCGAGGAACTTACTCTGCTTTCCATTTGGACTTATCTTGTGGGTAAATGTAGTAAAATAACGTTTCATTATGTTTGTTTTCAGAGTAAAATGAAACATTTATTAACAGATAATAATATTTCTTATCAGATTTCTTTTTTTTTTACTTGTATCCCTGACTGTGGTCTTTACCCTTGTTTGCCTGGAGTGTAGTTGGAGTAAAATGCATCATATGAAATAGAAAACACCCTGATGCTGGGAAAGACAGAAGGCAGGAGGAGTCGGGGATGAGAGAGGATAAGATGGTTGGATGGCATCACGGACTCAATGGATATGAGTTTGCACAAACTCCAGGAGATAGTGAAGGACAGGGAAGCCTGGCGTGCTGCGTTCCATGAGGTCACAAAGAGTTGGACACAGCTGAGCTACTGAACATCAGGGAAAAAAAAAATATATATATATATATATATATATCAGGGAGGTAATGTGTTCCTCCTTATTCAAAGTGTCGATTTCTCTTGAGTTTTTGTAACTTCAGAATTCAGACTATGAATTTATTTAAGCTACTTAAGATTTGTTCTTACATGTTCTATACAACTTGGGCTTAAAAATGAAACCAGTACCAGAGACCCTGCCGGAGCAGCAAAACATAGAGAACCACCACCCAAATGCCTCACACACACACATACACACACACCCATGTCTCCTACCTTTTCTTTCACCTTCACCCACCAGCTCTGCCCACCAGAGCCTGAGCAGAGGAGCAGCCTTTGATGACTCCTTGGGAGAATGCAGACTCAATGGGAGTGAGATTCTGTGGAAAAAATCTTTATCCCTCTTGTTTGCTTGCTTCCTTCCTTCCTTCCTTTCTCTTTCTTTAGTCTTGCCTGCACCTCGAAGTGTTTGGGATCTTAGTTCCATGACCAGAGAGGGAACGTGTACCCCCTGCAGTGGGAGTGCAGAGTCTTAACCACTGGACAGCCAGGGAAGCTCCTCCATCACTTTCCTTAAGACCCTCACTTCAGGGAAGCCCAGTCTGAATACACAGGGGCTTCTAGAGAAGTGGGGATGGTTTTCCAACCCTTGCGTTGTCCTGGAGACACACACACAGATAAACAATTCAGTCCCAGCAGCCAGTGTTCAACACCCCAAGGGGATGCTCAGCCTATGCCTTACTACGGAGGTGAGAAAGGGGACCTTGGAGATTTCAGCTGAGACCCTGAGAAAATCAGAGCTGAAATCAATGTCAACCATGGGGGAGAAACTCTCAGTGCTCCTTCACATATACACAAGAACCCTGGAATTGGTGCTAAAAGAATGGAATCAAATGTCAAGCCCCTAACCCCCTTTTACCTTGCTCTGGAGATTAAGTGACATAATACCCCTTTGCCCAGGGCTGGGGCAATAAACATTTATAATTATTATTTCAACTTGCCTGAGGCTTTGGAAAACAGTGCAGACACAAGCACATGTGCACTCACATAAAATCTCCAAACACGAGAATGAATAAAACACAGTTTTTATTGGGATAATATTTTTCACAATAAAATGTTAAAATCTATTTATTGAATTTTCACATTCAACACAATTATTCCTTTAGAATGAAACTCAATAGTGCTCAGGCTCATAAATGATAATGTGTAATGGCTAAGGGTAATAAGTGGTACAAAAAATAAGTCTATCTGCCCTCAGTAGTAGAGAGATTGTCATAGCTGGGGGAGGGAAGGAGACCAGGAACAATGATATTCTACACTAGCCGCATCTTATCATATCCATCTGGGTCAAAACCAGCATGAAACAGAGAGAAACCTATGACCGCTGCATGTATGCATGCTCCTTCACAAAAGTGTGTCCAAATCTTCAAAACTCCATGGATGGTAGCCAGTCAGATTCTTCTGAGCGCCACTGTCTCCAGGAGTTTGCTCAGATTCAAGTCCATTGAGTTGGTGATGCTATGCTATCTGACCATCTCACTCTCTGCGAGGCCCTTCTCTTGACTTCAGTCTTTCCCAAAATCAGGGTCCTTTCCAATGTGTAGGTTCTTTGCATCAGGTGGCCAAAGTATTGGAACTTTAGCTTTAGCATCAGTCCTTCCAATGAATACTCAGGGTTGGTTTCCTTTAGGATGGACTGGTTTGGTCTCCTTGAGGTCCAAGGGACTCTCAATAGTTTTCTCTAGCACCACAATTCAAAAGATGTTCAAATAAACCACCAACTTCATTGCATGCTGCTACTGCTAAGTCGCTTCAGTCGTGTCCGACTCTGTGTGACCCCATAGACGGCAGCCCACCAGGCTCCCCCGTCCCTGGGATTCTCCAGGCAAGAACACTGGAGTGGGTTGCCATTTCCTTCTCCAATGCATGAAAGTGGAAAGTGAAAAGTGAAAGTGAAGTCGCTCAGTTGTGTCCAACCTTCAGCTACCCCATGGACTGCAGCCTCCCAGGCTCCTCTGTCCTTGGGATTTTCAGGCAACAGTACTGGAGTGGGTTGCCATTTCCTTCTCCAATGCATGAAAGTGAAAAGTGAAAGTGAAGTCGCTCAGTCGTGTCCGACCCTCAGCGACCCCATGGACTGCAGCCTTCCAGGCTCCTCTGTCCATGGGATTTTCCAGGCAAGAGTACTGGAGTGGGGTGCCACTGCATAGATGGATCTAAAGCCACAAAATGTATATTTTCCTCATAAAGAACATAGTAATCATGAGGACATGGGTCCAAGAAAAAAAATCTAAAATAAACAAGCGTTTGTCCCCCAAATTAAGACGGTTCAGAGTGTGCCAGAGTAAAGTCCAGACCTACACAGTGAAACACAATTTTGAAACTCCTTAAAAGCAAATTAGTGATGATAATAGCAGAGCACTGAATTTCTGAAGTTTGTCTGTTTAATTAACTTGCTTAATTAATTTAGAATGTATATGCACACCGTAAGGTGAAATGCATTCCTGAAATATAAACACACTAAGAGTTCATTGAATTTTATTACTGGCTTCCCGAATGAAAAAAATAAATGCAATTTTACCTGTGATAAAAGGCTTAGTGAAAAAAATGTTGTATCTTCATTGGAAAGCTGTCCCTTCTGCCTCTCTCTTTATAGACTAACATATTTAAGTAATAAGGGGTATACAAACATTTACAAAATAATGAAGTGATTTTGAAAAGAAGTGGAAAAATACATTTCTACTTTAATTTACCCTCTTCTTGTTTTTATTTGAACTTTATAAGAGTTTTATTTCTCTTTAAAAGTAATTTATTTCAGTAATTTTGTCATTCTATTTTTGACTATTGGGTAATACATTATCACTATTTTTTTCTGTGACAGTCATTGTGACAAAAGTATTTTTTACAGAAAAGAGTCAACATGTTATTATTAACAATGACACATGGGAAATTATTTTTATGGGGAAATTTACATGGCCAAGGAAGCCTAGGATAAAAAGTAATCTTTTCATCCTACTAACATAAATTGAAATATAATAGAAAATGATGCTATGAAATTATTTCCCCCATTTCCTCTTTCCTCTTCATAGCTAGAAATTGAGAAGGAGAATAGCTTCAAGTCAATACTTCTGTATTTGGGAAGTATTACTATACGGCATTGTTGTCTGAGTTTATGCCATTTTTACGCATGATTGGAACTGCTATTCAGTGATATCTTGATTTAAAGCTTTTCTGGAAAAAACAACAACAATAACAAAAAAAAACTCATAAAAGTAATAAACTCCTGATGATTTGAAATGTAAGGGCTTCACCTCTGGAGTAGAGGTCGAGCTCAGGGCTGTGGAGTAGCACATCTGTTGGTCACTGTCTTTAACAGGATGGCCTTGATGAAGAGGAGAAAGAGCCTCTCCACATCAGTGGGGAGGGCCACAAGTGACCTTCACAGAAGCAGGTCTACTGTATCTCCAGTTCCTTGAAGGTAATTCCATACTTAGTTTTCCTGGGACAGAACTCAGGCACTAATGTTCTAGTGGACTCCATCATCTTTGAGTTCAGATTCCTTCAATATGAGGATGCCTCAAAGAGGAGAATCGGGGGAAGAAGAAGAAGAGGGTGTCAGAGAATGAGATGGTTGATGGCATCACTGATGCAATGGACATGAACTTGGGCAAACTCTGGGAGATGGTAAGGGACAGGGAGGCCCGGTGTGCTGCAGTCCATGGGGTTGCAAAGGGTCGGACATGACTGGGTGACTGAACAACTGCAACAGAGAGAGGAAACTCTCTTAGCCCTATACGCTCCATTATTCTCAATGTTGTTCTAGTTCAGATGTTCTCTTGGTTGGTCTAGACTTTACCTGTCTGAACCCCACATCTCTCTTCATGAGGATCCATAATTGCCAACGATATTTTCTTCCAGAAGCTCAGAAATGTGTAGGGAACAGAGTCACATGTTTGTCTGGTACTTGACACTGCTCTCCTTTCTCTGTCTCCACCGAAGCTTTCTCCAGTGGGTCTACAAACTCAGATGTTGCAAGTAAGGGAGTGGTCACCAGTCTTGGGCACACATGTTCCCTGGATTTAAAAGAAGGGTGTCAAGCTTTCTTAACAGTATTTCTCTTCTATGGCTGCATCAGCTGGACATGCAGGTCTCAACATTCTGTCTCATCATTTGCCTAGGACATCTATGCCATGGGAGCATACTCACTGCTGCGTAGTTTGAGCAATGATCACTGTGGCTTGATCAGACTGGAAACCTGCTGGATATCTGAACACAAGCAAACATATTTCCCCAAAGTCGTGAAAGGGGTTCCAGTATCTACCTGGCTCACTGGAACGCTAGTCCCATATCTGCCGTGTGCCCCCACCGTGGTGAAGCACCACACGCATCTATGACTGGGGACTAGTTGATGGATGTGTCAATTTGACACACTTACACAGGACTTACGCCCCTGCTGTTGTGGCCCAGTTCATCATGTTGCTTGGCCCAGGCCCCTGGAAGGTGACCCATGACTGAGTCACATATTTGGCTTCTTTCTTCCAGGGAGCGTCCTCATGACGTGGACCATTCTTGCATCTGGGTTGGACTTCCATGTTCTATCAGCAGTGTATCCAATGGGCAATCATGGAAATTCATTGAGCATATGCTTGATCAGCTCCTGAGTTATGTTTAGGTTCCTTTCAAATGGTATTTTCCCAGTCTGTTTACTTCTAGGGATCTCATTGTTCTAGCTCTTATATTTAGATCTTTGATTCATTTTGTGTCAATTTTCGTGTATGCTATGAAAAAGGGCTCTGAATTCATTCTTTCTCACGTGGATAAACAGTTTTACAAGCACTATATAGTGAAATAACTATTCTTATCCTATGGGATAGTCTTGGAAACATTGTAGAAAATCTATTGACCATAAATATGAGTAATTTCTGTAGTGTGAATCTTAATCCACTAATCTATATGCCTAATCAATGCCAATACTGCACCATTTGATTATGACAGCTATGTAGGAAGTTTGGAAATCAGGAAGTGTGTGCCGTTCAGCTTCATTCATTTTTTCAATGTTTCTTTATAAATATTTATTGTGCATTTCCATATAGGTTTTTAAAATGAGTTTGTTAATTTTTGGAGAAAAAAGGGCAGTTGAAATTTTTATAGAGATTTCAATGAATTTATAGAACAATTTGAGGATTATCTTGTCATTATTAAAATATCATCTTCCAATCTATGAGTGCAGGATGGCTTTTCATCTATTTCTGTCTTTAATTTCTTTCAACAAAATCTTGCAATTTTTAGTGTGTATACAAATCTTGCAATTATATTGATTGTGTGAATGTTAATGCTAGACTTTTTGCAGTATTCTTTTTTTCAGATCATGTCATTTACAAATAGAGATATTTTTAATCCTTTTCTTATTTGAATATTTTTTGTTTTTATTTGCTTCGTTGCCCTGGCTAAATTCTCTGTAAAATATTTAACAGAGGTAGTCAGAAAATGCATTATTTTCTTGTTCCTAGTTTAAGGAGGAAGTTTCATTCTTACAACATCATGTTAAGAAAGTTCCTTTCTATTCCAAGTTCTATTCCTAGTTTATATTCTTGGAATTGTTTGTCTTTTTTTTTGTTTTTTTCTTTTTTTCCTTTTTCATGAAGCGGTGCTGGATTTTGTAAAATAAATTTTCTATATCACTTGAGATGATCATGTGGTTTTGTTTTCTTCATTCTGTTGATAGGGCATATTACATTAATTGATTTTGGGATGTCAAACAAATCTGGCATTCCTGAGATAAATTCCACTTGATCGTGGTGTGCAATCTTTTTTAATACAGCTGGATTGTATGTTGAAGATTTCTGTGTGCATATTAATGAGGGATATTGATCTACATTTCCTTTTATTCAACATCTTTATCTGTCTTTGATATCATGGTAATATTGAATTCATGAAATGACTTAGAAAATGCCAACAAAAATCTCCCAGACTTTGCAGAGGGCTTATGTGTGTTCATTAAAACACATCTCTGGCACCCAGCCTGGAAGCTAACAACTCTGTTTTAGCCTTCACTACTTCCCTGTACAGAGCTTCAAAGTCAACCAGAAGAGCTCAGGGTCTTCGCAGGTCTTCACTGAGCCCAGGTATAAGTAGCGTGGGCAAATATACATGTCCTTGTTGATCCTGAAGAATGTGTTGGAGCTTTTCAAAGACATTATTCTCTAAAGTATCTCATTCACCAACCTTTCCTCACAGTCTTCTTGTTTAGTCTTCTCCACCGCCCCCTCAACTGTTATTCATTGCCTCAGGCAGCAGTGACTTAAACATGTTTCTGTGTATGTTCTGGACAAAGTTAGCAGCTTTAGCGCTGGGTAAATTCTGAATTAGGTGAGACAAAGATGAACTTTTTGAGCTTATTTTCTAGAGGTGGCCACCAACAAGCAATAAACAGACAAAGCAAATAAACATAACAAATGAACAAGCCTGCCAATAAACATAAATGCATAGGATTCTTCGCAAAGGAGATCAGTTATGCTTCCTCCTGTATCTGTAATGGAATCCAGCCTGTCATTTTTAAGGCCGCCACTAAGCAGGGAATTGGGACATGGGACTAGGCTAAGTTAAAATGACGCATAGCTCTCTGTTCTTGCCAAGATCCAGACACTTTTCTTGAATGAATTCTCCCTGGTTGCTGCAAGCTTCTGGATAGTTTCCAGAATTCTGAAAAAGTCAATTCTCACAGTTTGCTTTTGTTTCTGCTCTTGTTTTTCCCCTAGTTATTCCATTGCCTTTTAAGCAAGGCAGGCATTCGGTGTTCTTTAATTTATTATTTTTGCTACCTCACAGGAATTTAACCCTTTACTTGTCTAATATTAACATTAGTGCCTTCTGAGAATGGAAACAGATAAGCCAACCAGCATAATTTGTGTAAACTTAAATAGATGCAATCCATGTGTGTATATACATTAAGATTTATGAACACTCTGCTCATCAATTTCATGAAGTCGTTTTACTCATTATGGGTGGAGACCATCTGTGCTATTTAGTCTTTATTTTCTTAAATCAGAATCTATGTAGTAGACTTCTAATCATCACGCAACAAAATTAATTTAATATTAAAGATACAGAATTGGAAAAAATCCCCCTTTTTCCACAATAACTCACAGAAAATCAAGGCATGTCTTTATGAGATTTTAGGATTTATGCATCAAAGTGACAGAGTGGAAAGTTGGGAAATGATGCTCTCTGCTCCCCAGAGCCTGCCTCCAGGTCGGCAGCAGATGGCCTTGGTTCTCTCTTCCTCCAATTGTCAGCAATTGGAGTGTTTCTGACCGCAGCTGTGCGATGGAGGGGACAGTTCTGGGAGAGGATGTGCGAAGTGAAAATCTAAGGAAAGCTTTCCTAAGCAAGTTTAGACAGGTCTCGTCTCTGACCTATGAGAAAAACAAAAGCAAAACACATGCAAAAAACAAAACAAACAAAAAAAAAAACCACGGTCTCTGAATCCTCTAGCAACGGCTCGTCTGCAAGCATATTTTCCATTGTTAATATCACAACCAAGCCACATAGACAATCAATTCCATAATATTAGCTGTCTTAAAATAGCTCTACTGTCAAATAAAGCACAGAACACTCATTGCTAACACCCCCAAATGAATAAATTTATTATGACATTTTTGAAGAAATAGAGTAAAATCTTACAATAATTCTGCTGCTACATAGTATTATTAAATATTTATTGAACAACTAGTATGTAATGAGCTTGTTCTTAATTTTTTAAATTTAAGATCTGGAACTAAAGCGGTCGAATAAATACAGGATGCCAGGTTAAATTTAAATTTCAGGTTACACGCAAATTTCTAGTATATCTTCTAAGTACTGGGACATAAAGACAATTGTAGTTTATCTGAACTTCAGCTTTAAAGAGACTTCCTATATATTTATTTGCAAAATTTGGCAAATTTACTGGATATACAGTTGTGGACAAGATATAAATACTATTTGCTGTTACAGACATTAGCATGCAATGACATGCGTAATTAACTAGACGGGTATACTAACAATAAATTAGTGCAGTGTGGATGCTGAGAAGTGAATTCAACCTCTCTTTAGGGTGGTCCAATATTTCTTTCTGGAAATATTGATGTGGTGTCTAAGCTAAAAATTGAAATATAAATCACAGGAGGGAGGTAAGAGGAAGAACTATTCAGTTAGAAGGAAGAGCTTAAAAAAGCTCTTAAAAGCATAAAGGAACCTCATTGAGAATTATAATTAGTTTATATTCCCAGAGCATTGAGCAGCAGGTGGAAATTTGATGAGTTTGATGAACTGATGAATCTTAAAATCCCATATAAACAAGATAAGTAGGGACCACATTGGCCAAGAGAAAATTGTCAGAGAGGGTTGATGGGATCACATGTAGAGAAAGTCCATTCTGGTTGCACCCAGATGGATGATTGGGGGTCAAGAGGGCAGTCAGGCCAGAGACAGAGAGTCCAGGTATCAGTCCATTCCTATGCTTGCTGGTAATTACACCAGAGAAACTGGAGCATAGATGGAGAAAACAATGCTTTTTTTGGAAACATCAATGCAAGTTACTGATGGATAAAACATGAAGGAGAAATGAAAGAAAGTGGTTAAGAGTGACATCCAGGTTTCTGCATTAATATTGAGGACATCAGAAAAAATGAAGGTCTGCTACTGCTGCTGCCAAGTCGCTTCAGTCGTGTCCGACTCTGTGCGACCCCATAGATGGCAGCCCACCAGGCTCCGCCGTCCCTGGGATTCTCCAGGCAAGAACACTGGAGTGGGTTGCCATTTCCTTCTCCAATGCATGAAAGTGAAAAGTGAAAGTGAAGTTGCCCAGTCGTGTCTGACTCTTAGTGACCCCATGGACTGCAGCCTACCAGGCTTCTCCGTCCATGGGATTTTCCAGGCAAGAGTACTGGAGTGGGGTGCCATTGCCTTCTCCAATGAAGGTCTGGGAGAGGTTAAATTAGGCAAGTTATAAGAGATGTCCATATTGTATATATAGTAATTTTTTGTAATAACCTGTAAAGGAAGAGAATCTGAAGAATTACTGTGGCATATACCTGAAACTAACATAATATTGTAAATCAACAATACTTAAAAATAATAATAAAAGAAGCATCCAAAGACAGGAAGAAATAATGTTGCTGTAAATTTTATATATATATATATATATATATATATATGGAGAGAGATACATATACATATAGTCACACATATACAGTTATAATATTGTGTCTGGGTATATATAAAATGTATACTATGTACAGTAAGTCCCCTACACATGTAAGAGTTCTGTTCTGAGAGGTTGTTCATAATTCCAATTCTTGTAAGTCCGATAAATCTAACCTAAATACCAAACTTTTACAGAGAATGCTAGACACATGAACTATGTGAATGCACGTTCTCATCTTTGAAAGTTTGCAACTTGAACGTTCATATGTGGGGACTTTATATATTGGTATGCAAGAACATATTGTGAGTCATCAAGTGTGCAAGATAATTGAAGTGTCAGAAGTGGACCTGCTCATCCAGGGAAAAAGAACAGAGAGTGAAGATGAAAGGGCTTAAGCAGTGGAATCCTTGGAAATAACCTGGAAAATATGAAAAGTTGAAAAAGGAAGAGGGGCTGGCATGTAAGATGTTATAAAAAGTTAGAGGATTCCATTTTGATAAAAAAAAAAAAATCCCAAGGAAGAAAGATTCAATTAAGAAGGAATAATCAACAATATCACTACAAACATTTAGATAAAGTAAGGAAGACACGGATGTTGAGAACAGGACCCAGTGAACTGCATGTTAAAAGAAATATTTGCAGCCAACATCCACAGTTCAGTAGCTTACTTCACTTATTTAGCTTTTGCATGTAAGGATAAAATAAAGCATTTTCAAAAGTTAGTTTAATTTTACATTTAATTCAGTTATGAATTTATTATCATCATAATTATCACTATTTTGCCTAATTCCTACTCAGTAAGATGATGTTTCCAAGCACGAGTGTAACTTTCATGCATGAGATGCACATCACGGTTGCAACTTCCAGGCTGAGCCTTGATCTGACCACAACATTTACCAATTTATTATTCATTACCCAGGAGACCACTTTTTTTTCTTTCTGCTTTGGAAAAATAAAAGCTGATTTTATAAAAGTTTATAGGTAAAACATATATTTTAAGATTAGATAAAAAATTCTGTTTATTTCCTTCTTTGAATTCTGAGGCATTGTTCTTTCCCCTTCTGCTTCTGTCCTGATGAGCTCACGGACAACGTTAAGCCAAGCAGTGGAGATTGCTTCTAAAGACTCAGGATTGCTTGAGCAACAGGCGGAGAGAGGCAATATTTCTAGTTTACTGCAGTTGCTGAGAGCAACAGTGAAATTAGAATCATGAAATCATTAAACTTTAGACCCGGAAGGACCCCAGGGAAATCTTATGCCTCGTTTTCAATTGAAGAAAGCTTGGCTTTGAGCAGTTTATTGATTTCTCCAAAGTCACACAGCTGGTTACTGTCAAAATCCGAACTAGAACCATGCTATCCTGACCTCCCATCTAATGCTTCCCTGCATTTCATTTCTCGTCTAGATATGCTGCAACCCCAGTCTTACTGAGCAAGGAGATCAAACCAGTCCATTCTAAAGGAAACCCACCCTGAATATTTATCAGAAGGACTGATGCTGTAGCTGAAGCTCCAATACTTTGGCCACCTGATGTGAAAAGCTGATTCATTGGAAAAGACCCTGATTTTGCAGAAAATTGAGGGCAGGAGATGAAGGGGACGACAGAGGATGAGAGGGTTGGATGGCATCAACAATACAATGGACATGAGTTTGAGCAAACTCCAGGAATAGTGGACAGGGAAGCCTGGCATGCTGCAGTCCATGGGGTCGCAAAGAATCAGACACAACCAAGCAACTGAACAATAACAGTATTACCAAGGCTGCAATGGCAAATTTTGGAAGGTTGCCTCGTAACAACAGAGAGGTAGAGGGAAAGATTGGATCAGGAGAAGATGGACAGAAATCAGTGCTATTGAATTTAGGGACCATGGGCACCACAAACCAGGACAGGAACCGGGGCTGGGAAACAGCTGCCTCTAGAACGAGCACAAAACCTGCTTCTCCAGTCTCAGAGCCACACGCCTACTGGGCAGAGCAGCGGGAGAGCCAGCTGGACGGAAGCCGCAGTCCAGAGACACACAGAAGACGCAGCTTGAAATGTGCGACCAGCAAGAGAAATGGCTCCAATAAACTAGGATAGTATTGAGTGGGGAAGCTCTTCCTTTCGGTCAGTGGCTGAAAGCGCAAGGGTCTGGATGGCTATAAAGGTGCCTTTTAAGCCTCTTGGACTTGCTCTTTCTACTAGAGAATGTAGTTCCAACTAAGCATAGGGAGGAAAGGGCAGGTGCATCTTACCCTTATGAAGCATCTTCTATGGGTCTACGCTTTCAGTTCAGTTCAGTTCAGTTGCTCAGTCATGTCCGACTCTTTGCGACCCCATGAACGGCAGCACGCCAGGCCTCCCTGTCCATCACCAACACCCGGAGTTCACTCAGACTCACGTCCATCGAGTTGGTGATGCCATCCAGCCATCTCATTCTCTGTCGTCCCCTTCTCCTCTTGCCCCCAATCCCTCCCAGCATCAGAGTCTTTTCCAATGAGTCAACTCTTCGCATGAGGTGGCCAAAGTACTGGAGTTGCAGCTTTAGCATCATTCCTTCCAAAGAAATCCCAGGGCTGATCTCCTTTCAGAATGGACTGGTTGGATCTCCTTGCAGTCCAAGGGACTCTCAAGAGTCTTCTCCAACACCACAGTTCAAAAGCATCAATTCTTTGGCACTCAGCCTTCTTCACAGTCCAACTCTCACATCCATACATGACCACAGGAAAAACCATAGCCTTGACTAGACGGACTTTTGTTGGCAAAGTATCTTCCTGACCCAGGAATTGAACCCGGATTTCCCGCATTGCCGGCAGATGCTTTACCATCTGGGCCACCATGGAAACCCACGTCTATGCTTTAGACCCGACTTTTGTTCTAACCAACATTCTATAAGCTTGCCAGTATTGTCCTCATTTTACAAACAAGGAAATGAAGCTTTAAAAATCCTTAGTATCTTACTCAAGGTCATATAATGATGTTCCTATCAAAGTGGTCTTTTTGTTAGCATAACCCTCAGCACCATGGAGATACACTTAAACAAAAAAGAAGAAAAAAAATTGAAGTTAGGGAGATCCAGTAATGCTTCCAGAAGTCCATGGAAAACTGCAGGATAGGGGAAGAGAAACTAAGAATTCCTGCCTGCTTCACTGCTTTTGCCTGGAGTTGGATACCTCCTTGGAAATCAAATTACCTGTGTTCAAGTTATTCAAACATGGAACTCTGGCAAACACATGCCTTCATGTCCTTTTCCTCACCATTTAAAAATCCTAGCCAATAGAAGCCAAGAGGAAGTTGAATTTCTAGATGTGGTACACCTCACATAAATTATAAGGCTCCATTTTTCATTAAACCTTCTTTGTTCTAAGAAGACTTTTTGTTTATCAAATTTTTCAAGAAGTTTTATTAAAAATTGGGCTTCCTTCTTCATTTATCTATGGAGTGATATTGCAGAAAACTCTGTCATGTAAAAGGCATTCTATCACTGGAAACACGGCAACTTATACTGTTCTCTACGTATCTTTTTCCTCGGAGATCCTGGGAAACTTTCCTCATGAGACTGTAAATCACTGCATCCTCTCTGATGGAAGTTGCTTTGCTGGAAGATGTATATTTTCTCCCAAGTCTTAGGAATTTCATTCACAAAGTAAGGAGACCCTGTGTGATTTCAGTTTATTTTAGTCTTATTATTATTTTGCTGAAAGCCACTGCTTTGATTCAAAGCCTGTTCTTTTTTAGTATAGAAGTTTTCTCAATTTACCTATAAAAACAGAACACATTTCATTTTCTTCTACAAGATTTGAGAGGTAAACAAAGTGATGAGTGTTTAAGTTATTTTTGCTTTTTGTTTTTTAATAAAGCAAAGCTAATTAAAGCAGACAGAACCAAAGTAATGACTGTGAATGTGTTTCTCTGGTAGAAAAGCAATGGTAAAGCTGTCTAATTGCTATTTTACTTTTTTCCCTAAAGAATTGGGTCACACTATCACGGGGTCATGTCCTTCTTTTCGTGTAGACTTACCTATATGGCAAACACCACTGATGAGAACTCAGAAATTAAATATGGAGCAGTGATATTTTCTCTGACATGAAGATATTAAATACCACACAACACTGGATTGTATGACAGCAGAGTTATTAGTCAAAAACATTGAGTTAAACTTCAAATTCTCGTTACAGGGTGGTCATTTTCATAAATTCAACAGTCTAAAAGTACGTACTGGTGAAATATTCAGTGCCTTTATGACTGGTTGGAGAGTGACTCTCCAGCAGTGACATTATCACTTGGCACTTTTTGCAATCAACTTCATTTCGAGCTGAGGATTCATCTTTCCTATTGGACCGTAAGGCTCGTTAGGTCACGAGCTTTGTCACAAACATCTGAATAGCTTTTGCACATTACACATCGCCCAGTCCGTACATATCGCCTGGAAGAACGCTATGTTTTTGTAAAATTAGTAGCAAAAGTCTACTTGGTAAAGTGATGTGCATGTCCCTTCACCTGTGAAGTGTCCCCTTTCATCTTTCTTGGCCGAAATCACAACTTACTCCAGTTTTCTTACCTGGAGACTCCCTTGGACAGAAGAGCCTGGCAGGCTACAGTCCATGGGGTCACAAAGGGTCAGACACAACTGAGCTGCTAATGGACAGTGGACAGGCTTCAGTTCTAGGCTAAGGAGAGTCCTGAGCAACTGCAAAATGTTCAGCCAAGAGTCACAATGTAATTTTAGGACAATGTCCAGCTAAAAATATCAAAAAGCAAGCACTATTAGCAGCAGCCTACTGGTACTTGATGCAATTGCTGTGCTCTGAAGAGTTGTGCTTTGTTCTGGAAAGCAGAACAAGCAGGCTGATGATTATAATTTAGTATGAGGAAGTAATATAATGTCTTTTATTCCTAACCTAATCACATAGTCCCATGTGAGATGAGATCAGAGAACTCCTCCTGCACAGACAGTGTTGGCAAAGGCCTAGTGCAGGTTCCATTGCCTCAGGAAAACCCAACTCCCTTTTAACACCACTGATGCTGGAAATTTCACTAGTAACATTGCCTTTCTCTCTGTATCAAGTATTTTTCACTGCCTCCCATCCTTGAAAATCCAAATGATCTTATGCAGTGAGATAGAGCTCTTGAGGTGACTCAATATCAGAGTTGTTTTTTTGCCAGATTGTCATCACTTCTCCCTTAAATGTTGTTATTCAGTGGCTAAGTTGTGTTTGACTCTTTGTGATCCCATTGACTGCAGCACACTGGACTTTCTGTTCTCCACAGTCTCCTGGTGTTTGCTCAAACTCATGTCCATTGACTCAGTAACGCTATCTAACCATCTCC
Organism: Bos javanicus; assembly: GCF_032452875.1. NCBI lineage: Eukaryota > Metazoa > Chordata > Mammalia > Artiodactyla > Bovidae > Bos > Bos javanicus. The sequence goes on from NC_083879.1 coordinate 81,369,298, forward strand.
TCCTCTGCTGCCTCTTTTTCTTTTTGCCCTCAATCTTTCCCAGCATCAGAGTCTTTTAAAATGAGGATGCTCTTTGCATCAAATGTCCAGAGTATTGGAGCTTCAGCTTCAGCATCAGTCCTTCCAATGAGTGTTCAACGTTGATTTCCTTTAGGATTGACTGGTTTGATCTCCTTGCCATCCAAGGGACTCTCAAGAGTCTTCTGCTGCACAATTCTAAAGCATCAATTTGGTGCTTTTGTTTGGTGCTCATCAATTTTCTTTGGTGCTCAGGCTTCTTTATGGTCCAACTCCCTTAAATGGGAGAAACAAAATGTTTTATGCTGTGTGTGGTGTATGTGCATCAGGAGAGAGTTTCAAAGGAGAGAAAAAGATAAAAGAATAGAAGCAGCAGCCTTCTAGTAAATATGAAATATCTTTAAGTAATTATTTTTTATTCCCTTTCACTTTTCACTTTCATGCACTGGAGAAGGCAATGGCAACCCACTCCAGTGTTCTTGCCTGGAGAATCCCAAGGATGGGGGAGCTTGGTGGGCTGCTGTCTATGGGGTCACACAGAGTCAGACACGACTGAAGCAACTTAGCAGCAAGAGTAAAAAAATTTCTGTCCTTTTCTACATTTCCTATTCTAGATTCTGATGATGTTCTTTCAGAATGTGTTATTATACAAGGGAAAACAAATTTCTTACTCTTATGCAGAAGATAAGTTGATGAGAAATGGGCTATTAAATCTTTATAATTGTTCAGTAATGATTAATAAGCTGTAAATAATTATGGTGGTGATATTATTAATAGCTGATATAATCACACAACAATAAAATTATGTATGGGGCTTTGCAAAAGTAACCCCAAATGTGCCTTGGAAGTAAAACACTGGCTTCTAGACAATTTACCTTCACAATGAAATATACCTTCAACAAGTTTAATTAAAAGCTTAGAATTATCACTATAATAGATGCAATTTTTTTTTCCTCATTAGATCTCTTCACTATTTATCTTAGTTTATTGAGTTACTTTATTTAGGGCTTAAATGAATATTATAACCTATTATCTGGTAACATTTGTGTCATATATTAACCTAATGTTGAATGCATAATTATATATCATAAAGATATAAGCTTAGTATTGAATTATTTTAATAGTTTTATAATCCATAATAAAATTGTGCTGATTTGACAATCACATCTTACATTTAAAAATACTGTTTCACAAAGAATATATTGATGTATTTTTCCATGTATCCAATGGATATTTATTTCATGCTTGTTGTGTACCATTTGTGCTAGATACTACAAGGAAATTCAGTAGTGAACCACACAGTAGCCTAGTGGAGGGGACAGACAATTAAACAGAAAGGCAAAGTGATAAGAATATGAAGAGGATATGGTGAGAGAAAATGGAAGCAGGGTGTTCTCCGTAAAGTAGTCTTGGAAGGTTTAGTAAGGACTTGGTGCTAGTGGTAAATAACCTGCCTGGCGATGCAGGAGATGTAAGAGACACAAGTTCGATCTCTGGGTCAGAACAGCCTGAAAGAGTCAGACATGACTTAGTGACTGAGCAAGAGGAATGATACCGCACATAGTCATGTTCCTAATATATGAGGGGCCATGCAGGGAACGGGGGTATAGGATCTCCAGTTCCTGGCATTGACCTTTGGTCACCACATATTTGACTTTTCTCCTTTTCTATGCAAATGAAGAGGAAAGAAGAAACTTAGTGGGGCCGGGGGAGGATTCAGAGAGGGTGGTGGAAGGTAAATGAAGCACTTCCACAAGATGCAATTTTTTTTTTTTCAATAAAGTAGAGGAAGGGGAACCTGTTTTTAAGAGGAAGCAGTGATAATGCTGCCAAATTTAGCAAATAAAAATAGGATGACTAGTGAAATTTGACTTTCGGATAGCAGTGAGCAATGCGTTAAGACCTGTGTGTCCCATGGAATATTTAGAAGAGTCTGGATCTCTGTAGTGGATAAGAGGATCCTGGGAGTGAGTACGTCTGTAGTAGACCTTGTAGGGAACAGATCAAGCTTCTTCAAAAATTGTAATAGGAGTGACAGGTGTTGTATATTGTCATATCAGGCAGGTACCAATGAATACATAAGTGGCTTCAGGTGCCTAACTCTGATTTTCTTCAGGAACATTTGGAATCATATACAAGGAAGATTCAGACATAGATTTTCAGCTGGCTGGATTCCTAGGGCTGTGGATGTGGTAGACCAAGTGTGGTGAAAGGAGAGAGAGGCAAGGGAATTGGGGGGTATTTTTAAAGAGTGGTTATACTGATTAAACTAGATTAGAAAGTGAGTTCAGCGATATTGCAATTTCTGGTGATGAAAATGTGCATGATGTCATCTTGGGAATAGGTAGGGGCAAGAAAAAAAGAATAAAATAAAACTGAGTGTGAGGTGATCACAGAGATGAAAAGAAAATACGTGGCTGGAAATATTACACACGTGGATTGAAGTCAGTGAGGGTAAAGAGAAATCTGGGGACACACACTAGAGCCCTGAGTGAGTGCAATTACAGAGTGATCAGGAGGGAGATGCTGTGCTTAGTTGCTCAGTGGTGTCCAACTATGTGAGACCCCATGGAATGTAGCCTGGCAGGCACCTCTGTCCATGGGCATTCTCCAGGCAAGGATACTGGAGCGGGTAGCCATACCTTCCTCCAGGGAATCTTCCCAACCCAGGGATCAAACACAGGCCTTCTGCATTGCAAGCAGATTCTTTACCATCTGAGCCACCAGGGAACCTCATGAATATTGGAGTGGGTAGCCTATCTCTTCTCCAGGGGATCTTCCCAACCCAAAAATTGAACCAGGGTCTCTAGCATTGCAGGAGAGAGGTAGAGGCCAGCAAATCTATAGGTATGATTGATTGATTTTTATTTTGTTTTTATGTGTTTTTTTTTTCACCAATAAACAAACTGTCATTTCCTTTTGGGTTGGTGGATGACAGGGAAAGGTAGAAATTGAGCTTCCTTTTTAATTTGGTAACTGTGACATGTGGGATATTAGTTTCCTACCAGGGATCAAACTTGTACCCCCTACACTGACAGCACAGACCCTTAACCCCTGGGCTGCCAGGGGAGCCCCAGGAATTGTGCTACCAATAAGCACAAGGGTGTGCTTCCCATTGCCTGATGAATGTATGTTCTTGAGAAGGTATGTCAGCATTTCTCTGTGAACTTGAAATCACATTTCTAAATAGATGGCCAAGGTCAACATTTCTGAGTAGGTTTTACTAAGGATTTTCTCCTACAAAGGTTAAGAATCTATTACATTGCTTCTCATTATGACACATTTCATTTTGCAAAAAAAAAAAAAGTTTATTTTGTATCCCATTTCATATATTTTTACTCTATATTAAAGAAAATTGAAGTGTAATTCCAGAATGTACAAATATGTTCTCAATCAAAACAAGACTCTAGGAGCTTATGTCCAGGCCACCAACGGTAGTTGTGCATTTTACACACACACACACACATATATATATAGTTATAAAACAACTCTCTGGTTTTCTATCACACTATTTAGTTCTTTACACTGAGCGCCATTTTGCCTGGAAACTTCAGTCAGGTCATTGCCTTTCCACCTTTACCATGTAAGTTCTGCCAGGTGAGGCCCCCTTCCTTGCTCTTTCATCTGTGCTGATTTGCACTTATGTTTCTAAAACGTTAAGTAGCACTGTCCATGTTGCACATGAAGATTCTGAAGAGTGATCTTTTGGGGAACATTTGACTCACTTCCTTGATTTCAGACCCAACCCCAAAGAAAAGCAGGGTGCAAGGCCCCTTTTCATCATGGCTCCCTCTTATTTACTCTACAGCTTTCCTTTTCATTTTCCTCTAATTTGAAGTTTCAGTGCTCTCCTGGGGATAGGTGTGGTGCAGCAAACTAGCATTCTAGCTTATTCTTCTAAAGCTTCCTATCTTTTAATCAAAGCTTGGCTCTTGAAGGAATAATCGACCAATCTTGTATATTGTAAAAATTAAAACAAAGGAAGAACCTTGACATATAGAAATGTTATAGCTATTTAACATAGAACTATGTGACTATATCAGAGAAGGCGATGGCATCCCACTCCAGTACTTTTGCTTGGAAAATCCCATGGGCGGAGAAGCCTGGTGGGCTGCAGTCCATGGGGTCGCTAGAGTCAGACACAACTGAGCGACTTCACTTTCACTTTTCACTTTCATGCATTGGAGACGGAAATGGCAACCCACTCCAGTGTTATTGCCTGGAGAATCCCAGGGACGGGGAAGCCTGGTGGGCTGCCGTCTATGGGGTCACAGAGAGTCGGACACGACCGACGCAACTTAGCAGGGGCAGCATGTGAGTATATAGTCTCTCTAGGTGGCTCAGCAGTAAAGAATCTGTTTGCCAATGGAAGAGACGCAGGAGACATGGGTTTGATCCCTGGGTAGGGATGATCCCTCGGAGTAGGAAATGGCAACCCACTCCAGTATTCTTGCCTGGGAAACCCCAAGGAAAGAGTAGTCTGGTGGGCTACAGCCCACCAGGTTGCAAAGAGTGGGCACTAAGTCACTAAGTGACTGAGCGGGGCTTCTCTGATAGCTCAGCGGGTAGAGAATCTGCCTGCAATGCAGGAGACACAGTTTGATCCTTGGGTCAGGAAGATCCCTTGGAGGAGAAAATGGCAATCCATTCTTGCATGGGATTATCCAAGCAAGAATGCGATTCATCTTGACTGAGTCATGACTGAGTGACTAAGCGCACAAGCGAATGAGCACACGTGTGAGTACACAAGTAGATACGCACACAGGCACACTCGTGTATCATATATGTGCACGTGTGTGTGCGCATCCTCAGTTGCTCAGTCGTGTCTGACTCTTTGCGATCCCATGGACTGTAGTCCATCAGGCTCCTCCATCCATGGGATTTTCCAGGCTAGAATACTGGAGTGGGCTGCCATTTCCTTCTCCAGGGGATCTTCCTCACCCAGGGATCAAACTCTCATCTCCTGCATCTTCTGTATATAAGGTGGATCCCTTTCCACTGAGTCAACTGGGAAACCTGTGTATAACATCAGGTAATTTAAGGTGATAAATAAAAATAGAACAAAGAAAATCTGGAGTTGGTGGGTGGGGGTGGGGTGGAATAGCCAAATCAGGAAAGGCCTCCCTTATAAGATGACATTTCAGTGGTGACCTAAAGACAGGAGAGGTGAGCCATGTGCATAGTCCAGGAAGTTATCCAAGCAAAGAAAACCACACACAGAGCTTTGAGACCTGAGTGACAGGATTGGGATTAGACAGGAGATAAGGAAAGCAAGTGTGTGTGTGTGTGTGTGTGTATGTGTGTGTGTGTGTGTGTGTGTGTGTAAGAAGCTGCTGGGTGTAGAGGTAGGGAACCAGATCATACCGGATGTTGCAAAGTCCTTACATCATTGTGACGACTAGGGTTCAGCATGAATGAGATCTCAAACCACCCATTGGAAGGTTTTGAGTGCAGGAGAGGCACAATCTGAGTCACTTTTTAAAAGGTCACTCTGGCAGCTGAATGGAGAATTGGCTTTTAGTGGAGGAATAAAACCAGGAACAAGGACTGTGGCTTATCTGGGAGGTAGTATCTGGGAAGATTTCAAGGGTAGTCAGATTCTGAACGTATTTTGAAGTTGGATCTAACAGTATTTGTTGATGGATTAGATGTAGGCTGTTGGAGAGCCTGTGCCAAATAGCTCACGAAGGTTGTACACTTTTTCAGGTGTTGATCCTTAGTAAGCATATTTTTATTAACATTTACCTTAGACTCATAAAATGCATTTACCAACCATATAATAACATATGTATAAAGGCCTTTGATTTACCCAAGGCCAAAAAAGGCATAAATGTCCAAGCAAAAGAATGTTGGTAGATGTAATAAAAATCATGTTTGCAAAAGACTTTGAGATGAAATGTGCTAATAATATTATCAGAGCTTCTCTATTTAACTTCTTATGGCCAATGCAATAGCCATGTTCCTTGGAGCTACTCTCATCTCAAAGAGATCATTTCCAATGGCATGTTACAGCCACTCACCAGTAGAACTTTTCACTATGATTACTTGTCTTAAATTTCTAACACTAAGACTCCCACACCCAGCTTTAAACACATCCGATTTAGTAAACAACAGTTTACTCTTCTTAAATCAGGTGTGCAATGTTCCAGAAGCAGCCAATTAAATGTAGCGAGATTGAATATTTGTGTTGCTTGTGTATTTGAGTATATTCTTATACAGAAATGTATAAGTACTTCCAATTAAAATGTATATGCTCCTATTATAATTATACATTTCATATATTCATGAAGACATTAATATTATATATAGAAAGACATATTATTAATAGTATTTATTCTGGTCTAATTTCAAATATAGTATTTTTATAACTTCTATTTCTATAGTAGCTTATATAAACAGTTTTCACATGTTATCTCAATTTATTATAACTACTTTAAAAGATATAGGTCATCATAATTACAGTGTTTGAGGAAACTGAGAAACTAAATGATTAATTGACTTTATCGGAGTTAAGTAGTAAGAGATTCATCTAAGATGTGCATCTTAATTTTAGAATTTCAAGTTCTCCAAAGCCTTGTCCATTTCTTTTTAGGTGAAAAACAGTCTGGAGACAAGACACATTTATTAGAACTAACTCAAAGAGGCAAAAAATTGTCACGGATGCTCTACGCAAGCCAAGGACAACCTTATATGTAACCAAGTTAAGCGGTAGATTTCTGAAGGAAAAGATATTTTCTTGGATTTTGTAAATAATTTGTCAGATGATGGAACTGAAGCTAGAGAGTTTTAATAAATTGCAATGAAACGATGGAGACTGGATCCAAAACTCTTTTTCTCTGATTTCAAAATGTACAGGATTCCTATCATATCAGACTCTCTTCCAGCAAACTTAAATTAAGTCTGCACAGATGATGTTTAAGTAGTTCATAAAGTCTCCAAAGGAAGCTCATATATACACATTTCTATCCACATATGTATTGGAAGAACAGAGGGCCCTTGGCAGCTTGAGCCTGACAGGCACACACTGCTATATTTAAAATGGATAACCAACAAGGACCTATTGTATAGCATAGAGAACTCTGCTCACTATTCTGTAACAATCTAATTGGGAAAAGAATTTGAAAAAGGATACATGTATGTGTGTAACTGAATGACTTGTTGCACAGCTGACACTAACACCACACTGTTAATCAACTGTGATCCAATATAAAATAAAAAGTTAAAAAAAAAAAAAAAGAAAGAACAGAGAGTCCTAGTGAACCCTAAGATTATGATGAAGAGTCATAGGAACCCTACTAGGAAACGGGTCTGATGAGAAGACAAAGGTCTGGAGGAAGCTGGGAAGCAATCTTATCACTTCTGTGGCACCACTGCTTGTCAGGGTGCTCTGTACCTGGCTGTACTCCAAGAGTTAAGAAGGTTGTCAAGACTTTGATGAAAGTGCAGAGCTCAGCAGTGAAATCATTCCGGACAGGAACACAGAATCTATGAAGTCAGGTAAAGTGACGTTGAGGAATATGGGGAGATAAAGGGTAAATTTGCAAACTCCATTTATACATATAAAGAAGTGCATGATCCTACTTTCTCATCGGAAACCAAATTTGGGGGGACAAAGGTTAAAGAAAGACGCTTTAAAATAGCAAAATGCAAGCTCCCCGAAGGTAAATTATTTCAAATATTGAGGAAAATTAAGGCCTATTTGCTTCTGGTATCATTTTGGGGTGTAAATAATAACAGAAAAGTAACCAAATTGGGATAGGAGAAAACATCCTGCTGACGCTGTGTTTTAATTTGACACCAATAAGGTGGTGAGACTTTAAAGTGGGTTTTAGCTCTCACTTTCTCATACACTGTGAAATCTCGTATCTTGCTGTTCAAGGAAAGTTGTTTTTTAGGATAGATATTTTAAACCACTGTTAAAGCTTCAGTTCTTTTTCTTTCTTTTTTTTTTTTTAATAGGCTTTATCTTTTTAGGGCATCTTTTTCATTTTATCTTTTTACTTTTGTCTTTTTAGTTTTAAGTTCACAGCAAAACTTGAGTGGAAGGCACAGAGATTCCCCATACCCTGCCCACATATGGGCAGCCTCACCTTCTACAAAGCTCTCATATCAAACCAGGGTGGCCATTGTGGAGAATACTAGGGATATATCCAGAAAACTGAAAATAGAGCTCCCCTATGACACCGAAATCCCACTCCTGGGTATGCATCTGGAGAGTAGCATGATCCAAAGGGATGCACACACATCAGTGTTCACTGCCGTACTGTTTACAACAGCCAAGATACGGAAGCAATCTTAAAATACATCAAGAGATGAACGGATAAAGAGGTGAGAGAGAGAGAGAGATACTACTCATTCATAAAATAGAATGAAATAATGTCCTTTGCAGCTACATGTATGGACCCAGAGATTGTCATACTGAGTGAAGCGAGTCAAACAGAGAAGGAGAGAGATTGTATGACATCCCTTATATGTGGAATCTAAGCATAAATGATACAAATGAACTTACACAACAGAAAGAGACTCATAGAGAATAAACTTATGGTTGTCAGGGAGAAGGAGTGGGGGAAGGATAGTTAGAGACTTTGGGATGGACATGGACACACTGCTCTATTAAAACGGATAACCAAGGACCCACTGTATAGCACGGGGAACTCTGCCTGATGTATGTGGCTGCCTGGATGGGAGGGGAGCTGGAGGAGAATGGATACATGCATACGTAGGGCTGAATCCCTTTGCTATTCATCTGAAAATATCACAACACTGATGTTGATAATTGGCTCTATTCCAATACAAAATAAAAAGTTAAAAAAAAAAAAAAAGACTCCCACATCAGTGTGGGGCATTCATTACAATTGATGGACTGTGTAGATACACCATTATCAATCAATGCCCATAGTTTATATCAGGGCTCACTCTTGCAGTTGTACATTCTATGGGATTCAGTCCTTTTTTAAGCAAAACTCTTCTGTGTACACATATGAGAGAAAAACATGTCTTGCTGAGACCAGGCTCAGCAGGTCGGTCCACTCAGCCTTCAGAGTTTTGAGGAAACTTCCAATGGACTGCTAGTTTTAACACATTCTTGTAGGAGAAAGTGGACTGGATTTGGAGTGGAAGATCAGGGTGGTAATCCCACCCCTAGCTCTGTGACTTTGAGTAATAAACTAAATTTTAGTGATTTATTATCCTTATCGCCAAAGTAGAAATCATACAAGACCTCAAAAACCTCTGGGAAAGGTTTAAATGAAGTCACATTCATGTAGCATTTACCAGAACATCTGATACAAGTGGTTAGTTATTCAGTGAATGGTAGATTTACCTAAACTCTCTCAACTGTATTTAACTCAAGACCAATATGATTCATGTCAACTCTATTTTCTTCACAGAATATAGTGGAAGTGTAAGGAAAAGGTACATAAATAAGTTTTAAAAACACAGAAATGTGCAATAGCTTATTTTCATTACTCACAGAGAACATAAAAACTCTAAGATGTCAACCTTAAGAAAAGGTTAACTTTGGCCTAAAAAAAAAAAAAAAAAAACTTGGGTAATTTTCTGAAAATAATCAGAAAGCTTACATTTACATTACTATCATTTTAGAAAATTTTCTATTTCAAATAAGACTCTAAATTTATCATTTCTTCCCCTGCTTAAGCTATTTCCATGTGACTTTGATCTACAAGAGGAAGCGAGAGAAGACAAAGAGACACCCTGATATTTTTTCCTCCTAAACATAAAGAAAACCTCTAATACATTAAGAAGATATGTGTAGCCATTAGCACATAAACTTTTTCTCTGAAATTTAACACTGGAATCCAAAGAAGTTTATGCCCACATTTGGACTGTCATGCTATTTGACTGAATAATTTTAAATAATACCCCACTATTTTGAATGAATAGCTTTAAATATCTCATTCTTTGGATATATCTTATTTTTCCACTTATTGAAAGAAACAGTTTTCTGATTTCCCAACCACTTTACATGAACATAACAAGATCAAAGACTGGGTGATTATGAACAACATTCAAATTCCTGATTATAATGGGATACAGATCTTCTCATTATCCTTTGTATAGATTTGCAGGATTATACAATAAATTATGTATTTTGCTTGGTCTTCCATTAATTCTATTAGAAGCTGAGCTTATAATTTACAATGACATGAATTAATGTTGGAGGGTTCTGCTGTCATTTTAGCTTACCATAAATAATTATCTCTATATTATCTAATGTTAACTTCTCATAAAAGATTAATGTAGAATTAGGGACAAAATGATTCTCTTTCAAATACAAAACCCCATAAAAATTAATGCTTCTCAAGTGGTAACTTGAAAATCCAACAGACACTTGTGATTTAAATCTGTTAATTCTCATTATAAAATTTGTATTTCTGCTTCAGATACAGAGATGAAGGCACCAACACATTTTGTGCAAGAAGCATGAAGTGTGAGGAGATGTCTTAATCAGATCTAATAAACTGTTTATGATAATGCATTCATACTTTTTTTGTTAACAGGAACCATGGGAATATTGCAACAGCATGATTCTAGCTACCTTTTAATGATAAAGCACCCTGGGCCCCAGTGAGTTTTCTAAAAACTACCTATTATGTAACTTCACACCACGTAAGTTGATTTGGCAAAAGAAAAAATAAGAACAAATAAAATAAAACTGAAATGCAATATTTTCAGACTTCTTAACTTGGAAATGATCTAGTCAAGGGGTCCCCATTAATACATTTTTGCCATGAAAGTAATAAATTATACATAACACAGCATAACATTAAAGCATTAACATAACTTAACAGTACAGCTCTATCAATTAAATAAAAAGCTGATGGCTTCCTATCTGACAGAGCTGACTTTGCTGCTTACCATACTACACACTAGCACAAATTTATTATTAGACACATTTCAATACTATCCACCCCAGTTTTCATGTTCGTCAAGTAGGTAAGGAATATTTGATGTCTCACCCTGTTCGGGTAGTGTATACATTTTAGGAACAATCAAAACCTTGTCTCTGTTCTTTCTATTGTAATACAGTTTTGTACCATCATATGTTGATCCTCAAAAGAGTAAAACAGAAGTACCTTAGGGTGAAGCCTGGCATTTGTTTCCCCTTGGTTTTATACAAAGTTCTAGTTTTCATAAAGTGGAGTTCTATGAAACTATCTTTTCCCTAAAACTTCCTTAAAAATTATTTACTATTTTCCTCTAGGCTTTCCTGGCTTCTAGATAAAAGAAAAGAATTCTTTCCATACTTTCCATACCACACCATTATAATCTATCTGTTAAAGGTGCTCCAGGGCATGTAATACGCCTTATGTTGTGGGGCTTTCAGACCGGGGGCCATATGGGGTGCGATTATCCTAGGAAACAGCAGGATTCAGTTACAGGGTTGGATGCTTTTTTCCCTTCCTCTAACAGGCCCTGCATTTATACATGGTTGCCATCCGTGCTATTTATTTAGTATAATTAGTATACTTTTGGTGCATTTGTTACAAATGCTCTATTCAGCATTATGTATATGCCTCTCAACACAGCTCGGTAACTTAAAATGCAGCTTTCTCTCTTATACAGCAATGTCACCCACAAATAAGTCTGAACGTCAACTGATTCCATTTTGAAAAAGATAGAAGTTACTTTACTGCACAGATTGTCTTCTGGCTAAAAAAAAAGATGTACCTTGAGGTCATGGACCATTCCTTGTTGGATAGACTGATGCATGGGTATCTAGGGCAGGGGAGTTTAATCCCTTGGGTCTGCTATCAAAACGTCCATAATGTCTTGTCTGTCCCATAACTTATAATATGAGGTTACTTTACAATCTGTAGTGTTAACCCCTAAGTGTATTTCAATTGATTTGAATTTATTAATGCAATTCAAATTTATAACATCCCTCCCAAAGCAGCTATTAGTCAATCTCTAGGTTAATACAAAGATTAGGGGAAAACTTGTGGAAAAGGCCTTCTTTGAAAACAATGAAAACTTCTATAGGGAAGTATTTGATTTGGAAGTTGGCAGTCATTTATATTTTCCTAGAGCATTCTCCATAAAGCAGGACTTCCGAGGGAAAGGAACTTCCCTGAGTCATGTATCACCTGCGGGAAGGGATACCTGATTCCAGCACACTCACATCAAAATGTGTGACCTACAGGAGAAAGAAAAGAAAAGTGAGAAATATTTGTGCAAGTCATGGCAGTGAGAACTCAGATCCACTATAACACTGCCCTTGCCTTCCTGCCACACCCACAGGACCTGCATGTTGAACATCAAATTACAACGGAAAAAGCTGAGACACAGAGAATTCCCCTTTACCTAAAGGGGAGTTCTTAGGAAAATCCAGAGGAAATAGGGGAAAAGAAAAGTGGGTAATAGAGGAATTGGAAAACTCTGGAACCAAGAGCTAAAACAAACATTAAACATAACCAAAATCCTAGCCGGATTAACAAAAGCACCCACATTAAGAGTGTAATCAACCCAGCTCCTATGAACTGATATATTGACAGCATATCTAACTTTTAACCAAGAGTCCCTTGAACTGCAAGGAGGTCAAACCAGTCAATCCTAATGGAAATCAACCCTGAATATCCATTGGAATAATTGATGCTGAAGCTCCAGTATTTTGGCCACCTGATGCAAAGAGCTGACTCACTGGAAAAGACCCTGATGCTGGGAAAGATTGATGGCAAAAGGAGAAGAGGGCGGCAGAGGATGAGATGGCTAGATAACATCACAGACTCAGTGGACGTGAATTTCAGCAAATTCCGGGAGATAGTGAAGGACAGGGAAACTTGGCATGCTGTAGTCCACAGGATAACAAAGAGTCAGACATGACTTAGCAACTGAACAACTTTTAACAAAAATCACAAAGCATGCCCAAAGACAAGGTGGAGAAAACAGCATTGATGACACAGAGCAGGCATCAAAACTAGGCTCAGATGATGCGGATCCTGGAATAATCAGATCATGTATTTAAAAGAACCAGCCTCCCAGGTGACTCAGTGCTAAAGAATCTGCCTGCCAATTCTGGAGACACAGGAGACAAGCCTTCAATCCCTGGGTGGGAAGATCTCCTGGAGGAGGAAACGCCAAACCACTCCAGTGTTCTTGCCTGGGAAATCTCATGGACAGAGGAGCCTGACACGCTACAGTCCTTGGGGTTGCAGAGTCAGACATAACTTACCTACAGAGCATGTACACACACGTTTAAAGGAACCAAAGACCAATCTCTTCAACCTCACTAATTATTTCTTTGGCTATATTCAATCCACTGATGAGTTCAACAAAGAAAGGGAGCCTTCATTTATGTCACGTTTTTTCCTTCTATTTCCTTTTGACTATTTCCTAGCATTTCATCTCTCTGCTTCTATTTGTACTGGAGCATGTTGTCCAGTTTTTCATTAGTGCTCCCCTGGACATAGATGCAAAACTCCTCCAGGAGACATTAGAAAATCAAATTCAACAGTGCAAAAGCATTCAATACCATATCCAGATAAGGTATATGTATTCAAGTCTGCTTTAACATTTGAAAATCAATCTGATCTGCATAAGAAACATCACATGATAATAACAATAGATGTGGGAAAATATGTGACAAATTCAAACAAAAATTCATGGCAAACACTCTCAAAAGACTAGAAATTGAATGGAATTTCTCCAATTTGAAAAAGAACATTTACAAATCATGCAGGTAACATCTCACTTAACGGTGGGCAACTGGATTCTTTCCCCTTGAGATTTCCAAAAGTGTACATGCAAACAAAATCAAAACAGTCTGTACAAGGCAAATACATGATCTGACATTTCTGCTTTGACATCACAAGCAATCCCTTGTTGTTGTTTAATCACTAAGCCCTGTCTGACTCTTTGTGACCCCATGGACAGTAACCTGCCAAGCTCCTCTGTCCATGGGATTTCCTAGGCAAGCATCCTGGAGTGGGTTGCCACTTCCTCCTCCAGGAGATCTTCCCGACCCAGGGGTCAAACCCACGCCTTTTGCATTGGCACGGGCATGCTTTACCACTGAGCCACCAAGGAAGCCCCACATAAGCCCTACCCAGTTCAGTACGACAGCAAAAGGGTGTCCTGTTGGAACAAACTGATATGGATTGGCAGCTGCTATGGTTGCAACTCTAGGAAATCTCCTCAAATTTAGTGAAGTTTAAGGAAATAGAAATAAAACTGCAAGGAATGTATAATCTATAGATGAAACAGAGTGAATGATCTGTATCATGTGTCTGATTCAGAGGACTCTGATTCAAACACACACACACCGTACACTTCAAACAGATGTGTGTGTGTGTGTGTGTGTGCACTTCTGTGTACGTAGGCAAGTGCATACAACCATGTTAGGTACGATCTACTGTAATATAGAGTATGCCATTGTCTTCTTTATAATAGCCAATTCAGAGATAAAAGTATGTATTTAAGTATTTTTAAAATAATTTTACATATAAAATGGATGCTATTTTAGCTAAAGTAGATGAAACTCCCATGTCTGGTGAAGAATAGTTGTAAAATAATAACTAACAGTATCTTTCTGTTGAAGAAAGTCATTGAAATCTTCCTTGTAAACCATATAATTTGCATGAGTTTTTAGATATGTACTGTTGCTTATGCTGCTGCTAAGTCACGTTGACTCAAACTATAATCACTATTTTAGGGATTTAAACTTTAAAATAGTTATAAAGACTTAAAGGTTGGGGAATGGTGTATACATTGCTAATGCCTCAAAGTAGCTTCACGGATGATAGACCCCAGAGAATGAGATCTCTTGTAGAGAAATGAGCAAAACATGTTTTCTAAGAGAGCTTAACTTGGTGTCTTGAGTGTATGCATTTAGTTGGCCCAAAGAGAACTGAGGTGTTTTGTCTTTTTTTAATATTCTACTAGAACTTTCATATTCAAATTAGTTTTCATCTGAAATTTCCTATATGCAGTATTACTATATACTACATATAGTTCCAAAAGTGCATATGCAAACACAATCCGAACAATCTATTCGACCTTCAAATGCAAGTTAGTCCATTTCTAGGCTCAAGCAAAAATGATTTCCGAGAGAAAAATGTAATTAGATTTCAGCTGGGACATTGAGAGTCTTGAAATAAGTCCAGTAAAGACTTTGATTCTACGGTTATAGAAACATAGAAAACTTCTTGGAAATTTGCTTTCCATATACATAAGTAACATATAATGTTAGTATATATTTAATAGGTTCTTAATTTATATATTTAATAGGTTCTTAATTTCCTCTGAATTTAGAATACAGTTAGTACTGCTGTGTACTCTCCAAAGAAATCTTGTCTTTGGGTAGAAGCCTTGGGTGTGCAGTGTCCTCTTTCTTTCTAAAGTTTCCCCTCAGACAATTTCTTTCTATTGATACTCTTGAACTCCCTGCAGACAGATCATCACTCTGCTATTGGCAGATAAGGTGGATCTTGGGAATTGACTGTCTTCTTCCTGCTTTCTGCATTCTGGAGATATTATAGGCTAGTGTTCTCTGGAAGCCAGAAAACTTAATGCTCACTCTTATGAACTGTCAAAATGCAAATAATTGCACAGATGACTGTACTAATTGAAAACTGATAAATGGTAAAAAAAAAAAAAAAGAGAAAGAAACAGAATTTAAAAATATGTGTGTGCATATTTATATAATAAACACATAAATATACTTTATATGCATGCTTCCAGTTGCATGTGCAATACATAAATATAAAGCAACAATCATTTATGTTTGTGTACATCATTCTATTTACTCTTTCTTCTCTGACAGTTATGTTAATACAGTTATAACATCTAGGTTCTATCTATCAGATGACAGTGTAATGTGGAAAATGATGAATCACTGTCTAGCTGACCCATGAACAGATATCACACTCTTGACATGTATGTATAGCATGATTTTACTCTTCAACACAGAGCAGAGTAAAAAGTTTAGGATGAATAATATTAGTATTGATAAAGTCATCTACATAATAAATTACCTGTGTGTGACTCTCTTCTTTTCTCAGCAGTGAGTTTTAGAAGAAATTCATGCTTTACACTTTTTTTGTGTGCATAGGACAATAGATAATAGAACCATTATGGATACTGTTTCTAATATCCTGTCTTTAAAGATAAATGATAAATTGTGCTCTATTGTTCATAACACAGAGAAATCTCTCCTTTCCTTTTCCCACAAGTTAGATATTCTATCAACTTAATCTGTGGTTCATAACAGATGCAAGAATAGTTTCAAGGCTCTCTCAATGAGAAATAAAATGTGTTAAATAAAGTGATTATATTTTTAACCTAGACATATTACCAAAACAATTTCTACAAGCTACAAAATCTCTCACCTCACGACAGCCATCAGCTGCCTCTCAGTTTGAACAAATTCAGATCACCCACCTGGGTCTGAACAGACACTATCTGTCACTCGTTCTGCAGTTTTTACCTTAAGATCCTTTTTATTGCACTTTGCTTAATCATGCTTTGCAGATATGCTGGGTTTTTTTTTTTTTTTTTACAAATTAAAGGTTGTGGCAACTCTACTGACTGCAAGTGTATCGGTGTCATTTGCTCATTTTGTATGTCAGTGTCACGTTTTGGACACTCTCACAGTATTTCAAATCCTCCACCAGCAAAAAGATCATAACTCACTGAAGGCTTAAATGATTAGCATTTTTAGCAATAAAGTATTTTTAGCTAAGGCATGACATTATTTTTATAGACAGAATACTATTGCATACTTAATAGACTACTGTGCAGTATACCCACAACTTTTATATGCACTGGGAAGCCAAAAAAATTCATGTGATTTGCTTTATTGTAATATACGCTTTATTGTGGTTCTTCTGGAACAAACTCACGGTACCTCCAATTTATGGATTTTGCTTTCCAATGGCTTTTCCAAATGTTCCCATAGAAAAGGGGGAAGATTGGAATCTGTTTTATACTTTGAGGAAAAAACGACACCTCCATAGCATAAATTTTCCCCTGGGGCTGTCAGATGCTCCCCAGTTTCATTAGCTGCATTTATTCCCGTAGGTACTTGGAGTTATTTTTGCCAAGTGGACCCCTCCTGGGAAGGGAAATAAGGATTATTCATCATTGAAATATGCAAATATGCAAGCACATCCTCCCCAACAAGAAATCCCCTCCACTGTGCTTCTGTGAAAGCCCCCAGTTCCTAAAATGAATACCTATGACTTTGAGGACAAAGCAAGTTGTTTTAAACATGGCCAAGTGAGCTTCATCCATCAATGCCCAGGTTGAAATTTATCACTCCCAGAACGCCTTCCCCATTTTCTTCTTGCATACGCATTTCTATGAAACCTCTCTTTCCCAAGAATTATCTGCTTCATATTATTATTTGTATGTTTCCTGTGTCTCTTTCAGACATCATGTTCTTGAAGCCAATGTGTTATGTCTAAACATCTCCATGTTTCCCACAGGCTCCAGAAAAGTGTCACCCTTGATAAATGTCCATTTGATTAAAATTAACTAGAATTATTATCCTGGATTGTTTTATCACATATAATATATAGTTTTTGTCTTTTTTTTTTCATATTGAGGGTATAAGGGCCCTGGAGTTACAACGGGTTCTGTTTGCACTGAAAATACACAGATGAGAGGCCCGTGCATACTGTGCCTTCCTTCCAGATCTCTGAGTGCTACTCTTTGTCATAGCCTTCCACTGAGGACCAGATGTCATGGAGAGTGCAGTGGCGTTACTTGGATTTACGGGGAATGTGAGGGACGGTGGCCTGCTGCAATAAAACTATGAACCTCTGGGGGCTTCACCTGCAGTTGTGTCCACAGGCACAGCGGAAGGCCTGATGTTATTTTGAGAACCAAGTCTCTTGACTGGGGTTTGGTGCCGTGTTGAATAATTTTCATCCAGTAAGATCTACATCAAGATGAGCGTGTCAGTATAAAACCAAACAATGAAACCATTCCAGAACAGTTTCGAACTTGTGATATCTTACCCTCGAGATATCTCCAAGTTCAGTGAAATCTACAGTTGAATAAATGTACTTATATTTGTTTCATTTGCCTAAAGAGACTCGGTGGATTCAGGATTGAAAAAAAAAATTGTTTTCTCACTTGTTTTTTCAGGATCTGCTCTGTTTTTTTTAAACCTATATTTGATGACATTAACTTGTTGAGATTCAATATCTCAAAAACTAGAAAAAAAAGGATTAAAATAGTACTTGAATTCATTCACACTTACCTCTGCATCCAATACTATAATTTAGTCATATTTGTGTGAACATAGTTTTAAGGGGCTTCCCAGGTGGCGCTACTGGTAAAGAACCTGCCTGCCAGTGCAGGAGACACAAGAGAGGTGGGCTCAGTCCTGAGTCCAGAAGATTCTCTGGAGAAGGAAACAGCTACCTGCTCCCATATTCTTGCCTGAAGAATCCTATGGACAGAGGCTATGGTTCACGGGGTTGCAAAGAGTTGGACATGACTGAGCGACAAACACTTTCACTTTCAAGGCTTTTGAGCTTCCTGGTGGCTCAGATGGCAACGAATCTATCTGCAGTGCAGAAGACCCGGGTTCCATACTTGGATCACGGCGATCCCCTGGAGAAGGGAATGGCAATGACTCCAGTTTCTTGCCTGGGAAATCCCATGGACAGAGGAACCTTGAGGCTATAGTCAATGGGGTCACAAATGTGTCTGACACGGCTGAGCAACTAACTCTATCAGCGTTGAGTGCTTTTTTAGTTGCTGAGGCACTGAGGCAACCCACCTTCTACAGGAGCTCAACACCACTAACGTGGTAAAAGGTCAAGAGCTCACCTGCTGTGTGTGCTCGGCTATGGCCAACTCTCTGGGACCCCATGGACTGTGGCCCACCAGGCTCCTCTGTCCATGGGATTTTCCAGGCAAGAATGCTGGAGTGGGCTGCATTTCCTTCTCCAGGGGATCTTCCATAAGATCCATAATTCTATAAGAGACCTGGAATTGAACCCAGGTCTCCTGCATTGCAGGCAAAATATTCACCATCTGAGCCACCAGGGAAACCCAATACGCTATTATTACTGTTACTGTGAGTGTTAGCAGTAGTACTGGTACTAGGATTTTGTTACAATCATTTCCTATTCAATTCAGTTGACTATCTCACTTTTGTGAGCATTGTGAGAGCATTAGGAATGGTTTGATCCTAATGTAAACTTGCTCCTAAAAACTACCAGGACTCATATAAAGAGAAGTGATTTTTCTACTTGATAAATACAAAGCTCAATTCGGTTGCTAGGATTTGTAGTTGTGAAAGGTAACTAAAATATTAACGTGTCAAACGTGTTGAATTAATTATTACAAGCATGAGTTGCTTTCTCTCTAACAGGTAGCTTGGTCTGAAAAAGGCATCTCCACATGCCGGCATCGCTGCCTCTGTAACGTGAAATAAGATAGATGGATGACTTTGGAAGACCTCTCAGGCTCACACAGTCCATAGAAGGGTGGCTCAAAGCTCAGCAATAATTCCTCAACATTTTCCATCATTCTCAGTGCTGGAATTTCAGGGGTTCAAATGAATAAGGAAGACATTGAAGAGCCAGAAGAAGCAAGCCATCCACAAGGCACATCTTCCCTATCTGGGTGCATCTCATATTTGGGGGGGCATTTATAAGCCTGCTCCAGGAATGGCAGGAGAAGCTGATGTCTTGTCTACCCCTTTCATAAATTAATTCCAGGCCCCGATTTTCTTTACTTTATGCTCCTCTGAATTCCTTCTCCAAGTGGATCTTATCCCACTTATCTTCGGTCAATCACTCAATAAAACCAAACCACCAACCCAGCATACCTCTAGCCGGTAGGCACATTTCAAAAATATTTTACGAATAGCAAAAGTAATGTGTGCCATATTATGCACTCAGGTTAAGTCTTCTTTGCATCAAACAGAGAGAGATTTTCAGCTTGTTGTATACCCAGACCTTTCCTTTTGGTGAACAAGAGCATAGATCTCCTGCAACAAAAAGAAGAATCAGTTCTGAGCCAGGGGCAGAGCTGTGAGGCGGAGTTGCCTTTTCTTCCCCAGGGTGGAGAGCCGCCCCTGTTCTCACTACATCTGGCAGCACAGATGGCAGGAAAATTAATAGGAGGGAGGAAGCGTTGACCTCATGTGGATATAAACAAGTCCTGAGACTACACAGGCAGCAAAGCTGATAATAGCCTTAAAAGAGACCTTGAAAGTTCATCGAGTTCAGCTCCCTGTGGCTGTTAGGGATGTGCTTGACAAAGTCCGATGTCCTGGGTGAGCATCCTTGAGGTACCGTGCAGAGAGGTACCAGAATAGGTCACTGAAGACAGTCGGGTAGTGCATCGCCCTCGAAGTGTGGGCTGTAAGCTACAAACATCTGTTTTATATTAAGCTATCTTGTTGGAGGTAGGAGATGAGAAAATGACTGCTCAGGTTTTTCCTATCACGTGTATTCAACCAATCAGAATCCTCAGAGACCAGGAGCCTAGAAACAGATGCTCATCTTTAAACACGTTTGCAGGGTTTCAAGAACTAGCCTGCTTCAAGAACAGGCTGGTAATTGACATTAACCACTAAACAAATGTCTATTGATCATAGAATTATTGATCTGAAAAATGATCTGGATTCTGTCCATCTTGTTAGTGGCAGCCGTGGTCTGGCTATTCAGGCATGGTGTAAAAGTCATTCGCTTGCCTTTCAAGGTGGCTTCATGGGGCCGTGAGCCTTAATCCAAGGCCCATTGGAGGGTTTTAAAGAAAGATTTGCTCTTCTGATTAAAGAGACGAAAGGGTCTCATGCTGGGCGTTCTCCCCTTCCACTTGCCTTGAACATGAACTTGCTGATGTATTGCAACCATGAAAGCAAAGCAAGAGAATTGCAAATTGCTGATATTATTCCAGCAACTTTCCTAGCAACACATTTTTGTTATGCGAATATAATTAACTCCCATTTTAAGTCAGGCTTAGTTCACTAACTTAATTTGAAAACACACCTAAATGATGCACTTACTAGTGTCTAAATATTCTTTACAACATCTGAACAGCCAAAAGCCTACACCAGAGTAATACTAATTCAATTCGCACTCGAAAAATATAATTTTAATCATTATATCTAGGTTTATAATCTAGAAAGCCCTTTCAAACACTCTGGCACCAGGAATATTTTTCCTTTAGCTTTGAGGATTTTTCTTACTCCAACTATTTTTTATTCCATCTCACCTAACTGAACCACTAAAAACATATATATATATATTTTTTTAAACTAAATTTGGAGAAAGTCTTCAATGTATCTAGTTCCACATATCTGAGTGTTTTTACAAAATGAAATATGAGGGAAGTTATTTTCATGAGGTGTGTTTGAAAACTTCATATTAGACCATGAATTTCCTGTAAGATCAATCATTTCGGGGTTGTGTTAAATTTGAATTTTCTCAGTATTTGACAAATAAATTCAAGTTACTGATGCCCCTAAATCACATTAGCCTTGGTTCTCTAACTTATCTCGAGTACTAATCACTGACCTCATGAACTGTAGCCCACCAGGCTCCTCTGTCCATGGGATTCTCCAGGCAAGAATACTGGAGTGGGTTGCCAAGCCATCCTCCAGGGGATCTTCCTCACTCAGGGATTGAACCCATGTCTCTTACATCTCCTGCATTGAATCTTTACAGGGGAGGTTCTTTACCACTAGCACCACCTAGGAAAACCTAAAATCAAGATACTAGGTCACATTTGCAAAAACTGATCCTGGAGATTAGTGTGGGGTCTAGCAATTTACATTTCTCACCAGTTTCCAGGTGACTCATATCATTGGTCTGAGGGCCACATTTTCAGTAGCATGGATACAAATAGTTTCAAAAGATACTTTTTAATAACACTGCTATACTTGAACTTCTTAAAAAAAAAAAAACATGGACTGTTCTCTAAAATCTTTATTGAATTTGTTACAATATTGCTCTATGTTTTTAATTTTTGGCCTCAAGGTACACAAGATCTTAGCTCCCCAACCAGGGATCGAACCTGCACCCCCTGCATCAGAAGACAGAGTCTTAACTACGGGACCCTCAGGAAAGCCCCTGTACTTGTACTCCTTCATACTTGAGAGATCAGTTGTTTTTGCGAAAGGTGTTGGCATATGCGAGGTGAAAACCATGTTTGCATTTAGTATGACCATTGCATAGCATTGGTAAAATTCCCATTGATATTTAAGATCCGCAGCTTCATTTCCTAGACAAAAAGCTCTTAAACTTACGTGAACACATTTATGCAAATACATGGTCTCCCTTATCCAACTCTGATAGCTCTTGTTGTAATGGGTCCCCACCATTCCTATCTTTGGAATTCATTATGATTCATTCCAAGTATTTAATACTATAATAAAAAGAGCACATGGAATCCAAAATTCACAGGAAAATTACATGGCTCTGTTATAATGCAAGGATCTCATTTTCATTTTTTTTTAATTCTCATTTAACTAAGGAAGAATGTGTTTCTCATTAATCAGTGTCCTTTTCTTCTGTTTCCAGTTTTAATCACGCACACACACACACACACACACAACTTTTGTGTGCTGGAGAACGCAAAAAAGATGCCACTTTACGTTTGACGGACAAGAAGGGGTGCTGTGATGAATCTCATGCAGCAGGTGTCTGATGGACGATTATTTAATCTTTGCTTGGGGAAAGAGCAATCAAATGGTAGCTGCTGGTATTTGTTTAATAAAAACTCCAGATGTTGACAATGTTTCCCCATGGCCATTGATACATAATGATTTGCACACAGCTGCTAAAAAACCATCAAGCCCAACTACTTGGTGATTGTCACTGGGAAAAACTCTTTTTTTTTTTTTCTTTGTGTGTTTTATGCACAGCCCTTATGGCATGACTCACAGATTTTTTCAAGTGTTAAATGGAGCCAGCTAAATAAGATTTATTCACATTTAGTCTCTCCTACTTCTGTAAAGAGCACTGTCATACGTTAATGAGGGCATTCGGATATAGCAATAGAATGTCACCATTTTATGTCTCTAGTTAACCTGGAAATGCAATGTGTTTGCATTTTATGTTCCTTATGTTTGGGCAGTGTTTGGGCAAATTTTTGTTGTGAAAAAATGTATAGTCAAACTTGGAAAACAGGAGAAGAGAAAAAAACACAAAGATTGTGTTGATTTGTTAAAAGGCATTCGAATTCAGACTTTCTCAGTAGTTGCATTCTTCCTAGAAGTTAAACAAATAGTTTTCTTATTTTTTATTATTTAAGTTGGCTAAATGTCAGAAAGGAAACATCTTACTTTTTTTTCTAATATCCATAGCAATATTTTCAAAAGAGTTTCTGAGTTGCTTCAGAATTGATAAATAGATTCATCCCCGCCAGCCCCAACCAACCCCTGAAAGAAAAGACTAGTTCTGGAATTTCACTCAGTCATGCCCGACTCTTTGTAACCATGGGCTGTAGCCCGGCAGTCTCCTCTGTCCACACAATTCTCCAGGCAAGAATATTGGAGTGGGTTGCCATTGACTACGCCAGGGGCTCCTCTGGACCAAGGAATACAATCCGGGTCTCCTGCTTGGCAGACAGACTCTCTCCCACTGAACCACCAGGGAAGTCCTTCTGGATTTTATAAGACGTGTGAAAATGTAACAGAACTCTCACAGAAATTAAAATGCTCTCAGTAACAAATATCACGTGCATTTCTCATTTTTCCTTTCGGTGTCTGCATGGGCGGGCTCTTCTAAGATGTAGGTAGTCCTTGTGAGCTGCTGGAGGGGATGAGACTATAACTTGAGAGGCAGCAGCAGAGATGCTGTGTGGAAA
The DNA here is from genome assembly GCF_032452875.1 of Bos javanicus. Classification (NCBI taxonomy): domain Eukaryota; kingdom Metazoa; phylum Chordata; class Mammalia; order Artiodactyla; family Bovidae; genus Bos; species Bos javanicus. The sequence goes on from NC_083879.1 coordinate 81,393,109, forward strand.
TGCCCTACTACCAAGTGTGGGCCGCAGACTGGGCAGGAGGGGGCGTTTCCGATGCATCGATCATCAGTGGGGAGAGCTTCAGCTCTGTCTGCTGCTCTGAACTTCCCAGTCCTCACGTGTGTGTGTGCTCAGTCATACCCGGCTCGTTTCAACGCTTCGGACGGTAGCCCACCAGACTCCGCTGTCCATGGGATTTCCGAGGCAGGAATACTGGAGTGGGTTGCCATTTCGTCCCCCGGGGGATCTTCCCGACTCAGGGATCGAACCTGTGTGTGCTGGGTCTCCTGCATTGCGGGTGCCTTCTTTACCACTGCGCTATCGGAGCAAGCCCAGTCATCATAAGTCGCCTCATACCCACCGCAGAGTTGGTCTCTCTCTGTCACCACTTCAGAGCCCCTCACTGAACATGAATGGCCACAGCTACATAAACTGACACAGAAATCACTACCAAAGTGTATCCTGTTGAAAAGGATTCATCAGCAACCTTACAGAGTGATTCTAGAATGCCCTATTAGGCTCCCTATTGTTGCTGTAACAAATTACCACAAGCTTATTGGCTTAACACAGCACAAATGTAGTATCTTACAGTTACGGAGGTCACGAGTGGGAGACAAGTGTAACCAGGTCCAAATGAAGGTGTCGTCAGGTCTGAGCACCCTCTGGAGTCTCTAGGGGAGATTCCATCTCTGCCTCCCCAGCATCAGAAAAGGCATTCTTTGGCTCAAGACACCATTCTCCATCTTCCAAACCAGCAAACTAGCATTTTCAAATCTCTAAGCCTGGCCTGCACTGCCTTTGTTATCCCTCATTTTCTCTTTCTGACTCTTCCCTCCCTCTTATAGGAATCCTCATCAGCACACTGGATTCACCTGAATAATCCAGTATCATTTCCCATCACAAAATTCTTCATCATGTCTGTAAAGTCTCTTTTGACTCATAAATTGACATGTTCCCTGGTTCAGAGACTATAATATAGACATCTTTGAGGGGGGGATTATGCTCTGCACTACAAGTACTATAAAAATTATACACTGTCCCTTCAAATTCCAGTTGACATCATTTACCTTAAGCATGCTCTTTAGAGTTCATTTTAAGGCATTGTCAGTTCGAAAGAAAACAAAGTACTTCTATGATCTTTTTTAATGTTTCAAACTGTTCTTTCAAAAAGAAATTTCTTTAGATAGTTAAATGTCACAGAGGCATACGTAACATTACAAAGAGCACATACAATTTAAGGCAGCTATTTTGGGCTAAACTGTACTAATTACTACTAATTAACTGATTATAATATGAAAATTAGAATATTAATGCATATCATTTAACATAAACTGATTTTTAATAAAGAGTACATAATAGAACAAGCATGATTGACATTTTATCTTGAGAGTTCTTTTTACTCCCTGGAGTTTCTTTAATAATGTCATTTTGACTTGATGGTAGAGGATGGTAGGATTGGGAAAGGAAAGGAGACGAGAACAGAATATGGCAAGTATAAAATATGGGTCATACGGTTTTCTAGGTATTCATATTATGCAGGGGAGGGGCATCTCCAGGAGATAAGTAAAGGAAAATGCAAGAATTAGTTTTCTGTGAGTTACTGTGTTTAAGACGTGAGTATTTTCAATTTTTTGAGGAACCTCCGTACATTTCTTGCATGGTGGCTTCATCAGTTTACATTCCTGCCAAAGGTGGGAAAAGGGTTTTCATTTCTCCACATCCTTGCCAACCAACACTTGTTATTTCTTGCCTTTTTGATAATAGTTCCCCTTCTGTAAGCTGTAAGGTGACATCTAATTGTGGTTTTGATTTGCATTTCCCTGATGTCAGACTTTATTTTGGAGGGCTCCAAAATCACTGCAGATGGTGACTGCAGCCATGAAATTAAAAGACGCTTACTCCTTGGGAGGAAAGTTATGACCAACCTAGATAGCATATTCAAAAGCAGAGACATTACTTTGCCAACAAAGGTTCGTCTAGTCAAGGCTATGGTTTTTCCAGTGGTCATGTATGGATGTGAGAGTTGGACTGTGAAGAAGGCTGAGCACTGAAGAATTGATGTTTTTGAACTGTGTTGTTGGAGAAGACTCTTGAGAGTCCCTTGGACTGTAAGGAGATCCAACCAGTCCATTCTGAAGGAGATCAGCCCTGGTTGTTCTTTGGAAGGAATGATGCTAAAGCTGAAACTCCAGTACTTTGGCCATGTCATGTGAAGAGTTGACTCATTGGAAAAGACTCTGATGCTGGGAGGAATTGGGGGCAGGAGGAGAAGGGGACGACAGAGGATGAGATGGCTGGATAGCATCACCGACTCCATGGACGTGAGTTTGAGTGAACTCTGGGAGTTGGTGATGGACAGGGAGGCCTGGCGTGCTGCGATTCATGGGGTTGCAAAGAGTCAGACACGACTGAGCGACTGAACTGAACTGAACTGAACTGATAATTAGCAATGTTGAACTTGTTTTTTCTTTTATTACCTGTTGGCCATCTGTGTGTCTTCCTTTAAAAAGTGTGTATCCAAATCTTTTGCCCTTTGTAAAATTGGACTGTTCATTTTTTTGCTATTAAGTTGACTGAGCTTTTTATATATTTTGAATATAAACTTCTTTTCAGATACATGATTTTAAAATATTTTCCCTCATTTAGGAGGCTGCCTGTTGATTTTGTTGTTGATGAAAAATAATCCATAGTATTCAAAGCAACAGATCTTGAAATAATGCATGAGTAAACCGTAATTAACATGCTAAAATATAAGTCCACATGCAAATGTTAAGAGACAGGAGAACAAATAAAAATAGAGCTGAAACATAAAAAAAAATTAAGAAATAAAAATAGGAAATTTAAACATAAAACTATAAAATTAAGATAATATAATGTAAAATCTAAAGTAGAAATTTGAAACTAAAAATAGCTAAGCAAAGAAAAATTCAATCAAATTAAACAAAGAAAATATCAATATAAATATATAGTAATAAAAATAATAAAGTACAGGAATTAAAAATATATATTTAAAGCAATCACAAAAGTGACTAAAAATTTACATGAGTGCAAAATGAATACAGATACAAGCAAATGAATATAACTTGGAAAATATAGCTAGACAAGTTAAAATCCAAAATGAAATTATGTATAACTACAAAATATATAATAACAATAGATCTGCAGACTTCTTGGTATAATGAATAAAATTGATTCTTAATATAGATGAGAATGCATAACTAAATGCAGACAAATGAAAACAGAGTCCTTGTAGGTGAAATAACCCCAGAGCATAAAGGGCAGGGTGAGGTCATCAAAGGTAGAAAGTGAAGAATGAGGAAAAGAGTACAAACCATTAACCTCTTGCACTTCAATTCACATCTGGCAGTTCAAACTCTGACCCCAGCCTCTCCTTTCCAGGTTCACCTGTAAACACAGCTGTAGCAATCTATTGAAAACACCTCACACCATTCTCCTTAGAGTGAATTCTTAAAGAGTATTGATTCATTGAATAAATTGAAGTTTGAGTCTGTATTAGAACAAATTATCCCCCTACAATATCTATAGATGTAGATAATTCACATCTTTACACAATTCTAACCCATCCATCACCGACCTCAAAAAAAGTGGAATAGACTTTTTAAAAAGTATGTTTGTGTATATATTCCTACCAAGAGGCTTATATTTGACAAAGAAAGGACAGAAAATAATATCTGAGGTTCAGACTTCTTTAATATCAGTTCCCTCAGGAAATACGCCTGGAAAATGAGGGGAGAGAGAGTGTGAAGGACTGATTTCAATAAAGAAAACATTGCTAAAGCCATCTTCTCATTCATTTAAAGATTCTTCTGAATCACCTACCTTCTAGGTATGTGACAAGCATTGAACATACACGGCAAAGAACCCATCTTTCCCACAGAAGACTTTCAGGAGAGAGTGATTGGCATATAGCAAGACAACAACACATATCAGAAAAGCGTGCTGCGCCGCAGCTGCGTATAGCAACTGTACTCAACCTGACTTAAAGGTCTGCTTTGCCCTGATGATAAGGTACCTGAGTCTGAAGCATGAGACCGTTTTCAAAGTGGGTTTAGGGAGAGAAGGAGGATTGTCTCAAACAGAAGAAATAACTGTGGGAAGGGTTCTCACACTGTGGCCTTCATCAGAAACATCTGTAGGCTTGATACACAATAGGCTGCTCGGCCCCACCCTCAGGGTTCTGAATCAGTGGGTCTGGGCTGTCATTCCACAGCATGCATGTCTCGTAAGTCATTAGGTGGGACTGATGCTGCTGGGCCAAGGACTAGTTTGAGAACCACTGGCTTAGCATGTAGTATTGAGATGACAGAGCATCTGCCAAGTGAGCAATTCAGCATGCTTAAAGGGTGAAAGAGAAGGGAGTAAGATCAAGGTGTAGGTGAGAGGCAGATTGAAACCACACAGTGGAGCATCTCTTACGTGTTTGTAAAGGGGCTGATTCACAGACAATGGAAAGCCATCAAAGCTTTTAAGTGGGACGGAATGATTGACTTGATTTTGTTTTAGTTCAATCGTTCTAGCTGCAGTTAGACTGTGGTCTTCTGAAAGAGTGAAGGTAGGTAGGAAATTCATGTAAAAAGAAATGGGGGTGACCCTGGCAGGGGCAACAGAAGGCTAAGCATCGCAGGGGCTGCAAATACCACTGAAAGAATGATAGGTGTGCTGGTTTACGGTACTTAAGAGAATAAAGTATGCACACAAAATAGAAGACGGCTGACAGGCTGCTTGAAGTTAAAAAGAAACAAAAATGTAAATATCTAACAAAGCAGAATGTTTTGAGGAGATCTAGTAGAGGTACGTGAGATAAATAGTAGCAATTAATTCTGAATATTACGTACAAAATATTTAGAAATTTTAGCACCCCTTATGTATAACAATTCTTTCTCAAGAAATCATGATAGAAGTGACATTATCTGAAAAGAAGTAGTGAAAAATGCAATTAACAAGATTGGTGAAAGAGAGAGATCCAAAATTAGACAATATGTAAGACTTTGAAGTACATATGATTTTGAATGATACACAGACTATTTCCAATTACCAGTATAGAACATAGAAAAAGTCTCAACAAGTAAAAAGATAGACATATTATGCATATATCACAAAATTAAGGATTCATATTTTAAAACATCCACAAATCTTTACACTTTGGAAAACAAAATACTCACCTTTAAAGAATTCTCAGCTTAAAAAATGAAATAACAAAATGCAAAAGACTTAGTTCTGATTAACCTTGAAAATGGTTTTCCCCGGTGGCTCAGATAGTAAAGAATCTGCCTGCAATGCAGGAGCCCTGGGTTCGATCCCTGGGTTGGAAGATTCCCTTGGAGGATCGCATGGCAACCCACTCCAGTATTCTTGCCTGGAGAATCCCCATGGACAGAGGTTCCTGGTGGGCTACAGTCCATGGGGTCACAAAGAGTTGGCCACGACTGAGCAACTTAGCACAATACAACACAAGCTTGAAAACAGTATACATGAAAATTAGGTTGCAACTACAGCAGTAATTTGAAGGAAATTTGCAGTTTTAAAATATACTCATTCAGTTAGAAAGAGGGTTAAAAATTGCAATGATGACTATTTTGTCCAGAGATGTAGAAAAACAGCAAAAAAGTAGGCACAAGAAATAATGAAGTAAGGTAATGATAAACAGGAAATCTATCGATTAATTTAATCAGAAGACAGAGTCTAGAGAAAATACGGTTTTTAAAAAATGTGATTTTTTTTTTTTAGTAAGATGAATCCAATGGATAAATCCTTTATGTGATCAGTCAAGGAGATACAAAAAACACACATGCATACCAACATTAGAAACTGAAGCAATATATGACCATAAGTTTGATAGCTTAAAAAACAAAATAATAATATAAATAGCTTCAAACCTATATAAAATAAATATTTTTAAACATATAATTTAACATAAAAATTGTTAAAACTGACTGAAAATGAAATACAAACCTTAACCAACCACTTGTGAAATTAAAGCTGTAGAAGCTACAGTTTAACATTTACCCTCCTTTCCACCCACCTCCCACACACAAAACAACACCAGGCCCAGACAGTTTTATAACCAAGTTCTATAAAATCTTAAAAGAACACGCAATCCTTAAATTATATAAACTGTTCCAGAGAACTGAAAAATAGAGTTTCCAGATTCATTTTATGAGGCTACTATAGCTCTGATAGCAAAACCAGACAAGGAGAAATTTAGGCAAATCACAAAGCTTAGGCAAAAATGTTAAATATAATATCAGCACCCCCCAGCACTCTCACCAAAATGAAAAGAGTCAACAATATATCATCAATGAACGAAATTCATCCTAGGATGACTGGAATGGTATCATTAATGTCAGGATAAAGATATATGAAATTCTTCACATCATATTCACAGATTAGAGGAGGAGAGTAATGTGATCATTTCAGTAGACATTAAAACTTGGTTAAATCAACTAGCAATAAATGAAATCAAAACAATGTATCTGGAATCTGAAGATAGATGATATTTTCCTTTGTTTGATAGACAATAACTTTCAAAAAATCTATCCAAATAATATCTAGTGGTGAAATTTTAAAACAGTGTCTGAAGTAATGGAAGAGACAAGGGTTAACACTACAACTACTTATGCAGGACATTGTATCCAAGGCTGTAGATAGTAAAACAAAATATAAGCAAGTCAATAAGTATGTAAATAAATACATGAAAAGAAAAAAATGAAACTCCTGTTACCCAAAAAAAGTGATCATACAAGAGTCTGTACAAGAGAATATGAGATTATACAAACAACAACAGCATTGCTATAACTAAGAAACTTGCGGATATATAGATAAAATGAAAATATCATCAAATTCTGCTATACACCCAAGTTGTGCAAATCTTACAAATATATGTTATTTGTATTTCATTTTAATACATTTTATTTTAATATATTTATTTTAATGTATTTATATTTCATTAGATATAGTCTGTTAAAAATAGATTTGTATTTAAAATATTTGTATTTTAATAAATATAAGAACTTGTCAAAGCACATTTTAATATTTTGTCTTTGTTATATCCTTATATGCTTTTCAACATATTTTAAATAGTTTACCAAGGTCAGGAGGGGCAGCCGAAAGGAGATACCCCACGCCCTTAAGCCCAAGGCCAGGGGCAGTGGCTGGGAGGACCAACCCCAGGCCGTGGCTGTGCGGGCACAGGAGGGCCTAGAGGAGCTATCCCACGTTGAAGGTCAGGAAGGGTGGCGGTGAGGAGATACCCCTCATCCAAGGTAAGGAGCATTGGCTGCACTTTGCTGGAGCAGCTGTGAAGAGATACCCCATGCCCAAGGTAAGAGAAACCCAAGTAAGACGGTAGGTGTTGCAAGAGGGCATCAGAGGGCAGACACACTGAAACCATACTCACAGAAAACTAGTCAATCTAATCACACTAGGACCACAGCCTTGTCTAACTCAATGAAACTAAGCCATGCCCCTGGGGCAACCCAAGATGGGCGGGTCATGGTGGAGAGATCTGACAGAATGTGGTCCACTGGAGACGGGAATGGCAAACCACTTCAGTATTCTTGCCTTGAGAACCCCATGAACAGTATGAAAAGGCAAAAAGATAGGACACTGAAAGATGAACTTCCGAGGTCAGTAGGTGCCCAATATGCTTCTGTAGATCAGTGGAGAAATAACTCCAGAAAGAATGAAGGGATGGAGCCAAAGCAAAAAGAATACCCAGCTGTGGATGTGACTGGTGATAGAAGCAAGGTCCGATGCTATTAAGAGCAATATTTCATAGGAACCTGGAATGTCAGGTCCATGAATCAAGGCAAATTGGAAGTGGTCAAACAAGAGATGGCAAGAGTGAATGTCGACATTCTAGGAATCAGCAAACTGAAATGGACTGGAATGGGTGAATTTAGCTCAGATGACCATTCTATCTACTACTGAGGGCAGGAATTCCTCAGAAGAAATGGAGTAGCCATCACGGTCAACAAAGGAGTCTGAAATGCAGTACTTGGATGCAATCTCAAAAATGACAGAATGATCTCTGTTCATTTCCAAGGCAAACCATTCAATATCACAGTAATCCAAGTCTATGCCCCAACCAGTAACACTGAAGAAGCTGAAGTTGAACGGTTCTATGAAGATCTACAAGACCTTTTAGAACTAACACCCCAAAAAGATGTCCTTTTCATTATAGGGGACTGGAAAGCAAAAGTAGGAAGTCAAGAAACACCTGGAGTAACAGGCAAATTTAGCCTTGGAATACGGAATGAAGCAGGGCAAAGACTAATAGAGTTTTGTCAAGAAAATGCACTGGTCATAACAAACACCCTCTCCCAACAACACAAGAGAAGACTCTATACATGGACATCACCACATGGTCAACACCGAAATCAGATTGATTATATTCTTTGCAGCCAAAGATGGAGAAGCTCTATACGGTCAGCAAAAACAAAACCAGGAGCTGACTGTGGCTCAGACCATGAACTCCTTATTGCCAAATTCAGACTTAAATTGAAGAAAGTAGGGAAAACCACTAGACCATTCAGGTATGACCTAAATCAAATCCCTTATGATTATACAGTGGAAGTGAGAAATAGATTTAAGGGCCTAGATCTGATAGATAGAGTGCCTGATGAGCTATGGAATGAGGTTCATGACATTGTACAGGAAACAGGGATCAAGACCATCCCCATGGAAAAGAAATGCAAAAAAGCAAAATGGCTGTCTGGGGAGGCCTTATGAATAGCTGTGAAAAGAACAGAAGTGAAAAGCAGAGGAGAAAAGGAAAGATATACACATCTGAATGCAGAGTTCCAAAGAATAGCAAGAAGAGATAAGAGAGCCTTCTTCAGCAATCAGTGCAAAGAAATAGAGGAAAACAACAGAATGGGAAAGACTAGAGATCTCTTCAAGAAAATCAGAGATACCAAAAGAACATTTCATGCAAAGATGGGCTCGATAAAGGACAGAAATGATATGGACCTAACAGAAGCAGACGATATTAAGAAGAGATGGCAAGAATACACAGAAGAACTGTACAAAAAAGATCTTCACGACCCAGATTATCACGATGGTGTAGTCACTGACCTAGAGCCACACATCCTGGAATGTGAAGTCAAGTGGGCCTTAGAAAGCATCACTACAAACAAAGCTAGTGAAGGTGATGGAATTCCAGTTGAGCTATTTCAAATCCTGAAAGATGATGCTGTGAAAGTGCTGCACTCAATATACCAGCAAATTTGGAAAACTCGGCAGTGGCCACAGGACTGGAAATGGTCAGTTTTCATTCCAATCCCAAAGAAAGGCAATGCCAAAGAATGCTCAAACTACTGCACAATTGCGTGCATCTCACACGCTAGTAAAGTAATGCTCAAAATTCTCCAAGCCAGGCTTCAGCAATATATGAACCGTGAACTTCCTGATGTTCAAGCTGGTTTTAGAAAAGGCAGAGGAACCAGAGATCAAATTGCCAACATCCGCTGGATCATGGCAAAGCGAGAGAGTTCCAGAAAAACATCTATTTCTGCTTTATTGACTATGCAAAAGCCTTTGACTGTGTGGATCACAATCAACTGTGGAAAATTCTGAAAGAGATGGGAATACCAGACCACCTGATCTGCCTCTTGAGAAATTTGTGTGCAGGTCAGGAAGCAACAGTTAGAACTGGACATGGAACAACAGACTGGTTCCAAATAGGAAAAGGAGTTCGTCAAGGCTGTATATTGTCACCCTGTTTATTTAACTTCTACGCAGAGTACATCATGAGAAATGCTGGACTGGAAGAAGCACAAGCTGGAATCAAGATTGCCAGGAGAAATATCAATAACCTCAGATATGCAGATGACACCACCCTTATGGCAGAAAGTGAAGAGGAACTAAAATGCCTCTTGATGAAGGTGAAAGTGGAGAGTGAAAAAGTTGGCTTAAAGCTCAACATTCAGAAAACGAAGATCATGGCATCTGGTCCCATCACTTCATGGGAAATAGATGGGGAAACAGTGGAAACAGTGTCAGAATTTATTTTTCTGGGCTCCAAAATCACTGCAGATGGTGACTGCAGCCATGAAATTAAAAGATGCTTACTCCTTGGAAGGAAAGTTATGACCAACCTTGATAGGATATTCAAAAGCAGAGACATTACTTTGCTAACAAAGGTTTGTCTAGTCAAGGCTATGGTTTTTCCTGTGGTCATGTATGGATGTGAGATTTGGACACTGAAGAAGGCTTGAGCACCAAAGAATTGATGCTTTTGAACTGTGGTGTTGGAGAAGACTCTTGAGAGTCCCTTGGACTGCAAGGAGATCCAACCAGTCCATTCTGAAGGAGATCAGCCCTGGGATTTCTTTGGAAGGAATGATGCTAAAGCTGAAACTCCAGTACTTTGGCCACGTCATGTGAAGAGTTGACTCATTGGAAAAGACTCTGAGGCTGGGAGGGATTGAGGGCAAGAGGAGAAGGGGACAACAGAGGATGAGATGGCTAGATGGCATCACTGACTCGAGTCTGAGTTAACTCTGGGAGTTGGTGATGAACAGGGAGGCCTGGTGTGCTGCGATTCATGGGGTCACAAAGAGTCAGGCATGACTGAGCGACTGATCTGATCTGATCTTATAATTTTTAAACTGTAATGGAGAATAAAAATACAATAAAATGCATATATTGTAAGTATGCAAAATTTGACACTTTGCCATAAAGGCAGGGCTATGTTTGTGTACACAGCATGCTACATAATTCCCTACCAAAAGTAGATACTTAATAAAATTTAGTTGCATGATGACATCATACACAGGGAAAGCAACAGTACTCACACCTTCCTGAAACAAGCTGGATCTATCATTGCTACAATTTCTTAGCCACATTGCTACAGTAGGGTTGATAGGGCAATATTAAAATGTCTTGTAGTTCTCGAATGCCTGTGGCTAGCTAATAATGTGTAGTCAGGGTGACATACCAACTCAATTAGAAATCAATTTCTGAAAATGTGTCCAACAGAGAAGCACAAGCAAAGCACAAGATGCCTCTGACCACATCGTCACATCTATTCAGGAGTCTGGACACTTGCAGTATCAGTGTGGTCCCTAACACAGCCCTAGCACCCCCTTGGAGCTTAGAAACAGAGACTCATGAGTCCCTTGCCAGACACAGAAGGTCAGAGAACGCATTTCACTAAGATCTCCGAGTGATTTATCTATCACTTGAAAGACTCTGCTATAAAAAAGAATGTGATAAATCCAGGTGGTTCTCTGAGGAAAGAATAAGCATCTAATTAACACATCAAAATTTGTATTCATTTTCTATAAATAAAAGTATAAAGAAAAATAGCATACTTTTTTTAAAAAGCCACTTTCATAAAAGTCACCTGTCTGATTTAACTGGACATGGACTTGAATTTTTGAATTAAAATGAGTCTGAGTATTTTAAATTTCTTATCTTCTACCCAATTTCAATCAGGAGATACTAAGTCAGTGTTCACAGATCTTAGGATTTTCTCAGTAAATATTAATTCTCTTCCATGGGAGCACTTTTCAAATCTCACCCTCTTTCAGCAGGTAAGATTTCTTGCCAAAGAGAGTTGACTGTGACTATTTTTTTCACTTCAACTTTCCACACAAAAATGTGAGGCTGCAGCTTATTTTACACTCTGCTTCTCATTTTTTTGTGAAGCTTCAATTCTACACGATCCTTCTTCTGATCTCTATAATGAAAGTTCTGTTACAAACTGCAGAACACCAGAAATTTGTCTGCAAAAAGATGCATCCTAGTCAGAGAGCATAAAATGTTTCATCTTGAGTTTTGATGAAAAGCTTAGAAAACTGGAATTGATTCAGATGAAGCTATCCTTTCCTGGTGAACCGCCCTAATTTCAGAGTTTCAATTTTATGGAGAGTGCATGAATTTGACAATCAGTAATTTCTAGGCATGTGGATTGAATGTTTAAAAGAATTGATACTATGCTTAGATAAAATTAGAAAATATGAAATAGGATCAAATCTATTTAAAGCTTGTAGTATTAATAATCCTAAACAAAAGACAAGTAGGAGTTTGAGGATTAGCAGATACAATCTATTATATGTAAAATAGATAAATAACAATGTCCTACTTAGTAGAGGAACTATATTCAGTACCTTGTAATAACTTATAATAAAAAATATGAAAACAGTCAGCAAAAACAAGACCAGGAGCTGACTGTGGCTCAGATCATGAACTCCTTATTGCCAAATTCAGACTTAAATTGAAGAATGTAGGGAAAACCACTAGACCATTCAGGTATGACCTAAATCAAATCCCTTATGATTATACAGTGGAAGTGAGAAATAGATTTAAGGGCCTAGATCCGATAGATAGAGTGCCTGATGAACTATGGAATGACATTCATGACATTGTACAGGAGACAGGGATCAAGACCATCCCCATGGAAAAGAAATGCAAAAAAGCAAAATGGCTGTCTGGGGAGGACTTACAAATAGCTGTGAAAAGAAGAGAAGCAAAAAGCAAAGGAAAAAAGGACAGATATAAGCATCTGAATGCAGAGTTCCAAAGAATAGCAAGGAGAGATAAGAAAGCCTTCTTCAGCGATCAATGCAAAGAAATAGAGGAAAACAGTAGAATGGGAAAGACTAGAGATCTCTTCAAGAAAATCAGAGATACCAAGGGAAACTTTCATGCAAAGATGGGCTTGATAAAGGACAGAAATGATATGGACCTAACAGAAGCAGAAGATATTAAGAAGAGATGGCAAGAATACACAGAAGAACTGTACAAAAAAGATCTTCACGACCCAGATTATCACGATGGTGTGGTCACTGACCTAGAGCCACACATCCTGGAATGTGAAGTCAAGTGGGCCTTAGAAAGCATCACTACAAACAAAGCTAGTGAAGGTGATGGAATTCCAGTTGAGCTATTTCAAATCCTGAAAGATGGTGCTGTGAAAGTGCTGCACTCAATATGCCAGCAAATTTGGAAAACTCGGCAGTGGCCACAGGACTGGAAATGGTCAGTTTTCATTCCAATCCCAAAGAAAGGCAATGCCAAAGAATGCTCAAACTACTGCACAATTGCGTGCATCTCACACGCTAGTAAAGTAATGCTCAAAATTCTCCAAGCCAGGCTTCAGCAATATGTGAACCGTGAACTTCCTGATGTTCAAGCTGGTTTTAGAAAAGGCAGAGGAACCAAAGATCAAATTGCCAACATCTGCAGGATCATGGCAAAAGCGAGAGAGTTCCAGAAAAACATCTATTTCTGCTTTATTGACTATGCAAAAGCCTTTGACTGTGTGGATCACAATCAACTGTGGAAAATTCTGAAAGAGATGGGAATACCAGACCACCTGATCTGCCTCTTGAGAAATTTGTATGCAGGTCAGGAAGCAACAGTTAGAACTGGACATGGAACAACAGACTGGTTCCAAATAGGAAAAGGAGTACATCAAGGCTGTATATTGTCACCCTGCTTATTTAACTTCTATGCAGAGTACATCATGAGAAACGCTGGACTGGAAGAAGCACAAGCTGGAATCAAGATTGCCAGGAGAAATATCAATAACCTCAGATATGCAGATGACACCACCCTTATGGCAAAAAGTGAAGAGGAACTAAAATGCCTCTTGATGAAAGTGAAAGTGGAGAGTGAGAAAGTTGGCTTAAAATTCAACATTCAGAAAACGAAGATCATGTGCATCCGGTCCCATCACTTCATGGGAAATAGATGGGGAAACAGTGAAAACAGTGTCAGACTTTATTTTTCTGGGCTCCAAAATCACTGCAGATGGTGACTGCAGCCATGAAATTAAAAGACGCTTACTCCTTGGAAGGAAAGTTATGACCAACCCAGATAGCATATTCAAAAGCAGAGACGTTACTTTGCCAACAAAGGTTTGTCTAGTCAAGGCTATGGTTTTTCCTGTGGTCATGTATGGATGTGAGAGTTGGACTGTGAAGAAAGCTGAGTGCTGAAGAATTGATGTTTTTGAACTGTGGTGTTGGAGAAGACTCTTGAGAGTCCCTTGGACTGCAAGGAGATCCAACCAGTCCATTCTAAAGGAGATCAGCCCTGGGATTTCTTTGGAAGGAATGATGCTAAAGCTGAAACTCCAGTTTTGGCCACGTCATGCGAAGAGTTGACTCTTTGGAAAAGACTCTGATGCTGGGAGGAATTGGGGGCAGGAGGAGAAGGGGACGACAGAGGATGAGATGGCTGGATGGCATCACTGACTCGATGGACATGAGTCTGGGTGAACTCCAGGAGTTGGTGATGGACAGGGAGGCCTGGCGTGCTGTGATTCATGGGGTCGTAAAGAATCAGACACGACTGAGCGACTGATCTGAACTGAGCTGATATGTATAAAACTGAGTCAACTGAGTCATTTTGCTGTATACTAGGCTTCCCCGGTGGTGCTAGTGTAAAGATCCACCTGCCATTGCAGTAGACATAAAAGATGTGGGTTTGACCCCTCAGGAATATCCCTTGGAGGAGGGCATAGCAACCCATCCCATATTCTTGCCTGAAAGATCCCATGGATAGAGGGGCCTGGTGGGCTACAGTCTATGTCTACAGTCCATAGAATCATAGAGACAGACACGACTAAAGCAATTTTGCAAGCACGCAGAAACTAACACAACATTATAAATCAACTATACTCCAATAAAAAATAAAGTAAAAAAAATTAAAAAGACAAACATACTTATGATCAGGAATTTGCTAATATAATTTATGATACTTGTGAAGGCTATTACTTAAGACCATAGTACTCTTTAGACATTTTATCTTATCTCAGCAAGATTTAGCTCAAGAAATGCATACTAAATACTAAGATGTTCAATATAATACATTCTTATGAATAATTCAAAGAAATATGGAGTCTGATTTATTTTGCTAAAATCTTGTTTTTTACACTTATGAGTGTATTGTTGTTGCCCTTTATGATAATCAGTACGGAGAGGACAACTCCTTAATTTTATTATCCCTCAGAAAGACAGCTGTGAAGTTAACACCAGCTTTAGCAGGAAAACAAGAGAAAAAGAAAATAGAGTTGTTTTAAAACTTCAGCCCTGTGCTTTCTATAAATAAATTACACAGTTCAAATATGGTGGTCCCTTAGTGAGTGATACTGATGAAGTCATGGGAATAAAGAGAAGGATCAACTCTTTTAAAAGACTACTTCACTTTTGGTTCAGCAGCAAAAGGTAAGGAACCTAGAGGTTGTCTCTTTCATACATACCACTTGAAAAATCCTAGGAAAAAACTGAAGTCCAATGACTTTACTTGGACTCATCAGAGACTGAGGATTCAGGTCAAATCACCACCCCAAAATTTGAAGAGATAGGGCAACACAGAGAATTACAGACTGGGTCAGTTTCCTGGCAGCAGGGGCCAGTGGACTCATAAGTGTCCTGGAATGCGATGGAAACTAAAGACTTACCGGAGGTCAGAGTGTAGACCAGCGTGAGAATGAGGACACTCTGGGTGCTGATGACTTAAGGGAAGGTTCAACATTTTTATGGTATTTACCTCCAGGACTCCTACGAGTTTCACATAGAGAAGAGTCCAGAAAACAATAAAAATAACAGCAGCAACACAAAAACTTCAGTGTTTCTAGGAGTACCTTTCATTATGAAGGATGTGTGGAGAGAAGGAGGGGAGAGTAATCATTTTGAAACAATCCCAGATGTTTACCTGACTTGAGGGAAGGAAATTAGCCCATAAACATCAAAGTTATGGTTTTTCCAGTGGTCTTGTACAGGTGTGAGAGTTGCACCATAAAGAAGTCTGAGAACCAAATAAATGATGCTTTTGAATTGGGTTGCTGGGGAAGACTCTTGAGAGTCTCTTGAATTGCAAGAAGATCCAACTAGTCCATCCTAAAGGGAATCGGTCCTGAATATTCATTGGAAGGACTGATGTTGAAGCTGAAGCTCCAATACTTTGGCCACCTGATGCAAAGGGCTGACTCATTGGAAAAGACTGTCACTGGGAAAGATTGAAAGCAAATGGAGAAGGGTTAGATGAGAAGGTTAGTTAGCACCCCGACTCTATGGACAGGAATCTGAGCAAACTCCGGGAGACAGTGAAGGACAGGGGAGCCAGGCGAGCTGCAGCCCACGGGGTCACAGAGGGTTGGACACAACTTAGCAACTGACAAAAACAACAAAACGCTTTTGTCTTCCTGCCTCAACTAAGCTGCTGGGGTGAAGGTGAGAACGAATAATGAACTGCACAGCCAAACCACATAGAAGCACCAAAACATCGACCTTTAATAATAATATTACAGAGTGTTCCTCTTACCCCTTCACCTTACTTTCATATCAGCTGCTAACGGCCTTATATTGAATGCAAAAAGACAAAAGAAAGTAAAGTGTATCCAGATCGAGAATGAAGAAATTAAACGTTCTTTTTTTGGGCACATGCCATGATTCTCTATATAGAAAATTCCAAGAAAATAGCAAATAAAAAACACCTGCAACTCATAAGTGATGATAGCAAGGTCAACAGTTACAACATCAATATACATAAGTTAATTGATTTCCTGTATAGGAAAATGAAAAATTGTAATTCAATATTAAAAACACATAGTATCAAAAAATCATATACCTAGGTATAAGTCTAGCAAAATATTTTATATATATATATATATAAACTCTGATATGAAAAAGGATCTAACTTTATGGAAAGATGTTTCATTTTCTAGAATTGAAAGACTCAATATTAAGATATTAATTATTTCCTAACTGGTTTACAAGTACATTACTGTTTCAAGTAAAATAGCTGTTCTGTGGATAAGAACAAACTGATTCTTATGTTTATATTGAGAAGCAAAGATCTAAAGTCCCTAACACAATACTGAAGAAGAACAAAGCTGGAGGTCTGATGCTCCCAACCCTAAGACATACCGTACAGAGACAAAAATTAAGGCAGATTAGCATTGGAAAAAGCATGCGTACATATGTCACTGGAGTAGAATAGAGACCCCAGAAACAAGATGGGTCTTCTTAAAATATGGAATCAACTGATTTTTGACAAGGGTGCAAAAGGAATGCCAGAAAAAAAAAATTAGTCTTCTCAATAATTGATGACTGAAAAATTGAGTCTAAAAAGTAACAAAACACCAGCACATAGAACTTAGAAATTCACAGAAATTACCTCAAAAGGTATAACATACACGGATGCATATGATATAGATATATGAAATACAGTATCACAAAGCTTCTAGAAGAAACCATTGGAGAAAATCTACCTGATTTTGGGGTTGGTGATAAGTATTTAGATACAACAACAAAAGCATGATCCATAAAAGAAAAGATAATATGTGTATATATATATATATATATACTTAATTAAAAATTTTTGCTCTGCAAAGACATTCCTGAAAGAATGAAACATGAAACCACAGGCTAGGCAACCATATTTTCAAACCTCATAATTGATAAAGGACTTGAATTGAAGATAGAGCAAAAAAATAACTTAAAAATGGGCAATGGTTCTGAAGAAACACATCAGTGCAAAAGATACAGAGATAGCTAAATAAACATGTGAAAGATGCTCAACGTCATTTTCCTTCAAGGAATTGCAAATTGAAACCATAATGAGGCATTACTAACTTCTATTAGAACAGCTAAAATTGAAAAAAACTGACAATACCAAATTCTGGTGAGGATGGGGAGAAATAGGAATGCTCATTCACTGCTGGTGGGCATACAGACGAGCATAGACGCTCCGGAAGGCTATATGGTAGCTTCTCATAGTTAGACATAATTGTCTTACACAGCACAGCAACGGGCTCCAAAGTAATTCCCAAACTGATTAAAAAGCTTAGGTCCGTGCAAAGCCTACACATTAATATTTATAGTAGCTTTAATAATTGCCCCTAACTAGAAGCAAGGAGATCAGCCCTGGGATTTCTTTGGAAGGAATGATGCTAAAGCTGAAACTCCAGTACTTTGGCCACCTGATGCAAAGAGTTGACTCATTGGAAAAGACTCTGAGGCTGGGAGGGATTGGGGGCAGGAGGAGAAGTGGACAACAGAGGATAAGATGGCTGGATGGCATCACTGACTCGATGGACGTGAGTCTCAGTGAACTCCGGGAGTTGGTGATGGACAGGGAGGCCTGGCATGCTGCGATTCATGGGGTCGCACAGAGTCGGACACGACTGAGCGACTGATCTGATTTGAGAAGCAACTACAGTAGCCTTTAATAGGTGACAGGATAGGCCAGCTGTCGTACATTGGAATACTAGCCAGTGATAAAAAGAAATGAGCCATCAAGCAATAAAAGACTTTGAGGAAGTTTAAATGGATATTAAAATGAAAGAATCCAGTATGAAAAAGCTACATAATGTATGATTCCAAAACGATGTGCTACAAAAAAGAAAAACAAATATTACATATAGAAATAAATATATTACATTTATATATAATAAATAATAAATTCATTACTGCTGAGCCACCCATTGGAAAAGTAGCTCAGCAGTAAAGAATCTGCCTGCAATGCAGGAGCTTCAGGAGTCACTGGTTTGATCCCTGGGTTGAGAAGATCCTCTGGAGGAGGGCATGGCAACCCACTCCAGTATTCTTGTCTGGAGAATTCTATGGACAGAGGAGCTTGGCAGTCCATGGAGTCAAAGAGTCGGACAAGACTGAAGCTACTGAGCATGCACACTGGAGCTGCCGAGGGTGTGTGTGTGTGTGTGTGTGTGCGCACGCGTGAATTGAGAGTGGCCTAAAGAAATTATACCCTCGTAGGAGAGTCCATCTGATCACGATTTCTAATACCACATTTTTTAAAATTCATTTATTTTAATTAGAAGCTAATTACTTTACAATATTGTATTGGTTTTAATAATATGTACCAAGGCCACTTGGATGAATGATTAATTCTAGGACCAGGCAGAAAATACCTAAAATGAGTTTAGAGCATTACAGGGCTAAGAAATTAGAAAAATACTAAAAAACAAAAAAAAATTCCTATTGATGAGATAAACCATTTTTTTTTTCATTTCAAACATTTTGTTTACATTGAGCCAGGCTCACTGCTAGCTTCTTGCACTGATTTTCTCTTTTAATTTCTACAATCAGCAGTTTCCAGACCTGCAAATTAGACAGTTTACCTAGATCATTATAAGGTACGTTACAGATTAGAAGCAAAATCATAGTTCAAACAAGTTATAAAGTTAGAAATCAAAGATCTGCATAACTCAGTTTATCTATTTCCAGATAACCCCAGAGGCTCTTATGTTACAAATGGCCCATTCAGAATTGTTAAGATATGTCTGTGATAGTAGTAAAAACAAGGATGTGAAATAAACTTTTTAAAGGTAAAATGAAATTTTCCTGTGACTTTAAGTTAGACACCCATTATTATTTTGGGGACAGGTTCCACATTTGTGGCAATTCATGATGGAGTGCCTTTTAACAAAATTCATCATATGATAAATTATGCCACAACACTGAAGTAGAAGAGTAAAAACTGTTAGTTCATAATAAAGAAGTATCATAGGCACCGGAAAAATCTGATTCACTCATCCTGAGAAGCTATTGTGCTCAAGAGTATAAAAGGTTTAACACTAAAGATTGCAGTAACAAGGACTAACACAGCCAAGAGCTCAGTAATGTAAGAAATATGTCCACCGATGCTTTCTCACAGAATATCAAACAATTTTATTCAAAAATGGATACTTACTCATGCAAATTAATGATAATTACAAGATAAATCATAACAGCATCCAAAAAATCTATACTCTTCTTAATATATCTAGTACATTATCCATATTTGATGAATAATGATCTTTCCAACTATCAGAAAATATGTACAGCTTTACTTTAATGTTTGATATATGGTAGCATTTATTTATTTCCAAATTTCTTGAAGATTGTGAATATGGAATGGTGAAAGTAACCATGAGACTGTCTTCTGCACAATTGGCGTATCAATAGGGACAGCTGTTCTTCTCTGGATTTATGCCACCTATACAATTTTAATTGCATTCAAAAATAGTTTGAAGCAGTGCTGCTAGAAGCAAAACCAAACTCTCAGATCAGTTTTATGCAGATTCACTTGAACATTGTAGACTTTGCTTGTCAACAGCCATCCTCCATGTTTGACTTTACAAAGTGTCTTCTTGACGATCACAGTAGTGAAAGCATCTATCGGTATTTAATTATTTGAACTTGAAACACGATTTAGCTGCATTCCCTTGGATTTCATTTGCAAAAACATAGAGATATGGAGTGGCACTAGTAAAGAACTCGCCTGCAATGCAGGAGACGTTAGAGACGTGAGGT
Organism: Bos javanicus; assembly: GCF_032452875.1. NCBI lineage: Eukaryota > Metazoa > Chordata > Mammalia > Artiodactyla > Bovidae > Bos > Bos javanicus. The sequence continues at coordinate 81,413,397 of NC_083879.1, forward strand.
TGATCCCTGGATCAGGACGATCACATGGAGAGGGGCACGGCAACCCACTCGAGTATCCTTGCCTGGAGAAGCTCATGGACAGAGGAGCCTGGTGGGCTACAGTCCACAGGGTCACAAAGAGTCAGACAGGACTGAAGTGACTTAGCACCCCACACAGATTAATTGAAATGAACTCATTATTCATGATTTCAAAAGAGTTTGGTGGTACTTCTGTCCACATTTTGGGTCAGTGATATAATTTAATAGGAGGCTACCAAGGTCTTTTTTTCTTTTATTTTAGAATATGAAATCACTGAGCTTTTTAATGCACAGTGATATGTCATATGATATTTATTTTCTTCTGCTTCTATAGTGCATTAAATGAAAAACAAGAAAACAAAAAACCATGCTGGGGGCAAGAGTCATATGGACCTAATTTTGGTCATTTGAATCTTCTATCATCACCATTAGTCTTCCAAATAATTGTTGTGATGGTTTATTTCCTCCATGTAGAGAAGCCTCGTCTTCAGACTGTTACTTTTTTATCCAATCATTTTCTTTTCCATAGACTTCGAGTTAGGGTTTTGCATGAATGTGCTCAGTTATTAAGAGGGAATTGTCTTTGGCCATCCGGCCACAATGCCTGGAATGTCTGCAGATGGCCACACCGATTTTAACTGCTCTGCTACACAATGTAGATTGTTTTAGTGGCAGGCTGTCATTGGGCAAAAATAACGGTAAACCCTTTGGCCTTCCTTATCTTTTGTTTCTCATTATTTTAAATCTCCATAGCACTCACAGGAGTTTCCTATAGATCTAAAAAATAAAAAGCAAAACACACACACACACACACACACAAAACCCTTACAGACTCACATTTCTAAGCAAGGGCCTCTTTCTGAGGAATGTTATCTTTTTGTTAAGTGTACTTTTCTGCTTCTAGAATAGTTTGAAATTTGATAAGAGTGAAAAAAGAACTGCTATGTTTACCTTAAAACAAATAGTAGGTGAGCTGTAAGGCTGCTCATGTTGGTCTACAAAGACCAGGTCTAACATTTGAAGGTGGAACATAAACTTACATCCTTATAAATCTTTATCTTCTATTTAAAGAGCAAGCAGAGAAATGAAACTCTTTTTGAAAAGAGTTTAATTCCAGAAAAAAATGTTTTTGTTTTTTTTTTTTCCAATTGATGCCTGTGTGTTCTTTACTTTGTGCCTGCATTGTATTCATTAATCCACTTATACAAACACTTAGATATTCTTTGTTACAATTCTTTTTTTGTTAAATATTCAAGTCAAATTATGAAAAGTAAAACTCTTGGAGAGAAAGCATCTATGTATTAAGGTTACAAGTAATCTTAAGTTATAAAAACTGCACCAGCCTCACCACTGTTCTGGCCTGGAACTGATTTTCAGCTCCTCAGTTTTTTGCTTATATCTCTGTTTTATGAAACTGCTAGGTTGTAAGAAATCTTGAAGGAAGTAACTGTGCCTTATTCACTAGCATAATCCCCACATGGTCCAGAACACATTCTTAGCCATGAGGAAAATGCAGGCACTCAAGTTTTTAAAAAATAAAATAAAATTAGCAAAGTGATTTTTAAAAGTCCATGTTAATTCAGCTCTGGAACCAAGTGATAGAAAAAAAAAATGTGAACTTTTTAGTGTCTCGGATAAAATTGTTAGAATTCAAGACAGAGAGTTAGATGATATCAGAACATAGTAAAGTCAAATTGAAGACTGGAAGACAATGCTTCTAACCACAATACATTGTAAAAAATCACTTATAATACATTTATTCTAATAGAAGATGCTTCCTCCTTTCATGTTTAGATGTTAAGGGAAAAACAAGTTAATATATAAAAGAAGTATTTGAAGAAATAGGGCCATCAAAAACATTAAGCTATCAAAGTCTCAGGCTTCTTGAAATCAAGAGAAAGTAACATCCTATAAATCAAAAAACTAATTATAAAAAGAAAATTGCAAAATATAGCAGGAGATCTACTCATGATTTATTTGGAATTTCTTCTTTGATTCAGATAAAAGTTTCTTTTGTAGTTCAGATTAAGCATCATAAGATTAATGGCACACTTAGATAATACTTTTTTTCAAACTCGTTCCTTTGGATATTAAGACCATTAAGGTGACCAGTAAATTGCTGAAAACTGATTACCATCGCAGAAACACCTAATAAATGCAAACCTGAAGCAGCTCTTCTCTCCCAGGTCCGTTTTTCTGCGGTTCTTCCTCTCCACCCTTCCTTGGTGGTCTCATCAGAGTCTCAGGTGCTACCCTCATGTGGCAACTCCATCTCCAGTCCAAAAGTCATGTCCTTAAAATGGCATTGTGTTTTCTTCTTCTTCACCTGACTCCTAAAAACATCTTTTGTTTTTAACATCAAACAGACGATTGGCCCTCTTCTTATTTTTTGTGCCTTTTTCATTCCCTAAGCACCATAAACCAGTCCGTCTATCATTCTTTCATTGGTCTACAGCCCCCTCCTTCCACTGCCCCCGCTGGGGTCTTTTCCATTTCTTTTCCATTCTTTTCCTACTTACCTTCACTCTTTCCAAAGACCACTCTCTAACTTCAGCTAGAAAGATTGAACCAACCCAAAATCAAGTCAGTCCTTCCTTCCCACTTGAACCTTGAATGACTTTCCAGTGTCTGTAAATTAGTCTCTTTGCAATAACTTAAGAGAGTCCCTTGGACTGCAAGGAGATCCAACCAGTCCATTCTAGAGGACATCAGCCCTGGGTGTTCTTTGGAAGGACTGATGCTAAAGCTGAAACTCCAGTACTTTGGCCACCTCATGCGAAGAGTTGACTCATTGGAAAAGACCCTGATGCTGGGAGGGATTGGGGGCAGGAGGAGAAGGGGATGACAGAGGATGAGATGGCTGGATGGCATCACTGACTCGATGGACGTGAGTCTGAGTGAACTCCGGGAGTTGGTGATGGACAGGGAGGCCTGGCGTGCTGTGATTCATGGGGTCTCAAAGAGTCGGACACAACTTAGCGACTGAACTGAAATGAACTGAACTGAAGAGATGCTCCACTGTGTGGTATCAGTCTGCCTCTCACCTACTTTTTGATCTTGCTGCCCTCTCTCACCTTTTAAGAATGCTGAATTGCTTAATTGAAAAATTCTCTTTCATCTCACTGCTGCTGCTGCTAAGTCTCTTCAGTCATGTCCGACTCTGTGCGACCCCATAGACGGCTGCCCACCAGGCTCTGCTATACTCTAAAGCCAGTAGTTCTCAGAGTAGGTCTGTGGGCCAGCTGCCTCAGTGCTATCTTATAGTTTCCAAATTAATTTCTGCTCCAATTCCTTGGACAGAAATGAGATCAAACCAGTCAATTCTAAAATTGGCCCTGAATATTGATTGGGATGACTGATGCTGAAGCTGAAGCCCCAATACTTTGGCCACCTGATGCGAAGAATGGACTCATTGGAAAAGATCCTGATGCTGGCAAAGATTGAAGGCAGAAAGGGATGACAGAGGACAGATGGCTGGTTGGCATCACTGGCTCAAGGGACAAAAGTTTGAAAAAATTCTGGGAGATAGTGAAGGACAGGTAAGCCTGGCCATGCTGCAGGCCACAGGATCACACAGAACTGGACATGACTGAGCAACTGAAGTCGGACACGACTGAGCGACTTCACTTTCACTTCTCACTTTCATGCATTGGAGAAGGAAATGGCAACCCACTCCAGTGTTCTTGCCTGGAGAATCCCAGGGATGGTGGAGCCTGGTGGGCTGCTGTCTACGGGGTCACACGAGTCGGATGCGACTTAAGCAACTTAGCAGCAGCAGCAGCAGAGCAACTGAACAACAACAAATTCCTAATCAAATTGTTGTCTCCTCTTTTGGAGATCAGTGGTCCTATTTTGAGACAAGGTTCCTGGGTCACGGTTTATTTTTCAGGTACCCAGAATAACCCTAGGGCTAAGAACCATCCTGGCATTTCACGAGAAAATTGCATAAGGAAAGTGAGACGACTCAAAAAAATGTAACCAGATTTCACCAGCCTTGTATTTAATAACGCAGCTTTAATTTGAACTATTCAAGCAGGCAGCATTATTTCCATAAAAAAGTATAGTGTGAGGTGTGTAGGTGGAATCTTTCACTTTTAATTTCACTGGAGATATCCCCAAAGAAAAGTTGCAGACTGTAGATGGGAAATAGAAACATTAAAAAAAATTGGATTAAAATTCATCAGTTAATTTTCATCTAACATAGCAGACTATGTTAGAAATAGCTTACTCTGAGTGACTCATGGTGTAACCATAAAAACATATATGGTGTGGAAAGATTTCTATCTGGAGAAGTAAAAATGACACAATTATTCATTTCACCATGTTTAAGATGGCAGGCATTGCAAACAACAGAGGAAAATTATATTGATCGTTAATTCATTCTAGTATGAGTTGATTCATAACTCCCTGAAAGTGAAAGTCACTCAGTCTTGTCCAACTCTTTGCAACCCCATGGACTACAGAGTCCAGGAATTCTCCAGGCCAGAATACTGGAGTGGGTAGCTATTCCTTTCTCCAGGGGATCTGCCCAACCCAGGGATGGAACTCAGGTCTCCTGCACTGCAGATGGATTCTTTACCAACTGAGCTATCAGGGAAGCACAAGGCAACCACAAAAAATATATTGAAGTCCGAACCCCCAGTGCTTCTTAATTACCTTATTTGGGATTTAGTTCTTTACAGATGTAATGAGTTAAAACGAGGTCAAAGAAGAGCCAGGCTTCCCAGGAGGTGCTAGTAGTAAAGAACCCGCCTGCCAAAGCAGGAGACAAAAATGTTTCAGGTTCGATCCCTGGGTTGGGAAGATCCCCTGGAGGAGGACATGGCAACTCAATCCAGTATTCTTGCCTGGAGAATTCCAAAGACAGAGGAGCTTGGTGGGCTACAGTCCTTGAGGTTGCAAAGAGTCGAACATGAATACGGGACTAACACTAACTATGCATACCTGCTCAGTTGCTTCAGTCACATCTGACTCTTTACAACTCTATGGACTGTAAGCCACCAGGCTCTTCTGTCCATAGAATTCTGCAGGCAAGAATACCAGAGTGGGTTGCCATACCCTCCTCCAGGGGATCTTCCTGATCCAGGGCTCTAAATTGCCTTCTTATGTCTCCTGCATTGGCAGGTGGGTTCTTTACCACTAGCGCCACATGGGAAGACCCCACACTAATAGTCACTGTGATTAAAATATCACGCATCTAAATGTTTGTGAGGTGCATAACTATCGCAGGCATTTGAAAAGCTTTAAAGCTTTTAATAAAAACATTTTTAATAAGAAAATAGATATCAACAAATCTTAGAAGGTAGATTTCTGAAGGCTGTCAGCCTTCAGAATGGGAGAAAATAATAGCAAATGAAGCAACTGACAAACAACTAATCTCAAAAGTATACAAGCAACTCCTGCAGCTCAATTCCAGAAAAATAAACGGCCCAATCAAAAAATGGGCCAAAGAACTAAATAGACATTTCTCCAAAGAAAACGTACAGATGGCTAACAAACACATGAAAAGATGCTCAACATCACTCATTATCAGAGAAAGGCAAATCAAAACCACAGTGAGGTACCATTTCACACCAGTCAGAATGGCTGCGATCCAAAAGTCTACAAGCGATAAATGCTGGAGAGGGTGTGGAGAAAAGGCAACCGTCTTACACTGTTGTTGGGAATGCAACCTAGTACAGCCACTATGGAGAACAGTGTGGAGATTCCTTAAAAAAACTGGAAATAGAACTGCCTTATGACCCAGCAATCCCACTGCTGGGCATACACACTGAGGAAACCAGAACTGAAAGAGACACGTGTTCCCCAGTGTTCATCACAGCGCTGTTTATAATAGCCAGGACATGGAAGCAACCTAGATGTCCATCAGCAGATGAATGGATAAGAAAGCTGTGGTACATATACACAATGGAGTATTACTCAGCCATTAAAAAGAATATGTTTGAATCAGTTCTAATGAGGTGGATGAAACTGGAGCCTATTATACGGAGTGAAGTAAGCCAGAAAGAAAAACACCAATACAGTATACTAATGCATATATACGGAATTTAGAAAGATGGTAATGATAACCCTGTATAAGAGACAGCAAAAGAGACACAGATATATAGAACAGTCTTATGGACTCTGTGGGAGAGGGAGAGGGTGGGATGATTTGGGAGAATGGCATTGAAACATGTATAATATCATATAAGAAATGAATCACCAGTCCAGGTTCAATGCAGGATACAGGATGCTTAGGGCTGGTGCACTGGGATGACCCCAGAGGGATGGTACGAAGAGGGAGGTGGGAGGGGGTTCAGGATGGGGAGCACGTGTACACCCTTGGCAGATTCATTTTGATGTATAGCAAAACCAATACAATATTGTAAAGTAATTAACCTCCAATTAAAAAAAATAAATTTAAACTTAAAAAAAAAACATAAATTTCTGTGACTTATTTTAAAATGTGTGTGAGAGAGCACAGTATAGAAACCAAGAACACAGTTTTTAGAACAGACTGGGTGAATCTGCCCACAGATCCCAGCTAACAGAGGATCCATCATCTTACTATGAGTCCAACCCAAGCTTTCAAGGATTGCCAGAGTGTGGGAACAGAGGTGTCAAGAATCACACATCAGCTCTGAAATGCTTCCACCTCGGAGTGCTGTGTTCTCATGTCACTCAAGTATAATTACCTCTTAGAGGGTGGAGAAGTCTATTCCTCCAAACTCTAAAAGGAAAGAAGAACCCAAATTCTGATGAATTCAGTAATCTTTGTCTCGACAAGAAGATACAATTATCATACGTACTTAACAAGAATTTTATGTAGGTGCCTCTAATATATACATATATAACTGTGTGTGTGTGTGTGTGTGTTTACTCTGTGCTCAGTCACTTAGTCATAGCTGACTCTTTCTGACCCCATGGCCTGTAGCCCACCATTCTTCTCTGTCCATGGAATTCTCAGGCAAGAATACTGGAGTGGGTTGCCATTCCCTTCGCCAGCAGATCCTTCTGACCCAGGGGCTGAACCTGCATCTCTTGCATTGAAGACAGATTCTTGACTTGCTGAGTGATGGGGGATGCCAAGTACTATAATTATTTAATATATCTCAGGAGATATTATGAATATATGTGGTATTATAGGGGTTCAGTCAATTCAGTTCAGTTATTCAGTAATATCTGACTCTTTGCAACCCCATGGACTGCAGCACGCCAGGCCTCCCTGTCCTTCACCAATACCCAGAGCGTGCTCAAACTCATGTCCATCAAATTGGTGATGCCATCCAACCATCTCATCCTCTCTTGTCCCCTTCTCCTCCTGCCTTCAATCTTTCCCAGCATCAGGGTCTTTTCCAACGAGTCAGTTCTTCAATCAGGTAGACAAAGTAATGGAGTTTCAGCTTTAGCATCAGTCCTTCCAAAGAACACCCAGGACTGATCTCCTTCAGAATGGACTGGTTGGATCTCCTTGCAGTCCAAGGGACTCTCAAGAGTCTTCTCCAACACCACAGTTCAAAAGCATCAATTCTTTGGCACTGATCTTTCTTTATGGTCCAACTCTCACATCCATACATGACTACCGGAAAAACCATAGCCTTGACTAGACAGAACTTTGTTGGCAAAGTAGTCTCTGCTTTTTAATAAGCTGTCTAGGTTGGTCACAGCTTCTGTTCCAAGGAGCAAGTGTCTGTTAATTTCATGGCTGCAGTCACCATCTGCAGTGATTTCAAACCCCAAGAAAATAAAGTCTCTCACTGTTTCCATTGTCTCCTCATCTATTTGCCATGAAATGATGGGACAAGATGCCATGATCTTCGTTTTCTGAATGTTGAGTTTTAACACAGATTTTTCACTCTCCTCTTTCACTTTCATCAAGAGGCTCTTTAGTTTTTCTTTGCTTTCTGCCATAAGGGCGGTGTCTCATCTGCATATCTGAGGTTATTGATATTTCTTCCTGCAATCTGACCATCTTGTGCTTCATCCAGCCCAGCATTATGGGGGTACACACACAAATACAAATACACACACATATACCCTACACAACCCAAACAGTAACACAGTCTCATTGAAAAGCATTCAAAGACGGAGAGTATAATTCTAGCTCTCATTTCCAGAATGTCTTAGGAGGAAAACTTAACCTCTCAGTATCTCAGGTCTCTCCAGGTATTGAGTGAGGAATGGCAAAGAAGAAGCAAATATACCTAATATTCAGAATCTTTATTTGAATTCTGTGTTTAAACTTATTTCCTGAATGACTCTTGGTGACTTACCTAAGCATTCTGAACCCCAGTTGGTTTGAGTATAAAATGGAGATATAGCACATATGTGCATGGTTGCTGTAAGTATCAAATAAAGGGCACTGTCTGTTTCACAACGTGCTTTGGTTTTGTAAGTTACTACCAAGTATTAGGAATAACGCTTACTTCACAAGGTTGTCTGAGGCTGAAGTAAGGTAACACAGGCGATATTACCAGGGCAGCCCTTGGTGAATAGTATCCCTCAGTCCTCAGCGATCAGATGTCCTCATCAGACCTTCACAATGCACCCTATAATAGGCTGCTTCATATATGACGACTACCATCAGATTGATTCAGATCGCAGTGTCTAAGAGCTTGTGCAGATAAGGGCAATACATCTATGGCAAACAGGAAAACAATAAATACATTTCACAAACATAGATTCTACCCACTTAATTTCTGAACAGTGAGAAGGACCATTAATATATGTGATGTGACAATCATATTAAGAACATTAATTTACTGGCATAGCCCATGCTTGATAAAAAGCAGAAAATAAAGTAAATATGAAGAATGCAATAGCGATCATCTCAAATCCTTTCATACTATGGCTACCACTTAGATTTCTTGCTGTATGATCTTTGAGATATTTATGCTTCAGTGCATAATAGCTTTTAAAGTGTGATCATAATGTTTATGCTGTTTGTTATATAACTTTTGAAAGGGCTTCCCTGATGGCTCAGTGGAAAAGAATCTGCCTGTAATGTAGGAGACACAGGAGACACGAGTTTGATCCCTGGGTCAGGAAGATCCCTTGGAGGAGGAAATGGGAATCCACTTCAGTATTTTTGCCTGAAAAATTGCGTGGGCAGAGGAACCTGGCAGGCTATAGTCCACAGAATCACAAGAGTTGGACATGACTGAGTGACTAAGCCACCATCAAAAAAGAAGGCTAGTGTCTCACAAATCTCAACATCAGATGAGACAGAAGAAAGAAAATTAAAATAAAATCATAATGGAATAAAGAAATGAAGTAGAAAACAGGATTCCAAATATCTTCCTTGATCATGCTATTGAAAAGAAATCAAGAGCTTGCATTTTGAAAACAAGATTTAGTAAAATGATTATTTTGGGAGGCATCATTACAAATATAAGTGAGACTCAAATATCTCAACCCTCCATACATTATTTTGCATCACTGAAAGGAATTCTGAGATGGATGTAATCTGCCATAATGAATGAGCAACAGTTCTGATTATCAGAGCAGAGCAGGTAAGGGAAAACGTTTCAGAAACATCCTCAGTTACTTGTGATGATAAGAGATACCTGAAGAAAATCACAGAGACAAGATGATGATCTCATCCAGAAGGATGCTTTATAAGAGTTTTATTTATAGCAGATGTCTACATTTAGGCTTTGAGAAAAGACTGCAAGGTAGTAAGTGTGTTCCCTGACAATTCTACAAGTCACCCAGAAGTGGACATGCTGACTATAAATGTTAGCAGTAAACAGTGAATACCATCAGAGGAAGAAACAAGCTTTGGGGTATAGGAGATAAGCAAGCCCTCTGAAAAGAATCCTGCTTGTTCTTTACCTTCTGGACATCACTCAATACTGCTTTCTTTTCAAATGTCTGGCAATACATGCTGATACTCAGAAGATCTACAAGAATACCTTTGAATATGCAAGGTTCAGGCTGGTGTGGTGGTTTAGTCACTAGGCTGTGTCCAGCTCTTGTGACCCTGTGGACTGTAGCCCACCAGGCTCCCCTGTCCATGGGATTTCCCAGGCAAATACTGGAGTGGGTAACCATTTCCTTCTCCAGGGGATCTTCCTGACCCAGGGATTGAACCTGGGTCTCCTGCATTGCAGGTAGATTCTTTATCTGCTGGCAGCAACTATTATTCTACTAACACTGAAATACAGACCTGAAGCAATGAGCACACTGAAGATTTTTCTAAGCCCTCAGTTACCTCTTGGTCTCATATTGATTGGATTTTTGCCATTTCTTTCGAAGTATGTGAACTTCTTGCAAGACCAGAGGAAAAGCTCATTGAAAGGAACTCTTCACTCCCCATTGGCACCACAGGACTGAGACTACAAGTCTTAATAATGAATCACAGTCTCTTCACTGCAATTCAGAGACCCAGCATGCATGCAAGTCAGAATGACTTTGGGCGAATGAACTAGATTAATCACTATTGATTTGTAAGAATACCAAGAATCATTTGACCCCAGGAGGGTTGTCAGAATTATAGTTGGTGACAAATTTGAGGGTAACTTTGTTTATAGAAACCATGCAAAATGTTTGGCCTGTTTGAGGGAGGTTCTATATAGGTCAGTTATTGTGTAAAGAGACAGAATGTTAGGATAAGCTATTCCAAATGCATTTATGCATACACGTGAATATCTGCATGTTCAGTAAGAATGATAAAATGAAATATGTAAGTGATGGTGTAGTTTTTCACAACAAATCTGAAGCCTATTATTTAAGAGACTTGATGAAAAAATATTTAGTGAATCAGACACTATAAAAAGTTATATGAAAAGACAAAAAAATGTACAAGCCAAGCGCTGTAAATAACTTCCAAATAGAAAAAGAAAAGAATGCGCCAGTCATCAGAATATTCTTGTGAAGATTCAATTTTTAAAGGTAAAAGAGAAATGTGAAACAGTTGCTTAGGTTAATAAGAGGGAACTCTTTCTCAGTCATAAGCAACTATTCCCCAAAGATTATATTATCTTCATGAATAGCTCATTCAAAAGATTATTAATAACTAATGGTCAATTTCACCGTCAGTTGTAACTGTTCAAAGTTGATGCAGATATGTGAGAGCCAAATGCAGTTGCTTTGTGTGTTGCCTGTAGAATATATGTGTGTGTGTGTTCAGTCACTTCCGTCATGCCCAACTCTGCGACACTACGAATTATAGCCTGCCAGGCTCCTCTGTCCATGGGATTCTCCAGGCAAGAATACTGGAGTGGTTGCATTTCCTCCTCCAGGGGATCGTCCCCACCCAGGGTTTGAACCCATGTCTCCTAGATCTCCTGTATTACATGTGTATTCTTTACCACTGAGCCACCAGGAAAGCCCAGAGAATATATAGAAATGACAATTCTCCTCAATGGCTATGCTCTAGATACAAATCAAGATTTAGTTAGGTCCTCTGAACTTGTACAACCCAGCTTTATAAATGTCATTTCCATTTAACAATAAAACGCTGTGTGCGCTTCCAATTTTGCGGTTTGATGGATCATATAACACCAGTTCACAGCGGACAGTTAAGTTGAATAGTCACTTGATTACATGTGCCACTGGGTCACACGGTGTCTCAGGAACTGCTTTTGAGATGGAGAATACAGGATTGAGCTTTCTCATCTGCTGCTGACACTTTGAGTCCTTAGATCCAAGAGGCAGGGTCCCTTGTACTATGTTCTAGGACTGGGAGAGGGTTTTCTTGCTCCCCGTCCCAGTTAAATGCATCAGCCTGACAGATTTTGGTCACTGAGTCAGAGCAGCCTACTGAGAAGTGCCTCTTTCTTTATGGCAGGCAGTGTAAGGTACAGATTCAATCCCAGGCCAGGAAGATCCCCTGGCCTACCCACTCCAGTATTCTTACCTGGGAAATCCCATGGACGGAGGAACCTGGTGGGCTACAGTCCATAGGGTCACAGAGTGTTGGACACGACTAAGTGACTGAGCAGTGGCAAGGTACAGAAAATTGTCTAACAGAATATTCTAAAATTTCCCAGATCATTGAATCTGTGGTAGGAACCTCTCCAGTATGACACTGCCCTGCACTTAACACGGTATTTATATCTTCTGTCATATATTCTTACTATTGTTTGCTCCATCCTACCCGCCCAGGCCCAATTATTATCACAGTATCATCAATGAATAGACAGCACTGTATTCTACATGCTACTAAGATGATTGCAGAACTCACAATCTACATTAGCCAAGAAATCAGGGAAGTTGACATTATTCTGATGTAAGAAAAAGTAGTTAGATATCCATTCATGGCTGATGAGACAAAATGATGTGAGTATTTTTCTCACAGGGATTTGAAAATAAAGCATGGTGCTAGGTCAATAGTTATATTTTCAATAACCCCTTGTCATTCTGCAAGGCCCACCTGATTTTTCCACCGGACAGACACGCAGGTCTTATAGAGACATGTAACCGCTGAACGCCTCAAGGCTTTGATGTGGGCACTAAGTTCTTTTGTGCCCTCATAGATGCAAAAATGGGGATTGGACAGTGAAAATAGACAGTTTAAGGGCTTTCACTTCACCCTTTCTAGCCTAATAGCTCTTCACAGATCTGGTGACTACTGTGGCAGTGCTCTGTGTTACTAAATACATTATCTCTCAGGTTCTCCCTCCCTGTGGCCTTTGCCTAAAGGTATCTGGAGACATCTACCTAAAGGACTGCGTTAGTAATATTGCAGTGCAAATCTAAGTTGCAAATAAAATTAACAAGTTTATTCTGTCTCTGTTTCTTCAGCTAATCAGCTGAGATTCCACCAAAATCCATCACTCAGAGTAGAAGGATATGGACGTCAGGCCGCAAATTGGTTCTTGGACCAAGTCTACCTCTCGGGGGTCCAGTTGAACCACCAGCCATCCTGTGGTTATTGTCCCAATTTTATAATGAGAGAAGTGGGCTGTCATAGGGGTTCTTCCTTATGTAACGCAACTTCCTGTCACTCAATGGGCAGCAGCTTTGTGAACTGACTTCAATTAGAAACTCAGCAAGTGGCCATCAATCCTCACCAAGGCAACTCAAGACAACTTCAACCCGAAGACATAGAACTGTCCAATTTTATGTGTCAAACAGGACCTCAAGGGGCTATTCATCTTTGTCACTCCTAGGGATTTGTGATGAATCAGCCACAGCCACAGACATCCTTGGCTTAGCATGGTGATTGGACAAAACTTACCTGCTAGTGAAGCAAGGACATCTGGCCTCTACTGTTATGGGATCACTGTTGCAAGAAGAGGTCTGATGCAGCGAAACAAAATTAAACTACAAACAAACAAGGGCTCCCAACAGGAGAAAACAAACGGTATTAAAGAAGTGCTCATAAACTTCATTTTCTTAGAATGTTATTTTCTTAGATCTTGTAATGTTAGTCTTAATTGACTGCTTTAAAAATGTTGTATTATTGTGGTTATTTTTATTCTTCTAAATCAGTTTTGCATTTTTTCATGTGTAATATTGCAACTTTTACTTGAAGGACTCCAAAATTTTGTAAGTCACATAACTCACAAAAGCTTGCTCCATTCCCGAGTTTAGTTTGATAGCAACATCATCCACTGGCCCCAGGGCCCCTGGAAAATGTACGTTACTGCACTTTGAAGCCCTGGTGACCGAGGCATTGTCCAGTTTAGGCAGGCAAGTGGTGGGGATGGGCGGGCAGGAAGGGTGACTGAGAAGTTTTATGAAGTTAATCGATGCTGACATTTCTTTCTGCTAGAGCTTTTGGTTCTTTTCTCTAGTTCAGGGGCCAGAAAGTCTTCATGTAAAGCACCAGATAGTAAATTCTTTGGGTTTTGTGAACCATACGGTCTTCATTGCAATTATATAGCTTTGCCATTTCTGTCCAAAAGCATGCATAGATCATGCATAATATGGACATTGCTGAGTTCCAGTAACACTTTATTTACAAAAACAAGCTAGCTGGTCTGACTTGGCCCATGGGCTGACCCATGACAGAGAGAATGCCCAGCAGCTCTAGCTATTAAATGCCATTGATTGAGATGAATCAGACTTAATTAACTAAACTAGTAATCTAGCAATGCCATTCCCAGAGACTTGAGCTGATGTATGAAATCCTTGCTTCCAGGCGAGTATCTCTACATCTTTTCTTAATCCTTCTTGGTCTGTCATCCTCAGAACCCACTCCAAAATATTTCCCAGTTTCCTGCCAATTCAAACTGAAGATGTTCTAGAACTCTTCTGGTGTAGAAAGACTTTTGTCTCAGAGGAGACCTGTCTGGTATTTCTGGGCTTTGTTGGGATCTGACTTCACTGTGGGCTGGGGATCCATGAATGTGGTGGGAAGAGACACCCCCAGTCCAGTGGGGCAACTGCTCCAGGTACAATCACTGCAAGCATTTCATGATGGGGAAGCCTGGCTCCTCTGTTCAGTGGGGAGAAGTTACATTAGCAGACAAGGCCCCTATAAGAAAACTTAAGGGTTCAAAGTTCTTAGCCTCAGCTCCACTTACTCAAGTGTGTGTGTGTGTGTGTGTGTTCCTTACTCAGTCATGTCTGACTCTCTGTGACCCCATGGACTGCATCCCACAAGGCTCTTCTGTCTTGTGGAATTCTCCAGGCAAGAATACTGGAGTGGGTTGCTGTATTCTCCGAGGAGTATCGGATTCCCTTCTCCAGTGGTCTTCCATGCCCCATCCCATGTATCACAGGAGCACCCCATTCCTCTAAACTCTCTTACTTTAGTACAAGAATCCTAAGGTCCATTCATCCATTCTGCAACTCCATGACAACTGCAGTTGATACCTGGGCTTAAATTTCATCCCTGCCTTCTGTGCGGCTGCAGAAGGTTAAATTCATCTTTAAAGCCCTCCTGGTGTCCTTCTGTGTGTACCGTCCATTCTCTGACTTGGACATCCATTCAAGACTTTCCGTTGGTCCATTTCTCCACGTGCGTCTTCTCAGGTCTTCAGAAATAGCCAGGCTACGCTCTGCTGATGGCTCTGATGACTAGAGCTAAGTGACTCTGAGTCACAGCCATTTCCTCTAAGAACACCGTGCCCTCCACCTGCCCTCGTGACACCACCGTCTGCCACAGATCAGCATGTCCCGTCGTCAAGGTGATGTCAGTGCACTCATCAACTGTGTGAGTAAGCCAGCCACAAAATGCCACTCTGAGCTTCCTTTTCCCAAGGCCATTCCTAGTAAACAGTGTCTATACCAAAGTCCTGGAAGAAGTCAATGTGCTCTCAGGAGTGGAATGAAGGAGATCCAATAGAATTTAATGGAATGGCAAATCTATTTAGCTAACCATGGATGATAAGAGCCCCCATGTCAGTAACTGGGAGATGTCACCGCTATAGGTTTGAAAAGGCAGGGAGAGCATAGGCTGGACCCAAGAGATCAGGAGCTGTGGGTTCTGCTGGGATGCTGACCAGTAGAAGTTGTGCTTTTGGTGGAAGGATGCGGCCACAAGCAAAACACAAGATGACAAAGCCAGGAGAATAAGCATGCTGGCTCTGTTTTCCGTCGCCTGCATTGTTTCCTGCAGCCTATTGACTGACACCATCAAAAGACAAAGAAAGAAGAAGATGGGTTGATTCTACCCACACAGAGAGCTTCATAGGGTAGAACATAGGCAGAAAAAGGGTGGAGTGAAACTGGAAGGATAGAATTAGAATTCCAGCCCAGAGATCTTCTATTTCAGCTAAGTTCCTTATATTCTACCAGTGTCAAGTCTTTGTATGTAAATATCACTTCTGTTATTTGCTTACAAAAGCAAGCATATATAAAGTATGTGCTCACCGTGGGTATTTACTAACTTATGATAGCTCAGATGATCACTTTGACCTCCACAGTCAGAGTAGAGTATTCCAGAAATAGTGCTGTTTAATGCCTAAATTTCTCTAAATGGGTGAATAACACGTTTTACATATTATCTGTAGAACAGGTAAAAGGAAAGCTTACTATTTCTATTAAAGAACAACTACTTTTCAGAATAGGAAACAGGATATGCATTGTTACTGTTCGGTAGCTAAGTAGCGCCCAACTCTTTGAGACCCGGTGGACTGCAGCACGCTAGGTTTCCCTGTCCTTCACCATCTCCTGGAGATGTTCAAATTCATGTCCATTGTGTTGGTGAGGCCATTCAACCATGTCATCCGGTTACCCCCACTTTTCTCTTGTTCTCAATCTTCCCCAGCATCACAAGAATATTCAGAAGACTCCATTCCAGGACTAGTATTTCCTCAACCTAAAGTGCTTGCTATGAATTTGCAACATATTATCAGTGGACAATCATCATTATTTATAATCCATGGAATTTAAAGGATTAAATCATTTGCAAAACACAACATTACTATATAATCCAAGAGGACTTTGGAGAAAGTACTTTTACTTATTGGCTGTTATATCAGATAATCATGCCATGAGGGGAAAAAAAGTTTTCAATGGCTATCTGAATATTAACAATGACTAGTAATACCAAGGGTATTCTATGATGACTGTTTAAATAGAAGTCTGACTGTTAAAGACACGATTAAGGGGGAATGTTACTTTAGAATTAATTGGTAGCTTTCCTATTGAAAATGAAATAGGACATGCCAGATTTGTATACTAAGCTTTCTTTTTTCTTCCCTCTTACAAATACCATAATCCATATACTGGGAATAGAACTCCTGCTGACACTTAGTAACTCACTTGGATGTTTCTCGATGTCCAGTATGTTTTAGAAACTAATATTGCTTAGAAGGATTTTGTTGTTGTTTAATCGTTAAGTCATGCCCAACTCTTTGCAACCTCATGGAGCCTGCCAGGCTCCTGTGTCCATGGGATTTCCCAGGCAAGAATACTGGAGTGGGTTGCCATTTCCTTCTCAAGGGGATCTTCCTAAACCAGGGATCAAACTCGTGTCTCTGGCATTGGCAGATGTATTATTTACTGCTGAGCCACCAGGGAAGTTCTATAGAAGGATAAGAAAACCCACTGTTATCCAATTATTAACTCTGCCATTTAGAAGACCTTCACAAAATCGATTTCTGGTGATCAGAAGGCTGTTTACAGCTCCAGAAAATTAAATCAGCAGGAAGGAAGTTTTATCTATTTGAGTTCCTTTAGATAATCCAAAGGGACAAGTAAGCCCTGAATGACACCTTCAACAGAGGTGGGGGAACTTAATATCCTCTTGGAGTGGTTTTCCTTCTCTCAGAGCCTGGATGGAGGATGCCATCACATAATGGAAATTCCCAGATGTCGAGCTGCAGGAGGTCTTGTTAATTCATTCAGGTGGCTAAGCTCATGCCTTGTCATGTCACAGTTTCTATTCTGGGTGTGGATCCACACATGCTCAGAGGTTCCCAGTTCTATTCTTTGCATGCTGTGCATGCATGAGTGCTCAGTTGTGTCCCACTTTTTGAGATCCCATGGACTGTAGCCCACCAGTCTCCTCTGTCTATGGAATTTCCCAAGCAGGAATACTAGAGTGGGTTGCCATTTCCTTCTCCAGGGGGTCTTCCTGAACCAGGGATCAAACCCAAGTCTCTTATGTCTCCTGCATTGACAGGTGGGTTCCTCACCACTCTGCCCCCCGGGATGCTGGGCGTTCTATAACTCAAGGTTTGGCAACACTGCAGAGCCCTGCTTTCATTCCCATGAGGACTGAGAAAGGTGCCCTCATATCCTCAGGACCAGAAAAGGGCAGATCGTTTTCTCTCTCTGGAAAGGGATGTGGGAATATGTTGAATGAGTGGGATCTGTTCATCCTGGTTTAGAACAAGGCCATCTGTTTTCTCCCTCTTCAGGATGTAGCTGTTCTCGAGGGAAGCAGAAAGGAACTGGAGCTATGTTGGAAGCATCCTTCTCTTCATCACTCTCACTAAGCCAGAGTTTACTATCCTTTCTCTTGGTACCTCTTTTATCTGCTTCCTACTCTTTCCCTCCTACCATCCACCTTTATCAATCCTTGAAGAATAAGACCACTGGGGTTCTGGAGCTCTGGCACGGCTAGAACCAGGACCACACAAGACATTAGACTCTTTCAAGCTGTTTTGGCTAAAATGAAACAAAACAGCAAAGAGCCACTGGCAAGTTTTGAAAAAGTAATCTGTTAGAATCTGAGGTTGTTTTAAAACCATCCACTCCCTCCATCTTTGTGTTGGGAGCTGTAGCGTTTTCTTATCCTTCGTCATCCCATTGTTTCACTTTCTGAATAACCGTCTCTCAGGATGTACTGACTTCCTTGTTTCTTCAAGCTCCGATGGCTCCTCCCCTTCCATGACTTACCAGTAACATTTAAGTTCAGCTTCCACCAGTCTTATTTCATTGGTGTTACTTATCTCACATTTCCAAAATAAGTTCAGTTAGCTCCTTTTGTTTGTTTTTATTTTCCCAGCCATCTCACAGATCGCTAGTCCCTTACCTGTCTTATGATTCTCTGCATTTATTTTATCTCCCACCCCCGGTCCAACCAACCGTCGTGAAGTAGTTGGTGTAAAGGATGAGTTGCGTTGTAGACCTTTAGCAAAGCCTGCATCTTTGAACAAAATGAGTTAGGGTGTCTATTTTCACCAGCAGTGCTACTTAGAATATTGTCATTCTTCTCTTTTTGCAGCCACCATCTCAAAGTCATTGACTCTTATTTTTTCCTTGAGCATGCTCTAATCCTATTTCCTTTACAACTGCTATACTGATAATCTCATTTACCTATATCAAATAATGTTTTAAGTTTTCAATTCAGTGGTATTGTTATCCTCAATTTCTCTGCCTAGTTTAGCGTATGATTTCCTTTTTGAAATAAACATTTATCCAGTGGGGCCCTCAGTATCACATTATCTTCTCCTTTTTATTACTACTTTTGCACCTCTCTTGATCTTTCTCTCATGATTTAAACTGGACATTGCTCCAATGTTTCCACCCAGTTTTTTGTTCTTAACCTCTTAATGTTCTTTGATGCAGAAAGTAAGCATACAGTCACTGTATATTTACCTATTTGAACATTTCTCCAACATTCTAAACTTGATGTATTTACTTTATATCAATGTACCACAACAGACAATCTGAGTTACTTGTCCATCAAGGAATTTTCCACCAGGAAACTAAAGCTGATATCAAATCATGTTACAACATGGATATGTGCCTTAGCTTTGCTGTTTATACTTATGATAAAATATTTTTCTAGTCACATAATGTAAAATCCTTTGTATCTGACCTTTCACAAAGATCTCAATATGTATCTAATGTTGGTCAAATCATCAAAGTCATTGTCATGTTGAACTGTAAGTCATTTATTCACAATACCCACAGATACTCCAAACTTGCATGCAGAGTATTACAAAAGGATATTTAGATATCATATGTATTAATGAAGCAATAGCTACTCTAAAAGATAAACTCCTCAATGATAGAAGTAAAATCTTTAAGGGCTCCTGATTCATAAATGGCTCTCTTCCAAACAAAGCTCCATATTGCTATCTAGAGACTGTTGTACATGTTATTTAGGCAAAAACGCAGGTATGTGTCATTGGAAACTGGAATTTTGATGTGGAAGAAAGCAAAACATATGTAAGAGAGAAAAATTTTGAGAGAATACTCTGTATTTCAATGGAGATGAAAACTAGCTGTGTACTCATGGTATATTTTATCTCTTAAGGGAAAAAAGGAAAGAAAGAAAAATAAATCCTGGCTCTGCCCACAGAAAATGTCTTGGGACGTTGACCAACTGAAAAATAATGGATACTGCTAGGGCTAGGACCAGAGCTCTTAGAACAACTAAGTCATTTGTCTAAAACCTTTTCTTTCTCTTTTTTAAAAGGATGGAGCCAAACATTCACCCTGTGTTTGTTTGTTTTTTATAAATTACTCTGTTCAGGAGTCAGTGGTTGCCAATGGCTGGTAACATCACAGAAATAAAGACAAACTGACATGATGTGACACATGTGTGGATCTGCATTACTAGGGAAGCATTTCTGACCAAACAAAACTGAACTTGAATATGATCAAGGCTTTCTAAAATTACCAATTTACAGAAGACAGAGGAGATGGAAAACATGGTAGACGACATGCTAAAGGGGCAGTCAGCAGACTTTGGGAAACTCTGTAGGGGTTTCTTCAAAATATAAAATGGTGAGAAAATAAAAATTCAGGGATAAGAAACTGACAGATTAAAAGTTAAATGTTGCAATATTTAACTACCATCAATGATAATATATGGATCTTGCTTGGACCCTGTTTCAATCAAATTAATAAAATTCAAACTGCCTACAACATTTCAGCACTGGCTATAGTATTTATGTTATAAAGAGAATATTGCTCATTTTTAGGTATAATGATATTGTGGTTTCGTTTTAACAGAATCTTATTTCAGAGATGTGATTTTAAATATTTATGGATGAAGCATTATGTTGTTTGGAAAGTGATAAAAAATATTCCCAGTAAGGAGAAATTGTCAGGGATTTAGATGAAAACCCAATCAGGACTTGAGGATCGTAGAAGCTGAGTAATTAGAATATACCATTTAATTATGCTAGTCTATGTAACTTGTATAATAATTCATTGTATAAATGTTTTTTTCTTTTCCAAAATGGGACTACTGGTAGAAAGGGAAGGATGTGAGTTTGTGTGTGTCCACACCTATGTGTACGATTATACACACACACAAATACACACATGCATAATTCTCTGGTTGGGAGAGAAGGCAGTGAGAACATAAGCAAAAAGAAAGAGATTGAACATTAAAATGTGATATTCATCTAACCTTAGATCTGGAGCGCAGATCTAAGAAACAATGAGATGTGAGACTATGAAGGAATATTGAACCATATTGAAAAGCTCTTTTGAATGTGTTGATAGCCTTGATGGCAGGAAATTAGCTAGAAATTCATCCAAGTGTCCAATCAAGAAGGCAGTATTGTCTCTGTAGGGTAGCTCAGGGGGATGGAGACAAGGGGACAAACCTAAGAAACACGGCAGAGAGTTGTGCTAGCTAAGAAATGTAAGTGCAAAATAAGCGGGAGAGAAAAAGACGAGATTTGCAAAATTTTTGAAGCTGGTTCACCCCCAGAGTCTGTCATATGGAGTGAAGTAAGTCAGAAAGAGAAACACATCTCATATATGAACACGTATACATGGAATCTAGAAAAATGGTGCAGAAGCACTTTCTTTGCAGAGTGGGGATAGAAACGCAGATGCAGAGAATGGAGGGGTAGACAGGGAGGGATAAGGTGGACCGACTGGGAGGTGAGGGCTGACAGATGCATTCCACCATGGGTACAACAGGCCGCTAGAGGGAGGCTGCTTTACAGCACCGGGAGCTCAGCTCAGCGCCCTGCAGTGACCTAGAGGGGTGGGATGCAGGGGTGGGAGGTTCAGGAGGGAGCGGATATATGCACATGTATAGTTGATTCACTTTGTTGTACAGCAAAATCTAACACAACATCATAGAACAACTATACCTCAATTTTCTTTCTTTCTTTTTTTTATATACCTCAATTTTCTAAAAGAGTCTAAAGAAGCTCTTGAGATGTATGGGGGATGTGATGAAAGGGAAAACCCTCATCACCACTCCCATCTAATAACAAATCATCCCCACGTGCATCACTTCCTCTGTATTTGCTTCTGCCTATTAACTACTAAAAACTCAATGTTCGTACTCTTCCTGGTCCAAAATTACTAAACCTTTCCCTGAAGCAAATCAATCTCTCCCTTATTCAAAATTCTCTGATATTTTCCACTGACTAGGGAAGAACACGGAGAAGGCAATGGCACTCCACTCCAGTACTCTTGCCTGGAAAATCCCATGGATGGAGGAGCCTGGTAGGTTTCGGTCCATGGGGTCGCTAAGAGTCGGACACCACTGAGCGACTTCACTTTCACTTTTCACTTTCATGCATTGGAGAAGGAAATGGCAACCCACTCCAGTGTTCCTGCCTGGAGAATCCCAGGGACGGGGCAGCCTGGTGGGCTGCCGTCTATGGGGTCGCACAGAGTCGGACACGACTGAAGTGACTTAGCAGGGAAGAACTTCTAATGTGATAAGTTAAAGAACTTTTAACTTAAGTCAAGAACTCTTAACGTGATAACTTTATTTCCTACCTCCTACCTTGGAGAGCTATTTCCTATTAAATTTAACATAGTATTAAATGGAAGTCAGGTTTTCTCCTAACTGAAACGTGACTTTCTTCATGATTCTCTTAATATTCTCTTTTACTTTCTTAAAAATATTATTCACCCTTCAAAGATGGCTCTGATCCCAATTTCTCTGCTCAGATTTCTCTGAAAACTAGATCATTGTCAATTCCTTCCTCCTCCACACAACTCCAGCATTACTTGGAGAGTCCACTCCTTTTTTGTTGTTGTTTTGTTTCTAGGTTCTTTTTTTTTTTAATTTTTATTTTTTATTGAAGTATGGTTGATTAACAATGCTGTGTTAGTTTCAGATGTTCAGAAAAGTGATTTGGTTATATATATATACACACACACACATAATATTCTTTTTCAAATTCTTTTCTCTTACAAAATATTGACTATAGTTCCCTGTGATATACAGTAGGTCCTTGTTGGTTATCTATTTTATGTACAGTAATATATATATATGTACATATATATTTTATGTATAGTAATATATATATGCTAAACCCAAACTCCCAATTTGTCCCTCTGGGTGCCCCCATCTCCTTGCCCCTTTGGTAACCATAAATTTGTTTTCTAAGTCTATGAACCTGTTTATGCTTTGCTGTTCAGTTCATTTGCATCATTTTCTTTTCTTTTTTCTTTTTTTTTTTGGTTCCACATGTGAGTAATATCATATTTGGCTTTCTCGGTCTGACTTACTTAGTATGACGATCTCCAGCTCCATCCATGTTGCTGGAAATGGCATTATTGAATGCTTTTTCATGATTGAGTAATATTTCTACCTCTTTTTCTAGCTTCCTCCACTCTCAGCTGGCCTCAGCCGAAGTGACCTCCTTGCTGTCCACTGACCATATCAGCCTAGTCCCCATCAGGGAGATTCTTGATCTGTCTGCTGACTTTCCCACCACTTAGTCACATGACTCATTTTCCCCCTTCCTGTAGTCTCTGCTTGACTATTTCCCTTTCAGGGAGGCTTTTACTCACCACGCTAATTAGTCTACCGCTACCCTCCCAACAGCCACAGTCCCTGTTCCTTTCCCTTACTTTGCTTTGTTGCCTTTTTCTAGAACAAGCACATCACTGTCCCTGTTGTATGTGTGTGCGTGTGATTGCCTCGCTTCCCCTTTTGGAAGGTGAATTCTGGGAGCAAAGCTACTTTCCTTGGCTCACTGACCTATCCATACATTTAGAACAGGTGGACAATGCATGGTGTTGACTCACATTAGGCTTTTTATAAGTAGTTTTACAAGTCAATACTGAACTCCTGTTTGTGTGGAAATAAAGTAGGAGAATTTTTCTCAATCAGATTGTTTTTAGACATTGATCAATTTAGGTAATTTATTTGCAAAAACATTATAAACTGAGTGAACTCATTGCATGTCAATTACCTCCTTCCTTCTAGTGGTTTAAACATAAACAAGGGCTTTGAATGTCTGCTGTGTCAGGAGCTTGGAAGGGAAAGCTAATTCCAAGCTTGGGGAACTGATCAGATCAAGGAGAACAGTATATATATAATATATGTATATTATATTATATATATTAATATACAACAATAATATATATAATAGAATACATAATACATAAATATAATGTAATATAATAATATAATATATAATATATATAATAATACAGTATATATATAATATACTTTTAATTACTTCCATGGCTTTATTCACTTTCTCTGCTTTAAGCATGAGATCCCTCTATCTAGTCCCATCTTTTTTTCATGCTTCATTTTCTGACAAATTTAGAAGCAGAGGCTATGTGGGGGTCCCCAGAAAGAAATAATACTATAAAAAGAAGAGGAAAATTAAGAGAAAAAGTTTTTGAAAAAGAGTGTGTGCATGCTTAGTCGCTCGGTCGCGTCCAACTCTTTGTGACCCTATGGACTACAGCCTGTCAGGCTCTTCTGTCCACGGGATACTCCAGGCGAGAAACCTGTAATAGGTTGCCATTTCCTCCTCCAGGAGATCTTCCCAAACCAGGGGCTGAATCTGGGTCTCCTGTATCTCCTGCAGTGTAGACGGACTCTCCACTGAGCCATCAGGGAAGCCCCGTAAGAAAGAAAAAGGAGTGAATTTGGACCAAGACTTTGCCATGTACAGGTTTTGACCTATGTACATGTGAAAGTTGTTATTCAAAATGAGAATGGATGACCTTAATTTTTAGACATCAAGTACATCTGAAAATACGTCATGCATTCTCAACTTCAGTAAGCAGTTCAGTTGTTCTATAACTGTAATTCTTCTCTGGTTGTTTTGAAGACTAAAGCTTACAGACGCAGTCCTGTAAAAATCATTGGGGAAAATGTGTTTTCATAATGTAAAACAGTGTTCTCTGTAATGTAATTTCAAAATGAAACCATTTGTTTAGGAGGGCTGGTTCTTGTCTAATTCTGTGAGGAACTGTTTTTAACTCATATTTAAGGTGAGAGGAGGAGGGGGAAGGGCTTTAAAGAAGTGATAACAACTTTAGCTCATGACTGACTAGAGAACAGTCGCAAAAATGAAGCAACTAAGTAGCTGGAGAGCATGGGAGAATCTAGGAACAGATAGCCATCTACAATTATATTCAGTTTCCACTTTTTTAAATTCTAGCGATATAATTTATAGTGCTTCTTATTCTGATGTTTAACTCAGTTACAAATGACTCTGGGGATCATTTCCTACATCATAGTCATTTGATCACCTGTTTGCTGGCATTTCATTTCTTTCTTTTCATTTTTCTACTCCTGACTCTTCTTTGCCTGTGGATGTAATCGAAGTGAAAAATGGTGAAACGTAAAAGATTGAAAACAAAATTTTCTGGATTTTAAGGCCATGAAGAAGGCAATGATTAACTGAATGTGGATCTTATCACAGTGTAAAAGCTAACTATCTTTGCTTTAAAAATGTATACACTGGAAATTGAAATAAATTACAATGACAAATTATTTTTATTAATTTTTTTCTCTTTAAACAAATGACCTCTTCCGTGGATCCTCACTTTCCTTCATTTATCTCAAACGCCATCTAGAGAGAAAGAAGTCCTGGACATGTTGTGCCAGGTCAGAGTTATCTTTGAAAATTATAATCGAGGGTATGCAATTACACTTTGGTTATAAAAGAGAAAAAGCATTAGCATTAATGTCAACACAAGGAAATCAACTGATTTACGTAGTAAGTCTCAAAAGAATCTCCATTCACAGCTACATATCTCAGAGCTTTGATGGATGTAGACTTTTGGTATGTCAGTTTATCACTGTATACTCTGGACTAAGCTATTTTTATTGTGGTTACGAATTCCAGATTTCTTAATTTTAAAAAATGAATTAGTATTAAATGTTTGTTTTGCTACTTCTGAGCTGTGAGACTAAGAGCACTTTATTTTAACTTTCGTAGACTGTTCCCTATTTCAAAGGGTTGCTAAGGTCACTGATGCCCATAAAAAGGAAAGGTCAGTGATGGTATTTTACCGATGGTTGGTTATGCTCTTGCAAAAGATGGTTAGTGATGCCCATGCCAGCAAAGTCAGCAGTGGTTGTGCCAGAGACAGCCAGTGAGTGAGGACTGTGTCGGGAATGTTCAACGTTGCCCCCGTCATGGGTGGTGAGCAGGACCTCCCCATCACGACATGGCATGACAAGTCAACAATCCACGCTGAGCCATCATCTGGAACTTACTTTGAGGAAAGAAATCCCTCTAGACATTATATATGTTATCCTGAATTATCCCTGCATGCTGAATGCACAGATAAATTCAAAAAAGTCAGTTCTGGTTCATCAGGATGACATCAGAAATTTTTGTAAAGTCATATTCAAGGCTATGATATAACAACTAATTTGAAATTTGAAATAATTGGAAATAAGTGCAAATTGTAGATACAATAACACAAGCTGCAAAATGCAATGCTATTTATTTAAAAAACACTTGTATTTAATGTTAAATAAAATTAGCACAGTTTTTAAAACAGGAGCATCATTTAGTTTCACTGGCTCGCACATTTTTAACAGCTCTCTTTACCTCTCGTGCAATTTTTAATGCAAAAAGGATAATATGAACAAATAGATGATATCAAATTTTCAGTATTCAGGGAAGTAAAATTGTAACCAAAAAAAAAAACACCCTGCAAATATACCAATAGTGTTAAGAAATAGTAAATTTTACAGAGAGCTTTATGTGCAATATGCTTTGTCCTTCGAAATAATTTACTTACATCATACGTTGAGACATAAAGTTAAGTATAATTGCTTCAACTATTAATAATGCAGCCATGCATTAATAATTTAATCAAATACAAAACTAATTTTATTTGCTATATTGACTGAAAAATGTCACAGACAGTTAGTGCCCACAAAGCATGTTTTCCTAATTTTTGGGTCTAGCATTCAATGACAGGGAGATGATTTCTCACATATATTTTGGCCTCTTTTAGGCTATTAAACATTATAACCTTGTGTTTAGCCTTGCTTCATTAAATATGCATGCTTTTAGCAATCAGATTCCTAGTATCCATCACCCACATAGTGCAGTGACAGCGGTTCTTTTCCCTCTAATGGGTCTGTAACAGCAATGCCACCAAAAGAAGTCTGGAAAGAAGTGCAGAGTGCTAAGAATAGCCACAGCTCACCAGATTCGGTGAAGTGATAGCCCAATAATTTATAGATGGAAAAGCTTCTAACAACGGTCTGGAATGCGATATCGGATTTTTTTTTTCAAGCAAGCGGAATATTGAAATTTATTTTCATTTAAACAACAAAAAAGCAGGAAATCGCAGCAAAGTAAGCCATTAGGTCAGTGCTGTGTCAGGATGAATGCAGCTCACACTTGCGTCTCCCTGTCAAGCACCATTAGGTCCGGATGAGAAAGTTTCCTGTGTGATCAGAGCATTCTGAAGAATCGCAGGTCCAGGTACTTGCAGATTATTCGATGCGTATATGTGGGTTTAAATGCATGTATATTTATATACTCATATATATGTATATATAAATTCATATTCTATGCACATTATGAATGTATATACATGCATCTTATATATACACAAATATAACTGTTAATATTTTCTCTGGGCAAATCAATGCCATGTGGATAGGCAGAGAAATCTCTGTCTCCATTGTCCATATATTTTCCCCGAATTTGATGAATCTATGTTGACAAGGATAATTATGTGCCACATACTGTTTCTGGAACCAAAATGTACTAGTCAGGAGAAACAAGTGCACGTTTCAGGGGGTTTTGTTGACTTTTTTTCCTCCAGTCTTTGTACTTGAATCGTTGAACTTTTCCAATGTGTCATGAGCTGCCAGAAGCTACCTGACATGTCAAGATTGATTGTGACAATGTGCCTAACTCATCGCTCTATGCACCGTTTAGGATACAATGCGGCCCTGCACAGTCAGAAAATAAAAGTAAGTCCCTTTCCCTGGGAGCATCCCAATTACCCACAAGGCTGTGCAGTAGCTCATTGTGGTTAACAGAGACTAGTTAGAAATACTTAACAGCAATTACAGTATAAGCTTTGTTCAATGGATCATTGGCTAGGTTTTTTTGTTTTGTTTTTTTGTTTTTAATAGACAACTGATTTGTTGAAATATAGCTTTTAGGCCCAGCTTCCCTGGTGGCTCCTTGGTAAAGAATCCACCTGCAATTCAGAAGAGAGGGTTCAATCCATGGGTCAGGAAGATATGTTGGAAAAGAAAATGGCAGTCTACTCTGGTACTCTTGCCTGGGAAATCCCTGGAGAGAGGAGCCTGGCGGGAAGACTGCAGTTCATGGGGTCACGGGGTCACAAAGAGTCAGACATGACTTAGCAACTAAAACAACAACACAATAATCCTTCAGGTCGGTTCTCTGAATTTACCACCCATATTATAGAAAGTCTGACTATTTCAGCCATTTTTACTTCCAATCTTCTAAATCATAGAATATTGTAAAAAGGAAACATATTCTAATCCTAGTTTTCCATCAACATGTGTCACTTTACAAAAACCATACGCTTTTTTGGACCTTGGATTCTTGTGTGTAGCATGAATATGGTAGAGTTTGTTTATCAATTTATTCTCATTGTTAACTTACATGATCAAGTTTCAAGATGCCTGGTGTGGATCCTTCAAGCAATGCAAACTGTTTTGTACAAAGAAAGGGTATGGGGACTTTCGCCCTGTTTATTTGGTCAATCTTCTAGCTATTTTGGGATGTAGGAAGTTCACCTAGAGATCTGGAAAACTGTTCCATAAGAACTTCAAAAACCTTTGCCTACTCCCCAGTTTTTACTCTCAAATGTTTGAAAATATCCCCAGGCCTTTGTAAAAGTACAGAGCTGATTAAAAGCTATTTTTTTTGACAGAGTGATTTTGCACATGTAGAAACAGTTTGCAAACTTTGATTATTCCTAAAAGCAAAGAGTGAGTTAGCCAAGATATGTAAAATACACAGGATTCATTCTTTTCAAAAGGAACACGTTTTACCAAAATTTAAAAATAATTTAACAAAATTATATATTTTAGGGGATGCATTATATAATTATATAAATAATTTGATTAAGTGAACCTAGCCAAATACAATGGAGAAGGCAATGGCAACCCACTCCAGTACTCTTGCCTGGAAACTCCCATGGATGAAGGAGCCTGGTGGGCTGCAGTCCATGGGGTCACTAAGAGTCAGACACGACTGAGCGACTTCACTCTCACTTTTCACTTTCCTGCATTGGAGAAGGAAATGGCAACCCACTCCAGTGTTCTTGCCTGGAGAATCCCAGGGACGGGGGAGCCTCGTGGGCTGCCGTCTATGGGGTCACACAGAGTCGGACACGACTGAAGTGACTTAGCAGCAACAGCAGCAGCCAAATTCAATCTTGTGTTACTTTGAGGATTTTTAATTATTAGTTTATATATTCTTAAAAATTTAGATATGTTTTAAATACATGACAAAATAATTGAAGTAGCATAAAACTCATGTAATTGATTAGTCAAAATACAACAAAATAGTCAAAACTATCTGGCTAAGATGAAATACGAAGAATAAACTGATATTTAACATATAGCATTAACAAAGTTCCTTTTGACACATACTCTTGATTCCATTTCCTTACCAGAAGACACAGGTATAATTTAAAAATTAATTTGACTTTAAATTATTACAGGTGCTATTTTAAATCATGAAAATTTTAAATGAAAAAAAAACATGAAATTTTAAACAGATTAAATAGTTTGCGTAAGGTTTAGAAATCAGTTAATTTTTTCCCTCAACAAAGGCACCACTATGCATTACTTTTTTAATATTAAATATGCCTCTGATTGAAATATATGACAATAGTCCTGCCTATAAAAGCATTTTAGGAGTGTTAACACCATCTCCAAACTCCAATCTTCTCTCTTTGTCTCTCAAAAAGTAGTTCGATTCTCCAAATCATAGTGGGAGGGTCAGAATGCTTATTCAGATAATCAAGAGATGTCTACCATATTCTGATGCTTGTTTTTCATATCTATTAGGTAAGAACGCACATTCACAGATTTTGAAGGTAGATACAATGCTATATATTAAGTAAGTCAGTAAGTTAACAATGTTGCGCTGTTGTTATTAGTCACTAAGTCATATCCAGTTCTTTTGTGACCCAATGGACCCTCCAGGCTTCTCTGTCCATAGGATTTTCCAGGGAAGAACACTGGAGCAAGCAGCCATTCCCTACTTCAGAGGATCTTCCTGTCCCAGGGACTGAACCCACGTCTCCTGCATTCGCAAGTGGGTTCTTTACCACTGAGCCACCAGAGAAGCCGAAGGAAGTTGATAATAGCACGTCCAAAAGGAACAGCTAGAATACAAAGCAGCTGGGGAAAAAAAAAAAATAAATAAAAGATGCTTGCTTCTATTATCTTGGCCTTTTCTTACTCCCAAAAGCTGAATGTCATCCGCAAAGAAGGAGATTTCATTTTGTGCCATCTTTCTGGATCATTTATAAAACCCGTAAATAATATCAGCCTTGGCAAAGGTCACTGTACACCAACCTTGTTTACACCAGGAGTCTCCACCTGTCTCTGAGTAATTTAAATTCATAAGCTTACTCTATGAAAAGCCAGCAATTCATTAAGACATACCAAGATTTCTTTTGCTCATCAAAGAAACTGGGCTTATTGCTGAGAAAGAACGTGCTTTAATTGAGAAGGTTCTTGCTCTTTTTATTCATAGTTGAATGAGCAGTTTGCTAACAGTATTTAAAAAACAAAGGGAAACAAACGAAACTTAAAAACAATTAGGCTTTCCCGATATAATTAAATTGATAAAACATTTCACTTGGAAAGATGGACTCTTGAAAACAAGGCTAGTCCCTAAGTGGAACAAGAAAATTGACTTTGATGTGAGGAGTTAGTTTTCTGGGTTCTGGTCACTTTTAGGTATTTCAATACGTACAGAAGTGACGTATGCACTTACATTCTCCCTTTTAGCTGCCATTTTTCCCTGTTCACACCCTCTTCACTTCCGTGGGTGGTTTCACATAGAGGGTTTCGCATAAGAATCAAGCGAGCCACACAGAATCTTAAAATCGTCTTGACACTAAATGAGACTTTTTCTGTAAATTTTCTTCTGATGGGCACCAGTCTAAAAGAACCATTTCTAAAGAAGCTAACTTTAATTGGAGCCTCTCTATGGTAATGCTCCTATATTTGTTTCTATTAATTTCTTTGTTGCATTCACTGGGCATTCTCCGGGCATTCACTGGGCATTCACTGTTGCATTCACGGGGCATTCTCTGTGTGTAATCACTGTGTACTGTGACCATGTTCTCCTCACCAAGGAGCTTGGTTGGGTCCCTTCAACTCCTGACACCAACTTGCCATCTGTGTTTTTTTCCTTAACGTCTCAGCTCTGTTCATGTCTGGCTGCCTGGTTTCTGATCTGGCTACCTGTCTTGCCCTTGATAGGTGGCAAATGAATTCATTCTAAACCTTCCATGGTCTGTTTCATGTCCTTGCTCTGACCTTTTATCAGTGGATGCAGGTCTGCAGCAAAGTAGCCCTGGTTCCACAATCCAGCTCTTCTTAGACCTTGGCATTTCTTGGCCTAGTGTCATCCTAGAAACATTCTTCATCTCCCAAGTTCCCTAGACTTACCTGAGTGCTCTGAATTCCAGCTCTTTGCTTAAAACTAAGCACAATGAAGCCTCTCATCCAAATAACAGAGTTTCTTTTTTAAAAAAAGCTTTTTATTTAATTTTGGAGTATAGCTGATTAACAATGCTGTGATAGTTTCAGGTGAACAGCAAAGGGACCCAGCCTTTGGATATACATGCATCCATTCTCCCCCCGACTCCCCTCCCATCCAGGCTGCCACATGACATCAAGCAGAGTTCCCTGTGCTGTGCGGCAGGTCCTTGTTGGTGATCCATTTAAATATAGCAGTGTGTACATGCCCATCCCAAACTCCCTAACTATTCCTTCACTCCACCACCCCCCAACCCCCAGTAAGGATAAGTTTGTTCTCTAAGTCTGTGAGCCTGTTTCTGCTTTGTAAATAGGTTCATTTGCAAATATGGAGAGTTTTAACAGAATTAATTAAGCAGGAATGCATTTAGCAAAACTATACAATATGTTGAATTCAATCATTAAGGAGCATGTACTCAGAGTTCTTTTCTAGGGTCTGTGCTATGTACCATATGAAATAGATATTTTTTATAGAAAAAATTATTTTTACAGTATTACTCATATTTTTATAATTATTTATGATTGGTCATGATAAACACTTGTAAAATATAAATATTTTCAATGTTTTCAAGACTGATGCTTCAGTAGACTTCAGAAAATATTGTTTTGTCATCGTCTGGTACCTAACCTTTATATGAATACATTTGTTGGGTGACTGAATATTACATATTTTAATTATGCATCTCATTGATAGAAAGGGAATGGTGGATGACAAAGACTCTATCTCTCCACTTGGAGTCAGTCATGTTCAGTTAGAGAGACTAAAGAGGTATGGTGAAAATTTTATTTTAGCCAGTTGCACAATGAGCCAAAAGCTATGCGCATTAGTGTGTCAGGCAAGTAAGTGTAGTATCAGAATCTTCCAATATTCTGTGACACAGATCAGTATTTTCCCTAAAAGTAATTGTGTGACATATGCAGAAATCTTTGCTTAATCCATATTAAAACAAGGGAATAAAAGGATTAATTGCCTTCTTTTAAGAAGTATTCTTGGGACGTAAGTTTTGTGCCTCTACTTGTCAAGGCAGCAAAATCTTGTGGGTGGTGATAATGATTGGAAAAGAATTAAGAGAAAAGGTAGATGGGAAGTAAGAGACTGGTCTCCAAAACCTGTCAAAGAACTTTAAACTTTAGTGAATAATTGACGATTTTGAACACAAGGAGTTCATAATGAAATTTTTATTCCGTTTAATTGCTGTGATAAGTTTGCCTTATCCCCACATCATAGGTGAGATCGTTGAAGTTTAAGCTTACATAATATGAACAAGGTCACAGAAACAGGACCCAGCGTGTGGAGAATTCATACATGAGTCTGTCTGATGCATCTATTCCTTCTTGGCAAAAGCTGAAGATACAAGAAATACACTGCGATGGAAATGGGGGGTGGATGGGAGAAACATTTTAAGGAGAGATGAACATATTTAGTCATTTTAGACATACAGACTAATATGAAAAGAGGGAGAAGTTAAAACATGATTCTATGTTTCGAGACCGAACAATGTATTACTTACTTAAACTGGGGAATAAACTAGCATTGCAGAAACAAAATCTTGTATGACAAACCAACGGGTATAATCGGTGCTGCTGTTATTTAATTATTAAAAAGAATGATCCAAGACATTGTTGACTGATCATATTTAACTATGTTTAAAGTGACTGATATCTATGTGACATCTCATTTTAATTGCAAAGTCCTTTACATGAATTATTGTATTTGATTTCTTACAACTGCATAAAAAAAGGTTCTGCTTGTGCCCAGGAAGGAATTAAGCTTAGAGGGGAGATGTGACTTGCTGAATGTGATACAGTGAATGCCTGATGAAGTTGGGGCATGAATTTATGTATTCTGATTCCAAATCCTGGATACCAGGAGGTTCTTAGGATGTGATAAATAGTCATAAGCACTTTTAACTTCCTTGAATCAAATGGAACACACATAAATCCAAAACTAAATAGAACTAGTTATCAATCTATTGAAGTGCAGCAAGGGAGATTTAGATAAGCTTAAGGCATGATTTCTAGTCCAGTAAAGATATAAATACCTTACTCAAGGAGAGGTAGAATTGCCTTATCTTCCAAAATATGAATAAGGCAGATATTCCTCCACCCTAGTGAGATTACCTGTGGCCCTTTTAAAGGCTGTGAAGGTGGTCTGATGATGAACTTGGAAATCCAGTTGTGCATTCTAAATATGTTACATAAAAAGAAAATTAAATCATATCCTCTTCATTTTTAAAAAAATTCTTTGATACTTTGGGGCTTCCCTGGTAGCTCAGCTGGTAAAGAATCCACCTGCAATGCAGGAGACCCCTGTTTGATTCCTGGGTTGGGAAGATCCCCTGCAGAAGGGAATGGCTACCCACTTCAGTATTCTGACCTGGAGAATTCCATGGACTATATAGTCCATGGGGTCATAAACAGTTGGATACACCTGAGGGACTTTCACTTTCATAGACAGCCTTACTCAAAAATGGACAAAGGGGTTTTTTCCCATGATTTTCTACTTGAGATGGAATTTGAAGTTTTCCATACAACTTTCATTTAATTCCTTGTGGGTTTTGTTTTTGTTTTTGTTTTTGTTTTTGAGAATCCAAAAATCCCTATAAAAACGTTTCCTGTAGCAAACCTGTAATGGTTGGTGTCAATCACATACACAAACACAAGCATGTGTGTTCACACCCCTGCCATATCCAAAAGGACGTGCCTTTAGGTCAGTGACCACTGCTTCTACAAGAGAAGACAGCTTCCTGGAGAATCTCTGTATTAGGTCTTCTGGGATAATGGCTGACAGACTAAAATCAGAGAAGCCTGGCGTGCTGCAGTCCGTGAGACTGCAGAGTCGGGTACGGCTTCGTGACTGAACAACAGCAAAGTGCATTTAAAAAATAAAGCTTCTTCGTTAAGATGTGAAAATATATACATTTTACGTTGTAAGATTTTCTAGTTTTTCTTGTTTCTTTTTACTTTCACGTATGCCTTTAACTCACAGTTAATACCTAAGTAGTAATTGTTTATCCACGGTCTTAAAAACATTAAAATGGATATGAGGCAGCACCTTTTATGTGCTATAATGCAGGGGTCCCCAAACTCTGGGATGCAATGCCTGATAATGTAAAGTGCACAATAGATGTGACGCACTTGAATTATCTTGAAACCATCCCCCTACTTGGTCCGTGGAAAAATTGTCTTCCATGAAAATGGTCCGTGGTGCCAAAAAAGTTGAGGACCACTGCAATAATGTACTTAGTCAAATCTTTATAATTTAATATGCAAATACTTTTCAATACTTGAATATTTTTAACAATATTTTGCTTTCAATTTTCCTTGAAGATTAAATATGGAATTTGGCAGAAAATATACCTGCTTTTAAGGCTTTTGAAACTTCTTTCCAAGCTGTTCACCGTGAAGAACCAATTTAAAACCAAAGGTGATATATATGAAAGGGTGTATTTTACCACAGCCTTTTAAGCACTGAATAATTCATTTTAATTCTTCATCTTACAGACAATATAAAATTTGATTATTGCATTAACTTTCATTTATTGCTTATCTGCCTATAATCTTTAGGCTCAATTTTCCAATGATGTGTTCTGTTAGTAAATATTAGGAGATACTTATAAATTGAATATTAATATTCAGGCTCTATATGATAAATCATGTATTTGTAGCCTATCTTCTTTATGTTGGAAAAATTTGAGCTCTGCGGTCAGAGTTATTGCTTTCTCTTACCTTCTGTCTTTACGCATGTGTTCCAGGGCGTCCCTTACGCCAATAGCACATGTTCACCTTTGTTTCATTTCAGTCGTTCTGTGGTTTAATTCATCTGGATTTTATTAGGGTGCATGTTGTGAGGTAGGGGTTTAGCTTTATTTTCCTTTTCCACACGGCTAGCCGATTGGTCCAATACCATCTGTTAACCAACGAACATATCCTTCTTTTCCCGATGTAAAATGCTATCTTCATCACACTCCCTTCAGGCACACGTGGAATATAGATCCGCTGTGCTTGTGGGCTCCTTTTACGTACCATTTATCCTTTTGTGTCTTCCTGCTAACACGCCTGACATCTTAACCACAAGGCAGGCTGGAAGACGTATGACACAGGAAGTTTCCCAGGAGGGGGGCTGTGGGCAACGTAGGGGGAGATGGAAAATTGATGATGGGAAGCACCGTAGGGGGTTTCCTCTGGAAAGTGATAAGTGCAAATCTCTGGGAAGCCCAAAGCTCTCCTTTTCCTTGACACAGACTGCAACAGGAAAAAAAAAAAAAAATCCGCAGGAGGAAAGACATATTCGGAAGAGGAAAAAAAAAAAATGAGAAGAACAAGAGATAACGTTTATAGATTTTGCTCTCTCTTCCCTTCCCATTGTCTCCCCTGGTGAGGAAAGATTGC
Organism: Bos javanicus; assembly: GCF_032452875.1. Taxonomy (NCBI): domain Eukaryota; kingdom Metazoa; phylum Chordata; class Mammalia; order Artiodactyla; family Bovidae; genus Bos; species Bos javanicus. Next base: position 81,449,047 of record NC_083879.1, read on the forward strand.
AGTGTCATTTTGGGCTTCAGAGTTAACTTGCCAATGGCTCAGTGGTAAGAATCTGCCTGCAGTGTAGGACTCAGGAGACATGGGTTTGATCCCTGGGTCAGGAAGATGTGCCGAAGAAGGAAATGGCAACCTACTCCAATATTGTTGCCTGGAAAATCCCCCAGACAGAGAAACCTGGGAGGCTACAGTCCATGGGGTCGCAATGCAAAGAGTCAGACACAACTGAATAACTAACACTTACTTAAGAGACCACCAGGCTGACTAGGGAGGCAAAGCAGAGCTACTCAGGAACCGTCTCCCAGATTGGGAGCAGAATGTTCTTCAAAACCAGGAGCAACTTGCAGTAAACAGGAAAATCCTTCATTTCTTCAGTCATCCTTCAGTTGTCAAGAAGAACGTCCCCGGTTCCCGATTACAGCTGCAGAAACCACTGTGTGTTTTGTATGAATGTAGTATGCACAATGGGCTTCCCAGTAGCTCAGTGGCAAAGAATCTACCTGCAAGGCAGGAGCTGCAGGAGACACGGCTTCTATCCTTGGGTGGGGACAGTACCCTGGAGGAGGGCATGGCAACTCACTCCAGTATTCTTGCCTGGAGAATCCCATGGATAGAGAAACCTGGTGGGCTATAGTCCATAGGGGTGCAAAGAGTCGGACATGACTGAAGCTAACCCACTCCAGTGTTCTTGCCTGGAGAATCCCAGGGACGGGGCGGGGTGTGGGGGGGGCGCCTGGTGGGCTGCCATCTATGGGGTCGCACAGAGTCAGACACGATGGAAGCGACTTAGCAGCAGCAGCAGCATACACAAATATACATTTCCTTTTTATTAATTTTTATTGGCATACACTTGCTTTTCAATATTGTGTTAGTTTCTGCTTTACAGCAAAGTGAATCAGCTTGTCTATCACTTTACATATGTTCTTTTTTTTTTCTGTGAACATTTAAGTTCTTGGCAAATTTCAATTATAGAATACCATGTTATTAACTATAGTCACCATCATCATTCAGTCAGACCTTACTCATCTTACAGCTGAGAGCTTATACCCTTTGACCAACTTTTCTCTCTTTTCCCAACCCCTAGGCAACTGCTTTTCCACTTTTCTCTTCCTATGAGTTCAACTCTTTTTAAAGATTCCACATATAAGTGACACCGTCCAGTATTTATTTTTCTCTGACTTACTTCACTGCGCATAATGCCTTCCAGTCTCATTCATGTTGTTGCAAATGACAGGATATCCTTCTTTTAAAAGATTGAATAACATTCCATTGAATATAGCCCATTCCGTACACACAATGAACTATATACAATGGAATATATGTATGCGTTTTCTTGACCCATTCATTCACTGACAGACCCACGGGTGGTTTCTGTATGTTGGCTATTGTGACTAGCACTGCTACAAACAACAGGATATCTTTTCAGATAATGATTTCATTTTTCTTTGGATATATACCGAGGAGTGGGATTGGTGGAACAGGAGGTAGTTCTATTTTTAATTTCTTGAGGAACTTCCATAGTGATTTCCTGAGTGGCCACACCAGTTTACACTCCCACCAACAGTGCACAAGGGTTTCCTATTCACCACACTCTGGCCAGCATTCGTTTTCTCCTCTTTTTGAGAACAGATGCACTAGCAGATGTGAACTCATGACTCTTCATGGTTTTGATTTGCCTTTCCCTAATGATTAATGATACTGAGCACCTTTTTATACACTTGCTGGGAATTTGTGTGTCTTCTTTGGAAAAATGTCTGTTCAGACTCTTTGCCCATATTTTGAGTTATTTGTGTTTTTGCTCTTTATTTGTATGAATTTTTTGTATACTTCACATGTTAACCCCTCATCAGATACGAATATGCTTAATCAAGCTGCTATAAAATATAATTCCATTTAATATAGTTTTAAAATTCACCTAATACGTGTTGAGATTTCTAGCATATTAAGAATCTACTGGCTCAGTGGTAAAGAATCCACTTGCCAATGCAGGGAACATGGGTTTGATCCCTGGCTCGGGAAGATCCCTTGGAAAAGGGAATGGCAACCCACTCCAATATTCTTGCCTGGATAATCCCATGGACAGAGGAGACTGGTGGGCTACAGTCCATGGGGTTGCAAAAAGTTAGACACGACTTAGGGTCTAAACAACAACAATAACTATAACAAAACAGATAAATGATTTCATAAGATGGAATCATCAATATGATAAAAAAAAATAAACAACTTGATGGCAAGTATTTAATTTATCCTAAGATGTTAGGAATGTTTTTCTCACATTTTGTGGTATTCCTTTGACCGATTTTGTTGGAACAAATCTGCTGGAATAAGAACTTTGTTCTTAAGTATGGATTTGACTGATTAAATCTTGTAAAGGGGTGTTTATGTTAGGCGAAGCACACTGACTGAAACCACCCACCCTGGCCAGGCCCTTCAGTAACCATTCGCGTGAGTTGTTTCATGACAGGAGATCCTGGTAAGGAATACGGAACTAATAAGCCACCACCAACCGGAAGATTTCGGGAAAGGTCGAAAGGAGACATCACATGTCAGTCCACTTCCCAGAATCCCTCATCCATCTTGGCTGAGTGATGCGTGCACCACCAGGAAAGACTCTGAATTAGAATGATGGGCCAAAGACAACCCTGAAACTAATCCTATCACCATAAAACCGGGACTGCGAGCCACAAGGCAGAGCAGTTCTCCTGGGTTCCCTTACCCTACTGCTCTCCACCCGGGTGCCCTTTCCCAATAAAATCTCTTACTTTGTCAGCACATGTGTTTCCTCGGACAATTCATTTCTGAGTTTTAGACAAGAGCCCAGCTTCAGGCCCTGGAAGGGGTCCCCCTTCCTGCAACAGATACACACGTCCTCAGAATACAGTTTGCAAGTCACACTCAAGCACAACTAATTTAAAACACTTTAACAGAATTTCCAGGTGAAAAATTCAAACTTCTGAGACAATCTGTGAAGAAACATAAAAGAGAACTAGGGATGGGCAAGAGAATGTGTAAGAAACCTGGAAGATGGTGAGCTATCTGGACCGGCCTGGACAGGAAGACTGTGTCTCTGCTTTATCTTAGGGATACGGTAACTCTTCTGCTGGGGGGTCCTACACGTAACGATGCAACAGATCATTGGAACATAATAGGCTGTGCAGATATACACCTACACATTCATAGACAAGTAATTTTCAACAAGGGCTTCCCTGGTGGCTCAGTGGTGAAGAATATGGCCTGCCAACGGAGGAGATATAGGTTCAATCCCTGGATGGGAATGATCCCCTGGAGAAGGAAATGGCAACACACTCCAGTATTCTTGCCTGGGAGATTCCATGGACAGAAGAACCTAGTCTGTTACAGTCCATGGGATCACAAAAAGTCATACACAACTTAGTGACTAAACAATAACAATTTTTAACAAAGGCATAAAAGCAATTGAATGGAGTAAAGATAGTCTTTTAAACAAATGTCTTGAATAATTATGAATCTGTTAGCCAATAAGCAAGCTAACTGAAAATGGATTATAACCCTAAATGTAAAACTTAAAACTATAAATCTTCTAGAAAAAATTTGTGATAAAAGCCTTTGTCAACTTGGGTTAGGCAATCATTTTTAAAATAAACATGCCAACTACAAGGCAAAGAAGAACAGTGAAGAACTGATCACCGTCAAAATTAAAAATACCTGACCCCCGAAGACAGTGTGAAAAAGGATGTAGGGGAACGTCACAGGCTAGGAGGACATGGCTATTGATCGCATAACTGGAAAATGGCTTATATCCATAATATGTAAAGAAGAACTATCAACACTCAAGACTAAGAAAGCAAATAACCCAATAAAAAAATGGGCAAAAGATTTGAAGAGAGATTCATTACCAAAGAAGATACATGAATGGCAAAGAACCCTATGAAAAGAGGCTAACCATCATTAGTCACAAGTATCCTAATTAAAACCATGATAGGATTTCACTACACTTTTTTTAGGGTGAATGAATTTTTTTTAATGACTGTACCAAATGTTGGCAGAAGTATGAAGGGCCTGGAACTTTTAAATCCTGGTAATGGAAATAAAGAATCATATAAGGACTTTGGAAAAGAGGTTAGTAGTTTCTTAATGGTTTAAACTACCATATGATTTAGTAATTTCATTCCTCAATAGTTTTCTGAGAGAAATGAAATAAATGCATATAAGTCTTACAAAGACTTATATTTCCTACGTATAAAATTCTTCACAGAAATTTCATTTGAAATAGCCCAAAACTGGAAACAACCCAAATCATCACATCGAATGAGTAAATTAACAAACTATTGTAACTGCTCAGCAATAAAAATATAAGCTGGTGATAAATGGTACCAAGCAGGTAGATCTCAAAATACTTGTTCTGAATGAAGAGAGTCAGAGCTCTATTCCCACCCAAAATCCACCAAAAAAAGAATGGAGGAGAGAGGATCCAGAGACAGACAGTAAGAGGGAAGAACTACAAAAAATCATGAGGAATCTTTTTGGGGTGATAGATATGTTCATTATCTGAATTATGGTGGGATTTCAGGAATCCCTGCATATAAACACATACAGACATACATACCTGTATCAAAGTACATATTTTAAACATGCACAGTTTATTAAATCTCAATCTGCTAAACAAAGATTAAAAGCTAAGTATTGGGGGACAAAAGAAGTTACAATCTATTTGTAAGGCATATATTAAGTTAACCTTAAAAATGCATTCCAATATATATTAAGTACAGACAAATATGGTTTGATTCCATGTATATGCGGTACCTAGCCTAGTTAAATTCACAGAGTCAGAAAGTACATTAGTAGATACCTGGGTCTAGGGCGTGACACATGGGGAAGGATTATGGGGAAGTTAGTGTTAAATGGAGACAGAGTTTCAGTTTAGGAAGGTGAAAAATTCAGGAGATGGATGATAGGGTTGTACAACAATACGAATATACTTAGTGCTCTGAACTGTACAGTTAAAGATGGTTAAAATAGTATGTCTTATATTATGCATATTTATCACAGTTAAAAAATTTTTAAAACTAAGTGTTAGATTTTTGTCTGCATAGCTTTCCTCTTAACCTCCAGTGCATCATCACAGTGTCCTCAGTCAGAGCCTGCTTCTTCATCCTCTGCGGGCTCATTACATGTTGTGCACACCAGAACACATCCAATCACTTTGTAATTATTTGCTCACATCTGTCTCTGCCCATTAGGGTAAAACTCCTTAAATTCACAGGCAAAATGTTGTGCCTGTCATATAGATGTTCAGTGGATGGTGAATGAATGAATAATCGGTGACCCTGGCATTGAAAACGAATGTTGTTCCAGAACAGATAAACAAAAAAAGCCAAGATGGGCTAGCATTCCCTCCATCATGGTCGTGAAGTCTGAGACTAAATGATGTTTGACTTTGCTAACTAATGAGTAAAGAACAGGGCAAGTACTCTCACAAATATTTAAATTCCAAGTGCAAATACCAGTGGGCTAGAAGAACTCCCTAGGCCAGCACAAGGGAGCTTAACTAATGTCACAGGAGGTAATTAGGAAAGTAAACACTTTGGCAAAGTCTAGAGAAATATTCCAGAAAGATGAGCTTCTAAGGTCAAGCGTAGGAAACATTGGCTTGTATATTTTAGCCAATGTGAGTAAAATTTAAAATGTCCCTTCTAGGTAAACATTCCTATGCTGAGCAAATACCCTGAACCATCCAAACAAATAGTAAACCATCCTTTACTATTGTGAGAAAAACCATTTGCATCAAAATCATATACATTTCTATTCTATGTAAATGAATTTGAACTAGTTAGTGTGGTCTATGTGAAAAAGCACACACAATTCTAATCTTTATTTAATTATCCAAATTAATTTCACATTAACCTAACAGCTTTATATATTTTATTTGTTTATATCTTGTGTGTGTGTGTTTAATTTAATTGCAGTATATTGCTTTTGGAGGAGATTTTGTAAGACACTGTGGGCAAGATGGGCTCACTTAGATTCCATCCCCAAGATCAGGGTTTGTGGCAAAAGTGTTTATTTGGAAGGGGATTCTAGGAAATACCAGTACGGAATGGGAAAGCGTATAAATTTAGAGAACATTGGGAACTGGTTACTGCTCAGGGCAACTGGAATTACATTTTGTTGGGATTTCTGGGGGATGTTAATGAGTGTGCTAAGATGCTTCAATCATGCCCAACTCTTTGCTACTCTATGGACTGTAGCCTGCCTGGCTTCTCTGCCCATGGGCTTCTCCAGGCAAGAATATTGGAGTGGGTTGCCATTCCCTTCTCCAGGGGACCTTCCCGACCCAGGGACTGAATGCAGTCTCTTAGGTCTCTTGCATTGGCAGGAGTGCCAATTAGTGTCCTTCTGGGGGATAACGTAACACATTTCAGATCTATCTCACCTAAGAGTTCAGAAAGCTGGAATATAACCCACTGCCTCCTTCTGTCACTGGCTGAGGGCTGCTCCAAGGCGCTTCAACTCTTCTGTGCTCCGTTGTAGCCATCACCAACCTTACAGCCAGGGTAACTCCCAGGGGAAGAGCTGCAAGTGCTGGCAATGAGGAGCAGTCTCAGGTCCTGCCCCAGAGTGCTGAGAGGTGGGAGGGTGAGGTAATAAAGGGGAGCCTGCTAACACCTTGATTTGTCTGTTGAAGGGTTCTGAGCACAGGGTGGTGTCTCAGTCCACTCAGTTTGCTATAACAAAGTACCACAAACTGGTTGATGTAGGAGCAACAGAAACTGATGTCTCATAGTTCTGGAGGCTGGCGTTTGAGATCAGAGTCTGGTGAGGGTCCTCTTCTGCCCCAGACTTCTCGTTGCATCCTCATGTGTTGAGAGGATCAAGCAGCTCTCTGGGGTCTTGTTTATAAGAGCGCTAATCCCACTTTTAAGGGCCCCACCCTCATGACTTAAGCTCCTCCCAAAGAGCCCCTTCTATTGCCATGGAACTGGGATTTAGGACTTCAGAGTATGAATTTAGGAGAAACACAAATATTCAAAGCACGGCAGATAGCGTTAACTGACTTGCATTTTTGCAGCTTCTCTGGTTACTGATGTTGGAAACTCTGGGTGGGCAGGACACGGTGCTGAGAGCAGAAACAGGGAGCTAGTTTGGGGACTAGTTCAATCATTTTGCCAGTGAAGTGTGGGCTTGAATTAATGCAGTGATTGATGGTGAGAAGTGGGAAGATGGAAATGTCATGAAAAGATGCTAACAGGATTTGTTTTGAAATAATTGTGGAATGAAGGATAAAGAGAACCACCAGAGATGTCTCCAAGGAATTTTAACTCTGGGGAACGGAAGAACCAAGTTGTCATTCAGTGAGATGGGAAAGACTGCAGGATGCGATTTTTTTATTTAAGGGGTGAAAACAAGAATCTCAAGTCTTAAAATATCTCTAAAAAGTAGATATTATTATTCCCATTTTGTAGATGAGAAAGGTGTTCTCAGAAACAGTGAGAGTTAACTGAGTTCTTTTAATTCTATCAGTGCTGTCAAAGGAGGACAACTGTGTCTATTTACAGGGTGATGAAGTGTAGAATTGGAGATACACATTAGGTACCTCGTACACAATAGTAGATGTCCAGTGAATAATGGCAACTTCACTCTCAGCACTTTTGCAATATTTTATACTTGAATTTATATTTGGAACTTATGTTCACTGTTGCTCACAATTCTTAATATTCAGTAAGTTTCTCAAAGCGAAGTATCATTCAACAAAATGAAATGGACATCTAGCAAGAAGGCTACAGGATAACTTAGAGTAATCAGGGTTATATCAACAATGTAAATACATGTGTTCTCCATGTATACTGGTGGCGGATTCATTTTGATATTTGGCAAAACTAATACAATTATGTAAAGTTTAAAAATAAAATAAAATTAAAAAAAAACAATGTAAATAAAATTTTCAATAAATGTGTATTCTTGGTAGTAAATGAATTTTAGTAAGCCATTAAGGCAGAATATGCATTGATTCCATTATAATCATGGAGCCATAAGTAATTTTTGTCACTTTTCAAGGAAATTGAAACTAGTAAGGTCTGTCATTAGTAGCCTCAATGTCTAAATAGTCCCCAGTATATTCATCCCTAAATTATTCAATGCCAGGTTAGGCTATATTCTCGATGCCTGAGCTACTCTGTTCTCCACTGTATTCTTTTGGTTTATTAAGCACTATCTCAAGTTTAACACCTAACCCCTTAATAGCTGAGGGCAGAGAAAATTACATTCGAGCATCTGGATAAATATAATCATTTCATCAATGTGCATATAGACAATAGGTGGATACTTACGAAAGCCCTAAGATTTTTAAAGGTTACTGTGAAGATTATCGGAGAAGGCAATGACATCCCACTCCAGTACTTTTGCCTGGAGAATCAATCCCATGGACAGAGGAGCCTGGTAGGCTGCAGTCCATGGGGTCACAAAGAGTCGGACATGACTGAGCGACTTCACTTTCATTTTTCACTTTCATGCATTGGAGAAGGAAATGGCAACCCACTCCAGTGTTCTTGCCTGGAGAATCCCAGGGACGGGGAAGCCTGGTGGGCTGCCGTCTATGGGGTTGCACAGAGTCGGACACGACTGAAGCTACTTAGCAGCAGCAGTGAAGATTATAAAACTATAGCCAGTTATATTTTTAAATTATGATTTGAAACATAAACCAGTATCTTTGAGCATCAGATGACTTATGAAGTATGCCATATCTCAAACACAAGGATAAGTATATTATACAAATCATGAAAAATGAAGAATGCTCTCTAGAAATCATGCATATCCTTAAAAGTCCAATATTCAGTAGTAAAAACATTAAAATACTGATATGCTCAAGGAATTTAGAACTGCTTCAGTGTATAAATAATATAGATATTAATATTAAGCAGATATTCACAGGGTTATACCCCTGGAGCAAAAGTTGTCATAGCTGCCATATATGTTACTAACCGTATACAGCACAAAGCAAGAACTTTATAAAAGTAGTTCACTTTCCTTGCCTTATGATATCCCTTTTTGTCTGTTCTGCTTGTCCCACCTGAAATACGTCTGAATATAATGACAGAAGTTACACATTAACAGAAAACTTAAGTGCATGCTTTCTTTCCTCTTCACACCAGAGCAAGAAAACCAAAAACAGTGCTCACGTACTTGATGAGAATACCTCTTTTAAATAAACGTGATCCCGTCTTCTCTACAAGGAGTGCTATTGTTCCTCATCAAAACTTGGGGAAAAGTCAGCTGAAAGCAAGACCCAGCATAGGTACTATGAACGCACTTTCGTCCATTATACCTATAAAACTTTAAACAAAGTAATCTATTTTGCATTTTCTATAAAGTACAAGAAAACAAGGTATTAATGAATTATACTTTACTGTGCTAATTTTCTTGAGTGTTTATGTTACAGGATTATTGGATATTAATGTGACTGTTAACAATAAAATGCAATCCTTTTACCTATTTGTTGACAAGGTAGCATCAGGCATTGACTGAGACAAAAGTCCTTTATTGTTCATAAGAACTGCTATTCAGGAACTTAGTTTGTGAGACTTTTAGAATACTACAGTAAGTTTCAGTGACAAGATGGGAAATCCTGGTAAAAATGCATCACTGCTGGCCTGTGTGTGTGTGTGTGAGAGAGAGAGAGAGGGTGTAAGATGATGAAAGATACACAGCAAATTCAATAAATAGGTTGTTTATTTTAAATACTCCACTTATTACCGTAGAGTAAATTAAGCAACATTGAAAAAACCAAACTGTTCTAACATCCTGCTTATCTTAACATATTGTCTCAATATCACTTTCAAATAAAGATGTTTGAAATAGTGTTTGCAATCTACATTTTTGATCTGCCTAAATAGCTGCTGGCTTCAGCAGAACATTAATGCAAATCTAATGTACCTGCTGGTATGATTAGCTGAATCAAATGATGGCATTTAAGTAACACCTAAATAATCTTAATTAGGATCTTCAACTCATCTTAGCACTTAGAACTCTACAGATGGATAGTCTTAATTATCAGCCTTTTGATTAGGATAACAGCCCTAATCAAGACGATGTGGGACTGGTAGACAGGGTATCAGTAAATTAATGACTGCTGTTAAGTGGGAGCATAAGCAAAAAAAAAAGAAAAAATAGAGCCACTTTCTGTGAGAGACAGGATGACGTGTATGCAAAGGAAATAATATTGTCAGGAAAAAATCAGAGTGGAAAATTGTGGATTGGTATTACTGTTATTTTATCCAAATATATTCAAGCCCTCATACTCAACAGGACCATATAAATTTTGTGTTTACATAAAATTGAGTGAATGCAGGTAATTTGACAAAAGTTTCTAAATATGAATTGGTAACTTGGTAAAACTTAATAGATTTGTCATGTGTGAATGAAAACTAACTATTGGACATGCATTTCTTTTGAAGGAAATCATGACATGGTAACGGGAGAAACAGGAAAACATAAAATATTTTGTTTACTTGTTTCTTCCCTGAAGTTTAACTTGCCCAAATTAACTTGCCAAATTACCAACAGCCTGAGTAAATGAACGTAAAGCAATATGGACAAGTGTTTCCTTGCAGTCGGACGTGGCATTCTTGGTTCCAAACTTTCTGTGTATTAATAAAGGAAGAAGCCAAGCAAGCATTGTATTTGCATTCTTTTTATTGGACTGTTAATTGGTATAAAATTGATGAAACGAGGTCCTTCATGGAATTTCATTTTGCATTTTACCATGGCTACTATTTAAAATGAAGAGTGCTCGGACATTTTACCTTTTAACCAGAAACTTCCCTCAAGGCTCTGTCCCTAGTCATTGGTATCTTGGTTCCAATCCAGACTTCTCCTCATCACCTCCACCTTCTTTTTCAGCTCTTGCTGGACTTCCCTGGTGACTTAGATGGTAAAAAATCTGCTTGCAATGCAGGAAACTCAGGTTCGATCCCTGGATCAGGAAAATCCCTTGGAGAAGGGAATGGCAATCCACTCCAGTATTCTTGCCTGGAGAATTCCATGGACAGAAGAGCCTGGTGGGCTACAGTCCATGGGGTCACAAGGAGTCAGACACGACTGGGCGAATTAACACTAGGCACTGTCCTCCTCTGAGTGTTTTCTGTAACTATCTCCTCTCCTCTTCTGTTTAGTATGAATCTTGTTCAGAGACTAGTGAATCTTTGGGGACACCCTTGCCTCTCACTGAATAAATATTTTACTTTCAGAATTGGATATTTGCAACTGGGAAGTAGTGGTAAATGTAACACCTGGAATTATATACACCATCCATCCTCTGGTCAAACCCATGAGACTCTGGTTTGGTCTCGGGGTGAGTTAGTGAAGACAGCATGAACTTATTCTTGCCTGAGAGAAGGATAAAAGCAACACATTTATCAGTTTGGCATGAGATACACTGAAAATCCACTACATCAATGGGACAATTAGGAATTCACTACATGTTTGCAAACTGTGTCAAATGATGTGTGTTTAGTGTTTTATGCTTAAATGCCTTATCCTTAGAATAATAATAACAGTAAAAATAATGATAATGATGATATATACAATGATTATGTGTAACTGCCCCTCTTTCATTCTAACACACACAGTGAAGATTTCATGCAAAGCTATAGGCACGTCCCCTGGAAATTAAAGAAATGCCCTGGAAAGATCTCCTTAAACTCGCACGTTAGTGCATATTCCAGAGTCTCCTACTTCTTGGACCTCTGCGTCTTCCATTTCATCAACTGGCTTCTCTTCATAAACTTAGCCCCTAAATGTTTTTCAAACATCTGCCCTATATCATATTCCTGCCATAAAACTCTGCATTAATAATCTCATCCATTCCCGATCGTGGACATGAGTGTCTTCAACCCTGATTCCTTCCAGTTTTCTCAACCCATATATTCAAATGCTTGGCAGATGTCCCCCACCCCCCGGGTGCAGTCTTACAACTCTAAATGAAGCGTGTCTGCATCTCACTGCAATGTCTTGCTTCACCCTCTTGTGTCCCCATCATTCAAACTCAGAATCTTGTAGGATGGTTTGCTCTCTCCTTGCCTTCTGTGTGCAGTTACCAAGGTATCCTAACTCAGCATTATAAACGTTTCTTGTGTCTGTTTTTCCTTTGTTTTTTCCCCACTGTGGATTGCTCATACGTAGCCTTTTCAAATCCTCTTCGTCTCATCACTAATGAGTTTCCCACAGTCTTTTCTTTCCTGACCTACGAGTTCAGCTATTACAAGTTGAATCAACCACCCCTTGGAGACCAGGAAAGAAGCTCTTTATAACCAGAGCAAGTAAAGAACAAACAGAATGGACTAAGTCTAGTCCAACACCATCTGGAAACACTCACTCATCAGAATCCGTTTGGACATTGGAGAAGCTTTCCTCCTTAATCTTTTGGTTGCTCTCTCGCTCTCTCTTGTCCAAGCTTTTACCCATTTTCACTACTAAACTCACATCTAAGCTTGCCATGCTCTGCGATGCTCAACACTGCTTATTACTTGGTCTTCAAGTTCCACTCCCCTCTCTGCAGTGTCTCCATGTTTTTAGGGGTGTTTTCTACCAGCCACTTTAACTCTTGGGTTTCATTTTCTGTAGCTAAATGTGTTTCCAGGGTTTTCTCATTTCTGCCTGTGTTCCCCCTTTCAATTTAAGGCAGGAAAGTTCCTGACTCTCTGCTGACTCAACTTTTTTAAAAAATAAACCTTTTATTTTAGAATAGCTTTACACTTACAGAAAAGTTTTGAAGATCATACAGATTGTTCTCATATACCTCCTATCCAGTTTTTCCCTGTGTTAATATCTGCATTAGTAAGGCTCCACTGGGATTCGCAGAAGGGGGCAGAAAGCTTAATCTGCTGACTTAATTCTGACTGTACCTTGATCACTACCTCACCGGAGAAATTATACACAGTCATGACCTAAATGCTAAGATAGTAAGTCATGCTTTTAGCAACAGACATATTCCGTCAATGCTTGACTTTATTTTCCACTCATGAGTTGTCTATAAATAGATTAAAATCGTCAATAAATTACTTAGTTAAACACAGAACTGATAAATAAAAGGAAATACATTCTTGTAAACTTAAGGGAAGATACTATCAGAAAAGGATAAATGTCCTGATTAAGTAGATTTAGCAGGACGTCTGTATTTCATAGGACATGTGGATTTCCTTGCCATTGTTCATTGTTATCTATAATCCAGTCCATAAAGGGAAATTAGAAGCTAATGGTTTTTACTTCTTGGGAGAGGTGGGGCTCATCCATCTAGAATTACACCTTAGCACTGCTATCGTGTTCATTATTATTTAAGTTGCTGTACTCCTTGAAGGAATCCACCACCACTGGGTCAGTCATTCTAAGAGGATGACACAAACATTGTCATTGTCAAAAGAAAGGAGAAAGAAAGTAAGCCTCAAAACATCTCTGGTGGTCTAGAAAGAGTGGATTGGCTGCCACATCTGATATCATAAAGGAAGTAATAGGAGCAAATGGATAATACTGAGGGAAGAACAGGAGTCTTACTGCTTCTCAAATTATGCTCGCAAGGTTGGCTTCTGAAGAAAAAAAAAATGGATGAAAGCATGTCCCTGATTTCATTGAATATCGTAGAATGAAAGTTTACTCTTGTTTTTCACAAAATCAATTAGACTTTGAAACTGTTATGCTCTGTAAGGTTATATACAAGTTATACGATCCACGTTGTTCAGCTCATCATGACTGACACCCAAGAGTAAGTTTGTGAATATTTTTTAATATAATTTGGATGTCATTGTTTAGTTTTCTTAAATTTGCATTCTGCTTATTATTATTAGTTATGTCTACCAAAATGATTATATCATTTAAAGTGTTTAATTAAAACATAAGAACAATAATTTAAAACTACTCCTCATTAAATAGTAAAAGTAATAAGGTAACTTCACTGTGAGAAATGTGAATTTGAATAGGGTGAGATAAATTCAGTACTTGACTGTGATGATTCTATTTAACTTTCTGGGAAATTAAATCTCAAATATAAAGCATGATGGTAATATGTGAAAACTATTATTGGTCCAGTGATCCCAAGTACAATGTGTGTTATAAAATTTTGTCAAACAGAAAGAATCCATTGCAGCATTCATTTTCATAAAAAAGAATCAATTAAATTTTTCAAGAATAAGTTAAAAATAATATTTCTCATACAAAACTAATTTTATCTTTTAAGGAAGAGAAGAGAACATAGCTACAAAGGCATTATTGGGAGTCAAAGTTGTAATAATTTTTTTTGACTGAACTAAACTGAATTTATTTTTTAATTAATTTATTTAAATTGAAGGCTAACTACTTTACAATATTGTGGTGGTTTTTGCCATACATTAAAAGGCACAAGTCACAATATTTCTGAGAGGTTAATGATAAATAAATAGCATTTGAAATTAGAAAAAAAGGCTCTTAGCAAGATTTTTTAATCAAGGTACAATGTTAGATATAACATGTAGTTATGCCTATGAAAAGTGAACTGCTATTCTCTTTCATGTTAGCAGATATTTTACTTTAAAGTCAAATAAAATAATATATGCTAAGGATATTAATTTAGTCTTGATATGTGCAGAACGTTTTAAGGAGGAAACACTCAATGACTACTTGCACTGAAGTCTTATTGTTGTTTTGTTATCAGTGTTATCATGAGTTATGATTTAGCTAATTGACTAACACAACTGACAAAGGTAATTTTTTATAAAAGATGACATCTCTTGCATTGGTATAATAACTATTCTTTTAACTAAAATACACTTTAGATGTTTTACTTTATTATTTTCAAATTATTACATATGTATAATTCACTAAAGGGCAATGGATATCAAATTTTAAGAAACACTGACAAATCTTCTGTAACATTTACTGATTAGTTTTTTCACATTGAATTATATTAAAATCAAGTATGCTTTTCTGTTTCTAAAGAAGGTAAGAAACGTCATCAAAGCATTCAAAATGTCATATGTCAAGGAATTATGCCTCTCTTCAATTTGTTTGTTAGGAACCTATGCTGGTTTTGCCAAATGCTTTATAATTGACACTGGTCTTAACTGTTAATTTGAGCATATCAAAATTCCTAAAACTTTCATCATAAAACTTCCGTGACTTCTCATTCACTAATTAATTAAACTTGAACTGAATCTGATACTCATAATAAAGCCCTCAGGTCTCTATCCCAGACTTTTCTTTTAAGCCTTCTCTGCCATTCATTCATCTGAGTGTAACTCTAATCTAGGTTTGGTTTTGTTTTCAAGAACATATCTGTCATTTCCTCTTAGTCTTTTGCATCATTTCCTTTAACTAGAATTTTTTTTCCTTCTCTTAGTTTTCATTATTATACTCAGAATTTAGAAGTCACATTAAATATTTTCTTCTTATCATCAAAGCATCTTCTTCTTCGTTTCCTGAACCCTAATAAGATGTATTTGTATATCCTTTGAATTGTTTCTGATCCTGTGTTTGGTATCTATCAATTGCGCATTTGCATTGGAGAACATGGTCAGCATTATATTCATTTCTCTACTCCTCTCTGACTCTTATCCATCCATGGTACCTAGCATAGTATCCTGATTATGACCAATGCTCCATATAGATGTAGAAAAAAATGATGAATAAAAAATGCAATTTAAAATGCTTTTAATTTTTTAAGAAATCTGCTAATAGAATTCTCAGAAGAGATCTAAATGGCAATTCCAAAATATTATACTAGATTTAATATCTTTCAAAAATCATTTTTAAGGAGAAAAAATAAATTTATCAAAAATGGCATTAGAACTCTAGAATATATGGAAAATACAACAGTTTCACCCTCTAACATAAAATATCAAAAGAATTCCAAAAGGATGGGATATTAAATGAATAAATGGATAATAAAAATATTAGGATGCATAAAAATTTACAGTTTACAATTTTAACATTCTAAAATAAAAAATATAGTTTGCATAAAAAATCATAATCAAGGTTAAAAGACCAAATTTTTTAAAAATGCATTTATTGTATAAAATAAATATGACAAATTATTATATCTCTAATATGAAAAAGTCTTACTAAGCTTTTTTAAAGGGATGGATAACCAATATCAAAGTAAAATTAACATCATATAAAAAGATATTTAACCCTACTAGTAATCAAATAACTAAGGAAAGCAATTTTTAAATTAAAAATCTAATTGTCTCTTAGCTCAGCAAATATCTAAAAATCCTATAAAGCATAGAATTAGTAAGCATTTGAAGAAATGAGTCTGAAATCTTCCATCATTTAATACAATAAATCACGCACTATTTAAAAATAGAGCAACTCATCACAAATTTGGAGAGCTCTGTTGCTATATAAATCAAACTGTAGTTGAGTAAAGCAATGACCAACCAAGTTCTACTTTGAGGAGTTTCTTTTATTGAGACAATGGCACAGTGTGGAAATATACATGCCAAATGATGCTCACTGCAATGGTTTCAAAGCATTGGCTAACTATAAACATCCTAGAAATTCAATGAAACAAAATGGTTAAAGAATGATATCTTCAAACAGTGGCGACTTAACATGATTTTAGGTTGTCAAAGGTGAAAGAAATTCTCTGAAAGAATAACTACAAACTGAGTAGAGCTTAAAATAGTTCACTTGAAAATTAAGGTCGCAAATATGTGTGGAACTAGAAGGGAATTAGAAGGAGCAAGCTATTACTGTGTATTTACTAAGTTCCAGGAGCTTTCTTCTGACTATTTGTTCTTCAGAGATGGTTAAGGAGGGTAAATTGTCAAGGATTCAGAACTACGAGAGAGCAGGGCTATGTTTTAAATGCAGCGTCTCTTGATTCCAAATCACATGCTTTCTGTACCACACCGCGGAGTTCAGGCTTGTCCTCTGAGATGCACATTTCTGTGTGTGACCGACGTATCAAATAGGAGAGAGTGATGATGCTCCAGGACATCCATTCCAGGCTCTATAAAACTGGCTACCTTTGAATATTCCTTTTCCTTATGATTTCGGAGTCCCATCGATTAGCAACATAAACATGTCTGCAAAAATAAAACAGCATTCAGATGAACTTACGATATTTTATTATAAGAAACACAACATATACACTGAAATTTAAGTTCAGATCACTGGTGTTGGCAATTTACAAATATACCTGCATCATGGTACTTAAATATGTTTCTTTTTATCTCAGTTATACCTTCTCTGAAAATAGAAGCTTAAAATTGCCCTAAAGTACTTCTTCCACTTGAATACTTCGGGTGTCTTCTCACTCTTCCTAAAATAGTTATTTAAGAACAAATTTCACATGTGCTATTCATTTTCCAAAATGCCTTTTTTCCTTGGGACATGATGCATTGGTAACTGTGCAAGAGACCTGAAGAGAATAAGTTAGTTCCAGAATTAATATTATGTCAATGAACTAATTTTGTTTTCCGTTGGCATCATTCATATCCTTGCATTAGAAGAATGCATATATTCATAGGCACAAACTTACATTTAAAAATCCTCACCACTCAAGTGAAAAGCACACACACACAATTCTTTCTGGCTTCTGAAGTATTGAAAAATGTCAGAGTGGCTTTCATATAAAACCTTTCAAAGACAAGGTCAGTAAAAGTGCATATAAAATCTGTTAGCTCCCGTCAAAGTCCAGTGCTTGACCAAAGGGCCCAAACTTGTGGCATCCTGTGTAGAAACTACTATTTTCCTTTTCAGCTTACTTTCAGTAAATATATTTATGATCCTTTGTTCTATTTGTGCCTAATGATGCCCAAGTATAGTGGACACTGAAAAAAAACTCCAGGTCGTGAACTTTGGAATATAATGGGTCATTATTCCAGTAGCAAAAATAAGGGAGGAAAAGCCACATTGCTAAAATCCGAGAAGATCCCACCTTTGTACTACAAAGAGGATGCAAGGATAAGATGAGGAAAAGTTGAGAGCCAACTGAATTCAGAAGTCACCTACCGGATGCACCGTTATTACACCCCTGTTATCTGTCATGTGCCAGTCACCGTGCTAAGCTCAGAGAAAGTTCCAGAATGAAAAAGGAAGGGGAGGAGGAGGAGGTGGGGAGAAAGGGATGATGGTAAAGGAGGATGAGGAGCCAGGGGAGGAGGAGGGCAGGATAGGGAGGAGGATTTGCTTAGAAAGCTTCAGTCACAGTTTGAGCTTTCCTTGCATCATTTCATGAGACTGTCACAACACGCTGAAGGAGGTAATGTGGCAATCTCAGGGACACACATTTTTAGTAAATTTGGGTTTTCAGGAAATCTAGCAGAATTGGTATTTGGGGCAGAGTCTGTAACTTCCTTTACAAAAATAGCAACCACATAAGTGTGGCTGCCTGAGTGGGCTTGTTCTGAGGAAAAGAAAAGACAAATAAGTTTAAAAAAATCAGAATAAAATTGTTTTCAGCCCTGTTATTAGAACTTGTAGGAAGAAAAAAACTCAATATTGTTCCCAGTCATTCTACTCATCAACCTGCTGTACCAGAGATGGTGAAAAACAGTTTTGGTGAGAGGGGAAATGGAAGTGGTCAAGAGTGTATGGACCTAGAGATGATCATACTAAGTGAAGTTAGACAAATATAAGTATATGATATCATTAATATAGTGAATTTAACAAAATGATACAAATGAACACAGGAACAAAACAAAAATAAACTCACAAGACATAGAAACTAAACTTGTGTTACCAAAGGGGAAAAGGAGGGGAGGAGGAATAGAATGAGAATTTGGGATTGACATATACCCACAACTATACATAAAATATATGGGGAGCTCCCTAAAGCCTCAGACAGCAAAGAATCTGCCCACAATGGGGAGACCTGGGTTCGATCCCTGGGTTGGGAAGATCCCCTGGAGAAAGAAATGTCAAACTACTCCAGTACTCTCGCTTGGGAAATCCCATAGACAGAGGAGCCTGCTGTGGGCTACAGTCCATGGAGTTGCACAGAGTCAAGCACTGCTGAGCGACTAACACCTTCATATATAAAATAGGTAAACGACAAGGACCTACTATTTACTACAAGGAACTATACTCTATACCTTGTAGTAACCTATGAGGGAAAAGACTGAAAAAGAACAGATACAGGTACATAACTGAATCACTTTGTTCTATATCTGAAACGAATACATTGCAAATCGACTACACTTCAATTACAAAAATTGTTTGTTTAAATATATATAGTGTGTGTGTGTGTGTGTGTGTGTGTGAATGTGTGATTTTGTCCATTTTCCTGTAACTCTGCAGCTGTGGTTTTCAAAGTGTGGTTTGGAACTCCTGGGAAATTTCCAAAACTATCCAAGGGGTCTGCAGGATAAAGCTATTTTCATGCTAAAGCTAAGACACCCTTGCTGTGTTTACTGTGGGGCTGTGTTTAGTGATGCTGCCTTACAGGAGTGGGGAAACTGGTGCCAACTGTACTGAACATGTACTTTAAAAAAAATTAATGTATTTAATTGGAGGCTAATTACTTTATAATATTATAGTAGTTTTTGCCATACATTGACATGAATCAACCATGGGTGTACACGTGTCCCCCATCCTGAAACCTCCTCCCACCTTCCTCCCCATCCCATCCCTCAGGGTCATCCCAGTGCACCAGCCCTGAGCACCCTGTCTCATGCATCGAACCTGGACTGGTGATCTATTTCACATATGGTAATATACATGTTTCAATGCTATTCTCTCAAATCATTCCACCCTCGCCTTCTCCCACAGAGCCCAAAAGTCTGTTCTTTATATCTGTGTCTCTTTTGCTGTCTCACGTATAGGGTCGTTGTAAC
The DNA here is from genome assembly GCF_032452875.1 of Bos javanicus. NCBI lineage: Eukaryota > Metazoa > Chordata > Mammalia > Artiodactyla > Bovidae > Bos > Bos javanicus. The sequence goes on from NC_083879.1 coordinate 81,468,825, forward strand.
CATCTTCCTAAATTCCACATATATGCATTAATATACTCTATTGGTGTTTTTCTTTCTGACTTCACTCTGTATAAAAGGCTCCAGTTTCATCCACCTCATTAGAACTGATTCAAATGCATTATTTTTAATGGCTGAGTAATATTCCATTGTGTTTATGTACCACAGCTTGCTCATCCATTCATCTGCTGATGGACGTCTAGGTTGCTTCCATGTCCTGGCTTTTGTAAACAGTGAGCACATACTTTCTGTTTTCCCTCTTGGTCCCAGGAAAAACCAAAGTGTCAGTTCACATAAGAATATCCTGACCAAGTAAATACAAGTTCTTAACGTCATTAACCTTGAGGCTTATGTACATTTTTAAAAAAATATTACTTAGGAATATGTGGGGAAATGAAAAGTATCTGAAAGCCTTTGGGCTGCACACAGGTGTGGAGTGAAAAGCCCCCAAAATGCTGTTACCCGTGCCCTGGGTCACCCTTTCTCTTTTTATGGAACATCGCTTTTACTTGAAATGACCATTGAGAGAAAACTAAGATTGTTCACAGTTGGGTATTTGGCAGACTTCCTAAAAAATGAAGGAAGTCCGTCTGTCACTTGGGGAGAGCAAGTCACAGCAGGTGTTACCAAGGGTAAAAGTAAAACTTTCAAGGGATAATCAGAATCTTAGGAAATGTCTGTATATCATCATAAACTTTACAGCTTTCCAATACTTAAAAGCTCTTCTTTAAGTATTGGAGAAAGTGAATGTGATGTTTGTTTTGGATTAAATAGTAAATTGTATCCAAGTGTGGAAAAGTTTTAATATAAGCCAGTGAACCAATTTTCCAAATGACCAATGGGTGATGTTGTAAAACCATTACTGGGTAAAAGATTTCTTCAAAGTGCAAGATAGAACATTGGCTTTTCATATAAAGCAGTTGAAAATGTATTAATATGCTTTTAGATTATACATTAGATTGTTTTTTTTTTTACATTCTGTTTATCAGCCTTTGGTGTGATAACAAAAAATAATATCCTTAATTATCTGAAAGAGTTTCCAGCTACATATCTGTGTGAGACCAGATTTTTCCCCATATGCTTTAAAACAATGAATTGCCACATATTGAATGCAGAAGTGGATAGGAGAAAACAGGTTTTTAATATTAAGTCAGTTATTAAAGAGATATACACAAATGTAAAACAATGTTATTCTTCTTGATTTTTTGGAAGACGGCATTATTTTTAAAGAATGTATATTATCTCATAATGCATTTTGCAATGCTATTTTAATGAAATAAAAATATTATTTAACTTTCTTCTGATTCTATGTGGTAAATACTGGTAGGTATAATTCAGGAAAGCAAGAGCTCTTTAAAGTCCTCAATATTTTGTTCAGATGTAGAGACCAAATAGCTTGAAAACAGCAGGTCTAAAGCAATCCTACAAAACAGAAGACAAAAATGTGTTTTTTCATACTCATGTAATTAAAATATATGAATGTTATTTTAAAATGCTATTTATTTTTATTTATTTATTTTTTTTTTGGAAATCAAAACTAAATTTATTTAAAGGTCCCAAAGTATCTTGTAGTCATCAGTAAATAAAATTCTCCCCTGACTGGGAAAGGGGAGAACAGCTCCAGAGGGAGGGGATATGACTGATTTGAGTTGTTGGCAGAAACCAACACAACACTGCAAAACAAATATCCTCCAATCAAAAATAAAATAAAATTCTCCCCTGACTAAAATACCTGTTCTTAGAAAGCAGACTTTCATTAAAAACTTCTCTCAAAATCATTTGTTTTCTACTTTGTAACATGAAAGGAAATCCCATGTATATATAATAACCAAATAATCTAATAGAAATGTATTTTCTTGAAATTGAAAGTGGAATCCAAAGCCACACTTCTAAATTTTATCACTTCTAACCTATATAGCATATTCAAAAGCAGAGACATTACTTTGCCAACAAAGGTTCGTCTAGTCAAGGCTATGGTTTTTCCTGTGGTCATGTATGGATGTGAGAGTTGGACTGTGAAGAAAGCTGAGCGCTGAAGAATTGATGCTTTTGAACTGTGGTGTTGGAGAAGACTCTTGAGAGTCCCTTGGACTGCAAGGAGATCCAACCAGTCCATTCTGAAGGAGATCAGCCCTGGGATTTCTTGGAAGGAATGATGCTAAAGCTGCAACTCCAGTACTTTGGCCACCTCATGTGAAGAGTTGACTCATTGGAAAAGACTGATGCTGGGAGGGACTGGGGGCAGGAGGAGAAGGGAACGACAGAGGATGAGATGGCTGGATGGCATCATCAACTCGATGAACATGAGTCTGAGTGAACCCCGGGAGTTGGTGTTGGACAGAGAGGCCTGGCGTGCTGCGATTCATGGGGTCGCAAAGAATCGGACACGACTGAGCAACTAATCTGATCTGAACCTAGTGGACATTTCTAACAAATGACCTGCAAATCCCCCACACTCAGCATGTCCAAAAACGAACTGCCCTCTTGTCCCAGTATTACCTGCCCCTTCTTTCCCACCTTAGAAAGAGCTTTGTCATTCGCTCATCGGAATTAGCCAGAAACCTACAAGTCCTTTTGAACTCTTCTTTCTACTCTCTCATTCATTCATTCACCCAAACAACTTAAATGTTTCAGGAACTGTACGTCAGTTCAGTTCAGTCTCTCAGTCACCTCGACTCTTTGCGAGGCCATGGACTGCAGCATGCCGGGAATTTTACATACAATCCCTTATTTAGCATTTCAAATGACTCTGTATGTAGGGCTTATTATCTCCATTTTATAGATGACAGTTTAGATAATTAATGCAAATTCTCAATAAGAGATAAAAAATGAACCTAGATTTGTCTGATTCCAATGTCCAAGGTCTTTTAGAAAATGCTATTTGGAAGACATTGCATGTGTGTGTTAGTTGCTCAGTTGTATTTGACTCCATGAGACCTCACAGACTGTAGCCCGCCAGGTTCCTCCGTCCCTGTGATTTCCCAGGCAAGAATACTGGAGTGGGTTGCCTTTCCCTTCTCCAGGGGATCTTCCCAACCCAGGGATTGAACCCTGGTCTCCCACACTGCAGGAGGATTCTTCACCTCCTGAACCACCAGGGAAGCTCAAGAGTACTGGAGTGGGTAGCCTATTGGATCTCCAGCAGATCTTCCTGACCCAGTAATCCAACCCGGGTCTTCTGCATTGCAGACAGATTCTTTACCAGCTGAGCTACCAGGGACGACATTAAGGGGAGATGAATAAACAAAGATTTGTTCGTTCATTCAGTTGCTAAGTTGTGTCCAACTCTTTGCAACACCATGAACTGCAGCACACCAGGCTTTTCTGTCCTTCATTATCTCCCAGAGTTTGTTCAAACTCTTCTCCATTGAGTCGGTGATGCCATCTAACCATCTCATCCTCTATCATCTTAAACATTAAGATACAGTTACTCCTTCCTCTCACTGTGGTATCAGTGCCTACTGCCAGGATCTTTACCGAAGTAAGACTTCCTTCAAGCATCTCCTGAATGAAAAATAAAAGGCTTTATTACCTCTTAAGATTTGCAATTGGCCATGAGTTCTTTCATAATTCTCATCATAAGTATTCCATGAAGACTTTCTAAATAATTGCACTTCCCCCCACTTTTTTTTGAAATCTCTCTGGGCTTATGTTTATATTAAGCAACTGACCACTTCAAACATGGATTTCCATTACTCATTAGGTAACTTTACTTTTCTCTGCCTCTAACTATTTTTCAAATCTTGTTTCCAAAATCAGATTATAATAAACTTATTTAGGCAAGAGCTTGTAGGTTAACCTTACTTTGGACACCCCTCAGACCTTTCAGAATGTTTTGTTTAGATGAGGCAAAGACCTACATTTCAACTTTGTTTATAGACAAAGTTGTCTATATACTTGGGCAAGTTAAAATGATCTTTCTATGTAATATAGTTACAAAACATATACTGCCACTGTCTGTAATTCAGTTTCAAATATTTCCGATTGTGCAGTTCCATATATTCACAGGTGGCTATTTGCAGTCATGGGCAATCTATGAATATTTGTTAATATTTGATGTACCCCAGTCGGTAGACTACAGTCAGAAAATTACAGTGCAGTTACCTGTTACTGTAAGTCTTCAGCTGTCTTTATCTTGATCAACACTAGTTGGCTTGATGATTAGCCATATGGATGTTAAAAGGACTGACTTGAAATATTGTCCAAGCATCACAGCCATCTTCCATGATCCATGAGCTCTTCTGAGTCCCAAGTCTTGATCTTTTCAAGTGGAAATGTGGCTTTGGGATTCCATGAAGTCATTCAACAGAGACTCTGACTCCAGTGAGGTTCGTTGAACCCTTGTGGTTGTTCCGTCGCTAAGTCATGTCTGACTCTTTGTGACCCTGTGAACTGCAGTGCACCAGGCTTCCCTGTCCTTCACTCTCTCCCTGCTTCTGCAACATTGCTGCAGCTGCCTCCTGTGAACCCATCACCCGAGGTGGTGCCTTAGCATATGAAGAGCTGTGCTAGGAGTCCTAGAGATTACAATAAAGGCAGCGAAGCAAGGGATTTCCTGCCTGCTGCTGCTGCTGCTAAGTCGCTTCAGTCGTGTCCGACTCTGTGCAACCCCATAGACAGCAGCCCACCAGGCTCCGCCTTCCCTGGGATTCTCCGGGCAAGAACACTGGAGTGGGTTGCCATTTCCTTCTCCTTCCTAGGTGCTGGTTAACCCTCACATGTGTGACAGAATTTTGTCTGGAATTAGCTTGCTTGACAACTTACTTCCAGCTCTAGAGTTTGTGTGCTCAACACCCAGAACCTACACACAAAGTTTCTAACATCTGACAAAAAGAAAAGAATTGTTATCCAGGGTTAAACTAATTGAGGTCAGTGTGCAACACGATTTTCTTCCACATCAAATTTAAGGTTGCTTATTTGAGCACATAAAAGAAAATGGAAAAGGAAATTATAGAGGAAAACCAGTATTTAGGGAAAAAAAAGCAGTAATGGGGTAAAATCGAGAAAAAGATAATAATTCAAAATTCTCTAAGATGATTTATACTGTTGCATTACTTGTGGAAATAGACATTTTAAAAGATATTTTTGGTATGCTGTTTACTCACCTTTATTTTTTAACTGAACTTTGTAAATAGAAAATATTTTATTTTATAACCCCAGGACATATTTCTTGGCTTTTTACATGAGTATGCTGTTGCATTGGGCCAAGCAATCAAAACACAATCATATAACTGTGCATTTATAAGTAGTCTTTCTGCACATTATAATTTCCACATATATTACTGTGGGGATGAGTTAATTCAGAAGTGAAATAGATGGGCCAAATCACAACTTTTTATGTATTATTGTAGAAATAACATCTAATTAATTTTACTTCATATTTAACCTGAAAAATGCTTTCCTTAGAAAGGTAGAGAATTGTTAGTTAGGTAATTATACATTTATATTCTGTGAAATCAGTAATTAAATGGTAACTAAAATGTACTTACATGTTTACACACCATAAAATTACAGTATTTTTAACATACAGTAATTAATTTATATTTAACATACACTTGTGTATGCTTGATTAAATGTCAATTAGGTGCCTATTTGTGAAGAATTAACCATTACCAATTTATGGAAATAGTAAGATAAAGCTAACCATTTTGTTCCTTAAATTTTTTTTATGCTGAGCTAAATGTCATCCTCTAATTCATTTTCATTTTTACATTTTTCATCAAGTTTTTTAATATATATATAAACATTTAATCTAATTATACAATTCAGTATGCATGTTAATTTCAAGCACCGAAATAAAATAAAAAAATAAATAGGCAAATTTTCTAACAAATAGAAATAATTTTGTTGAGAAGGATCAGAAAGCACACTTAAAAAAAATCACATTGTTAGTTCTTTTTCTTGCATCTGTTGCTCCATTTATACTCTTTTATTTTCTCTATATTTTCTGACTACTTGATAATAAATGAGTTTGACTATGTAGAAACTTAAATATATTTTGCACAAAGCTCAAAAAATGTATTTTCATAAAACTTCATAGTTTTGGACTTACCTCATAGTCCAGTGGTTAAGACTCTGCTTCCAAGGCAGCGGGGCAGGGGTTCGGTCCCTGGTCGGGGAACTAAGAACCCATATGTTGTAGGGTATAGCCTAAAAAAAAATAATATAGTTAAAAAACTTAGTAATTTTCTTTTTACTATCTTTATAATAAACATTGTTCCTCAAATAACTATCACTTACTGATACGTGAATATGAGTAAACCTGAATAATTTAGCCTCTTTTTAATGATATACACATTAAAAGACTCATAAAAAAAGGCCAGAGATATAAGGAAACCCTTGATGGCATTTTGATTGTGAAATTGCTTCTCATTTGCCTTAGTACTAATTGGTCTCTAGCTAAGCCATTCCCGTTAAAAATTATATCCTTCTCCGTAGCAGTTTACAGCTATCAATTACATATGACAATGACATTTTCATAGCAAAAATTCAGCATCTTGCATGTTTAGGAAAATTACACATTTCAAAATGGAGAACAGAATTCTGAGAACTTTTACAGATACATACACACACCACAGTGGATAATATAACATCTAAAACATACCATCCACCTATTTAAGGCGTCACAAGTACAACCATAGTATTTGACCCTTTGATAGACAACAAACTTATCATTTTTCTCTACTATGCCGGTATAACACTGCCAGTGTAATACAGGAAAACTGCTTGATGAGAGTTGGCTTTGAGAGCACTCCTCTATAGTGATAGCTATACAGATGTTCTCAAGTGTCTTGCAGGAAACGGTCAAGAAGCACCTAATGCTGAGTTTAAAAATGATCAACATTTCCTTTTACTGATTAAAAATGCTACCTTATTAGAGGCTGTAATGTTCACTTTTAGCACATCTTAGACATACTGATGTGCTTCTTATATTCATGAAAATTAGGAAAAAATGACAAATCATATATGTCATACACTCAGTTATTGAGGCAATTTTTAGTACAAGTGTCAATTGATTTTAGTTAAAGTACAGAAATTGCTTGGATGAAAACAGTTTGGGGTAGAAGTCACAGATGAACCAAAATGAACAAAGTGATTGTACAAAGTGATCTGCTTTTGAGGGACCATCTCAGCTGTCCAAAGAGTAAAGAAGTCTAAGGGTCCATCGGGGATGTTCTTTACAGCAGGATGTTGTAGAGAAGCTGACTGATTATTGCCACTGATCTAAAGGCATCATGACAGAAACCCGTGTCCAACCTGGACGACACCCTTGTGTATTTTCACAATGAGCTCTCATGGGTAATATAAGTAAACTGCAAGGATACTGACATGAAGCACCATCAGAAACAGGATTTTACCCTTTTTCTTTTACTCAGTTCTCCAATTCTTCCAAAAGCATTGCATCAGAAAAGATGTTCATCAATCCTCGCTTATCAAATTCTATGAACGACATAATGGGAAGAATTGCAGACGCATATGAAAATAATTGTATTGTTCTCTTCAGAAAGCATTTTCCAGTAGTTCTGATCAATTATCCCCCATTTATTCTTACTTTTGATTTATTCATAGTCTCTTACCAAATGTTCCCATCTTCCAATATATGTAAATGCATGCATTTGCAAGAAGGCTTCTCAAAATTAAGATTCACACAGTGGTTACGGAAAAAAGCCATCTATATTTTAACAAATTTTTAATGAAGACTCTGACTCTTGACACCCTACAGTAACAAAATATGTCACAAAGTCATAGACTAAAGTAATGTATGTAATCGTCAGAAAATCAAAACTCTTAGAGTCCAGTTGGGATGTAAAATATTCAAGAAGTGCACCTATAACACAACAGGAAACATTTTTGTTGTTGTTGAAAAAGTAACGTGTAAGAATTTGAGTAACACTAAAAATCTTAATGTAGTTTCAGTGCTTCCTTAGAGAGTACATCAGGTTGGTATCCATATACCTATATGTCGATATCCACCCTTTACAGATATATTCATAAGCACTTCTTATACAGAAGAAATCTGAGTAGATATTTGTGACCTCTGTTTAACCACTTATTTTAAGACTAAAATTATAACCAAAGTTATCCAACTATTTTTAATGTCCATATATTTTCACTGGTGAACACCCACCGCCCCAAAAGCTACATGTAACCATTAAAAGAAAATATCACAGGGCTTCCCTCATGGCTTAGTGATAGAATCTACCTGCCAATGCAGGAGACATGGGTTCGATCCCTGGTCCAGGAAGATCCCACATGCTGTGGAGCAGCTAAGCCCGTACTCCACAACTGCTGGAGGCCAAGCACCCCTAGAGCCCACGTTCTGCAACAAAACCACAATGAGAAGCCTGTGCTCTGCAACTGGAGAGCAGGTCCTGCTCCCTGCAGCTAGAGAAAAGTCCTCACAGCAGTGAAGACCCAGCACAGCCAAAAGTAAATAAAATTATTAAAATAAATAATTAAATTATTAAAATAAATAATTATTAAAACAAATAAATGAAACATCACCAAAGTGTCCTCATGAAAAATATTTTGATTTTTTTTTTTTTTTACAGAAGAAACACCAACTATACAAGCTAATAATACAAACTAATGGGAAAGCTGCATGTGAAAGAAAATTGTGAATTGTGATTTTAAAGATATTTGACAGTTATAGTAGGCAAAGTAATAATATGGTTCTCTTAAAAGTCAGAAGTCTGTCAAAATTTGTTTCCAGGGGAAATTATTAGATTTAATGGATAATGCATCTGCTTACACTTTCATTTTGCTTAGTGATATCTACGATACCTTGCATATCACACTCAACACTTCCTTAATATTTTAATGGATATAAATTATAACATTGAATCTCAAAAATTAAATCAACCATAGTTACATATTTTATTTGACTTGGAGACAGAAATATTAGGAAATCTGGCATTTAATCACCTATCATTTATTTTAAGCTTCTTCCCTTCAAATCTTTTTGTTGTTGTTCAGCTTCCTTTAAAAAAAAATATCTGCAGAAGTAGTGTTTGAATTGTAGGAAAACATCAAATTTTAGTTGTTAATACTTCTTTCTTGTAAATGAAAAATTGGGTCTGAATTCAATTCATATGCAAATTGAAAATTACTCACATCAGGTAAGTACATTAACCTTCAAATATTCAACTTAGTGCATTAGTTAATTCATTCACTGATGCCACTCTTCAGAGTATTGCCACTACAGCAGGGATTTACATTTTTGCCTTAATATTTGGCATGTTTATATCAAGTATCAATATTTTATTGGTCTTCCCTGTGGCTCAGCTGGTAAAAAATCTGCCTGCAATGCGGGAGACCTGAGTTTGATCCCTGGGTTGGGAAGATCCCCTGGAGAAGGGAATGGCAACCTACTCCAGTATTCTGACCTGGAGAATCCCATGGACAGAGGATCCTGGCGGGCTACAATCCATAGGGTCACACAGAGTCTGAGACAACTGAGTGGCTAATAATTTCACCTTCATCAACATTTTATTCAATTATGCAACAGGCTTTTTTATACATCCTTGAATGAAAAAGTTCCAAGGAAATTTTCAAAAGGAATTTTCACCATATTTTTAAACAAAAATGTATACATAGTTTAGCTTAATACTTAAGCAAGCCAGTTTGCCCTATGTTATTTCAAACTTTGTGCTTATAACAAATTAAGGTCATAATTGTGTAAAATTTTAGAGTTAGAAGGGACTTCATAGAACATTTAATTCAATTACCAGTTTCACTAATGAGGAGGTTGGAAAAATTAAAGTGATGTGCCCAAATTTACTGACAGTTAACTGTACAGCTCTCTTGAATCTATTTTTCCCAATTTGTTCAGTTCAGTTCAGTTGCTCAGTCATGTCTGACTCTTTGCGACCCCATGGACTGCAGCACACCAGGCTTCCCTGTCCATCACCAACTCCCGGAACTTACTTAAACTCATTTCCATCGAGTCGGTGATGCCATCCAACCATTTCATCCTCCGTCGCTTCTTATCCCACCTTCAATCTTTCCCAGCATCAGGGTCTTTTCCAATGATTAGTTCTTCGCATCAGGTGGCCAAAGTATCAGAGTTTCCCAATTTGTAGTCCAGCCTAATTTCCACTAACACAAAGCCTATACCCAATGGTCCCCTGAAAATGCTTGCCTGCTTCTCAACATGAAAGCATTTGACAAATCATATAAAAATAAAGTTGACATTCTATAACAGATGTTATGTAATTTCATGGAAGAAAATTTGGGGAAGGTTATGATTCTTATCAAAACATTTGCAAGTGCTTGCTTGTGGATCTTTGGTAAATTCTCTGCAAGTGTTTATATGTAGAGCCTTTAGGTTTTTATTATGTGTTGATATATAATAACTGACAAACAAAAAAGCTAGCATGATGCATATTTTAAGCTGCAAAGAAAAATAATGTCTAGAATACATGTAAACTATCACTTTACTCAGAAAATTGAACATAATCTCTTGCATGGTTTTTTCTACTTCTCCCATCCCCTGCCTTCCACTAATAAATAACCACCATCTTGAATTTTGTGCTGTTTTTCTTGTCTTGGTAAATAATTTTATCATATATGAATGCATGGTAAAGAAATACATTTTTTTTAGTTTTATTTTATTTACAGCAATATAAATGTGGTCTTACACTGCACATGGGCTTATGCAAATTCCTTTGTTCTCAGCTTCAGGTTTATAATGTTTTTCTGTGATACACATGTAGCTATTGTCCATTCATTTTTACTGTTATAAAATATTTCTGTTTATATTCATCTACAGCAAATGATTTATCCATTCTCTAGAGTCCCTTGGACTGCAAGGAGAGCCAAAAAGTTCATTCTAAAGGAGATCAGGCCTGGGTGTTCATTGGAGGACTGATACTAAAGTTGAACCTGCAGTACTTTGGCCACCTCATGTGAAGAGTTGACTCATTGGAAAAGACCCTGATGCTGGAGGGATTGGAGGCAGGAGGAGAAGGGGACAACAGAGGATGAGATGGCTGGATGGCATCACTGACTCGATGGACATGAGTTTGAGTAAACTCCGGGAGTTGGGATGGACAGGGGGGCCTGGCGTGCTGGGATTCATAGGGTCGCAAAGAGTCGGACATAACTGAGTGACTGAACTGAACTGAACTGAACTGAATGAAGCAGTATTCTCTGAAATATCTTATATCTGACTCTTGAAGCAAATAAACAGAAATTTATCTTGGATGTAACCCTGCATGGAATTGCTGAATTGTTTGACATAAATGCTAAAGTGTTTTCCAAAGTGAATTTAACAATTGATCATCCTAAGATAATGCATAAGAGTTCCCGTTATCCACATGCTATCCAGCACTTCATGGTGTTAGACTCTTGTTCTTTTCATAATTTAAAATATAAAATTATATCATATTTGAGTTGTAATGTGCATTTCAGTAATTAGTAATGAAGTTGAACATATATGCTTTCTCTTTGATGGCGTGTCTACTCATTTTTTGACAAGATATGGACTGAATAACTATATCTGTCTTAATAAAGAATATATTTAGGATTCTAATGCTTTTCAGTTGTATATATTGTAAATACCTTCTTCTGAATTTTGATTCATCTTTTCATTTTTTAAAATGTGCTTTATTGAAAGAAGTTCTGATTCAAAGGTGGTCTAGAATATCAACTCATTCTTTTGACTGGCACATTTTGTGTCTATTAAGGAAATTTCTCCCTGAAGTCAGAAAGATACTGTCTTATTTAGTAAAATACAATTAAATATAATTAAATATATTTTATGATTAATGATTATGCTCCTGTTGTTTAATTGCTAAGTCATGCCTGACTTTTTTACGACCCCATGGACTGTAATTTGCCAAGCTTCTCTGTTCATGGGATTTCCCAGGCAAGAATACTGGAGTAGGTCCCTTCTCCAGGGGAGCTTCCTGACCCAGGAACTGAACCCACATCTCCTGCATTAGCAGATGGATTCTTTACCACTTAGCCACCAGGGAAGTCACATTAATGATTACATAAATTGAAAATATCACAGCTATATTATTAGCATTATTTTATATCTATGGTTAATTAAATGTCATTTTTGCATTTTCAGTAAAGTTCACATAAGATCTTGTCTTTCATAATTTGCTGTCTACAACAACAGAACATAAATATAAAAAAATATTTGTATATAGTTCTCACTTTTGTTATTAATGGAATGCTTCCTGTCCACCAAAAGATAGATGTAATTACATCATTGAAGCAAATATTCTTTCTTTAGATTCTTTAGTATCCGTAGATAACTTGGCCTGATGACATGCCTTTAGTATGTTGAGTCTGCACAGTTGGCCTTGAAGGAATGAGGTTGCCTTCTAATAAAGACTTGATCTGTAGTAAACAGTGGGCTACCCTGGTGGTTCAGATGGTAAAGAATCCTCCCACACTGCGGGATACCTGGATTTGATCCCTGGGTCGGGAAGATCCCCTGGAGGAGAGCACAGCAACCCACTCCAGTATTCTTGCCTGGAGAATCCCATGGACAGAGGAGCCTGGTGGGCCGCAGTCCATGGGACCACAGAGAATCAGACACAAGTGAATGACTAAGCACAGAGCAAATAGTAACCGTGGGCTTCCCTGGTGGTGCTAGTGGTGAAGCATCTGTCAATGCAGGGGAGGTGGATTTGATCCCTGGGTCAAGAAGATTTCCTGGAGAAAGAAATGGCAACCCACTCCAGTATTCTTGCTTGGGAAAATCACATGGACAGAGGAACCTGGCTGGCTACAGTACATGGGGTCACAAAAAGTCAGACAAAACTTTGTAACTAAATAATAGCAACAGCAAATAGTAACCATATTGGATCCAATGGAGGACAGAGAATTGACTGTCTGGAGACCAAGACTGCTATTTTTAGCTTGATCAACAACATTTATTTACTGCATATAATATGCATTGTACTAATATGTGTTTTACCGACATATATAAATCTCCCTTTCAAGATTTTTACACAAATAATTCAATGGAAATATATATTTTTAAGTAATAGCATTTTATATTTTTGGAAGTAATATTTTTTGTAATTAGATTTCAACATGACTATAATAAATTAATTTCTATACACTTAGTAAAGAAGAATTTCTAATAACATATTTTTGAAAATCAAGACTACTCTGAAGAAAACAAGTTCGAATAACTTATTAAAATATGTCATTTCATCTTTTATGTACTGAAGGAACTGAACCAAAAATCTGTATGAACTTTACATTCTCCTCCATACTAATTTCAAGCTAATATTGCAGAACTAATGACAGCCTTGAGAAATGCGATTATCAATTCCAGCTGTCTCTTGCATCAAGATAGCCTGAATTATAGCAACATTTTTAAGAAATGCAGCTCTGAATAAAACCCATTTTAGGGGAGCTTCTGTTTTAATACTTTGGCAGACGGCTGTATGTTGTGGCTATCTCTTTTCATCACAGGAAAAAGAAAAACTTATGACAACCTGAGTTATTTTATTTCCTCTTCTTTTTAAAAATCATTTAGTCTTAGACTGTGCATTTGTCTTACCGAACAACTTACCCACAGCCTCGCGATCGGTGTAGCTGCTAATTTTATCTAATTATCTTTTCCTGTTGTCTACAAATGGTATAGATCATGTCTTCTAAATTCTCTATTTTCCTGAATATAAAATTATAGCTCTCCTAGGTCAGATTTATCTAATCAACCTCGAGTTTTAATGCAGTCTTAATGCCATCTGTTTTACAAGTTTATCCCAGTTTTCTTACAGATGACTATATACACCCACTGTCACACATCTAATATAACACTTACTATCCAGTAATTTGTATCAATATTTACACGTATGTTGATCCCTCATCACATCCAAACCCCTGAGCACAAAGAACCTGCTCATAAATCTCTGCTCTGTGTCATTTTCTATCAATAATGTTTGTAGAATGTAATTGAAGTTATTTGAATTTTGTTGTTTGTAGTATTGCACAGTAGCACTGCTGGCCTACAGATTAACTAAAAAATTTATTTTAAGAGTTTCACTAACTTTTCATCTAGCATTTATTGTCTTTCTGCTCCATGAAAATCATTTTTGCTTTAATTTGGTAATCACAGCATAGATTTGAAATAAAATTTAGCAAAAGATTTAGATAGGAAATTATCAAGACATTAGCAAAAAATTAGATCTGAAATTGACTTTTAATGACCAAAATTCACTAATTTTTAGCCATCTCACTAATTCTCTGTAGCTCTTGTTGGAGTTTTAACCAATTCTCCTTGCTGAAGTACCCTCATTTTACTAACAAGTTTTAAGAAAATCATCAGATTGTAAAAAAGAATAGCCTTTTTTTTTTTTTAACCATCAGACATATTTTTGATTGCAAAAGGAGGAGGGGTGGCAGAAGATAACATGGTTTGATAGCATCACGGACTCAGTAGACATGGATTTGAGCAAACTCTGTGAGATAGTGAAGGAAGGCAATCTGGCATGCTAAAGGCCATGGAGTTGCAGAGTTGGACATGACTTCGCAACTGAACAACAACAATATTTTTGATTATAAATATTGATTTTGAAGGGCCTAACTTAAAAATGTAACCTTAGGAATTTTAAGAGCTAACTTGGTAAAATCCGATACTAGCTCACACCTATGTTTCAGTCAGCCCCTCTGTTGCACATATGAAGTTTCCTCACCCTTCGCTTTCTTACAGCCAATTTGAGTTGGTTGAGGTAAGAGATAATAGACAGACATCACAATAACAACACATCCAACAAAATAGTATAATACCAGGTGAAATAATAGTTTCTCAATGCCTCAGTGCCCCTCCCTTCCACACCCCTGCAGCTGCTCACAGTCCTCCAGTCACAAGCTCTCCTGTGAAGACCTCCGTATAGACAGCTTTCTTCCTTCCTCAGGCCTTCCACAGTTGTTCAGTTCTCTGCTTGGAAAACTCTTTTCCTAGGCTCTTGTTTTCTTCCTTTATTCAGAGTTCTACTCACACATCATCTCAGGAAGGCAGCTGCTTACACTGCAGTGGACACTGTGTTGAGCCACCCGGGTTCTCCTTTGGGACCTACGCACCCACCTCCTCAGCCCCAGAGACAGGGCTTGAGGTCAGCAGGCAGCTCAGGTCTTCCCTGGAAAGGGCACAACCTCACTCAAGTTCACGCTTCCTCCCTGGGGGCAGTAAGGCTGTCAGGGAAAGGAATCCCCCTTAGTGGCTTCCTGAAGGACCAGCAATCTTGCTTTACTCAGTGAAAGCAGAGAACTAAGAACTGAAGGGGATGATCACGGTGTGGCCAACCCAGAATGATGATCATGTATGTTCACCTCCTGAGGAAAAGTACAAAGAACTTTGATGCCTTCCTTCTTTCAGAGAAAGTTAGTAGCCTCGAAAGCCCTTTCTCTTCCGCTAACCTGGTCCTGCCCCATTTCCTCCCGCCTTCCTTAAAGTCTCACCTTTATATCCTCCTCTTTGTTAACTAGGTGCTCCTAGTACTTCAAAAACAAAACTATCTGCCTCCAGAAGACTCATCAAACTACCCTCTGCCTTGGTCCCTTGACTTGGGTCCTCTGGACTTCTTTGCTGTCTTCCAATCTAATTATTCCCTAACTCGGAGCCTGGATGTGACCTTCCATCTCTACTTTTGGTGAATCCAATCCAATTCTCTTTGCTCTCACACCCCACAAGAATAAATTTTACTCATGATTTTTATTTTAACTTGAATGTGTCTTCTTTGGGGCTAAATAATGACATGTTACACTGCAGGAAGTTACAACATATCAGGGTTTGTTCTATAAAATAGACGCTAAATAAAGTCATATGTACATATGTTTTGCGTGTACATGAATCAGTGAGTGTTAGTTGCTCAATCACGTCCGACTCTTTGCAACCCCATGTACTGTACTCTGCCAGGCTCTTTTGTTCATGGGATTCTCCAGGTAAGACTACTGGAGCAGGTTGCCATTCCCTTCTCCAGGGGCTCTTCCCAACCTAGGGATCCAACTTGGGTCTCCTGAACTGCAAGTAGATTCTTTACCATCTGAGCCACCAGGGAAGACGTGAGTACATACTTATGCATATATTGAGCTGGCCAAAACCAGTTTGTTTGGGTTTTTCAGTAACATCTTACAGAAAAACTGAATGAATGTTTTGGCCAGCCCAATACATACATTTAACATTAAATGAGCATTTAAAATTAAATGGATATACATTTAAATAGCTATATGTTTATTTATCATACAATCAATTAATCTTCACTCTAAACGTACGTGATCATTTTTATAATCATCATTTTATGGAAGAGGAAGTCGAGGAGCTGAGGTGCCTAGTAGCTAGTTCCTGTCACGTGTGGAGGAGGTTCTGGGGTTTTGAAGTGAGGCCAGGCCTGAGTCAGGATGCAGATGGCTGTCCTGCGTCCCCAGGTTAGACCCCTCTGATAAATGACCCCACAGCACCCTTTTCATTTCTCTTCCACTTTTCCTTCCATGGGTATTTATTCAAATAATGGTGATGTATGCAGTGCGTGTTCTTCCTACTGGGCCCCAGGGTCCATTGGTGCAAAGAAAGCATCTGCTTGCTGTCCCCTGAATCCCATGTATTGGCACAGCCCTGGCAAAAGGAGGTGCCCTTCAGTGCTCATGGACAGACAATTGGGAGGACAGCTATCTAAACTAATTCACAGCAGGAAGAACGCCAACAAATAAGGGCTCCTGAGGCAGCTCAAAGATAAAGAATTCGCCTGCTAATGTAGCAAATATAGGAGAAGTGGGTTTGATCCTTGGGTTGGGAAGATGCCCTGGAAGAGGAAATGGCAACCCACTCCAATATTCTTTTTTTTTTTTTTAATTTTAATTTTTATTTAATTAGTATACATGTGTTCCCCATCCTGAACCCTCCTCCCTCCTCCCTCCCCATACCATCCCTCTGGGTCGTCCCAGTGCACCAGCCCCAAGCATCCAGCATCGTGCATTGAACCTGGACTGGCATCTCGTTTCATACATGACATTTCACATGTTTCAATGCCATTCTCCCAAATCTTCCCACCCTCTCCCTCTCCCACAGAGTCCATAAGACTGTTCTATACATCAGTGTCTCTTTTGCTGTCTCGTATACAGGGTTATCGTTACCATCTTTCTAAATTCCATATATATGTGTTAGTATACTGTATTGGTGTTTTTCCTTCTGGCTTACTTCACTCTGTATAATAGGCTCCAGTTTCATCCACCTCATTAGAACTGATTCAAATGTATTCTTTTTAATGGCTGAGTAATACTCCATTGTGTATATGTACCACTGCTTTCTTATCCATTCATCTGCTGGTGGACATCTAGGTTGCTTCCATGTCCTGGCTATTATAAACAGTGCTGCGATGAACATTGGGGTACACGTGTCTCTTTCCCTTCTGGTTTCCTCAGTGTGTATGCCCAGCAGTGGGATTGCTGGATCATAAGGCAGTTCTATTTCCAGTTTTTTAAGGAATCTCCACACTGTTCTCCATAGTGGCTGTACTAGTTTGCATTCCCACCAACACTGTAAGAGGGTTCCCTTTTCTCCACAGCCTCTCCAGCATTTATTATTTGTAGACTTTTGGATCGCAGCCATTCTGACTGGTGTGAAATGGTACCTCATAGTGGTTTTGATTTGCATTTCTCTGATAATGAGTGATGTTGAGCATCTTTTCATGTGTTTGTTAGCCATCTGTATGTCTTCTTTGGAGAAATGTCTATTTAGATCTTTGGCCCAGTTTTTTGATTGGGTCATTTATTTTTCTGGAGTTGAGTTGTAGGAGTTGCTTGTATATTTTTGAGATTAGTTGTTTGTCGGTTGCTTCATTTGCTATTATTTTCTCCCATTCTGAAGGCTGTCTTTTCACCTTGCTAATAGTTTCCTTTGATGTGCAGAAGCTTTTAAGTTTAATTAGGTCCCATTTGTTTATTTTTGCTTTTATTTCCAATATTCTGGGAGGTGGGTCATAGAGGATCCTGCTGTGATGTATGTCAGAGAGTGTTTTGCCTATGTTCTCCTCTAGGAGTTTTATAGTTTCTGGTCTTACGTTGAGATCTTTAATATTCTTGCCTAGAGAATCTCACAGACAGAGGAGCCTGGCGGGCTACAGCCATAGGGTTGCACAGAGTCAGATGCAGCTGAGCTCAGTGCAAGACAGCACAAAGTGCAGAAGTGCAGATGACCCTCTGTCGGTTGAATTATAGGTAGGATGGCGTGGAAACCTTTTCATATGTGGATAAACCCAAAGTGACATTTGTCTAAATTATCCCTCAGTAAAGAAAGTCGCCTAGTATATGGCCTTAGCCAAGTGTCTCATGTTACTTTTTCAGTCATTTTATTTTGAACTACAAAATACTGTTTGGGGGAAGACATATGGCCTGAAAGAACCTCAGTCAACACTGGCTCAGAATGCTTACAGAGGTCACCCAAAGTTACAGGGGAAAAAAGGGACAAGGAAATCAAATACACATTTATGGTTTTTTCCCCTTGGGGATGAGCTCATAGTTTCAAGTGTTGGATATCATTATAAATAAGAATTTTAATGTATGTTGAAAAGCAAGACAGTAAACAATTGTACTCACATTGTGGAGCATTTGAATTTACACTTACAGAACAACATAAAATGAATGACAACAGTCTCAATGCTATGTAAATCTGCACTTGGGGCTTGATATAAAATCTTCAGTAATAGTGTCATATTATTGTTGTTTTATTTTATTTTATTTTATTTTATTTTTAAACTTTACATAATTGTATTAGTTTTGCCAAATATCAAAATGAATCCGCCACAGGTATACATGTGTTCCTCATCCTGAACCCTCCTCCCTCCTGCCTCCCCATACCATCCCTCTGGGTCGTCCCAGTGCACTAGCCCCAAGCTTCCAGTATCGTGCATCGAACCTGGACT
Source organism: Bos javanicus (assembly GCF_032452875.1). Lineage (NCBI taxonomy): Eukaryota > Metazoa > Chordata > Mammalia > Artiodactyla > Bovidae > Bos > Bos javanicus. The sequence goes on from NC_083879.1 coordinate 81,487,709, forward strand.
GGCAACTCGTTTCTTACATGATATTTTACATGTTTCAGTGTCATTCTCCCAAATCTTCCCACCCTCTCCCTCTCCCACAGAGTCCATAAGACTGTTCTATACATCAGTGTCTCTTTTGCTGTCTCATACACCGGGTTATTGTTACCATCTTTCTAAATTCCATATATATGCATTAGTATACTGTATTGATGTTTTTCTTTCTGGCTTACTTCACTCTGTATAATAGGTTCCGGTTTCATCCACCTCATTAGAACTGATTCAAATGTATTATTTTTAATGGCTGAGTAATACTCCATTGTGTATATGTACCACTGCTTTCTTATCCATTCATCTGCTGATGGACATCTAGGTTGCTTCCATGTCCTGGCTATTATAAACAGTGCTGCAATGAACATTGGGGTACATGTGTCTCTTTCCCTTCTGGTTTCTTCAGTGTGTATGCCTAGCAATGGGATTGCTGGATCATAAGGCAGTTCTATTTCCAGTTTTTTAAGGAATCTCCACACTGTTCTCCATAGTGGCTGTACTAGTTTGCATTCCCACCAACAGTGTAAGAGGGTTCCCTTTTCTCCACACCCTCTCCAGCATTTATTATTTGTAGACTTTTAGAACCCAGCCATTCTGACTGGTGTGAAATGGTACCTCATAGTGGTTTTGATTTGCATTTCTCTGATAATGAGTGATGCTGAGCATCTTTTCATGTGTTTGTTAGCCATCTATATGTCTTCTTTGGAGAAATGTCTATTTAGTTCTTTGGCCCATTTTTTGATTGGGTCATTTATTTTTCTGGAGTTGAGCTGTAGGAGTTGCTTGTATATTCTTGAGATTAGTTGTTTATCAGTTGCTTCATTTGCTATTATATTATTGTTGTGCTTAGTCTCTAAGTCATGTCCCACTCTTAGCCATCCCATGAACTGTAGCCCACCAACTTCCCTGTCCATGGGATTGCCCAGGCAAGAATACTGGAGTGGGTTGACATTTCCTTCTCCAGGGCATCTTGCTGACCCAGCGATCGAACTCTAGTCTCTTGCATTGGTAGGTGGATTCTTTAACACTGACCCACCAAGGAAGCCCACAGTAGCCTCATATTCGGATCCCCAAAGGGACTGTTCCTCATATAACTTCAGTGAAAGTTAAAAAGATGTGCTATAGAGGGCAGAGGGCAGTTGACTCAAAGAAAGAATACATGGATAACAAACTCACTGGTACCTAGGATGTGAGTATAGAGTTTGCCTTAAATTCTTTACTGTAAATGATAGTATGAAAAGTCAGTTGATAGCTACATGGATAAATCATGATACATGACTCTACTTTGATAACTCATGATAAATGAGTAGGTAGATAATTAATCCAAATATATCAGTATAATGGTTTATAATTCATCATATATAATCATAACACAATTTATAAAAGATGACCTCATATAATGATATATAATATACATAATGATCAATATAGAAAATATATGAGACTAAAATTTAATTTATATAATGCTCATACATTCCTGTTGACCTAATCAGTTTTTTGATCTTTTATCATTTGGGGGGCAAGATCGTTGCATATTTTTATATTGGTCTCCACCTGACATTTGCCAAAATAGGCAATTTATTCTTCTTCTTCCCCTGCCCTCTGCTCCCCCTCCCACCCTCAGCAGAGTTAAGCAGACGAATCTCAACCACTCGAAAAAATGGTACCTTGACTGAAATGAAGTCTGCATCAGATCCCAGTGTCGTACCCCTGGGTGTGGATACGGAGGTAAGAGATGAAAAGGAAAGAAACCTGATGCACTTGTTTGTAAGGAACAAAAGCTGAATGTGATCTTTCCACTTCTCTTCCTCTTCACTCCATTCTCAACCTGGAAATACTGAATTCCAGCTATAAAACTATTGCTGATTATATTTATCACATTTATTTATGTCTACCTGAACAAGAATCCTTTTACAAACAACAATAGCTTTGCAAAAATAACATTAGTGTTGGATTAACTTTGTCATATGCTTTATTAAATTACATCACTAAGATCTCTCCATGTACCTTCCATTATTTTAGTGATTCAGGCCCCAGGATGACAGACCCATAAATGGAAGTAAGAAAAAAATCTAAAGCAGAAAAGAGAACACAGCCTCTGACAGTCATAAAAAATTAGCTCTATAAAGGTGAATATATAAAAAATTGTAAACATAGTTATTTAAGTTAAGGAGGATGTTATCATTTTTTCCATTTTCTATCTAATGATGTACTTCTATTGGTGGCCTCAGTTATGCTTACAAAAAAACAAAACATTGTACAACATCTGTTGTGTAGGTGTGTTCCAGAGGTTCTATCTATAACTGCCAAAACTATGAATACATCATATTCACAGAGGATTTCTTTATGTAGAACATTTTCTTCCTTTCTTTTTAATCTTTAGGCGTAGCTTTGGGGGAAAAAAAAGATGTTTAGCAGTGCTTATTGAACTCATATATATTTTATGATGAATAAAAACACAATTTAAGAGTTCTTATTGCTAATACATTATTTTTAGTAATGTATCATCTGGTAAGGGTTTCCCTGGTGGCTCAGATGGTAAAGAATCTGCCTGCAATACAGGAAACCCAGGTCCGATCCCTGGGTCAGGAAGATCCCCTAGAGAAGAGAGTGACAACCCACTCTAGTATTCATGCCTGAGAAATTCCACGGACAGATGAGCCTGGTGGGCTACGGCCCATGGGGTCCATAAGGGTCAGACACGACTGAGCGACTCACACACACACACAATATGGTAAACATTCACGCTGATGGAGGGATATCTGTAGAGTATCTATTTTTAGTTCTGGCATAGCTGTTTTCTAAATCTAAGGTCATCTAGGAGAAGAATGGGCAAGAAATGTCCACATGCTGTGTGTTCCTTCTCTGCTGGGCATCATGTAAAATGCATCCCCAGCAAAAATTTCCTCCTTCACTATGTTTTAACTTGAGTCTGTCTTTCTCGATAGCTGTGTGAGGAAGCAACGTGGAGTATCTGGCTACATGTTCTAGATTTCCACGTCAGTCTTGGTGTGCTCCTCGGCGATGGTGAGCATCAAGGCAAGGAGACTAACGGCATCTGAGTTCACAGAGACTTAATTTCTGCCAGGTGGGAGATCCACCTGCTCAGGCACCCCTGAGCGAGATACACACCCCTTTCTCAGCTTTAATAACTATAAATTCTTGTGATATTAGCTGTCATTTCTAACCAACGGGACTCCAGTTATGGTCTCATTTCTGGGAATATAGTTTTCTTTCATTTACAAGGCTGTTTCACCTTCACAGGAAGCCCACCTGACTGGGCAAGAGTCAGTCTGAGCCTGGTTACCTGGGTTTGAGGCTGGTCTCTCCTGTTTTTCCTTCTCGCCTAGGATGGTCACTTCATGGGTCTCTGTCTCAGCTTCAGCAGATGTAAAATAAGGAGGATAACAGTTGTTGCCCCAGAGGACTATATAGACAATGAGTTAATATGTAACCACTTAGAATGATTTCTGACATGTAGTGAGTGTGCTGTGACTTAGCCTAACAATTATTAGAGGAATTATTGAAAATGAAAGGCAAGCAGTTGCCTCTGTTTTCCAGGAAGGTGCCGTGAGGCGCTCACACAGCTCTGGTGTTGAGTGAGCTGCAGGCTGTGTGCCAGCATTTCCAGTCCTTTCTTGATCAAAGGCTACTGAACACACCAAGCATCTGGCTCTGTGCTAGTGACAAGGACCAAGTTGGAGTCAGCCAGCGTCTCTAAGCTTCCAGAGCTGGTAGGAGTGTCCTGGGGGTGAGGGGGAAGCTCACATACCCAGGGAGATAAATGGTGGTGCAGTGCATTAGGTAATCATCTTTGCAAGGTGAAAATATGTGGAGAATTCCAATGAAGATCATCCTGGTGAGACCACAGCTAGAACTCGAGGATCAGTGTGCTCAGTGGCTCGGCTGTGTCTGAATCTTTGTGACACCTGGACTGTAGCCCACCAGGTTCCTCTGTTCATGGGATTTTCCAGGCAAGAATGCTGGAGTGGGTTGCCGTGTCTAGAATCAGTGCAGCTTAGTTTAAATGCCAGATCACCTAATTGCAAAGCTTAGGAGCAAAAATAAATCCCCTTATCCTTAAAGTCTCCACTTCCTCTCTCCAAACTGTGGGAGATAAAGCCCTGACTTCACAGGGCTGACATGCCCATATTATTTATCACAATAACAGCTCATCTTGATAGAACCTTATGAGTGAGGCACCGTGCTGAAGGCCTAAGGTAGGTACCAAGAACTGTACCTCGAATGCTGAGGATAATACCTGATATATCAGGAAATGTCCAAAAACAACCATTAGCCTTTGCTTTATTGCCTTTAAATCCACATCCGAACCTGAGGGACAATCACTTTCCAGTGGTGACTTGCTCACCGTAGACTTGAGCTTCCTATCCCAATTCCTACAGAGCCGGGCTGAGTCTATTAGCAGATCAAGATGAGACAGAGGAAGATGTCTTTTGTCTGGGGAGGTTTCCATTCTGTGCGGAGTGACTGGGTGCTTGAAGAATGGGGCTGACTCCTTACTTCTGAAAGGTCGTAGTACCCTTCAGAAGCACGTAACGGAATCTGAATCCCTAGCAGGTTGAAGGGTGGATAGCACCGCTGTTCACAGCCCACTTTGTCTCTGCAGCCAAGAGACAAATGAGAACACAGTGGTCTCCATCCAGTAATGGTGTAATCCCAGAGGATTAGCACATCAGGCTGCTTCTAACCCATCTTCCTTGGTACTTGGCTAGTATTAGGAAATACAGTTCTACACTAATTTTGCTTAAAAACAAATTCACGTCAAAGTCATGTTCAGAAGGCAAATCAGAGGATGGCATGAAACAGGGTCAGAATTTGTAGCACTCAGGAAGCAAGAGAAGGGAATTTTCTTTAGTCTTCTAAGACTGATGACAAGCCAGCTAAAAGTTTTAAGCGTGAGAGAGTCGTGGTATATTCCGTGTGGTTTTCAAAGTTCATTTGGCTGTTACATTGAGTACAGAGGAGGGGTAAGAGCTGAGTGAAAGACAAGAGGCTGTGTGAATAGTCCAGGCAAGATACAGAAATGCCTGGCATGATGTTGTCGTTTAGTCCCTAGGTTGTGTCCGACTCTTTAGTGATGCCATGGATGGCAGCCTGCCAGGCTCTTCAGTCCATGGGATTTACTAGGCAAGAACACTGGAGTGGGTTGCCATTTTCTCATCCAGAGGATTCTTCCTGACCCAGGGATTGGACCCATACCTCTTGCATCTCTTGCACTGGCAGGCAGATTCCTTACCACTGCACCACCTAAAAAGGTGTAAGAGGCAACAGAAGAGAAGAATGAAATAAAAATGTATCAGAGGTAGAATGAAATACAAGAGGATGCAATGTTGTGGAAGATCAGAGTAGGCAGGTAGGGGCAGTCACTTTTTGAGTATGTTGCTGAGAGTTTACTGAAGAAAAACTCAAAGGCCAATGAATGTGGACACATCTGGACACCTCAATAAGACCAGCGGTGGAAGTGAAGGACCCAGTCTGTGTTCAGAGGTAGAGGAACCAGAGGAATGACTAGAGGCAGAGATTTCAGGATGCTTTGTTAAGGAAACACATACAGAATTGGATCGGGATTTCAAAAGAACAAGAGGTGTCCTTCATTTTATTTCACTTTTTAAAGACTGGAGATACTGGATCTTGTTTCTGGAATGATGAGGATAATCTGCTGGAGAGGAAGAAGTTAGAGATGCAGCAGAAGAGGAAATTCCTCTGTGCAAAGAAAATGCTACGAGAAGGCAATATGGGATAAGAACTCTAGAATAAGAGGAGTAATTGGCCTCTGGTACAATTACAATAGAACTGAGGGTAAGAAAATAATTTTGGAAGAAGATAGGCTGGTAGTTTTGGTGATCCAGTGATGAGAACATTTCTAAGGGTGCTTTAAACTGTCTTTCCTACATAAGTGACTAATTAGAGAAAGGTAGAATTTTTCTGTGCACGGACTGCCCCATGAGGCATCTCTAGGTATCCCTACAAATCTGAGTGCTGGGCTCCCTTCCAGCAGGCATGGTGTCCTGTTCAAGTTCCATTCCCCAGCCAGGGACCCTCAGATTCAGGGGAGCTGGTATTGCTAGCAGCGTCCTGATCAGAGAACCTGAGAGCAGTATGTTTGCTCCCCAGTTATAATTGCCCTTGGACAGCGGCAGGGTGAGGCAGCTCCCCTCCAGGAGCCTCTAGTCCCAGTGCCTTTAGGGCTCACTACAGGATGCCAGGATGCAGGAACCCTTTTTGTTGTTGTTCGGTCACTAAGTCATGTCAGACTCTAAGTCATGTGACCCCATGGACTGCAGCACGCCAGGCTTCCCTGTCTTTCACTGTGGCCCAGAGTTTGCTCAGATTCATGTCCATTGAGTCAGTGATGCCATCCAACCATACTATCCCTCTGTCAGCCCCTTCTCCTTCCACCCCCAATCTTTCCCAGCATCAGGGTCTTTTCCAATGTTTAGTTGGCTCTTCCCATCAGGTGGCCAAAGTATTGGAGCTTCAGCTTCAGCATCAGTCCTTCCAGTGAATATTCAGGGTTGATTTCCTTTAGGATGGACTTGTTGGATCCCCTTACTGTCCAAGGGACTCTCAAGAGTCTTTGCCAGAGCCACAGTTTGAAGCAAATGGGAACCTGACACCTGGTTAAATTTTGCCCATGGGTTTCTCAGCCAAGTGCTTGGTCAGTGGCTAGGGTCCATGGCTGGGCCATCCCCAGGACTGGAGACATCCCCAAGGGGTGAGGGTAAGCTAGTTATCAGAATGAACAGTATTCACAGGGCCGCATGGTGGTCGATGGGCCACACTGCCCTTAGGTTAATGGGAGCAAACATCCCCTGGAGGTGACGGTGAGTCACTGTGAGTTCCAGAAGGCTCAGTGTGAGTCACCTATTTCCAGGTGTTCACAAGATCCATAAGTCAGGAGAGCCTGTGATAAAGCAGGTTCCATGAAAGGAAGTGTGGGGTGCTTGCCTCATTTGCCACAGGGCATGACATTCCAGAGTGGGCGGATGGCTCAGATATCCCAAAGTTCAAGGGACACCTGGAGAGAGAAGGCTGCCAGAAATTCTATCATTTGGCGGCTCATAAAGATAGAAACTTTTATGAACCCCAAGGAGGAGGATGTGTGTGTGTGTGTGTGTGTGTGTGTGTGTGTGTTAGTCACTCAGTCGTGTCCAACTCTTTGTGGCCCCATGGACTGTATCCGGCCAGGCTCTTGTGTCCATGGGGATTCTCCAGGCAAGAATACTGGAGTGGGTTGCCATGGCCTCTTCAAGAAGGAGGATGGGGAGGTAAAAATGGTCCACTTGGGACCTTTGGGAAGAGCTGGGGGCTGCCTCCCATGGGAGAACCTGAGTAGGAGGAGCTCTGGATCAAGTGAACACAGTCTTGCAGGTAAGTAAAATCTCAGCGTGGGAGACAGGTGTTTATCTAAATCCCTGATCACTGATGTAATGATCTGAATTCAGTAACGGGAAGCAAATGGCCAGAACTCCTTTTTTTCCTGAATCAGTTGCCAGTGACTTCAGAGTCATTCTGGTCTTCTGAGAAGCTTGCTGACTACCTGGATGAGACCCTAAATGCCCCAGAGAACCTCTTTACTGAAGCTACTCAGAAACATGTCTCAGGGTCACGGTTGGATGTAAACTGCAAGTGATGTGAAAAGTGTCAGGAACGGAGCTCTGTTTCCCCAGGGCTCTGGTTTCCTGCCACCAGGAGGAGTCATGCCCACTGACCAGAGGTGTGGTGTGTCAGAGGCTGACTTTCCATGAGAGGCCGAGAGAACCAGCCCCCCTGCATCATCAACATGCCACCCCTGAGTTCCTGCACAAAGCGCTGTTTGCTGTCGTTCCTCCTCTGTCCACACAACAGATGGACTGAAACACATCAACCCTGTTCTCAGCGTGTGTACACTGTGCAGATCAAATGCATGCTCACTGAATATTCTTATCACAATTTGTGACCCACCTTTACTTCCGTGTATACATGTATGGATGTACCTGTGTACGCATGGATTCACTTATTTAGTGCTTAATGGAACTGAATTAACATTTAAAGTTTTAATATAATTTTTTAATTTTAATTTTTCATTTAAGTATAGTTGATTTTCATTGTTTCAGGGTTACAACAGTGCCATACATGTACATATATGCATTCTTTTCAATATTCTTTTCCAGTATAGATTATCACGAGATACTGAATACGGCTCCCTATGCTGCACAGTAAGTCTTTGTTGTCTGTTTGTTTTATTTTGTGTATGTTACTTCCAAATTACAAATTTATCTCCCCACATCTTTTCCTCTTTAGTAACATATATTTAATTCTCACTAAATGTTTTGATAACACACTGGAAGATAAGTCCTCTGTGATGATACATGACTAAAAGCATTGTGTGTGTGTGTGTGTGTCGCTCAGTCATGTCCGACTCTGCAACCACATGGACTGCGGCCCGACAGGCTCCTCAGTCCATGGAATTCTCCAGGCAAGATACTGGGATAGGGCATAATTTCTTTCTCCAGGGTATCCTCCCAACCCAGGGATCGAACCTGGGGGTCCTGCATTGCAGGCAGATTCTTTACAGTCTGAGCCACAAGGGAAGCCCCAAAAGCATTATACTGTTTTGAAAGAGATCCAAGCCAGCAGATGGAAACCCACAAATTTGCTTCCGGAGGTCCATGACCTAACTGTTGCTTCGGGGCAAGCACTGGGCCTGGGGCTCCTTCACAGCAGTTGCTGGTGCCAGGGCTTGCCTGCCCTGGATGGGGCACAGAGGCAATTGGCACGCCATAGTCATCAGCTTGGGCGTTCCCCAGCAGTGAGGTGTGCTGCAGCCTTTGTGCTGCTGTGATTCACTTTGATTTCATGTTGTCATGTTTTCCTAACACTGCGCCATCGGTTTAGATTGCTTTACATCACTGAAGAGTTCAGGATTCCTGTCTTTGGAAATAGGTTGCAGACAGGTCACATCATGTTGATATTTTTCTTCTGAAAGTCAGTGAATGATTGTTTCCAGTTTTAGTCCCAAGAGTAAACACAGATTCCATCTGAGTGTACAGGAAAAGAAAAAACTGCTCAGAGAGAGAGAGAGAGTGAATTGAGAAAGATTGGTGATAGAGTGTACGTGGATTAGACATGGAATATATTTTTATTTCACTCATTTTGGGTAACTAGGTGGACAATACTGCTTCTTCATTCAGGAGTAATCTTTACTACTAAAGTACAGTCATCATAATGAGTTGTTGTTGTTTAGTTACTAAGTCGTGTGCAACTCTTTTGCGATCCAATGCACTGTAGCCTGCCAGGCTCTTCTGTCCATGGGATTTCCCAGGCAAGAATACCTCAGTGAGTTGCCATTTCCTTCTCCATGGGATCTTCCCAATCCAGGGGCTGAACTTGCGTCTCCTGTGTCTCCTGCATTGGCAGGCACATTCTTTACCTGTTAAGCCATCAGGGAAGCCATAGAATAGTGCCTTGAATTGTATTAAATTTTTTTAGTATTGTACAGTGAGTTTGCTCCAGCCTGAAGCTAGCTTGCTACTGACTAGGGTAGAAAGATTACTTAGAGCAGAGAATCAGAACAACTGTTAATTAGGATGAAAGTGGATTAAAAAAATACTACCTCCATTAAAACCGTTAAGCAAATCCATCAAACGGCCTTTGGATACAGTGCTAATAAAAAACAAAATCTTATGAATCCTCCACTTTTGATGTTGATTTCTTCAACTTTTGAAATGACCTGTAAACTTTGTCATTTACATTAGCTACCTAAACTACAGTAGGTAGTTCCAAAAGGAACTACCAAAAGGATGGTCAGTCCTAGGAAATAACAAAATGAACAAGTCTGTCATCTTCATTTACTTTTGATAACAAAAATCAAAGTTCTCAATTACAACCTAAATAAACCATGTACAAATGCTGAAAAGTCTACCTGGAGGTAGGTTTTCTTGTACATAACTTGACTAACGATAAGTTCAACTATTTTTTTAGAAAGTATTTTGACAAGGTTTATGAATAGCCTAAACTATGTCTACAAATGAAATCCATTCTTTAAATTATGTGGTTGGAGTCAGAGAAAATGTGATATATATATATATAAGAAACCAGATGCAGCAGATGGAAAAGAGTGAGTTACAATCACTCAATTTTCTGAATAAGATCAACTTATTGCTTGCATAGGGATAGATAATTGTTTCCTTATATTGATATAATATCTACTACATTAGTGGGGAAATGACAATAATTATATTTACTTATAATAAATAAAATATAAAGATTTTCTCCAAAAATATTTTTAGGAGACAAATTCAGAACTTGCATGTATGGATTTTATTACAATTATTCATTTTCATTTGTGCACTTTGCTGAAAAAGAAATTCAGTGGTTTCTACATCATGATGATAAAAACCATATTTAATAAACTTTCTGAAAATGAAAACATTTAATAAATATCAACCTTTCATGAGTCAATATTCCTACAGAAAAAAAATTCAAGCATTTTGAAATATTAATCTTGCAATATAAAGAAGAAGTCTTGGCAATTTATTTTCTTCAAGGTCATATATCTTGTATTCATCACTGGTCTACAGGAATTAGACATCTCATATCGAGGGCCCAGAAATGCACATTCAGGACATGGACTCATTTTGAAAAGTTGACAAGCTTTCTCCAAAAATTCAAAAGTAGAGGTTTGTTTTGTGTTATATGTGAATATGACCATCTAAATGTCATATATATTTATTCATAACATAAAGGAGTATCTTGATTTAGGTTAGATTCTAGGTTGGGTACAATCTTTTTTTCCAGACACAGAAATTTTTCTGGGAGTAAAGTGGTTTTCAAATAGGTGTGTGAATGTTGAAAATATGAAAGATCAGTGCTTCCAAAAATTGTATCTTAAGAAAAATGAAATGAAATGAGAAAATACCAATGATATCAACTGGGCTAATTAGAAATCAGTGAGTTTCGAGCAATTGAATCAGGGATTTATGAGGAGACACAAGAGCTTGGGGGTGATTCCTAGGAAAGTGAATAAATACACCATGTGGGACAAATGCTGGGAGGCTTTCTTCTCTTTGAATCAACAGAACATTGACAATGAAATGGACAGTTAAAAGGCGTCAAGTAGGTGTACAAGAATATGAGAAGTGACGCTATATTAACTAGAGTTAAAAAGTTTAGCCAGTGCTTTCCACACTCAGAACCTCTTGACACATGATGTTTAATCAGTGATTTAAGAAACAGAGGGTACTGAGGTCAAATATGGGGTTTCCCAGGTGGTGCTAGTGGTAAAGAACCTGCCTGTCAAGGCAAGAGACACAAGAGATGGGTTTGATCCCTGGGTCATGAAGATCCCTGGAGGTGGAAATGTCAACCCACTCCAGTGTTCTTACCTGGGAAATTCCATGGACAGAGGAGCCTGGTGGGCTATAGTCCATGGGGTCTCAAAGAGTTGGACACAACCGAGCAGCTAACACACAATCTCAGGTAGTAGATGCCACTATGCACCCCCTTTAACATCAAGAAACTGAGACACAGACTCCTAAGAGTTTTTCCTCTTGGGTAACCAAGCAAACGTTGGATGTAAAGTAAAAACGTCTGGCACGATATCTCAACCACCACCTCCCAACCCATCTGTACACAGAGATGCAACCTAGTTTATAGTCCTTCTTTCCCGCCTTCCTTTCCTCTTCCCATTTTCCTTCCCATCATCCCCACTCAACCATGGCAGAAGGTGCTTGACTCTCTGAGCTCCAGCTGACTCCAATAGGTGACACAGTAGGCTCTGGATCAAAGTTAGATTAACACCTTAGCATGTCTAGCTATAAAAACAAGAAATTTTCAGTCTGATGAATTATAGAAAAGCACCCTGGAAGGAAAGAAAAAAGCTACTCTTGGAACTTAGAGAACATCAACCCACCCATGAATCTTTCACTTGCCAGCCTATTAAACCCACTGATCAGCAAATATTAAACCAATGCTTCCATGCCCCAGCATATTGTAGACAGATGATGCTTATTTATATTTGGGTAGTTTTGTAAACTTTTTCTCAAGCATGAACAAAATGAGCATATTTTATGTCCTTAAAAGTATCTGACAGCCTGGTTGACCCATGAGAAAATTTGAACTAAGAAGGAAAAATCAGAATCTTAAACATTTGTCCTCACTATCATGAACTTGATAAGAACCTTCTACTTGAAGACTCTTCCGCTCAGTGGTGATATTAACAAATGTGAATATTTTAAATTGTACAATGAAATGTGTCAACATGTGAAAGTTATAAATAATTGAGTGAACTAATACTTTCCAAATGGCCACTGCATAATTACAAATACATGCATGGTTACAAGATTCATCCAAAATGCCAGATAAATCAATGGATTTTAATGCATTGTCATATGAAGCATCTATTAACATGGTTTTAGTTGCAACTAACCTTTAAAAAGCCACCACTCATCACACATTGATGTAGAATCAAATAAAAATTTCCCCAACTATTTGAAACGACCACTAAAATACTACAAATCTGCTTGAAGCTGAAGTTTCATCATATAATTCAATCAAAACATGTATTGCTACAGATAGAATGAAAAACAAATGTGAGAATTCAGCTCAGTTTTAATTAAGCCTGACATTAGAGAGATTTACGAATATGTAATAGAATTCCATCCTTTTTAATTGTTTTTTAGTTCTTTTTCATGAAAATATTTTTTGATATCATATGGGTTTATTGTTATTTTATGTTAATTAATTTATAAACATGTTTCAATTTTCTCAGCTTTAATTTTTAATAAGGTAAATATCTGTGAAGTCAGTTCTCAATGATGGTAATGGTATCAGAGAGTTCTGAGACCCAAAAGTGAGGGAACAACTCTTCTGAAGGTCATAACGGAAGGAATTCAGTTGTCTTTACTTTCATCTGAGTAGGTCCTTTTCTAAACACTAATGATGACTTTGTGACCTGTGAAAATGGCCTTGGGGTGGTTGGATGGGATTTCTAAGAGAGATGAAAGTTTCTCTTAGCGTCCTATACTAATCAAATTGGGCTTCCCAGTTGGCACTAGTGGTAAAGAACCTGCCTGCCAAATCAGGAGATGTAAGAGATGCGGGTTCAATCCCTGGGTCAGGAAGATCCCCTGGAAGAGGGCATAGTAACTCCAATATTCTTACCTGGAGAATCCATGGGCAGAGGAGTCTGGTGGGTATGGTCCACGGGGTCACAAAGGGTTGGACATGACTGAAGTGACTTGGCACGCATGGCACTGATCAAATTCATCCTGCAGACCAATGCCTTGACGTCAGACAACTTACACATTCAAAATCCATCTAGGTGGCAATTTCCCCATAGGTTTTCATTTCACAATTTATGAAGTCATTTTTCTGCTTCATACAGCACAGTCCCATTATCCCCCAAACTTTCTGGATGCTTTTCTCCTCATCAGTGAAAGCAGAGCTAAGAGTAGTTCCTTTCTTCTCCTGGTATAAGACCTCTTACTTACTTTTGTTAAATAGAAATACCTAACATGTCTAAGTGATTCTATACTATCTGTCATCTGTTGGGGGCTTTTCTTCTTTATCATATTTATTCTATTATTCCTTGGCGGGATTTTAAAAACCATGTGAAAAACAGGTTTTGACAATTTGAAATTGATTTTTTCCAGCCACGTTGAGGGACTTTAGAAACAGTCTCATCCAAGCTCTTTTATTTTCCAGATGTAAAGAAGACTAGAGCTCAGAGATCACATGGCCAATCAGAGACAGAGCTATGCTCCCGACCAGCAGTTCTGCGCGACCCCACCTCCTCACACAGAGCACTTTTAATCATGCGCCTTCTCTGAGGACGCTCCCGTGTCAGTGATGCTCTGGCTTCGCTCTAGTTCAAGGCCATGTCTTTCCAGAAACTGTGGAATGGACTTGATGGTTACAGCATGACCTGCCAGAAAACAGCGCTGCAACTCCATCATGATGTAGGCACAATAGCCTTGCAATATGCTATAGTTAATTCATTCACAATTTGCCCCATAACATCAAGTGGATGAGGCCATCCAATCAGATGTCTGTGAAAATGTTCTTTTTTCTTCAAGGATCTGTTTGCCACTGAAGACACATTCAGGATGTCAGTATCTTTATTTTAAGCATCGTATACACTAGTCTTAGCAGTAAATAAAGGAAAAGGGGAGCATTGCAGAGATGCAGTTATCAGGAAGACCAGGGATTCAAGAATGGCACCCCTCTACTCAAACAGAAAAAATTCTTGGCCACAGATGGTTGATTAGAAGGTTAGGGCTAAGAAAAAAAAAATATCACATAATCAACAACAAAAGCAGTGAGAAAATGAGGGTTGCTGATATTGGGAAAAGCATTCCAACACCAGCTCATCCAAGTAGGAATTGGGTGAACAGCAGAGGAAGAGGCTACAGACAGATAATAGGAGTAAAAAGGATCAGGAACTTATGCCTCCCCCAGGGCCCACAACCACCACCACCATGCCTTTCACCTGCCTTTTGTCTGTAGAAACACTTTAAACAAAGAGTAAGTTTAACCAGAGAAGTGAGAAAATGCAGAAGCAAAGGAAAGCAAACAAGACAAAACCATTAGAGGAGATGGGGGTGACAGAGGATGAGAGGGTTGGATGACACCACTGGCTCAATGGACATGAGTTTGAGCAAGCTCTGGGAGCTGGTGAAGGACAGGGAAACCTGGCGTGCTGCAGTCCATGGGGCTGCAAAGAGTTGGACATGACTGAGCCACTGAACAGCAGAAGTCATTAAGCAAAATCAAGAAGCTTCATTTCCTCCTCATGATCTGTATATAATATTCAGAGCCATATCCTATGCCTATCTTATAGATACTGAAACCCCCATCAGGGGTAGGAAACTATCTACATGATGACCAGACTATAGTCATGATATAAGCTGCCTCAACTCTGAGAAATGGCCTCAAGAAAATGGGAGCAAACCAACCCTGTACTGAAGACTCATTGTACTGAAAACAGTCAAAATGACACTGATTAGACCACTTATGTCCAGCTTTAAGACTGTCAGAGCTGACTGTGCTGTTTCTGCATGTAGCCACCTTCCTATACCCCCGAAACGCCCCTTGAAAAGCTCTTGCCTATGGATCCCTAGCAGTGGGAGCTGGTCCTCCCACGGCCTGGTGCCCATCTCCACCGCCGCTCACCCACACTGGGCCAGTGGTCCTGACCCATCCCTTCTCCCTCCAAGGTTGCCAGCCTCCGAAATGAAGCAAACTTTCCTTTCCACCAGCCTTGTCTCTCCAGTGTTGGTTTTAGAGCAGCAAGCAGCCAGAACCCACTTTCAGTAACAGGAGTACAGTGAGAAGGAAATTGAAGGGAAGGGCAAATGTCACCGCAAGGAAAGCAGAAATAAATGCAGAGGAGAGGACTGACCACTGGATTTTACAGGTCTCTAGGAATAGCTGGATAGCAAAAGCTACTTAAGCTTGACAGGAAGAGTTAGCAAAAACTGCTGATCATTCAGACTGGTTACCAATGCTGAGCTGTTTACTGGTGTTTGTAGAGCAGTTTTGATAAAGGACATTGAAAAGACTTGGGTTAACCTTATTCATCAGGCTTTCCTGGTGGCTCAGCAATAAAGAATCCTCCTGCCAATGCATGAGAGGCAGATTAGATCCCTGGATCTGGAAGATCCCCTGGAAAGGGAAATGTCAACCAGCTCCAGTATTCTGGGAAATCCCAGGGACAGAGGAGCCTGGTGGAGTACAGTCCCTGGGGTTGCAAAGAGTTGGGCACAACTTAGCAACTAAACAACAATAATCTTATGCATCACCCTCTCTTATGTGTATACAATATAGAGAAAGTGTACTATTGCTCACAACCTATCCGCTGCCCCTCCCCGTGTTCCTTGTGAAGTGGAAACTTTGCAGGGCACAGGTTAAGCTCCCCAGTCAGTTCAGAGTAGACAAAGGAGCATGACTTAGTGAAAGATGGGTCAATACTAGCCCAGAGGGATGAGTAGGGGTTTAGATGGGTGCAAGGCTGTGGGAGGGGGAATCCCTGCTCTTAGTTCCTGTGCAGTAAGAGATATTTTGTGCAGAGTGAGCTTCCACGTGGCATGTAGCAGAAGAGTTCCCTGACCAGAACACCTCTGACCCCAGTGTTCCCTCTCCAGCTTCCAGGTCTGGGAGGAAAGACTCGTGACTCTGAATCCCTGATTCCTAAGACAAGGAGAGTGGACAGAGTCAGGCAGAAAGAAGCCTGTTGAGAGAGTTGGGGAGGACAAGAATGGTGAACTCCTGCTGAAATGACTGGCCTCTGGACTTGGTTGTGGTTGCTCAGCTTCTGAGTCGTGTCTGACTGTTTGCGACCCCATGGACTGTAGCACACCAGGCTTCCTGTCCTTCACCATCTCCTGGAGTTTGCTTAGTCTCATGCCCGTTGAGTCGGTGATGCCACCCAACCATCTCGTCCTCTGTCACCCACTTCTTCTCTTGCCCTCAAGCTTCCCAGCATCAAGGTCTTAAAATGTTATATATATATATATATATATATATATATATATATATATATATAATCTAATGATTTTTTATGTTTTATTATGTTTATACATAATATATACTATATATATATATATATACACACACACACACACACACACACAAAAGAGACAACTAATAAGGACCCACTGTATAGCAGAAGAAGTTCTACTCAATACTCCTATAATGATCTATATGGGAAAAGAATCTGAAAAACTGTGGATGTGTGTATATGTATAACTGATTCATTTTGCTGTACAGCAGAAATTAACAAACATTGTAAATCAGCTATATTCCAATAAAAAAATTTAAAGCAGCAACAGCAACAAATGTCTCTTGTCTCCCAGTTCCAGATGCTACAAGTCTGAGATTAGGGTGCCGGCAAGGTTACTTCCTTCTGAGTTCACATCTGTTCCATGCCTCTCCCTTGTGGGTCCACATTTCTGGCGATTTTCTGGCAATCAGTGTGTCCCTGGGCTTACAAACCCATCACCCAGATCTCTGCCTTTTTGACATGCTGTTCTCCCTGTGTGTATTCTTCTGTGTCCCGTTGTCTCTTAATGATGTATGTATATGCTTAGGCTCAGCCAACCCTTTGTAACCCCATGGACTGTAGCCTGCCAGGCTCCTCTGTCCATGGAACTTTTCAGGCAAGAATACTGGAATGGGTTGCCATTTCTGCCTCCAGGGGATCTTCTTGACCCAGGGATTGAACCTGCTTATCTTGGGTCCTCTGCATTGGCAGGCAGGTTCTTTGCCACTGCGGCAGTTGGGAAGTTTCCCCACCTTCTGATAAGGACAGCAATTCTATGGGATGAGGGGTTCACCCTCCTGCAGTGTGACTTCATGATAACAAGTTACATCAGCATTGACCCTATTTCCAAACGAGGTCATGATTGAAGGGCAGTGGTTAAGACTTCAACATGTGAATTTGGTGGGTCACAATCCAACCCACAGCTGTCATATTAAACATAATCTCTCAGAATTATGTAAGGATGAAATCAGGTGACACACACACAAAGTTCTTGGCGTGACCTCAGCAATACAATCAAAGGTCATTCAGGGACTTTCCATGGCCAGGTGTCACTAGTGGTAAAGAACTTGCCTGCTAATGCGGGAGATATAAGACACACAGGTTTGATCCTTGGGTCTGGAAGATCCCCGGAGGAGGGCATGGCAACCCACTGCAGTACTCTTGTCTGGAGAATCCCATGGACAGAGGAGCGTGGCAGGCTACAGTCCATGGGGTCTCACAGAGTCGGACATGACTTAAGCGACTTAGCACGCACACACAGGGACTTCCCTGGTGGGGCAGTGGATAAGAATCTGCCTGCTAATGCAAGGGGGGCATGGGTTTGATCTTTGATCTAGGAAGATCCCACATGCTGCAGAGCAATGCAGCCCACGCGCCACAACTCCTGAGCCCGTGCACCTAGAGCCTGTGCTCTGCAACAAGAGACATCACAGCAATGAGAAGCCTGTGCACTATAGCTAGAGTAGTCCCCTCTCCCCACCACCAGCGGAAGCCCGAGAAACAGCAAAGAAGACCCAATGCAGCCAAAATAAAAAATAAATAGAGGTCACTCAACGTGCCTTTACTATTTGAGCATTCATCTGTAAAATGGACTCAAGGAAACAGACTCCTTAGTGGTTTCATTAAGATTTAATGTATAGTTGTAAATGGCAACCCACTCCAGTAATCTTGCCTGGAAAATCCCATGGATGGAGGAACCTGGCAGGTACAGTCCATAGGGATGCGAAGAATTGGACATGACTGAGCGACTTCACTTTCACTTTGTATGATTCTATCTATTCTGGTATTCACTACTTCCTTGCCTTCCTCAGGAAGAGAAAGAAAATATTTGTCTCCAGGTCTAAGCAGAAATCAGATCAAAAACTATAAAATAGGATTACTAAGATACTTAATACATGTACTATTATTAGAGGCATACGTGTGTTAGCTCTAATCTATTCACCTACAAACTTCCTTTGGCTAACACAACATGAAGTTCTACAGTAAAATTAATCCTGGGCTTAACTGGCATGATAGAAATTGTTCTCAATTTTCCTTCCAGTGACCTGAGTGTGTTTTTCATTAATGAGGCAAGATCTTGAACCACCTATGTAAATTATGACCCAGGCCAAGGCCAGCTTAATACTAAGCATGCTAAGCCATGTGTGCTGGCTTTTGGAGGCATATTTTAATTAAAAGTACAGATCTATACTTTAGATGGATGGACTGAAAGTACCATGTGTCTCAAAGAGTCTGTCCACTTTTATCAGAGTTCTGTTCACTAGGTTGCCGGTTGTATGCCGTAATCCTTTTCCTGATGTAGAAACGTCTGCTTCTTAAGCTCATTTGCGTGTTTTCTTTGATGGCGATTTTGGTCAATGCATTCCATATGCTTTATTACACAATGTTGGAAAATGTTATGTCTGAATTTTTTTTACATATTTTGAGTCATCAGTGTTTTTGTACCGTGAATTGTCAGTTTTACACTCATTGAAACAGAGTTCACTTTCTATTTCCTGGAAAGGAATTTCTTTTTCTTAATATCATCTGGTATTTCCCAAAGTAATACAATTAAGGGAAACTTCCTAGCCTCCTTTAAAACCTGTAAGAATCTTTCGTTACTAAGATTCCTAAGAGTGCAGTCAGGGATATCTGGTTGAAATGGTGGCTAGGTGGTCCCTGGTCAATGTTCAAAGTGGATTGAGACAGGTGTAGACAGATAGAGAAGAGTGAGTCTAAGTCTACACCAAGAGGGCAGGGCAGCCTGGGGCAGGGCCTGGCTCTGTGGCACACAGGTGCTGTGTTTAGTTGCCCCGGCGTGTCTGACTCTTTGGGACCCCATGGACTGGAGCCCACCAGGCTCTTCTGTCCTTGGCGTTGCCCAGACAAGAACACTGGAGTGGGTTGCCATTTCCTCCTCTAGGGGATCTTCCTGACTCAGGGGTCGAACCGGCATCTCCTGTGACTTCTGCATTGGCGGGCAAATTCTTCACCCACTGAACTGTCAGAGAAGCCAGGGAGAAGTCTTAATTCTGCACTAAATTCTAGGCTGTGCAGGTGAGCGTAATCTCAAAATGGGTTGGTGCTGGCTACTGCTCTACCCATAACTCAAATGGGAGTGAATTTTTAGAATGGATTTTCCCATTTTACAAAAAGGAAAGCTAAAAAAAAAAAAATAGCCAAAGAAAATAGTTTGAATTTTGGGAATTTGTTTCAACATTTTCATATTGATGGTACAGATGTGGCTGTCATTTTACATTGTTTTTCCAGACTAAAGATTAAGTAGTGACCTTCCCTGGTGGTCCAGTGGTGCCTGACAGTACAGGGGACAGGGGTCCAATCCCTGGTCTGGGAAACTTCCATATGCCACGGGGCAACTAAGCCCATGCAGCACAACTTCTGAGCCTGTGCTCCGGCTGGGGAGCCACCACCACTCTAGTCACGCGCCCTAGAGGCTGAGCTCCACAACGAAAGAAGCCAGGGCAACGAGGAGCCCTCTCACCACAACTACAGAGTAGCTCCCACTCGCCATGACTAGAGAAGGCCTGAGTGCGGCAATGAAGACAAAGCACGGGCGAAAAAGAGAGAAAGATTAAGTAGGGAGTTCACACTGCCCCACTGCCCACCTTCACAGCATTTTAGGTGAAAGTCGTGCTTAACATAAATAAATCTCACCAACTGGGAAATTTATGTACCTGAAATGAGCTGAAATTGCTTAAAACGCCTATGTAAATTGTTTCAGGCTCTTAAAGACACCAGGTGTTTCATTAAGGTTAGTTTTTAGTCATAATTACTGTTTGGATCATTGAGAAAAGTGATGATAACCTATTTAGTGTACATATGGATTTGATCTTTTAAAAGAAAGTCAAAATATGATTACAGAGATAGGCAAAATCTCTATGTGATAACTTTATATTTGTAATCTAAGAAGGACAATATTTAAACACGTGTTGAAATAAAGTGTCTGATTAAGACTATTTTCACTAAAATATAGAATCACTCATCTTTTTTAGGCTTCCCCGGTGGCTCTGATGGTCAAGAATCTACCTGTAATGCAGGAGACCCTGTTGCGATCCCTGGGTTGGGAAGATCCCCTGGAGAAGGGAATGGCCACCCACTCCAGTATCCTGGCCTGGAGAATTCCGTGGACAGAGGAGCCTGGTGGGCTATGGTCCATGGGGTCACAAAGAGTCAGACAGGAGAGACTAAAGCTTTGACTTTCATCTTTTAAAAATACATTCACCATTTTACTTTTTCTGGAGATTTGTCTGCCTGCTTTTCTTATTTTAGCCTGTACGTGTATTTCAGGTGGTTCTCAAAAATGGCTTCAGAATACTGACTGCACATAATTAGCACATTTCTTTTATCCCAAGTCATATTCAGCCACAGCTTCTGGCAGGTCAGTTTCTTAAATATAAACCATTTTTCAGAGATTTTTCTTGCTCTATGTTATAGAAGCCTCTACTGTTCTTCTCAGTCACTTCTTCATTGTCAACTGGCTCTCCACAGGTGATGGTAAGATGCTTTCAGTGACGTTCCCCGATGTGTGGAAAGGTTTGGGCTGTCACGACTAGCCCCGGAAGGGGTTGCTCCTGGTGACTCCTGAGTCCAGGTCGAAGCTGCTGCTGAACATCCTGCGATGCACAGGACAGTCACCCCAACATAAAGCTCTATCACCCCAAATGTCAACAATGTCAAGATTACAAAAATCTATTCTGAGTCATTCTAAAATGAAATGATAAATGATTATAATAATATTATGTTGATTGAACAGTTCCCACCTTGATGTCTGTATTTTATTAGAGTGATTGATTCAAATTGATATCTTCTAGAGACTGAGTCTTTGAAAAATCCACAAAAAGAATGCTCTAGAAAGACCATTTCTAATCCATTTCCCTATTTAGGTTTTTGAAGAATATAGAGCAGAGTTCTCTGTGTTGTATGGTAGGTCACTGCTGGTTATCTCTTTTGAATATAGCACTGTGCACATGAGTTTGTAAAAGAATAGGCACATGTAAATGTATATATTGGCTTCCCGGGTGGCGCTGGTGGTAAAGAACCCACCTGCAGATGCAGGAGACATAGAGACACAGGTTTGATCCCTGGGTCTGGAAGATCCCCTGGAGGAGGGCATGGCCACATGCTCCAGTAGTCTTGTCTGGAGAGTCCCATGCACAGAGGAGTCTTGTGGGCTACCACGCCTACGGTCACAAAGAGTTGGACAACACTGAAGTGACTTAGCATGCATGCACACACATATATATATATATGTATCACGGAATCACTTTGGTGTATACCCAAAACTAGCACAGCATTGCTAAACAGCTCTAGTCCAACATAAAATAAAAATTTTAAAGATTAACAAATGAAAATATAAATATTTTCTGCACACATTTGTCTGCTATTCAAAGGACAACACTTAAGACGTATTTTTAATAAAGTTCAACTTCAAGTTGCACTGTGTTGAGGCCATCTGCTTTTCTGATCATGATATTCAACTCTCTTTTTTCCCCCCATTGGATTGATTATTAATAATATTATCCCAAAATATTTCACAAGAAATGTAGTAGAAATTTTTTATCAATTTCATGGTTGTTTCAAGCATTTGATTTTATTGTAGAATAGTGAACATATAGATGTAAAAGTTTGGGGAAAAGTCTTGATACTAGCAATCATGATGATGATGATGATGGGAAATTATACTTCAGTTCAGTTCACTCGCTCAATAGTGTCCAACTCTTTAAGACTCCATGGACTGCAGCACACCAGGCTTCCTTGTCCTTCACCAACTCATGGAGTTTACTCAAGCTCATGTCCATCAAGTTAGTGTGCCATCCAACCATCTTATCCTCTGTCGTCCAATTCTCCCGGCTTCAATCTTCCCCAGCATCAAGGTCTTTCCCAATGAAGCAGTTCTTTGAATCAGGTGGCCAAAGTATTGGAGTTTCAGCTTCAGCATCATTCCTTCCAACGAATATTTAGGACTGATTCATCTTTGGGATGGACTGGTTGGATCTCCTTGCAGTACAAGAGATTCTCAAGAGTCTTCTCCAACACCACAGTTCAAAAGCATCCATTCTTCTGCCCTCAGCTTTCTTTATAGTCCAACTCTCACATCCATACATGACTACTGGAAAATGCATAACTTTAACTAGACAAACTTTAGTTGGCAAAGTAATGTCCCTGCTTTTTAATATACTATCTAGGTTGATCATAACTTTTCTTCCAAGGAGCAAGTGTTTTTTTAATTTCATATCTGCTGTCACCATCTGCAGTGATTTTGGAGGCCCCCAAAATAGTCAGTCACTGTTTCCACTGTTTCCCCATCTACTTGCCATGAAGCAATGGGACCGGATATACCATGATTTTAGTTTTCTGAATGTTGAGTTTTAAGCCAACTTTCTCACTCTCCTCTTTCACTTTGATCAAGAGGCTCTTTAGAGGTTCAGTTTCTGCCAGAAGGGCGGTATCATCTGCGTATCTGAGGTTATTGATATTCCTCCTGGCAATCTTGATTCCAGCTTGTGCTTCATCCAGTCCAGCATTTCTTATGATGTACTCTGCATATAAGTTAAATAAGCAGTGTGACAATACACAGCCTTGATGTACTCCTTTTCCTGTTTGGGACCAGTCTGTTGTTCCATGTCCAGTTCTAACTGTTGCTTCCTGACCTGCATACAGATTTCTCAAGAAACAGGTCAGGTGGCCTGGTATTCCCATCTCTTTCAGAATTTTCCACAGTTTGTGGTAATCCACACAGTCAAAGTCTTTGACATAGTCAATAATGCAGAAATAGATATTTTTCTGGAACTCTCTTGGTTTTTCAATGATCCAATGGATGTTGGCAATTTAATCTTTGGTTCTTCTGCCTTTTCTAAATCCACCTTGAACATCTGGAAGTTCACGGTTCATATATTGCTGAAGCCTGGCTTGGAGAATTTTGAGCATTACTTTACTAGCGTGTGAGATGAGTGCAATTGTGTGGTAGTTTGAGCATTCTTTGGCATTGCCTTTCTTTGGGATTGGAATGAAAACTGACCTTTTCCAGTCCTGTGGCCACTGCTGAGTTTTCTAAATTTGCTGGCATATTGAGTGCAGCATTTTCACAGCATCATCTTTCAGGATTTGAAATAGCTCAACTGGAATTCCATCACCTTCACTAGCTTTAGTGATGCTTTCTAAGGCTCATTTGACTTCACATTCCAGGATGTCTGGCTCTAGGTGAGTGATCACACCATTGTGATTATCTGGGTTGTGAAGATCTTTCTTTGTAGTTTTATGTATTCTTGCCACCTCTTCTTAATATCTTCTGCTTCTGTTAGGTCCATAACATTTCTGTCCTTTATTGTGCAAATTTTTGCATGAATGTTCCCTTGGTATCTCTAATTTACTTGAAGAGACCTCTAGTCTTTCCCATTCTGTTGTTTTCCTCTATTTCTTTGCATTGATCACTGAGGAAGGCTTTCTCACCTCTCCTTGCTATTCTTTGGAACTCTGCATTCAGATGCTTATATCTTTCCTTGTCTCCATTGCCTTTTGATTTTCTTATTTTCACAGCTATTTGTAAGGCCTCCTCAGACAAACATTTTTCCTTTTTTTATTTCTTTTTCTTGGGGATGGTCTTGCTCCCTGTCTCCTGTGCAAAATCATGAACCTCTGTCCATAGTTCTTCAGGCACTCTGTCTATCAGATCTAATCCCTTGAATCTATTTGTCACTTCCACTGTATAATCATAAGGGATTTGATTTAGTTCATACCTGAATGATCTAGTGGTTTTCCCTACTTTCTTCAATTTAAGTCTGAATTAGGTGATAAGAAGTTCATAGTCTGAGCCATAGTCAGCTCCCGGTCTTGTTTTTGCTGACTGTATAGAGCTTCTCCATCTTTGGCTGCAAAGAATATAATCAGTCTGATTTTGGTTTGACCATCTGGTGATGTCCATGTGTAGAAGCTTCTCTTCTGTTGTTGGAAGAAGGTGTTTGCTATGACCAGTGCATTCTCTTGGCAAAACTCTATTAGCCTTTGCTCTGCTTCATATTTTACTCCAAGGCCAAATTTGCCTGTTACTCCAGGTATTTCTTGACTTCCTACTCTTGCATTCCAGTCCCCTATAATGAAAAGGACATCTTTTGGGGGTGTTAGTTCCAAATGGTCTTATAGGTCTTCGTAGAATGGTTCAACTTCAGCTTCTTCAGAATTGTTGATCAGGGGCATAGACTTGGATAACTGTGATGTTGAATGGTTTGCCTTGGAAACAAACAGAGATCATTCCGCCATTTTTGAGATAGCATCCAAGTACTGCATTTCAGACTCTTTTCTTGGCTATAATGGCTCCTCCATTTCTTCTAAGGAATTCTTGCCCACAGTAGTAGATATAGTGGTCATCTTTGTTAAATTCACCCATTCCAATCCCTTTTAGTTCACTGATTCCTAAAATGTCAATGTTCACTCTTGCCATCTCCTTGACCACTTCCAATTTCCCTTGATTTGTGGACCTAACATTCCCGTTTCCTATGCAATATTCACGTATACAGCACTGGACTTTACTTTGGTCACCAGTCACATCCACAACTGGGTGCTGTTTTTGCTTTGGCTCCATCTCTTCATTCTTTCTGGAGTTATTTCTCCACTGATCTCCAGTAGTATACTGGGCACCTACTGACCTCACAAGTTCATCTTTCAGTGTCCTAATTTTTTGTCTTTTCATACTGTTCATGGGGTTCTCAAGGCAAGAATACTGAAGTGATTTGCCATTCCCTTCTCCAGTGGACCACGTTTTGCCAGAACTCTCCAGCATGACCCTTCTGTTCTGTGTGGTCCTACATGGCATGGCTCATAGTTTCATTGAGTTAGACAGGGCTGTGTCCTTGTGATAAGATTGGCTAGTTTTCTTTGATTGTGGTTTTTAGTCTGTCTGCACTCTGATGGAGAAGGATAAGAGGCTTATGGAAGCTTCCTGATGGGAGAGACTGACTGACGGGGAAACTGGGTCTTGTTCTGATGGGCAGGGCCATGCTCAGTAAATCTTGAATCCAATGTTCTGTTAATGGGTGGGGCTGTGTTCCCTCCTTGTTATTTAGCTGAGGCCAAACTATGGTGGTGGAGAAGGAAATGGCAACCCACTCCAGTATTCTTGCCTGGGAAATCCCATGGACAGAGGAGCCTGGTGGCCTACAGTCCATGGGTCACAAAGAGTCAGACACGACTGAGCGACTTCACTTTCACTTTCAAACTATGGTGGAGGTAGTGAAGATAATGGTGACCTCTTTCAAAAAGTCCCTTGCAGGCCCTGCTACACTCAGTGCCCCCAACTCTGCAGCAGGCCACCGCTGGCCCATGCCTCCACCAGAGGCTCCTGGACACTCACGGGCGAGTCTGGGTCAGTCCCTTGTGGGATCACTGCTCCTTGCTCTCCTGGGTCCTGGTGTGCTCAAGCTTCTGAGTGTGCCCTCCAAGAGTCTGTTTCCCCAGTCCTGTGCAAGTTCTGGTGGCTCTGTGGTGGGGTTAATGGCGACCTCCTCCAAGAGATCTTATGCCATACCTGGGTCTGCTGCACCAGAGCCCCTTGCCCTGTCGCCGTCCACTGCTGAACTTAAACTTCTGCCAGTGCAACTAACCTCAACTTTATACCTTACACACACCCAGCATATTGGTGATTAACTTACTCGCAGTAACACATTTACATTTGGGGAGGTTGAAAATGTCAGTATGAGTCTTCCTGAATGAAGCTTCGCATGGCCTTTTTCATTTGAGTCTCACTTTCCCACTAGACTGGAAGATAGTAAATATCCACTAAGTTCTGGTTGAGCAAACACATGCTTGATGAAAATAATCTCATCTCAGAGACTTCCCAGGTGGCTCTAGGGGCAAAGAACCCGACTGCCAGTGCAGGAGACATAGGAGAGCTGGGTTTGTTCCCTGGGTCGGGAAGATCCCCTGGAAAAGGACATGACCACTCACCCAAGTATTCTCGTCTGGAGAAACTCATGCACAGAGGAGCCCGCGGGCTATAGTCTATAGGGTCGCAAGGAGTCAGACATGACTGAAGTGACTTAGCACGCATGTGCAGAGACTTAGAGTACACCAGATAACCATCTGTGAAGCGCCACTCACTACGCAGAAGGTGAAGTCCGGGAGGTCTCATTCACATTCTCCTAAACAGTGTGAGGAACATGCCAATTTCTTAATAAGATACTTTGAAATGAACAAATTAATGAATATTCAAACCAATGTTTTTTTATGCCTTACCATTTTAACAGTAATGGCATAAATAAGACTGAAAGTGAGAGCATTATACAATGCTGCATATCTGCTTCCATGAGGTTAACTTTAAAAAACTAATTAAAGATGAGTGTCAGGGACTTCCCTGGGTGGTTCACTGGTTAAGACTCTATGCTTCCACTGCAGGTGATCCCAGTTCTATCCCTGGTCTGGGAACTAATATCCTGCATGTTGTGTGGCCATAAAAAAAAGAAAAAATAGGTAAAATGATTCTGCAGAAGACTATTAAATTGAGTCTGGTTGTATTTATCTTTGTAAAAATTGCAGATTAAAAAAAAAAAAAGCAGGAAGGGTGTGTTACCTGTTTAGAAAAAAAAGATGACTGTCATTTATGAAAGACTCATCCCAACTATGTACCTTCAGTTTCTTGATAGTTTTAAGCATCATCGAAACAACGGACATGAATTTGAGCAAACTCTGGCAGATAGTGGAGGACAGAGGAGCCTGGTGTGTTTTAGTCCATGGGGTCGCAAAGAGTCAGACAGAACATAGCGACTGAACAGCAACAGTAACAAAGTATCTATCATCTATCTATCAATTTATCTATCTGTCATCTATTATCTATCATCTATCTATCTATTTATCTATCTGTCATCTAGCTATTGCTCTGTCTACATACCATCTACCATTCTCTCTAATATCTCTGCCCACCTGCACTGATAAAATAAAATGAGACATTTTACCCCATTCAAAACCGTTTCTTATCAATACCAGATCTCCTTCCGGTAAAGTGGAGGTGTCAACCCATTTAACAAGCACTAGGTATTATCATTTCTAAGAAAGAGTCAAAGGCCATTTCTCTTTTCTCATTAAAGGGACAGATTTCCATCAACAATTTCTTATTATTACCTACCATCTGTGCGAAGGCTGTACCTAATTACCGGCCTACCCTGAGTTTGATAGGCCTTATTTCTGATAAACAGAAAATAAAATGAAGCTCGCATATGAGATCCATTACAGAAAAAGCTTGGAATAAATATAGTAGATTTATTTTTTCCCATTTCACCAACCTGACAAGGCAGCTGCTGGAAGGCTCACTTATGAGTCTTTGTTTAGAATGAAATTCCAAATGATGAAGCATGAGACTTAATGACAAAATGTGCTATATGGTCAATGGGGAAGGAAGCGCTTCTCAGGCTTCTGTCTTAGATACATCAAGAATTAAAAGAATATGAGATGATTTACAATGATAGATAATCGTTTCATGCCACTGAATTTTAAATCGACACCTGGGTTAGGCACGGCGAGTAGAATGTGAAGCCAAGCACATTCCAGGAAACAGTAGTGTTGGCTTTTAATATTCATAAAGTTTTTCAATCAAAGCTGTACAATATGTTCTATCGCAGGTGACACTTTGGGAGATTATGTCAGATGATGGAAAATCAGCAGGTGCGTGACTATCAGTGTGCCAAAGGAGGTGGGACATAGGTATGTCATTCATTTCTAAAAGAAGGACTGCAAAATGTATATTCAAATGGGATATACAGAACTGAGTTACAAAATGGGAAATAGCCAGGACATAATTGTCTATAGCAATTTAATATCACGAAGTAAGCAATGTTGAAATATGTGGACAAAGTCACCGGTGTGTGTGTGTATGTGATAATCATTCAGGCGTGTCCAACTCATTGTTACCCCATGGATTGTAGCCCTCCAAGCTCTTCTGTCCATGGAATTCTCCAGGCAAGAGTACTGGAGTGGATTGCCATTCTCTTCTCCACAGGATCTTCCAGGGATCAATCCCCGGTCTCCTGCATTGCAGGCAGATTCTTCACTGTCTGAGCCACCAGGAAAGCCTGGAAAAAGTCGTACTGATTAACAAAAGGAAAATATCAACATCCATTAAAGTAACTGAAATGTACAAATCCTAAGAGCTCAGTCCTATGAATTTTGTAGATTATTTATATTTATGCAACTAAACTCAAAGGAAGATGTTGAACAGTCTATGAGATCATTCTCTCCTGCCCTCTCCAACCCACCACAGGGAATCTGATGTCTGCCACTGTAGTTGTGCGAATTTGTGGACATACTATAAACAGAAAAAATCAGTGCTCTTCCTCAGTGCACAAATCTTCTTTGTGTTCAGTTTCTCTTACTTAAAATATCCTTTTGGAGCTTCATCTGTGATGTTGCATGGATCAATGGTCTGTTTTCTTTAACTGTGATCTGTGTTCAGTCGCCAAGTCATGCCTGACTCTTTGTGACCCCCTGGACTACAGCACACAGGGCTCCTCTGTCCTTCACTATTTCTTGGAATTTGCTCAGATTCATGTCCACTGAGTCAGTGGTACTATCCAACCATCTCATCCTCTGCTGCCTCCTTCTCCTTTTGCCTTCAATCTTTGTGGATCAGGGTCTTTTCCATTGAGTCAGCTCTTAGCATCCGGTGGCCAAAGTACTGGAGCTTCAGCTTCAGCATCAGCCCTTCCAATGAAAATTCAGGGTTGATTTCCTTTAAGATTTACTATTTTGATCTTCTTGAAATTCAAGGGACTCTAAGAGTCTTCTCCAGCATCACAGTTTGAAAGCACCGATTCTTCAGTGCTCAGCCTTCTTTATGAATCAATGCTCATATCTATATATGACTACTGGAAAAGCTATCGCTTTGACTATATATGGATCTTTGTCAGCCAAATGATATCTCTGCTTTTTCCTTCAATTGTTGACTCTTAGTTTACTGTATGGGTCTGCCTCAGGGGTGGTATTTCTAATTCACTTTTGTATCGATGTGCGCTTGGATTATTTCTGGCTTGGGGCTCTTATGAATTAGTCCGCCGTGAAGTTAGCAGCAGCAGTTTTCTAAACAAGTCATCTTTATGGACCGATGTTCGCATTTATTTTGAATAGCTGGTTAGAACTGAAATTTAAAAGGTCACACATTGACCATATGTTAAACTTGATAAGAAAGTGCCAACCAGTTCTTCAAACCATCTGACACTCTCCCCAGTAAAATATGAAAGTGTTGTTTCTTACACATTTATCTAATAGTTAATGTCTACAGTCTTTTTTTAGACTTGTTTTTCATGTGGACCATTTTTAAAATCTTCATTAAATTTGTTACAGTACTGCTTCTCTTTTGTGTTTTTTAGTTTTTTGGCTGTCGGGCACGGGGGATCTTATCGTCCTGACCAGGGATCAAACCCACAAAGGTGAAGTCTTAACCACCAGGGAAGTTCCTACAGTCTTTTATTCTTAATATCAGACACTGCAGTGGGTGTAAAATGGTACCTCACTGAAATTTTAATTTATATCTCCATGATAAGTAGTACTGTTGGTCTTTTTATGTGTGCCATGGCTTAGACGGTAAAGAATCCACCTGCAATGCAAGAGACCTAGGTTCTATCCCTGGGTAGGGCAGATTCCCTGGAGAAGGGAGTGGCTACCCACCCCAGTATTCTTGCCTGGAGAATCCCATGGACAGAGGAGCCTGGCGGGCTATACAGTCTATGGGGTCATAAAGAGTCAGACACGAATGATCGGCTATCACTTTCACTGACTACCACATAGCATATATTTTTGGTGACATGTATGTCTTTTGACCTACCATTTTAAAAATAATTTTTGAGGTAGAGTTCCTATAACATAAAACTTAAAGTGAATAATTCAATGATGGAATGCAGTACAATATAACATCACCACATCTCTCTAATTTCAAAACATTTCCATCAATGAAAATCAAAATCCTTTACCCGTTAAACAATTTTTCACTACTTCAACCCCCTGCAAACACCAATCTGCATTTTGTTTCTGTGGGTGTATCTATTCTGGATATTTTATAGAAATAAAATGATACACTCTATGATCTCCTGTGTCTTTTTCGTTTAACATAATGCTGTTACATATGGTAGCATGTGTGACTACTTGACTTATTTTTATGGCTCCGTGATATTCCGCTGTGTATAGATACAACAGTTTATCTATTTGTATGTTTTTAGATATTTGGGTTGTTCTCACATTTGGGCTGTTGTGACTAATGTTGCTATGAACCTGTGTGTACAAGTGTTTGTTTGTGTACATGCACTTCTGTGCGCCTGTTTTCTGTTCTTTGGGGTATATATCTGAGAGGCACCGGTGGTGGGTTAGTCCCTAATTCATGTTTGATTCTTGTGATCCCATGGACCGTAGCCCACCAGGCTCCTATTTCCCAGGCAAGAATAATGGGGTGGGTTGCCATTTCCTTCACCAGGGATTAAACCTGGGTCTCCTGCATTGCAGGCAGATTCTTTTACACACTAAGCCAGCAGGGAAGCCAGGAGGAACTACTGGGTTATAATGCAATTTTATATTTACCTTTTTAAAAACTGATGTTTTCCTATTAGTTGTTGATTTACAGAAGCTTTTTTTTTATATTTGGAACAAGTCTTTGTTAAATAAGCTGCAAATATGTTTTTGTGTCTGAGGCTTAACCCTATCTTTGGACAATTAAAATTTTTGAGTTTGAAAAAAGTTCAACTTTTCTTTTTATCTTAGCGGTTAAGTCTATGCATATGAAAGGTGATTTGTGGAAGAAAGCCCTTTGCAATACCCATTGTACTGTAAGTGGTACTGAAATAAGTGCTGGATGCCAGCAGCAGTGCGTGTTAGCTTCCCGATTCAGAGTAGCTGGAGTGCAGAGGAAGGGACAGTGGTTTTCTGTTTTGCTCCTTGAAAGTGAAAATGTTATTTGCTTAGTTGCGTCCAACTCTTTGCAACCCCATAGAACCCTTTGTAACCCCAGGCTCCTCTGTCTAGGAGATTCCCCAGACAAGAATCCTGGAGTGCGCTGCCATTCCTTTCTTGAGGGGATATTCTCAACGCAGAGGTTGAACCCCAGTCTCTCACACTGTAGGCAGATGCTTTACTGTCTGAGCCACCAGGGAAGCTGCGCTGTGGGGTCACTTGCTTTTGTGGTGATTTTCCTTTCAGGGCAGTTCTTAATTTGGGCCACTATGGCTACACGGTTGGTTTTGGGGAGCTTGTTCTCCAATATCCACTTCCCAATTCTGAGAGTTATCGATGAACTCTGTCCTTGTATAATTCAGATAACCTACAACTCTAAAAAACATTTTTGGAGCATATTATACATTCTAAATGAGTAAAATTAACAATATTTCCTAAAGTGCTTAAAATATAAAACTTAATTTTTAATTAATCCTTTGCAACTGAACAAAAAATATAAATTTCACAACATATATAGGCATTGTTGGCAAGGATAAGAGTAGATTAAAGCAATATCATGTGATTACAAGAAAATCACATTCACATATTAGGGAAAGTAAGAAATGACTTTATTTCTGAATATTAGTATCACGTTGTGTGTTTGTCCTAAAAGGTAAAGAGCGGTTCTCATGCACCATGAGCCTTTTGTTTACACAGCACATCCTCTCTTTTCCTGTTTTGCACTTTTAACGTGTCTTCGCGGAATAATCTTGCTATTATGTGAGAGAGAGTTTCACTGTCTTTCTTTCCAGCAAATAAGTTTACAACTAACCAAAAACATCTTGAAATTTAGGCTTCCCTATTTACAAACTGCATCTTGGCTGTTAGCCATGGTTGAGTTCCACTGGTCCCGGCAGGAGACGGGGTCCAATTTCAGTGCCCTTGCTTTATGAGACTGTGAGAAGTGGGGGGAAAGAGAGCAGTTTCTAAATTGGAATAAAAAAGGAGGCTTCCTTTTTCCATTTCAAATGACACCATCTTTAGGCTGCTGAAAAAATCCTTTATTGTTGACACTCAATGGAGGAGGAATTCAATTCCATGCTATCAGGAGAGAATCAAGGATGTTGTAATTGATACTCAGAATAACACGGTAACCTATTTTCACAGGAAAGGTCTTGAGAATGACAAAAAAAAAAGGACTTGAAAAATAACCTGAGATCCTGAAAACGGTGGCCACACAATTAGATGTTAGCTAGTATTTTGCTGGTTTATTTTTTCAAAAACAGTTAGTATTTCTAAGAAGCTCAGCTATATCATAGTTCAAATTATGAGAACACAAAGACTAAGAAGATACATCTTTGCATTTTTTTCTGAATGTGAAATAATATTTCCATTTGCAATAGTTCAGAAAATAATTTTGTGTTATATAAAGTAAATGAATCTGTGTTATATAAAACCAATGAGTAAGTATATAGATACATACAAAATGGAATTTGGACAAGCATGCATGGGGTTTACAAATGTATTTAGATGTTTAAGTCATGATACTAAAATTTTGTCATTTTCCAAAATCTAAATCTGGAAAAAAAGAAGGGGAGGGAGGGAATAGATGATATTTGAGATGGAAATAAAAGCTGTGATCTACAAAAATCCTATCCTGAGTATATTTCTCTGTCTCTGTGTGTGTGTGTCCATAGGTGCTGTGGTGGAAAAAAAATGTTTAATATAAAATGATGCATTTCAGTATAAAATGATACATGATAAGTATCTTGACTTCAGAGTAAATCAGTTTTGTTTATTGTGTGTGAGACGGAGCACACAGGTGTGAGTTCCCTTTACTGAGACTGGATCTAGACTTAGCTGGGCATACGGGAGAGAGAGAAACCAAGGCAGACTAGTGTACATTATTTAGTTATCACTTCAGATCTTCCCTTTTTTTTTTTTTTTTTATTAAGGCTCTAATGACTCTCTGAGCCCAAAACAAAGTCTCCTTCTTCATACTGCTGCAGCGTTTGGTGTCCAGGTATCTTGTGTTGTTGAATATACGGCACTATAGTTTTTGAAGCTCCCTGAATGCACAACTGCTGTCAAACTTAATTACCACTATCTAAGATCAACTTCCTAAAATGCACACTTATGACAGTAATTTTCTGGAATTAGTTTACTATCCAAACAGTAACATGAAATGGTTAAGTGCACACTCTCTGCAAACATGGGTTTTGGCACCAACTTTTTAGCTCAAAGGAGACAAAGTGTATTTTCAAAATAGGAATCTCTGAGAATGATGGAGCATCCGTTGTACACCTGTTAAAGACAAGGGAAAAGCATAGGTGTTGGCTATTTCCAAATAAAACATGAGTTGTGTTCCAACAGAGATATTATTTTATGCACTGTCAGCTGACCCCATACTGCTCTGTGTAAATTCCATTTATAACCTTGACTCTCTGTTTTCTCCTTTGCTTCCTCTTTTTTTTTTTTTTTTACTTGTCACCTCCCTGATCCCATGTGGCTGTTCTGAGTTCTCTTCTTGGTTTTCCCATTTTTCTTATCTCTCTTGTGACAATCATACTAAATAAACCTTGCAGATTCAGATCACAATTCTCTTCAGATGATTTGCAAACCTTTATTCCTCCCTTGACCATGTCTTCAGATCCAGACTCAGATTTCTAATTGTCACCTAGACTTACACCAGCCCTGAAAACTTGTGTCAATGCTGAACTCATTGCCAGTCCTTCTAAATTATTTCTTCCAGCTGTTTTATTTATGCATGAATTGCACCAACTTCATGTCAACCATGTTCAAATCCTTGGCATTAACCTTGACCATATCCCCTTCCTTGTTCCCACATCCATTTATTACACAAGCTTTAATCTTGCATTGATAGCATCTTCTGCATTCACTTTTTGAAATCCCACTGACAATGCCAGTGGAATATATCAGCATCTTCTAACTGTCTATAGAATCCCTTTCTCGAGACCAGTGATATATACCTCAAGTCCAGGTGCTTCTATGTAAGCACCTACCTCTAGTTTCTTTGCAGTGCAAACATCTTTGAACTACATCTCAGCTTAGTTACAGCTCTCTGGTCACACTGTTCCCTTACCCAAACTCAAGTTCAAATCCTTAGGCATTAGACAGGTGTACTGAGGTCTGTCTTGGAGTTTTTTCAACCTTATTTCCTACTTTTCCCTTTTCATCATTCTTTGCACAATCAAACACCCCTGTTTGGTGTGCTCCTTACAGGATCATGGGTTCTAGGGGTACTCATCTTCATAATACTCTCAAGCAAGAACAGGAGAATATAGGACATTCCTGGTGTTCCAGTGGTTAAGACTCTGCACTTCCACTTCAGGGGACACTGTTTCCACTCCTGGTCTCTGAGTACAAGAAGCTTCACAAGCCCCTGGGTGCAGCCAAAATAACTAAAAATTAAAAAAAATAATTTACTAAAAACAGGACATGTTTTTCTCCATCAACACATTTCTGCATTCCCTTCTCTCTTCAATTCTATTTAATAGTTACCTTTTTCACAATCTCAGTTTAGGTGGCTCAGATGGTAAAGTACCTGCCTGCCAATGCAGGAGACATGAGTTTGATCCCTGGGTCAGGAAGATCCCCTGGAGAAGGAAATGACAACCTGCTCCAGTATTCTTACCTGGAGAATCCTGTGAACAGAGCAGCCTGGCGGGCTACAGTGCATGGGGTTGCAAAGAGTCAGACACGACTGAGTGACTAAGCGCAGATTATAGCTAGAACAGGATCTTCTCCACCTTGAGGCCAAGACTGTTTCGAAATCATCTTTGAAGTTCTAGTACCTAGCAAAATTTCACATGCATTCTAACCAGTCAAGAATGATTTACTGAAAGTAATTAAATCCTCAGAAATAATTTCTTCTTCTGAATTTACTATAAAATATAATCCTATTTTATTTTATTGCTATATTTAATATTTTCTTATATTATATTTATTTATGAACTGATCTTCTCTCTCCAACTAAAGTCTTAGCTGGCAAGATTTAATTTTTTTATCCTCAAAGACCCAGAATAAATCATTTCATACAGCAATAAACTCAAACAAAATTTTAAAGGAAATATCTTTGGAATTTTTCCAAGGGGAGTATATTTAAATAGTTATTGGTTTATGCAGTTAGGCACAAAATCTATTTCATCATTGTTGCTGACATGTTAGCTATGTACTTTTTAAAAATGTAGTATATAGTAATGTATAGTTTCCCTGGTGGCTCATTCAGTAAAGAATTATCCTGTAATTCAGGAGACGTGGGTTTGGTCTCTGGGTTAGGAAGATCCCCTGGAGAAGGGGATGGTTACCCACTCCAGTGTTCTTGCCTGGAGGATCTCATGGACTGAGGAGCCAGGAGGGCAATGGTCCATATGGTCGCAAAGAGTCAGTCCCGACTGAAGCAACTGAGTGCACATGCGTGCATGCTGATACTAACGTAGCATTAATATGTAAGTAAGGTGTACAAAAAGTTCCATAATTTTTTAAAATGCTTATTTTCAATAGGAACAGTGGAATCAAGAAGTGTATAAAATGATTCATTATATAAATCTATGTATGAACTTCTGTGCATTTATGTTTCTGGGATATTTAAAGCATGGGTGCTCTGTTATGTTGGAAGTGATTTTAAAATATGTATCTTGCCTTGATCGATCCTTGATCGATTATTGTTGGTTTTTCTCATC
This sequence comes from Bos javanicus, assembly GCF_032452875.1. Classification (NCBI taxonomy): domain Eukaryota; kingdom Metazoa; phylum Chordata; class Mammalia; order Artiodactyla; family Bovidae; genus Bos; species Bos javanicus. The sequence goes on from NC_083879.1 coordinate 81,523,880, forward strand.
CTCACTTGATATGTCTGGTATATGCTGTGAGTATCTGGTGCAGTTAAATGAAAATAACAAAGAATTAGAAATTCTCAGCTGCACTGAGTGAATTAACACATCATACGCTTAACACTATATGTATTAAGCATATGTATATGTATGCTTAATATGTACATATTAAGCATCATGTATCTATGTAGGAAATAATGACTGTGCACTGAACACAATCTAAGTTCTTTAATCTAGATATTGTATCCTTCAGCTGTCTAGCTCTTCAGATGTACATTAAACACTTAGGAACATACATGCGAGCCTGTCCACACTTCAACATACACACATACGTTTATTTATCATTCTGTGTGTTTGTGGCTTAAAGTAGCCACCCAACTCACACCCTGCTTAAAGTCTATGCAGAAGTCTCATAAGCCTCGCGTTTCAGCAACTGCAGACCTGCTCAGCACTGTGACACGGTCTTTAACCGGATGGGAAATCCAAGAAGAGTGTATATTTGACACTCTTCTTCACGTGGGATGTACTGCTTTGCCTGCAAGAACAGGGCTTCCAACACAGTATGGATTCTGAAGACATTTCCCCTTATTACATCATGCCTTGGAGAAGAATGTGAATGGCTTTCCATAGTTTTATTTTCTTTAATGTGTCAGCCAAAATTATATATCCTTCCTTTCTGATTTTATTATCTAATAATCCTTAAAACACTAAATAAAAATATTCAGATTTTTTTAAAGAAAACTGCAATAACTGTACTACACACACTTGCATTTCCTTTGAACTCTAGGTATTCTATCAAATTGCCAAGAAAGCACTGTGAATCCTTTTCTTATTACCCTTGGAAATGTAGCTGGAGACCATGTACGATATGATGGGTGCATCCAATAAATAGAATAAATAGGGAAGTTTATAGCAGAGCTCTTTTCAGGCAGCCTTAAAAGAACAGGCAATTGAACCATCACACGACAGCTAGTTCCAGACCAGTTTTAAAGCATTAAAACTAAGCAGGCATTTCCATGTAATCAAACTGCCATGGTTCAAGTAGTTGCGATGGGAAAATGTGAGGGCTTCTTCTTCCTTTCCGGCTCTTATCTCCTTTAAAAATTGATTACATTTTCCAGAAAGATCCTGAACTTGCCCTGTCAGAGAGGCAAAACATACAGTGATTTTTATCTGATTTAAGAACACCAGAGAAAAATGTCTGTTAGAAACAGCCAGAGGACATCACCAGACAACTGGGGCTTGGATGTTCTGCGTTGTGACACCAGCGTTAAGACAGAAGTCTGCAGAACCTGGGTGTTGCCCTTTGAAAGCTTATTTTGAACGGTGAACTCAAAAACATCTTCCTACACTGTGCAGACAGACAAGAAGCACTGCAGAAGGTGCCGACGTTAGTTTCGTTTTATTATTCCTAAAACATAAGCACAGAAGTCAGCTCCGCTGTTCCCTTAGGATGCCACTTAAGTTACTAATAAGTTGCTCCAAGTATACAGTGTCACTGCCCCCCATGTGGCTCAGTGGTAAAGAATCTGCCCATCAAGCAGGAGATGTGGGTTCGATCTCTGGGTCAGGAAGATCCCCTGAAGAAGGAAATGGCAACCCACCCTAGTATTCTTGCCTGAGAAATCCCACAGACAGAGGAGCCTGGCAGGCTACAGTCCATGGAGTCGTGAAGAGTCAACTGAATTCCCTTAGCACACACAACAAAATGGAAGGCTTCATATGTTAAGTCAGGTAAAACCCACAGTCACTGTACATATCACACTATGTCTCTGGGAAGAAATAGAGTAGGGAGCTAAGTCAGATGATGAACTAAAATAAAGCATCCTTAAGTGAGGTCTTAGGTGACCCAGAGATGCAATAATCTCCAGCATCCCTTGCAAGGTAATACTAATTCAATTGATCAGCAATCATAGCTTATTGAGTGCCTACCAACTGGGTGCCAAGCATAGCTCAGAGCAGAAGATGCAAATCAAAGTAAGCTCAGGGTGTATACAGCCAAATATCAACAAAAAGAGAGGACTTATAGTACAATGTATGTTCTTGCCTCATCAGTTCAGTTCAGTTCAGTTCAGTTGCTCAGTCGTGTCTAACTCTTTGCGACCCCATGAATCGCAGCACGCCAGGCCTCCCTGTCCATCACCAACTCCTGGAGTTTACTCAAACTCATGTCCATCGAGTCGGTGATGCCATCCAGCCATCTCATCCTCTGTCGTCCCCTTCTCCTCCTGCCCTCAATCTTTCCCAGCATCAGGGTCTTTTCCAATGAGTCAACTCTTCGCATGAGATGGCCAAAGTACTGGAGTTTCAGCTTCAGCATCATTCCTTCCAAAGAACACCCAGGACTGATCTCCTTCAGAATGGACTGGTTGGATCTCCTTGCAGTCCAAGGGACTCTCAAGAGTCTTCTCCAACACCACAGTTCAAAAGCATCAGTTCTTCAGCGCTCAGCTTTCTTCACAGTTCAACTCTCACATCCATACATGACCACTGGAAAAACCATAGCCTTGACTAGGCAGACCTTTGTTGGCAAAGTAATGTTTCTGCTTTTTAATATGTTATCCAGGTTGGTCATAACTTTCCTTCCAAGGAGTAAGTGTCTTTTAATTTCATGGCTGCAGTCACCATCTGCAGTGATTTTGGAACCCATAAAAATAAAGTCTGACACTGCTTCCACTGTTTCCCCATCTACTTCCCATGAAGTGATGGGACCAGATGCCATGATCTTAGTTTTCTGAATGTTGAGCTTTAAGCCGACTTTTTCATGCTCCTCTTTCACATCATCAAGAGGCTCTTTAGTCCTTCTTCACTTTCTGCCATAAGGGTGGTATCATCTGCATATCTGAGGTTCTTGATATTTCTCCCAGCAATCTTGATTCCAGCTTGTGCTTCTTCCAGCCCAGCGTTTCTCATGATGTACTCTGCACAAAAGTTAGTTAAATAAGCAGGGTGACAATATACAGCCTTGACGTACTCCTTTTCCTATTTGGAACCAGTCTGTTGTTCCATGTCCAGTTCTAACTGTTGCTTCCTGACCTGCATATAGATTTCTCAAGAGGCAGGTCAGGTGGTCTGGTATTCCCATCTCTTTCAGAATTTTCCACAGTTGATTGTGATCCACACAGTCAAAGGCTTTGGCATAGTCAATAAAGCAGAAATAGATGTTTTTCTGGAACTCTCTTGTTTTTTCAATGATCCAGCAGATGTTGGCAATTTGATCTCTGGTTCCTCTGCCTTTTCTAAATACAGCTTGAACATCTGGGGTAAGTTCTTGCCACATCAGTTTTCTATAAAACAGGCTATTGTGGATTGAAGTGTGTCCCCCTGTCCCAGATAGTGCTAGTAGTAAAGAACCTGCCTATCAATGCAGACAGATGTAAAGAGATACAGGTTCGATCCCTGGGTGGGGAAGACCCCCTGAAGGAGGGCCCAGCAGGATTCTTTCCTGGAGAATCCCATGACAGAAGAGCCCGGTAGGCTAGAGTCCCACGAGGGGTGGAGTGTCACAGCATGGGACTGTACTGGATCGACTCAGCACGTATGCACAAAAGATACCTGAAGACCTAATTCCTGGTATCTGTGAATGAGACCTTACTGGAAATAGTCTTTGTGATATAATTAAGATGTAAATTAAGATACAGCTATACTGGAGTAGGGTGGGCCAATATTCAACAACATGATTAGGGTCTTTATAAGAAGAAAAGAAGAAACACACACACAGAGAGAAGATCATGTGAGGATACAGATACATAGAGAGAAGACACCAGAGTTTGAAGTTAAACAGTAACAAGCCAAGGAATGCCAAGGTTTGTTGGCAATACCAAAGGCTAAGAGAAAGACAAGGAACAGAATCTTCCAGAGTCTTCACAGAGAACACAGTACTACCAACCTGGAGTTTGGACTTGTAGCCTCCAGAACCATGAGAGAATAAATGTGTTCAGTTCAAGCCATCCCGTTTGTGGTGTTCTGCTATGGCAGCTCTAGGAACCTAGGAACACGCAGAGGTTCTGTGTTTTGATGTCAGTACTCTTTACATTCTCAAAAATGATTGGTGACTCCAAAGAACTTTTGTTTTTAATGGCCTTCCTCCATCAATATGTACTGTCTAGGAAATTAAATCCAATACATTTTAAAAATAGTAACTAATTCTTTTAAAGTAACAATATACCCATCACATGTTAAATAATATATTTAAGAATAACTATACTTTTTAAAAGACAGAGGATTCAGTTAGAAGAGTAGCATTGTTTTACATTTTTGCAAATCTTTTTAGTGTCTGGCTTAATAGAAGACAGCTGAGTTCTCATATCAGCCTCTGCTTTCAATCTCCTTCAATATGTTTTTCTGGGTGAACTATATTTAGGAAATATGGCCTCACACAGATCTAAAGTTAGAAGAAAGGAATGTTTCCATAATAGACTTTCCAGGTATTTGTAGACATTCTTCTCTGATGCTACACTCAAACTCACTAAGTGGTAATGTCTTAAAGTTAGTTGCAAAAATAAATTTGAAATTTTATCAATAATTTTTTGTTTGCATTTTGCCTATTAATTCCATGGATCTGTCTTGTACTTTGAATGAATCTTTTCCACATGCATGGCTTTGTACAATCACAGTCCTTTGAAAAGTATTGGTTCTGTCACTTACAGGGATTTTTCTGAACATTGATAAATTCTGTTAAACAATTTAAAATAAATTATATCCACTAATGTCAATAATCTCAAGTAAAAATCCTTAAAAATTGAGAAAGTGTCAAGTTCATTGTGGCTTCTGAGATAACAAGAAGAAAATGCAGAGAACATAGTTTATGAGGAGGTAAAAATGATTTATGATTTGCTTGGGCTTCCCTGGTGGCTTAGATGGTGAAGACTCTGCCTGCAATGTGGGAGACCCAGGTTCGATCCCTGGATTGGGAAGATCCCCTAGAGAGAGGAATGGCTCCCCACTCCAGCATTCTTGCCTGGGGAATTCCATGGACAGAGGGGCTTGGTGGGCTGCAGTCCACGGGGTTGCAAAGAGCCAGACACGACTGAGCACATTTCAGTTTCACTTTTTACTTTCTGGTTCAGGAGATGTCCTGTAACTGGAAAAAAAAATCGTTCTCAACAATTTGCTAGCTGTGTGACCTGAGATTTTTAACAAAATTCTGTAAGTTTTAGTTTCTCTCCTAATTTTCCCAATTAAAAAAATATCCTGCAGCATTGGTAAAAGCCTTAAAGTTGACTATAAGGCAACCAGCATGGGACCCAGTACTTTACGGACATGAAAAAATTGAGTCCTTCATCACACACCTCCTTTGATAGGACTGCTGCCTCCAGTCCTGGGGGCTGTTAACTTGACATGAGATCTAGGTCAAGAGGCCTGCTAACTGCTAAGTCACTTCAGTTGTGTCCAACTCTGTGCGACCCCATAGACAGCAGCCCACCAGGCTCCTCCATCCCTGGGATTCTCCAGGCAAGAACTGAATGGGTTGCCATTTCCTTCTCCAATGCATGAAAGTGAAAAGTGAAAGTGAAGTTGCTCAGTCGTGACTGACTCTTAGCGACCCCATGGACTACAGCCTACCAGGCTCCTCCATCCATGGGATTTTTCAGGCAAGAGTACTGGAGTAGGGTGCCATTGCCTTCTCCAAGGTCAAAGCTAATGTGTAGGTGATTGATGTGAGACCATGATTCACCTGCCTGCACCTGCATTTGCCCAGATATGAGACCAACTTTGTATGTTTCCCTCTTGGACAGAAGGTGTCAGTACATAAATGGGAGCCCATTAAAAATCTTTTAATATACATATTTTATTGAAGTACAGTTGACTTACAATGATTCAGGTGCACAACAAGGTGATTCAGTTATACAAATACATTATTTTTGAAATTATTTTCCATCATAGGTTATTACAAGATACTGACTGTCATTCCCTGTGCTATACAGTAAACCTTTGTTTCTTGCTGCACATCTATTTTTAAATTAGTAATCTAGCATTCTATTCATACTAAGTCAAACAGGTGGAATCAAAATGTCACAACTTTTTTTATTTAGGCAAAAATTCATTAAGTTTTCTAAAATATATATTATATACATGTATAAAAAAGCTTTTCTACTACACTTGATAAAGGCTTACAAAAGAACATCACAAAAAAAGAGAAGTAGAAGAGAAATTGGAGAACATAAACTAAATGAAATGGGAGCACTGAATATGAAATAGGAAAAGTGAAACAAACTAGAGAAAAGGAGAAGATCATCATATAGTCCAGTTGTTTAAATGTGACCACTCGTTAGAAACATATCCAGAGCTCTGGAGAAAAAAATCAATACCTGAGATTTGTATTTTTCAAAAAATTCCAAGATAATTCTGATCGGCATCTGGATTTTAAAAAGTGATTACAGGTTTTTCTATTAGAGCCTAGGTTTTGGTGATACAGAGTTCTATTATTTTTCTGTTGACTAATCATGACACAATGGTATTAAGTGAGTAATAGTTACATAATCACAATAGTAAAAGACATTTATCCGTTTTTACAGTCAATAACCAGACAAAAAAATAAAAGATAATCACAATTGCAAGCCATAATGGAAACATGATTAACTTAACAATATAAAATAATTCCATACAATTTGGAAGGGTCAAGCAGAGTGACGCAGTAAGCGGATGCATACATGGTGGTGGTAGTTTAGTGGCTAAGTCGTGTCCGATTTTTGCGACCCCCATGAACTGTAACCTGTCAGGCTCCTCTGTCCATGGGATTCTCCAGGCAAGAATACTGGAGTGGGTTGCCATTTCCTTCTCCAGGGGATCTTCCTGACCCAGGAGTCCAACCTGGATCTCCTGCATTGCAGGCAGACTCTTTAACGACACGCATATTCAACATACTCAAATATTTTTGAATGCTCGGATGTGACATGATGTAGGAGCAAAAAGTCCTCAGGAAAACGTAAAATGCTAATCATATGAAAGCGGTCAGGACCACACCTGCAGGGTAGGAAGAGATAAAGAGGACAATGAAGGCCAATTCTCCTGGGATTGAAGTTGGATAAAATCATTGTTGTGTGGGCCCCGAGCTGCCTTAGGATAGTGTGGATATGATGGGACAGAACACGGTGGCTGAATTAGGGGGCACCAGAGTGGCCAGTGGCCCAGAAGCATGACTATGAGCTCAGGACGCGAAGCCAAAGGGCACACTTGCCCCCAGAGTTTATTGAAATGTCAGGTTGACAGAGGATCGCAGAGTCACCTCATATGCTGGAGGACACTGCCCCACCTCCTCAGGATGTTGAAAACTATTCCATTTTGTGTGATCCGGGAGCTCAGTTTCTTTGCTATGCAGCTGTGTGTGTGTGTGTGTGTGTGCTCAGTCACTCAGTCGTGTCTGACTATTTGTGACCACACAGACTGCAGCCCGCCAGGCTCCTCTGTCCATGGGATTTCCCATGCAAAAATACTGGAGCGGATTGCAAATTACTACTCCAGGGGACCTTCCAACCCAGGGATCGAACTCCTGTCTCCTGTGTCTCCTGCATTGGCAGGCGGATGCTTTAAAGTAATGGCACCTTAATACCCAATTCAGGCTATTTTCTTCCAATGTGAAAAATCAGGGGAATATTTACTAACATAGCTCCCACTCATCCTCTCCCTACATTAAGCTATTTGCAATTTCTATAAATGATTCACTGGAGATGAGATGGTTTCTTGATCTCTAACTCAAAAGAGATAAACATGATATCATAATCATAACACTCTGAACTCCAAGCTTTGTCAAATGACAGAGTTACCTATGAAGAGAAAGAAATCAAAATCTTTGTTTCCACAAGAGTTTACTTGATAATGACTGAAGTTTTTAACATTTTCTTTTCTCTATGGGGGGACAGAACTAAGAAAGTGTGAATCTTAAAATGCTAATTTGTCTATCAGCTGTCAAAAATACAGATGTGGCAGTTTCTAAACCTTGTTATTTTCCATTGAAAGAATTTACCTTACTGAAGATGCTTTCTTAATTTTTTTGTTTTAAAAATCTTTCAAAAATCTCATTTTTTAATTACCATTTTATAATAGTAATCTCCTAAAATCAAGGAGCCCTGAGACACAATTCCATCTTGATGGAAGTATTGATAATTGTTTGATAATTTAAAAATATTTTTGTTCTCTTCCCTTTGCTTATTTCCCAACTTCATAAAAATTGTTTTTAGAATCAGGAACAAAAGCAGGCACTGGCTTATTTTCTCTCTCTTTATAATAGAATTATTTTCTTTACTTAAATACGAGTCAACTGAGAAAGTTTTGCTCAGATATGTCACAAGTTACACAGAGTGAGTCTGAGATAATTTGATTTTGGTTCTGCCACACGCACTGCCTCAGGGATTAATATGGCAGAAACTTAGTACATGATTAATTTGTTTATCATGCAGAAAAACAGGCCTAGAAATTAATTGATTTCTTTTGAATATAGAGGTCCTCCGATAAGCAGAAAGGTCGCACCTCCGTGACTTTATGTGTACTTCTGCTTCTGCCAGGAAGAAAGCACCTCATCTTTTTATCTCCTAACTTAGGACTGGCTTTACTCCTCTCTTAAAGTAAGAATCAGGTCACCCGTTGCCTTTTCCCACAGTATTTCTTACATTTTGTTTTAGAAGCACCTTTTTTAGGACTTTCGTGTGTGTGTGCTAAGTTGCTTAAATTGTGTTCTACTCTTTGTGACCCCATGCACTGTAGCCCCCCAGGCTCCTCTGTCCATGGGATTCTCCAGGCAAGAATACTGGAGTAGGTGGCCATACACTCCTCTGGGGATCTTCCTGACCCAGGGATCGAACCAATGTCTCCTGTGGCTCCTGACCTGCAGGAGGATTCTTAACCGCTGAGCAACCACCGGGGAAGCCTTTTAGCACTTTGCTCGCACCCATTATCAGAGCACTCATTCACATGTATGACTTTATTATCACTTTATTTACTTAAATATCTTTTCCAATAGTCTATGAGGGGCTTGCAATGAAGAATACTCTCTCTTTTCTGAGCATTTATATCTAAGCAATGAAGCTTCTAGTGAACAGACATTTAAAAAAAAGTATCAATAATTAATACATAATTGACTGATGAAGAATCTAATTCCATTTCCAACAGATGATGGTTATTAATAGGGCCAGGATACTTTTCATCCCATTGTAAACAGAATTTAGCGCCATTCTCTCATTCTTTAGGTTAATTACATGGAAAGAATCAATCCCTCCAGCCGGTACATGCACAAAAGCTTCAGTATGCTTTCCAACTGCTGTTCCTATAGCCACTCCACACCCCCACCCCCAAAATGTTTTGCCCTTCATAAGCTGTTTATAAATGACTCCAGTTCAGATGAAGCTTTTTTTTTTTTTTCTGTTGTAAATCTACATTAGAAAAGTAGATGGCCAGTTGGAATGAGAGGCATTTTAGACTGAGCTAGAGAAAAGAGATTTTTGTAATGGGAACAAAATCCAGGTGATTTCCCCCTCTTTCTCTTACACGATCAGGTACCTAAAGCCTTCAGAGACAAAACTGATGGGCAACTGGAGCTTTATGAATCAGAAAATAGCTCTGATTCCGGACAACATAGAGTAACACAATCAGAGCCCCACGGTAAAGATTTTCAAAAGTAGAGCAGAGAAGCAGATTAATTTGCCAGTTTTCTACATTTCCCAAAGCAAATGACATTGTGGAGATTGAGTATTTATTCTTACAAATTGGCAGGCTTTTAGAACTCCAGCTTAACTTTGCTCTGCTTGTCTCCACCTGACCAATGATGTTCATCAAACTACTCCACGGACATTTCTGCCTGCAACTAAGTTGGGTATGACCTCACGAACTCTTGGGTTTCTTCTTTCCCTCTCTATGATGTACATGGGGTCTTCTAATTCATCTTTTATAATCAGAGCACCCAGAGACATTAGTTAATAGATCTGAGATTTAATTTTCTCGGGGTGAAGACCATGATTTGGGTTAATCATCTATTCTGGTTATACTGTATCATTCCTGTGCGTGGCACCACAAAAATAATAATAGTGAGGATAATATTAATAGATGTATCTCTCTAGATTAAACAAGACAGTTATTGAATGTTTAATTAAAAGCAAAGTGATAATAAGGGCATATTTTCAGAGATTCAATCAAGTTGTGACACATACACAATCTACCAAATAAGCCATCACAAGATAATTAAAAATTTTAAATAATTAGCTATTGTAAGAAGTGCATAGTTAAGCTGATTTAATATTATCTGATTCCCTGAGGATATATTTCCATAAAAGATGGGCTGGAGTAATAGCATTAGAGATAGCATCATTTTCATTTATAAATGGTGGAAGTATGAAAAAAAAGTAGCCCACTCATCTGAAGATGTCAAATATCTAATTCTTAAAATCTTCACTCAAATGCCACTGTGGAATTTGAAATGGCACTAAGTTTTGGGTTTAGGGGCAAAGAGTTTAAAAAACATCTGGAGATGCTGAAATAACCTGCATTCATTTATGTTATTTAGGTTGTAAAATCATATTCAATCTTGACCCACTCAGGAAATCTAACATAAACGTCCTGCTGATTTTGACAGTCATACAGCAAAAACACCCTCTAATGAGCATTTAATAGTCACCAAAAGTTTTGCATTAAGTACAAAGCCCTTTTGATTACTTATTCCACTAATTTAAAGTAAATGCTTTTACAGATGGCATATGTTAGGCCGCAGAACGTGCGCTGCATTCATATGCAGTCACTGAAAATAGATTCCAGCTTTAGTAGAAAGAGTGTAGCAGAAAGATCAAACGCGAAACACTGAGTAAACATTTACCACTGATGTATTTTCTGTAAATCTCTTCCTAAATACTTACCCAGTTAGAGAGTACCATGCTTGGGGTCTGAGCAGTAATTGAGAAATACCTTGGCAAATTAACACCTACAGCAAAATGATCTAGACAAAGAAATTGGGCTCTTCATTCCACCTCTCATCTTCCCAAGAATAGAAGCATATAGTGTTTCAGTCCCCTTCAGACTGTATTATATTACATACGTGAAAAATGCCACGAAATGCTTTCAGATGGTAGAGGTGATCGGGAAAACAACAAGGACATATTACAAAGAAACACATATAGCAAAGAAAACAAAAGAAAGCCAAAGATCACCTTGCATGTATGCAGGCTCAGTCTCTCAGTCGTGTCCAACACTTTTGCGACCCTATGGATAGCAGCTTACCTTACAGTCGGATAATGAATGACTGATGAAGAAAAGACTGATAAATGAATAATGTCCTGGCTTTAATTACTAGAGTTATCATTGCTATTATTACTATTACTGTGCTCTGTGCTAAGTCACCCCAGTCATGTACCAGTCTTTGTGACTCCATGGACTGTAGCCTATCAGGCTCCTCTGTCCACGGCATTTTCCCAGAAAGAATACTGGAGCTGGTTGCCAAGTCCTCCTTGAGGGGATCTTCTGGGCCCAGGGACTGAACTCGCATCTCCTGCATTGCATGCAGATTCTTTACTGCTGAGTACAATATAAACAGTACATTATGATACTATGCGACTGAATTTCATCTATACATAAGAAAGTTCATACAAACAAACACTATGAAATGAACTCAATTTTACTGATGCCTAAATAATATTTTTTTTTCAGTGCTTTGAGAAATACATGAGTTGGCCCATGGAAAGCAGTATACTAGTTTGGTGAATCTCAAATGACTCCTGTTTACACAAAAGCTGTGTGGATTTAAGAACTGGGCCATAAAGAAGGCTGAGTACCAAAGAATTGATGCCTTTGAACTGTCGTGTTGGAGAAGACTCTTGGGAGTCCCTTAGACAGCAAGGAGATCAAACCAGCCAATCCTAAAGGAAATCAAACCTGATTCTTCATTGCAAGGACTGACGTTGAAGCTGAAGCTCCAATACTTTGGCGACCTGATGTAAAGAGCTGACTCGTTGGAAAAGATCTTGTTATTGGGAAAGTTTGAAGGCAGGAGGAGAAGAGAGCAGCAGAGGATGAGTGGTCAGATAGCATCACCGACTCAATGGATATGAATCTGAGCAAACTCTGGGAGCTAGTAAAGGACAGGGAAACCTGGCATGCTGTAGTCCACGGGGTTGAAAAGACTCAGACATGACTGAACAACAACAGCACAAAATTCAGTTCAGTTTAGTTCAGTCGCTCAGTTGTGTCTAACTATTAGAGGACCCATAGACTGCAGCACACCAGGCTTCCCTGTCCATTCCCAACTCCCGGAGTTTACTCAAAGTCATGCCCACTAAGTCGGTGATGCCATCCAACCATCTCATCCTCTGTCATCCCCTTCTCCTCCTGCCCTCAATCTTTCCCAGCATCAGGGTCTTTTCTAGTGAGTCAGTTCTTCGCATCAGGTGGCCAAAATACTGGAGTTTCAGCTTCAGCATCAGTTCTTGCTGTGACTGAACAACAACACAAAAGCTGAGACCATATCCTACACCTGTTAATACTCAAGGAGCTTCTGCTTAGGAATAGAGAAAACTAGCCCTTCTGATAAGCTAGTGACACTGATTTTGAAGTCTGATCTTTCACAAGTATTACTGGAACTTCAGAAACTAAGAAAGCTGCATTAGAGAAGGAGTCCGGCCCTTCATTGCACCTTCAGCGTGACTATGGACATTGAGGGGTATAATAAATTTATTTGAAACGTTTCTCTTAAGTTTTTCATTTACTCAGTGAAATGGGCTTAAATCTCACACTTACAAAAATGTAGTCTGAAAGTCATATCATAATGCAAATATGTCAGGGTTTGTCAGCCTTGGCATCACCTCATTGTGGGTGGGATGAGTCCTTGATGTAGGGGACTGCTCTGTCCCTGGTAGCATATTGGCCAGCATCCTTGACTTCTACCTGCTGAATGACAGTAGCATCCTCCACCCTCAGTTGGGACCATCAAAGATGTCTCGGAAACAGGCCAAATATCCCCTGGGGTACAAAGCATCCCCCAGTTGAAAACTAGTGAGATGGATGAATCTGGTTGAAATATTGGGCTAATCAATGAACTAAGGATATATTGTTAATAGATGAGGATCTAAAACACATTTGAAATCCTGATAATTTGCCATGCTACTTAACGTGACCTTAAAATTTTCCAGTGCATTCTAAAATCCCAAGTCTTTATTACTGCCATTAATATGCATCCTACTAGAAACAGACTAGGAGGATTTCTAAGATTTTTTCGGTACCCTCCCACAGCAAGGAACCTAGATTTTTAACAGTCTTTGAGAGTTTGAAGATTAGAATGAAACAGGCAGGAAACTGACAAAAAACCTTCTCATATGACAAGTTGAAACAATTGGAATGTTTATTCTTTAAGAAGTGGCATTTGAACTTATTAGCTGCTATAAATATTTAAAACAATAGTATTATGAGAAAATGGATTCTAGTAATCCAGGTCAAAATATTTATTAAGCACCTATGATATGCCAAGTAATTCTGTTGTGTTCTGGAACTCATTAAATGAATAACGTACTCTGTGATTTGACATGGCTACAATTAAGACAAATATAAATAGCAATTTTTTCTGTTTATTAAGAGACAGGTGATTATATATAAGTATAAAGAATGACTGAAGAAATGCCCACAAGGATCCATATTTGAAAATATTTATACCTAATACAATGATGCTTCTTTACAAAAAATAAGCATTTTTTTTCCCTTCTGGTACAAACACAATTAATTAATAAAATAGGTGCTCAATAATACGTTTTTTAATTTTTAAATGTATTTATTTATTTGATGTGGTACACACATGTAGGACCATAGTTCTCTGGACAGGGATCAAAACTGTGCTCCCAGTAGTGGAAAGGCAGAGTCCTAACCACTGGACTCCTTGGAAGAAAAGCTATGACCAACCTAGACAGCATATTAAAAAGCAGAAACATTACTTTGCCAACAAACGTCTGTCTAGTCAAAGCTATGGTTCCTCCAGTAGTCATGTATGGATGTGAGAGGTGGAGTATAAAGAAAGCTGAGAGCTGAAGAATTGATGCTTTTGCACTGTGGTGTTGGAGAAGACTCTTGAGAGTCCCTTGGACTGCAAGGAGATCCAACCAGTCCATCCTAAAGGAAATCAGTCCTGAGTGTTCATTGGAAGGACTGATGCTGAAGCTGAAACTCCAATACTCTGGCCACCTGATGCAAAGAACTGACTCATTGGAAAAATCCCTGATGCTGGAAAAGATTGGAGGTGGGAGGAGAAGGGGATGACAGAAGATGAGATGGCTGGATGGCATCACCAACTCAATAGATATGAGATTGAGTAAGCTCTGGGAGTCGGTGATGGACAGAGAAGCCTGGCCCACTTCGGTCCATGGGATCACAAAGAGTCGGACATGGCTGAGTGACTGAACTGAATCACTGGACTGCCAGGGAATTCCCAGCAATATTTTTTTTCATGTGTCTAGTGTAACTTACTCTCTATATTCAATTGTAGTTACCAATATTTATTTCAACACACCTAAAAGGTAGGGTGAAATCAGATTCAGTGCCAGTTTTGTCCATGGGGTTATCACAATGCTGACACTATTTCTTCTCTCAAAAGTTACAAGTTTAAATGCACACACACACACATACACATAAGTTTTACTCTGAAATATTCAATGTAGTAGCAAGCTTCCCTAGCAGTTCTTTATTTTCGGTTTTTAGTAATTAAATACAAATAATGACTAAAGCCTGAGAAGACAGGAGTTAAATGATTCCATTGACAAGGTGTAAGAACACTTTGAGGATTATTTTTATGAAAACTTTGGGTCTTTATCTATTTGTTCATATCCATTAATAGTCTTCACTGCAAAAACTGTGAAATCAAGGTTCCAATATGTGTCTGGCCCCACACATGACACACTTACTTACGTGGAGAAGTCACACTTCTTGATACTGTACTTATCCGAGCAAAAAGTCTAATTCACGCCATCGACTCTTCTAGGAAGTGCTCCCCAGACTCCACGCAAACCTGCCCTTTCTAATCTATTGCACTTGCTGTCTATACTATAGCATTTTGATCAAGTGCCCGCATGTGATTATAAGAAAACAAGATTCTTTCAGAGGTAAATTGCATGTAATATAAAGTGATATACAGCTATTACACAATAAATGAAAATAATGCCTTGAGATCTTAAGAAAAACTCCAAGTATGTATATACTGTAGTGACCAGCCACATACGATATGTAATATTCCTTAGATAGAAGAGATTCAGAGCAGTCGTTTAGGCGTTCTTCCTACCAGAGTACAATTCTAATTAAACTCCAGTGGTAAAATAATAAACTGTGACTGATTAATTCGGCCAAAAATTACGGTTGAATTGATTCTATCTGACCCCTGATTTAACACACTGACCCCCATTTTTAAGAATAGACAAAGAATAATAGAATTAGAAAATGTTTATTACTTCAGTCATTTTGAAAATTTTCTTCAAATTTTTTATTATCTTAATATATATATATGACAACTCTAAATTTGTTTATTAGTTAAGACTGATATTTCTGGTTCTCGATCATGTAGATATTGATTATTTATACCTCATCAGTTAAAATCAAGCTATATTTTATCAGTTTTTTTTAATGTACTTTAATTCTTTTTCTCTACAAATGTTTTCAAAGATGATATTATCAAAACTACTACGCAGAGTAAAAGATTAGTCCTTAATGTAAAAATCGGGAAAAGAAAATTCAGGTTAAAAAAAAGAAAGAAAAAGAAAGTTCAGAATAAGAAATTTGGAGAAAGTCATAAGTTAACCATAAAGCTTAATTTACACTCTCCTAGATTATGATACAAATAGGAGAAAACAAACACACGGTTCTTACTGTCTATTGTCCACCGATGGAAAGCAAACTAACCATCAAGCAAGAAGCTTCTGCTTGACCGTGAACTTAAGGAATAGTTGGCTTTGAATCTCTTTTCGTATAAAATGTACTGAACAAGTGGTAATATCATTTGCACTGTTTCAAATTCTCATGAATTTTACAAACCCTTGTGCATTAGTTTGCTATTGCTATTGTAGCAATTTGCCACAAATTTAATGGCTATTAGAAATATATTATTAGGAATAGCATTATTAGAAATACATTATTTCATAATTATAGAGGTCAGATGTCTGCAGTGAGTTCACTAGGATTCAATCAAGGGCTCAGCAGGCCTGTGTTCCTCTCTGGAGGCTGCAGGGAGGAGTCCATGTGCCTCACACTTTTCCAGTTTCTGGGGCCAACCACATTCCTTCGCTCATAGGCCTCTCCCTCCATGTTCATAGCAGTCAACATCACATCAAGTTCTTACATTGCATCACTCTGACCTGTCTCCCCTCCCTTTTTCATTTATAAGGACCCTCAATAAACTGTGGAAAATTCTGAAAGAGATGGGAATACCAGACCACCTGACCTGCCTCTTGAGAAACCTATATGCAGGTCAGGAAGCAACAGTTAGAACTGGACATAGAACAACAGACTGGTTCCAAATAGGAAAAGTAGTACGTCAAGGCTGTATATTGTCGCCCTGCTTATTTAACTTCTATGCAGAGTACACCATGAGAAATGCTGGGCTGGAAGAAGCACAAGCTGGAATCAAGATTGCTGGGAGAAATATCAAGAACCTCAGATATGTAGATGACACCACCCTTATGGCAGAAAGTGAAGAGGAGCTAAAGAGCCTCTTGATGAAAGTAAAAGAGGAGAGTGAAAAGGTAGGCTCAACATTCAGAAAACTAAGATGATGGCATCTGGTCCCATCACTTCATGGGAAGTAGATGGGGAAACAGTGGAAGCAGTGTCACACTTTATTTTTGGGGGTTCCAAAATCACTGCAGATGGTGACTGCAGCCATGAAATTAAAAGACGCTTACTCCTTGGAAGGAATGTTATGACCAACCTGGATAACATATTAAAAAGAAGAGGCATTACTTTGCCAACAAAGGTCCGTCTAGTCAAGGCTATGGTTTTTTCAGTGGTCATGTATGGATGTGAGAGTTGAACTGTGAAGAAAGCTGAGCACCAAAGAATTGATGCTTTTGAACTGTGGTGTTGGAGAAGACTCTTGAGAGTCCCTTGGACTGCAAAGAGATCCAACCAGTCCATTCTAAAGGAGATCAGTCCTGGGTATTCATTGGAAGGACTGATGTTGAAGCTGAAATTCCAGTACTTTGGTCACCTCATGGGAAGAGTTGACTCATTGGAAAAGACTCTGATGCTGGGAGGGATTGGGGGCAGGAGGAGAAGGGGACGCCAGAGGATGAGATGGCTGGATGGCATCACTGACTTGATGGATGTGAGTCTGAGTGAACTCCAGGAGTTGGTGATGGACAGGGAGGCCTGGCGTGCTGCAATTCATGGCGTCACAAAGATTTGGACACGACTGAGCGACTGAACTGAACTGAACTTGTGATTATATTGGGTCAACACAAATCATCCCCATATCGAAGTCATCTTTTCATCTCAAGGCCAATATATTAGCAAAGTTACTTTCCATGTAACACAATGTATTCACAATTTCTGGGTAGAAACTTAGGTATCTTTGTGGGGTGAGGGGCCTTGTTCTGACAACCACACCCTGTTATCTGATATCAGGCATCTGGGAAAACTCAAGCGTTCTAATTCTTTGTGTGTGTTGGGGAGACAGGATTGAGATGAGGGTGTGAGGTGTGACATTTATTATTTTTTTATATGCCTTAGAGTATCCTAAAGAGAGTTTGCACATACCTAGACAAGCAGTTCTCAATCATAGAGCACTTACAATGGTATGTCTGGACTGAGTGAATCTGAAGAAGAGGAAAATGTACACTTATGTCTAGCTAGTACTGAATAGATCCGAAATCATGTGCCTGTAAAATGTATTATTAAAATACAAACACTTAGGAAGGTTAAAGGTGGGTGCTATGAACAGCAGATATCAAACAGGTTCATTTGTCTTTAGTAAACCCAGGATTATGTTTGTAAGCTTCATAAAGCCCAGACTGTGTCATCCATCAATAAGGAACAGTCATGGATGGTACAATCCGGCCTATGTGAAGTTTTACCACGGGGAGGATGCAACACAGTTTTGGGGGTGGAGGGGTGCAGTTTGAAAACGAGTCTTGAGTATTTCTCCCAAATATAGGAATTCCCTTGTGATGTCTCAGTTACAGTGAAAGGTAGATTACTCAGGGCTAAGATCACCCTAGAAACCTAAAATTAAAAGTTTCATTGTATTAGTTGAACAGAACACTTTGGTATCTAATTATATAAACACAGTAAAGCTCTAAGCAGAAACAAGGGGAACTTGCCTATTGAAGGGAATCAGTGCCTTGAGACAAATTCGTGAATGCACGGGACACATGTAGTATTGGTTATCCTAAGTGTGAAGCTGTTTAGTCGCTCAGTCATGCCTGACTCTTTGTGACCCCATGGACTGTAGCCCACCAGGCTCCTCTGTCCATGGAATTCTCCAAGCAAGAATACTGGAGTGGGTTGCCATTCTCTTCTCCAGGGGATTTTCCCAACCTAGGGATTGAACTCAGGTCCCCTGCCTTGCAGGCAGATTCTTTACTGTCTGAGCCATCAGGGAAGCCCATTGGTTATCCTAAGCTGTCTCCTAAATCATTATTGTTCTCGTTTCATGCTGTGTTAGCTCTGAGTTAATACAAAACCTTGAGTCCTGCATTATCGATCCGTGAGCTGCCCTCTAGGTCAGCATACCATAAACACCAGACTCTGCGTCACCCACCGGTCCAGAGCATCACTCCCCATCTCACCTGTGAGCTCAACACTTCCTTCCAAGTTAACGCCATCTTCGAATCCTCCAGTCAACCTCCTGCTCAGACACCTTCAAAGAGTTTCCATTTACTAGAGGATCAAGTCCAAAATCCTTGGCTTTGGCATTAAAAGCACAACACAGCTTGTCCAAACCTACCTTTATAGGTACAGACTTTTAAAACTCCAAGACAATCAGACCTAAACCTCTCATTTCATAGAGGAAGAAAACAAAGCTCAGAAAGATTAAGGACCTTGACCAAGGTCATGCTACTAGTGACAGGTAAAGAATAGAAACCAAGATCGTCAGAATCCCACTCATTCCATCACAAATTCCCAACAGTATTTTCTAGTAACCCCAGTATTGTGTTAGTCTTGGTCTCAAATGCTTTTAAATATGACATATGTATGCCTATGGCTGATTCATGTTGCTGTTTGGCAGAAACCAAAGGAATTTTGTAAAGTAATTATCCTTCAATTAAAAAAAGAAAAGAAAAGAAAAAAATATGACATGTCCATGCTTTGCTATTGCATTATTGACAGTAGACTGGAACTTAACATTAATTTTTTAAAGAAAATGATATTGTTTTTCACATTTAAGCCACCAATAAAAGTGCAAATTCTTTTTTATCATTTTTACGATCTTCCCCCTTCTAAGTATTTCAGACTTTTTTCAAACTTTTGCTAAAACATGCAATTTATTTTGACATTCTTTATTGAAGTCATTATATTGCCCACAACATATTTATACACTGTCTTTTTTATGTCTGCTTATTTCCTTTTCCTCTTTTTCCTTTTATTATTTTTTAATTTGTCTTTTTTTACATTTAGTCCCAAAGCTACTTTAGAAAAAAATTTCAGATGGCTCATGAGAAATCATATGGTATAAGAAATAGAATGAGATAAAAATACAGCATAAAAAGAAGTAAAAATATAGATGGAGATGAAGTAATGCCAGGAATAGTACTAGGAATGCAAGTGATAGTGATCTACATGGGAATAGAAGTTGGAACAGCAATTTGACTTTCACCTTTGCATCAAGTAATGTGGAAAGTGAAGACATGTCAGTGCATCAGTTTCTTATTTATAAAACTATAAATTAATAAGATATCACTAATGAGATATCACCATTGTTAGGGGAAATTACATATGTTCGGACTAATAAGATTATGGGAGCTCTTCCTAAAGAAAACATTATGCCATGCAGTAACTAAAGGCAGAGGAACCAGAGATCAAATTGCCAACATCCGCTAGATCATAGAAAAAGCAAGAGAGTTCCAGAAAAACATCTATTTCTGCTTTATTGACTATGCCAAAGCCTTTGACTGTGTGGATCACAATAAACTGTGGAAAATTCTGAAAGAGATGGGAATACCAGACCACCTGATCTGCCTCTTGAGAAATTTGTATGCAGGTCAGGAAGCAACAGTTAGAACTGGCCATGGAACAACAGACTGGTTCCAAATAGGAAAAGGAGTTCGTCAAGGCTGTATATTGTCACCCTGTTTATTTAAATTATATGCAGAGTACATCATGAGAAACGCTGGACTGGAAGAAACACAAACTGGTATCAAGATTGCTGGGAGAAATCTCAATAACCTCAGATATGCAGATGACACCACCCTTATGGCAGAAAGTGAAGAGGAACTAAAAAGCCTCTTGATGAAAGTGAAAGTGGAGAGTGAAAACGTTGGCTTAAAGCTCAACATTCAGAAAATGAAGATCATGGCATCTGGTCCCATCACTTCATGGGAAACAGATGGGGAAACAGTGGAAACAGTGTCAGACTTTATTTTTCTGGGCTCCAAAATTACTACAGATGGTGACTGCAGCCATGAAATTAAAAGGCGGTTACTCCTTGGAAGGAAAGTTATGACCAACCTAGATAGCATATTCAAAAGCAGAGCATTACTTTGCCAACAAAGGTTCGTCTAGTCAAGGCTATGGTTTTTCCTGTGGTCATGTATGGATGTGAGAGTTGGACTGTGAAGAAGGCTGAACGCCGAAGATTTGATGCTTTTGAACTGTGGTGTTGGAGAAGACTCTTGAGAGTCCCTCGGACTGCAAGGAGATCCAACCAGTCCATTCTGAAGGAGATCAGCCCTGGGATTTCTTTGGAAGGAATGATGCTAAAGCTGAAACTCCAGTACTTTGGCCACCTCATGTGAAGAGTTGACTCATTGGAAAAGACTCTGATGCTGGGAGGGATTGGGGGCAGGAGGAGAAGGGGACGCCAGAGGATGAGATGGCTGGATGGCATCACTGACTCGATGGACGTGAGTCTGAGTGAACTCTGGGAGTTGGTGATGGACAGGGAGGCCTGGCGTGCTGCGATTCATGGGGGCAAAGAGTCAGACATGAGTGAGCGACTGATCTGATCTGAATCTATTTTTGAAAACACGTACAGGTGCCTTCTTACTAAATGTTATCATTGATTTTAATGGATAAACACACAGCAAAAAAAAAAGGAAAACATTAGACAAGAATTTCCTGTTCTAGCTTAAATAAGGAGAGGAGAGCTCATTTTCAAACTTTAAATATAATAAAACATCTAGACAGACTCAAATTTAAGACTTCCCTAGAAACCATCAGAGAACTGAGGTTACAGAGTAAACATCCAACTCGGTACCCCAAAAGAGAGTGAACAGTGCAGGAAAAACAAGAGGACCAGAGACTGTGAGGGATGGACGCCCCTTAAAAAGCCACTTTAAAGTCATATAAGCTGGTAAGAAGTTTCAGCTAGACATTTTTGACAAATTACTGAAAGCAACTATAGATTAGGAAGAGAATTAAAGCCCCGGGGCCATAACATGGGAGTTTCATGCCTTTCTGCAAGTTTTTCTTCCAGAAACCACAGCAAGTATACCTAGTTGAAGACCACCCTGAGAATGCTTCAGCCAAGGCTAAAATTCACACAAAGCCATCCTTCCTATCTTTCCTAGGAGACAAATGCCTAATCTTCTGGGGGAAAGAGGGAGAGGAGAGGACAGTGAGGGACCAGGAAGAGAAGGAGGAGGGAGGAAACGGAACAGCAGCTGAACCCTGTAGCCTGAGGGCGGGAGCCAATTGGAAGATGTGAACAGAAAGCTGGGAGCCAACGAGAGGGGCAGAAGCACCTGCTAGGCTGGACATTCCATGAGAAACTTAATGCCTTTCTCATCTTGTTTTTTATGGAAGGCTGAGGCTAGAGATAGTTCAGCCACTTCCCCAAGGGAGCAGAACACATCTAAGAGCCATACCCCACGACACAGATGCGCGACACCACCGAAGACCAACACTCGATCAGAACACTAGAAAATACATAACCCCGCCCTGCCCTCTGGCACCACTCCAACAAGCACTGCCTGCCCGCCTGCTAAGTCGCTTCAGTCGTGTCCGACTCTGTGCGACCCCATAGATGGCAGCCCACCAGGCTTCCCCGTCCCTGGGATTCTTCAGGCAAGAACACTGGAGTGGGTTGCCATTTCCTTCTCCAGTGCATTAAAGTGAAAAGTGAAAGGGAAGTCGCTCAGTCGTGTCCGACTCCTAGCGACCCCATGGACTGCAGCCCACCAGGCTCCTCCATCCACGGGATTTTCCAGGCAAGAGTACTGGAGTGGGGTGCCATTGCCTTCTCCGTAACAAGCACTGGGAGCAGGTGAACTGAAATCGGTCTAGGAATGCTGCAAGAGACAAATTCCCTGGCACATAAAGCAAAAGGAAGATGAAAAGCTGATAAGAAGCAAATCCAGCTTTCAACAACAGTATTTGGGACAAAAACAAGGTATGAAAAAGTACAGTCTGAAGGAACAAAGCAATCGTACAAGCTCAAGATACAACACAAATATTGAAGCCATCAAACATATAATGAAAAAGAAATATAATAATAGGTTAAGAGCTCTAATTTGCAAAGGCAGACAAAACACAAGGTCAGTGAGGCAATTTCAGAAAAGAAATTGAAATTATAAGACAGAATCAAATGGATATATCATAATAGGAAACAGACATACTTCATAAGTGGAGGAGAAATACAGACTCTCACAAACAAAACTGAGATGATTCATTGTCAGAATGTACTCTATAATAAATATTAATAAATGGCATTCTTCAAGCAGCTGAAATGACATCAGAAAACTTGACCTATTCAAAGAAATAGAGTATCAAATAAGAATAAAGGTGAAATATGTTTTCTTATTTTTTATTGCTCTAAAAAATAACTTCTCTTCAAGGAAAATTTACATCAATGTATTGTTTTCATAGTATATGTAAAACTGAAATAAACGACAGACGTGGCTCAGGGGTGAGAGAGAGGAATTGGGGATACACCACTACAAGACTTTTACTACTGCATGTGAAGGTACATAACAGCATTTGAATTTAGAATCTGATTTTTTAAAAATGTATATTGTATACGATGGATACCACTAAAGTATACTTGTAAAAATAAATATTAAAATAAGTCAACAGAGAAGATTAAATCAGAATTATTAAAAAACAAACAAACAAAAAACCTCAAGATCAGGCAAGGCAAAATGAAGAAGGAAAAAAATAAAGAACAAATTAAAAAAAATAGAAAACAGTTATCAAAAAGGTGTAATTTACGACAGAGGATGAGATGGTTAGATGGTATCACTGACTCAGTGAACAAGAGATTGAGCAAACTCCAGGAGACAGTGAAGGACAGGGAAGCCTGGTGTGCTGCAGTCCATGTGGTCATGAAGAATTGGATATGACTTAGTGACTGAACAACAACAGCAAACAGCATTGATAATCACATTAAACAGTGTTTGTCTAAGCACACCAATTAAACTCCAGAGATGGTGAGATTAAAATAGCTGCAACCCATTCCAGTATTCTTGCCTGGATAATCCTACAGACAGAGGAGCCTGGCAGGCTATAGTCCCCTGGGGTTGCAAAGAGTCAGAAACGACTGAGTGACTAACAGCAAGAAGAAGAAGACAAATTAATCAAATCTGACACAATATTCACATGCAATTGGATAAAAAGTTGACACTGTTCAATGGCTGTTTTTGGTTTTTCTTTATGTGAGATTTAGACTCTGTGCATGGATGAACTTTCGAAAGTTTTGGTCACATCACATTGTTCATCTTGTTGCTGATAAACTATAAAAAATTTTTAACTGAAACAAAGATTTCAGTTATATTTCCTCTTTTTAATTGATTATTTTCATATTTGCTATTACATGATATATACAAAGATGACATATATAAAAACTTTTAAAGTTATTCTTCAAAAAAAGCATGTCGATTGTGTCTACTTTCTAGCATTTATGGAAGACTATCAATACACTTGCAAGTACCCTACTATGCTGACTCTTCAATGCTGATGATTTTTACTGACAGCTGCAGAGAAAGCAATGGCACCCCACTCCAGTACTCTTGCCTGGAAAATCCCAGGGACGGGGGAGCCTGGTGAGCTGCCGTCTATGGGGTCGCACAGAGTTGGACACGACCTAGGCGACTTAGCAGCAGCAGCAGCACAGCTAAAAAAGGGTGGTGGCTCAGATGGTAAAGAATCTGCCTGCCATGCAAGAGACCTGAGTTTGATTCCTGGGTGGGGAAGATCCCCTGGAGGAGAGCATTGCAACCCACTCCACTATTCTTGTTGGGAGAATCCCATGGACAGAGGAGCCAGGCAGGCTACAATCCATAGGGTCACAAAGAGTTGGACACAACTGAGTGACTAAGCACACACAGCTAAAATTATTATGACATTGTTCTGTTGAGCATAGAATCATTAAAAAATTAAAGTTCAAGTTACATGAAATAGTTGAATATATACTACAAATTCAAGCACATTCTTCTATAATAAATTAACTACATTCTAGAAAGTTTATATTCAGCTTCATAGAGAGACAAGAGTTTGGTAAAATTCTCCTTAAATTGGTTGCCCTGTCTTTTTCTTTGACATTATTAGGTAAATTTGCCTTCAATACACACACTCTCCAAAGTACCAAGTGGGTTGGTGGCACTTTCCAAAGTGAAGAAATTCTGTTAATATTAGCATGATATAATGAGAAGCAGAATTTTCAAACTTCAGTCTATAGAGGAAAAATGTGCAGAACAAAAGTTGAACTCAATAATTTTGTGACTATACTATGTTTAAAACATTATTTGGTCATTATCAATATTGTCCTTGTAAAGCTTTGCAAACTGATTACTGTATTTTCCTGGATATGTAGAATGCATGTAATGACTAATTCATTGGTCTTTTGTTATTTTCTCCAGTAGATTTCTTTGAGAAGCAAACACAATGTTAGGTGCAAATAATAAATGAAAATGAACCGTATATCGGTCCTTTTTTTTTTTTTCCTACACAAGAGCTGTGTAGTAGAAGAAAAATCTCTGAATAAAACTAGGATATAACTACTCTACAAAGAAGCATACAATAAGTGCCAAATGTTCTTTCTGTATTGGACAAAAGGGGGAAATATTACGTTTGCCTCAGGTAATCTTACTCTGGAGGATTTTTATTCATCCTGCTCTATGAAGAAATGTAGAGAATGTTCAAAGAACCCTCGATCTTTGGGCAAGTTATTAAGTGTCATTGTCATGATATACTTCTCTGTGTCCCCGATTACCTCTCTTTCTGTATCCTGGGCAATCAAATCAAGGCAGAATTGAAAGCTCCAATTCAGTCTGTCAGTCTGCTCCATTGTATGGAGCCATTGGTATTGTGAATCAAAATTATAAGCATCGTGTAAATGACAGAAGGTTAAATGAATACACTCCCAATTACTGAGAAAATAACCCTCAGAGAAGTAGAGAGAAGTAGGATGACTAGAAAAAAATTACAGTATTCCCATCAAAGATATATAGAACTAAGTATAAGTCACCATACTGAATAAAGCAGAGAATGTAAAGCCTAACATTAATTAATGTAAAGCCTACCTTCTTACTTGTATTTATCATTTGCTTTCTCCATCATTAATCTTAAGAAGGAAGGATGAAATTTGTATAGTTACCTATACGATTTTATAAATCACACCAAACAAGCATTTACTAAGCACCTACTAAGTGTGGACTTCCCTGTGGTTCAGAAGGTAAAGAATCTGCCTGGTAACGCAGGAGATGTGGGTTCGATCCCTGGGTTGGGAAGACCCCTGGAGAAGGGAATGGTGATCTACTCCAATATTCTTGCCTGGAGAATTCCATGGACAGAGGAGCCTGGTGGGCTACAGTCCACGAGGTCACAAAGCATCGGACATGACTGAGACTAAGGCTTTCACTTTCACTTAGTAAGTGTAGCAGACTATGATGAGGATACGAGGATGAACCAAATGTTCTCCTGCTAAGTGTTTCAGAGAATGAAAAGGAAAACAGATATAAAAATATGACTCTTTGAGATCCCATGGACTGTAGCTCAGCAGGCTCTTCTAATCATGGTTTTCCCAGGCAAGAATACTGGAGTGGGTTGCCATTTCC
Organism: Bos javanicus; assembly: GCF_032452875.1. NCBI lineage: Eukaryota > Metazoa > Chordata > Mammalia > Artiodactyla > Bovidae > Bos > Bos javanicus. The sequence goes on from NC_083879.1 coordinate 81,550,024, forward strand.
TTCCCTAGGGGATCTTCCTGACCCAGGGATAGAACCCAGGTCTCCTGTATTGCAGAGAGATTCTTAACCATCTGAGGCATCAGGAAAAAAAAAAAACAACAAACAAACCATATATATACAAAGTAGCATGAGCTGTGTTCTAACAAAGACAGGACTAACTAAGGTGTTAGGGAAATATGAAAGACTTTGGGTCCCAGCAGGTTGTAAAACAAGGCTCTGGAGATGGTAATCTGATATTTGGTGGAGCAGTTGAAGTTGGTTAGACAAGATAGTTGGGGTGGTTTTCCTAGACAGGAGCGGTAGATCTCCCAAACATCACAGAAATGAACATAGGACAAACCCAACGATCTCAAGTGATCTGGTATGAATTGAGTGAAGAACAAGGAACAAAATCGGCTGTGGAAAGAAGTAGCCAGGGCTGTATCATGAAAATGATTTTATACTGTGAAAATAAGTCTTGTTTTGGCTTCTGAGGAACTAAGGAGTTGCTCCTAAGAGTTACAACAGGAATGGTGTGTCCACGGCCTCTATGAGACCCGCCCCCTGGGCCCAGAAGATGAGTTTGCCAGGTGATGGGTGAGTGGATACTGAGAGCCAGCCTTCATTCAGCTTGCTATCTGTGTCCTCTGTCTGGGGGCCCTTCAGCCTGTGGGACAGCACACGTTTTTGCAATCCTTTTGGGCAAAAGGATGGCCTCTTTTGAAATGGGTTTAGAGATTAGGAGATTTGATTTTTGTAACAGCTCTGTGGAGAAAGAATTTTCTCTATTTTATAATTGAAACTACTGAAGCTCGAAGGACTCAGCACAGGAATGGTTAAGAACCAGAGCTTCAGGTTTGAAACAAGTAACCCTGGCTTGCTGAGGATCAGACCTCTGGCAGGTTACTTCACAGCTCTGTGTCTCAATTCTACAATGTTTAAAATAGGGACCATAATATGACCTATCACAAAGGGTTGCCATCATTATTAATTTATTATTAATGAATGATATTCTATTGGAGTATAATTGCTTTACAATGCTGTGCTAATTCCTGCTTCACAACGAAGTGAATCAGCCATATGTACACATATATCCCCTTGCTCTTGTAGCTCCCTGCCCCTCCCATCTCCCCTCTAGGTCATTACAGAGCACTGAGCTGAGCTCCCTGTGTTGCACAGAAGCTTAATATAACACGATTAACACAGAGCCTCCAGCATCTTAGAAGTCAAAGTGTTAGTCGCTCAGTTGTTCTGACTGTGTCCCCACGGACTGTAGCCTACCAGGCTCCTCTGTCCATGGAATTCTCTGAATACTGGATTGGGTTGCCATTCCCTCCTCCAGGGATCTTCCCAACCCAGAGATCAAACCCAGGTCGCCTACACTGCAGGCAGATTCTTTACCGTCTGAGCCACCAGGGAAGCCAGAGCATCTTAGCTACTCAATAAATATTAGGTACTCTGTTGACCCAAAGCAATTAAGTAATAAGAGATGGACTGAGAAACCCAACCGCTCTTGGTTAACGAAGCTTGTCTATCTAGGGACAAGTTCTGGGTATTTAAATTTTACGAACATCATGTTTCATGTTTCTAGTCTTTGGACATGTCATCCCTTCTGCTTCGCATGATGTCATCCATGCCTACCTGGAGACTGCTACTGACATATGAGAAGATCATAAGGGCCTTATCTCTAGGCATCCAGGCTCCTCTTCCTTGGGTAGATAATAACCTATGGTGTATCAACAAGCAAATGTTTATTGGATGAATGAATATAACACACAAAGTAAAAATGAATCACATCCCAGAGTGAAAGGATTCATTTTAAAATGGGATACATGCTATCTTAGGAAGAGATAAAGGCAAAAGATATTTTACAAGGAAAGTTGTCAACACATAAATGGGGCCTGTGATATAAAGTAACTGATGATAAATGCACAGATGTGTAACACCTAAAATGGTCATTTAGAAGATGATGCAGATATTCTTGCTATTTACATAGCTTTTGTGATTCAGTCAATATATGAGAATACGACAAGGTTTTTCTAAAGTTTTGCCTTGCCATCAATATCAGAAGCTAAACTATCTGACCGGCTTTATCCATCTTTCTTTGTCTCAAATGTGATATAATATGTCAGATGTTCTTGTATTAGAATTTCTACAATTTCTTAAATATCAGAAAGTATCAAATAATGTATCCCACTAACAATGTTTCTTTGTGTTAAAGTGTTTTGCCTCATAAGCATTGCTAGCAACTGAACAATTTTAAATATATTAAATACCAGTTTATTCTGCTCACTCAACACATTTGTTATTTATTTGTTATATTATTTCAGGCACCTAAAATATTAACAAGTACAGTAGCAAATTAAACAGTTTTATGGTAAAGAAAACTCTCATTTCCCATAACTTGGGTTTCCTGAGATAAATGACATGAAAGTCATATAAGATGAATTTCTGAACCATAATACTTATGGTTATACTCATATGACAGATGTAATGTGAACTATTAATCTGACTGCATGGAATTTCCCTCCAATTACCAATCAGAAGTAATCTCAGCAAGTTCCAAGGGCATTCTAACCTTCCAAGACCACTGATGCGTTATATAATTGGTAATTCCATCTTTAATGCATTTCCAGCAGCACCTAGAATATTAGTGAACATCAATATTTTAAAAATGTTTTATTACATTGTTGACCTTGTTCCTTCAATGAAAGTTTAAGACGATAGTACAATTTCCAAAAATAAACACACATTAATTTTGATGTTTGTCTTTCCTTTCCATAATTTATTTCATATTTTCTGAAAAATAAAATTTCCTTATCACAATTTCAACAAATTTAGCTCTTCAGCCTGATTCTCCCATTTTCTCTCTCTCTCTCTGTACTCGATAATGACCTTCAGAGCTCTTAGAGCAGCAATCCTAAGGGAGGCTTGCTTGAGGGAAATGGTATTGTTTTGTTTTCCATTCTTGCTAACTCACAGCTTTTGAGCTCAGAACTGCAGGACATACCAATAAAAGAAAAGAGATTAGAGACGCTAAGGAGATAGAAGTGCAAAGAAGAGACAGATTCACAATGCTCTGGACAGGCGTTAACCCAGTCCTCTCAGCAGATCTAGCTGATGTACCGATGGTTTCGTCACTTCTGTACTTTATAAGTGTCAGATGACATGCCAGAAGTTGCACACATATATACACAAATTCTCTTTAATCCTTACAATAGCCTGACCGGCATTTATGAAATGAGGAGGGTATTACAGAGCACAAGACTGGCATTTGAAGAGCTCTGAATCAAATCCCAGACTATCTGATTCCAATCCCTCGCTGCTCATACCAGGCACCCATTGATTCATAGCAGAGTTGTTTTAAGTTGAGATTAAGCTCAAAAGTCAGAGGTTAAATGAAAATGACTAAAATTGAAAATCGTCATTTAAATCTCCTCAAATCATCTTGTAATCTCCAGGACTTGGGAATTTAGCATCTCAGTTTGCAAAAATAACCATATTTCGTTCCCTTAGCCTTTTCTCTGCTGCACGGGCAGAGGGGATAACAAGCAGGTAGATTGGAAAGGGGCAGGGACACGTGCACCCTGGTCTCCCAGCCTCTGTTACACTTCCGGGCACTAGCCAATTCTTTTCCCCTTAGTCACAGGGATAGCTTTATCTTAATTCTTGGGACTTTGCTGGCTGTCCAGTGGTTAAGATTTTGCCTTCCAATATAAGGGGTGCAGGTTCAATCCTTGGTCAGGGAGCTAAAATCCCACATGCCTTGTGGCCAAAACAGCGAAACATAAAACAGAAATGATGCTGTAAGAAATTCAATAAAGACTTTAAAAATGGTCCACATAAATATTATTAAATATGTAATAAGTATATATATATATTAAATATGTAATAAATATGTAAATAAATATACATATGTATATAATACATATGTAAATAAATATACATTTAAAAATAATTTTGCTGATCTATTGACTGAGACACAATTAAGAGGTCAAAAAAAGTCTGTCACACTATTGTTATAGTTACTTTGTGAGCATACAAGTGAAGAGTCTGTACAAGTCATTTCAGGCCCTTAATCCCCAAATTGGGCTTTCCAGGTGGTACTAGTCATAAAGAATGTGCCTGCCAGTGCAGGAGACACAGGTTCAATCTCTGGGTCGGGAAGATCCCCTGGAGTAGGAAACAGCAACCTGCTCCAGTATTCTTGTCTGGAGAATCCCATGGACAGAAGAGCCTGGCGGGTGAGAGTCCATGGGTCACAAAGAGTCAAACACAACTGAGCAAACACACACACACACACACACACACACACACAAACACACACAAACCATCCCCAAATTACTCCTGATATTTCTATGTTTGTTATTTCACCAATGACAATCACAGGACACTTTCCTTTGCTGGTTCACCATTCTAAAACTATTTCTTTAGTCAAAATCTTATGCTTTAAGTGAAAAAGAAAGCAAACCACAGATTCATAATTTAATCTATTGTCAATCTAGCTTGCTGCCAAATTAAAAATAAAAACTATCAAATAAAAGTTCTTTTCCCACATGTGCACATGTCTAAGATGCCACAAGGCTTGGTTAGTTTCTAAAAATAAGTACCATTTTTTTTCCTCTAGTAGTTCCATATTGTTACCATATTGTTTAAATGATTCTTTCTGCAGAAATTTGTAGTGATAAATCCAATCTTCATCTTTTAATTCCTTTTTGCAAGGTGTGTTATTGTTTTTCAGTCGCTAAGTCATGTCTGACTCTTCCCAATCCCACACACTGCTGTGCTCCAGGCTCCTCTGCCCTTCACTATCTCCTGGAGCTGTTCAAATTCATGTCCTTCGAGTCGGCGATGTTGTCTAACCATCTCATCCTCTGCTGCCCCATTCTCCCTTGGCCTTCAATCTTTCTCAGCATCAGGGACTTTTCCCATGATAAATTCCCCTACAGAAATTAGCTTTCATTTCTCTGTTGCTGCATAAGAAATTATCCCCAAATCTATTTAAAAAGTGGTCATCATGTTGAAATATATATATATATATATATATATATATATATATAACAATTACATGAACACACTGTACATCTTAAAACTATGCAATGTTGTATATTGATCACATCTCAGTAAAGCTGGAATTGGAGACAGAAATGGCAACCCACTCCAGTATTCTTGCCTAGAGTCCTGTGGATGGAGGAGCCTGGTGGGCTGCCGTCTATGGGGTCACACAGAGTTGGACACCACTGAAGCGACTTAGCAGCAGCAGCAGTAAAGCTGGAAAAATATCATTTTATTTGCTTCCGACTCTGAGACCAAGTGCTCCTCAAGACTCTGCTTGGGAGTTCCGCTGCTCAGTGTGGTCGCCACTGGGTTCTCCACCGAGGAGCACTGAGCTGTGGCTGGCCATGCTGCAGGTTTTAAATCGGCCCAGCTCCTTTGATGCAGCAGCTGCTGGCCATCTGCTGGGAGTTCAAGGGAGGCTGCCAACAGGTGAGGGGCCCTGACCCACCCTCCACGGGCTGCCTGGGCTTTTGCACAGCATGGCAGCCGCCTTCCAAAGAAGAAGCCTCTCTAGTACCTGAAAGCAGACACTGGGCATATTCTAAAGCCAGCCTTGGGAGTAGCATCACCTCACTTCTGTGTTCTGTATATTCATTTGTTTTATTTTTATTCCACATTTAAGTGATCACATATAGTATTTGCCATTCTCTGACTTATTTCACTCAACATAATACCCTCTAGGCTTCCCTAGTGGCTCAGATGGTAAAGAAACCGCCTGCAATGCAAGAGACATGGTGTCTATCCCTGGGTCAGGAAGATGCCCTGGAGAAGGGAATGCTACCCACTCCAGTATTCTAGCCTAGAAAATTCCATAGGCAGAGGAGCCTGGAAAGCTACAGTCCATGGGGTCGCAAAGAGTTGGACATGACTGAGTGACTAACGCATACTAATATCCTCCAGGTTCAAGCGTGTTGTTGCAAATGGTAGAATTGCATTAGTTTTTATAGCTGAGTACTAGTCCATTGGACTTCAAGGAGATCCAACCAGTCCATCCTGAAGGAAATCAGTCCTGAATATTCATTGGAAGGACCAATGTTGAAGCTGAAACTCCAATACTTTGGCCACCTGATGCAAAGAACTGACTGACTGGAAAAGACCCTGATGCTGGGAAAGATTGAAGGCAGGAGGAATAGAGGACGACAGAGGATGAGATGGTTGGATGGCATCACCAACTCAACGGACATGAGTTTCAGTAAACTCTGGGAGTTGGTCATGGACAGGGAGGCCTGGCATTCTGCAGTCCAGCAAAGAGTTGGACACAACTGAGCAACTGAACTGAACTGAACTGAGTATTCTACTGTAAGAGGTACAAAATGCCAGTATAAAATAAACCGCAAGGATATATTCTATAGCACAGGAAATATACCCAATATTTTATAGGAACTTCAAATGGAGTATGATCTATAAAAATTTGAATCACGATGTTGCGTAACTGAAACTAATGTAATATTGTAAGTCAACTACATTTCATAAACACATGTATAAATAAAAAGAAGGGCTTCTTTTTTTTTTTTTTGCCTTCTGGCATAACATTATTGGGCAAAGTGCAAAGGAAGTAACAGGCACAGCCAAGAGAAGAAATATACACCCCTCTTGATAGAGAGATTCAAGGCGATGATGCAAAAAAGTCTTTAAGATGAGAAGTACTGCAAACTCCCTGGCTTTCCAGTGGTTAGGACTCCACACTTTCACTGTATGAGGGCCCAGGTCAATATGTTGTTGGGGACTAAGTTCCCAAAAGCTGAACAACCAGTTAAAAAAAAAAAATAGATGAGAAGACAGGAAGTACACTGTCTGCAACTTTGGAAATCCAATTTACCATAGCATCTTTGCTCAAATAACTGACTTAAATTCAAGAAAGGTAACCAAAAATTAAATATACTTTTGCATAGTTTTTTTTTTAATGGTACACAAACCCTGCTTCAGGAAATTCTTGAAAGACCCAAAGTTTGAAGCAATCTGATCTCCATAGTTCTGCCATTTTGCAATCTTATCATGAGAACAATGAGAAATTACAGAAGTATTTTTAGCAGACTAAAATTTACAATTTGAAAAGATCACCAAGGTTCCTGGAAGAAGAATGAATTATGGTGAAATAAGTCAGAGAGAAGATGAGACTCAATTTGAAGGAGTTCTATTAAAAAACATAGTTCATGTGACAATCTGATGGTTTGTACTCTGGTCATTTGCATAGAGATGAAGATAAATGAGCACATTTTGAACAGTTTATTTAATTTTACAGCATGCCATTTTTTCATATTATAATAGTTCTAAAGCTGTAATGCTTCTTATAACTGATGGCTTATCAATTTAGCAACTTTATTTCTCCTTGGTGTTAACTTATGCTACAGCACATGGCATCTTAGATGCAAAAATACATACGGTACTTTGATGGTACAAGGGACAATAGATCATGTTTTTTGACCCGAATGACAGCCATGTTTGATTATTTTCTCCAATTATGTATTTTTGAAATATTGGGTTGACCAAAAAGTTTGTTAGGTTAGTGAATACCTTGTTCAATAAAGCCCTTGATGAAAATGAAAAATGTGCCTTTTATTTTCACTTGAAATTGAATGAACTTTTTGGCTAACTCGATATTATATAAAGAGGCAACTCAAATGTGTCATGTGAGTGGTTGGCATTCCTTATTTTTTAATTGATCTAAAAAATATTTCCATTCCCACCAACAGTGTAAGAGGGTTCCCTTTTCTCCACACCCTCTCCAGCATTTATTATTTGTAGACTTTTGGATCGCAGCCATTCTAACTGGTGTGAAATGGTACCTCATAGTGGTTTTGATTTGCATTTCTCTGATAATGAGTGATGTTGAGCATCTTTTCATGTGTTTGTTAGCCATCTGTATGTCTTCTTTGGAGAAATGTCTATTTAGATCTTTGGCCCATTTTTTGATTGGGTCATTTATTTTTCTGGAGTTGAGCTGTAGGAGTTGCTTGTATATTTTTGAGATTAGCTGTTTGTCGGTTGCTTCATTTGCTATTATTAATGAGGTGGATGAAACTGGAGCCTATTATACAGAGTGAAGTAAGCCAGAAGGAAAAACACCAATACAGTATACTAACGCATATATATGGAATTTAGAAAGATGGTAACGATAACCCTGTATACGAGACAGCAAAAGAGACACTGATGTATAGAACAGTCTTATGGACTCTGTGGGAGAGGGAGAGGGTGGGAAGATTTGGGAGAATGGCATTGAAACATGTGAAATGTCATGTATGAAACGAGATGCCAGTCCAGGTTCAATGCACGATGCTGGGTGCTTGGAGCTGGTGCACTGGGACGACCCAGAGGGATGGTATGGGGAGGGAGGAGGGAGGAGGGTTCAGGATGGGGAACACATGTATACCTGTGGTGGATTCATTTTGATACTTGGCAAAACTAATACAATTATGTAAGGTTTAAAAATAAAATAAAATTAATTAAAAAAAAATATCTATTTAAAAAAATAAAAAATAAAAAAATAAAAAATATTTCCAGGATTTGACTTCAAATGACCAAAAATGATTATATAGAGTTGGCATAAGGCCTTTATTTTTTTTTAATCCAATTTGACTATTTTTGCTCCAAAGTTTGAAGAAATGCATTAAATGTCCTTGATGGCAAAATGTTTTGTTCTATATGAGGTAAAAAATAATCACTCTGCTTTACTGTTCTTCTCAAAATACATCTCCAGGAGCAATCCACAGATGAGGACAAGCTTAAAGAGGTGTAAATGAGGTGGCCCCGTCAATAAACAGTACTTAGATCCTGCCCGTCCTCACCCCAAGACTTGCTAATCATCTGCTTTTTCACTTGTCACCACCCTTTCCAGTTATCAAGCCCGCTTTTCACTGATAGTCTTTATACAGATGATGTAACACAAAACAATTTAAACAGCTAAAATATCTTAATAGAAGGTTAGAAAATCTTACTTTCTCCAATATACAGTTGAGTTCTAGCTTGATGAATAATGATAAACACATCTGTTGTGCAAGGAGTACGTCAAGGCTGTATATCGTCACCCTGCTTTTTTAACTTATACGCAGAGTACATCATGTCAGAAAGATATACGCTTAATTTTTTTTTCCTGGTAAATGGGATGGGTTTCCTCTCATAAGACCAATATCTTCTTGCTCTGTTATCCTTATGATCAATGGCATTTGGCCTGTAGCTAGCTGGTGTTGGGGAGCAGCTTAAATCCATGAATCGACAGACTAGCCAATCCATGCAGAAGTGATCATGGTCTCCTTAGCCCAACAGCTAGATGAGGCCCGCCATCTGATCACTGTTGTTTGCTCACCCAGCTGCAAAGATACTGCTACAAAGAAGGGCAAAGGCTCCGAGCATTGGAATCATGACTTTCTTTTTTTGAAATGCTTCCATCTCAAATTATAGGACAGCACTGCAAAATGTTTGATGGGTCAGGCTAAACCACCAGGATAATGATAAGTCTGATCCCAGCCCTGTGGATTCACTCAGAGATGGGTCAGGTCTATCACCACACAGGGAGTTTTGCAGAACCAACCTCATGGCAGGTCTCACTCTAAACAGAGAACATTTTTATAGAATTTTATTACAGCTACAATGGAATCCTTTGCTAATTGGAAGCCAGCTGAATGTAATAGTATTTATACATTTTGTGGACATTGTCATATTATTTTAGGCTTTTTTATCCAGAAGACTGGATAGTAAGAAAGTCCATAGTAAAATTCTTTAAGATTTCAAACATGTCCTGTTACTGTGTGTGCTTAGTTGCTCAGTCATGTCCAAATCTTTGTGACCCCCAAGGACTGAAGGCTGTGATTCTCCTCTGTCCACGGGATTTCCCAGGCAAGAATACTGGAGCGGGCTGCCACTTCTTTCTCCAGGGGATCCTCCTGACCCAGGGATCAAACCCGCATCTCCTATGTCTCCAGAATTGCAAGTGGATTCTTTACCCACTGAGTCACTGAAGAGGTGTCATCCTGTCAATGCAACATGTCATAATTGAGTGTTGGATATCATTAACATAAAAAAGGGATATCTGATTTAGTCTGACATTTCTTGAGATGAGCAAAAATATACATATATGTGTATAAATATATAATTCTTCATTAACTTGAGACATATAGATAAATTAAATCCAATGTTTTACACTTGATTCTCTAATTTAAGAAAGAATAAAGTTCAGTTCAGTCACTCAGTCATGTACAACTCTTTGCGACCCCTGGACTACAGCACTCCAGGCTTCCCTGGCCATCACCAACTCCCAGAGCTTACTCATACTCATGCCCATAGAGTCAATGATGCCATCCAACCATCTCACCTTCTGTCATCCCCTTCTCCTCCTGCCCTCAATCTTTCCCAGCATCAGGGTCTTTCCCATTAAATCAGTTCTTCACATCAGGTGACCAAAGTATTGGAGTTTCAGCTTCAGCATCAGTCCTTCCAATGAATATTCAGGACTGATTTCCTTTAGGATTGACTGGTTTGATCTTCTAGCAGTCCAAGGGACTCACAAGAGTCTTCACCAACACCACAGTTCAAAAGCATCAATTCTTCGGTGCTCAGCTTTCTCTGTAGTCCAACTCTCACATCCAGACATGACAACTGGAGAAACCACAGCCTTGACTAGATAGACCTTTGTTGGCAAAGTAATGTCTCTCCTTTTCAATATGCTGTCTAGCTGGGTCATAGCTTTTCTTCCAAGGAGTAAGCGTCTTTTAATTTCATGGCTGCAGTCACCATCTGCAGTGATTTTGGAGCCCAAAAAATAAAGTCAGCCACTATTTCCATTGTCTCCCTATCTATTTGCCATGAAATGATGGGACCAGATGCCATGGTCTTAGTTTTCTGAATGTTGAGTTTTAAACCAACTTTTTCACTCTCCTCTTTAACTTTCATCAAGAGCCTCTTTAGTTCTTCTTTGCTTTCTGCCATAAGGATGGGGTCATCTGTATATCTGAGGTTATTGATATTTCCCCTGGCAATCTTGATTCCAGCTTGTGCTTCATCCAGCACAGTGTTTCTCATGATGTACTCTGCATAGAAGTTAAATAAGCAGGGTGACAATATACAGCCTTGATGTTCTCCTTTCCTGATTTGGAACCAGTCTGTTGTTCCATGTCCAGTTCTAACTGTTGCTTCTTGACCTGCATGCAGATTTTTCAGGAGGCTGGTAAGGGGGTCTGGTATTCCCATCTCTTTAAGAATTTTCAACAGTTTGCTGTGATCGACGTAGTCAAACCACAATCACAGAAAACTAATCAAGCTGACCATATGGACCACTGCTGCTGCTGCTGCTAAGTCGCTTCAGTCGTGTCCGACTCTGTGTGACCCCATAGATGGCAGCCCACCAGGCTCCCCTGTCCCTGGGATTCTCCAGGCAAGAACACTGGAGTGGGTTGCCATTTCCTTCTCCAATGCATGAAAGTGAAAAGTGAAAGGGAAGCCGCTCAGTCGTGTCTGACTCTTAGCGACCCCATGGACTGCAGCCTACCAGGCTCCTCCATCCATGGCATTTTCCAGGCAAGAGTACTGGAGTGGGGTGCCATTGCCTTCTCCGATATGGACCACAGTCTTGTCTAACTCAATGAAACTATGAGCCATGCCAGGTAGGGCCACCCAAGACAGACAGGTCGTGGTGGAGAGTTCTGACAACACGTGGTCTACTGAAGAAAGGAATGGCAAACCACTTCAGAATAATGTTACAAGTTATTTAATTGAATTCTTTAAAGGCACCCTTTCAAATGTAATTCAATGAAGTTATTCTTTAAAGTATGTTTATTTCTTTCATAATTCTTACGCAGAAATATCATTCCCCCATGATCCAAATCTAATGTAGCATTTAGAGGTTTCGGCATTTGAAATTGGTACCCTGTATATCATTATTATTTATCATGCATGAAGAGTAGGTGCATTAGTAATTTGCAAAATTAATCATTAATATTAATGAAGAGAAGCTCATATAAATGATCAAAGTCAAAGTTATGGTTTTACCAGTAGTCATGTATGGATATGAAGTTTGGTCCATAAAGAAGGCTGAGTATGGAAGAATTGATGCTTTGAAATGTGGTACTGGAGAAGACTATGAATATTCATTGGAAGGACTGATGCTGAAGCTAAAGCTCCAACACTTTGGCCACCTGATGCAAAGAGCTGACTCACTGGAAAAGACCCTGATGCTGGGAAAGATTGAAGGCAAAAGGAAAAGGAGGCAGTGGAGGATGAGATGGTCAGAAATGAAGGGGATGATAAGCATTCAGTGCATCTCCAGGGAAAGTTATGGTGCAAACAGAACTGAAATTAAATGATGGTCTCTAAAGAACATCAGGCCTTTGTTGAGGTAACATTTAACAGGAAATTATACAGTAGGCACAATACCATAGCAGCTGAGAGAGAGAATTAACTTCCAGGTATTCATAAGAAAGTGCAAGAGAGATTTTCATATTGAACACTCCAAGTCCCAATTTCTGCTATATGTGGTGGTAGATGGTAAGAATAAAAATAACCAGTTGACGAAGCTTTTGCAGCTTAAATTACAGACACTGGATCTGCAGATACTCAGTGATTACCTCAGACCTGCAATGAGTATGTCATGTCGGATACACATCATGATGAGATGTTGGCCAGCCTTGAAAGTTTCTGGGTAATATGCTGACTGTGAGTTTCCACTGACTACAAAGGTCATGAAATGAGATTTGAAAAACACAATTAGCAGATCCCCAATAACGTCACTGCCAGTGAATTTAAGGTTGTAAAACTTGTGTTTCATCCTCCAGGGTCCAAAAAGCAAAAATTAGAAAACTAGACACTGGAGCAGCTATGTTCTAATTTATTCCAACAGATTATGGTTGTCTTTCTCCATCCCATCCAGTCAGTCCCCTGATCTCAGTGTGTCTCTGCTAAGAATAAAATGCAGCTCTCAGAGTTTTGAGGAGGAGAAGTTCTCTAGGATGAGAAATCCCTACCAGTAAATCTATAAGCAGATTTACAGAGAGAGAAAAAAAAAAAAAAACACCTTTGAGTGGGTAAATGGAGGACATGAACTTTGTTTCAAGTGTCCGATTGCCTAGAAACTAGAAGTCTCTCACCTCCTGCGGCTCTAGGAGATGGGTGTGCATGCATGCTGTGTGTGCTAAGTCACTTCAGTTGTATCCAACTCTTTACATACTTATGGACAGTAGCCCACGAGGCTTCCCTGTCCATGAAATTCTCCAGGCAAGAATGTTCGAGTGGGTTACTGTGCCCTCCTCCAGGGATTGAACTTGAATCCTTTACATCTTCTGTATTGGCAGGTGGGTTCTTTACCACTAGCGCCACCTGTGAAGCCCAGGAGATGGGTGTAGACACTGGTTTGGGCTGAGGAACTAAGGATGTTAAACTGCGGCCTCATGCTAGAGCTCCAAAAGATCCAGCTCATCAGAATTGTCCCAAGAAAAATCTATATACTAACTTGACAAACAGAGGATTTGAATGCACAGTACATTCACTTTTCCAAAATAGCAAAGAAAAAAAAAAAAAAAACCTATAACAGAAACTAGAAAAATAAAATGAAGATGACAGCATGCTGAAAACTCAAGAAAGAGGAAATGTCTGAAAAACAGTTATGTATTACAGGATCCAGTGTTATGGTTTAAAAGTAGGCAAGCCTTATGAGCAAGTAATAAGTAGTTTTAAGGAGAACACAAAATAAAAACAAAATTGGAGAGAAAAAAAATGAGATAGGTACAGAGATCAGGAAATTAAGAACTATGGATATTCTTTAAGAAAATGAGATTTGTTAAAGAAGTAACTTTAAGTTAAACTTTTGAGTTGGAAAATATGATTAATAAAGAAATGAAGGGTTAAATAGCCAAATGAGTAAAAATCAAAAGGAACCATTGGCTATTCATTGCTATCCCGAAAGGAATAACTGGGATGAGAATTATTTTCCTGCTTTAAACAAGGAAAATATTGGGAAAATAGACAAAATTATATTTTTAACCACTGGTCACCAGGCAGCACAGGACTGTGAACATTAAAAGAAATAAAATAAATGAGGTAAATATATTCTTGGGCTTTTTGCTTGAAGGTAATACTTGAACTGTGTTGAAAAGAAGAAAAGTATACTCTGAGCTGGGGGTTGGTGGGACCAAGGGCTTTCTGAGCTCATGAGAAAGACATAGGAGTTCATAAAGGCCAAAGCAGCTGGGATTCGCAGAACAGAATATTGAAAAGGAGGGGGTTAAGAAGAGAAAAAAAACCCCACTGATCTGCATAGCATTGTCTTATGTCATTGATGTATTAAACAAACAAACAAAGCCCCTTAAAACAGAGTATATAGATGGCTAATCATTCAGTCACGTCTGACTCTTTGTGACCCCATGGACTGTAGCCCGCCAGGCTCCTCTGTCCGTGGGATTTTCCAGGCAAGAATATTGGAGTGGGTAGCCATTCCCTTTTCCAGGGATTGAACCCAGGTCTTCTGCATTGAAGGCAGATTCTTTACCGTCTGAGCCACAAGGGAAGCCTGCATATAGATTAGAAGGATATAAAACAAAGTATGGACATAAATTATATTTATATTTGATACTTCTTTACTGTCTACATATCCTCACGTATTTGAGGTGACATAAAATTGGAGCAAAGAAGCTATATTGTAAAAGCAATAGCCACGTATGCTTTATATGCAGTACTCAGGGGTAGGCATAGCGGCAGGGGACCTGCGAGGTTGAGTACACCTTAACGTCTAAACGTCTCTGTCTTCAAGAACTCTCTTCTTGAAGGAATGTGGTCCTCTTCTTCCATCTTCTGTTCAGTTCCGTTCAGGCGCTCAGTCGTGTCCGACTCTTTGCGACCCCGTGAACCGCAGCACGCCAGGCCTCCCTGTCCGTCACCAACTCCCGGAGTCCGCCTGAACCCGTGTGCATCGAGTCGGTGATGCCATCTTCTGTTACAGCGACGCTGCTTTGTCGTGGTGTGTTAGTTGCTCAGTTGTGTCTGCCTCTCTGTGACCCCATGGAGTGTCGCCAGGCTCCTCTGTCCATGGAATTCTCCAGGCAAGCACACTGGAGTACATTGCCATTCCCTTCTCCAGGGGATCTTCCCAACTCAGGGCAAACTGAGGTCTCCTGCATTGCAGGCAGATTCTTTACCATCCGAGCAACCACAAAGCCCTATTAGGAACTTTGTTTTTATTGTGGAAAAAAGCTTCAAAACATAATGTACTTGCTAAATAATAGTAACTTAGTGTTGATACTTTAAAGTTCCAGATGCCTTTTCTTTCAATCATGGATTTACAAAAGAAATGTATGTCTCCAGTAAAATGTTTACCTTTTTCATTTTTATTTTCTTTAATATGGAAAATTGACATGGTAATGTGGCTAATTTTAAATCTTTCTTAAAATTAATATCATGTTGCAATGTTATAGGAAATCCACAGACCTTGTAATATAAGGTGCAGAATAGAGGCTGTGTGTATAAAACAGTTTATGTGCCAATACTGGGTCCTATTTACACTAAAACATAGCTTTACTTGTCATGAAAACAAGAATGGTACAGTATTAGCACTCCAGATAAATTGTCAATGATGAAAATGTAGCGAATCTCACAATTCTGGGATATAGAGTGTTTTAGAAACATATCTAGCTCTACACAGAACCAGGATTGGAATTCATCAGAACTACCCTTTGCGTCTACAAGTCATTAGACAAATATGTTCTTTGAGGTCCCTGCCTATATAAGCATGATTTTTGAAATACGGAAAAGAGATACTCTGCATCCGTAATCACTGTTGTTGTCGTTCAGTCACTAAGTAGTGTCTGACTCTTTGTGACCCCAAGGACCCCAAGCATACCAGTCTTCCCTGCCCTTCACTATCTCCATGAGTTTGTTCAAATTCATGTGCATTGAATCAGGAATGCTATCCAACCATCTCATCCTCTACCACCCCCCTTCTCCACCTAACCTCACTCTTTCCCATCATCAGAGTCTTTTCCTATAATTCAGCTCTTGGCATCAGGTAGCCAAAGTATGGAGTTTCAACTTCAGCATCAATCCTTCAAACCACAGTGAGATACAATTTTATACCCATTCAGATGGATATTACAAAAAAAAAAGAGAGAGAGAGAAAGAAAAGAAAAAAAATAAGAAAGCAAACACGCAAAAAGAAAACACACAAAAAGAAAAAAGCGTTGTTCAGGATGCAGAGAAATTGGAAAACTTTCACATCACTACTGTGAATGTAAGATAGGGCAGCCAAGGTAAAAAGCAGGATGGTAATTCTTCAAAAAACCAGAAGGAAGTACTAAATGATCCAGGAGCTCCATTTCTCATGTGTACCCAAAAGAACTGAAAATGGGGGCTTGAACAGATGACCTCTTTATCTATCCATCAATTGATGAACATCTAGGTTGCTTCCATGCCCTGGCTATTGTAAATACTGCTGCAATGAACATTGGATTACATGTGCCTTTGAAAGATAAACCCACACACCTATGGGCACCTTATCTTTGACAAAGGAGGCAAGAATATACAATGGAGAAAAGATAGCCTCTTCAATAAGTGGTTCTGGGAAAACTGGACAGCTACATGTAAGAAAATGAAATCAGAACACTTCCTAACACCATACACAAAAATAAACTCAAAATAGATTAAAGACTTAAATGTAATGCCAGAAACTATAAAGCTCTTAGAGGAAAGCATAGGCAGTTCACTCTTCAACATAAATCATGGCAAGATTCTCTCTGACCCACCTTCTAGATTAATGGAAATAAAAACAAAAATAAACAAATGGGACCTAATAAAACATAAAAGCTTTTGCACAGCAAAAGAAACTATAAGCAAGATGAAAAGACAGCCCTTAGAATGGGAGAAAATAATCGCAAACGAAGCCACTGACAAAGGGTTAATCTACAAAATATATAAACAGCTCATACAACTCAATATCAGAAAAACAAACAAACCATCAAAAAATGGACAGAAGACCTAAACAGACTTTTCTCCAAAGAAGACATACAGATGGCTAATAAATACATGAAGAAGATGCTCAACCGGCACTCATTAGCGAAATGCGAATCAAGACTACAATGAGGTATCACTTGACACCAATCAGAACTGCCATCATCAGAAAAATCTACAAACAATAAATGCTGGAAAGGATGTGGAGAAAAGGGAACCCTCCTGAGCGTGTGGTGGGAATGCAAACTGATACAGCCATTATGGAGAACTGTATGATGACTCCTTAAAAAGCTAGGACTAAATCTACCCTAAAATTCCAATACTGGCATATACACTGAGGACATGCGAGTGAGTACCTGCCAAGTCGCTTCAGTGTCTGACTCTTTGACACCCTATGGATTGTAGCCTGCCAGGCTCCATGGCATTCTCCAGGCAAGAATATTGGAGTGCATTGCTGTGCCCTTGCCATGCCCTCAGGATCAAACCCACATTGCTTATGCCCCCTCGTTGGAAGGTGGGTTCTTTACCACTAGCACCATCTGGGAAGCTACACAAACTGGGCAGGTACCCTGAGGAGATGAAACCTGATGCAAGTCAATGGCTATGCATTACTTATTGATGGAGAACCACAAACCTGGACATCTTCAAATAAGAATAAACTCTGCTCTCTCAATTACCTGGATTATAATTTATACTTAAGCATATTTTATACCAGTCATTCAACACATACAATATTTCTTTCCATAAATATGTGCATTTCTAGTGATGCTTTGATTTTATATTTGCATTTAGAAAACAACTTAAAATGAGGAAGAAAGAATATGTTTGTATTTACCTCTAGACTGTGTCCATAGAAGCAGTGGTTCCTCCCACCCTTAGATACCATTTCAGACAATATGTTTCCCCTCACTGCTTTAACTGCATTTATCTGATGATATCAATTCTTTTTAATAGGGCAGATATCTTTATCAAACAATGTAAAAGTGTTACATTTTCTCTAGTCATTAGGGATGTCTGCATATATTGCTAAAAATGAAATGCCGACCTCCTGAAGTCTAAAGGAAACTCATTGTACAACATACGCTCTTTGTCAAACACCCGCCCTGATTTCCAGTATTTTGTCATGAACTCTGCTGCGAACCACTTACCCCAGTCAAGGCCTGAGATTCCTTCTGGTGTTTGGAGAGGGTCCACTTTGTGGCAAGAGTTGGAGAGCTCTCCAAACAGACATTTTCTTTGTTTGGGATTTTAAAAGGAGTTGAACTCCAGTACAGAAAGCTCATTACATGTACTGCAAACAAGTCGCCTTGTTCCAAGATCCTCATGCTGGGCAATCATCACTATAAACACATGTATATGTACGTCTTTAGAAAGCTCTTTTTCTTCCCCCAAGAGATGCCATTCAGCCTGGATTAAAATTCTGTCTTTGTAGAAATTATTGACATTCGGTCATAACAATTTCCACTAGAAGTGATATAAACTTTACTCAAAAATGGAAATCTTAAGTTCCAAGTACCTCAGCGATACTAAGGGTCCGACATTACCAAAGAACATTTGCATGGAGTTTTCAGAGATCAAGTGGGCATGGAACAGTCAATTAAGGTTACTTGATTGTATCCTAAAGAAAAAAAAAAATTAATAGGGAGAGGGAGGGAACACAGAAGTAACCCAGGGCATAAGAAAAACTGTTACTTGAAGAGTCTCATTGGTTGGATACCAGTTTGCACAACTATCCCTGAATGTCTTTTGACTCTCACTTATATTTACTAAAAAAAAAAATGCTCACAAATCACTTATTCCAAAGCACACATCAGCAAGGCTATCTGCTGTCACACCTGTCTTTCAAGAAGCACCATGGTCGAAAAGCCAAGAGAAAGCATGCCTGCCTTTTAGAAAAGAATCTCGAGTCTCTTCTTAAATTAATACCTGGCAAAGTAGCAGCAGATAGTAGATTTCAAAAGGTGGTTTGCTAGAAATGAATGACAAGGGAATGAATGAATGGATAAATGAATAAATCAAATAAAGGAGGCGTGAAGAAATTTAATCAAATTGAAGCCCTTGTGATGACTATCAATCAGGTCATCTAGGCTGACATCCTAAAACACAGACTAAAGAACTAGTTCAGATTTCCCGGGTGGCACAGCGGAAAAGAATCTGTCTGCCATCACAGGAGATGCAAGAGACATGGGTT
Organism: Bos javanicus; assembly: GCF_032452875.1. NCBI lineage: Eukaryota > Metazoa > Chordata > Mammalia > Artiodactyla > Bovidae > Bos > Bos javanicus. Next base: position 81,569,174 of record NC_083879.1, read on the forward strand.
CAATCCTGGGTCAGGAAGATCCCCTGGAGTAGGAGATGGCAACCCACTCCAGTATTCTTGCCTGGAGAAATCCCACGGACAGAAGAGCCGCCGGGCTACAGTCTGTGGGGTTGCAAAGAGTCCAGCATGACAGAGCACACAGATAGCGCAGCATGAAAATAACTCTTTGGATTCAAGTGAGCAGAATAAAGTAACTTCCACAAAACCTTAGCATCCCATACCTCACTGCTCGCTCGCCTATCATAGCAATGGCGTTCACCTGCCTGCAGGATTAGTTTTCCCTAAAGTTACCTGCTGGTCTGTGGGATCTCTGTATGTATAAACATTGTCTTATTTTAATTTTATTTCTTCATTGCCTATACAGTCACTGGCTGCTACAGTCCAGCTGGTAGAAGTTGCCTTTTCAAATGGCCTAAAATATACATGATGATCTATAACTAAAATTTCAATGTTCTTTAAGGCAGAAATCATAAAATATTTAAGAGGAAAATGAAAGATACAATAGAATTAGGCTATGAAAATTATATTGTAAATGAGATTTAGTCTACCGGTTTTTTAAAGATAGAGGCCACATCTTATTTATTCCTGTATCTTTGAGACCTAGTTCAGGGCCCATTATAGCTACCTCCTTAATTTGTCTGGAATAGTTACTAATAGCTTTAAAATATTTATTCATAAACAACTGAAGAGATGATTCTGTGTTCTCATTTAGGCCTGTGCACAAAAGATTTCAGAAATCAACCCTGAATATTCATTGGGAGGACTGATGCTGAAGCTGAAGTTTCAGTACTTTGGCCACCTGATGTGAAGAGCAACTCACTGGAAAAAACCCTGATGCTGGAAAGATTGAAGGCAGAAGGGGATGGCAGAGGATGAAATGGTTGGATGGCATCTCTGACTCAATGGAAATGAATTTGACCAAACCCTGGGAATTAGTGAAGGACAGGGGAGCCTAGGTGCTGCAGTCCCTGGGGTCACAAAGAGTTGGGCAAGACTGAGTAACTAAACACCCACAACATGAGATTTCGTTTCTAATCTAACGTGTCTTCAATTAGGGGTTCAGATCAGTTCAGTTGCTCAGTAGTCAATGATGATAGACGGTTAGAAATTGAAAGAGGGTCTTCAATTCTTCAAGATTTTGTAAAATCTTAGAACTGCCCACTTTGGTTCACATGAAATCAGCAGAGATTATGGCATAAACTAGAAAGTTTGCTATAGGCAGGAAGAGAATTGCAATTTGGCCTCTAAGCAGATGGAAGCAGCAACAGATTCTTAAATAATTGCCACAGATTTAAGTGCAAAGATATGAATTATGTGCTCAGGTTGGTGGGGGTGGTGAGAATAAAATAAGGACCTTCTGGTGTCCTGTGGGAAAAGGTAACGATTCATGTCATTGCATCTTGTCACCCTTGAGCTCATAGAACCATGATGTTTACACACCAGCCAAACTCATCCATCATGCTGGATCATCATTTTCCATCTGGAATCTTCCCTGGAATTTCTGACTCTTTTTTTTCCTTCCATCATTGACTTTTCAACATGCTTCCCAATAAACAGAAAATGACATCCTATCACATACATGGGGCAGTTCAGTGTCCTGAGAATCCAGGGAGAAGCAGATTTCTGTTCTACAAGTCCAGGAAAAACCCACCAGTCATTTTTCCAAAATGAAGCTTTGACCCACCAAAGCAAGTTACACCACTCACACTGCAAAGGGAAAGATTATTTACAGCATTACAAGTAAAACTCCATAAGCCTCAGTTTAAGTGCAGAGAAAACTATCTCAAATCTTCCAAAATCACTGGGCAAAAACAGTTTAAAAACCCCAAGCTTTATTTTAATTTTTTCCTTCCTCTGGTCAGATATGAGTGACTATCTCTCATGTCTGTGCAATGCAGATGTGCTGCCAAAATCTCTTTTTACTTGGTATTCCAGGTGTTGCTTTTTTAAAATTTTTAGAGTTTGCATTTATTTGTTTATTTTTTCTTGGCAGGAAAACTCATGGTGCCAATTGTTGGAGCTACACAGAATCCAACACTCAGCCAGGGCACGATCACCATACCGCCTTTAGTCTTAAGCAGAGTGAATCTGTGTGGTCTTAGAGCAGCATTATCCATGCTAAGAGGGGGGCTTCATTAGCTTGAGGCAAAGATATTGCTCAGGCTTTCCCAGGTGGCGCTGGTAGTAAAGAACCTGCCTGCCCATGCAGGAGACTTTAGAGATGCAGGTTCAATCCCTGGGTCAGGAGAAGGAAATGGCAACTGGCTCCAGGCTTCCTAAGGGCAGCTAGTGGTAAAGAACCTGCCTGCCAAATGCAGGAGACATAATAGATGTAGGTTTATCCTTGGGTCAGGAAGATCCCTGGAGAAATGCATGGCAACCCACTCCAGTGTTCTTGCCTAGAGAATCCCATGGACAGAGAAGCCTGGTAGGCTACAGTCCAAACGTCCACAAAGAGTCGGACACGACTGAAGTGACTTAGCATACACACACACAAAGATGATGCTGACTACATACCTGCCCTCAAATGACGACAATCTGAATCATCATTTGAATAAATGTAATAGGACCATCGTATTCGAATGGAGGAGAGGTTGATCTATAATCAGCTGAGCTAAATGAAACTTTCTTGACATCAAAGCCACATACAAAGAAATGATAAAGACATCCCCCTAACCTTGCACTCAGTTCAGTAGCTCAGTCGTGTCCGACTCTTTGCGACCCCATGAATCGCAGCACACCAGGCCTCCCTGTCCATCACCAACTCCCGGAGTTCACTGAGACTCACGTCCACTGAGTCAGCAATGCCATCCAGCCATCTCATCCTCTGGCATCCCCTTCTCCTCCTGCCCCCAATCCCTCCCAGCATCAGTCTTTTCCAATGAGTCAACTCTTCATATGAGGTGGCCAAAGTACTGGAGTTTCAGCTTTAGCATCATTCCTTCCCAAGAAATCCCAGGGCTGATCTCCTTCAGAATGGACTGGTTGGATCTCCTTGCAGTCCAAGGGACTCTCAAGAGTCTTCTCCAACACCACAGTTCAAAAGCATCAATTCTTCGGTGCTCAGCCTTCTTCACAGTCCAACTCTCACATCCATACATGACCACTGGAAAAACCATAGCCTTGACTAGACAGATCTTTGTTGGCAAAGTAATCTCTTGCTTTTCACTAACTCTCCACTAACTCTCCCCTGTATCTCTTCTCATGCCCACAAGCAACAAAAATCCCCCTGCAATACCATGACCAACTCTGGGAAAGCCAACCCAAGTGTGGGAAAGTGCTTTTATTGTTGTTGTGCTTGAGTTTCTTAAGAAGACTTCAGAGGGGAAACTGAATCCAGAAGAGAATGCTTGGAAAGGTTGTGTTTTTAATTTTCATAAAGCATCTTCCATCTGGCTCCACACAGCTCATCGCGGAGGCCAAGAAGCTCACAGCCTGCATGAGTCTCTTGTGGGAGGTCTGTCCCCTTTTCCCTGTTGGGCGGACAATGACACAGGCAGAAAATCCCTCTCTTGACAAAAAAAAAAAACGCACCCCACAGGAAAATCAAGGCTGTTTTTTTTTTTTTTTTTCGGTCCTGCCAACCTAGTTATTTTTCTTTAATGATTGTGGAGCTGACTACACACAGCGGAACAATGTTCACTAGAAATAGATTAACTCGGCCTTTCACGGGGGATGTGAGCTGGCTCCTGGGGCTGGTTAAGAAGACAAAGGCAGGCGGACAAAAAGCCTCTCCCCTCTCCCTCCTGGCTTTGATGCTGCGTCTCGGCCCTTCTGTGCGGTGACAGCCTCATCGCTCCTGATTGATCTGAGAACCTGGGCGCTGTGATCCCTCGCCACGTTTTGTCTCCGCGTCGCCGGCAGCCACTTTGCATGCGGGTCCCGTATCCGAGCCATCCCCCGCCCCGCGCCAGCCACCAGATACAGAAGCGCTTTGTTCGCCCGACCCCCCCTGCTCCTTGCTGGAGGAGTTACTCCTGGGGGCCCGCTTCTTGTTCTCCAACATGAAAATGTGTGAAGCATAAACCTCCAGCTGTGCATACTTACCTCCCCGCGGTGTTAAAAAGTTCAATATACAAAACACCTGTTTTCAAGTAAAATGGACAGCGAGATATACGGCAAAGAGACAGATTTAATATACCCCATAGGGCCCTGGGGCGGTTTCGAAATGAAAGACACAACACGCTTTTTTTTTTTTTTCAGATGAGGTTTTACTCTTTTGCAAATAATGAACCAATAAACATCCCACACTGGACAGGAAAGTTGTCAGAACACAGTAGAAAGGGTGATTGTCATGTAAATGCAGTCACACGGAGATTTGCATACTCTTCAAACCTATTTCTGGTCAGTAAAATTCTCTTTAGGAGAGATGTGCTTGCTTGCATGCTGTGACTTAGCTTCAGTCGCGTCCTGCTCTTTTCGACCCCATGAACTGTATCCCACCAAGCTTCTCGGTCCATGAGATTCCCCTGGCAAGAATACTGGAGTGGGTTGCCATGCCCTCCTCCAGGGGATCTTCCCAGGAATTGAACCCACGTTTCCTAAGTTGCAGGCAGATTCTTTACCCCCTGAGCCACCTAGGAAGCCCCTATTCAGCCATAAAAAGGAGGAAATTGGAGCCAGTTGAACTGAGGTGGAAGAACCTAGAGTCTCTTATACAGAATAAAGTAAGTCAGAAAGAGAAAAATATCCTATATGAACACACACATATGGAATCTAGGAAGGTGGTACCGATGAACGTATTTGCAGGTCAGGAACAGAAACACAGACAGAGAGATCAGACTTGTGGACACAGTGGGTAAGGAGAGGGTGGGAGGAACTGAGAGAGGAGCATGGAAATATATCTATTAGCTTATGTAAAATAGGGAGTGGGAAGCCACTGTGTAAACGTGGAGAGTTCAGCCAGGGGCTCTGGCATGACCTAGCTGGGTGGGATGGGGACTGGGTGAGAGGAAGGCTCAAGAGGGAGGGGATATATAAACACTTACGGCTGATTCACCTCATTGTAGGGCAGAGAACACACCATTATAAAGCAATGATCCTCCAATTAAAAATGATTTTTCAAAAAGAGCCTGAACTTAGCGTTCTACCATATTCCCACGCATCCGAAATGCAGTTGCTCAAAGTCTTGGGCCTTCTGGCCAGAACGTCTGAGTTCACACCTCACTGTTCCTTATGCTGTCCATGTGACATACAACCAGTACCTGGCTGCAGCGTCCATTTCTGTAAAATGGGAATGGTCTCAGCACCAGTCTTACCACATTTGAAAGAGGATGGGATGAGTTAAAATAGCAGAAAAGTCTCAGACGAGTGCCTGTCACAGAATAAGCCTCAGAACTCAGTCATCATTCTCATCCTCATTATCAATTTTATAAACTCTTTGATCCTACATTATATATGTATCCTAATAGTAAACAGTGGCTCAGATGGTAAAGAACCTGTCTGCAGTGTGGGAGACCTGGGTTTGATCTCTGAGTTGGGAAGATTCCCTGGAGGAGGGCACAGCAACCCACTCCAGCATTCTTGCCTGGAGAATCCCTATGGACAGAGCAGCCTGATGGCCTACAGTGTATGAGGTTGCAAAGAGTCGGACATGACTGAGTGACTAAGCACAATAGCAAATTATTTTACTTAATATTTTACAGTATTTTCATTTCAGATATTTGGGGGGAAAAATGGAAACGGGAACAACAGCGGCTTCAGAAAAGTAAGATTATGGGAGAAGAAGTAGTGTCCTCCTGTTTCATAAAATATATTTAAGACTTGCTTTGAATTGTCTACTAAAAACTATATTTTACTTCTGCAATTATCTTTTATTATGGTAAAATACAGATAACATCACATTTCCCATTTTAATCATTTTAGACCATACAATTTATTCAGATGGCCTTAAATGTCTTCACAATATTTCCTAGCCATTATCTCCTCTATTTCTAGTATTATTTTAATCACTCCAAATGGAAATCTCGTATCTATTAAACAGTCACTTTTCATCCTCCTGCCCCAGCCTCTGACAACCCCCAGTCTGCTTTCTGTCTGTATGGGTTTGCTTGTTTGGGGTGTTTCATCTAAATAGAGTTATAAAATGTCTGTCCTATAACTGTCTCTCACAGTTAACAATGTGATCAAATTTCAGCCGGGTTGTAGCAAGTGTCAGTACTTCATTTCTTTTTTAGGGCCGAATTATATGCCATCATATGACTGTACGGCCTTTGGTTTATCCATTCATCTCTTGATGACATCTGTTGTTTCCATGTGTTGGCTGCTGTGAATAGTACTGCTATGAACATTCGTGTGCCTGTATTTGTTTGAATACCTGATTGAAATTCCTTTGGGTCTACACCTAGGAGTGGATACAAAATGTTTCTCGTTGTGATTGAGGTCTGTTAAATGGGTATGGTAGGGCGATATTTTAGATAACAGCAAAATGTTTTTAACCACACTTCTCTTATTATCCGTAACTCTTCACACCAGTCTGTTCTTTGCTTTTAGAAAGACTGCACATGTAACTTAGAATACGGAAGGCAAATGAGTTCTAGAATAAACATATTTTTTATTTTGAGCTGAGCCTTTCAAATCCTAGAGACATGCACTTGATAGAAATTATCTTTGACATTCAGAAGACAAATGTTTTGAATATCAGCAACGAAAACATGCTGAAATGGGGCACAGAATGAACCTATATACAAGCAACTGGAAAGAATGTATTTGAGAAACCATATCTACCTTCACCACCACCCAACAGTCTCTCCCCACCACCAACCATCACAATTCCACTAAAAAGGAGATATCATCGTTGTTTGGTGAGAAAAAGAGTCACGATTACCAGAGACACTCAAGAGAGTCAGTGGTTGATAGAAAACACGAAGAAGGGGGCATTTTTCCTTGGCCTCCAGCAGGGCTGAAAACCCTGGGGAAGCGATAATAAAAAGATGGAAACTTCTAATAACTTTTGGGGAAATCCCAGAAGACAAAGGACCCAAGTCCTGATTCCCTGGGAACTGCAGGGGTGCAGACAGCCCGATTTCACACGGGGCTAGAATGATGAACACCCAGGTCTGAACCCTGTTCAGGGGCTGGCCTGAGTTTTTTCTCTTCACCCTACTCCAACTCCTGAAAGCTAAGAATTTTATCAAACCTGGATTGTTTATTTCTATTACACGAAATACAACTATTTACTTACAAGGGAAAAAACGTGATATTAACATGTAATGCTGATGTTATTTTATAACAACAGCTTCATTCTAACTAATCCTTTTAAATTTAGCTTTGCATTTACTAGAGCTTCCGTTTTTATAAGATCATTAGGTAAAGGAGATGCGATATTTATTTTCTTTTACATGAATATCCCAATCTAAAAAGTGGGATAAATTCTTCCTAGGAGGAAGTAGAATGACTTGTTTATCCTCACTCTGAAACACAGTCTAGAAACTAGCCTGAAAACCTCGATTACTGGGTTAATATAACATTTTTAAACAGAAATGATACCAGGCACTCTGATTCAATTTTTTTCTGTAACTTAAGGGGAGTGGGGAAGGGTCAGGTATGTGCAGCATGCTTTCTCTATAGAGTGTCAGTATCAATTTTATTTTTTAATATCCATGATTTTTTATTGAAATATAGTTTATTTACACTGTTGAGTTAGTTTCAGGTTTACAGCATAGTAATATATTAAATATATTAATGTATGTATGTATCTATCTAGATGTAGAATGCTCAGTCTTGTCTGACTCTGCTATCCCATGGACTGTAGCTCACCAGGCTCTTCTGTCCATGGGGATTCTCCAGGCAAGAATACATTTCCTTCTCCAGGGCATCTTCCTGGGGTCTCCTGCATTGCAGGCGGATTCTTTACCAGCTGAGCTACCAGGGAAGCCCCTTTCCCCTATAAGTTATGATAAAATATTGAGTATATTTTCCAGTGCTATACAGTAGGTCCTTCGTGATTATCTATTTTATTTATAATAGTGTATATCTGTTAATCCCAAACTCCTAATTTGAATACAGTGTTTAAAGGCATATTCAGGGGGTTCTGCCAACTTGAGCTTGCAGAGGGGTCAAGCAGAGAGAAGTCCTTTTAACATTTCCAATCTGCTTGGTGGGTACCTCGGGACAGGTTGTTCTGTGTGTTTCTACTCTTAGCACCTCTACATTTTAGGTCTTCCAACAGGATGCTGCCATAAGTTCTGTAACGGGAGATGACAAATGTGCCCAAGTAGAACCGGAATCTTTAAACAATGGTCGTCTAGTCAACTCCTTTCTCTACAAGTGATGCTAGAGGCTGGTTACAATAGAAATGACTCCCGGGGCTAATTCCAGGGAAAGTGCTATCCCTGAATAGCTTGTTTCAATCTGGGGGGAAAAAATGTACAAAATTGATATCTGCGAAGAATATATTTAGGAATCAGCGTACCACACTGGCAACCCATTCACAAACACTGCAGGCACCTTGACGCTTCCCTAAGCTGCCGAGAACACAAATTGGATTATGCCAACGTTGTCATTTAAACTGGCAGTGAAAATAGTCTGATAAATGTCAGCCTGCCACCGGGCAGCTTAATTGTTCTATTTTGCCATGAGCCAAAGTGATAAGGTACAATTTATCCCATCTAATGTTATAGACAAACATATTTAACAAACCCTGATTAAAACCCATTGCCAGACAACAATACAGCTTTAACAGCAGGGACGGCTTAAACCAATGAAGGGGATTCCATGCAATGATGAATTTGAAGAGAGAGGTGGTTTGCATTTGAGCTCACCAGAGCCCAGTGCATTGAAATCACATTATAATGTGTTTTGGGGCATCCCTGGTATCTCAGCTGGTAAAGAATGTGCCTGTAATGCAGGAGACCCTGGTTTGATTCCTGGTTGGGAAGATCCCCTGGAGAAGGAAATGGCTACCCACTCTAGTATTCTTTCTTGGAGAATTCAATGGACAGAGGAGCCTGACAGGCTACAGTCAATGGGGTCACAAAGAGTCAGACATGACTGAGTGACTCAACACAGGACAACATAATGCGTTCTGTTTTTTATAAAAAGTAAGACGAAAAGTGTTGGATGCAATTGGCTAGAATTTTTTTATTTCATATGGTGAGGAAAATCTGTAGCTCAGCAATTATTTCTGTGGATACAGACTCTAATAAAAGGAGTTGTCAGCCAGAGGTCAGTGGACTCCGGAGATGCATTTATATGAAAGTGAAGAAACCCGGGGTGGACAAAGGGTGCAGCTGGCATGCAATACGGTTTTGCACCTGAGGCCACAAGAAGCTTTGGAACTGACGCGACCTTTCAGAAGTGCTCTGAACTTGAGCTGAGAGGCTGGACTCTTACATCTGCATATTCACCGGTCTCTAGTCCTGGACTACCCCTTGGAAATGAGGTAAACTTGGGGAAGGCAGTTCTCCATGACTGAGCGTAATTCCCAGGGAGAGGTCGGTGCCTGAGGGGGAGGGGCATGTTGGTCCTAAAAAGGATTTCTGGCTGGAGTCACACTGTGTTTGGTGTTGCTCAGTCATTAAGCTGTGTCCAACTTTTTGTGACCTCATGGACTGCAGCGTGCAGGCTCCTGGTGTTATTTACTGTCTCCTGGAGCTTACTCAAACTCATGTCCATAGAGTCGGTGATGCTATCCAACCATCTCATCATCTGTCTCCTCCTTCTCCTCCCACCTTTAATCCTTCCCAGCATCACAGTCTTTTCCAATGTTTAGTCAACTCTTCCTATCAGGTGGCCAAAATATTGGAGCTTCAGCATCAGTCCTTCCAATGAATATTCAGGGTTGATTTCCTTTAGGATGGACTGGTTTGAACTCCTTGCTGTCTAAGGGGCTTTCAAGAGTCTTCTTCTACAGCATGACAATTTGAAAGCATCAATTCTTCAGCACTCAGCCTTCTTTATGGTCCAACTTGCATGTCCGTACATGACTGTGGAAAAACCATAGCTGTAACTATACAGACCTTTGTTGGCAAAGTGATGTCTTTGCTTTTTAATACACTAGGTATGTCACTTCATGGCAAGTAGAAAGGGAAAAATGGAAGCAGTGACACATTTCATTTTCTTCGGTTCGAAACTCACTGCAGATGGTGACTGCAGCCATGAAATTAAAGACGCTTGCCCCTTGGAAGGAAAGCTGTGACACACCTAGATACCTTGTCTACTTCATGTCTGTATAGACCATTTCAGAAAGGCAACATGTACTCCACCAACTCGTCATCTATCAAATCTGTTCAGCAGTTCAACTGTCAGTGTGTGAAGCTTGACATACGACAGGGTGAGGACCAGGGTGCTCTCCTAAAGGAGTCTGCTGCTGCTGTTGCTGCTGCTGCTGCTGCTGCGTCACTTCAGTCGTGTCTGACTCTGTGCGACCCCATAGACGGCAGCCCACCAGGCTCCCATCCCTGGGATTCTCCAGGCAAGAACACTGGAGTGGGTTGCCATTTCCTTCTCCAAAGTGTGAAACTGAAGTTGCTCAGTCGTGTCTGACTCTTAGTGACCCCATGGACTGCAGCCCACCAGGCTCCTCCATCCATGGGATTTTCCAGGCAAGAGCACTGGAGTGGGGTGCCATCGCCTTCTCCCATAAAGGAGTCTGCTGCCTGGTAAATGCTGATACCCTTGTGCTCCTTTCCCAGATAGATCAAGCCTCAACGGCTAATGAGGGATCTTTTTCTGACCTGTGATTCTGTATTCTGGATCATTAATAATTCACCAGTATTGTATGTTGACATAATATTCCTATGATGTGACTCCTGTAGGACACGTAGGAAGGTCACGCTTCATATTTCTGAAGTTTGGATTCAGCTCAGATTACTCCATAAACTACTCCTACATTCCACTTGTGCTCAACCCTGGTGTGACCAGCACCTTTAATCTGTGCCTAGCCAACCGTACAATATGTACATATCTAGAAGCCTATTTGCAAGGCTGAGTTCTTTAGCTTTTCTCCTCTACAGCTGGAAAGAGGAAGGACATGCATTTCAAATGATCTCTGAACCAGAAAGCCTGGAACGCTCACAATTTTAGACCCAGTGGCTAGCTAGATCTTGGCCGCGGGAGTGCTGAGACTAAGACACCCCAGCATGTGAGGTTTTGGGGTTGAGTGAGATCTGGGTTTGGGGAGAACAAGCCTGAGAATAACAACTCTTGGGACCTCCCTTTGGACACAAACTACAGTCTGAATTAACTGTGTTTGTCATTTTGCATTCCCACGAAGATATATTTGGGTGTTTTGGAATAAAAACACCATATTCAATCTCTTATCAAAATTTTATAAGCTGTTGCCATATGTAATATGGGTGCCTGCATACATATCAGTGGCCACAAAACTTGCTAACTTTCCAAAGGACGTCTGATAAGTTTCAGATGCTTAAGAACCTTCGCAGAGGCTGGGCAGCAGTTGTGGCTGGTGTGGTGTGACCGTGATGATAAGCATACGTATGAAGTGGGGTGAGGGGGAGATTGGGTTGCTAGTGGTTGCGAACTTCTTGAAGACAAAGCTACGCCTGATTCATCGTTTATTCCTGCCACTACCCACAATGAACGGTGAACATTAGTGACACTATCTTTTTTGTACTAAAATAAACAGAACACTGCTTCTGAACCTTTGTGGGCTCCACTTGAGAATGACTCAAACCCTTGGGAAAACATGACTCTGATGGTATAGAGGGCCAGATCCTATACAAGGCTGTGCACCTGTGAATATAAAATAAATCTTGGTTGACGGGTCGACTAGTGTATACAATACTTGTATGGTTTGCCTTAAGCTCAAGCAATGGACTAAATAATCTTGCAAGGTCTATTCCAGCCTGATCATTCTGCTTTTGTCTTTCAGGTCACAGCTGAAAGACGATAACGAGAGCTCTAAGACTGCCTGTTTTGACATGTGAACTTTAATAAACGACGCGTGGTCTATTGTGCACTCTACCTTAAGCACACGTGTAGATGGCCCTTTCATCGGTGACCGTGGCCAAGATGCTATGTTGACACCACAGGTCAAGGGCTTTACCCCACGGGCTTAATAGCACCTGAAGAAAAAGGGTAGTCTCCTACCTAAGTGCTCTAGGCCACGGCTGTGGTTATTATCTCTCAGATGTCACTGTTGGGGGGTTATACCTCCTACGGCAACTTAATGAGTGACAACAGAATCATTTAAGGAGTGAAAGGTCCTTGGGATTTGGTAGTCAAGGCATGCAGAGCCAGTTACTTTTTTTTCTTTTTTTTTTTGGTATGAATATGGAATCTGTGGCAGCTCATAGAATACCACTGGATTACCGAAAATGCCTTTTTAAAAATAATTTTCATGGTTTGTTCCTACTCATAGTGATTGACTTAAGCTTGCTTAACAGAGAGAGAATAACTATAAAAATAGTCATTTGCTCACTTAACAAATATGAACCAAAATAATGGTGACAAAAATAATGGTAGCTTCCCACTGCCCAAAAATGATTCACAACTCTCTGTTTACAAAGTGTTGATGTAAAATACAGTTGACCGTAAGTCAATGGATTTTCTAATTACATCTTAGAACTAAGTGGTTTTAATAAACATTTCTATCTTTCAGGTTCAATTTAATATTGCTTTCTATTATGTCAGTCAGTCAGTCAGTTCAGTCACTCAGTCGTGTCCGACTCTTCATAACCCCACGAATCGCAGCAGGCCAGGCCTCCCTGTCCATCACCAACTCCCGGAGTTCACTCAGACTCACGTCCATTGAGTCAGTGATGCCATCCAGCCATCTCATCCTCTGCCATCCCCTTCTCTTCTTGCCCCCAATCCCTCCCAACATCAGAGTCTTTTCCAGTGTGTCAAGTCTTTGCATGAGGTGGCCAAAGTACTGGAGTTTCAGCTTCAGAATCATTCCTTCCAAAGGAATCCCAGGGCTGATCTCCTTCAGAATGGACTGACTGGTTGGATCTCCTTGCAGTCCAAGGGACTCTCAAGAGTCTTCTCCAACACCACAGTTCAAAAGCATCAATTCTTCAGTGCTCACCTTTCTTCACAGTCCAACTCTCACATCCATACATGACCACTGGAAAAACCATAGCCTTGACTAGATGGACCTTTGTTGGCAAAGTAATGTCTCTGCTTTTGAATATGCTATCTAGGTTGGTCATAACTTTTCTTCCAAGGAGTAAGCGTCTTTTAATTTCATGGCGGCAATCACCATCTGCAGTGATTTTGGAGCCCCAAAAATAAAGTCTGACACTGTTTCCACTGTTTCCCCATCTATTTCCCATGAAGTGATAAGACCAGATGCCAGGATCTTCGTTTTCTGAATGTTGAGCTTTAAGCCAGCTTTTTCACTCTCCTCTTTCACTTTCATCAAGAGGCTTTTGAGTTCCTCTTCACTTTCTGCCATAAGGGTGGTGTCATCTGCATATCTGAGGTTATTGATATTTCTCCTGGCAATCTTGATTCCAGCTTGTGCTTCTTCCAGCCCAGCGTCTCTCATGAAGTACTCTGCATATAAGTTAAATAAGCAGGGTGACAATATACATTATATATTACATAGTATGCAACAAATGTGCTATTAAACTTCCTTTAACCAGGTGGCAATGAGAGAGACCAGGGTTCGATCCCTGAGTTGGGAAGATCCCTAGGAGAAGGGAATGGTTCCCATTCCAGTATTCTTTCCTGGAGAATTCCATGGACAGAGGACCCTGGTGGGCTATAGTCCATGGGGTTGCAAGGAGTTGGACATGACCAAGCAACTAACACTTTTCACACTAAGGCAAGTATTATTTAGAGACAGTTTGGCATAGCGGCTAAGATTTTAGACTATGTCAAAAGGACAAGTTTGATTCTCGGTCTGCCGCTAACTGGCTGTAGAACTTTAAACATATCACTTTACCTCTGTTTTTCAGTTTCCTCATTGGTAAGATGATGATGGTAGAGATAAAATAATCATCTAAATAGTCAAATCTTGATGACAGTTAAGCAAGTTAATTTGCAACAGAGGATAAGATGATTGGATGGCATCACCGATTCAATGGACGAGATTTTGAGCAAACTCTGGGAGATAGTGAAGGACAGGGAAGCCTGGTGTGCTGCGCTCCATGGGATTGCAAAGAGTTGGACACAACTTAGCAACTGAACAACAACAATTCTTGAAGACAGCCTATTATAAGTTTTGCACATAGAAGACACATGGTATATTTTGACTACTCTCATTACCTGATAATGATTTAAAGAAATAAATGTGAGAATACTAACAATTACATACCCGGTAGCATTGAAACTGTAGAGATTCTGCAGAAAAAAACACTGCCTTAAAAGACACATGTAAAGGTATTTGCTAGGACTTTCCTTTGAATATTAGAATATGTGTGCAATGGATCTTTGAGAAATTCTGCATTAACTGAAATTGCATCACTATGAATACTGACAAAAGAAAGGTCCTGTATTATCAAGGGCATCAAGGTCTAAAGGGCTTAATTTATGTCCTTCTTTATCGGTTCCTACCATTGGCTGAGTTACTTGGTGTCTCGGGGCCTCAGTGTTCCCATCTACAAAAGAGGGATGATATCTGTCACAGATAATCCATGGCTTGACTAAAGACCATGAATGCAAAGTCCACAATTCAAAGTCAGCACTAAATAAAGGGTAGTTGCCACTATTATTTCAAATAGAAGACAGTTTGTTTCATTCAGATCTGAGATTATATAAAGGATGTTATGCTGTACAAATAGATAACATAGCCATGTGTTGGAATATTTGAAATGATATCCAAATTTATTTTTATTTAATTCAGGAAAGACAAAGAAAGACAAATCATTTAAGAAAGAAGGGTAAGTCGGCTTGTTTAAGATGTAGCAGAAATTGATAATCAAGAAACTTGACATCACATTCCCTATAGAAGGCGCTCAGTGCCAATTAGGGCTTTCCATGTTGACGCCACCTATGAGCTTTGCTCAGTCTGTGCATGGGAGAAGGCGATGGCACCCCACTCCAGTACTCTTGCCTGGAAAATCCCATGGACAGAGGAGCCTGGTGCACTGCAGTCCATGGGGTTACTAGGAGTCGGACACGACTGAACGACTTCACTTTCACTTTTCACTTTAATGCATTGGAGAAGGAAATGACAACCCACTCCAGTGTTCTTGCCTGGAGAATCCCAGGGATGGGGGAGCCTGGTGGGCTGCCATCTACGGGGTCACACAGAGTCAGACACGACTGACACGACTTAGCAGCAGCAGCAGTCTGTGCATGCGTGCTAAGTCAGTCCAGTCATGTCCAACTCTTTGAGACCCTGTGGATTATAGCCTGCAACACTCCTCTGTCTGGGGTTATCTAGGCAGGAATCCTGGAGTGGGTTGCCATTTCCCCCTCCAGGCCATCTTCCCATCCCCACGATGCAACCTGTGTCTCTTAAGTCTCCTGCTCTGACAAGTGTTTCATTTTGTTTTGTTACCACTAGGGCCACCCGGGAAGCCCTTTTACTTGCTGTACATCCACTGCAAATAGTAGAACCTCTCAGGCTGAGATTTGGCTTGGTCCATGCCAGATGCCAGCATTGGAGAATAAGAACCATCCAAAGGGGAATAAGAACCACTCAAAGATTGTGGTCTAACTTTAGTCCTGAATTTGGCCTTTCACAACTTGAAAACGTGGAAGCGGGTTGTATTCTGTTAATGTTTCTAGGTTTCAACTGTGTGTCTCCATTCATTTTGCTTTTTTTCATTTCAGAGGAAAACATTCTGGATTACAGAGTGATAATATTAGTAGACTTCGCCTCCCTTTAAGACTGCTACCAAATAATAATCAGATGGCAACTTCTGACAAAATAAACATGCGTCACTGAAAGCTTCCTTTCTCAGATGCTGGATCTCTTGGAAATATTTCTACAAATCTATTTATTTTTAAGTGTAATATAACTTTAGATTATAAGATCACCCCTGGTAATAGATAAAAGTAATCTTGGAAAATAGATTGGGGCATTTGGTAGTTGAAATCGTCTAAAATCACATGATAAAGCACTATGATTTGAGTTTCTATTGCTTTATTCTTTGAAAGCACTGCTTTAAGGCGATTTGGTGTAAAGATTCTAGTTATTATCTTGATTAAAAAAAAAAAAAAACAAATACTGAAATTTACATCCGAGCAAAACATTAATCTGAAATGAAAACCTGTACTGTCAAAGATTAGGATCCACCTGAGACCAGCCCCCATCTTCCATGGCATCTACCGTGTAACCTCCTTCAATCTTCTTGTCTCCTTACACGCTCATCTATAAACCAAGATCTCCTTACATGCTCGTCTGTAAGTCATAATCTCAACTTGCCAACCCTGAGGAAGAGGCATGGGCTGGGACAGACAAACGCCCCAGTCAGTCAGATTCCAGACAACTCTGTGTATTCTTTCCACCTCCCTTAATGGCACTGTGCATTCTCTCTCCACCTACCAATGCCTCTCTAGGTATAACATTTATAAATAGCATCATGCTATCTTCATATGTGAATTGTCGGACAATTCACAGCTGTCTGCTGACTTCTCAAAGACAATTGTGGATAGTTCAGACAAAGGCAGTTTTGTTTTGCTTTGACCAGTCTAGAGTTTTGTTTTTTAATCCTAAGTGGAGGTACTTTCCTAGAGGTTCAATGCTTAAGAACCCGCCTTGCAACGCAGGGGAGGCTGGTTTGATTCCTGGTCCGAGAGCTAAGATCCCGCATGCTAGTTGCATGCTTGGCTGACACTACTGAGCCTGAACCCTCTGGAGCCCATGTGCCATAAGTAAAGAGTCTGGGAACCCCAACGAAAGATCCTACGTGATGCAATGAAGATCCAGCGGGCTGCAACTGAGACCAGATGGAGTCAAACACATTGTTCATTCGTTGTTCAGTCACTCAGTCATGTCCAACTCTTTGCGACCCCATGGACTGCAGCACGCCAGGCTTGCCTGTCCTTCATCGTCTCCCAGGGTTTGTTCAAACCCATGTCCATTAAACCAGTGATGCCATCCAACCATCTCATCCTCTGTCATTCCCTTCTCCTCTTGCCCTCAGTCTTTGCCAGCATCAGGGTCTTTTCCAATGAGTCAGCTCTTCACATCAGGTGGCCAAAGTATTGAAGCTTCAGCTTCAGCATCAGTCCTCCCAATATTCATTGGGATGCATTTCAGGGTTGATTTCCTTTAGGACTGACTGGTTTGACCAAACACATAAAGAAATTTAAAAAAGTTTCTACAAGTCCTACACGGATAAAGCAGAATTTTAAACAATAAGGACAATAAGCACACAATTTAGGCTGATCAGATATCCTCAGGTAGTTTAGAAGAGGAGTGAAATTCACAGACCCCAGTGGAAGCAGCTCTCTGGGTGCAGATATGAGGCAGGCGAGTGAGTCTTGAACCAAACACCGCCCTGCGAGCGCATTGCACAGCTGGGCTGGCAGCTGCCTTTGCTTTATTATCCAGCTGGCTGTTGGGTTTGTGGCTGGGTCTCAGCCCTCTAAATATGCTTCTTTCAATTTAGACCACTCATGCCGAAGGCCAAGGTCGTTTTCACTGATTCTTCTGGCGACACTGACAGGCACGTTCAGAAATGAAAAGTGGAGCTTCAGGAAGTAAAAGCTCTAAGAACACGCCAAGCATTATCATCTTTACACAAATTAAGTCCATGAAAGCTGGCACGCAACGGACAGTCATTATTTTATGCAAAGGTAGCACAAAGTCCTACTTTTCTGTGCCTCTTAGAGCCATTAGAATCAAAGCTAACGAATGCCATTGCTATCTTACTTCCAGCACAGTTACTGCACTTTGATAAAATATACTCGGGGTTCTTTCCCAGAAAAAGGCAGTGTCAGTAATGTAGCTCATACTAATCAAAAGCAATTCTGGACAGAAAACATTCATTTTATGAATATAGAAATTTCCTCCATTATATCTGAGACAGAGTTTGATGGTGGCATTCTGCAGAGCTACAGGGCAAATCATGGAAGTAATTTACTGGCCATAAAGGAAATTCTTAATTAGAAAATAAGGTTCATTTCAATAGCTCTGCTATGAAATGAGTGATGATGGATGGCCAATAAGTGGATTTTACTTTTATGTGCTTCATATTCTTCCTTTCCTGGAATTATGGTCAACAAAGGTGACTCCATTCCTGTATGTTTTCCAATGGTTCTTGATAAAATTATTAGGCATTCTTCATAATATTAATTTACAACTGTCTTCAAACTGTAAGAATTTATATAGACATATTCATATTAAAAGGCATTAAATATGCAAGAGGGGAAAAATGCTCCACAAGCTTTTTAAAGACAAGCATTGTGCTTTCCTGGTGGTTCAGTGGTAAGAAATCAACCTGCCAGTGCAGGAGACACAGGTTCGATCCCTAGTCTGGAGGCTACGCCCATGCATCAGGACTACTGAACCTGTGCGGGGGCCCAGAAGCTGCAACTGCTGAGCTCACGTGCGGCAGCTACTGAAACCTGGAGCCCTAGAGTATCACAGGGAGAGACGCTGTGGCAAAGAGAGGCCCGTGCACCACCACCAGAGAGGAGCCCCCGCTCGCCGCGACTGGAGGAAGCCAGCGCGCAGCAATGAAGACCCAGCAGGGACAGGAGTGAGTAAATGCATAAATAAATACATGCAATTACGGGAAAAGAGAAAGAAGCACTGAAGGATGCCAGGACTGCTCTTCACAATGAATGTTTCTGGGTGTTTACTATTCTATTTTGCTATTTGAAAGACAAATTTCAGCCGCTAAGGAGCAGACAGGGTCATAGCTTCCTTCCACTGCATGGAGCACTGCATTTCTTCTTCTTCTTTTTTTTTTTCTTGTTTTATTTTCTCTGTTTAATTTTGGGGACGAACACATATGGGAATGATTAGTTCTGCATTTAATTCTTGAAATAGGAAAACAATTATTTTGCTGACGCTTCATTTAAAATCTCGACTACTTCCTCCTGTTTTAATTTGTTAGTCAATATTATCAACTAATTTGCAATTAACAACATGATTCAGCTTCATAGTAATCCTACAATGAATACTATTGTGATCATCATTTATTTTTTATTTATTTTAAAAGTCGCTCAGTCGTGTCCAACTTTTTGCAACCCCATGAACACATCCACTTCATGAACGAGAAAACCAAGATACCAAAAGTCTCACTAACTTGATGAAAGTCATCCAGCTAATGGGTAAGAGGGATGGAACTTGAGCCTATGCAGTTTGACAACCAAAGTCATGTTTTAATTGTGATTCAATGGCTGACTTTTCCTGGGCACAGTTGCCTCATGTTATTCACATGATACTCATGTAAATATTGTGATATTCACGATGGCGTGTGAAAGGTAAATTCCACGTTATTTCCCTCTTTTTAATACTGAGATGAAAGAGATTGAGAGAAGTTAAGTAATAGATCAGATATTATAGGATCAAAGTACAGAGTATTCTGAATTCAGTGTTGCTTTTTCCCATAGCACCATATTGCAGCTAATTCCTGAGACTTGGAGAAGTCATACATTCACTATGAGTTTTATACAATTATCTTCACTATTAGAAAAGCATGCATTAATACGTTTTTATATGTAGGTCTACACCACAATCCTTTATTAGCAATAGGTTTTTAAAGAAACTTTCTGAATTCAGTTTTGCTTTTTCCCATAGAACCATATTGCAGCTAATTCCTCAGACTTGGAGAAGTCATACATTCACTATGAGTTTTATACAATTATCTTCACTATTAGAAAAGCATGCATTAATACGTTTTTATATGTAGGTCTACACCACAATCCTTTATTAGCAATAGGTTTTTAAAGAAACTTTCTGAATTCAGTTTTGCTTTTTCCCATAGCACCATATTGCAGCTAATTCCTCAGACTTGGAGAAGTCATACATTCACTATGAGTTTTATACAATTATCTTCACTATTAGAAAAGCATGCATTAATACGTTTTTATATGTAGGTCTACACCACAATCCTTTATTAGCAATAGGTTTTTAAAGAAACTTTCTGAATTCAGTTTTGCTTTTTCCCATAGCACCATATTGCAGCTAATTCCTCAGACTTGGAGAAGTCATACATTCACTATGAGTTTTATACAATTATCTTCACTATTAGAAAAGCATGCATTAATACGTTTTTATATGTAGGTCTACACCACAATCCTTTATTAGCAATAGGTTTTTAAAGAAACTTGACTCCAAAATAAGCAGGAAAAATAGAACAGAATTCAGAAATATACATTAAGAATAAGGCATTAGCATATTGGCACATTAAATGATTTAATCTTTGTATTATGAGAAAAATGTACAGATCTTGTGAAAAGTCTTCTTAAAAGTTTGATTTTTAGGATGATCTCTGCAATGGTTTAAACTGGTTTAAGAAAAGGCAGAATATTTTTTAATCTAATCAGTTTTCATGATGAAGTTCTCACTAAAAAATATTAAAATGCTTTAGCAAAATTAATACACATACATACACACACATTTATAAGTTGCTAAAAAAACACCTTGCTAAATAGTACAAAACAATTGCGTGTGTGCATGTTTATAAACACAATATGTGAAGAAAAAAGAGGACGGCTAAATATTTAGTAGCCACTATTTCTACTGGTTATGTTTATGTCACATATTTTGGTAATTTCTATAATTACATTTGGGTGAATGAGAGTATATTTTTTTCCTACTAGAAAAAATAGGTATATAATAAATAATTAGAAAAAAAAAACATGTTTTACCAATCAAGAACTATAACATATAGAAATAGTGCACATCATTTTGTATAGGAATTAATAAATGTATATATGTAGAGAGAAATTCATATGAAGGGTAACTAAAATTCAAGATAATTTTTTTTTTCTTTTGCCACTTAGTTCCAAATCTATTTCTCTCCAGCATTACAGGGTTTAGTTTAGTAATTATGTAAAATATCATTGCTACTTTAGGTAAATAATATTCAACGTAACAGAAAATAAATAAAGTATTGGATAGCACGTACAAGGCTAATAAAATTATAAGAAAAATAAAATCAAGAGAATTGTATAAAGACTTAAAGGGATTCACTTTTGTTTGCATATACACAAGGAGATTCTATACGCTTTATTACATTAGAGTGCAAAAGGCCTTATGAGACATATACTCCAGCATGTTTAGAAATCATAAAAATGAGACTTGAAGACACAGTGTTCTAATGAGAAATAAAATATTGGAAATGTGGAATATTTGACTGAATATAATGGCAAGCTTGTGCTAATTTTTTCTTTTCTTTTTTTTTTTTTTTAATTTAGGGTATGGAGTAATTAGGAGTAAGAAAACTCCAACACAGAAATTGGTTCACAAAGTCTGTGGAAAATGTGCTCTGGACCTCCTAGTTTATTATTGAGATCACAAAACAGGCGAATGGTCACGTAGTCCCAAATAGGATACCGAAACAAACGCGTGCTCCCTACAGGCGAACTGCAGGCAGTGACAGGTCCGCAGAGCCCCGCGTGAAGTTACCTGTGAGGGATGCTTCAGCACCGCTCTTCTCAGGCAGACTCAAGACCAGACGGCAGAACCTCTTCACAGGGATGGCCGAACGGGTTCTCAGTGCGCAAGCTGAGCTTATCTAAATGCAAAAGAGGAGGTGTTATTTCTCTATCTCTCGAGTCCTTTAGTTCTAGACATCGTTCCTTATCTGCCCCATCCAGGGTGCAGTCATCTGCTCCACTTAACAAGGCAGCAGGTAATTGAACAGATGGTGGAAGTTCCCCCTGCAAGAGCAGAGGGCTGGATTGTTTCCCAAAGCATTTGGTGATAAGAGAAGAGAGGAGGTGCACAGATAACAAAGAAGAAGCTGAGAGAAAACTAAATATACATATGTGTTTATAAGATATATGCTTGCAATATATAATATATGCTTATATACTATATATTTAGCAAAATATCTATTTACTATATATATTCACACCTATCTATGGTGTCAAGAAGACCATGTAAGGTTAGAATCTTAGAAATATTAGAATTTGAAGAAAGACACTTGTGCAGCAATGTTAAATTAGGAAAAAGTATTTTAAATTTGAATAAGAGCTATAAGATATGGAATGAAGCATTGATTATCTGGTTATGTGATGGCTTAGTTCATTTGGGCAGCTATAACACAATATCACAAACTGCATAGCTTATAAAAAAAATGTTATTTCTCATAGTTCTGGAGGCTAGAAGTCCAAGATGAGGACAGCACAGACCATGAAGGCCCTCTTCTGAGTTGAGACAGCCAACTTCTGATACCTCCAGGTGGTAGGTGGAAGGGGCCGGGGGTCTCTTACGGGTCTTTGCCATAAGGGCAATACTCTCATCCATGAGGGCTCACTCTGCCCTTATAGCCAAATCACCCTGAAGTCCCTACCTCCTAACACTGGGCACTGAGATTTCCAATTACAAATTTTGGAGAGACGCAGACACGAAGTCTGTAGCATGGAAGTATCTAAGTCTGTGATGTGCTAAACTCAAGAGCTTGCAACCTATTGCAGAAAAAAAAATGTGCTAAGGGAAGGATCACAATGGATATGAGAACACACGTTAAAAGGCCTGACTATTAAAGACATGAAAATAGGATAGTAATGTGCAAGGGAGAAGACTGCTAGACTTATTTTTTTTTTTTTGCTTTTGAAATTAATTTGTCTAGGAGTATAGTTGCTTTACAATGTTGTGTTCGTTTCCACTGTACTGTAAAGTGAATCAGCTATACATGTACATATGTGTATGCATGTTAGTTACTCAGTCATGTCCGACTCTTTGCGACCCCATGGACTGCAGCCCACCAGGCTCCTCTGTCCATGGGATTCTCCAGGCGAGAAGACTGGAGTGGGTTGCCATTTCCTTCTTCAGAGGATCTTCCCAACCCAGGGATCGAACTTGGGTCTCATGCGTTGCAGGCAGATTCTTTACCATTTAAGCCACCAGGATAGTCCCCATACATCAACATATAGCCCCTCCTTTTTGGACTTCTTTCCCATCAGGTCACTGCAGAGCGCTGAGTAGCGTTGCCTGTGCTCTATGGTGAGTTCTCATGATCCATTTTATAGACAGTAGTGTACACATGCCAATCCCAATAACCCGATTCCTCCCACCCATCCCCCTTCCACCTTGGTATCCACATATTTGTTCTCTACATCTGTGTCTCTAGTTCTGCTTGCAAATAAGATCATCTGCACCAGTTTTCTAGATTCCATCTGTATGTTAGCATGCAATATTAGTTTTTCTCTTTCTGACTCACTTCTCTCTGTATGACACGGACAACAGAGGATGAGACGGTTGGATGGCATCACCAACTCGATGGACTTGAGTTTGAGCAAGCTCCGGGGGCTGGTGATGGACAGGGAGACCTGGCCTGCTGCTGTCTATGGGGTCGCAAAGAGTCAGACACGACTGAGCAACTGAACTGAGACTTTTAAATAGAAAATTTAGATGGAAGAATGCATATAATTGATACCGAAAGGATTGGAGAAAGAATGCATAGTATGGGAGCAAAAAACTTCAGGAAGCAAAAAGCGACGGGGTTACTTTAAAGATGAGAAGAGGTATCTCTTCTTCAGAACCCTCACAGAAATAAGGGAAGGGGTGTGGAAGCAGATTACGTGCAAGGAAAGGGTGGTGGGGAGTGGGTAAAGCAAATACCAGCTGTTCTTAAATTCATAACAAAAAGATAGAAGGAAGAATACAGACCAATCTAAGATGCCAAGCAACTGTGAATACAAGTGTCTTGAATAAGAAAGCAATTCTTAAGGAAGACTGTGCTTAGAACTAATTTTATGAGAGACAAGGCCCCACGCAGATGGGCTTAATGCCTTGCACATAGTACAAGCTAAATTAATGTTTACTGCATAAAAATCACAAATAAAGGCGATTACCAGACATGACTGCTATATTTTGGAGTACAAACCTGTGATTCTGTCTCACTGTTTATGGGAAACTCTTCTATGTCTGGCTCACTGTGGCCTGATTACAAGCTGCAAGTTCTTTATCTACAAAGTAGACATAATAGCGTCCTCCTTTCCCAGGGTTTTTGTGGGGGTTTATTAATGTTTATAACACCTGCTTGGATACAGAAACTTAAGTCTGCTCCTCACACATGAACTCTGAATAATCTGAAAGACATAGTTAAACTAATGCCCATAGTGAATGCCAGCAACTGGTCTAGTAAATGGTGAAATTTAATGCACTTCAATATACTTTTACTTGATAACTTTTTAAAATTTCTTAACCATAAAGTGGAAGAAATAGATAGTATAACCCAATACTAAGAACATAATACAAAACCAATGAAACTGACCGGTTGACTCATCCAGGACAAGGGAAGGTTTATTTTGGAATGATCCATAATGTCAAAAACAGACATGCCATAAAAGAACCATAAAGAAAGCAAATACTCTAAATACTTAAATCTTTAAATTATGTTCATGAAGAAAAATTGTCATTTTAGGAATCAACTTATCATTATTACTAAACATACTGTGAGTCTAAGGGAATTAATAAATAAAGGTCTCCAACTTCAGTACTTGTGATGATATAATTACTGCTGTCATTTAAGATACATTGTATATTGATAAGTCTACAAGAATCAAAATTATCCTTCAATCCTGCTTCTAGAGAGAAGGAATATCAACTTCTGCTATTTGGAAAATAAAAGTTCCATGAATAAAATCATAATTTATCTTAACTGAGGGTGATTCCTTTCTTCAGTCCCATAAAGTTCCTGTCAACTCTTACTTGAGTGATCATTTGTGAATGAGGAAAACTGCTTAAAATGCCTGCAACATTTCAACATTGTAACAGGAGCAGGGATATATGTATATTACATATTCCAACTGCTTGCCTTTAAGCTTAAAATGCAGAGCAGAGAATATTCCTTGGGTCTCTAAGACAATGGAGAAATGAATCTGACCCTTGCCTCTATTACTAGGTGACTGCAGAGAAAGGCAAAAATCATCAGAGTGCAATTATCACAGCTTCTTGCACCTGAATGTATGCTGTCTTGCATTGTTCATAGCTATTTTAGGTGATTGAGTATTACTTCCTCAAATTGAAGATCTTTGTGGAATTGAAGTCAGAAAATAAAGTAGAAATACAGTTTCTTCTTCTTCCTAACCTGTGAATGTGGATAATCGAGTTCCCTTGGTCTCAGTCTCCTCTACAAAGTGAGTCAGTATTTGCATCTCCAGATCAGTTCAGTTCAGTATTTGCATCTCCAGATCAGTTCAGTTCAGTTCAGTCGCTCAGTCGTGTCCAACTCTGTGCGACCCCATGAATCGAAGCACAGCAGGCCTCACTGTCCATCACCAACTCCCAAAGTTTACCCAAACTCATGTCCATTGAGTCAATGATACCATCCAACCATCTCATCCTCTGTTGTTCCCTTCTCCTCCTGCCCCTAATCCCTCCCAGCATCAGGGTCTTTTCAAATAAGTCAACTCTTCGCATGAGGTGGGCAAAGTACTGGAGTTTCAGCTTCAGCATCATTCCTTCCAATGAACAACCAGGACTGATCTCCTTTAGTATGGACTGGTTGGATCTCCTTGCAGTCCAAGGGACTCTCAAGAGTCTTCTCCAACACCACAGTTCAAAAGCATCAATTCTTCTGCACTCAGCTTTCTTTATAGTCCAACTTTCACATCCATTTCCAGATAGTGACAACTAAATTAAGTGGAATAATGTGTAAAAGCCCCTCGACTGCATCTACTGCCCGATGTCTGTCTGGGTGTGTCAGCTCCATGGAAGAGAGGACCTGTAGTTTGGCACAATTCAAAGCATTTTGGAAAACAGATATATGGGTAGAAATAAATACTTAAATTAGGAGCCTGACATAGAAGTTGGTTAATAATAATAATGATTTAGAAGTAATATATATTATGTAATATGTAACAAGTAATATATAACATAAGCTTTTCATATTAACATCATGTTTATCCTTACAAATAATTAGTCACATTTAACATAACAGGCTGGGCATCCCTGGTGGCTCAATGGTAAAGCACGTGCCTGCCAATGCAGGAGACGCAAGTTCAATCCTTGACTCAGGAAGATCCCTTACAGAAGGAAATGGCAACCCACTCCAATATTCTTGACTGGGACATCCCATGGAAAGAGGAGCCTAGCGTGCTACAGTCCATGTGGTGGCAAAAAGTCAGACATGACTTAGCAACTAAACAACAGCAACAACAATATAATAAGCTGGAAGGTAAAGAGCTTGGAATCATCACTCTGATACATACAATAAGACAGTGTTAGTCCCTCACTCATGTCTGACTCTTTGCGACCTGGTGGACCGTAGCCTGCCAGGCTCCTCTGTCCATGGAATTCTCAGGCAAGACACTGGAGTGGGCTGCCATTCCCTCCTCCAGGGGATCTTTCCGACCCAGGGATCAAACCCGGGTCTCCTGCATTGCAGGTAGATTCTCTACCATCTGAGCCATCAGGGAAGAAACCAAAAGTATACTCCAATACACATCAAAAAAAATAAATTAAGGGACATTCCTGGCAGTTTAGTGATTAAGACTCTGCATTTCCAAAGCAGGGGTGTGGTTCCATACCAGGTTGGGGAACAAAGATCTCTCATTCCTTGTGGTCAAAAACCAGAAACACAAAACAGAAGCATTATTGTAACAAACTCAATAAAGACTTTTAAATGGTCCACATAAAAAATAATAATAATAATCTTAAAAAAGTTAAATAAGTAAAAAAAAAACACCTGCTCCTTAAAGGCGACAGGTCAGGAACCCAAGTTCTGGGTTCAGGAACCCATTCATGAACAGATTCAGGTTCAATAATGCTTTTGTAGAATGTTTCCTTCCTACCCCCGCACTTTCCCACCCCACCCAGAGTGGATCACAGCTCAAAGAAGGACAGGAAGCCAGCCGATGCTCTCTGGCCCCATGGAATTGGGAAGTTCAAGGTCAACAGGGCAGACCAAGACAAGGCCACTAGAGGACTTCAAGGATGCTGGCACCTACAGCCATAGCACAGTTATTATGAGAGCCACCTCCAGAATAATGATTTAAGGCAGGGCAAGAAATTTTCTTTGGCTGGAAAGTGTAGTCCTAAGTCTGCTGCGAGAAAAATAGAAGGCAGTTTCAATCACAGCAATGTTCCCTGAACTCTACGGGGAGTCGTTTAAAAATTCTAAGCAGGGTTGTGATGTGCTCGCATCCAGCTCTTAGAAGATTTCTGTGACAGCTCTTTGCAAAATGAATCAGTGGTTATTAATACTCGGATGATCCTGGTGACTAGATAAGGAAAATGGAAGCTTCCGCCAGGGCAGTGGTGACTGGGGTGGAGGGGACACACGGAGCAGAAAGGTCTAGAAAGTGTAAACAGCAGGACCTAGGAAAGGAGTCTGTTCGTGAATTAGGGCAGCAGTGAAATCAGTGCCCAGCTGGAGAGTCTCTCGTTTGGACGACCATCTACATAACGGCACCAGCACGGAGAAAAGAAAATTTAAAAACAGAAACCGGTTTGGAAGAGAAGATGATGATTTTAATTTTGGACCTGGGGAATTCAGGTAACTTTAATTCCATGGAGATGCCTAGGGCGTAATTGGATATGTGTGTCCAGAATTCTGAATTATTGGTTACAGCAATACAGAACACTGGTGGTAATAAAACCATACAAGATGATAAAGTTGCTTAGGAAAATTGTGTAAAATTATATACTGGTCCTTAATGGTTGGACACAGAAAGTCTAAAGGAAAAGGGAGAAAGGCAGTCCTGCTCAGAAGGCTGTGCTCTGCTCAGTCGCTTCAGTTGTGTCTGACTTTTTGTGACCCCGTGGACTGTAGCCCACCAGCCTCCTCTGTCTATGGAATTCTCCAGGCAAGAATACTGGAGTGGGATGCCATTTCCTTCTCCAGAGGATCTTACTGACCCAGGGATCGAATCTGCATCTCTTAGGTCTGCTGCATTGGCAGGCAGGCCCTTTACCACTAGCCCCACCAAATATGATGACAAGAAAGCTTGAAAAACAAGAGAAGTTCATGTATTAAATAGCCAATGATGTCAAAGGTTGCAGAGAGAGCCAAAGACTATAGAGGGAAAAAATAGATGATCTCCAAAGAGTTGGAGAGTGTTTCATCATGAATTTTCTCTTTTTGCTAAAAATATAATGATAACTAAAATGACTTATTTCATCAAATCTCTAAGCCTTTGGTCCTTTTAGAATGCTTTACAATTTCATAAGCCAGTGAATGTCAAAAACATAATGCTGGCAGTCTCCATTCTTGAATATGTCACTTTCTTTGGTGACAATATATTTAAAAAAAAGAAATCAAAGCACTCTGATTAGATATTCAGAAGTTCGTCTATGAAGATGAAAGGGATCATTTTCATTGAGAAACTAGAGTAAAGCCAATGAAAAATTAGAACAAATGAGACTTAGGAGGAAGCCAGCCAGACTTTTTTATTGTTAGAGTGATGAATGGCAAGAGAGCGCATGGTTCAAAGACGGCCCCAGAATCCTCCCATTCCACACGATGTGGCTTGGACCCTCCTTCATGTCCTCTTCTCCCTTGAATTTGGGAAGGCTTGTGAAGGAAAGTTATGACCAACCTAGATAGCATATTCAAAAGCAGAGACATTATTTTGTCAACAAGGTCCATCTAGTCAAGGCTATGATTTTTCCAGTGGTCATGTATGGATGTGAGAGTTGGACTGTGAAGAAAGCTGAGCACTGAAGAATTGATGCTTTTGAGCTATGGTTTTGGAGAAGACTCTTGGGAGTCCCTTGGACTGCAAGGAGATCCAACCAGTCCATCCTAAAGGAGACCAGTCCTGGGTGTTCTTTGGAAGGAATGATGCTAAAGCTGAAACTCCAGTACTTTGGCCATCTTATGCAAAGAGTTGACTCATTGGAAAAGACTCTGATGCTGGGAGGGGTTGGGGGCAGGAGGAGAAGGGGACGACAGAGGATGAGATGGCTGGATGGCATAACTGACTCAATGGACGTGAGTCTCAGTGAACTCCGGGAGTTGGTGATGGACAGGCAAGCCTGGCGTGCTGCAATTCATGGGGTCGCGAAGAGTCGGACATGACTGAGCGACTGAACTGAACTGAACTGTGACTCATTGTAACTCATACAGTTTAACAGAAGTGACTGTGTGTGACTTACAGGGCAGGGTTGGACAAAGGGATGCGGTTTTCACCTTGTTCCCTGGACCACTCATTCTTAGAGCTCGGAACAAGAAAACGGCTTCCCTGAGGTCACAGGCTGTCAGGAGGCAGCAGCATGAGGGCACCTCATTCAACAACCCTAGGCTCCACCTTCTCCCACTACTGGCTAAAGACAGGGTTCAACAAGCTTGGTGGGAGTGCCGATATCCCAAATTCCCAGCACCGAAATGTGCTACCTGAGCCCTAGATGTAAAACACGGACAGGTTCACCCCATCGCCATCTCTTAATTCCTCACCCTGAGGATTCATAAGGGTGCCTGGCGTCTGTTTCATTGCCTCCTGCTTACAAATTCACTTTTTCCGCCTGCTCTTTTACAGGAATGGGTCATTTCCATGTTCGTCAATGAATTGCTCAATTTGGCTAAGTCCAATGAGTCTTTGAACTGAAAATTCCTTCTTCACTGAACCCTCCTGACCTCCAGCTCTGATGTTCCATTGCATCATTTGAACCTCTAGCACAGAACACACCACCAGGCTGCATTTTTAGTTTTCTTTTTCCTTTTGACTATAAGTCAAGGAATAGCACAGCGCATGTCTATGCTTAGTCACTGAGTTGTGTCCAACTCTTTGTGACCCCAGAGACTGTAGCCTTCCAGGCTCCTCTGTCCATGGGGATTCTCTAGGCAAGAATACTGGAGTGGGTTGCCATACCCTCCTCCAGGGGATCTTCCCAACCCAGGGATTGGACCCAGGTGTTCTTCCTGCATTGCAGGTGGATTCTTTTCCAGCTGAGCCACCAGGGAAGCCCAAGAACACTGGAGTGGGTAGCCTATCCCTTCTCCACCTATTTTAATACATTTTGCTGGAAGAGCTATGAATGAGTGAACAAGTGAATGAAAGGACTTTTATTCATTTCATATTTCTAGAGTCTGATCCCCAGAACCAATGAGTCATAGCCAATCCAACTAAAGGAGAACATAAGATCACCACTATATTATAAATAAAGCAAAGTATTTCAAGTATTTACTATAATGCATGCCAATGCACCCATAAGGAATTTTAAAAAATAGTCACTATCTAAATACTGAGCATCTGTTTTCTTTATATGTATATAAGATTAAGTTATTATTTAAATACCATTCTAGATTATACTTTTTAATGAAAATATAAAAGTATGGAACATCAAACATGTTTATATTAGAAATCTTCTACAGCTTATATGTGAAATAAATAAACAGGATGACAATATACAGCCTTGACGAACTCCTTTTCCTATTTGGAACCAGTCTGTTGTTCCATGTCCAGTTCTAACTGTTGCTTCCTGACCTGAATACAAATTTCTCAAGAGGCAGATCAGGTGGTGTGGTATTCCCATCTCTTTCAGAATTTTCCACAGTTTATTGTGATCCACACAGTCAAAGTCATTGGCATAGTCAATAAAGCAGAAATAGATGCTTTTTTGGAACTCTCTTGCTTTTTCTATGATCCAGCAGATGTTGGCAATTTGATCTCGGGTTCCTCTGCCCTTTCTAAAACCAGCTTGAACATCAGGAAATTCATGGTTCACATATTGCTGAAGCCTGGCTTGGAGAATTTTGAGCATTACTTTACTAGCGTGTGAGATGAGTGCAATTGTGCGGTAGTTTGAGCATTCTTTGGCATTGCCTTTCTTTGGGATTGGAGTGAAAACTGACCTTTGCCAGTCCTGTGGCCACTGCTGAGTTTTCCAAATTTGCTGGCATATTGAGTGCAGCACTTTCACAGCATCTTCTTTCAGGATTTGGAATAGCTCAACTGGAATTCCATCACCTCCACGAGTTTTGTTTGTAGTGATGCTTTCTAAGGCCCACTTGACTTCACATTCCAGGATGTCTGGCTCTAGATCAGTGATCACACCATCGTGATTATCTGGGTCATGAAGATCTTTTTTGTACAGTTCTTCTGTGTATTCTTGCCATCTCTTCTTAATATCTTCTGCTTCTGTTAGGACCATACCATTTCTGTCCTTTATCGAGCCCATCTTTGCATGAAATATTCCTTTGGTATCTCCAATTGTCTTCAAGAGATCCCTAGTCTTTCCCATTCTGTTGTTTTCCTCTATTTCTTTGCATTGATCACTGAAGAAGGCTTTCTTATCTCTTCTTGCTATTCTTTGGAACTCTGCATTCAGATGCTTATATCTTTCCTTTTCTCCTTTGCTTTTCACTTCTCTTCTTTTCACAGCTATTCATAAGGCCTCCCCAGACAGCCATTTTGCTTTTTTGCATTTCTTTTCCATGGGGATGGTCTTGATCCCTGTCTCCTGTACAATGTCATGAACCTCATTCCATAGTTCATCAGGCACTCTATCTATCATATTTAGGCCCTTAAATCTATTTCTCACTTCCACTGTATAATCATAAGGGATTTGATTTAGGTCATGCCTGAATGGTCTAGTGGTTTTCTCTACTTTCTTCAATTTCAGTCTGAATTTGGCAATAAGGATTTCCTGGTCTGAGCCACAGTCAGCTCCTGGTCTTGATTTTGCTGGCTATATAGAGCTTCTCCATCTTTGGCTGCAAAGAATATAATCAATCTGATTTCAGTGTTGACCATGTGGTGATGTCCATGTATAGAGTCTTCTCTTGTGTTGTTGGAAGAGGGTGTTTGCTATGACCAGTGCATTTTCTTGGCAAAACTCTATTAGTCTTTGCCCTGCTTCAGTCCATATTCCAAGGCCAAATTTGCCTGTTACTCCAGGTGTTTCTTGACTTCCTACTTTTGCATTCCAGCCCCCTATAATGAAAAGGGCATCTTTTTTGGGTGTTAGTTGTAAAAGGTCTTGTAGGTCTTCATAGAACCATTCAACTTCAGCTTCTTCAGCATTACTGGTTGGGGCATAGACTTGGATTACTGTGATATTGAATGGTTTGCCTTGGAAACGAACAGAGATCATTCTGTCATTTTTCAGATTGCATCCAAGTACTGCATTTCGGACTCTCTTGTTGACCATGACGGCCACTCCATTTCTTCTGAGGGATTCCTGCCTGCAGTAGTAGATATAATGGTCATCTGGGTTAAATTCACCCATTCCAGTCCATTTCAGTTCGCTGATTCCTAGAATGTTGACATTCACTCTTGCCATCTCATTTGACCACTTCCAATTTGCCTTGATTCATGGACCTGACATTCCAGGTTCCTATGCAATATTGCTGTTTACAGCATTGGACCTTGCTTCTATCACCAGTCACATCCACAGCTGGGTATTCTTTTTGCTTTGGCTCTATCCCTTCATTCTTTCTGGAGTTATTTCTCCACTGATCTCCAGTAGCATATTGGGCACCTACTGACCTGGGGAGTTTCTCTTTCAGTATCCTATCATTTTGCCTTTTCACACTGTTAATGGGGTTCTCAAGGCAAGAATACTGAAGTGGTTTGCAATTCCCTTCTCCAGTGGACCACATTCTGTCAGATCTCTCCACCATGACCCGCCTGTTTTGGGTTTCCCACCAGGCATGGCTTAGTTTCACTGAGTTAGACAAGGCTGTAGTCCTAGTGTGATTAGATTGACTAGTTTTCTGAGTGTATGGTTTCAGTGGGTTTGCCCTCTGATGCCCTCTTGCAACACCTACCGTCTTACTCGGGTTTCTCTTACTTTTCTTCCTGTGGTCATGTATGGATGTGAGAGTTGGACTGTGAAGAAGGCTGAACGCCGAAGAATTGATGCTTTTGAACTGTGGTGTTGGAGAAAACTCTTGAGAGTCCCTTGGACTGTAAGGAGATCCAACCAGTCCATTCTGAAGGAGATCAGCCCTGGGATTTCTTTGGAAGGAATGATGTTAAAGCTGAAACTCCAGTACTTTGGCCACCTCATGTGAAGAGTTGACTCATTGGAAAAGACTCTGATGCTGGGAGGGATTGGGGGCAAGAGGAGAAGGGGACAACAGAGGATGAGATGGCTGGATGGCATCACTGACTCGATGGATGTGAGTCTCAGTGAACTCCAGGAGTTGGTAATGGACAGGGAGGTCTGGCGTGCTGCGATTCACGGGGTCGCAAAGAATCCGACACGACTGAGTGACAGATCTGATCTGATCCATGAAATTAAAAAAAAAATACTATAAATGTTAAATAAATGATTCTTTTCCATCTTAATTTTAAATTTAAAGTATTCCTTGTATAAGGAATACTGCCTTAGGATGACTTATTGGGAGATATTGAAGCTAGTAAAATCTCAGTATTTTACAGCAAAAGAATGACAAATCAAATGACTTTGCTTTTTTGTTTTTTTTTTAATTTTCTTTTTGACTGTTACATGCAAGAAGGCCAAGTGAAATGGAAAGATAACTTTCTTACTTCTCAGTCATGAAGACCAGATTATGCTCCTGATTCTGGAACAGAGTAGTAATATGATTTCAGAAATTTTATTTAACTTCTTGTACTTTTTAATTACCTCATCTGACAGTCAGGTATAATAACACCACCTGTATCAGGTTGTTAAGGGAACTAACGGGATGATTTAGGTAATACGAACAGTGCCCAGTATAGAGGAGACATTTCCACAAAGAACTAGTCATTGAACCAAAGGGTGACAAGAAAATAGAGAGTGAAGGTGACTTGTGATGCCATTGGGCAGAATGAAGAATAATGATATTTGTCCTGCTCACCCCACAAGTTTGATTAAAATAATGATTAAATAGCGAACGCGTCTGGTGAAGCTCAAAATTTTAAGGTGGTCGGCCAATACAGAATAATATCATTTCACAATGAAAGGATGAAGGCTCAAAGGCTTAAGTTGAGGGTTTTTCTTTTTTTCCTAAATGAATATTGCACATCCTAATTAAAACAATATTAATGATCATACTAACCATATGAGTTTGAAAGGGTCTATGATCCCCCACCTTAAATCACTCTGAGATCTTAACAAAGGTTTTCAGTCATGCCCTTGGCTTTATCTTTAAACCATGTCTGCATCCTTTGCCCAAAAGTCATTTCCTAATTTCAGCATAATCTGCCACCTGGAGAGGCTATGAGTGAGGAACTGTTTTATTTCCAAACTCAGTAGCTCCTTTGCACTGAACAGTTCTTTTTTTTTTTTCCTAAATTCTCTAGCTCCTTTCACATTTGTCAGAGGTCCTGAGATGAAGCCAAGTGGCTCTCAGATCACTACCTTTCCTGGAAATCTCTTTACTAGATCATAAGCATGACTAAGAAATCTTTTTAAAATTCCTCACATTACGGCAAGCCATGGTGTTACATAACTTTCTCCTATTACATAACAAGGGTCTTCTTTTTGCTAGTGTTTGATATCACTGTCTGGTTTTCCTCTAAGTCTGTCCCAAAGCCTCAGTGAAAGCCACTAGGCTTCTTCTCACAGCCTCCCCAGGCTCTCGCGTGAACCGTGCCCCTAATCCCTGCTCCCTGCTTCTGTCCCCTGGCTCATCCCAGAACTAATGCTCCATGCCTGGGCTGTTAGAGCACCAAATTCCTTCTAGGTACCAAATGATGCGCTGTTTCACCATAAAACCAAGTGGCTTGGAACAGCAAAAATCATTTTATTGTCTATTAATCTGCTATGTGAACCAAATTTGGAGAAAGTACCTTGTCTCTCCAATTGTGATGCTAGAGAAAGACTCTTGTGAGTCCCTTGGACTGCAAGGAGATCAAACCAGTTAATCCTAAAGGAAGTCAGTCCTGAACATTCACTGGAAGGAATGATGTTGGAGCTGAAGCTCCAATACTTTGACCACCTGATGCAAAGAATCGACTAAACATTGGAAAAGACCCTAATGTTGGAGAAGTTTGAAGGCAAAAGGAGAAGAGGGTGGCAGAGGATGAGATATTTAGATTGCATCACCAACTCAATGGACATGAATTTGAGAAAACTCTGGGAGACAGTGGATGACAGAGAAGCCTGGCGTGCTACAATCCATGTGGTCTCAAAGAGTTAGACATGACTGAGGAACTGAACAATAGCAGCAACCTTGTCTCTGCCCTGAGGCTTCAGCAGAAGCCGGGAGGCTGGGGATGGCAGGACTCCAGGACTGAAATCATCAAAGCGCTGCTCACACAAGTCCAATGGCTTATGTTGACCTCGATGGGACTGTGCATTCCCAGCACATCCTAATATAACAGATAGACAAGGCTGATAAAACAACAGATGCTTATTTCTCCCAGTTCGGATACCAGCAAATACAAGGTCAAGGCGCCAGCACACTTGCTCCTGGTGTGGACCCTTCTCCTGGCTGGCTGTTGGCTTGCAGTGCCCCAACCTGGCAGACAGTGGGAACCTGGTACCTCTTCCTCTTCTTGTAACGGCACTAATCTCATCATAGGGAAACCTCCCTGCCCCTGTGACCTCATCTAAAGCTAATCACTGTCCAAAGTTCCCACCTTCAAATATCATCACATTGGGGATTAGGGCTTCGGCATCCAGACTGGGTGGCGGGGGAGACACAGACACTCAGTCCATAACAGGCCGTCAACCAGAACACAGACGCTGTCTCTCCAAGTTTCTACTTGGCCTCCTCACAGCGTGATGACTGGGTTCCAAAAATGAGCATCCTGAGAGAACACAGCAAAAGTTGATGGCACTTTTATGACCTCACTTTGCACCTCATTTGCATCACTTTCACCGTAAGTTCTTGTTTGGGGCGGCCCTCAGATTCCACCCAAAGGGATGGAAAGTGAAAGAAAGTGAAGTTGCTCAGTCATGTCTGACTCTTTGTGACCCTGTGGACTGTAGCCCGCCAGGCTCCTCCATCCATGGGATTATCCAGGCAAGAATATTGGAGTGGGTTACCATTTTCTTCTCTAGGGGATCTTCCCGACTCAGGGATTGGAATGCACTCATTAAATGAGAACAGGTTTACATCACACAGAAAGAAAAATATGTGGAATGGAGTACATTGTCGCTCCAACTGTGGAAGATAAAATCTAGTCCAGTGGCCAAGGTCCCTTCCTACATCCAGTAAAAAGTGATGAACCACAACAGAATGTGAGCAGTTCTAAGAAAGAATTCTGCCCACAAATATAAAAATTTGTTGTTCCTTCACTAAGTAATGTTTGACTCTTTGGGACTCCATGCAATGCAGTATGCCAGGGTTCCCTGTCTTTCACTATCTCTTGGAGTTTGCTCAGATTCATGTCCATTGAGTTGGTTGGTGATGCCTTCCAACCACCCCACTGACCTGAAATGTATTCATTCTTATTGATATTAGTATTTGATGTATTTTGATTAACTGTAACTATTTCATGATTTCAAGTAGCAAGATTGCAAACTTGAAACCAAAAGCAATTTTTTTTCTCCCAAAAGAGAGGGCACCCAGGAGCCTACCCGTTCATTCTATCTAATCTAGAAAATGTATTTTATCTAGACAGACTCCAAAAAACCACACAAGTGCACAAGATCCTCAGGCATAGGCTGTCAACCCAGGCTTGTCCCACTGGTGTTATTACAGAATCATATTAAGTTGTCACTTGGAAATGCTTGTGCACAGAAAAGGTTTTTCTCTTTCATATGTATAATCTTTACTTCAATAAAGAAATCTAGCTTGGAAGACATTTTTTTCATGGTTAGTTTTACATCATTTTGTCCTAAGAGAATTAAATGTCAAAACATATATTTAAAAATATACAGTAGTAGCCCAAAGTATAAGTAGTACAATCTACTCTGAAATATACATTTTAGACAATATGTAGGATATATGTATCATGTAATATATAATAATATAACCTTGTCTCATAGAAACATATTTCATGTTCTTATTCTGAATGTCAAATTTTGTTTCTTTTTTTTTTCTTTCTCTTCACCCATTCTTTCAGCTGCCAAGCATTTTCCAAACATTGTTGAATTTCAGATGATGCTGCCAGCTGCAGACTTTTCTGCGTTACTAATTTTCAGACATCACTTACTTTATAACACTTCACACAGCTGTCTACCCCCAGCTTAAATGACTTTCTGATTTCTGAACAAGAAGTAGCTATACAAATAATGGCTTCAGACCAAGGTCCTTGGCAGAATGATTTCATCCACCAGGCCTGGCACAGGGAAAAGTCAAGAAAAATGAGTTTTTAATTTCTATTAAGTGTCTGCATTTTTTCCTATCAAGTGAAAAGGACAATTAAAACCTTGCTATGGAGCATGTCACACACATATATCTTCGTGTCTTTTATCTAATTTCTCTTCCCTTGGGTTTTACCATAGAAGCAGGCTTTTCTTTTTTCCTTCTTTTTCATTTTCCCGCAGTAGAGTGTCACTGTGATTCCAGCAATGTTTTCTCTTGTTCATTGTAACCAAAATACACCCTGTCCTTCAGGCAGCTATTAATTATAATCAGATTGAAAAAAATGATCAAAAATCTAGATCTAATGACCTTAGTATGGCAACATTCAATTATATTAATTTTTTACCATACCCCAGTATATTGTCACCCTGCTTATTTAACTTATATGCAGAGTACATCATGAGAAATGCTGGGCTGGAAGGGGCACAGCTGGAATCAAGATTGCAGGGAGAAATATCAATAACCTCAGATTTACAGATGACACCACCCTTACGGCAGAAAGTGAAGAGGAACTCAAAAGCCTCTTGATGAAAGTGAAATAGGAGAGTGAAAAAGTTGGCTTAAAGCTCAACATTCAGAAAACGAAGATCATGGCATCTGGTCCCATCACTTCATGGGAAGTAGATGGGGAAACAGTGGAAACAGTGTCAGACTTTATTTTTTGGGCTCCAAAATCACTGCAGATGGTGACTGCAGCCGTGAAATTAAAAGACACTTACTCCTTAAAAGGAAAGTTATGACCAACCTAGATAGCATATTCAAAAGCAGAGACATTACTTTGCCAACAAAGGTCCGTCTAGTCAAGGCTATGGTTTTTCCAGTGGTCATGTATGGATGTGAGAGTTGGACTGTGAAGAAAGGTGAGCGCCGAAGAATTGATGCTTTTGAACTGTGGTGTTGGAGAAGACTCTTGAGAGTCCCTTGGACTGTAAGGAGATCCAACCAGTCCATTCTAAAGGAGATCAGTCCTGGGTGTTCTTTGGAAGGATTGATGCTAAAGCTGAAACTCCAGTACTTTGGCCACCTGATGCGAAGAGTTGACTCACTGGAAAAGACTCTGATGCTGGGAGGGACTGGGGGCAGGAGGAGAAGGGGACGACAGAGGGTGAGATGGCTGGATGGCATCACTGACTCAATGGACATGAGTTTGAGTGAACTCCGGGAGTTGGTGATGGACAGGGAGGCCTGGCTTGCTGCAGTTCATGGGGTAGCAGAGTCGGACACGACTGAGTGACTGAAATGAACTGAACTGAACTGAAACCCTTTCTATCTAATATGCTTTAGGGGCAGAAAAGGAAGTGTCATTTCAGAGTCCATTGTCTGTTTTCTAGCTTTTGCTGCTCTGACATAATTTGACTCTGAAATTGTAAAATTAATTTCATGTAAACAACATAAGATGATTCCAGGTTAGATCAGAGACAAAGACATACTATGAGATGAGCTGGATCAGTAATTTCTAACTTTCTCCAGGGAGTTTTGCCAAATCTTAGCATCGCAATAACATCTCAGGTTTCTTTAATGTTCTTTAATTTTACCAGCTTTACTATATGCTGTACAAATAAGTGGGCTGTAAAGTGCACTTAAAGCCAAAAGGAATAATGGCAAATACCACTGATAAATGGTTCTACTTGGAAGTCTCTTTATCAACTATGTTAGCAGAACTAAACAAAAGCCAGA
The DNA here is from genome assembly GCF_032452875.1 of Bos javanicus. Classification (NCBI taxonomy): domain Eukaryota; kingdom Metazoa; phylum Chordata; class Mammalia; order Artiodactyla; family Bovidae; genus Bos; species Bos javanicus. Next base: position 81,607,981 of record NC_083879.1, read on the forward strand.
AAAAAGAATTTATGGGACCTTCGCAAAGGAACTTGAAAAAACCTTTTATTTTTTTCTAAAAAATTTTTTTTTCTTTTTCTAAAGGAGTAGGCTGAATCTCAATGTGCATTTAAAATTCAGCCCATTGCATTCTCAATACTATCTTAAGTATGGGGCAATTATAGTTGTATCCTAAGTGTTCTGACTTTTCACAATGGGAATATTAAGCAAAATTGTAGCTAGGTCTTGAAATTGGATTTCACTTCATCCTGCTCTCTAGACCAAAACCAAGATGAGCTGAACTCGCCAATCAGCATACGCTTTGAATATGAGAATATGTTATCAAAGTAAGAGAAGAAAAGGAAACAGTTTGTCTTTTCAAGGGCTAGAGACTGTGCAAATGGCTTTCAACCGCCCCTTTATGAGAGCTATACGTGGGGAGGGAGGAGTTGGGGGAGAAGTTGGAAGTGGGTATTATTCCAATTGAAGAACGAGGGTTTCCAACTCTATTATGTCCACCTGCGTGTGGAAGGGAGCGAGCTGCCTAACAGCCAACTTTGTTTCACAAAAGTGCAAGAAAAACTGTTCAGGGCTTGGTGAATATGATTGTTATCTGCTCGTATTCTCACTGAAATTGCAAGCAACTTTAGTGTAGAAGACACCCAAATCTATACACATCTGGATTTTTTTTCTTACCATTTTGACTTTATGAATAAATGCAAAAAATGCCTTCCAGTCTACAGTGTGTTTCTCAAACCAGATGAAGAAGCAGGTAGTTCTGCCCTAATCCCACCTTGATAAGTGTCTTCCATGACAATATTTATAGCAGTTTTGCATTCACTTATTTCTTGAAGATTATCCATCAGCAGTGCTCTAGTCCTGAGATGAACAAACTGTACCATATGCTAACCATCACGCCTTGCATTTTGTACTATAAACGGAGAGAGTGAACGTCGGGTCTTCATCTTTGCTATTTGCTTTCTGATTGGCCACAGTAATCAGCTTTTTTTTTTTTAATGCATGAAGAGGAAAATTTGTATATGTATATCTAAAGGAAGATTATTTATCATATCTGGTCATTTTCTTTCACTTCAGCATTCATCTCACTATTTTAATTCAGCAAATAAATCTAAAGCATGGATTAGGTCACAGACAGTCTCCTGAGATGACACATGGTTCCTTTACTTATAATCTGGTAAACAGCTATTTTATTTACATGTTTATTTTTCCTCCACTTGAACGTACGCTATATGAGATCAGGAAACTCTGTGTTTTTCACAGCAATGCTCTTAAAAATTAGAACGATGCCTGACAGAGGGCAAACAATCAATAAATATTTGTCAAATTAGGGAGAAAATAAATTGTTGAATGGATAGGTGTACTAAACTCATCATTTATATTAAATAATTAATGTATAATACAATGCCTCAGGTTTCCAGGCTTCAAATGCCTTCAAGTAATTCTTTTAAAAACGTCACCAACTGGCAAAAGAATTAACATGTTTTAATGTATCAATTTTAAGAACAAACCTGGACAATGCAAGTAGCATTCCTAACGTTTACACTGTTCTTCTTAACCATTTCTTAAAATTGAAGTAAAGTTAATTCACAATGTTGCGCTGGTTTCAGATGTATAGCAAAGTGATTCAGATTCTTTTCTACTACAAATAATCATGAGGTACTGAATGTCGTTCACTATTGTGTACAGTAAGTCCTTGCTGTTTATCTATTTTATATGTTAGTAATATGGGGTTTGGGCTTCCCAGGTGGCTCGGTGAGTAAAGAATCTGCCTGCAGTGAAGAAGACACCGATGTGACCCCTGGGTTGGGAATATCCCCTGGAGGAAGGGATGGCAACCCATTCCAGTATTCTTGCCTGGAGAATCCCGCTGACAGAGGAGCCTGGTGGGGTACAGTCCTACCAGGGACTGTGGCGTCCATGGGGTGACAAAGAGTCACCATGGGGTCACAAAGAGTCGGACACAACTGAAGGGACTGGGCATGCCATGTGAGGTTTATATTGTTAGATAAAATGTTGTGATTGAATGGATTCAGTAGAAAAATGCATACAAAAATACTTAAACCATCAGTCTGTACCAGTCAAGGCTTCAAGGTGATTCTGTAAATTGTCTGTGCCTAGGATGATAAAAGTTATACTTATTCATCAGGTATTAGTATGCTGGTTGTAATAATAAAGAGGTTAAGGTGGTGATCTGAATGACCCATAATTAAGGTAACATAAAACCAATTTTCCCAATGGGTAGTAAATTGTTATTATGAGATATCCAACAAGATGTAACCCTATGAATTGTGCTCAAGGGGAGTTGAGAGCTATTCATACATTTCAGAGCCTCCCTTGAAAACTGTGTAAACTCAATGTTTCATCTGGATGGAATAATCCCTCCAAATATTCCCTGAACCATTGGATTAACTGAAGTAGTATTTTTCACCTGGTTTCTCACTCAACCAGCGGTGAAATTTTTTTTAAAATCTACATTATTTCCCATGCATCTAATCTGTTAACTTGCAAATCCCCTTGAAAGGAAAACTCTTTTAAATGCATTCAGACTTTTACGTAATACATTAGGGGAAAAAAAGCTTATTTTTAACTGAAAGGAAGAGGATTTAAAAAATTTCAATCTTAGTTAATTTAGGAAACAAGAATATAAGATTTGCTGCTGTTGCTGTTGTTTAGTTGCTCAGCTGTAGTCGACCCATGCGACCCCATGCGCTGTAGCCTACAGGCCTCTCTGTCCATGGGATTCTCCAGGCAAGAAGATTGGATCTTCCTGAATCAGGGATCTAACCCTTGTCTCCTGCATTGGCAGGCAGATTCTTTACCCCTGAGCTACCAGGGAACTCCAAAAATAAGGTTAATTGCATATGAATTTTAAAAACTACACAGATCCATCAATCATGAAATTTATATTGAATATGTGAGTGAATCTATCTTCTACTTTGTGCTAAATAAAACAGAACATCCTATGGGAAGTTAGAAATACTTGAATGTGAAAGTCACTCAGTCATGTCCGACTCTTTGCAACCCCATGAAATAGTCCATGGAATTTTACAGGCAAGAGTACTGGAGTGGGTATCTTTTCCCTTCTCCAGGGGATCTTCTTAGCCCAGGGATTGAACCCAGGTCTCCCACACTGTGGGAGGATTCTTTATGAGCTGAGCTACCAGGGGAGCCCTGGTAGAAATACTTACCCAAGTCATTTCCAAGACTATTCAGGGAAGAAATGGAATAAAAGCAATCCACTTTAAGGTTTTCTTTTAGCCTCAAGATTCATGTTATTCAAGATCTGATAATGTTGCAGTGATGCCAGAGCAAGCAGTTAACTGCTACAGAAAGATACGGCCTCTTTTAATCAGCCATGAAGAAGACCCACGTGGACGGTAGCAGATAGCTTCCCTCTGCATAGCATGAAATTGTAGACTTCAGGTCATCCAAATGACATCTTTTATTACTGCTGAATACAGAAATACACAGGTTGCCCCTGGAGAGCTGAGTTATGGATTATTCTATCTGAGAATTAGGCAGCCGCTCACTTTAAAGCATTGCTCTAGCTTAATATCAACAAGACTTCATTACTTCCCCTGCTGTTACTAGGAAAACACAGCTACCGCTCAGGGTTTATCCATGTTTTTGTTACACACACAATTTCCTGCCGTTGATTTGTCTTTACAGTCATTTTAAGTTACAAATGGAATCTACTTTCACTGCACCTAAGTTGTCAGCTCAACTGAAAAAGTATTTTACAAAATAGTACATCACTTGTAAAGAGGGTGGTATATTCTCAACAATGAAGCAGTATATTTTTTGTAAGTCCGATACAACAAATGTTAAGAAACTCACCAAATTGTCCCGGATGGGGTGAAGTTAATGTTCTTAGAGTACTAACTACATTTATCAAGTGAAAGATGCCCTAATATATACCATACATGGCAACCCACAACAGTGCTGGAATTATTAACAATGGAATATCTGGTAAGAAATTCAATGTCACGATAAGTTGTTTCCTTTTGAAGGAAAATTCTCATGACTCAGTTTTGATTATGCATGAAATTCAATCGGCAGCATTTATCAAAATGCTTTGATAGCCTGTGATAAGGGAAATAATAATTTGCAGCCATTAGGAATCACTAGTGATTCATAAGTATTCTCATAACATAATGTCCTCCTCTTGTAGTGAGGATATGTGTTACGAATAGTATGAAACCTTTGTTTTAGTTAACATAAACAGGGCTAAAAACAGTAGATTCTGTTTTTTGACAGATTAAAGATTTTTAATTTAACTTCCCTTAATGGTAGAAAAATAAAGTGTAGTACAGAAAGAACAATTCAGGAATAAATTTAACAGAGGATATAAGCTGAACTTGGAAATGGAGACAAATAAAAACTATGCATTTATTTGACATGGGGTGCACTTGGAATGTTAGTGGTCATTTCAGGGAAATTGGAATTTATGTTGTTGATAAATTCAGGCATAGTTTTCAAACACCCAACCCTCTGGCAATATACTTTCGGTTTAATGAATTTAGACAAGTGTGTGTTGTGAGCAATGTCCTATTCAATTTGTAGATGATTATAATGTAAATAAATTCTGGAGCCACTCTTTTGATAATGAGGTCTTAGTAATAAAGTGTCATCAATTTGAGTCAGTGATAATTAACGATCCCAAAGAGTGGATTAATTTTCATTAGACAAAAGTTTGTTTTTTTTTTTTTTTAATAGAATGGAGCAGGCCAGGTATAGAGAAGATTCTGTTGTAGTCTTCCAATATTCCTAGCATGTCTTACCCTTCTCAATATATATCTTTGTTTTATTTTATTTCATTTCACTTTTTCAACCATTATATGCCTAGCTAAGAATGCAAAATATGAGTGGCTCTTTTTGCTTTGGTACACAAAGAACTAAAACACTTCTGAACATTGGTTACACCTTGTGAAGCCAAATTTATTAACATTAGTTTTATAGATGAGGAAACCGAGATTTCAAGAGAGAGTAAGAAAATAATCTAAAGTCTAAAAGCTAAAAAAATGATGGAGATAGAACTGAAGGGGTTCTAATCACAGATCCTATGCATATTGAATCACATATAAACCATGGCAGGGCAGAGTGTCATGTCAATATTAGTGGCAATGCTAACAAAATGCCTAACATTTGTAATACTAGCTCTAATAATAGCTCTCTCTTAATTCCCTAACATACACACTGACGTGCACATTTGCATTTCCAATCATTTCAGCAGCCTTGCAAGCTTGTCATCTCTGCTTTGCAGGAGATGATAACAGACTCGGAAAGGCAAGGTCACACAGTCAAATTCGCAACGTGACTTTGAGTCTAAAGCTCATGTTTCTACCATTATAGTACATCTAGGCAAAGAACTGATTTCATAGTGTTGCCAACTAAACTGTTTTCACAGCATTCACAGAAACCACCTATTTCTTTCCATCATTGTTTATGGCTAGTTACTAGATGGTCTCTAGGTAAGTAGACAGACGGCTCAATATGATTTCATTATTAAGACTCACAACACCATAGTCATTTTGGGTAATTCACCTTTTACAACAAACAAATCAGATGAGTCATTTGTAATTCAATTAATGTCTGGAATATTGATTAATAAACATTACATCATAGATTGCTTATCAAATCACATGTAGGATAATTTACAGCATTGACATTTGGGGCCAGATGATCTTTTTCATCAAGGGCATTCTGTGCACTGAAGTATGCTGAGCAGTTGCTACCTCCCCAATCGGCCTCTAGTTGAGAAGCACCAGGTCACACACCTGCCAGTCCCAGGACAAGAGCAAAACCTTAGCATCTGTCATAATCAGCATCAAGTTTCTCCATTTCCTACTTTCCAGTCGAAATGGCACCCCACTCCAGTATTCTTGCCTGGAAAATCCCATGGACGGAGGAGCCTAGTGGGCTGCAGTCCATGGGGTCACAAAATGCTGGGTACGGCTGAGCACACATGCAGCTGCTTCAAACCAGTTAATATCTCAGAAAGTCAGAAGGCATAGGCTAAAAGTATCACACATTTGTCCTTGTGATCTACCTGGGCTTAACCTTGAAACATGCACAAAGTGGATGTTCAATATATGCTTTGTGTTCATGGTGATGAATTTAACTGCCTATATGGATATGGTCTCATTTGGAAAACTTTAGAAAACTTTTAGCAACTAATGAAATTAAGAAGACATTAAAGCTATGAGGTGTTTTTTTGACTATTACCTCACAATGTCTTTGTTTTAAAAAGAGGTGCCCTGGTCATTCACATTTTAAATGAAAATTTCTTACTCTTGCTTAATAAACTTATTAAGCACTTAAAATAAAGATTGGATAGGATAGCAAATCATATACCACCATATAGAGTCAAATATAAGCAATGTAAAATATGGACTGTCTTATCACTTTTGAAATTCATGGTTTTCTCTTTGAGTCATTGTTTGCCCATTTTTGCTCTAATATATTCAGTAGAATATGAGCAAATGGTGGATTTTATTTGAGTTACTTGGGCTTCCCTGGTGGCTCAGACAGTAAAGAATCACCTGCAATGCAGGTGACCCATGTTCGATTCCTGGGTCAGGAAGATCCCCTGGAGAAGGGAATAGAAACCCACTCCGGTGTTCTTGCCTGGAGAATCACATGGTAAGAAAAGCCTGGTGGGCTACATACAGTCTATGGGGTCGCAAAGAGTCAGACAGGAGACTGAGCAACTAAACAACAGCAACAGAACCAACTCTGCACTAAAGATCAGTCTTTTAAGCCCCTCCTACTTTTCTTTATTTTAGATTATTATTGAGCTACTTTCTACTTTCAGTTCAGTTCAGTTCAGTTCAGTCGCTCAGTCGTGTCCGACTCTTGGCAACCCCATGAGTGGCAGCACACCAGGCCTCCCTGTCCATCACCAACTCCCGGAGTTCACCCAGACTCATGTCCATTGAGTCAGTGATGCCATCCAGCCATCTCATCCTCTGTCGTCCCCTCTCCTCCTGCCCCCAATCACTCCCAGCAGCAGAGTCTTTTCCAATGAGTCAACTCTTTGCATGAGGTGGCCAAAGTACTGGAGTTTCAGCTTCAGCATCATTCCCTCCAAAGAAATCCCAGGGCTGATCTCCTTCAGAATGGACTGGTTGGATCTCCTTGCAGTCCAAGGGACTCTCAAGAGTCTTCTCCAACACCACAGTTCAAAAGCATCAATTCTTTGGCGCTCAGCCTTCTTCACAGTCCAACTCTCACATCCATACATGACCACAGGAAAAACCATAGCCTTGACTAGACGAACCTTTGTTGGCAAAGTAATGTCTCTGCTTTTCAATATGCTATCTAGGTTGGTCATAACTTTCCTTCCAAGGAGTAAGCATCTTTTAATTTCATGGCTGCAGTCACCATCTGCAGTGATTTTGAAGCCCAAAAAGTCTAATAATAAAGATAAGATAGCTAACACATGCACATGGTATCTTACCTGGAAACAAAGAAGACTATTTCTACTTATCAATAACTAGAAATTTGAGGCCTAAAGGAAATATGTATGTGCCAAGCACACGTTGAAACAGAATATCCAAATTTAATTTAAATACTTGGCAACTACCCAGAACCACTGCCTGGCTGATAGACACTTCAGATATTTTGCAGTCTGCTCGGCATCTTTCTTCTCTATTTTCAGACTGAGTCCAGAAAAAATGGTTTGCAATGAGTATTCCCTCGATGTCCAAAATACCCTTTCATTTATTATACATAGCCCTGAAGTGCTGGGAGCTGTCTTGTGGAAGCAAAACCTTGCTGATATTAAAGGGAAAAAAGACATTTTTGGTTTGATGGTTTGCAAAAAAAAAAGGAAGACATAACTTGAGTTGTCATACCCATTCTAGCTATGCCTTTTTTTGCATTGTGCGTTTTGTTTCTATATAGTTTCCCTTTTCCACATAAATAAAGCTAAATTGGCATCAGTAAGCATTTGTAAGCATTGGCATAAGTAAGTTAGTGGAAAGACCATAGCTTAGGCAGGGGTTATAAGAGTATTTCACATGTTTTCCAAATACTGTATGTAAAAAAAATGATATCTGGATCATATTTTTTGTGCTTTCCAACAGAAATCACAGGATAGCACCTACATTTAAATGCTTAAGACCACCAACATGGTCGTAACTCCGTGATCTCAGGTTAATGAGTTTTTCCATGCACTCAGAATACAGTTCCGTCTGTCATCTCTATGCAAATATCTGAAGTGCTAGTGAATGTGTCATTTATTAGAAAAGCTGTAACTCTGCAGGGGTCTTTTTAAAAAATGCAGTCCTACAGCTCTTTGCTCATGTAAAGTTGATACAGGTGACGAGACTAATACATCACAAGGGGCCATGCTCTATTAAACACCGAGTGCAGATGACGTTCACCTATGGCCTTTGATCTTTAAGAGTGCAGGTTTCTGAGTACCAAACGGGTCTTAGCATCATGGCAAAGGAGGGAAGCAGCTTTCGCTTTAAGTCTGGACTGACTCTTGATCTTCATCTTATATTTATGACAAATACCTGGAACAGCTTTTAGATCTCCTAGCTATAACGTTTTGACGCAAAAATCCTAGTATTCCTTTTTATGGCTTTCAGATTATTTGCATCCAAGATGGCCCTGAAATTGTGAAGAAAATTTATAAAAAACTATCAGTAGTGACGACTTGCACATGGAAATCATGATCCTTCTCATCCTATACAATCAAAACCAAAGAAGAAAAGACTGAAATGTTTGCCAAAAATATTTAAAGCAGAGGCACAGCTGGGGTCAATGCTGGGAAATATCACAGTTGTGGAGTCTGGGGAGAAACTGAATAGAAGAAAATGTACAACGGTCAGAGAATGTCAAGAATTATTTCAAAATATTGGCCATGGCCAAGGCAATGACATTTTCTTAAATGTTGTCTCTCACATTTCGGGGAGCATTTATCATGTTCCTGAAAGGTAGGTAAAAGAAAGAATATGTCAAGATTTTTAGTATGCAGAAAGTGATATTTTGTTTCAGTTTTCACACCAAGCCTCTTCTTAGATAAAATTCAGTCAAAGCTGGAAATTTTACATTTGGGTATCTTGAAAATACTCTAAGAGAAAAATAAGAATCATATTTTTAATTCCAAATTTATTGAAAGAGATCTTCTCTTTAGATCTTTATTGTCTTAAAAAAAACATATGAAGTACAAAATAAACTCAGAAACTGGGCCTCAAAACAGAAGTAATTGATAACTTCACGAAGTCATGAGAAAGAGCTTGGTCAAGTTGCAGAGGTGTATCCATCTGAAAACGATTTCTTGTTGTTGTAGGAATAACTTTAAGCTCATTTTAAGACTGATAAATTCAGTCTGTTATTGTTGTTCAGTGACTAAGTTGTGTCTGACACTTTGCAAACCCCATGAACTGTAGCACACCAGGACTGCTCAAACTCATATCCAATGAGTTAATGATGCCATCCCATCATCTCATCCTGTGTTGCCCCCTTCTCCTCATACTCTCATTCTTTCCCAGCATCAGGGTCTTTCAAATGAGTTTTGACTCCTCACATCATGTAACCAAAGTATTGGAATTTCAGCTTCAGCATCATTCCTTACAATGAATATTCAGGACTGATTTTCTTTAGGATTGACTGGTTGGATCTCCTTGCAGTCCAAGGGACTTTCAAGAGTCTTCTCCTACACCACAGTTCAAAAGTATCAATTCTTTGATGCTCAGCTTTCTTTATGGTTTAACTCTCACATCCACACATGACCACTGGAAAAACCACAGCCTTGACTATGTGGACCTTTGTCAGCAAAGTGATGCCTCTGCTTTTTAGAACACTGTCTACGTTTGCCATAGCTTTCCTTCGAAGGAGCAAGTGTCTCCTAATTTCATGGCTGCAATCACTGTGTGAAATCCAGTTTAGATGTTATCACAACACAGGAATCTGTAGTTTAAAAATTGACTGATTAAGTACCTTTCAAAAATGAAAATATTGTAGGAATCAGAGGTATAGTCTGTTTTTAAGGGGAGATGGCCCAGAGTTTCCCCGGAACTTCTGTGTCATCAGTAAAATCTAGAAAATTAAAAATCAACCATGTGCCCCAGCTGTGCTCCTGAATTTTCACAAGAGCATTTCAACGGGGCTTCTACCCATCTCCACAGAAGACAAGACCAGGACAGTTTAATTTCATGTTCTTCAGCATTTTAAAATTACAATGAAGGATAGACTCCTCAAAATTGACTGGAGGTCACCATTCATTTAGACTGAAGTCATTTAGCTATTGAGGGTCTTTTAAATCATCATCAACAATAAAACATAGGGTTAGGAATGTTTGTGTTCCCGACCAGATCAAATAAATATTTAAAATATTTGGTACAAAATCCATATCAAATAACAACTTTGATAAACTTTCTAGAGAATTATACAAGTGGACTGCTAAGTTGCTTCAGTTGTGTCCAACTCTGTGCAACCCCATAGACAGCAGCCCACCAGGCTCCCCCTTCCCTGGGATTTTCCAGGCGAGAACACTGGAGTGGGTTGCCATTTCCTCTCCAATGCAGGAAAGTGAAAAGTGAAAGGGAAGCCGCTCAGTCGTGTCCAACTCTTAGCAACCCCATGGACTGCAGCCTACCAGACTCCTCCGTCCATGGGGATTTTCCAGGCAAGAGTACTGGAGTGGGGTGCCATTGCCTTCTCCAAAACACTGCTGCTGCTAAGTCTCTTCAGTCGTGTCCAACTCTGTGCGACCCCATAGACGGCAGCCCACCAGGCTCCCCCATCCCTGGGATTCTCCAGGCAAGAACACTGGAGTGGGTTGCCATTTCCTTCTCCAATGCATGAAAGTGGTAAGTGAAAGTGAAGTCCTTCAGTACTGTCCGACTCTTATCGACCCCATGGACTGCAGCCTACCAGGCTCCTCCATCCATGGGATTTTCCAGGCAAGAGTACTGGAGTGGGGTGCCATTGCCTTCTCCGACAAGTGGACTAGCATATACATATTTTGCAACTAAACTTTAAAATGTCCTTAATTTCTCAAAATTAAAAAAAATCAAGACTTTGCCTCTAATTTTTCACATTGCTTCACTCTGTGATATTCTGAAAATACAACAATAAAGAGATCTGTGGTTTAGGGGGAACAAAGAGGTAAGTAGGCAGAGCAGAGAGCATATTTAGGGCTGTGTGAAAATACGGACTGCGTTATCATAGTGTTGGAAATACGTCATATACATTCATCCAAACCCACAGAATGGACAATACCAAGGGTGAATTGTAAGGTAAATTATGGGCTTTCTATAATTATGTTAATGCTTCTATGTTAATGAAGGATCAACTTTGGTAAAAAAACATCCACTCTGGTGAGTGACGTAGATAATGGGGGAGTCAGGGAATAAATAAATGGGAAATATTTGTACCTTTCTCTCAATTGTGTTGAAAACCTAAGACTGATCTAAATGATAATATTTGAATCACAAAAAGAATAAATGCCACCGAAAGCAGTATAAAAGTAAAGGACGAATTATCAACAAACACGGACATAGCTCCTTTTCTGGAAACAATAAAGCAAAAACACAACACTGTAAGTCACCCATACTACAATATAATTTCTTTTTTAAAATAAAAGGGAGGGTGGACAAGAGGAAAAAACAAAACAGTTTGAGAGTAATTTGACCTTTTGAAAGATACAACATGAAGTCACAAGGGAATTGAAAATGAAGGGAACAATACACAATATTTAACAATTAGCAATGGAAGTGTGCAGTAAAAATGGCATCACTTTATCATGTTTCATTGTAAGGAAACACTAATTCCAAATATCAAAGAGCCACATAAACGATTAATAATGCACTTAAATGAACTGATGTGGCATTGTAAACAAAGGTATCAGTGGCAGCTAATTCTTGGAGTGTGGCTGATTTCTCTCACAGGGCCCTGCTCAAATCAGTTAAAGAAAGTCTTCATTCTCTTGCAGAGATCGTGTGTGTAACCACATGGTCTTTTTACATAAACAAGGTGCATGTGTGCTATTGTTCACACACTGTGTGGGAGCAACTGAAAATTAAAAAAAAAAAAAAAGAGCGAGCTGGAAAGAAATAGTTCCATAAAATGAATTCTTTAACATGACATTATCTTCTCAAAAATGCACTGGCCTAACATTGGAGGAGATCATTGTGAAAAAATAATGGGGTTTGGAATTACTAAGTTTGGAGAAAGAAGCAGAGAACTGATATTCCTGAATAAAAGCCTTTTTCAAAGCCAGCTTACCTAGCATCACATTTCCAGGATCAATGTTACAAGAATTAAAAGAAATAATCATCAAAATCGGTAATGTCTAAGCAACAGCAAAATGCAGAGAACAAAGAGCTGAGAGAAAACTGATTCAGTGGTAAAATTGAGCTACTGAAGAAATGGAAAGTTAAAAAAGATAAAGTATACGTAAGATGAAGCATACGAAGAAAGTGTATTACTCAGTGTTGTTAACTTCCTCTGAATTGTGTCAATCTCAACTGTACATCTACATTACAAATGTATCCTAACCACACCAGACCATCTACTGTACTGAAGAATTTAATTTATAATGTGGATTTCTGTGATATTCACAATTTCTAGAAGCCTACAGTACAGAACTCTGCATTCTTGTTTTCTGCATCAAACAGAAAAATACATATGCATACACATATTATATATTCACATTCTGTACATCAAGCAAGAACTATATACATATTTATTAACTTTCTTATATATACATGAAATAAATATACACATACATGTTTTGCCTTTTAATAGTATTTTTGTCTTATTATTTCCAATACCGTTGTTACGAGCCCTCCTTGACCTCACTATTTTAAAATGAAACCATCCATCCACACTGTGATTTTCTCATTAAGAGGAGGAGGAGAAAGACAAGGAGGAGGTAAAAGTAAAAGAGGAGAAAGAACTTAAAAAGCTGATTATCCCTGAATCTCTTTTCTGGCTATTTAAAATATATAGCAGAAAGTAATGTAGCATTCAGTTTACAGAGATATTTTGTTGAAATTCATTAAGATTCTTATTTAACCTCTACAAGTAGTACTTTAAATTTTACAATTGAGACTTAGTTTTAAGGGCTAAAGCACAATGTTTAAGAAGAAACCCTAAAATGCATTGACAGCTTTGCAAATAGCATCTATGATTGTCTCAAAAACATGCCTTTCTCCATAGAGAAAAATTAAGCAGGTGCCATTTTTTCAAAGGAACACAGGAAAGTGTGTTTCCATGAATTAAATCACTCAGTTAACTTTGATATATCTGTTCTTCTGGATTAAACTATTCTGACATCAAAGAACATTCCTTTGCCTCCCTAATTCCTACCTGTTCCCTGTCCAATGGCCAGGTTTTTTAAATGAAAGGATTATGAGAATTTCCACACTGTTTTGAAAGATGTGTTCCTGTGTTCTTCAGCATCTAAAAAGCAGCCCGTAACCTAACTGGAAAGTCTTGCATAGATGAATTTCCTTTAAATACTAATGACTGAAGTATCTTTTTCTCCCCCTTGAACAGCTGTAGAATGTTAGCAAGAATAGTTTCACTCTATTTTCCCAGAATTTGTGCAAACTGCTAATCAGTTACAAATTTAAATGATAAAATCAAGCTGAAGGGGTAACTTGCAGGAAAAAAAAAACACAAAACATTCTAACCAGTGAACAAATAGCCTTAACCTTAAAATTATTATTTTTATAATATGTTTAAAAAGAATATTCAGTTTTTCCATGAATCACAGTTGCCAAGGCTTTACCTCTCTAAGGGAGTTTAGACAACATAGACTAATTAATTCCATAACTGTGGAGGACAAAATGACCAGGCTATAGGTACTGCATTAATTTGACTTTGCTTTGAAAGAAAATAACAATTTTTTTTAGGCCAAAAAGGAAGCTTTTGTTGTTGTTTTGTACTTGATTACTTTGGAAATTTACTGATAGAATAATTTTGCTATTTTCAGCTTGTTCTTAAGTGCTTCTTCCCTGAATACCTAGGTAGGCACAGAAAATACCTTTCAAAGCTTGGGATATTGCCATTTCCTGTAAATGCAGCCTCATAACGGTGTGAGGTCTGAAGGTTTGTTTCTGTTACATTTCGACAGCTTATACTACACTAGTTAGACTAAAACGCAAAGGGAAAGGGGAGAGACTTCTGGTCAACCTTCTTTCTCTCCTGAAGCTGAGTACAGGCTGCCTGAGTTCCCATCAAGGATGTTTGAGCCTTAGGCATCATTTTCTATGAAGAATAGTCTTGTTAGATGGAGAAAGGGCATAGAGTATCCCCAAATGTTCTGGCTTTCTGGCCAAATATCTTGTTCATACTCTATGACTCTTGGTATTGCTGTGACTTCAGCCTTTCCTTGGGAGGCATTTGATGGAGGCTGGGCGTTATTACTTGATGTTGTTTACGCTGCTACATAAGCTCTCACCAATTCCATAAGAAAACCTGTGTGTCTGCTGAGACTTTCTTAGTGAGCAGAGCAGGACACAGTCAACAGTTCCCCGGGGCACCCCAATATGGCTGCCCCTTCTTCATCCAGAGTAACTCAATACTCTGTGTATCCCAACACTCACCATGCTTTCTCCCTCCCTTTCATTTTGTCTTCTGTGAATATTTACCTAGAAATAACTTCGTGTTGTTGTTCAGTTGTTAAGTAGTGTCTGACTCTTCATGACCCCATGGACTGCAGCACGCCAGGCTTCCTTGTCCTTCACTATCTCCCAGAGTTTGCTCAAACTCATGCTGAGTCAGTGATGCCATCCAACCATCTCATTCTCTGTTGTCCCCTCCTCCACCTGCCTTCAATCTTTCCCAGAATCAGGGTCTTTTTTGAGTTGGCTCCTCACATCAAAGAATTGATTGCCAAAGTATTAGAGTTTCAGCATCAGTTCTTCCAATGAATACCCAGGGTTGATTTCCTGTAGGATTGACTGGTTTGATCTCCTTGAAGTCCAAGTGAATCTTAAGAGTCTTCTCCAGCACCACAGTTTGCAAGTCTCAATAATTTGGTGCTCAACCTTCTTTATGGTCCAACTCTCACACCCATATACAACTACTGGAAAGACCACAGCTTTGACTACATGGACTTTTGTCGGCAAAGTGATGTCTCTGCTTTTTAATATGTTGTCTAGGTTTGTCATAACGCTGCTTCTAAGGAACGAGCATCTTTTAATTTCATGGCTGCAGTCACCACCCACAGTCATTTTGGAGCACAAGAAAATAAAGTCTGCCACTGCTTCCATTTTTCCCCCCATCTATTTGCCATGAAGTGATGGGACCAGATACCATAATCTTAGTTTTCTTAATGTTGAGTTTTAAGCCAGCTTTTTCACTCTTCTCTTTCACCTTCATCAAGAGGCTCTTTAGTTCCTCTTCACTTTCTACTGTTAGGGTGGTACTGTCACTCACTCATTTTTAAAATCCCATCTTCTTAGAAGTGAAAAACACTAAGTTTTTCAGTTATGATTTATGTTCTTTTTCTTTTTCTCATTTCATACTGAACGTATGTTTCTCTACATAGGCCACTGCTAAATATACTCACTCTAGTTGATTATGCTGTATATACTAATTTTACTCAAATAGTGCTATTAAATATACTTACATTATTTATTTATCAGTTGCCTATAATATGCCAGACATTGTTTTAGCATCTCTAGTTTGATAGCATGGTTTTCCATGTGGGCATCTCCAGGATCTAACATTGAGCAAAAAAATGAAAAAGTGCCAGGGAATACTTGCAGAATGAGCTACAGCAGCACAAGCCAGCATCCTGTATGGCTTCTGGCAATGGCCTCATTCTCTCTAGATAAGATTCAGATCCCTCTTCCCTTTTGTCTGGGTTCTTGAGAACTGCAATTTTCAAGACAGAGACCATGATTATCCAATGAAACTTGTATTTATTTATACTTTGGGATGGGTGGTTTTACCACTTCTTACTTTTTATTTTAATACTTATTTCAATGTGGCTATGACAGAGACCAGAGAGGAAAATAATTCCTCCACCAGCTTATTTTCCAGATTCATATTATCATTGTGATCATCTCAGAGATGCCCTTCTGAGAGACTGAAAAGGTATATTCTCAAAAAAACTCACTTTATCAGGCCGAAGAGTTGACAAGAGACCCACCTTAATGAGAAGAGAAGCAATCAACTCAGATGCAGTGATGCTTGTATTTGAAATCATATGGTAGTACTCTTAATGGCTAAATTACATTTGCTTCATTTTAATACTAAAATGCCCAGGACCTCGCAGAGAGTTCAGAATTCAGTGGTAGGTTATAAAACTACTCAAAAATTAAAGGCTTGCTTTAGCTAATCCAAAGGCCAGTAAATGATAGCTAAACCACTCTCATTCATCACCTCTCAAGACCTGGTGTGTTATATAAAGTAGCATGTGGAGGCTGTGAATCTCAGTCCAAAATCAGAGATGTACAAGAACATCCCGTTTTTCTGTTTTCAGTGGTATCAATTTAATTTTGATGTTAATCAAGCCTTGTTCTTAAAGAATTTTATAAAGTGCAAAATACGGATGTATATGTGTATGTGTTTTGGACCACAGGTAAGGGAGGGCTGTGGTCACTGGTGTCTTGTTCATAATAACATCACAATAATACTGCTCCGTATCTTACGGCTCCTTCATGTCTTGAATCTTTCTTTAATTTTTATGTGCCATACTGGAGACCAAAAGTTTTTGGTGAGGTCCTCTCTGCTTTGATTACTTATTCGGGGTCTTCCTTGGCCACCAGTGATAAGCCATACCAGTCCCCAGGGCTCAGACCTCTCTTTTTCTTTCCCTTGCCTGGGAGAATCTCTCTCTCTAGTTTTCTTATCCCAAGTCAGTCTGCTTTTCCAAGAAAACTGTTTTTCCTCTTCTATCTCTTCGGATGTTTTACATTCACAGAAAGGCTTAGCACACTTTACATACGGAGAAAGAAAACATGAAAACGATCATGAAAAGAATAATGTTTCTAAGCACTGTTCATCCACAATTAAAATGAAACTAGGCGCTCACTTTCCTAGTCTGAGCTCTTGGTTTCATCGTGCTGTTTGCTGCTCTGTATTTCACATGTCCCTGCTGCTGCTAGGTTGCTTCAGTCGTGTCCGACTCTGTGCAACCCCATAGACGGCAGCCCACCAGGGTCCCCCGTCCCTAGGATTCTCCAGGCAAGAACACTGGAGTGGGTTGCCATTGCCTTCTCACATGTCCCTAGATCAACATATTTCAGTAACTAGAACTAAGACTATTGGAAAACTAGTTCCAGAAATTGAGAGAAAAATAGAAAACCAAAAATATTCTCAATCCTTTTATTTTTTTTTCCTTCTTGACTCGAATGCATCTATTATTGATACATGAGACAGATTAGAGTGAAATTCAATCAAAGCATCACACACAAAAAAGCCACCTAGTTCTTTGCATTTTTAAACTAAAGCAAAAATTACTTATTTTATAAGTTATTTTTAAAGCCATTTTTGTTTTCTCCAGCCATCTTTATGCAGTTTAGACAGCACATAACTTCAAGGATTTGAACTCAGTTTGAATATTATAGTAACAGTGTCCACATGAAAAGTAACATGTACCCTGTAAACCAAAATATAACAATCTTAATGACTAATAACTAATGTAACTGTTTAAAGTGTAATGTTATTTATCACAAGTTCATGTACTAATTTTCTACAAAAAGGAAGTTTTGCCCAGGAGTCTGGCTAAATCAGAGCATCCTAGACGTATCATCACAATGTTGTTGTTTAACCCTTGTGGTGTATCTGACTCTTTGTGACCCCATGGACCATAGCCCACCAGGCTCCTCTGTCCATGGAATTCTCCAGGCAAGAATACTGGGGTGGGCTGCCATTTCCTTTTTGAGGGGATCTTCCTAACCCAGGGATTAAAATTGAGTCTCCTGCATTGGCAGGCAGATTATTTACCTACCACTGAGGCACCAGAGAAGCCAGATCGTAAGGACACTTGCTTGTAGATGAACGGATGAGTGAAAGAAAAATCACCATTGCCAACAAATAACTAAAACTACTTTTCATGGAACAATGGGCAATAGACCAATAGCATTGTCTCAGTTAACAGTGTTGCATTTATTTATCATATAGGATATAAGAGAATGGCTCAGATAACTTGAAGCTTTTTAGAGAGTAATAACAACTCTATACTAGTTTTTGGCCACCTGATGCGAAGAACTAACTCATTGAAAAAGACCCTGATGCTGTGAAAGATGGAGGACAAGAGGAGAAGACAGAAACAGAGGATGAGATGGTTGAATGGCATCATCAACTCGATGAACATGAGTCTGAGCAAGCTCTGGGAGATAGTGAAGGGCAGGGAAGCCTGGCGTGCTGCAGTCATGGGGTCACAGAGTCAGACACAGGTGGGTGACTGAACAGCAACGCACAGTAGGTCTTAGGACCGTCTCTAAGCTTGGTTAGCTCACTTGCTTTGATGCTATTTAAACTCTTTGTGCATCAGTTTCTGCATTTTTCAAAGGTTAATAAAATAAACTATCTTTTAATGTGTACAGTTAAAGGAGCTAATAATAAAGTACTGTAATTAGAACATAAGGTCTGTGTGAAGGCTGACAGTCTAAACCACCCAAGAATAGTCTGTTTCCCTCTTTTCCCCTTCTATTTGTGCATATTTCACCTAAGAGGCTCTACTTGCTTCGTCAAGAATTAGATGAGTTACTTTATTTCTTCTTTCCTCTTTCTTTTTTCTTCCAAGTAGTTTGCTGAGAAAGTGTGTATACTTGGAACTTTGATGATGTCTCTCATCATCCCTCCCTCTAATTAAAAAAAAAAAAAAATTCTTGTTGAGTTGGTGAGGAGCCCTTTCTTCCCCCCTCTCCCACACCCTTGCTCTGCCTGGAACTCATACATCGCTTGGAAGTAATCACATGGGAGAACCAGGATTGGTGACACCCAGCATTAGGCTGGAAAAAAATTCAACTCAAACTCTGCAAGTCAGTGAACCTTTGAATTGTGTAGCTCCACTGTTTTCCATTTGAAGATTTAGTTTCTGTTAAGCTGAGTACTTTGAAATATTTCTCCCTTGCCTAATGAGCAAGGGGTTTCTTACATGCTATTAAAGCTAGTACACTCAGATGACACTACCAGATTCACACAACCTTTCCCCAGAACGGGAGGGACTAAAAGAACAAACAGCCATGTGCATCATGAATGAGAGAACATGGCTAAGATAAGAGGCAGGGGTTCGCTGTGAGAGGCAAGATGCACCAACGGGCTCCTAACATCACACTCCCTTGACTAGGAGGAAGGTCCTTTGCCGTATTTGGAATTCTTTCAAAAATGCGGAGAAAAACATTTAGAGAGTTGAGGGCTGTTTTTTATTTTTGCCAAAAACTAAAAGATTATTGTTTAGTTCCCCTTGACTGGAAAAAGTTGTTCCAAAATCAATAAGCTTTTTAGAACACTCATCTGCTTTTGTTTTTCAAAAAGTAAGATTTTGCTCAAATGAAGATATACAAAAATTAATTCAATTTAGCTTCCCTTGTAGCTCAGTTGGTAAAGAATCTGCCTGCAGTGCAGGAGACCTGGGTTCAATTCCTGGGTCAAGAAGATCCCCTGGAGAAGGAAATGGCAACCTGCCCCATTATCCTTGCCTAGAAAGTCTCATGGACACAGGAGCCTGGTGGGCTGCAGTCCATGGGGTCACAGAGAGTCGGGCATGACTGAATGACTAACAGTTACTTACTTAGCATTTATATAACCTTTAAATGTATATGTCATGCTTTAGACAGAGGTTATATGGAAATTGCATTAAATCAAGTGAAAGCAAGTTTGCTGTTAATTTCGATTTTTACCCGCAGGATAATATTAATACGTATAATCAATACAAAATTTGGATAAAGTGAAGTGGGTGATAAAGGATCTCCAGGTATGCTTTAGTTCTGACTTCTCTTCTGTGGGAGCAGAAATATTTTTAAAAAATGTACTGATGGAATAAAATTTCAGGTATCAGGTTCAGTTCAAAGGACTTATGAACTAACACAACAATACTTCCTGTGTAAAGCGTTGCATTTTTTTGAGTTTTTAAAGGAAACTGTAAAAATTTCCCAACAATGGAAACAGTGACAGACTTTTTTTGGGGGGGAGGCTCCAAAATCACTGCAGATGGTGACTGTACCCATGAAATTAAAAGATGCTTGCTCCTTGGAAGAAAAGTTATGATAAACCTAGACAGCATATTAAAAAGCAGAGACACTACTTTCCCAACAAAGGTACGCATCTAGTCAAAGCTATGGTTTTTCCAGTAGTCATGTACGGATGTGAGAGTTGGACCATAAAGAAGGCTGAGCGCCGAAGAATTGATGCTTTTGAACTGTAGTGTTGGAGAAGACTCTTGAGATACCCTTGGACTGCAAAGAGATCAAACCAGTCTATCCTAAAGAAAATCAATCAGATCAGTCCTGAACATTCATTGGAAGGACTGATGATGAAGCTGAAGCTCTAATACTTTGGCCACTTAATGAGAAGAACTGACTCATTAGAAAAGACCCTGATGCTGGGGAAGACTGAGGGCAGGAGGAGAAGGGGACGACAGAGGATGAGATGGCTGGAATGGTATCATTAACCTGATGTACGTGAGTTTGACTAAGCTCAGGGAGTTGGTAATGGACAGGGAGGCCTGGTGTTCTACAGTCCATGGGCTCACAAAGAGTCAGACACGACTGAATGACTGAACTGAAGGGAATTTTTTACCTATATCAGGCTGTGAAATCTCATAATAAAATATACTATTTGCCTTATTAATATATCTATATGTGATCACTGACCTAGAGCCAGACATCCTGGAATGTGAAGTCAAGTGGACCTTAGAAAATATCACTATGAACAAAGCTAGTGGAGGTGATAGAATTCCAGTTGAGCTATTCCAAATCCTGACAGATGATGCTGTGAAAGTGCTGCACTCAATATGCCAGCCAATTTGGAAAACTCAGCAGTGGCCACAGGACTGGAAAAGGTCAGTTTTCATTCCAATCCCAAAGAAAGGCAATGCCAAAGAATGCTCAAACTACCGCACAATTGCACTCATCTCACACGCTAGTAAAGTAATGCTTAAAATTCTCCAAGCCAGGCTTCAGCAATATGTGAACCGTGAACTTCCTGATGTTCAAGCTGGTTTTAGAAAAGGCAGAGGAACCCGAGATCAAATTGCAAACATCTGCTGGATCATGGAAAAAGCAAGAGAGTTCCAGAAAAACATCTATTTCTGCTTTATTGACTATGCCAAAGCCTTTGACTGTGTGGATCACAATAAACTGTGGAAAATTCTGAAAGAGATGGGAATACCAGACCACCTGATCTGCCTCTTGAGAAATTTGTATTCAGGTCAGGAAGCAACAGTTAGAACTGGACATGGAACAACAGACTGGTTCCAAATAGGAAAAGGAGCACGTAAAGGCTGTATATTGTCACCCTGCTTATTTAACTTCTATGCAGAGTACATCATGAGAAACGCTGGACTGGAAGAAACACAAGCTGGAATCAAGATTGCCAGGAGAAATATCAATAACCTCAGATATGCAGATGACACCACCCTTATGGCAGAAAGAGAAGAGGAACTAAAAACCCTCTTGATGAAGGTGAAAATGGAGAGTGAAAAAGTTGGCTTAAAGCTAAATATTCACAAAATGAAGATCATGGCATCCGGTCCCATCACTTCATGGGAAATAGATGGGGAAACAGTGGAAACAGTGTCAAACTTTATTTTTCTGGGCTCCAAAATCACTGCAGATGGTGACTGCAGCCATGAAATTAAAAGATGCTTACTCCTTGGAAGGAAAGTTATGACCAACCTAGATAGCATATTCAAAAACAGAGACATTACTTTGCCAACAAAGGTTCGTCTAGTCAAGGCTATGGTTTTTCCAGTGGTCATGTATGGATGTGAGAGTTGGACTGTGAAGAAGGCTGAGCACTGAAGAATTGATGCTTTTGAACTGTGGTGTTGGAGAAGACTCTTGAGAGTCCCTTGGACTGCAAGGAGATCCAACCAGTCCATTCTGAAGGAGATCAGCCCTGGGATTTCTTTGGAAGGAATGATGCTGAAGCTGAAACTCCAGTACTTTGGCCACCTCATGCAAAGAGTTGACTCATTGGAAAAGACTCTGATGCTGGGAGGGATTGGGGGCAGGAGGAGAAGGGGACGACAGAGGATGAGATGGCTGGATGGCATCACTGACTCGATGGACGTGAGTCTGGGTGAACTCCGGGAGTTGGTGACGGACAGGGAGGCCTGGTGTGCTGCGATTCATGGGGTCACAAAGAGCTGGACACGACTGAGCGACTGATCTGATCTGATAAATATCAGCATGTCTTATTTACCTCGTTTTGTCACTGAAATACACAACTACATATAGTAACACATTTCTCACCTTCCGTTCAGGACCTTCACCTGTGTGATTCCCATTGCCCTGAATGTCCCTAGTTGCCTTTTTTTTTTTTTTTTAATAGTTTTATTCTATTTTGGAGTAGAACTGATTTTTGTTAGTTTCAGGTGTACACAAAGTGAATCAGTTATACATAAACATATATCCACTTTTTTATAGAATTTTTTTCTCATAGAAACCATTACAGACTATTGACAAGTAGACTTCCCTGTGCTATCAAGTAGGTCCTTGTAGATAATCTATTTTAGATATATTGGTGTGAATATGCTAATCCCAATCTCCTAATTTATCCCTGTGCTTAGCCGCTCAGTCGTGTCTGACTCTTTGCAACCCCATGGACTGTAGCCCTCTAGGCTCCTCTGTACATAGGGATTCTCCAGGCAAGAATACTGGAGTTGGGATCTTCCCAACCCAGGGATTGAACCCAGGTCTCCCATATTGCAGCCGGATTCTTTACCATCTGAGCCACCAGGGAAGTCTAATTTATCCCTACTTTCCACCTTTCCCCTTGGCAACCACAGGATGAATCTTTTTCTGTTTTGTAAATAAGTTAATTGTATCATTTTTTTAGATTCCACATACGGGTGATATCATATATTTATCTTTCTGTCTGACTTAATATGATAAAGTCCATCTACTTTGCCCCAAATGGGCCTTGCTTCATCCTTTTTTGTGGCTGAGTAATATTCCATTGTATATATGTCCACATTCAGTGGACACTCAGGTCGTGTTCGTGTCTTGGCTATTGTAAGTCGTGCTGCGTGCATGTTTTCTAAGCATGGTTTTCTCTGGATATATGCCCAGGGGTGGGACTGCTGGATCATACTGTAGTTCTCTTTCTAGTTTTTAAAGGAATCTCCATACTGTTCTCCTTAGTGGTTGTATCAACTTACATTCCCACCAACAGTGTTAGGGGATTCTCTTTTCTCCACGCCATATCCTGCATTTATTGCTTGTAGACTTTTTGTCAGAGAGCTTTCCTTGCTGTGTATCCATGTCCTCCCTTGCACACTTGAGCCCAGAGATGTGCTTTCTCAACTGTTTCTACCTGCATCATACCTATTGTGATAGTACCTATCACCTAATAAAAAATGACTGTGTGGAACCCTAGTTAATTTCACATCATTGTTGTCTCTTCTCTGAGTGAGAGTGACTCCCTGGAAGACAAGCTCTGCTTACTCAACCCTGAATATCCCCTGTGTCAAATATAGCAACGGTTTAGCTTCTGCTATAGAATAAAAGCTTAGTAAATATTTAATATGAGTGAATGATCAAGCCATGAGCTAAGACACCTCCAGACTATCTAAGACTGAATTAGGAGAACATTTATACCTAATGATCTTCCCAGTGTAAATCTGCATTTCAATCATGAACTATTTCATTTGTGCTCCTGGAAGCTCACTCCCAGTCATTTTCAAAAGTGAAAGTGGCTTTGGCTTTTCCTTTCACTCTGACTCATTATGGTGGTGTTCACTGTTTTTCAGACACTAAGGTGTGCCCAACTCTGTGTGATCCATGGACCGCAGCACACCAGGCTTCCCTGTCCTTCACCATCTCCCAGAGTTTTCTCAAACTCATGTCCATGGAGTTAGTGATGCCATCCAACTATCTCATCTTCTGTTGTCCCCTTCTCCCCCTGCCCTCAATCTTTCCCAGCATCAGGGTCTTTCCAGTGAGTCGGCCAAAATATGGGAGCTTCAGCATCAGTCTTTCCAATGAATATTCAGGGTTGCTTTCCTTTAGAATTGACTGGTTTTAACTCCTTGCAGTCCAAAGGACTCTGAAGAGTCCTGACACATTAAGCAGAAAGTAAATGTAGGTAATTAAGTATTTGTTTGTTTCTAAAATCTACTCTCAGGTTGACCATATCAGAAGGTTTACTGTCCAGACTCACATAGACTCTGCCTACATTTTTCGTCATCAATTCTGTACATAGTTAATGAATAATATTTAGGGGGTCACTTAATGTCTTTTGAGTAGAGAAGGTGCCAAACTTTCCCCTTGCATGTAGCTCATTGCAGCAACAAGAAATGACTTGGAGCCCATGGTGCTGTCAGCTCTCTGATGTTCCTTGGTCCCCCTTCAAGCACTGACATAGATTTCATGGACTTAATGACATTTTTTAAGAGAAACTTTGTTTACTTTTCATCATAAGATGTTAGAGTTTTTGACGCTAGGTGTCTGTACGAAAATCAGCTTTTCATGTGTACAATAGGAAATTAAACTAGACAGTCACCATCTTTAAGTTTTTCAGAACCACCGTTTGGTGCCCAGGTTGCTCACATTCTTAAATGAATTACATTCCCAACTGCTGAAAAGTAATGGGTTCCAAGAAGACCAGAGGGGGAAATGGCAAGTCTCTCCATGATCTCCCCAGAGACATTTCCCTTGACTGCAATCAGCACAGAATAGATGGAGCACAGAAAATAAGGTATTTCACTCCTTATTTCATATTTTTACCCATCTCCCTGGAGCCCTTACCAATCAGGCAAAGTCTCATTTCTGTCAGGGGTGATATGGACTCCAATAATCAGATTCTGCTAAGACCCTGCAACTCTTCTCAAGAACCAGTGTGGAAAGTGCATTAAGTTTAATGTCTCTTATGGCACCCCACTCCAGTACTCTTGCCTGGAAAATCCCATGGACGGAGGAGCCTGGTGGGCTGCAGTCCATGGGGTCGCTAAGAGTCGGACACAACTGAGCGACTTCACTTTGACTTTTCACCTTCATGCACTGGAGAAGGAAATGGCAACCCACTCCAGTGTTCTTGCCTGGAGAATCCCAGAGATGGGGGAGCCTGGTGGGCTGCCGTCTATGGGGTTGCACAGAGTCCGACACGACTGAAGTGACTTAGCAGCAGCAGCAGCAGGGTTAATTTTAGCTTTCTTGGTGGCTCAGTGGTAAAGAACCCTCCTGCCAACATGGGAGATGCAGATTTGATCTCTGGGTCAGGAAGATCCCCTGGAGAAGAAAATGCCAACCCACTCCAGGGAAATCCCATGGACAGAGAAGCCTGCTGGGCTATAGTCCACGGGGTCCCAAAAGAGCTGGACACGACATAGTGACTAGACAACAACAGGTAACAACAGGGTCAATTTCCCATTTGCCAGCATCAATTAGAAGAGAGTTCTACTAAAGGGTGATTAAGTCTATTATTCAATTCTATATCAAAACTATAGCATGTAGAAGATATTTAAAATAGGCAAATGTTGTTTGTTGTTCAGTCACTAAGTCATATAGGACTCTTTGTGATCCTATGGACTGCAGCCCACCAGGCTCCTCTGTCCATGGGATTCTCCAGGCAAGAATACCGGAGTGGGTTGCCATTTCCTTCTGCAGGGATCAAACTTGGGTCTTCTGCATTGCAGGTAGATTCTTTACCATCTGAGCCATGAGGGAAGCCCCAAACAGGCAAATACTGGTCATTAAAGTCACACAATTCCCCATAATATCTCCATGGTACTTTTCTAGTGCTCCTAAAGTACAGAATGAATGACGTGTTCTCAGGATGAATCCTTCAATCCTGAGCTATAGTCCTTCCAGAGGCTCTAGGGAGACCCCCTTCCTCCCTTCTTCTAACTTCTGAAGGCTGCATGTAATCTCTGCCTCTGTGTTCTTAGCAACATCTCCTTCTGCCTTTCTGTTAATTCCTAGCATTACAGACCAACTTGGATCATACAGATTCATCTCTGCATCTCAAGTTCCTTAATCACATTTGCAGAGATCTGTTTCCCAAATAAGCCAACATTGATAGGTTCAAGGGATTAGGACTTGATATCTTTGGGGAACATTATTCACTCTCCTATTGCTGTTCAGTTGCTGTGTCATGTTCGACTCTTTGCCACCCTCTGGGCTGTAGCAAGTCAGGCTCCTCTGTTCTCCATTATCTCTTGGAGTTTGCCCAAATTCATATCCATCGAGACCATAATGCTACTTAACTATTCAGCCTACTACAGAGATATAGAGAAAGAGAGTGAAAAGTAAGAGACAAGATTTACAAAAATCTCTCTGGGACACAGAAAGCACTGACTGTATCCCTGCCAGATGTGTTTGTCACATAGGAGACAATGCCTGTGACTTTGGCAGCAACCGTTTTGGCATCAGCAGAAGAGTTTTCAGATCCGCACATCAAACACGAGAAGCCTCAAAACAGGCATCAGCTGGCGTGAGCACCTCTCAGATGGCCCACAGCAGCCATAATTATACCAGGCTTGGACAACGGCGCCTCTTTTGCAGGACCGTGTGGTGACAAAGGCATAATTGGTGGATATTAGTGCGTAGCTTCCAATTCAGACATCTGAATCAAGAGCAGACACTATGACAGCAATTCAGAGAGAGTGAGGAAAAACAGCAAACATGAAGCAGAAGAGAACTAGCTTGGAAAGTGCTAGAGACCTTGCAAAGACACCTATTCTGATGAGGAAGTTCCAAGACTTTGGAAGGATTTTGCAGGAACCCAGAATGCCAGCAGCATAACAAGTAGCACCAGGAAAATATGATGTGTACCATGATCGCTCCAAAGGCTGGTCTGGATTGGGAAACACAAGTGACATAACTGTAGTTCTGCTCCGTGTTCCTCTGTACTTCATGATTGGCTCCCTGAGTAACTTCAACCTTGGATTTCTATGTGGCTGATACATATACACCATGCCTTTATCACCTATCACTCAGATGAATTCACTGTGCCGTCAAGCTCTAAATCAAGCATGTTTCCAATGGGCAACCAGATGCCTTGATGCCAACCCCACATGCAAGGATGTTTGGATATTTTATTTTCTCACAAGATATTTTGATTCCTCCATGAGTTTTCAGTGTGTATTACATTGTGTGCATGCAGAGTCCATTGCCATATGCTAGATTCTTGTATGCTTTCCCACACTGGAGAGATGCTGTGCTTTCTTGCTGATCCTGGGCACTGGTGACTCTCTGGACTTTAACAGAATCCCTAGTGACTTGGTTCTTTATTCCTAAAGAGCTCACATACAATGCCTCAAAATTCCATAATAAATATTGTCTTTGCATTTGAAGGTCCTTCAAAAAGCAAAATATTTTTTGCACAATAAAAAAATCCAATCCAAGAGTGAGATCATTATGCTCGAATTTTTAACCTCTAAATGTTGCATATAACAGGTGCTCAAAAATGTTTCTTAAATATGTATGGTTAGGCGCATTGCCAATTCATGGGCAAGGCTCTGGAATGGGAAAATCCTAAATTCACTCTTTAGTTGCCCCAAAGACAGAAATATTTGACACCTGGGACAAAATTTTTTTAAAGCTTTACTCTAAACCCTCATCATGACTCTATTGTAGATAACATACACTTCCTCACATGAATTGGCAGACCATCCTTTGCAAATCTCAGTCTCTTTCCCTTCCTGGGCAAATGCCCCTCAAATTTTCCTCTCTCACTGGAGCTGGTGCCAAGAAAAACAGATCAAATGTGACTGGTTAGGAATGAAGGTGGGCAGCCAAGAGGAGAATACTAAAACCAAATTGGGAGCTAATATGGAGAGGTGTGGCAGATGGCCAACTCCTCTGAGAGGAGAAGTAGAAATATGCGTGAGCTCACATGAAAGGAAGAGCTAGCGTCTGGATTAGTGTAGGGGAACAGAGTAATTGGGATCACGATGGGACGAAGATTGGAGTGAAGGAATTCCAGCATCATGGTCTTCTGACATTCACACTTCTTCACCAAGAAGACGGGCCTGCCTTGGTCATAGAGCACTCCTGGTCTTAAAACCGAGGTGCCCAGTTATGACGTTCCCCACCTCCTGCTTACTCATGATTGCTGATTTGACCACAGTAAAATTAAGCTACCGTTGCTTCGCTAAAGGGACCATCTGATGGAATTTTCCCTAGAAATGACAGACCCATGGAAGATCATGCTCTTTAATCCCACTTCCATCTCATAATAACAACCCAAAACACGCATGATGAAATCAAAAGGTTGGTTTTCTTTTCCCCCAAGAAGATGTGGAATGTATGTACAATGGAATATTACTCAGCCACAAAAAGGAATGGAATTGTGCCATTTGCAGTGACATAGATGGACCTAGAGGTTGTCACACTGGGCGAAGTGAGTCCAGATGGAGAAGGAGAAATATTACATGGCATCCCTTATATGTGGAATTTAAAAAGAAAAGGTACAAGTGAACTTACTTAAAAAAACAGAGAGACTCATAGACTTACAGAACACACTTATGGTTTCAGGGGGGAAGGGATTATTCAGGAGTGTGGGATGGACACGTACACATGCTATATTTAAAATATATAACTAACTAGACCTACTGTAGAGCACAGGGAACTCTGCTCAGGGTTATGTGTCAGCCTTGATGGGAGGGGAGTTTGGGGAGAATGGATACATGTATATGTATGGCTGAGTCCCTTTGCTGTCCACCTGAAACTATCACAATACTGTTAATCAGCTATACTCCAATACAAAATAAAATGTTTTTAAAACAACAGCAACGCAAAATTAAGTGGCTTTAGGCTTGTGTGTTTAATGGGAAGAATCTGGGTTAATGTCAATAAGTCAGAGAGTAGAATCAAGTTAATCCCTGTATCACATGGTCCTCAAAACAAAGTCACTGCCTGTGCGGAAACATCTCCAAGAGGCCACAGTTGTATTATTTCAATATTAAATAACATATTCCTGAAGTGAATTCTGAAGCAGGTCCTGACATGGCTGGTGGGAAGAGTCTCTGATATCCCCAGCTTGTAGCGCCAGTAAGGTTGAATGGGGCTCAAAGAATAATTTATCAATGTAGACAACACTACACTATGAAATGACCCTCTTAAACATTCTTTATTTTGTAGATGCCTGCTATTGGTGAAAAATCTCTTACACATTTGCATGAAAACATATTCAGTATAATTCAAACACTGAAACTACTCATGTTACCATAAGGAATGCTTTCCTTCAAAATATTTGCCTTGGACCATTGTTTCATAATGGTCATGATATTGGCAAGTAAAATTACAATCATAGTTGTCTGTTGTAGAAACAGCAGGTAAGGTCTGAATTCGAAGCTGGTCAGTACTGGTGTAAGTCACGTAGCTCTCTAGGATGCAGGTATTATGTTTCCTTACAGGGCCACTTGGACTGCCAATGCCATTCAGTGTGAAAAACACCCAGACTGAGGCAGCTGTGAAGACCTGCAAAGGGTCATTGCAGGGTGTTAAGTGGAATGCCCAGCAATGCAAGGCAGTTAGGCATCAAGCCAGGGATTTCCTCGTAGTCCAAGCTGTGGGGCACACATAATCCCAGTGCATTGAAAGTTAATCTGCTTTTAATTTCAATATTCTTTAACTTCTATAGATATCATTTTGCCCAATCAGGTGGCGCTAGTGGTAAAGAATCTGCCTGCCAATGCAGCAGCTGCAGGAGACACGGGTTCTATTCCTAGGTCAGGAAGATCCCTGAAGGAAGTAGCAACGCACCCCAGTATTCTTGCCTGGAGAATCCCATGGACAGAGGAGCCTGGCAGGCTACAGTCCATTGGGTTGCAAAGAACTGGACATGGCTGAAGTGACCTCGCAGCAGCAGCAGCAGGAGATATCAGATATTTGCCCAATCTGAAATTCTAGGAAGTCTTAGAAGGAAAAACACGTAGCAAGTTAGCAGCTGACTCAAGGCTTGTTGAGTTGCACTTATTCTCCTGTCATAGAGGAATAACTTGAGACTAGACATCATGCATTTTTCATATATTTTGTAACAAAGTCAAGACAAAACTCGCCTTACATACATTATTTCTGTGGGTTTTCGGATGGCCTCATACTACACTACTGAACTTACTTGTCTCCTCTTACTGAGGAAAGTCGATTCCAGTTGGCAATCACGACTTTCTTCCAACCTGCCCTGCCCTCTCTACACTCACTTCCCACTACAGCCCCAAATGTGCTGGAACTTCTAGGCCCACACACACAAGCCTTACCCTTGTACAATGCCAGTCCTAACTCGGTCGGCTTTCATCAGCCCTGTGATGCCTTTCTGTATCTCACTAACACATTTCAGTTCAATTAACCACACATATATTGATCCCCAGGCCCATTACCAAGCATGACTCATAAATAGTACACATTTGTGTTTGTAAATAAATGATGAAATGATCACATGCATATGTTTTCTTCAGTGCCCAGGACATAGAAGGATACAAAGGATATGATCTTTAACCTTCAGGAGCTCACAAGCTACACAATAAGACAATACTGCTGCTGCTAAGTCGCTTCAGTCGTGTCCGACTCTGTGTGACCCCATAGACGGCAGCCCACCAGGCTCCCCCGTCCCTGGGATTCTCCAGGCAAAAACACTGGAGTGGGTTGCCATTTCCTTCTCCAATGCATGAAAGTGAAAAGTGAAAGTGAAGTTGCTCAGTTGTGTCTGACTCTCAGCGACCCCATAGACCGCAGCCCACCAGGCTCCTCCGTCCATGGGATTTTCCAGGCAAGAGTACTGGAGTGGGGTGCCATTGCCTTCTCCCAATAAGGCAATAATGTACAACTAAAACTACTATTAAAAACTTAGAAATGCATAAATCTCATAATCATAAGGGTGAATATGTGAAGTTTGTCTGAAATACTACTGCTGGGAGTCTAGAGAAGGCTTTTTTTTTCTTTTCTTTTTTTCTAAATTTATTTATTTTAATTGGAGGCTAATTACTTTACAATATTATAGTGGTTTTTGCCATACATTGACATGAATCAGCCATGGGTATACATGTGTTCCCCATCCTGAACCCCCTCCCACCTCCCTCCCCATCCCATCCTTCAGGGTCATCCCAGTGCACCAGCCCTGAGTAGCCTGTCTCATGCATCAAACCTGGACTGGCAATCTGTTTCACATATGATAATATACATGTTTCAGTGCTATTCTCTCAGATCATCCCACCCTCGTCTTCTCCCACAGAATCCAAAAGTCTGTTCTTTATCTCTGTGCCTCTTTTGCTGTCTCACATATAGGGTCATTGTTACCATCTTTGTAAAGTCCAAATATATGCATTAGTATACTGTATTGGTGCTTTTCTTTCTGGCTTACTTCACTCTGTATAATAGGCTCCAGTTTCATCCACCTCATTAGAACTGATTCAAATGCATTCTTTTTAATGGCTGAGTAATACTCCATTGTGTACATGTACCACAGTGTTCTTATCCATTCGTCTGCTGATGGACATCTAGGTTGCTTCCATGGAGAAGGCTTTTTAAGAAGGTGACGTTTTATTTCTGGGTTTTGATTTTTTTTTCCTTTTTTTATTTTATTTTATTTTTTAACTTTACAATATTGTATTGGTTTTGCCATATATCAACATGATATTTAAATACAGGAAAAGGCATACCTGGTGTCAGGAAAACTCTGGGCACTGCTTTACAATAGGAAAATGTGGGGAGTATTGAGAACATTTAAGAGCTGCTGCTGCTGTTGCTAAGTCGCTTCAGTCATGTCCGACTCTGTGTGACCCCATACACGGCAGCCCACCAGGCTTCCCCATCCCTGGGATTCTCCAGGCAAGAACACTGGAGTGGGTTGCCATTTCCTTCTCCAATGCGTGAAAGTGAAAAGTGAAAGGGAAGTCACTCAGTCATGTCCGACTCTTAGCGACCCCATGGACTGCAGCCCCCTAGGCTCCTCCATCCATGGGATTTGCCAGGCAAGAGTACTGGAGTGGAGTGCCGTTTAAGAGCTGGTTGGTGGCACTTCCACCTTTGCTCATGGCAAACTACACTTCATCATAAAGCTTTGCCTAAATCTCACTCCCCAGCATCCTCCTTGCCTTGCACAAGTTTTATGCTTCTTTGGAGGTTAGTTGTATCGATCAGGTTAGGCGGATGGAACTGCAGTTAGCATATCAACCTGAAATCCCTTTGGTTTCACCCATTGAAGATTCACTTCTTGCTTAGGCTGTGATGCCATTCTGGGAGACCAGCTGTGCATAATCTTTACAGCTCTGCTCGGTGAGATCCTCCAGGGAACCCTCTGTGTTGTCTGACTGCAAAGAGAGAAAGATTGTGGAAGGGACAGGCCTTGTGATGATGCCTGTGACTTCCACACACGTCCTGTGACTGTGAGAGCCACAGCGTCTCCAGAGCTGTCTGTGGCCCCAGAAAGTCACAGAGGAGAAGTCGGGATGTGAACTCACCATGTTGCATCAGTCACCATGTGGATACACTTAACACACTGGTGACATCCCTAGGGACTGTGACACCAGAGCAGGGCATTCCCTAACATCTCCTCCTTGATATCACATGAATTGTTATGAACTATTTTTCACATACTCAAAAAATCATTGATATTTGATATAATAGCTAGAAAGGAGAGGCAGAGAGGGGATTTTGTCTTTCACAGTATTTCATTTAGACATTATGGGGCTTACCAGGTGACTCTAATGGTAAGGAATCTGCCTGTCAATGCAGGAGACACAAGAGATGCAGGCTCGATCCCTGGGTTGGGAAGATCTTCTGGAGAAGGAAATGGCAATGCACTCCAGTATTCTTGCCTAGAAAATTCCATGGACAGAGGAGCCTGGCAGGCTACAGTCCATGGGCCCACAAAAATTCAGACACGAATGATTGAGCACATAGTTGCTATAATTGTTTCAGTAAAAATAATAAATGTACTTATTTAATCATAATACCAAAAAAGGTAAAGAGGCACAACTATTATTTTAATAGTTTCTGTATCTCCCCAACAGATTAAAATTGGATCCTTTGGATATAATAATGATATAATAACATAGGGCAAATAACTATCCAGTAACTAATAAATGGATTTTAATAAAACTAAGATGTCTGCAAAAGGTACAACTTAGGCAGCTAATAAGTAACACTGCGGATGAAGCCTTTCATTTTCTTAATTGGCTCTTTAGTGTCACAATAAAATAGGAAGGGTACATTTAAACTTTCAAGATAATTTCATGAAAAATTTTCATGCATGCACTAAAATTTGAACTTTTCAAACAAAAATATATACCTTGTCATGAACAGCTGTTTCACTGTTTTGCTGTAAGCAGAAATAAAAACTCTGAGTGCCAACATAAAAGCAGCAGCTCAAGTCCTGATTTTCCATCTTTATAATCACTGTGATGACATGATTTACTTCAAATCTATTGCTTAAATGTAAAAATAGGCAGTGTGTGGGGACAGGAGCTGGGCCCAATGTAGGCCCAGGGGATTTCAAATAATTTCAGATTAAACTCTTGAAACACAAGCATGGAGCTGAGTCCCACTGTGGCAGAAATTGAATAGGGGATGGTGAATTATTTAGTCTGATTTTCAAGTAGACAACTGTGTTTATTAAAGGATAACTAATAATTCTGCTAATTTAAAGGATACACATTTAGAATAAAAACTCAGCCTTACTCATGGCATTATTTAGAACTTAGATTGACAGAAGCTTATTTTTTTTTAATCACTGACACTGTTCAGAATCATCTGACAAGGGTGATAACGAAAAGTGGACTGACTTTTAGTTAGTATTATTTTTGCTTCCTAAGTCCCTACAGACAACGATAGCTTCTCAGTTCTCAACAGTCCCTAGGAAGGGAGGTTTCCACTGTCCTGCCTTTGGTTTGTCACTGCTTCAGAATGTTACTAATACAATTTCCTTATCTATTTATCAGTATATTGTGACTCTGAAGTGATATCAAAGATTATTTTACTTGCTCTGAATCAGGGAGAATCAGAGTGCTCAGCACGTATCTGGATGAGGCCAACATCATGGCATAAAGCACATAACCAAAGAAAACTCTTAGTTCCAGCTGTGTGGACCACGTGTATCAGGGTCAAGTGATCTGAATTTCAGGAGCTAACTGAAAAATAGATGGGGAAAGAGTGGAAACAGTGTCAGACGTTATTTCTGGGGGCTCCAAAATCACTGCAGATGATGACTGCAGCCACGAAATTAAAAGACGCTTACTCCTTGGAAGGAACGTTTTGACCAACCTAGATAGCATATTCAAAAGCAGAGATATTACTTTGCCAAAAAAGGTCCATCTAGTCAAGGTGGTCACATATGGATGTGAGAGTTGGACTGTGAAGAAAGCTGAGCCCTGAACTACTGATGCTTTTGAACTGTGGTGTTGGAGAAGATCTTGAGAGTCCCTTGGACTGCAAGGAGATCCAACCAGTCCATCCTAAAGGAGATCAGTCCTGGGTGTTCATTGGAAAGAATGATGCTAAAGCTGAAACTCCAATACTTTGGCCACCTCATGCGAAGAGTTGACTCATTGGAAAAGACCCTGATGCTGGGAGGGGTTGGGGGGCAGGAGGAGAAGGGGACGACAGAGGATGAGATGGCTGGATGGCATCACTGACTCGATGGATGTGAGTTTGGGTAAACTCCAGGAGTTGATGATGGACAGGGAGGCCTGGCATGCTGCGATTCATGGGTCAGAAAGAGTCAGACACAACTGAGTGACTGAACTGAACTAAACTGAACTGAAAAAAGCCATACAGCCAAACACTATACAACCAAAGATGTAGCCCTTCGCGCTCAGTTGCTTTAGTCATGTGACTGTGGACTGTAGGTCTTGGCAACCCCATGGACTGTAGCCTGCCTGGCTCCTGCCTGGCTTTTTCAGGCAAGAATACAGGAGTGGGTTGCTGTGTCCTCCTCCAGGGGATCTTCCTGACCCAGGGATCAAATCTGTGTCTCTTATGTCTCCTGTATCCCTTTAAGTAAAGCCAGTTCACAAGTTCACACACAATACTTTTATTTACATGCAGTTAGGCACTAGAGCTATGATGGTCAACCAAGCCTGGGTCTCCTGCTGCCACTGGTCAATGGAGGAGAAAGTCAACGCATTGTGCAAGAATGAACCAGGGTTTGTAAGACGTGCAGTGAAGGAAACCATAAAGGGCCTAATGGAAGCCTGTCCAGGAAGTGAGATTGAACCCTTAATTTGTAGCATAAATAGAAGGTAGCCAGTTAAGGAGGCAGGAAAACCAACCACTATAGGTGTTTATGAAGACGGTAATTCTGAAGTAGGCTCAGGACCCAAAGAACTAAAGCAAGTGCATTCTGAGTTTAGCGTCCCAGGTGGCTCAGTGGTAAAGAATCCATCTGCCAGTTCAGGAAATGCATGAGATTGTGGGTTCAGTCCCTAGGTAAGAAGGATCTCCCAGAGGAGGAAATGGAAACCCACTCCAGTATTCTTGCTGGGAAAAATCCCATGGACAAAGGAACCTGGCAGGCTAGAGTCCATGGGGTCACCAAAAGTCAGACACAATTGGGCACACACACACTGAGCGAGAAAAGGCATGAATCATATAGCTGTATAGTCAGGTGGAGGAAAATTTTAGAGTCCCTAAAGGAAATCAGTCTTGAATATTCATTGGCAGGACTGATGTTGAAGCTGAAACTCCAATACTTTGGCCACCTGATGCAAAGAGCTGACTCATTTGAAAAGACCCTGATGTTGGGAAAGACTGAAGGCAGGAGGAGAAGGGGACGACAGAGGATGAGATGGTTGGATGGCATCACCGACTCAGTGGACCTGAGTTTGAGTAATCTCTGGGAGTTGGTGATAGACAGGGAGGCCTGGCGTGCTGCAGTCCATGGGGTCACAAAGAGTCAGACTTAGTGACTGAACTGAACTGAACTGAAAGGTCTTTAGGTTTGATCCTAAGAATCACGATGTCATTGAAGAGTATTACATGAACAAGGGTCATGACGACATGTATGTTGTTTTTAGATAATCAGATTGTTACTGCGTCGAAAAGGATCAGGAAAAGAACAGGAAGATATTATAAGAGTGGATATGAGAAGGAAAGCCCGAGAAGGACTCCTGGGTTTCTGGCAAAAAAAAAAAAAATATATATATATATATATACACACACACACACACATCATCATGTCTTATGAAAACCAGTTGTTATATCTTTTATATTAATAGCAAAATCATTCCATATACTATTATATCTTGAATAGTTTCTTCTAGCTAAGAACCTTATTTCTAGCCTAGACTTTCAATTACAACTGACTGGTTATTTGCATGGGATATTTCAGAGAAATCTCCAGTCTTAACAGAACAAAAGCAAGACCCTTCACTTTCTACTCCACCACCCACTTCTCCATTTTCGAGGACTCCCTGACTCTGCAGTTGGCACCTCTATTTGTTTTTTTATGAGAAATTTTTTTTCACTTTCAACAGAAAGAACAATGTATATCTCAGAATTCTGATCGCTACCTGTCCTATTCAGTATACAGTACATGGCAAATAATTTTTGCAGCAAGAATTCTTTTTTTCTGAGAGTTAATAAACACTTTAAAACAAGTAAAAGATATTTATGTTGGAGCATTTCAAGTGAACTTTAAAAGTAAAAAACATTGATTATTCTACCTAATTTTATTTTATATACACTACTTAAACTATTTTACCTATATTTTAACACAACTACATATGCAATCAATTTAAGAAGAAATATCTTCAAAATAACAGGAGAAACCAAGGAGAGCTCTTAAGAATATAAAAAAGAATAACAATGAATGCAAAAGAGAATGAATTACTAATGAAACAGTAGTTATATTACCAAAATACCAGAAACTTTTACAATCATTATTTTTGTACTAGCCTTGTCCATATAAAAATATTATGAAAATCTACATATTTAAAAGCAAGATCCAAATATTTAAATTATAAGAAAATATTCAGTCTAGGCCTAAAATAATAGAATTTAAAAATATCATTTAAAAAATCAAGACAAAAGGAAATTATTACATACAGGCATATATAAGTCAATTATATTAGTAAGTTATTTATTAAATAATAAACTGATTAAGTCCAAAGATAAACTGTCCTTCACAATGTGAAAATCTGAAAATATTCTGAGGTATAGTTTAGTGTTGCTGACTGTTTAATATATCTGTTTGATATTTCAGTTGTTTTCATCCATGAGCATTTTTGTAGCTTTTTGAAATATTAATATGGTTTATAGTGATTGACAAAATTCCCTATTAAGAATTATACATGATGGCCACTATGCCCAGGAACAAGAGTAAAGTAACTTGATGAATGACCATTGATATTATATGACTTTACAGGATACATTCAATAAGTGATCTCATTAGAAAGTGCATAACTTGTTCTGTTTGACTTTTAATGAGCATTTCTATCAATACACGAAAATGTATGTGATGTGTTGCTTCCATAAATTTTTCTCTCTGGTTTTCAGTGAACAAACATGTGCTTCTAGGATATTCCAGTAGAAGGAAGCAGAAGGACTTTAATCTGTAGAATCAAATCTATCAATCAATAGAAAAAAATAATGCTAATGCATTCATTCCAAGACACCGTGACCAAGTGTGTGTGTGCTCAGTCGTGTCTGACTCTTTGTGATCCATGGACTGTAGCCTGCCAGGCTCCTCTGTCCATGGGATTTCCCAGGCAAGAACACTGGACTGGGTTGCCATTTCCTCCCAACATAATACTTCAGCCATTTTTTATTAAACTATAGTCACTGTAAGTTGTATGCCAGTAGGGGTCTAGTTTAAAAAGTTACAGTATGTCTAGGTGGTAGATCATTAGACTGCTGATAAATTCCATTTTCAAAGCATTTTTAAGGACTTTGGAAAATTGGTTACAGCAGAAAGTCAAGTTGTTTGCTTTTTGGAATAAAAGGGTATAAGCTTTGAAAAAATAAAATTGTATTTCACATTAAAAAAAACTGTAGTCACTTTAATAAATATGCTTAAATGCTTCACAATAAATTAAACTTTGGTCACTGTCCTCCTATATATAATTAAGAAGATTTAGGAATCTCTCTTTTGTACTCTTTTAGACTCAGAGCAGATTATCAAATAAGCCTTTAACCCTCTAACAGAACTATTGGCCTAGGGAGTGCCAGTTGAATGTTACTTAATGCATCTCTGAAGTTACGTGCCCTGTGACATGCTTACAGTGGAACCAGCACATAAATCTTACAACATTCTGTCCAAACAGGACAGAGAGACAATCATGAATCTGTCATGAATTGCTCTTAAACCCCATCAACAACTATATACCACATTATATGCTCCAAGATTGTGGAGTCAGTGTTGAGTTAAAAGCATTTTGTTTTTTTTTTCCTGTTTTGTTGAAGAATAAGCTGTGAAAGGGAAGACTGGTACTGTCTACCCCACCCAGTTAAGTCTGAGGTTACAGATGCTAAGTGATGCATCACAGAATCGTGTAATACTTTAAGGACCATTAGGCGAAGAAACAGTTGTGTAGCAAATGAATCTGATGAAAGTGTTGTTTGGTTGCTAAATCCTGTTCAACTCTTCATGACCCCATGGACTGCAGCACGCCAGGCTTCCCTGTCCTCCACTATCTCCTGGAGTTTGCTCAGATTCATGTCCATTGAGTTGGTGATACTATCTTACCCTCTGCCGCCTGCTTCTCCTTTTGTCTTCAATCTTTCCAATCATCAGGGTCTTTTCCTGTGAGTCAGCTCTTTGCATCAGGTGGCCAAAGGATTGGAGTTTCAGCTTCAGCATCAGTCCTTCCAATGAATATTCAAGGTTGATGAAAGTAGGTAGAGCAAAATCAGAGCTCAAGCCAGAAGCCAGCATGGAGCCTTAGAAGCTATGCATGTCAGCACAGCAGGGAGCAGGGCTCAGGAACCCACAGAACAAAGAAGGTAGCAAGTACAGACACCAACACAAAAGGCCTAAAACCTTTTCTCTGTGTTCCTAGGAAAGTCTCTTGGTTCCATCCTTACAAGATACAGGAGAGTGACCTCCAACACTGCTCTCTTGACAGGCCACAGGCCTGTTAGAACACTAAGTGCACATAATAAGTTCTTTGCAGCACTACTGTCTCCATTACAAATAACTCAATCTGAACTAGAAATATTTTTTAAAATCTCATTAAATTAAAAATGAAATAAAATATAAACCTCTGAAAAAATACTTTTATTGCGATGTAATTGACCAATAAGATTATACTAGTTTCGGAGGTAGAGCAGAATAATTTAGTACTCATATCTACTGCAAAATGATCTCCAGAAACATTCTAGCTAACATTCAGAAAAACAACAGCAACAACAAAAAACCCTTTAAAATGCTCCATATTAACAATATTTGAGGTGTTACAGATGGTTTAATGTTAGAGAAAGCACACACCCTTTTAGGCTGGTGGACTGTGCTTTAACGCTGGGAAAGACTGAAGGCAGGAGGAGGAGAGGGTCACAGAGGATGAGATGGTTGGATGGCATCACCAATTCAATGGACATGAACTTGGGCAAACTCCGGGAGATGGTGAGGGACAGGGAGACCTTGTGTGCTGCAGTCATTGGGTCCCGAAGAGTCGGACACGACTTAGCAACTGAACAACAACAACTCTGTTTTAAAAGGTAAACCAGTTTCCATGTACATGCATATCTAGGTACCAGGAGCTCATGGACCACACCTGAGTGTCTGAGTTGCCCGGAGCTCAGAAAGGAACCAGCCATATGGCAGATGCTTGGAAGATATTTTTGAATGGTTCAGTGGACAAGTTATTTGCACCAGTTCTTAATTGGCAGTAAATTCCAGAGCCAGGATTCAGACCCAGGTTAGTTTATAAGCAGTCTAAAAAAAAAAAAGCTACCCTACCTGTTTCTCTGTGATGGAAAATGGAATTGATTCATGCCTGGCTGGTCCAATTCATAGGGCTCTACTAGGACCAAAGGAGATGTTATTATGTGAGAATGTGTTTTGTAAAATCTGATCCACTGGAAAAAATATAAGTGATTGAAAAATGGACTTGTAATAAATGTGTATCACTTCTTTCCAAATCAGTCAGTATTGGCTAGGAATAGAGAACTGGCAAAGAGACCTATCATAAAGTAAATTTTTTACCTTTATATAGGGAGAAATCTCTAGAATATGCTTTCTTAAATGGTTGCTCCTGCAAATTTAGGATCTTAGTTAATGACTTTGTTATTTTCATGTAAATGCAGGAAAGCATTATATATTATTCAACACGATCCCAAAAAACTCTTCAAATTACTTTTTTCCCAACCTATCCAAGCACTCTGAAAAGAAGAAGGTCATTTGTATTTTGGAAACTTTAAAGTGATGTTTTTTGTCTTTGCCACAAGATAAAAATAACCACCAATTTCCTGGGGTCAGTCTTGATCAATAGACATCTGACCTCTGAGAGCACCACAAATGGTGGAAATTATTTTGGGTCGTCATCCATATTTGCACTAAAATCTCTCTGCTTGAGACTCCAGTCAGTGGCTAGAGAAAAATCTTGATGTTTTGAAAGAAATATCTGATCAAATGGGAAGGAAATGTCTCAGCTACTTCATCTAAAGCCACATCATACTTTTTTCTTTTCCTTTCTAGACCTGTAACTCTTAGTTAGCCAATGCTATAGAATTTGGATATTAAAGAATTTGAAGCACTTATATGTATCCAGAAAAAAAAAAAACTCTATAAATTACAGATTCAATTTTTAATTTTAGAGTTAAGATTCAAATACACAATTTCAGGCTGGCTTGGGGACCACAGCTTTAGCTAGGTGTTATCAGGTGATGTAGACCACATATCATCGACTCAATGGACATGAGTTTGAGATGGGAGATGGTGAAGGACGGGGAAGCCTGGCGTGCTGCAGTTCATGGGGTCGCAAGGAGTCAGACACAGCTGAGTGACTGAACAACAAGATGACTTGATCCACACCATCATTTCAAACTGTCATGTACACAAATAACCAGGCATCTTGTTAAACTGACCTATGGATTCTGCACATGCAGAGTAGAATCCAAGAGTCTGCATTTCCAACAAGGCAGATGATCTGATGATGCTGGTCACATTTCTAGAAACAAAGACAGTTCATCTCCAACTCTTAGACCTGAACTTAGCTTTCCTGGGTGCTCCAGCCTGGTTCCTCAGCTTCTCTGTAATTGCCATTCTAAACCAAGATGATCAACGGCAGTGCTGTTATCCAGATTTGTCTGGAGTTAATAGAACATTTGGAGGGTATTTTTAAATACTTCCAAATTTTCATTATGTTCCACTTTACTAATTTGTTTTACAAGCAATACCTCGAAAAATGCAATTGCAAAACAGCTATCTGATAGAAAGAAATCCTTTCTAAAGCTCAGTTTCCTGTAGAGTGGTACTTTTGACATCATAAATACCACAAAGTAGAATCTCACTGACTCAACTAATGAATTGGTTTATTGGAAAGATGTTCCCCCAACAAGTGAGCAGCGCTGCCAGGTGAAGGGGGTGAGTTTGGACACTCAGCAGCAGAAAGAGTAACAAATGTTGCTACGCCCAGGTAATCAAATGTTCTATTAAAATAGGCCATCTGGTCACACAATTGTCATTAAACAAATGCCTCAGAAAGCTCACAATTTTAACAAAGTGTAGCCACCTGCTTAAATGTTACAGAGGCAAGTCTTCATGGTTAAAGAAAACTAACTTATGTAAGACCTTTAATTAGTTACTTTTATTTTCCAACAATTACAGCACACACAAATGCTTCATTTTCTTCTGAGGCTTCTCTACAATTGCTCTGTCCTGCCAGGTATGGATGCTGGGGTGTAAATGCACTGTCTCCTCTTACAGCACTTTCTACCGACTTCAAATTTATTAAATGAACAGTTCTTTTTCTCTTCTTAGTGAATATCAAAGAAAAGGAAAAGGAAAAAGGTGATTAATTCAGAAAATCTTATGAATTCCAGGAGAGAGATATCATTTGTACATGTGGTAAACAGTAGCTTCATTTTTGTTTAAAAGAAACAAAAATTGACTATATATTTGTATTGGTGATATTTTTCTCCTTAAGCAGAAACACTTCGGGTGTCTTTACCACGTCTAGTTATTTAAATTATTTTTTTAATGTGGCAAAGGCCTTGGAATTAAGCACCCCATCTGCATACACAAAAGACATGACACAGGGAACAATAAAACGTCTGAGGACAAATCTAGACTTCCTTTCACAGGCAATGGGGGAAATTAGTGTCATCACTAGGTTGAAGACATAAAGAGATTCAAAATTAAAAATCCTTTGAACGCTTCCAACAAGATTCCTATAATCAGCTGAGATAAGTAATGATCAAAGCCCTTTAAAACAGTATTGTTCACTCCATTAGGACTGTTTAAATGTACCCTACTATTCACCAGAAATTACACAAGATTACTGCAGAAGCTCTGCTATTGTTTCAGCTAGGCACCCAGATGTTTTAAAGATGGCTACCCCCACAAGAGTAAGGTTAAAAAGCCAAGATACAAAAACAACTGCAGTTGTAAACCTTCATTACCCAGCACACCCCACCGCATAGGTGACTCAGTGGCCCTGACACGCTGATGTGTCCCGAGCAGAGCGGGCTGGAGTCCACGTGTGGGGACTGGGGAAGCAAACGGGTAGAGCGGCAGGTCCGCTTCTACGTGGGATCACATTGTGCCTACTTCTCCAAACAGACCCTTCTGATGCCCTGGCTAACTTTGTATCTGGGAAATGTTAACCTCTCAAAGATCCCTTTTCCATTCAGTGCACGTTATCCCAGGACGATGGGTGAAGAGAGATAAGCACGTTTCTAAACACCTCATTACCACCGTTATTTTATGCAATCGCCCAGGGATATTCTAGCAATGCCACGTTGGGATCCGAGGTCACTCCTAAGCAGAAGACCGGGATAATGACCGTCTGACAGATTTACTGACTCCTTTAGTTTTCCTCCCCAATGTCCTGTGAGGTTTAATAACCATATTGTTATTGCTTGACTGATAACAATTTGGACAGGACATCTTCTGTCTCCATCTTTAAACATTTTGGAGGTTTCACATGACACGGTTCATCACGAGCTGAAGACGATGTAAAAATTAGCAGGGTTTTTAGACACAGATTTGTACCAGCCATTTGGAAAACCCAGAGCTGTTTCAGTTTTATGTTCTAGGCGGTATCAG
Source organism: Bos javanicus (assembly GCF_032452875.1). Taxonomy (NCBI): domain Eukaryota; kingdom Metazoa; phylum Chordata; class Mammalia; order Artiodactyla; family Bovidae; genus Bos; species Bos javanicus. The sequence continues at coordinate 81,651,265 of NC_083879.1, forward strand.
TTGAAATGTCAGTAACAACACTGAGAGGGGGAGGTGGCACAAGCCAACTATAATCTCTGAACTTGTAGGAGGCGGATAAATACTGAGTAGGTACGGGTTAGAGGATGGCGCATGTGGTGTCAAGTTTTAAACTTCTGCTCAGTTCTGAATATGTTTAGCTCTAGACTTTTTCACCCTCCCACCCTGTCTTCAATCCCCAAATATCATCAGTGAAGCAAGGATAAGATGAACATAATTGTTATCCTTAAACTTGAAAATGTCAGAAAAATTTGGAGATGAGTGATTCCATTAGGTTTGCCTTAGACTCTTGGGAATGGCTTGAAGAGGCTGTAATATCCTCACATTTAACAATCAAGCAGCAACAAACACTGCCTTCAGCCGTGACTTTGGGAGTTATCCTTTCTCATGCTCATATATGAATTCAAAAGAATTCACAGGGCCATGCTGCTTCTTTTTTTTTCTTTCTGCAAGAGAGTGATTCTTGAACACCAGTTGCATCAAAGTTAGCATCAGGAATTGTTAATGCTGATAATCACAATAATCATAGCTACATTTACAGAGCACTCACTAAGTTTTTCATTAACCACTTCTCAAACAATCTCTCCCAAAGAAAAAAATCAGAATTTCTAGAGGTGAGGCCCTGGCACCTCCCAGGTGTGATATCAATTCATCAATTCATACTGTGGTTTGAAGAAAAAAAAAAAAAATACAATAATGACATTACTCTCCAACTAAGTTTCCACATCCTGGGTGTGAATACTTATTGGTGAATGTTCTTGTTGTTCAATCATTAAGTCAGGCCCGACTCTTTGTGACCCCATGGATTGCAGCACACCAAGCTTCCCTGTCCTTCACTATCTCCCGGAGTTGCCTCAAACTCAGGTCCATTGAGTTAGTGATGCTATCCAATCATTTCATCCTCTGCCACCCCTTTCTCTTCTTGCCTTCTATCTTTCCCAGCATCAGAATCTGTTCCAATGAGTCAGTTCTTCACATCAAGTGGCCAAAGTACTGGAGCTTCAGCTTCAGTCCTTCCAATGAATATTTAGGGTTGATTTCCTTTAGGATTGACTGGTTTGATCTCCAGGCAGACCAAGGGACTCTTAAGAATCTTTTCCAGCACTACAGTTTAAAAACATCAATTCCTCAGCACTCAGCCTTCTTTATGGTCCAACTGTCACATCCATATATCTATATATGACTACTAGAAAAACTATAGCTTACACTATATGGACATTTGTCAACAAAGTGATGTCTCTGCTTTTTAATATGCTATCTCTATTTGCCATAGTTTTTCTTCTCAGGAGCAAGTATCTTTTGATTCCATGCCTGCAGTCACTGTCCACAGTGATTTTGGAGTGCAAGAAAATAAAATCTCTCACCATTTCTACTTTTTCTCCTTCTATTTGCCATGAAGTGATGGGCCCAGATGGCATAATCTTCGTTTTTTGAATGTTGAATTTTAAGCCAGCTTTTTCACTCTCCTCTTTCACTCTCATCAAGAGGCTCTTTAGTTCCTCTTCACTTTCTGCCATTAGAATGATATCACCCGCATATCTGAGCTTACTGATATTTCTCCCAGCAATCTTGATTCCAGCTTGTGATTTTTCTAGCCTGACATTTTGGATGATATACTCTGCATATAAGTTAAATAAGCAGGGTGACAATATACAGCCTTGTCATACTCCTTTCCCAATTTTGAACCAGTCCCTTGCTCCATGTTCAGTTCTAACTGTTGCTTCCTGACCTGCATACTAGTGAGTAGACGGTTTAGTGCTGATTCAGGAAAAACCTGGCCCATCTTCTCCCAAACCCACAGGAGTTTTTAAGCAAATCACAGAGCAGATCCCAAGAATATGGAAGGCTTTAATTTTGTTTTTTCCTGTATGACCTTGTACTCACATACTTCTCCACTATTAGACTGTATTTTCAAGTTTCTTGGGGACTTTCGAGATGCATGGGTCCATGGTTCCATCTGGCACCATGCTGGTCCAAAACAGGCCTTGTGATTAGCATCCTTGTTCTGTGCAGGGAGAACTCTAGGGCATTTACTTCTGATTTGTGGAATTCTTGGCACTAAGTCAGACCTCCCTGGTGGTTCAGATGGTTAAGAATCTGCCTGCAGTGCAGGAGGCCAGGGTTCCATCTCTGAGTCAGGAAGATCCCTTGGAGGAGGAAACAGCTACCCACTCCAGTATTCTTGCCTGGGAAATCCATGGACAGAGGAGCTTGGCGGACTACAGTCCATGGGGTGACAAACAGCTGGACATGATTGAGAGCCTTTCACTTTCACTTTTGCACAAAGTAAGGAGTGAGCTTTGGATGAAGATCTGCAGACTCTGAGTTCCTGGCAAAGCACATCTTTAAATTAATTTGAGAAACCATGATTTTTCAGGTCTTTCGTATATGTTGTTCCTTCCATTTGGAACAATTCTCCATCAGTCCTGTCCTGTCTGCTGGTAGACTCTGAATCATTTTTCCTGGGCCTTGAATTCTCTTAATATATTTTATAAATGAAATGTAAAATATACAAAGGGGGCAGAATAGTCCGTGGCTTCCTCAAGGGCAGGCACCGCTTCTGTTTGTTTTTGTAGCACCTAGATCTCTCAAGCTATTTCTTTAAGCACAAAGTAGAACTTCAAAATGTGCTTACTGAATGGATAAACTGAGCTTTCAAGAGTAATGTCGCATTTTTAGACTGTAGCAAAGTGCAAACCTTGCTTTTGTAGACAGGCATTTAACTGAGAGATTTGGATTCTTTAAAACAAAAATTTTGCAGCTATCAAAATCTATTATTTACATGCAGTAAATGGAACTTCATTTTATTTCAGTGATCTAATATCTAATTTGAAAAAAAAAAAAAAGAAATGGTTCATGAATTGACTCTGGAAGTCGTTTGCATCCTCATTTAGACCGTGATCAGCTATAGATAACTCCTGGTGTGAAACGTAGGCTCTCCGTGAATGCCTTCATCAACCATATTCTGAAAAGAATATGCATATGAAATGAATAGGTTTCTTCAGCTGTATTACTCTTTCCATGAAGATCAAAGGTCACTTCTAGCCTCTTGTTTCACCAAATATTGCAGCAGCTTTGAACAAGAATTAAACGATTGACTTTGATATGCACCCTAAATAATGAAAAGACAGCTAATCAAAGACCTTTCACATAACATACTAAATAACCTGGCAAAACCCCACTATGGTAAAGCTGCAATTTTCTGGAGTATTAATAGAAGGCTCCTACATGAAATTGATGTGAAATCTAGCGAGTTAACCAAAATTGACTTTTTAAACCAGTTTTAAATGGTAATAGTGCCAAAACCTAAAGGAACTTCCAGTTTGCATGAAGTGATGTGATTCATTAAAAGTGAGCTAAAGTGTTTTTAGCATTTGCACTCATAAGAAGATATAGGCCAGATGAAGAGAGAGCTGGGTCTTATTACATGCCCTAAAATTTTGATTTTGACTCTCTAAATATACACTTAAGATATCTTCATGATAGAAGAAAAAGGCATGTAAAAATCTGTTGAAGGCATGCCTTATCAGAATGATTGCTCCTGGCTGGGAATTTTCTCTATTAGTCTACTTTAACTTAACCGTGTCAAATTCCTGCCTCCCAGCCATTTGGCAAGGAAGCTTAATGAGATAATAAGAAAGAAAGAGGCAAGAAAGAGGGAGAAAGACCTAATGGGCCAGACTGCTTTGCTGTGGTACCTCTGAACTGAAAATGCTTTTTTTTCAATATAGATTTGTTTTAATGAATGCTGTGTCGACCTGCCCTTCCTCATCTTTAAATGAACTTTGTATCTGAATATATCAAGTATCAGCATTGGCAGTGGAATTTGCATGCCCAGTTTTGAAAGGCAAACTCTCCTGTTCATGACAACATTCAAATTGCCACACAAGCCCTGGGTTCATAGTTACAGATAGTGAAATTTGAATTTTTTTCCTCAAAAAGCATTTTGGGGGAAAAATGAGGAAGAAGATTATGAGAGTTTTATCCCAGAATGAGGTCATCATTTGATTATTTGGGTCTAAATCCAACCACACCTAGGTATAGCCAACTCCATCCCATAGCTTACGTCTGCATGCATTTTTTTTTATTTTACTCAATTTTCTAAGGAACAAGAAACATCTGTCTTTTTCATTCTCTTCACAGCATCCAACTCCGTGGACAGATGTTTTGAAAACCACGTTGTCTGTGAACATTTAAAGGAATACTATATTTGCATAAACTCTGGGAATTCCAAGCTCTGTGCTTTCCATACTGTTTGAGTTTTTTAAATCAATATTTTTTTGTTCTGTACCCATCATTTTGTTTTACTCCTCATAAAGCAGACATTGTGTGCACACATCTGTTAAATCTGGGCTGCATTTATTACAGTTCTGTTCTTCCAGAAACAGGAAGGATTAATTACCACAGACCGGCTCTAGAAGCACCCCCGTGCTTCTTAACACACAAAATTAATTCAGAGTTGACAAAACTCTTTCAGCCACAGCCTGCTTCCTGCTGATGACGCTTTATTAGCATATTCTTCCCAGAAAAAAAAATGCCTCCTAGACCCCTTTTACCTCTCCTCTGAGTTCAATTTGTACAGCCCTGAGTGACAGGCAGCAAAATGGCTTGAATATATCGAAGGCAAGTTGCCAAAACCCTCTGATAGAAGCACTTTGGGGCCTTTGTCCCGAGCACATTAAAGTCACAGAAGGTCCATGTACAGTAGACAGTGAGGGGCAGGCAGGATGCTCTCAGGAAGACAAAACAGCAGGTGATAAATGACATTAGATAACAGTGAGAATTTACCACGGACTAAATTAACTGCTGGAGTGAAACGTTCTCAGCTCTAAGGCTATATTAACAGTGAATTTATAATTAGGTGATTTTCATTCGTTTTAGTGTTTGAGGAGGTCTATATGTAAAAATGATGAAGACAGCTCCATTTGACTCGGGAGACACAGAGCTGGAAGTGCTTTGAAGAATGCTGGAGAATAATTCTTCTTTCAGGTCTTATAAAGTCATTTGTAAAAATAAGTGGTGCTTGGAAGTGAATGAGATGGATATCACATACACACACACACACACACACACACACAGTTTGCAACCTCCGAGAACATACTACCAGGAAATCAAACTCCAAAATATACCTTATTGATGCTCTCAAAATTAATCAGAACTTGATTAGGGGCATGAGAAATTTTGAAGGTACACATTAATTTGTGGTTTTCTTTTCCCATCAGAGACAATATCCTTAATAATACTCAACTTCTATTCTAGATCATAAGGAACTTCTATATGCCCCTTGCCATGTCTGTGGCCTTAAGAGAGCAGTCTACTTTGGTTTTACCCTCAAAGCTTTAAGAATCCAGAGAAATGCAATAGAACTCCCCCCGACCCCCGCAACCACCACCAAATGTATCAGGGATCGAAAATGAACTGCTACATTGATCAATTACTTGATTATCCCCGAATCATCACATAGCTTTCTCAAATACCCTTACATGAAATACTACTCAAATAGAAAATGACAGTAATCTTTAGCTTCTTAAAATTGTTCTTCTTTAGACATTATTTTTCTCTCTGAGACCTATGCTGATGTCTGATGAGTAGTATTTCAGCTCTTGGTCCCTCCAATCCCATCCTAAAGGGGATAGTTGTTGATGAGCTGCTCAGTTGTGTCTGACTCTGTGCAGCCCCATGGACTGCAGCACACCAGGCTTTCCTGTCCTTCACCCTCTCCCAGAGTTTCCTCAAACTCATGTGCACAGAGTCTTCCTGATGGTGCCAGGCACACATATGGGACTTTGGTAGAATTCTCACCATGTAACATCATGTGCTCTTTCCATGAGGATTTCTCTTAAAGCTAGAACACTTCATTTTTGGCAACCAAGCTCTCTATGTCTAGACACATTATAGTGCTTGGTTACAATTGTATTTCCATAATAAACTAGTATCCACTCATTCATAACTTTCTAAAAAAAAAAAAAATTCTCCTTTTGGGCTTTAAACACTCTGGGTTTAGCCTTAGCCAAAAAGGTGAATATTTGGAAAGTTTCTGCTAAATCCATTTTATCAGATATTGACTTCTATGACTCAGAAAATTATTTTCCATATGTCCACAAGAATTATTACCCCAAAAATAAAGCATGAGGAGCTGACTTCTATAATTTAAAGATCTGACTGTGACTAGTCCCTTGAGAAACAAGCTCAAAAGCTGGAATGAAAGATTCAAATTGAAAATCCAAATTTTTCTCACTATATGCCTATTTTACCAAAGCATAAACACATGGACACAAAATTTCAATTTTTCAAATTTTTTTTGTGGGGAGGGAATTGGATGCTCTGAGATGTGCATCCCTCTCCACTTATCATTTTGTCTCCAAAAATTATTAGTAAAGTCCCAACTAGGAGAAGTTCAAGGCTAATTTATAAGTGGAGATACTGTAAGTTTTCCTAACATGGCTGTACTTTGTAAATAGCATGTTGAACCCAGACAGCTTGAGCCCATGCACTGTTCCCGGTACAACACCTCCATGCATGAATGGCTTCTTCATCTGTACTAATTTGACTTTTCCCTTTAATCTGGAAAGATCATAAATATACCACATGTAGGAAATAAGTGAATATAGCATTGGAGCTTATTGGCTCATCCCAGCCATGTCATCTCTTACAATTCTCTCTGCCTCTTCCAGGCATTCAGTGTTCTGAGCTTCTCAAGGGATATCTTTTATGATCAATTAATCATTGAGCACTAAATTAATGACTGAATCCATCAGCCCTTCCAAACATTAGTCTATTAATTAATTAATTAATTAATTTATATATATATATATATATATATATATATATATATATTTTGTCCATACCACATGGCTTGTGGAATCTTAGCTTCCTGGCCAGAGATTGAATGCCTGTCCCCTGCAAGAGAAGTGAGGAGTCCTAACCACTGGACCATCAGGGAATCCCCCAAATTTGTTTTTCTTTAAAGGCACACTCATAAAATCAAGAGTAACTTAAGGTAAACAAGAAAACTGATAGTATAATAGAATTTAAAGCACTTGGCACTTGATAGTGGTCATATTTTGTTCAAAGTGATTTCAGGGCAAACTCTCTGTGAATTGTTTATTTAACTTCTCTGTGTGTCGATGTCCTCATCATTGAATAGGAAAAAATAACAGCATCTACCTACTTGGATGATTGTGAAGCTTAAGATTGTGGGCAGAGATCACTCAGAAGAGTCGTGATTAAAAATGTCCTCAACGAACGCTAGCTATTATTAACGATACAATCATTATTGTGATTACTAAATAAGAATAGAAAGAGCCCTGAAAGTGTCAATTCTGGACCTAAACCTGATATTCATAGAATTTTTCCCATTTGTTAATGATTTGTTTCTATTTGGATATATCTATTGATTCCCATGATCTGGGTAAGATATATAGTACCCAAACACACACACACAATTTCTTTTCAAATTTACCAAAATAGATATTAACCACCTATGCATATCCATACTCCAGATGGCCATGGATTGTACATGAACAGCAAGTCAGAGGTTATCACACTGTGGTCACCTGTTAGGACGCAAAACAACTTGTCTTTGAAGAGGGTGCTGGAGAGACGGGGTGACATTGCCAACCCACCCCACAGCCCACGTTGCCCACTCTGTTGCCCACTCTAGCAAACAATTTTCCATCTCTTCAGAGTTACACATTCTTAAAGAATCAAAGACTATAAAATATCCACTTGAAAAATTCCTTGATGCATGCTCTCAGTAATTAAATAGCCAGATAAATACTTTCTATTTTGTTCTGTTTTACCTATAAAGCCATAAACAATGGTGAACTTAGATGACGTTTAGCAGCTTTCTGTTGCCAGAACTAAAAACGAGAATCAAGCAAACATGTTTACAAATGTCAGAGAAAACTTAGCTTAGTGATACTGAGAGAATCTTGTTAGTTTTGATTATGCTTTTAGGCTTGTCAAAATATGACACAAACAGTACTTAGATTTTTTTTTTGGTGTTATCAGAATAGAAAAGAATCACCTTCTAAAGCCATTTTATCAATAAGTTCAAAAGTGAGAAATGGTTTTATAATGCCTCACAGAATCATAAAGCATGTTAAACAACTAAAACTTCACTATAATTAACAGTTACCTGTATCATATAGTCCAATGCAGTGAAATTTCCAAAGAACTGAAAAAAAGAAAAGATACGAAAGATCTTATAAAATTCAGAGGACTTCTAACTGCTTTTCGGTATTTTTTCTTTTTTTACTTTTATTAGTAGTGGCAATTTCTACATCTATGACTGAACTTAAACTATAATTGAGTAAAAATTATTCATAAAATTCATATATGTGTTAAAAGATCAGTAACGACTTCATATTTCAGTAACAGTTTTTCCATAAAGTCTACCAGCTACTGAAGCATTTCCATATTCAAGAAATCACTTCATTGTCACAAAGAATTCTGTGATAAACTCATCAACACCTGCATTTACAACTGAGGTTAAAAGGGTTACTCAAACTTCTGTTTCCAGAAATTATCAAAGACAAATCTTCAGCTCACAAATTCTGCCTTATCACGCTACCTCTATGTACCATTATTTTAAACTGTAAGTAATAATTGCACTTTAAAGGACTCTTAAAGCCATCCATGGAGATTCCACAATGTGCCAGGCAGTGCTCTGCAGTTTATGTTCATTATTTTAATTCATATTCAAAACAGCAGTGTGAGATACAAGTTTATTTGTGGCATCTTACAGACAAGAAATTTCTCAAGGTTATAAAGCTCATACTAGTATTAGGATTCTAAGTACTCAGTCACGATCTTTGGAGAATTACTTAACACTGTTTTAAAACTCTTCGTGGGCTTGCATGGAAAAAGTTTCTACTAAATTCTTGTCAGTCCTAAAAGAAATCAACCCTGACTATTTATTGGAAGTACTGATTCTAAAGCTGAAACTCCAATACTTTGGCCACCTGATGTGAAGAGCTGACTCAATGAAAAAGACCCTGTTCCTGGGAAAGATTGAAGGCGGGAAGAGAAGGGGACGACAGAGGATGAAATGGTTGGATGGCATCATAGACTCAGTGGACATAAGTTTGAACAAACTCCAGGAGATAGTGAAAGACAGGGAAGCCTGGTGTGCCATAGTCTATGGGGTTGCAAAGAGTTGGACACCTCTTAGCGACTGAACTGAACTGACAAATTCTTAGAATGGAGGAGATGTGAATAAGCTGTTGTTTGTTAACTGCTGAGCACATACTGTTTATAGGTGCTATGAAGTTCATCTTCTACATTCACATGGTCGAAGATTCCAGAAAAGTGAGAAGTTAGTCTGGGGTTAAGAGATCCAGAGAGGAAATAGAACAGCCTTTGTAGATTTCACAAGCATATGGAAATGTGACTCCACAGGAAGTGTGAAGCTGTACAGACAAAATTTGCAACAAGAGGCCAGTGCAGCAAAATCCTTGGCAAAGATGCCACATGAACTCATCAAACACTCTTCAATGAGTAAATTATCCTGTAGGTATCTGGTGGTGAGTGTCACGGCATGAGGGGCGCAAAATACGCGAGAGGTTAAGAACAATTCTATGTATGGGGATCAAATCAAATGGGATTGTGAAGAAAGAATGAGGAATGAATGAAGAAGATTTTTTTAAAATGGAATATTGCAGCCAGAAATAAGGCAAGGGCATGGAGGTACTTGGAATCAAGTCAGCCTAAGAACTGAGGAATAAAACTGAGTCTTTGTGATCATTTATCCCTTCTGGATCGTATCATGCTTAAGAGCAGGATTAGCTGAAAGTCAGAAAGGCTGGAAGCAGAAAGTCAGAGCACTATGAGAAAGACATTTCATTAATCTAAATATATTAGTTAGCCAGGGTCTAGACGAGGACTTTATGGATAAGAGAGTAAAGAAAAGGGTAATTTAGCAAAGCAGAACTTGGAATGACCGTAACAGATTTAAGATAAGAGCTATCAAGTTTAAACGCCATTTGTATTTGGGGGAAAAGTGTAATAAATTTTAATAATAAATAAAAGTCATAGCAGCTCATTCAAATTATTTGCCAACCTGCCTCACTTGTGGAGATGACAAAAAAAAAAAAAAGGAAAATGAATGAAATTTGACATGATTTCTATTCCTGTGGCATAAAGCTATTATTTTACTTGCTGAGTCTATGATCAACTTAATTTCCAAAAGAAGAAAGAGATAAAAGAGACAAAAAGGGATCTTATCAAATCTGTTCACAATGCTGATGGATTAAGATATTGACTTCTAATTTGAACCTTAACTCTGCATTTTACAGGCTGTACCTACAGCATATGGCCTTCTTGGATAAATGCTACTTAGCATGTAAGTCATTTCTAAGAGCTGGTTTTAGTGTTTAGGTCAATAATTCTATGGCAATTCAAGATTACATTTAGGTTATGGATTCTGCAGCATCCCTCCTTTTAATTTTTTTTTAATCATTCATATTGGCATCTTTATGCTTTAAGTGTTTTTAATACCTGCACTTTAGACCTCAGACAGACTCCAGGCCCTGGCACTCGGTCACAAGGTCAGCTAACACCGCATGCCATCTTTCACCAGCCGTGCTGTGCAGATAAAGCTTCTTGTCACTTTCTTTTCCTGATCTGGGTTCTCCACACTTAAGTCTTTCAACTTAAGATATGTGACTGCACAAGAACATGTTAAACGTTCATATGCTTCAGCCTCTTGCTAAAGACAGCTCCATTCTCCATGGTCTCCAGTGAGGTATGCAGTTCTGCCCAGGAATTTTGGGGGCACCTCTGCTGATCATAATGGGGGGCTTCTAGGCCTTCCGCCATGGTTTTCTCTTGTGAGACCCAGAAGACACTGCGGAATTCCTTGAAATTTCTACTTTCCTCCTAGAAATCTCACAAAATTACATGGGGAATAATTCAATTGCTATCATTTCTATCAGAAGAAATGGGCAATAATAAACATTTTGTATAAATTTGACAAGAGCATGAAGGCCTTTGCATTGATCAGGGAAACCCCACCTCCCCAAACAGCCAAAGACGTTGATGACATAGAATGTCACTTACATGTCTACTTTCTATCTGTATCATGAGAGAAAAGTTAATAGCAGACATTTAGATGTTTTTCTTGAAAGCTAGCAGATAAAAATGCTTCCCCAAAAGGACACCCACTGGCCTGTAAACTGAGAAATGTGTTACACTGCAAAGAAAATGTAAAATGCTCTGTCAAATGATCTGTCTACATATCAAATTTTATCATTTTAAAGTTAATATTGATACTCTACAAATAACAACAACTGTTTTTAATTGTGATTCAAGTGAAATGAAGTGAAGTTGCTCAGTCGTGTCTGACTCTTTTTGACCCCATGGACTGTAGCCTACCAGGCTCCTCCATCCATGGGATTTTCCAGGCAAGAATACTGGAGTGGGTTGCCATTAAGAAAAGTACCCAAATAGTCTTTGTGTTGACATTGGTTCCTTAATCTTTAATTCTGTATTAAACATTTTAAAAAATGACTTGTTTGATCAAAACTCAGAAATGAGCTTTAGGATCCATTTTGTATTATATATTGCATTATTAGATCTTTAGAAATATATTGTTATGGTGAGTAGTAGTATTTTCAGCTTAACTTGAGAAAGTGAATTCTAAAGGAAGTTAGTTAAAAGGCCTGCCCATGGCCATGCAGTGATAGATCTGGTGGTAGATGCTGAGAAACACTGGATTCCAGGGCTCCTGAGCCCATATTCACATACAGGGACTCTCACTAGACACAGGCTGGCCTCAGTCCCCGCCCTCACTAGAGAGCTTGTGGGGCGGGACCAGACACACAGGCTTAGCCTTCCCTGGGCTCTCTACCATGGCTCCATGAAGATGGAGTCAAGTTTGGATTTTTTACAATGTGATAAAGTCAGTGCTGTCTAGACTGTTGAGCATGAAGTGGAAAAGTCTGAATAGTTGGAGGCACACATATTAGGAGGCTGATATAGCTACAGAGTCAAAGACTTCTTCTCCAGGACAACCTCTATTACAAATAGCTCAGCTCTCCAGATTTCTGATTTCCTTCATCAGTCTCTTGACTGGCTGCAATTGTTCCTTGATAATTTCATCAAGCTGTCGCACAGACCCTGTAGGACCTACATTTGTGTTCCTTTTTACATGAGAAAAAAAGAGTGGCTCTCTACTTATGCAAAGCACTATGGACCGATTTGCTTTTATAGACAACTGAAAGTAATCCTAACCAACACAAAGCTCAAGAGGAAAAACATTAGTTTGCATTCTACTCTGAGTTGTAAATGATGACAGGAGAACATCCCTAAATGCAGTAGACATTTGAATCCAGGGATGAAAAAAAAAAAAAAGATGAAATGATCATGAGAGATTTCCAGACTGGAGACATGGTCTCGGCACCTTCACCATATCTCACTATTCTGCTTACTTGATGGATGTGCATTAGTGTCTTTTTCAATCTCAACTTCAGAACCTTGCAAAGTGAAAGCATTAATTTCAAAGTAAGAGAGTCGTGCCTGACTCTTTGAGACCCCATGGACTGCAGCCCGCCAGGTTCTCCTGTCCATCAGGTTTCTCAGGCAACCAGACAAGAATATTGGAGTGGGTTACCATTCCTTTCTCCAGGGAATCTTCCCGACCCAGGAATCAAACCCAAGTGTCCTGCATTGCAGGCAGATTCTTTACTATCTGAGCCACCAGGGAAGCCCTTGGGGAATAAATACTGCCCTAGCTTCCCTTAATAACTGACTGTCAAATATTATGCAGTTGAATATATTTATTTTTCAACATTAAAGACTGAAAATAGGAATTTTCATGTTAGTAGGCCTTCCTATGCCAAGTGCCTCTAAAAAGACAGGTTATATACCATAATTTCTATAAACATTTTATACATGAGAATTTTCAGATTTCAGGGTAAGGGGATGAATAAAACAATGTCATGAGGAAAGAGAATTCTGTTCACTGAACATGACTCACCCCTGGAGTAACAGGGATTCCAGCAAACAGGATTTATATGATTCAAGCTTTTGATCTTTCTCAAAACTTAATCTGCTTCTATATGTGATTCTTAACCCTGGATCATTTCAAATGTAACCTCTGTTTCAAAAATCTCCATTTCTTTCTGGTTTTTTTTTTGTTTTTTTAATTGCTAGAGTATTAAAGTTAGCTTGAGCATCATCCCTATTTAGTGGGTCCTTTACAACACATGACCGAAAACACCCAGGACGAGAGGCTCTTCCATTAAAATGCATGCATTTTTCTAAATGACTGCCAATGAACCATAACAAAATAGAACCTCCCCTCTCTGGAAGTGATCAGACAGGTTCAAAAAGAATATTTGATGATATGCCAAGCCAGCACATTGCTGCGATTATAAGAACAAGGCCCACACCCTGAATAGCCAGACTTTCCTTCCCTATTACAGACCAGCTGCCTCCCATTGGGAGCCTGAGTTTGCAGATCAAAAATCTCCATTCCATCCACGTGGGCTCTGGGACATTTCACAGTGGCATAGGACCTGGGTAAAGCCATTAACAAAAAGGATGTGGGACCATGTCAGGGAGAAATTGAGACCTAGGGCCATGCTTTCCAGTATCATTGGGCCTTTGCTTATACTACACCAAGCTGTCCATTTAGAAATCTCTGCAAGTGTGGAACATAAGCTGCCTATTTCATGATTTCTCCATATATCCATTCGTGGAGCAGATATCTATCAAGAAAATGTAATTAAAATGCTTATACCGAGCTGCTCATCCTACTTCTGATGCTAATATTATGTCTTGTTTTTGATGTTTATTCAAAAAACTTTTGTTTCTGTGTGTGTGTGTGTGTGTGTGTGTGTGTGTGTGTGCGTGTTAGTCACTCAGTCATATCCAGCCCTTTGCAACCCCATGGACTATAACCCGTCAGGTTCCTCTGTCCACGGAATTCTCCAGGCAAGAATACTTTCAAATACCTCTTTTGTGAGAGCGTCCAAGGTGAAGTTAGTTCCATTCAATGCCACGTTTCATGTATCAGTTCTTTAAACCCCTAAACTGTGTTTTCTGCTATTGTAATATATTTCAGAACAGCAAACAAAGCCTTAATTTCTTATATATGAACTAGTGAACCCATAGCACCATGTCTATTTCACTTTGCGGGGATATAATATAAACTTGCAAACCAGATGAAAGTGCTATTTTGCAACATATCAAAAAGCAGTGCTTTCAACAGAGGGATGGATAGAATATTCTTGGGAAGGGAGGCAAGGTATCGCATTTACGTCTGTACCTGGTAGATTTCCCTCTGCCGTCAAGAGCCAAAGAAAAGTCTAAATGTTCTTTCATATAACAGCCCTGAAAGGCTGTGAAAATAGCTCCTTCCACACGTGCCAATCTGTCTCCACCAATTTATCTCCCGTTCAAATCAAACTCAGCTCTTTCAAATGATGCTCACAGGCCATGCTCTCCTCACCCATCTTTACCTTCTCTTCTGGATGTATCTTCATTTGTCCATGTCCCTCTTAAGAAGTGGACACAGGTTGTAGATATAATACGTTACCTTGACTCATGGGTTCTCCAAAGGTTGGCATCCCTGGCATTTACACTGTGGGCCTTTGCTGTTCTCCATTGTATCAGACTGAGCTCTCAATCAATTAATGCTCCAGATTTTTTTTTTTTATAAAGGCTGCCTGCCTCCTCAATAACCCATCTCTTACTAGCGCTTACCTTTTGGACTTGGTGTGGGCTTTTATAATCTTATTATACTTCACATTCTCAGGGTTTCTTGGCATTTTCAAGAGCATCTCTGGTTTCTGAAATGTTTTAATAGGAGTCTGGTAATATTATGACTCTATCTTTAAAATTGAAAAATATTAATACCTACAAATCCACTCATTTAGGGTGAACTATTCCTAGCCTAGGATATAATTTGCTCCATTGCTAAGCTGTGTCCTATCCGACTTTGCAACTCCATGAACTTTTGCCCACCAGGTTCCTCTGTCGATGAGATTTCACAGGAAAGAATACTGGAGTGAATTACCATTTCTTTCTCCAGGGGATCTTCCTGATCCAGGAATTGAACCCAAGTCTCCTGCATTGGCAGACGGATTCTTTACCACTGAGCCACCAGAGGATTGCCAGACAAATTGATATGCTTCCTGTAAAACATTTTTTAGGCTTTATGCTTTGGGATGTATACTATTAATAATCAATGTATTTATGGGTTTGTTTTTTTTTTAATCACACTTCAAATTACTGAGATAACATTGATCTTGAAAGATCCACCTCTATGAAATTCCTCCTGATATATCCATGCTACCGTGTCCTGCTTCTTCAAAATCCTATCCCATTTTACTTCCTTCATGGCAAAACAAACTCACTGTATAGTGGACTTCTCTACTTTATTTTCTCCTTTCATCTTATATCTCAGACTCCAAACTAGAGGATTCTTGAAAACTGTTTGTTTCGTATTCATTTTGAAATCAATATCAACTCACCCAAATTGCTGCATGACTATGAGTTATACTGAGTTAAATCACTGCTTCTTTTATATCTTATCCATCGGAAATCAATGTTTGTGAAAAAGTCAAAGGAATGCTTTCTATTTTGTAAGTCATTTTAGAAACGACTGAGTTCTTCTCTCAAATCCTTCTTTGAAATTTGAAATGGGGGAAAGGGGAGAGAGAGAAAGTCAGGAGGTAGCATGAGTGTGCCCGGGGCAATATAACGACCAGGAAGGCAAATGGGGAAGGACCTGCAGTCCCAACAGGGCAGCATCACCATGGGTGTTCTGGGTTTTGAAGAAGCAGAAGCAAATCAACGTGCATCCTGGGTACCTGATTCCCTCTCTGAACTTGAGTCATGACAATGCATGATGCATGAGGCCATCTTGTCACTACTTCTAACCCAGATCAACCAGTGCATCCCTATCAGAACCATCCATGAGCCGGGAATAGGGAAAGCAGATATGATGACCATTCAATTCCATTTGGCTATCTCCATCTTGTATGAATATGCAGATAAAACGTATGTCCAGATTTCCTTAATTAGAGTATAATGCCCTCTCTTTCTTCTAGCATGTCACTTAGTGGAGTCCATGCCTTATATTGCTTATGAAGTCATGTGCATAAGTTATAGATGCATGAACTTCAGTATTTGTGTTCACATATGTAATTCACTTGTACCAAAATAGTAATGTGAGAAATGTACTAATATTTAATCTCAATGCTCCCATGAGAATTTCAGGAAATCAGAACAAGGCATCAGGACATTTATTTAGCTAAATAGACCTGAGATAACATGAATAAGGGGCTCCCCAGGTGGCTCAGTGTTCAAGAGTTAGTCTGCTAATAAAATTAAAAAAAAAAAAAAAGAGTTAGTCTGCTAATGCAGGAGACTTCAGTTCGATCCCTGAATTAGGAAGATCCCCTGGAGAAGGAAATGGCAACCCACTCCAGTATTCTTGCCTGGAAAATCCCATGGACAGAGGAGCCTGGCAGTCTGCAGTGCAGGGGGTTGTAAAGAGTCTCACACAACTTAGTGACTGAACATGTGTGCAAAAAGTCTACAAGCAATAAATGCTGGAGAGGGTGTGGAGAAAAGGGAACTCTCTTACACTGTTGGTGGGAATGCAAACTAGTACAGCCACTATGGAGAAGAGTGTGGAGATTCGTTAAGAAACTGGAAATAGAACTGCCTTATGATCCAGCAATCCCACTGCTGGGCATACACACTGAGGAAACCAGAAGGGAAAGAGACACGTGTACCCCAATGTTCATCGCAGCACTGTTTATAATAGCCAGGACATGGAAGCAACCTAGATGTCCATCAGCAGATGAATGGATAAGAAAGCTGTGGTACATATACACAATGGAGTATTACTCAGCCATTAAAAAGAATACATTTGAATCAGTTCAAATGAGGTGGATGAAACTGGAGCCTATTATACAGAGTGAAGTAAGCCAGAAAGAAAAACACCAATACAGTATACTAATGCATATATATGGAATTTAGAAAGATGGTAACAATAACCCTGTGTACAAGACAGCAAAAGAGACACTGATGTATAGAACAGTCTTATGGACTCTGTGGGAGAGGGAGAGGGAGGGGAGATTTGGGAGAATGGCATTGAAACATGTATAATATCATGTATGAAACGAGTCGCCAGTCCAGGTTCGATGCATGATATTGGATGCTTGGGGCTGGTGCACTGGGACGACCCAGAGGGAGGGTATGGGGAGGGAGGAGGGAAGAGGGTTCAGGATGGGGAACACAGGTATACCTGTGGCAGATTCATTTCGATATTTGGCAAAACTAATACAATATTGTAAAGTTTAAAAATAAAATTAAAAACAATTTAAAAAATAAATAAAAATAAACACACACACACAAAAATAAAAAAAATTAAAAATTAAAAAAAAAAGAAAAGAGATCTTGGAAAGTTTGCAACAAGTGAAGAATCAACCTAAATGAAGAGGAAAAAGGGAAAGTAGTGAGATCATATGTGATCTGAGAGTCTTACTGTTTATTTACATCATCTGAAATATCAGTCACATAAGCATGCATTCCACTGATGTTCTTTGCAACAGCATGAGCAAGCTGTATGAATAATAGATGTTAACAGATCAACAAGAACAACATCCTGGTAAGTGAGTAAGGCTGAGACAAAGCAAGACCTTAATGGTCTAAAGCGCCTATCATCCTACCCTTTCAGTGACAAGTTCTCTGTCTCTCTCTTTTTTCAGTTTTTCTCTTTTCATGAAAGGTGTTTCTGCATTATTGGCAGGAGCTTTACCCTTCACATATTACTGTCCTACAAAATGATCTTTAGGTTCAATTCAGAAGTGCTGGATGTGTTACAAATGGGTATTAGATGTGCAACTTACCAAGATGCATTAACAAAATCAAAGTGTGAATGTTACAGAAGGTTCATTGAACCCAGCAGGGTTTTCATATTTTCTTTCAAGTGAATACATGGAAATAATGCAACATGCACACAAAGTTATTTTATGATTCAACATCTATTTTAAGTCTGACAGTGTTTAACCAAAAGTGATTAAGATATAAGACTAGACATCTTAAGACATTGCTAAAAATCAAAAGATATCTTTTGCTTTATGTTAACTATGACAATTCATAAAGTAATTGTCCTTTCACAAATTTATGCAATTTAGTTCGAACTGCTTTACAAATCACTATATAAAGAATCATCATAATAGATTATTTTCCCAAAGATTTTATTTCCCCAACACTCTTTATTTCTGAAAAGGCTATTAACCATTAAACATTGAGTAGTAGTTGTAAACTAAGACAGAAAGGGAAAAGAAACATTAACACATTGGTAGCAAATGTTTAGTTTACAGTATTGTTTAAAAATGGGCTTCCCAAGAGGCTTAATGGGTAAAGAATCTGCCTCCAACTTAGGAATCGCAGGTTCGACCCCTGGGTCGGGAAGATCCCCTGGCAAAGGGCATGGCAACCCACTCCAGCATTCTTGCCTGAAGAATCCCATGGACAAAGGAGCCTGGTGGACTACAGTTAGTAGAGTCACAAAGAGTTGAACATGACTGAGCATATAAAAACATTGTTAAAAATATTGAAACATTTTTCAGCAAATATAACGTAGATTTATATTCTAGAGTAGTTAAGCTATTTTAAGCTGGAATATCCATAATTTCTTTCAAGTCTAACAAATCAGTGAGCCAATTTCAAGGTACAAATTTGAAATAAAATATCACACTGACGGACAGGGAGGCCTGGCGTGCTGCAATTCATGGGGTCGCAAAGAGTCGGACACGACTGAGCCACTGATCTGATCTGATCTGAAACACTGGTTTGAGAAAAGAAACACAAAAATTTCTATTTTCAAAGCAAATTTATTGTAACTTCATAGTATATTTTACATATACTTAGAAAAGTCTAGTATAAAGGGGAACTCTTGCGTATCATAGGACTCTGACCTTAATTATGAAATTAAGAGGAACAGAAGAAAAATCACTGTGTTCAGTATCATGAAATCCACATATATAGTCTTCAAATATAAATCTATAATATTTATTAAAAATAAATATTCTAATATAGCAATGATCACATCCATATCCATATAAATACATAAATTATTTTTTACTTTTAGCCAAAAGGATCTTAAAGAAATCTAATGTAAATATCCTTTTATACCTGTAGGGCAGTGCTTATGACACCAGAAACCTGGTGAATACAATAAAAAATTAAGTCAATATAATATAATCTGCCACTGATTATCTTATGAATGAAAGCAGAAAGTTATGAGTTTCTTATTATTATAGTAAGTACATTATAACAAAGTTAAATTCTAATTTCATAAAACATCTTCCTCTAAAGTACTTGATCCATCTATGTACAGAGTAGAAAAATACCAAATATACCTTTGACCTTATAGTTATTCAGGGACTTAAATTAATAGAAATGTATATGGAAAATTATTAAATGGAATTAATCCAAAAATCAAGTCATAGGGTATACATGGCAAGTGCTATTCTTAAAATAGTTGATATTTGCATGCTTCATCTTGTGTCCTGCTTGAAGCCATTCTTTCCTGAAATAAAACCCAAGTCTGGGCCGAGATCCCACTAGACAGCCAGCCATGCATTAGGGAGTGCAAGCCGCAGTGAGTACATTTCTTTTCTTGTTGTAGATATTTATACTGGGAGTAAGCTTCATTATTTAAAGTGTGTTTGTGATCTCCCACTAGTCTGAGCCCTCTGAGTCAGCTGTGTTATCAGATTTTGTTATTTTTTTCCTTCCAATTTGTGAACATTTCTCTCTCACAGAGGGTAGGAGTCACAATCTATGTCTTCTTGAATTCAGTACTACCTGTAACAGTGACTATCAATTCTGACTGTACATTAAAATACCTTGCAAAGATCTTCATTTTAAATATTAATGTCAGGACCACGACATTAGAGAATCTGGTCCAACTGGTCTGGGGATGGTACTCGGTTAACAATATGCTGTTAGAGATGCTCAGGTGAGCCTAACTGCAGCCAGTGTTGAAACCCAGCAGAATATACAATTCCCAGCACAACCAGATGACACAGAAGAGTTACTAGACTTATGAAAAAACAGTCAGAATAAATAACCTGAAAGAGTCAGCGAAAATAGCTCTCACCAAAATGTATCTCCTGCAAGAAACAGAAGAAACTTTGAAAACTGCTTTTAAGATCCTGCTCAATAAGATTCTATAATCAATCACATTTATTAAACAACGATTTTCTTTCAAATAAATAGAGTGGAAAAATCTACAGAGTTAAAACAAGGTATCAGGATGTTAAGGGGCTCCCCTGGTGGCTCAGTGGTAGAGAATCCGCCTGGCAATGCAGGAGACATGGGCTCAATCTCTAGGTCAGGAAAATCCCCTGGGGAAGGAAATAGCAACCCACTCCAATATTCTTGCCTGAAGAATCCAATGCACACAGGAGCCTGGCGGACTACAGTCCATGGGGTCACAAAAGAGTCAGACATGACTTAGTAGCCAAATAACAACAAAATCAGGATAGTAAAATTGTAACTGCTGCTTTCAAGACTTCAAAAATAAAGCATGCATTATGCTTACCTTCATAAAAAGTAAGACGTTTAATGTGGAGAGAGATTTTTATTAACATACTGAAGAAAATGTTATGAATGCATAAATATTTTAAAAACTCAAAGTGAAAGTTAAAGGAGGAAGGAATAAATGAACCTATGCTAAATACTCAAACTTCAAATAATAATCCATCTATAATAATTTCATAGTAGAGTTATTAGTGTACAGACGCCTTTTGTGAATTGGGAAGAAAAAAGGATATACAGTATTGACTTGTGATAAAATTATCTGGCTGCGTCTAGGTATCTGTCGCTTTCCTTCTTTATGTCTGCCAGTCCTCCCAGGCTGCTCCCTATTTTTTCACAAGACTTTGTGTTATGTAGAGTCTCTCCCTACATTTTCCTTTACAAAAGTCAAAGTGTGCAGACCTTCCTGCCTTACTGCCTTGACATTCAAAATGAAATCATGTGTCTCAAAACCACCACCATGAATTTTGAATACTATCAATAATACATTACCACCAAGAATGTTGAAACTGTAGTGCATGGTGTAAAGATAAAAGTTTAGTATTGCCATCCAAGGTTTCCATAGTCTAGCAAGTGATGTACTAAGAAGACTGAATCCATGAGTTGTACTCTTTGAATCTTTCCATATATTTCCATTTCATTGATCAGTTTTCCATTTTTTCCCTTTCAATGGCTTAAGCTTTAAATAACCTTTCTTTTTATCTTAGGGTCCTTGAGTGGAAGCACAACTACAGTATTTTTGCTAACATAAGCAGAAAAGGAAGTTAGGATAACAATTCCCAAATAGGAAAATCCTCTAAAAAAAGAAAAAAAAAAGTTTATGCTTTTAAATAAAGATATTATGAAAATATTAATAGTTAGTCCAAAACCTATTTTCTAGCCCTCTGCAAAGGTATTTGCATTCATATAACAGAGTCACTGTGCACTAGAAGAAAACAATACATTAGCTACAAGCTTTATTTTAATTTTGGAAAAACCAGAGTCTATCATTCTACACTCAAAGAAGAATGGCATTGATTTCAAAGGACAAGGAAGTTGCTCTAATTCTGCTTCACAGTACGGCATGGATATTTTCCCAGCTCATGATTAAAATAATCCTCCTCCCCCAAATATTTTATTTATCTAAGCTCTAAATGATTTATTGTTTCCCTTGAATTTAATAATATATGCTTAAGCATCAAGTTAGCATCCATATAGTTCTTGTTTTTAATAAACATTGCATTCTGCATGGATGTTAATTAGAAAACTGTGACTCTAAAAAGCACTGACTCAGCTAGTAATCTATCTTAAGAAACAGTTCATAGATATTTGAGATCACTTAAATTTGCTTTCAGCAGGGCACCTATACCCACTATATATCCCTGTGTTTTAACAGTTGATTTAAAATAAACAATTACAGCAAAATGGCTATAAACTGAAGAAAAAGAAATTGAGTAACGTTAACTCAGCCTTCCTATGTAATTATTCTAAATTTTATTTCTGTTTAATTTTTTTAAACTGCAGAGATCCCCCCAAACCCATTAGAATCTACCCCAAAGAAACAAAAATGTTGACAGTACTATAATTTTGAGAATTCATTGTGCAATGTAAGTTTTATGACTTTCTGCCAAACAACCATCTGTTTAAGCTTTTCCTTACTCTCTCTATATATAATTTATATATGCTGTTTTGAAGGAATACATTTTGAAACTGAAATTAAAAGGACTTGTTCAATTCTAAGTGAGAATAAATTGACAATTTTAATGATTTTCTATTTAGCATACAATGTAAAGACAGTTTGACAAAATCATTTGCCCTATATAGCAGATGCTTATTCTGAGCATATACAGCTTTCTGGCGGGACCCAACTCTGCAAGATAGCCCTGAGTTGGTACTGGAATTGAGCCCACCATTCTACAAGCTTCAGCACGATGGAGGCTGTGGTAAGACGGGTGAGTTCTATGGACGTGGGCCCACTATCACGCTTCTTTTGCTGGGATGTGAGTTTCTGCATCAGAAGCAATGCTGTGTGAATATCATGGCAGTGCACAAGAAGTCCAGTTTAATCAGCCTGCCCCTGGGCAGCTGGCTGATGAGTCTCAGCAGTGGTGCCATACTGGGGACTCAGTCTCGGTCTCTGCGGCTGGCAGTTAGGGCACTCAGCCACGGCCGTGGCCAAATCTGCCTTAGTAAGTGGATTTCCATGTGGCTGGGACCAGGGCAACCTCCTTCCCTCCCACCATGGAAACTTAGTTCCTAAGCCCGTTGGTGGCTATGGATAAGGCTTATGGTATCCTTGGGATAGTTATCCTATCTACTTGATTATTAAAATCCTTCTCTGCTAAGTCACCTTTTGGTGACTTCATTAATTTAATCATCATTCAATTCAATAACTTGAAAAATATTGATGCTGTTTAGTTACTAATTAGGATCCAACACTTCTGCAACCCCATGGACTGTAGCCCTCCAGGCTCCTCTGTCCATGGGACTCTCCAGGCAAGAATACTGGTGTGGGTTGCCATTTCCTTCTCCAGGGGATCTTCCTGACCCAGGAATTGACCCTGTCTCCTGGCAGGATCAGGTGGGTTCTTTACCAATGAGCCACCAGGGAAGCCAAAAAGTATCTATATTAAACACAAAATATAAGTCATCAAGGCAACTTTTAATAAAATGTGATACTAATACTTCCCATTTATTCAGAGAGCTTTGAAATTCAGAGAGCTTGTTCTTTCCAAAGTTCACACAGACAAAGTTTGAAAGAGCTTGAGTTAGGAGAGAGGTATCCTGTGACGTAGAATATTACTGTTAGTATTAACAAACTTAGGAAATGTCAAAAAGGTAGGTAAGGAGGTTTAAGTTTCAACCTCAAGGTCAAAGAGTTGAAGCTGGAAATCCATTTGGATTTTCACCACTGATCCTTCCCTTTGTTCACAGGTATTATCATTTCATCCAAGAAGGGACTCTTATCTTCCAAACTTAAATATATTTTTCAAGAGATTCTGTGTAACAGTGCTTTAATAAAGTATCTCCTTTATTCCACACAATAAAACTATGATGAAAGTTATGGACTCTCCTATGAAGAAAATGTGTCAGGAAAACATTGAATAACTTGCCCAAAATAATGCAGAAAATAAGCAGGACCAGAAGCCCATCTTATTGGTGAATGTCTGCAAGGTTCTTAACTATTACATGAAGTTGCTTCCCACAGTTCTAAGTCATCTTATAAAATTCTAGTGCCGTGACCACTTTGTTGCAAAGGGGTGTGTGTGTGTGTATCTGTGTGTGTGTGCACACACGCACATGGATAGGTGCTCTACAAACGGGAAACTCATGAGCATATTTGTGTTCACATTCACACTTGTAATGTGGTAACCTATAAAATGACTGTTACACTCCTTGGCACAAAGTGTACAAAATAGCAAATGGTGTGTCATGTGGTCAAACACTAGCTTAGTCACTTTCACACGTGTTAGCTACTTTACTGCTCATTTCGACCATGAATGCTAGAATTTATTGCCCTTGTTTTCCAGATCAATACATTGAGTTTAGGGAACTAAGGTAATTTCCCTGAACTGACAAACCTAATAATTAGAAGATGTGAAATCCAACCTGGGGTCTGTGAATTCCCAGTCTCCTGCATTTTCAATGCACTCTGTCTGGGTATTCATTATCCAAACACCGAAAGTTTCTCTTAACTGAGGACGCATTACTATTCCATGTCTTCAGTTGCCAGATACAATCAGACTTTAAAGACAAATTAAGCAGAAGAGTCTTGTGCCTTCTCCTGAGTTCCCTGCAGCAAAGACTCAGTGAAACGCCAAGGTTGCAGACAGGCAGTCTTAACTGAAATACACTTTTCTTCCTCCATGCAGTTAGAACACCCCAAAACACGATCATGGAAAATCTATAAGCCCATTCCTAAACATTTTAATTAATCTCTAGTTTACTATAGTTTTCCAAAAAACTATTTCTTTGTGGTTCATGGGGAAAAATGTTAAGTTGGTAGCATTAACAGAAAATAAATTTTATGAATGGGTAATGCAAGATACTATAACCATGAGTTATTATCAATTTTAAATCCTAAGATTAACAGATACTTCAAAATATAATTTTTTTCATAATTTTAGTACGAGTTTAAAAATATATATGCTCTTTTAATTAAGAAAATATAACAAAAATACATCTTTGTATCTGCAACAAGTTATGCAACTTCACTTTTTATACTCAAGTGATGTTCTTACCAAATCCACCTAGAACATTAAAATAGTTGGTAAAATACTGATGCTACAGATAATTATCAGGTTCACTTCTGCTATAAAGATTTTTCAAAGAATTTTACATATGAATGCCTCCATAGTAGAATTTCTAGAACCACCAGAAGAATGAAAGAGAATTTCCTAAGTGTTCAATGAATGAAAACATGATCAAGCTGTTTTTCCTCTGAAAAAGAATTACGGAGAATTTTGATACCCTTTTTAAGTAACTTTCTCTCCTTGGGTCTTTGTTTAGAAACTTTTCTTTGGGGTCTGGAGGTACTTGGGGGTAATGTGATGGAAATTACTACAACAGTTTGTCTATTCAGCAAACACAGTCCTGCCAGCCGCTGTGCTCAGTACTGGGGTGACAGTGGTAACCAGCAAAAAGCAGACATGCCGACATCCTCATGGAATAGACCGTCTATTACAAGTTGGAACATCCTACTCTAGCTTCTTTCTCTGAGTTAAAACCAAAATATTCCCAGGTAATACTGATACAAATAATTCACCAGACTCTGAGGACCATTTGTGTAGGAATGGTGCTAGACCACGCTATGGACCCTCCAGGGAAAATGGCTTTGGAATGGCATCTGTAAGCTATGAAGGACAGTGGGAGTCAATGAGGCTCACATGGCACAAATCAGACAAGCATGGGCACTTTGGAACACCAACTCCTTTTCATGTGGGCATGCCCCTCCAGCCACCAGCCCTTAGAAATCACCTGGCGAGAACCACCCTGAGGTTTGGAAGAAAGTCAACAATTCTGGAGACAGCTATTATTCCAGTGAGTGGCTGTATGGAACAGCCAAAAAAAAAACACTTCATTTACTACTTGACAGTTATTCAGGAGCCCAGGGCTGGCTCCTCCATGTCTTCTGTATCTTGCAGCAAGATCAAGTTCCTTCTTCACAAACCAAGAATCTCAAGCTAATGAACATCTCTTGCCATGGGCAGTGTTGGATGAAATACAGACATATACACTCTTGGAATTCAATCTGGGAGATGCCGGAGAGGGTGGAAGACTCAGCCTTACATCAAAGGCCTGGGCTCTACCGTACCTGGTTTAAATTCAGGTGGGATAGACAGCTAACACTGCCGGATGTTCACTGTTTCATTCTCTTAGAAATGCACTGTGAAGGTTCATTTTGTGCAATGATATGTCATTTTGTCAATGGCTGAGCCTGAATTTCTTGTACTGTGAGATGATGTGTGGAAGTCAGTCACATCACCAATAAGTGGAGTGACTCTCCATCTCAGATCTTATCTTTTATCTTATTTACAATATTTGTTAATTTCAAGTGTACAACATAGAGATTCAGTTACGTGTGTGTGTGTGTAATTCTTTTTCAGATTCTTTCCCATTATAGTTCATCCTATAGATCTTAAAGCTGGTCTTCTTGATAATGACACATGTATCAATAATTTTTCTTTTGGTCATGTGAAAATATTATAAATTGTTAGTTTGGGTGATGAAAGTTAAGGAAAGGTAAAATGTTCTGTGAAAGCACTGCTTTGGGGGTGGAAAACAGACATTTAGATTTAATCAAGCACCATCTCAACTTGTACTTATAAAATCACCCAGTGTATAAAGGCCTTGTTTTAAAACTTTAATCACATTTTACTGCATTTAGGATGCACATGTTTTTTTTTTGGTTGCTTCTCACAGCTTGTGGGATCTTAGTTCCCTGACCAGGGGTTAAACCCATGCCCCCTGCATCGGAAGCACAGAGTCTTAACCACTGGACCACCGGAGAAGTCCCTAGGAAATAAATTAAATGCCATAATGTTCTCAACACATTTGGTGATTTACAGAGTAAAATTTATATATAAAGTGTTCATATACGCTTTCTAAATAGCCAGGATCTTCTGTACAGATTCTTTAATAAAGCTGCAGGTCCATTATGTTATTTGCCATTACATTTCTTCTAAAGTCTTTTATGCTAACTAAAAGGAAAATTAATTGAATAATGATAAGCCATAATGTAACAGGAAAGAAGTCAGGGGTACAGGAAAACTTCCCAGGCCTCTGTGGCTTTAAATATTCATTTGATTTCCATAAAAAGTCTTTAAGATTGGGTGGCCAGATGATGTGCAGAAAAGAAAAGATTGGCATCATTCACTGAAGCCTGGAAAGCTCCAAATGTAAATGTGTGGGTTCGCAGGAGACAATCCACAAATTACGTGTTTGACTTTATATCAAAATTCCATCTTCTCTTTCCTGTTTACATCACATTTGCTCCCTTATCTCACAATTGGCTTTTGGCACCCGCTTCGGGCCAGACTTTTCCAGCACCCTCCTCACTTCACACGCTTTTTTCCCTGATCGCCAACCAAACGTGCCCCTTTCTGCCACGGGGCTCTGACATTTCATGAGGGAACGCTGAGTAATTAAAAGATGTAAAAAAAAATATGGCTTCGCTAGGAGTTTGTCAGTTGGCAGTTTTATAAACAAAAGAGGGAGTCGATGTCCAAAGGAAAGCTTAGCATCACTCCCTTGCTTTTGTGTTTATTTGGCTTCAGCCATTTAAAACTCTCTGTCTCTCTGTGAGCTGAGCTCTATAGAGCAAGCGACTTCAGTGGCTATGTTTGCAGATATTCCCATCTTGCCTAAGTGGATTCCTCATATGAAAAGCTCCGCGGTCTCTCTTTAAACAAACGAGGGGAGTGACTACTTCCACAGATTCTTTCTGTCTGGTCAGGAAAATGTCTGGAGATAAAACTACCGTGAGATAATTGTTTCTATGATAAGCTCGCGGGTGACAGCTTAACAGTGCTTTGAGAAAGAACAGATATGCATCTCCGTTAAGCAGATATATGACATTGATATTTTTATCAGCCGTTTCCTTTAGTATTTTACTTAAAATGCACTCAGCTGTTAACTTTCTAGCCAGAAAACATTCAAATGAATAGAGATAATCCTCAGGCACTTGAAGCCCACTTTAGCCACTGAACTACAAGTGGCTTAGCCTTGGCCTGAGTTTCTTGGGTCTAATCCTGTGGGATTTTGTACACCATGAGTTTTTCTTTCTTTTTTTTTTTCTAGAGGGAAAAAAAAATAAAGTACAGCAACTTGGTCCATGATGCATAATTAATATATTCTATTATTACATGAAGAAACTCCACCATCTCTCACAGTTCAGGGATTAAAGGCAGCCATCTCAGTTCCTTGAACATACACCAACAGGGACCATGGGCTTAAGGCTTTATTTAGAAGGTAATGAGCAGATACAGACCATAGTGAGCAACCTTCAGTCCTGGAGGCTGAGGGAAAGGGAAGCTGGAAAGACTAGGGTAACAGTGCCTTGTTGAAAGAGGAAAAGAATTCAGAATAAATTGAAGCCGGTGGGGTTTTTGCTGAAGAATAGTGGCATTTGAGATGCTTTCCCAAAGAGTACCATATTTAATCACTAACCTATAGATGTTAGGTGGAGATATTTTACACATTACAGAATATGTATATATATATATTTATATATTTATATGTATCTTATGTGTGTATACATATATACACACCCCCCTCCAATGTACATGCATAACAGCACAGGTATTTTGTGATGTGTAATATAGATCAGCGGGGTATGGAAAGTAAATTTCAATCACTTCTCAAGCCTAAAGAGTTTGAGTGATTGCAGTCACAACAGCACATACTCACTATTGTCTTCCACGAGTTTCTCTTGGCCTTTGAACGTGTAGCTCCAGAGCTAGTAACCCATTAAGCCGCAGACTCAAGGCAACCATAAGGGGTCTGAAAGTCATGACGATGCCCTTGTTATCACAGTCCATGGGCTTAGAAAAATAGTTGTCCTCACCAGGCACCATTCTCGAGGATATGAGAGCGCATTATGCCCCTAACTGTGAGGACAGAGCAGAAGTGTGTGTTCAGCTTTGTGACTGATATAAACCAGCAGCTGTGTATAAACCAGCCATATGCTCCACAAGGTGGCTAGGACCAGCATGCAGCTACAGACAAGGTATAGGTGTATACATCGGTAAAGCATCTGTCTACGATGCGGGAATCCCAGGTTCAATCCCTGGGTTGGGAAGATCACCTGGAGAAGGAAATGGCGACCCACTCCAGTACTCTTGCCTGGAAAATCCCATGGACAGAGGAGCCTGGTAGGCTATAGTCCATGGGGTCGCAAAGAGTCGGACATGATTGAGTGACTTCACTCACATGGATATACATACAGATGTATCACTGCAAATATAGTCACAGAAGAGAAAGAGAGTCTCCAAAGCAGTCATATACTTTTTCCTTTTTTTATTTTACACAAGATCATGTCTTGAGAACTTCAGAGTGCTGGGGTGCATTTTTCTCATGAAGAATTGTACTGGAAGCCAAAACTGCCTTAGCAGCAAACATTATGTGTTCACTCAACAAATAGTTTTTGATTGACTTCTACAATATAGGTAGAAAACGAATTGAGGCTACGACATGATATATTAAAAAAAAGTCCGGCCCCCGCCCTCAAGGAGCTTGAGGTAGAAAAAGATAATTTAGCATGTCCTGTTCCTCAGTCAGTGGTCCAGTGGGTAAGATGCCATGCTCCCAGTGCAGGATCCTGGGTTCAGTCCTTGGTGTGGGATCTAGATTCCACGTGCAATCTCACTGATGAGAAAGACATCAGCACCCAAACAGCCCCCTTTTCTCACAGTGGGAAGGGTAATCTTAATCAAACGTGGAATTACGGCTCATTATTGAAACAGCTCTGAGATATCAGTGTAAGGATAATAATACAATCAAGAGATCTGAAGTTACCAGCATTCCAGTGCACCAGAAAGCCCTAAAACATTTTCAACATTACTTCTTTTAAAATACTGAGGCACACCTTGGCCACAGGGCACTGGTTATACTTACTAGTGCCAAGAGCAATAAAATCCCCTTAAGGAAAAGTTAATGAATATTAAGAATGCCATCAAATGCTTTCTTTAGTGCAAAGCTATGACAGTGAACTGCAATCTTCACTTTATACCTTGAGCAACATCAAAGGATCCAAGTTAAGTATGCAGTTGCCTCCTCAGTTGTCCTAAGAAAAGTCCCACGTTCTTGGCTGTGACACAAAGAACGAATGTTTGCGCAGCAAAGCGATTTGGTGGCCTAAGAGTCATTTGAAAGGCTTTGTGGATGATGGCACCAAGTTTAGAAGAGCTGATGTACTGGGTTGACCAAAAAGGGCATTCAGAACACCCAAAGGAATTTTTTGGCCAAGGCACTGTGACAGCGAGGCAGATGAAAGACACAGTGGGAGCAAGTTTGGCTCTGTTCCTGCCATAGACACAAATACATAGCCCCACAAGATGTGGGGCTAAAGGGAAAAGGAAGCAGAGAGAGAGGAAGAAGGACCGAAGACACATGAAGATGAGGGTTTACGTGTGGAGAGAAATTAATAACTGTATGGGTCACTTATACACTTGAAGTCTGATGCCTCCTTCCCCACTCTCATCAGCACTTTATTGCATGCTCTTCTCAAAAGACCTGTTGATAATAGTTCACATGCATATTAATACTTTTCTCCTCCTCTAGAAGCAACTGGGAATCTCACTTGAAGAAGTTTTTGGAACTCAAGACTTGCTTGGTATTGAAGGCTACATGGGTTTTGCAGTGTGAGTCTATAGAACTGAGGTCTGTCTGGACTTGCTTATACAATTACTTTTGAGCAATTATGGTGATGTAGGGAAGAGATGAAAGGATTATTCCAGAAATCATTAGGCTTTTGTTAATAGGCTTATTTTCACAACCTTCTCTGTTAATTGTTCGCTCCTCTGCCCTTTCCCAGGAACACTTGCACCAACTTTAAGAGCAGTAATTATGTCTGTCATACCAG
This sequence comes from Bos javanicus, assembly GCF_032452875.1. Taxonomy (NCBI): domain Eukaryota; kingdom Metazoa; phylum Chordata; class Mammalia; order Artiodactyla; family Bovidae; genus Bos; species Bos javanicus. The sequence goes on from NC_083879.1 coordinate 81,681,911, forward strand.
AAATATAGAAGCCGAAGGAAAGATATAGAGTCACACACCCTCCAAAGGCGATCCAAAGAAACTGGATGAATGCCTAACAAAGCATCATGCACAATCACATCCCCATGCCAGTAAAATGGTAGGTTCACACACACACGCACAGACACACACACTCTCTCTCTCTCACACTCCATAGCAAATTCTTAAGTCATTCCACAGTCCTGTTGAACAGACTTGAAATTGTGGTGAACAAAAGCCATTCTGCTGCACTCATTTGCAAAAGATATAATTAGCCGTTCTTTCAGTTTCCTGGAAAAAGATGGCACATGCAAAAAATAATAGGCTGTCAATACCCTAAGGGTTAGCAGGATGAACTCACAAAGGAATCCATTTTTGGGCAACAACAGCTTATTTTTCCCTCTAATACCTGTGATATTTTAGGATCCCTTATAGCATGAAAGCCTATGTTTAGAATGCAACAGTGAGTGTACTTCTATTTCTTTTTATCGTTAAGTCTCCAATTTTATTTTTTTTTAAATCATCATCAATAGTAAGTTTACAAAGTAGAATAACATGGTAGAAGAGTAGCTCTAAAAAAATAACTATCAGGGTGAATTTTGACCCACACAGTATATGTTAACCAGTTACTTTCATTTTTCAGCCTCAGAAGTCTTTAATCAATAAGCATCTATTGAGGAAATGCTGTGCTTCAGCCATGGCTTTCACATAATTTTGGAAGGAAAAAAAAAAAGGAAAAGTGGAAAATAGATAAGTTAATCAAAAGTTCTACATTGCAAAAAAGTTAATGTGAAACGCATTAAATCATTATACAATTTTTGCCAATCTATCTGGAAATGTATCAATACTAAGTGATTCTTAACTGATTTTTGGACCACCACTGGCTTAAAGATGTTATGAAAACTTTGCCCCCCCAAAATCATAAGCAGTTGGGAAAAAACAGTCCCTGGAAATCTCGCATGCATTGTCAAAGTGTACCTTTACCTGTGGAGGCACTGGGAACAGCAGATTGAGAATGACAACCTTAATTATGAGAGACACAATATGGTTAGGGTTCCATTCGGATCCACCCCAATTTAGGTAATAGACAAGGTATATTTACTCCTCCAGTTTTGATGATAATAACTGTCACCAAACAGAGCAGATAAGCTGACAATCACGACTGTCAGCGGAAGCTCATATTCTGCAAGGAAATTGTAGTCTTTTACTTTCAAACATGATTTCTTTTAAAGCTTCTACTTCCCAGGACAGGTGGCTCCCAGGATCGGGCCCCAGTGTTGGCAGGACGTACTAAGCATTTTAAAGGGGACACACGAATATGAGGGTGAGGGGGGACTCTTCTGATGGCCCTTTGTCAGGAAGCCAACTCCTTTCTACTGGAGAGCTGGGGTGTGCTTACAAGGCATTAAATGATCCCTCCCACCATTCAGGTACTTAACAAGACCACCTAAGAAGCCGGCACACCTCCTCGACATCTCAGGCAAGAGCTTTTAGAGGAAATGGTCATGCAAGACTAAGGTATTTCATCAGGAAAATGAAGGCAGCTATGAGCTCAAAGGTGGGTTGCTCCAGCAGTCCTGCCTGGACTCCCAGGCTCACAAGGTTCCCTGTGTCCCCAAGAGATGAGGCTGGCCAGATTGTCCAGAGCAAGGGTCCAGAAGAACAGGGGTGGGGAAGACTGTCATGGTGTATACAGAGTACAGGACCTGCTAGAGAATGTTCCAGAGAGGAGAGATATATCTAAGGAGAGCATATCCACTGAAGCCCTAAATGAAACTGTGATGGGAGGAAAAATCCAAGAAACAACGAGAAAGACTCTATCAAATAGAAAAAATTTTAGAAGGAGCACTGAAAACAAAAATCTGAAGCCCTAGAATTTAGAGTGGCAGTTGTGAAAGTATGGTGCATGGATCCCTGGACATTGCTGAGATCCTCTTAGAGGGTCTGCAAACTCAAATCTGTTATTATCGTAACAATATGAAGACATCATTTCCTTCCTCCCCCCACCACCCCGCTGTGTTGACATCAACATGGTTGGAGCAACAGTACCAGTGGCCACAAGTGCCCAGAGGCCCAGATCTAGGTCCAGGAGTTGCTGGACAAGCTGCCAGGGCAGTCTTCAGTGCCACACACCCACTGCAAAGCACAAGACAATGCTTCTGAGAAGGTCCTAAACAAAGTTGAATGTCCGACTCTTTGCGACCCCAGGGACTGTAGCCACCAGGCTCCTCTGTCCATGGGATTTTCCAGGCCAGAATACTGGAGTGGGTTGCCATTCCCTTCTCCAGGGGATCTTCCCAGCCCAGGGATTGAACCCAGGTCTCCTGCACTGCAGGCAGATTCTTTACCGTCTGAGCCACCAGGGAAGGGCAAACAAAGTGGTGGAAAGGTTAATTGTATACAGTTCCATCCCTCGAGTACACGTGTTTTCCGTATCTTGTGTGACAAATGGCGCGCTCTGGCTGCACACCCAAGGGGCATGTTGGACTCCCAGGAAGAGAGCTCATTCATTTATTTCAGTTGCAAAATTAACTGGCTGCTGCTTTTGTGAAATTTCACTGTTGCTTGAAAGAAGGACTGACAAACTGCTTATTGAGAACAGCAAATTTCGAAGACGTTTTCCTAAAAACAGAAAGTTGAGTCTTACATTAAGGAAAACACCTGACAGTAGGTGTTGCCTGCTCAAGGTGAAGTCTGAGCCTTCAAGGGAAAAGCAGAAAATGTGTGTCTGCCACCACCAGCTTGGCAATTTCCCAATATTTAAAGCCCCGTTTAAGATTGGAAGTGATCATCATGCAATTTGTATGATGAAATGAGTCAACATTTGAAAATCCTTAAAATTTGGTGAGCAAATATTTTCCAAATGACCAATGGAGGATGCTACAAAATCATTCACCAGTAAAAAGTCTATTCAAAGTGTGAGACCAACCAATCGATTTGAATGTAACGTTATAAAAAGATGGTTGATAGGGTTTCAGATTCTACTTTGCAACATTACAGAGAAGGCAGTGGCACCCCACTCCAGTACTCTTGCCTGGAAAATCCCATGGACGGAGGAGCCTGGTGGGCTGCAGTCCATGGGGTCGCTAAGAGTTGGACATGACTGACCAACTTCACTTTCACTTTTCACTTTCACACATTGGAGAAGGAAATGGCAACCCACTCCAGTGTTCTTGCATGGAGAATCCCAGGGATGGGGGAGCCTGGTGGGCTGCCGTCTCTGGGGTTGCAGAGTCAGACACGACTGAAGCGACTTAGCAGTAGCAGCAGTTGCAACATTAAACAAATGAGCACTTGTTGAGTTTTGATACAGTACCAAAAAAGAATATTCATGATGATCGGAAAAAGTAATTTAAACACTCTGCTATTTCACATATCTCTGGAAGGCAAGATTTTCTTCTTATGCTTCAAGCAAAACAGAATAATAGATTACAATGGATTAACTGCATAAGCAGATGTAAAAATACACCAGCTTTCTATTACGCCAGATAGTAAAACATTTTCAAAAATGTAAAATAATGCTTTTCTTACACTGATGTGTTCTAGAAAAACATTTTAGTAAACATCTGATTTCTATTAAAATGTAATGGGCTTCCCATTGTTACATTTAAATTAATGAATGTTTTTAAAACTTTTCTCAGCTTTATTTATAGTATAGTTAATATTAACAGATAGGACTTATATAAGCAAAACTTTGTGTGTGTGTGTGCTCAGTTGTGTCCAACTCTGTGGCCCCGTGGACTGTAGCCTACCAGGCTCCTTTGTCCATTGGCTTTCCCAGGCGAGAATACTGGAGTGGGTTGCTCGTTCCTCCTCCAGGGGATCTTCCTGGTCCAGGGATCAAAGCTGTGTCTACCGCGTTGGCAAGCGTTTTCTTTACCACTGAGCCACCTGGGAAGATCAAAAGCTCTTTAGGGTTCTCAACAATTTTTAAGAGTACAATGGATCCTGAAATAAAAGTGTTTGAGGACAAATGTTTCCTCAAGGAGTCTCATCTCTTTCTTTGAACTCACGACCATGCATGGCACACAGTAGGTACTCGAGAATTATTTAATAAATGAAGTAATTAAACATTGGTTCAGTTTTCTCTAATAAACGATTGTTAACAGCCTTTTAACAAGAATAAATTATTAATAACTAATTTCACATGTATATATACCTATATTTAGTTGACTGGTAAGTAAATTCACTTTTTGTTGAGATATGTCAAACGACATAAAATTGGCCATTCTCAAGTGTACGCGACTGTTATTTTAGTATAGTCATTGTGTTGTAAAACCATAAGTACTATCTAAATGTACAATATTTTCCTCACCCTCAAAAGAAATCTTATGTCTATGAGCCTTTAGCCCAATCCCATTCTTCCTCTCGCCCCCGGCAACCACCGATCTACTTCCTGTTTCTGAAGATGTGCCTATAGCAGACATTTTGTATAAGTGGAATCGTACAAAATCGTACAAAAATCGTACATAAAACGTGGTCTTTTATATCTGATTTCTTTTATGTCATATATTGTTACGTTTCATCCATGTGATAACATGGACTTCATTCCTCCTTTTTTTAATTAATTATTGTAATTGGAGGCTAATTACTCTACAATATTGTGGTGGTTTTTGTCCTACATTGACATTCTTATACTGAATAATGTTCCATCTTATGGAGATACCATGTCTGTTTGCCCATTCATTACTTGATGGACTTTTTACTTTTTTCTACTATTAGATTCATACACATGTTTTTGTTTGAACATATGTTTTCTCTTCTCTCAGGCATTCATGCAGGAGTGGGATTGTTGGGTCATATGGTAGTACTATGTTTAACCTTTTGAGGAACTAAAAAGTGATTTGCACAGTTGCTGTACCATATTACATTTGCAACGCATGAGGGTTCCAATTTCTCCATATCGTCACCAGTCTTTGCTATCGTTTCTTTATAACACCCATCCGAGGAGCACTGAAGTGGTTTCTCACTGGGGCTTTAATTTGCATTCTCTCGTGATTAATGCCATTGTGCATCTTTCATGTGCTTGTGGCTATTTACATATCTCCTTTGAAGAGTAAGTTAAGAAATATACTGTGACATTTTTAACTGGGTTGTCTTTTGTTATTGCTGAGTTGTAAGACTTCATAGATTCTAGATGCTTATCAAACAGAAGCCTGCAAACATTTTCTAACATTCTTTGGGTTGTCTTTCATGTTCTTATAGTATTCCTGGATGCACAAAAGGTTTTCATTTCAACAGGCACATCTATTTTTCTTTCGTGGCTCATGCTTTTGGCATCGTATCTAAAGATCTACTGCCTAATTCAAAGACACACAAATTTTCACCTTTGTCTTCTTCTAAGATTTTTTGACTTTAGATCTCACATTTAGGTCTTTGGTACACTTTGGGTTAAATTTTGTGTATGGTATGATATGTATGATATGAAATGAGATAAGGGTCTATTTTTCTTATTTTGTGGATGGATATATAGTTTCCTCTGCATGTTTTGATTCAATGCCTACTCATTGTTGTTCCCTTGTCATGGGATGATTGATCCCAGGAAAACTCTCTGTGGTGGCTATTTTTGGCTGCCTAGCATATTTCCCATTTTCTTTTTCCTTTAAAGGATTCTGTGCTTTTTCTCCCAGTCTGTCATCTAGAGCACGTTGAGCACGTTTTAGGGTTCCCACGGTTGCAGTCCTATTGGGATAACCTGTACACAAGAAATGGCAGGTTGCGTAAGCTTACATTCTCTGTCATTAAAAATGAGGCATGGTGTTTGTTACAGTATCTGGCTATGAACCATTTATAGGGTGATGTGAACACCATCCAGCTTTTAGGTAATCTTGGAGACACGTCATCTGGCCCAGGCTTTAGCTGTAGCCATTCTGCCTCTCAGCCACTAGCACCAACCGCACCAGTACTGATGCACAGAGAGACTACAGTACATTCATGAAACTTGTAGAAACCTGAAGAACCAAATCCCAAATTCAGGCCCAGACCGCATAAAACTGGTTTCTCTCATAAAATAGTTTTCCAAAAGCGCAAGTGTCATAGTAAAGAAACAGATGTGTCCTACTGAACTATTGTCTTGCTCTTTCCACCTTATTCTGGACACATACACAAAAATTCGGGTCTGCATTCAGAACACTGTATAGGAAAAGTGAATATAATCTGGTTGATAACAGATACTTGCACATTTTTTGTCTGAAAGAAAAAGAAAATAACCCAGATTTGATACCACATCTGCTTAAATTTGGGGCTTCCCTGGTAGCTCAGATGGTAAAGCGTCTGCCTACAATGTGGGAGATCCAGGTTTGATCCCTGGATCGGGAAGATCCCCTGGAGAAGGAAACGGCAACCTATTCCAGTACTCTTGCCTGGAAAATCCCATGGACCGAGGAGCCTGGTAGGCTACAGTCCATGGGGTCGCAAAGAGTCAGACATGACTGAGCGACTTCACTTCACTTCTGCTTAAATTTAATCTGGAAAGAGAAAGTCTTTAGTCCTAAAGTTGTCCCCAAGTCTTTTGAATTCCTACAGACTGTAGCCTGCCAGGCTTCTCTGTCCATGAAGTTCTTGCCCAGGCAAGAATACTGGAGTGGGTTGCCATTTCCTTCTCCAGGGGATCTTCCTGACCCAGGGATCAAACCTGTGTCTCTTGTGTCTCTTGCATTACAGATAGATTCTTTACCCACTAAGTCATCAGGGAAGCCCCATGGAAAGAGAAATGCATACTCTAACTTAGTGAAGGAGTCCTTGAGCTACTCTGTTCCAGGTGAAAAAAGTAAAACCTGTGTGACTTGTCCCAGAGCACATGGCCAGCGACTTGTATAGACGCATCAACAGCAAGTTTAGATGGAGTCTGAATATTGAACCTGTTTTGTTCTCACTTCCAGATAATATGTTTGCAACTGTAAGACTACTTCCTAGATTTATAGGCCCAGTGGATTTTCCTTTTTTTTTTTTTTTAACTCCTTATCACAAGTCTCTTGTCTAAGCAGAAAGGCAAGAGAAACAGCTACAATTTCTTTGGAAAAACACTGTTAAACAACTGAGTCTCATTTTTGCAAGATTGCAGATTTCTTTTGAATCAAAAATTACAGTTTCTAAAAATGGCTATGAGTAACTTGTGCATATGATTTTTGTATCATGTAATATTTTGAAAAATTAAGGGGAATGGAACCCAATCTCTATACCCAAACTCCATGGCTTTTACAAAAGCAGTTTGGTCATAATTATTAAATTAAAAAGATTTTTTAAGAGTTGCTTAATATCTTAGAATATTTATACTTTTATAATATTTTAATAGCTAAACAAGTATTCAGCTTAGTAAAGCAAACAAATCTGTATGTAAATAGTATCTACAGAATCCTACATGACCAAACTTAACAGCATTATTTAGGCACACATTGTAAGTAAACTAATTAAATCTATTGGTTAGTAGAAAGTAGGTACCTCCAAGATAAGACAAAGGGGAGTGAACCCGCTTTGCCATCCAGGAGAAACCAATGTAAAGGCTGCATCGATATCTGGAAGCAGAAGGGTATTAATAGAAAATACACAGGAGACAAACACACCTGGGTCTGAACCTTGTGTCTGCCTTTGGACCCAGGTGACCTGGGAAAAAGTCACTTCATATTCTCTTTATCTGTGTTATCTTTATTTAACTTTTTTTTTTTTTTTTTTACTCTTTCCTTTCTGAGTCAGGCCCTGTAACTGTATCTTTGACTCCCTAAGCCATCCCTCATCCTTTATTTCTTTGCTTAAATCAGCCAGGCACAGTTGATTTCTTTTATTATTAGCTAAAAGACACAAACTGATGCCACAGTTAAGGTACCGAGAGCTTTGATCTGTGTCATTATGTTTACGTAATTAAATAATTCTTTTACAACATCTCAGGTGGCTGAGGACCAGGGCATCTTGGAGAAAACACACTCATATACAGTTTTCCATCAGCCAACTCAATTCATAGATAACTGAATTCCGGGGAGTCTTTGCATAATTTTAGTGTGGAATGCTAGGCAATCCATGGAACCTTTCTGAAACTTAGTTTCATAAAAGTTGATGCTCTTTACTTGCCTAATATTACACAACTTCTTATCTGATTATTAGTTTGAATCATGTTCTTCATTAACACTACATTGAGTAGAAGAGTGATTCTAATGGCTTTTCTGGAATTCTTGGGATGTGCCGACCTGGAATGCAGTCCCTGTAAGCCATATTTCACATCTATTTAGGTTGTGTGGAGAGAGGGAGGGCTTCCCTGATAGCTCAGTGGGTAGAAAATCCACTCGCAATTCTCCCAGCAGGAGACACAGGACTTGCGAGTTCAATCCCTGGTCCAGGAAGATGCCCTGGAGAAGGAATGGCATACCACTCCAAAATTCTTGCCTGGAGAATTCCATGGGCAGAGGAGCCTGACAGGCTACAGTCCAAAGGTTCACAAAGAGTTGGACACGACTGAGTGACTAAGAGAGAGAGGCAGGGCTTATGAGAAACTCATTTATTGACCAAGTGCCCTTCACTGATGAGTGCAGAAAGAAGCTACCTTTAAAAGAACACACTACTTTTCTTTGCTCCTTTAATGCTTCTGTTCATTCTGATATGTTTTTAAATAAAATATTAAAAAATCTTCAAAGGAATGAAAGCGTGTAGATTAGGTGAAGGAATAAAGACTGTTAGTTTGTAACAGGAATGGAGCACAGATTTCAGCAGTAAAGTGATGACTGCACAGGGATTCAAGAAGCCAGCTCCCACATAAATACCCTTTGGTCTTCATGTTTTCCATCTGGTAAGTAATGACTAATAACCATATGATTCTAATAAAAAGACTTTCTGGGTGAGGGTAGGAAATTCCCAAGTACTCCCTTCAGCTGGTTCCTGGGAGTGGATAGAGTGACTCAGATCTAAGGGGTGGCTTAGCAGACCACTTTCCATTTGCCCGTCTTCCTTTTCATTTGACATAGATGGAACTGATGCTTTTGAATATACGTCTATATTTATAAATTAATTATGAGACCATCAAAAATTATTCTACGTGACAGTCGCTCAGTCATGTCCGACTCTTTGCAACCCCATGGAATTCTCCAACCAGAAAACTGGAGTGGGTAGCCTTTCCCTTCTCCAAAGGATCTTCCCAACCCAGGGATTGAACCCAAGTCTCTCACACTGAAGGTGGATTCTTTACCAGGTGAGCCACAAGGGAAGCCAAAAAAAATTATTCTATGGAGTCAATCAAATTATGTTTGCAGACTCAATTTTTAGTTCCCTAGAGAAGCTTATGGTTATAATACTGAAAACAGTTTAGTTAATTTTTCATTATCAAGGGCAAAACACAAATCGTCCATAAACACCAGGGGGTCAGCTGATATTTAAAGACTTTAAAGAAAGAGGATCATTCAAACAAAAGAGTCACCATCTAAATAAATTTTTATATGTATTTCAAAGCACTTCTGCTTTAGGCAAAGCCCATATCTTCTTGTTGTAATATTCCTAAGTAAAAAAATCTTACCATTTGTGGAATAACATGAGAAAATAACATTTACCCTCTGAAATTAAATACTTCTGGAATTAACTAATAACTTAGGAACTGAAATAAACAACAATAGACTAGGTTCCTTGAAGTCAAATTTTACATATATCCTACCTATATGTAAAACCTCTTGTTCATTTTGACTGCTATTAAATACAAATAATATTTTATTTTAGACACAGAATTGAATTCCTGCCTTGGTCATTTATTAAGAAATCTCAGATAAATGGCTCAACCTTTCTGAATCTCACATCTCTCATTAATAAACTATGGGTAGCAATAAATATACCATAGGTTGGTGATCTGGCTTAAATGAGATATGTGTAATAACATGGCAAATCATTATCAAAATATGTTTTTATTATTACAGACAAAAATTCATGTCAAGAGTGAGGACTATCTCTCAACCTTTGACCAGAAGAATCAATGATGATTTGAGACTTTCATACAATTGATATTAAAACTGTAGCATTCATTGAGCATTTATACAAATTGAATAGATTCACATGAAATCGTTATGAATACAGCCATATTATATTATAAGATGCAATCATACGGCAGGAATCTATGAATATCAATGTTGAAAAAACCCATCAGCATGTGTACTTTAGTTAAGGCATAGTGAATATTGCATAAATAAGCAATATTTCTTTATATATTATTTGAAACCCACAACTTGGCAGGTAGTGTTGAATCAAGGCCTTTCCTCTTCTGATGAATAGTCATGGAACAACTACTCATTTTTGCTTTCTTTAAAATAAATTTTTCAATTATGGACTTGTAAAAAATATGTTTGTAAATAATCACTTACTCTCAGGAGTGAAAAAAGGACAGCCATCAGCTTAAACATCAAAGTCATATTTCTAATTTTAATGCTTTAAAATTTAATGAATGTTTTTGTGCCAACATAACCTTTGGAAGAGTAACTTGCTTTTACTGCCATTTGAAACATGGTGGATGCTAGCTCTAAGTAGTATATTATCCTGTTTTATTTAAGTACTTTGGGAACATAGGGCAGAATTGGATAATAAGCCAACATAAACGTGCTGTTAGTTCTGTGTGAGTAGAAATATATCAAGTTATTTTTTTTTAAAGATGTGGTTATGTGACAAAAGAATGTATATCTTTATTCTATTTGGGGAGTGGATGCATTATGTCCCCACAGCTAGAGAATCATGCCATACAAAAAGCTCCATATTAGATCATTTTTTTGGAAGAAACTTTGAAAATAACTATGAAAAATAAGTTTGAAGGCTCCTCTGAAATTATCAAGGATAATTTTAAAGAAATTTAAGAAGACTTGAAACCAGACATAAAACAATCCAGGGTATCAGTCAACAATTTCTTGTTTTCTTTGCCTTTTTGTTTTTCCCAGAAATGTTTCTGTTACTTGTAAAATTGCTACTTTAACAACTAAAACAAATCACAGTTTTTCATCCCTGCCATGGTATGATTTTTTTCAGCCCATAGTATAATTCCTCCTAAAAATGTTGATAATTACTAAAAAGTCTTTTAAGTATCAGATTGCAACTTCATAGACATTGTACTTTGTCACAAAAATTAGTGACACAATTTATATGAGATGAGAGGATGAATATGAAAAACATATTATGGAAACCTTAAAAATAGGAAACAATTTTTGCCACTGTCCTATGGTAAAGTATTTCAAAATGCTATGATTTACCGCTGTCACATAGTAACGTATTTCAAAATGCTGTGAAAAGTATCAGGATAAAAACAGATTAGTCACTACATACAGCTTGTGTAATGCTTTCCCAAATCTGTTGGTACAAAGAGAGATACAGAATGGAAATGCCCTTACACTATGTGTTTTACAAAAGAGACTCTAAATAAATGCCAGGGCACTTTCTCCTTCTCCCTAGAGAGTTAACAGGACTAAACGGCTTGGGATAAATCAGTCAATGTATTTATATAACCTTCAATCAATCAATAAGTCTGATGTCCTTAAGGAAGATTCCTCCCTCCCTTCCTCCTTTGCTCTGTGTGTTTTGTGTGTGATTCTAATTATTTGGGAAATTTTGCAAATATTATATTTCTATCATTTGTTGCGAAGACCGCTTTCTTGTTTGTTGAAAGAAAAAATATTGCATTTACTGAGCACCAATGATTTATCAGTACTTGGCTAAGGTTTAAATGTACAAAGACCCAAAATGGAATAAATCCCTGATGGGAGCAGGGCTCCTAATGGTAAGAAAGCTGCATGGAGATTATTTCAACTCAATGTGACAAGTGCTAGAAGGATTGTGCCAGGTGTTAGTTAATCTTTTATTTGGGGATATTGATCTGTCTTTGCTAAATTAATTCAAATACTTTTGTGCCACACTACATTACAATCACTTATTCCTGCACCAGATAAAGCAGAGCTAGTTTTCTCAGTAAGATATTTCTGATACGTAACAGTCTTCTGTTGTTGTCTGGGGCTTCCCTGGTAGCTCAGTTGGTAAAGAATCCACCTGCAATGCAGGAGACCCCTGTTTGATCCCTGGGTTGGGAAGATTCCCCAGAGAACAGCATGGCAACCCACTCTAGTACTCTTGCTTGGAGAATCCCCCTGGTCAGAGGAGTCTGGCGGGCTATAGTCCAATCTTTTAAGTCCTGTCCGATTCTTTGTCACCCCATGGACTACTACATAGCCCTCCAAGCTTCTCCGCTCATGAAATTTCCCAGGCAAGAATACCAGAGTGGGTTGCCATTCCCTTCTCTGGGGGATCTTCCCAACCCAGGGATGGAACTCACATCTCCCATGTATCCTGCATTGCAGGCTGATTCTTTCCCCATTGAGCCATTGGGGAAGCCCCCTCATTTCAGTTATAAGAGACTCAATGGCAACAATGAAAGCCCTCTCTCACCCTGAGAGGAATGGATTTGCTATATTTCTGTGAAAATAGTTTTAATTCATTTGTAATGTATATTCTTAGAGTTTTTGGCTCTTTACACAATGTACTGACTTTATAAGTTACTTAACAAAGCAAATTATGTATTTTTATAACTTCATATATTGTGTGTGTATCTTTTTTGAAATATAGGAAATATTGAAAGAGTTGAAGTATATTAATAATATTTTTCAGGATTTTTCCCTTTTGCTGTTAAATCTATAATAACATGTACTATATACACTTTGTACTATAATGACATTGGCAGACGCAAGCATTTAGTAAATTGAATTTAGAAAACCAATGAGATAAATATTAAAATACAAATACTCATTCCCTTCAATTACTTGAAGCCCAGAGTTTGAAAATTTTGACAGGGAAAAATGACCTTCTCCCTGAAGTATGGGAAAATAGTAATATATTTGCATAAAGTTTCTAAATTCTATAGAAACTGAAGACACTTTACAAGGTTTTCTGGGGTCAAGCGTTAAATAAAACAAATGTAAAGCAATAAACACAGTTGGAGTTTTGTCCAACCAGTGATGGATAAGCTATAATTTCACCAGGTAGTCCTAAAGGAAAAGTTGTAAAAACAAAAGGCATAGCTCATTTTCTTGTAAAATCCTAACTGTTCTATAAAGGAAGGTCAGACAATTTTCACCCCAAAGAGTAGCTGTCTAGCACAGTTAAATATAGCCAGTTAAATATACAGCATGTGTACATGAGGCTCCTCTTGCCGTCTGTCTTCATTCTCCTCATAAAATTAAGCCAAAGAGCTATCAGTTTACATTTAAGATGTATATGAGAGTTGGGAAAAAAAAAAGACTGCACTAATCAAAAGCACGGTGGCTGTATATACCATTCCTGTGCTTTCATTGTGCTTGATATATGAAGCCATTAAAACACACATTTCCAGGCAGAGAAAGGCAGCAAGTAATCAGAACCTGGGCGGCACCTGCACACGTATTTTCTTTTTTTTTTCTCATTACTAAGACATCAGAATTCCTTCCAAATATCCCTAGAACAGCACGGCCCAGTTTTAGTATTGAGTGGTTTGGTCTAGGTCACCTCTTCCTCCTGAAATGGGAGAAAACGACTTGCCTTTTTTTCTTACTCTTTAGATGTAGAAGCATTTTAAGTGTTTCAAGTGTAAAGGTAAACGTCTGCATTCTGCCACGTTCAGGTGTGGGGCCAGTGGTCTCACTACGATAGACAAGCCCCCTTTTCCTCCTCTGTGTAAATAAGTCATACCTATCTCATGTAGCTGCTCTGAGATATACCGAAAAAAATACATATGAAACATCTTTGGGCAAATATTTTGGGTAAACAGTGTCCGCTATCATCTCTTGGACAGTGAGGAGATCAAACCAGTCAATCCTAAAGGAAATCAACTCTGCATATTCACTGGAAGGACTGACGCTGAAACTCCAGTGTTTGGCCACCTGATGTAAAGCATCAGAACTCATTGGAAAAGACCCTGGTGCTGGGAAAGATTGAGGGCAGGAGGAGAATGGTATGACAGAGGACGAGATGGTGGGATGGCATCACCGACTCAGTGGACATGAGTTTGAGGAAATGGTGCAGGACAGGGAAGTCTGGTGTGCTGCAGTCCATGGGGTCACACCGGGTCGGACACGATTTAGCGACTGAACAACAGTAATTCATCATTATAAGATTGCTCTAGTTAGAAAGTCTGCCCATGACTTGTAGATATTAGAGAACTTCCGTGGGGTATGAGACATTTCGATTTACATTTTCTACTCTAGAATAAGGGCTGGTAAACTATGGCCCATGGGTGCTCTTTGTTCTTATAAGGTCTGTGAGATAACTTTGATTTTACATTTTTAAATGGGGGGGAAAAAAACAAAAAAGAAGACTAGAATTTCATGACAGGTGAACACTATATGAAATTCTAACTTTATTCAATGTCTATAAATATGTATCCATAAATAAATATGTAAATAACACAGTGTCCATAAAATTTTATTGAAACAGAGACCCATCCACTGCTTCACTTCCTCATGGAGTCTCTCCTGAGATCTTACAGCCCACAAAGTCAATACTATTTACATCTGGCTCTTTCAGAAAAAGTTTGCCCCGGTAACACTGAGATGTGTGAGTTATCTGATGAAACCTGTAAGCTTTCTGTGAAAAGCAAGCCTTGAATTAAATGATTCTTCAGAGAATTTCTGACCTGGTACTAAAAGTTGGGTTTTCAGAACCATACATGAGGTAATCTCTTTCCTTGACTGACTGAGCTCTATGTTCTTGGAGAAAGTCTAAACTTCTCTGTCAGTCTTTTTCACAACTAGCCACCTTAAATGAGTATTTTAAAAATTGAATGTTTTTTATCAATGTAAAGAAGTCTTAGCCCAGGGACTGACATGCAGTTGGGGCAGAATAAAAGTCAGGGTAGGTAGTGTACAAAATACTATCTCATAGAAACATGGACTATTACAACTGGAAGGGATATGACCTTCTTATTTTCTGTATCAGGTACAAAAGAATTTCAAACAGTTGATGAGTCTTGTAGAACTGGGAAATGAAATGAAGGTTATAGCTCCTAATATATTATTTTGAGTGAAGTGTTCACTGCCTTTCTTCCATTCACCGATACTGAACCCTACAATGGAAATGAAAGGAAAAATTTATAGTGTTTTTTTGGAATGACAGTGTTTGTCCAGTATCTTGAGTGGGACAAGAGAACTGTGTAAGAACCAGAAATTTTAGAATTTTTAAGAATTTTAGCACTAGTTTCCTGACTTTTCTTAAGAAATTTTTATGAAGATACTGGCAATGTTTAACCCTTGCATAGTCCACTCCTCTTAGAAGTTTCCATGGTTGAAATTTACTGTTGATTTTTACATAAAAGACGCAAATGTCTAAATAGCATATACTATTATAATTTTTGGTAAGGTTTTGTAATATTAACGTACTTTTAACAATGTTCCACAATTTTTACCATGGCCCATAGAGGCCATCTAATTATTTCAAATGTTCTGAAACTATAACAACAAAGACTATTCAGTTGTTTATAGCAGTGTATGCTCAGTCGCTTCAGTCGTGTCTGACTCTGCAATCCCAGGGACTGTAGTCCACCCGGTTCCTCTGTCCATGGGATTGTCCTGGCAAGAATACTGGAGTGGGGTGCCATTTCCTTCTCTAGGGGATCTTCCCGACCCAGGGATCAAACACATGTCTTTTCTGTCTTCTGCATTGGCAGGCAGGGTCTTTACCACTAGCTCCACCCTTCAGTTCAAAATCAAGGAAACATAAGTGCCAGTTATTCTCAAATTATAACTAGCCAAACAGGACATCTATTCCATCCTCTGTGAGTTCACTGTGTCTCTATGTTTTCAATATAATAGATGGTCATTATATGTTATATGATTCATTACATGCCTGTGTAATGTACGTGCTAGAGTAAATGAATTATGAGATCAAATTTATTTTATTTTCAGATCAAGGATAAAATTTTGGCTTTTACAACTGAATTTGGTTTAGTCAGTATATCTGTGAGAAACTAGCTTCATTAAATGTTTGTTGAAAGTTTAGTCATTGTGATTATTTTTACAGTAGTTTTTGTGAATTGATCAATACCAAAATTCATGGGGAAAAATTAAGTTTTAAATCAATATAATTGCTAACTAGAAAATTCTGTGTATTTTTTATTCTGTATTGTGGATGTTCTAACTGGGTCCACTGATTCTAAAGATAGTTATGAGTGAAGAAGAAGAATCCAAAGATAAATACGAAAATATTAATAATCAAATATTATGACTACCCATTAACTGAGATCAAAAGATTATAGCAAGACTGTGCTTCTGATACTACAGAACTTGAAACTGGGAGGGATTTTCCTCAGTGTTACATGACTTTTAACCTCTTTCTAATCCAATGTATATTGGTACTTTATTTCCTCATTCTTAATGATTATATTTTCCTTGCAGGTATTATTTTCAATTTCAGAAATCAGTGGTTTCTATTTTATCTCCTAGCAAAGAGGCTTGGGTTTGAATCCCATCAAGTTGGTAAAATCATATCCTGGGATTTTCTGAGGAAAATGTCATTCTGAAAGTTTGTGAATTTACTTTGGAGCCACCTGCTGAGTTCTCAGTGGACTATTTGATAATTCAGAAACCATTTCTCCTATTTTAAGAAGGTTAGGAAGAGGAGAGAAAACTTTATTCTAAGGTCTTTTTCTCAATCTTCTTCTATAACAAATAGATCTAAAACAAATCCTGGGGGTAAATATGTGAAAGAAATTCTAGAATTTAAGGCAGTATACTAAAGACATAAGTCTAGCACAGTTTCTTTTTCGAGTTTATCCTATAGGCTCTGAGATTAAGAAAAAAAATTAAATAAATAAAGGTATGCATCCTATTTTTGTAAGGAACATGATACCCTCAGTGGGTACATTTTGACAAATTTGTTAAACTACGTGTATTTATCCAAGATCCAGGGGCTTGTGCCTTCCCCCAACCTGAGCTCATTACACCAATTTCAGTTGTGTTTTATTATCACAGCAATTCTCAAGATACACTAAACTGAGCTACTTGGAAAGATCAGGATGGGATGAAAATCAGTGTCTTTATGAGGCAAAAGGACAGCTCAATTATTGGCAAGGAACTCACATGTGCTTTTCATATTATGGTTTCCCTCATTCCTCATGTATCACTCCAAAAATTTTATAAGAATATTACTTATGTTATCCAAACACATCCTCTAGCCCAGATATAAATTTTCACAGGATGACTGTATATTCAGAAGTTCTTCCATTGATCCCTGAGCATGTCTCCTTATGCTGAGCAGACCTGCTCATTTACTTGGGAGAATAAATGTATCCACTGCTGGAAACTTCTGGTTCCCAATTCCATGTGTATTTGGTTTGTCTCTCTCCCCCACTGTGCGTACAGATTATTCTGCTGCTAATGCCCGACCTGCTGTCGGAGAAGTTGAAATAAGACATGATACATGAGACTGAAGAGAAGACATATCTGTGAAGGAGAGCTTCCAGGACAACTTAGAAAATAAACTCGAACTAAATCCCGCAATAATCTTGGAATCCCATGCTGTGAATGTCTGCTGAAACTATTGTGTGTTTGCTGAGTCTCCATAAATTTACTGCAAATACAGAATGTACTGGAAGCTGAGAAGCAACATGATTTTGAATTCCCCCCTTAACCTATTTCATTGTTGTTACCATTTCAATTGTCTTATTTCACTTTTAATGTTTTCAACAGCCAACTGACACCAAATTACTCAGGTTTACAAATTTGTTCTAGGTTTCCATGCTATATGTAGATTTGGGGATTAGAGTTGAAAATTAATAAGAAAAAAAGCATTAAAAAACTACCAAATGTATATTAACTGAATTGAGTTCAAAAAGTACTTACCATGCAGACAGTTGTGAATTAAATATAATTACACAAACAAAAATTAATAATCAATTTTCTGATTTCACGGGGCTCAGAATTCACCTAAATCAAAATGAACACAAAACATAACTAGAGTAAACAGAATATAATCCATCTTCAGCTAAGCATCAATTCTCTGAGTAAACACCTAGGCCCTATATATACATTAGCCAGTGCCTTGTTGGATCATTGTTATATTGTTGCTTTCCTTGCTTCAGCGGCCTCTTCATGCTCAAATATGATGCTCCAGAAACATCTTTGGTACGTAGCCGTAAGACATGCTGTTTCATTTATAAAATCTCACTTCAGCCAGATGTTCAACATAGGTTATTAGGAACATCCATCATATTTTTTAAAAATTCCTTGCAATGTGCTAGACAAGATGTCTGTGTATTCAAAAATAATCCAAGCGTGAAGGAAGACAGTCTACTTTGCTTTAACGTTCATATCTATTCAGGGTCAATCAAAGTATGCCAACATTTGAAGAAGTTAAAAATGAGTATTTTAATAGACATGATACTTTCCATTTGCCACATCTTACAATGCTAAAATCATGCAATTAAGTGTCCATTATCTGAAGACTTTAAAAAGTATCATTGGTTATTAATATACACACTAAGAATATTTAAGCTTCATCTTCGTGTAAACTGGTCCTCCCCTTGACCCACGTCAACTCACCCTGTCACAGTTATACTTACTGTGCAAAACTCATGGATGACCCTTCTCTGAGGAAGAGACATCTACAAGGGTTTTCTAAAGCATCCTCCCAGCTAGACTCAAACTCCATTACCTAAACTCAAACTCCTTCCTGTTTCAGGGAGACGATGACACCAGGCCAGCCTTACTCATAAAAACATGGAGCTTATAGGCTGTACTGAAGGTAGAGGCACATACTCAGCTCCTGCTAATTATTGCTGTGTAGAATTATAGACTCTGTTTTACCAGGTATTTGTAATTTCAAGAGATTGCAAACTTTTTCTGTTGTTATGTCACAGGATTATTTGCAGGGGTCGGGGGGAGGGGAGTCAAACATTTGATGAGCCAGTTTATCTCTGGAGAAGGAAATGGGAACCCACTCTTGCCTGAAGAATTCCATGGACAGAGGAGCCTGTTGGGCTAGAGTACATGGAGTGGCAAAGAGTCGGACATGACTGAGTGACTAACACTTTCATCTACCAGCTTAATCTCGAGGTCTAACTATCTCAGATATACATCCCCCACCCTCTGTGTCTGATAGGAAAGGATGCCCAGTTGAAGCTTGCAAAGACTTCTCATTTTCCCTTGAGATCAAATCCAGCCCTGGGTCTATGACTTTCTGATAGCAAAGTTATCTTCCGTCCCCAGCAGTTAAGCCAAACTTCCCAATACCAGATGACTACCTCATTTTTTTGTTGTTGTTTCACTTTTGCTTTCCTTATTCTTTCTATTTTTCCTATAATAACCCCCCTTCCTTTGACCTCTCCATTCAGCTGACTCTTTGCTTTTAATGTCAGCCAAGAGCTTGTCCAATACAAAACTTCTCTGGCCCATCTGACTCTCTCTTTCTTTCTCCTTCCTTGAAACCTGTTGATCTTTCTACTGTACCATATCCACTGGCATCATTTGCAAGAATGATGGAATAAGTAAGTTCAAGTGGAACTTGGGTAGGACATGGTGTTGTCAAACCTGTTCACTTTGCACTGGTCCAGACACAAGAACAGGCTGTCTAATACAACAAGTTAATAAGTTAATGGTAGAGAAATGACTCCAATTCTGCTTATATTTTGTTCCATTTATTGTCTTATCGATGATATTCAAAACTCCTCCAAGACAAAACCATGCTCTTTCTTTTAAACCCATGTTATGACAATATGAAATGCAAGTTTCTATGAAAAACTTTTGAAAACCTAAAGAGCTGAAGAATTCTCAGAACTTTGTCCCAAACGGAAACACAGACATTCGGAGACAGAATGAAGCTGTGTTCTAGAGAGGAGTCAAAAAGCAACAATCTGAGACAAAGTCACTGTTGTTTTGGCTCCTGTTTGGTGGGTCAGCTGGGTCCACCATGCCTCTGCATGTCCACCCAGGACACGGCTGAGCCTGAAGGCTGAGCTGAAGGCTTTCCTTTGATGAAGCCCATAAAGATTGATCGTGTGGTTAAGAGAATAAGTGATGATGACGGCAATGTAACCTGAGGACCGTGATGACCATGATTACGAGGGTGACTAAGGTCGGACTGAGTTATTTTCTATCACTTTATGCAGCTACAACGGATATTTCATCTGGAACACTAACTCCTTCTGTGGTTAAATGTGGATGTGTTCATGCAAATCACAACTGTTTACTAAGCGTTCTAGTAACTTTTGTGATACATTTTGAGTATCATAAGTTTATATGCATCACATTCAGTTAGCATGCATTTGCACAAAGGGAACTGTGATGATACAATTTATTGAACTTGTGGGTTTGCTTAACCCTCCAATTCCCCATCCCTTTCAGATGTTGTTCCTCAGTACAACTGTGGAATTCTCATGAAGCCTGTTTCAAATATTCTCTCCCCAAGTGTCATCTAAATGCCATAATGCTTGTCTGGATTTTATGAACCAGGATTTTCCTTCTTCATGATTTCTGGAGAACAATGTAATAGAGAAAAAATGGATATAGACTTTAGGACTAGTCAGGCCTAAGTCTGAATCTGAAGTCCACAATTTTCCAGTCCCTGCAAAATACAGTCTACCAACGTGAGTCTGAGTGAACTCTGGGACTTGGTGATGGACAGGGAGGCCTGGCGTGCTGCGATTCACGGGGTCGCAAAGAGTCAGACACGACTGAGCGACTGAACTGAACTGAACTGAACCACGTTACAAAAAGTTGCTTCCGCAGTATACACACTGTATGACAACGCCAGTACTAGGAGAACAACCAAAAACACGCTATCAGTTGCTGTCTCTGTCTGCTTTCAATGTTACAACTCTACTGCTACTGCCTATAATGTGCAAATAGGCTCAATTTCTCTATCAGAAACAAATCAGGGGAATCACGGCTAGAGTGACTTAGATTAGATAAGGAAAAGGATTCCCTGGATGCTCACATCCACTGTTCCAAAGACTGAAGTAGGGGCTTTCACGCTTTTGAAGGGAATTAGTGAGAAAGAGACAACTAGCTTAAGGGGTTCCATTCTCTGGGGTGATTTTCACAAAATTCTGTGTCTTAGTATTTCTACATCTATGATAAGACCCAGCTATGTTTTAAGAGAGTCCTGTCATTAAATGATGACACATAACATAGTTAGAAAAAGCACAAGATT
Organism: Bos javanicus; assembly: GCF_032452875.1. Classification (NCBI taxonomy): domain Eukaryota; kingdom Metazoa; phylum Chordata; class Mammalia; order Artiodactyla; family Bovidae; genus Bos; species Bos javanicus. The sequence continues at coordinate 81,703,022 of NC_083879.1, forward strand.
TGGGAGTAACATAGGCACACTACTAGATATAAAATAGATAGCCAACAAGGACCTACTGTATAGCATTTTGTGATAACCTATAAGGGAAAAGAATCTGAAAAAGAATATATATATATATATATATGTGCAACTGAATCACTCTGAGGTACACCCAAAGCTAACACAGCATTGTAAATCAATTATACTTCAAAAAATAAAGAGCACAGGCTGAAATGGAAAGCAAAATACAGAAGCATAGTCTTTTGAACTTGAAGTGAGCCCTAAGAGCACCTTGATTCCACTCAGAAAAAAAAATGAAAAGAAGGACTCAGATTCTGCATCTGTGGCTCACATATCTGTCTTTCTCGCTCCCATTCTCGCAACAGGATTTCAAGTTTGAGCATCATATTGTGCTCAGCTTGTAAGGACATCCGAGAAAATGGAACTGCGCAAGAAGCCTCCCACTCCTTTTGTCCATCAGACAAGGGCCATATGTTGGAGCTAATAGGCTATTCTGTTCTTATCTTCCAGAACTCCCACGTCTCAGAAAATCAGCATGCAGCAGAAAAACAGCCTGGATGCTGGCCTCATCTCAAGAGCTGAGCCAGGCTTTGGTTCCTGCCCTAGAATTTCCTGACCGGGGAGTCAAAATTCCACACTTAAGCCATGCTGTCACTTAGATGGGTTCCATTGTGATGGTCTATCTACAAACCAACATTTTCTGAATAGGTCCTTGTTCCATTTGGCGATTTCCTAAGGCAGTCTTATCAGTGCTCTGATGTATAGTAACCTGATAAGTCTTTATTTAGAACCCATATTTCACTCCTTAACCTTTGAGGCGGGCTTCAGGGAAGCTGCAAGCAGCCAACGCTTTCCCACTCGAGCAATGATGAGGCGCTCACCACTATTTGACACAAATCAGTCAGGTACCGTTTTGGCAGAGACTTAGGTCTCAAGCTTTAGTAAAGCCTCTCAACAGTGACGTCAGACTCTGGAGCACTAACCCTTATCCCTAAGAAGGTTCAGACTCTTGCGAATGTAGGTGTATATGTAAGTTTATTCCTCACATACACACAAAATCAGCATCTAAAACAATTATATTGGTTTAAATCAATATATTTTTTCTTTTATTTTTTTAAAAAATTGAAATGCAGTTGATTTACAATGTTGTGTTAAATTAATATATGTCTTAAGAAGAACTTCTTATACCAGGACACAAAAGAAATGAAATCTCCAAAAGTCAACCTTTACAAAAAAAAGCAAAACTCTTTATTATGACTTTTCCTCATACCTAAACTAATTGCATCTTAAGTGTCTATAAATGATTGATGTTCAGAAGTGCTATGGTCAACACTTTTTGGTGTGGTTTGGCAGAATAAGATCCATGCCAGAAATGTATAGAGACACAGACACCTTATTACTTGAAAATCAAGGTATAAAGTAAAAAGTCGTCAGGTAAACAATGAAAATAGTTTTCTGATCCAAAATTCAGTCTGAATCTGGTGCCCTGATGGAGCCTACAGAAGGAAGCCTATCAGAGCTTTTCCAGGATGTTCTTAGATTACATTCTGAGACAACTCACTGTAAACACATTTTGAGAGGTGCTCATTTTCATTCATTTGAGTTTTGTAATGGGCAGCATTCTGATTAGAAGAAATAGCCTTTGAACTTAGCCTTGAAGGATAAGTGGTCACCTTCCAGGCTGTATGTGATGGGGGAATACCAGGTTGCTTAGCAGAGGCTGTAGAGACACATGACTCCTCACATATGGACGAAAGCAACAGCACCATATACAAATTTGAATTCCAGGGGGACTAAAAACCCAAGTGTGAATGGCAAAACTAGATTTAAAGCCTGTTACTACTATTATTGGGTGGTAAAGAATCTGCTTGCTAATGCAGGAGATGCTGGTTTGATCCCTGGGTCTAGGCTGGGAAGATCCTCTTGAGTGAGAAATGGCAACCCCCTCCAGTATTCTTGCCCGGGGAACCCCATGAACAGAGGAGCCTGGTGGGCTACAGTCCCTGGGGCTGCAAAGAGTCAGACATGACTGAACGACTGGGTACACACAATACTACTATTAATAATTAAAATAAGAATGATGGTTATAGTAACATAGGTTTGGAATTCCTATCCTAAAAACACAAAGCACAAGGTGAATAGAATTTTGTCAAAATTAGGAGTTTCTATTCAACAAATATCAAAATCAGCATATTTTAAAATATCTTTGCAATAGCAAACACTGACAAAGGACAGATGGAGAAAATACAGAAGGGATTCAGAAACAGGAAACTCGAAAGGCTTATAAGCACATGCAGAGACTCTCTAACGTAGAAGTAATTAGAAAACATTAAAATCAGCAGCAGTGATCTTTGACTTTAAACACATGAGATTGGGGATGAGGGAAATGACGATGCTCTGTGTCCCCTCTGTACCATGTAACCAAGAAATGAGGCCGGCAGCAAGATCAAGAGCATGTAGACCGAGCAGTCTCCTTCGGGCTGAAACAGGAACACTCAGACAGTTTTGAAAAGGATCATCTTCACCTGGATTGTGGCCACAGGGAACTGGCTACCTCCTGGGTGTCTCAGTTCAGTTCAGTTGCTCAGTAGTGTCCGACACTTTGGGACCCCATGAACTGCAGCACATCGGGCTTCCCTGTCCATCACCAACTCCTGGAGCTTGCTCAAACTCATGTCCATAGAGTTGGTGATGCCATCCAACCGTCTCATCCTCTATTGGCCCCTTCTCCTCCTTCCTTCAATCTTTCCCAGCATAGGATCTTTTCTGAGTCAGTGCTTTGTATCAGGTGGCCAAAGTGTTGGAGCTTCAGCATCAGTCTTTCCAATGAATATTCAGGACTGATTTCCTTTAGGATGGACTAGGTGTCCATCACAGTGCAAATGAAAAAGTAGTAAGCAGACCTGTTCTCAATGGTCCTGAGAAGTTAGACACACACATATTTAAAGTTTGGATTAAAATGTACTTGCTGTTGAGCTGCTAAGCCATGTCTGACTCTTTGCAATCCCGTGAACTGCCGCACGCTAGGTCCCTCTGTCCTCCACTATCTCCCTGAGTTTGCTCAGATTCATGTCCATTAAGTCAGTGATACTGTCTAACCATCTCTTCCTCTGCCACCTGCATCTCTTTTTGCCTTCAATCTTTCTCAGCATCAGGGTCTTTTCCACTGAGTCGTCTCTTTGCATCAGGTGACCAAAGTGTTGGAGCTTCAGCATCAATGCTAAATTCTATCCAAAGTTCTGAAGGACTGACACAGTGCAGTAGGCATCCCACTTGTCATTTTTATGCAACTTCTTGAGATCCATCTGGCTCCTCTCAATGCTTTTGGTTTACTTGAAGTACATGTTTTATGCAGATTTTAAGACTGGTTCTACTCAGCCATGAAACTTGGCTTCCTCTAGCTGCTAATGTCCAGGCTAGGCCATTTCTAGTGATGCATGTAGCAAGACTTCATGTTTCACTGTAATGTTCATACATGCTGTCGATCATCCTGATTGGTTGGAAGCATGCTCTTTCCTTCTTCTCTGGCCACTGCTGATGAATTCTGTTACTTCTCAGCTCATTTTCCTATTGCGGGTGAAGGATAGAATCTGCCCTGACTCTCTGGCCCAGCTGAGCAGTGCTGTTTACTTCTCTGATGTGTTCTAGTGACTTAAGTGCTCTAGGAGTAGAGGGTGTAAAACTTCTTCCAAATTCCATGTGATTCTCATTCATTATTTAAATATTTAACACATATTAATACATACATACAAATTATAATATCAGAGAAGGCAATGGCACCCCACTCCAGTACTCTTGTCTGGAAAATCCCATGGACGGAGGAACCTGATAGGCTGCAGTCCATGGGGTCGCTAAGAGTCGGACACAACTGAACAACTTCACTTTCACTTTTCACTTTCATGCATTAGAGAAGGAAATGGCAACCCACTCCAGTGTTCTTGCCTGGAGAATCCCAGGGACGGGGGAGCCTGGTGGGCTGCCGTCTCTGGGGTCGCACAGAGTCAGACACGACTGAAGCAATTTAGCAGCAGCAGCAGCTTCAGTTTTTCTCAGTGCATTGGCAGCTTGGATGTTGTGAATTACCAAAAAAGTTTTTCCTGGGGGAGGGGTCTGATGCCTTACTAATATCAAAAACTGTTACAAATATTACTGATATGAATTTAGAAATTGAAAGTAAGATTTCTTAGGTGGCTCTAGTGGTAAAGAACCTGCCTGCCAATGTAGGAGACTTGAGAAACTGGGTCAGGAAGATACTCTGGAGGGCATGGAAAACTACAACAGAATTCAAGCCTAGAGAATCCCATGGACAGAGGAGCCTGGCAGGCTACAGTCCATGGGGTCACAAAGAGTCAGACATGACTGAAGTGACTTAAGCTCGCAATAGAAAAGGAGGATTGCCATGGCATCCACGCCTTAGTGAATTCATCTCGGGGAGCTGACTGGAGACTAGTCAGTGTCGGGTTGAACTTGGTGAGTTGCATGTGCTACACGCTGCGAACATGCTGTGAATGCCAGATCAAGTAGCATCATGTTGACTCAAACACAGTGGAAATGGATGCACATAGACAACCAGAGATAATCTGGGAAGGCCTGGTCATTCTATATGTGTGGTCAGGGGAAAGGCTCACAGTGCCGGAAGAAAAACCCACTTTCCCATGGGTTTGACCTTACCTACGCCTTTGGAATGTAGCTGGTTCTTAAGCCAGATGGGTTATGGGTAAGATTTGAGGTTAAAAGCTTATGAAAATTTAAACCCACCTGAAAGTCAATGGATAGTCCTATCGATTTTATAGATCTTTCAGAGAAAAGGGAACTTACAAATAAAGGAATGCAGCTCAGCACCCAATTACGAAAATAAGGTCCATTCTGGCACTAAAATTTTGTGACTTTTACGTCAAGCATAAAACATATATAAGGCTGAATGAGTATAGCAGAACGAGTTAGCATGTAAAAAGAGTGGGGCTATTTCTGCTTTTATGACTGATGCTGTAGCTGTGGAATTGAAGAGAGAGAGCTGAGACCTCCCTCTCATACTTTGTGCAACTTGTCCCAGTCACTTTCATTCCATGAGGGTTTCATCATCTGCAATATGTGGGTAAGGCCCTCACCCGTGGATCCTGTAATGCGACCAAGCCCTTAACACATACTCAATGGGAAGTAGTTTTGCAAGTTACACATATTTTCATTTTTATGTAATTAATGTTTCTTTCTATCTACATTTCAACAAGGAACATTTTAAGGACAGGATGTCAGAGCCTCAGATTTTTCGAGAAGCTACGTATCTTAGAAACACCCAAATATTCTGGTGTCTTAAGCTCAACTCAGTCTCGAGAAAAAATTAAATCAACCCTGGCAAGTCATACATCTTAATTAACAACATAAAAGGAAAGAGATTTGAGAGTGAGCTGCATAGTAACAAATCTTCACGTATGTTTGTGTATTTGTTCATTTACGTTTGAAAGCCTGTGCACCTGTGGGTATGTGTGAGTGTGTCAAAATCAGAGGTGACTTCTATGTACATCCATTGTTGTGAAGCTAGGAATGACAACTAAAAGAAAAATACATCCTCTTAGAAAATACTTTTGTCCACAGTTCACAACCACAGCAACAATTAGGTCCTGGGCTTTTGTTTTGTCTTTGTAAATCGAAGTCCAGTCGGTTTACAATATTATGCTAGTTTCAGGTGTGTTGCAAAATTATTCAAATACCTATCTACCTATATATGTATCGTATCTATATGCTTTCTCAGATTCTTCTCCATTACAGGTTCATTACAAGATACTGAGTATAGTTTCTGGTGCTATACAGTAAAACCTTGTTGTTTATCAGTTTTATATACAGTAGCTTGTATCTGCTAATTTCATGTGTGCACGTATGTGTATGCGTGCCTCTCAGTCATGTCTGACTCTTTGTGACCCCATGGACTGTGGTCCACCAGGCTCCTCTGTCCATGGGAATCTCCAGGCAAGCATACTGGAGTGGGTTGCCATTCTTTCTCCAGGGGATCTTCCCGACCCAGGGATCAAATCCATGTCTCCTGCCTTGACAGGTGGTTTCTTTACCACTAGATAACTCCATATTCCCAATTTATTCTCCCTCACCCCCTTTCTCCTTCAGTCACTACATGCTTGTTCTCTATGTCTGTGAGTCTGTTCCTGTCCTGGTTTTGGCCAGATGTTCAAACTATGTCGTTGTTTGAGTTAGAGCTTTAGAATCAACACTGCATGCACTGCAGACTGAGCAATAAACTTCCACAGAGAAATTTCTAATTTTGGTCTTTATATTAGTATCCAAGGCCTCATAAGGCTGTGAGAAAGAGGGATAATAAAAATAATGCAGAGTGTTTAAGATTATATATTTCCCAGTTCTTACATATTTATATTCTCCTAATTTTCCATCAACACACTTGACTATACACCCTTGACAATACTTTTGTAGAGATTCTGCCACAAATGAAACACAGATTCATTGAAGGAACACCACATCTTTATCCCACGGCACCTCAGCGTGAATTAGGTAGGGCAAATATGCAGACTGGGTTCTACCAGGTAATGACTCCAATTAATAATTAATAAGAGAAGGGATAGGCTTGTTCTTGGATAGAAAGCTTCAGGTAATTCTGAGTAAACTTGGACAAAGAAACAAATCAAATTAAACAAAGGGATCCTTTTGGGGGTTGAAATTCTGCTCCTTCCTTTTGTGTATACAAATTATATTGATTAATGGAGTTTCTAAGTCTCAAGTTGCTCTCCACAATCATTGTCGCCAATTCCTTTAAAGGCAGAAAGCATTATTTTTCTTGTTTCACTCATTCAATACTTTACTACTTGCTTTTATTTCTCAAGAAATCTTTTACATGTGTTTGGTTTATCTTTGTATCGCAGGAGTCTCTGGAGACCTGGGTTCCATCCCTAGGTGGAGAAGATCCCCTGGTCGAGGAAATGGCAACCAACTCCAGTATTCTTGCCTGGCACTTCCATGGGCAGAGGAGCCTGGTGGGTTACAGTCCATAGGGTCACAAAGAGTCAGACATGACTGAGCTATGGAAAACACACACACTGACTGCTAATATAATTTCTCTGTGGAAGAATGTTGGGTAAGGCTTTTGTTTCTTCCCCAGGGAATCCAGAGTATCTGATGCAGTAGATGTACATAAAATTAATATTGTAAAGAAAAAAAATCTGTCACACTAGAATATACTCTGTATTCATTCCCAGAAGTTTGTTAATTATCACTTTGCCTGTAATATTTTTATATATATGCATGTATAGGGTGGAGACAAAATTCCCAAGTCTTATTGGTATCTATCTCTCTCTATATACATATACATATATATAGGGCTTCCCTTGTGGCTCAGCTGATAAAGAATCTGCCTGCAATGCAGGAGACCTGGGTTTGATCTCTGGATTGGGAAGATCCCCTGGAGAAGGGAAAGGCTACCCACTCCAATATTCTGGCCTGGAGAATTCCATGAAAGTCCATGGAGTTGCAAAGAGTCAGACATGACTGAGTGACTTTCACTTCACTGGTATATAATTTGAATGTATAGATTTAACAAATGAAAACCCAGTTTTAGTATATTGAACTCCTGCCAAAAGCCAAACATCAACAATTTTTCATTATTACCAAAAATATACAATGTTAGTTGCATAAAACTATTGAAGAATGATAGTCATGTGTCAGGTTTTACCACTTGGCCTAGCAAACTCCCAGCTAGTTCTAAGCAGTGACAGAACAACAGCATATTTTTCATTTATCTTTGAAAGATCTTTTCTGATGGGATAGAGGATGGAATTAAATCTACTGAAACTATGGAATGTTGGGAGGTATGAGGTATTATATTTGATTTTCAGATAGATTAATCTCTAATCTATCCCTACCTCCAGCTCACAGTACAGATCAAGAGACAGAATATTTACATCTAGAAGAGTGTGGTGTTCCTGTCCAAGGCTTACTTTTTTTTTTTTAAATAACAAAGCGCACACACACACACACACACACAAAGAGCTTTGTTAATCTATGGGAAGTTTATCTAACTATAATGCTAAAAGAACATACAGACTAGTCCCCAGAATATTCAGGTGCATTTAGCATTCACTTATCCATTCAATATTAATGTATTTGGCTTCCCAGCTGTTGCTAGTGGTAAAGAATCCACCTGCCAATGCAGGAGACACAACAGACACATTCAATCCTTGGGTTGGGAAGATCCCCTGGAGTAAGAAATGGCACCCCGCTCCAGCATTCTTGCTTGAAAATTCTCATGGACAGAGGCGCCTGGTGGGCTATAGTGCATAGGGTTGTGAAGAGCCAGACACGACTGAGCATGTGTGCACACAAACACACACACAACAGTGAAGAATGAAGGAGTTTGTTGTCTCAAAAGTTTTGCCATCAAGTGAGGAGTAGATAAACTTTTAAAAATAACCTGGATTGCACGTGCGTGCATGGAAAACAGAGCTGGGCCTCTAGTCACTGTCTCAGCTACTTAATATCAAGAAGAAAAAAACAACATATTTTATCCTGCCCTGTTCTAAGTCTTCCATGAAAAACACAAGCTTTCAAATATGCCTCAACTACAAGGTCAGTACCACACTGCAGACATGGGCCCCAACATTCCCTCATTTTTAACTCCTTGAATGGGAGTTGACAGGCCGTGCATTTGATCTATGTAGCCATGTGATTGAGAAAACAAACATCTAAGATACACTGAAGACTCAAACTGGGTCACAAACTATTATTTAGCAGGATTCATCTCATCAGAAAAACTCTTTAGGGCCAAATAGCACTAACATTCAAAACGGTTGCAGTGCACTCTTGCTTTGTGTGCGTGTGTGTGCATGTGTGTGCACACTGAGTGACAAAGTCACGTCCAGTTCTTTGGAAACACGTGTACCATTGGCTGCAGACTCTTCTGTCTGGATTGCCATTGCCTCTCCATTCCTGGATTCACCTCCCTTCTCTTCCCTCTCTTCCCCTAAAATGTGTCTGATGACTCACGGCTCTCTGCTCTTGTATTCTTCCCTGGCACACTTTCCTTTTATTTCAAAATAACTTCTCTCAACCAACCATTACCAAAATCTGTATTTCCTTAATGGAAATTATATGAGATACGTGGAGAAAAGTAATCTACTTTTTGAGCCATTTCATGTCAATATGAAGGCAACTTTTCTATGGTGCCTATGATATACCAAGGGGTCCAATGCATTTTAAAGAGGACATTTGTAGATTCCAATAAATCTCTACCTGGAAGAATTTCCTAAGGGAGGTACAGCTACTCTGCTGGAGTAGAGACTTCTGGATTTCTTTCCTCTGCCCCATGCAAGAGAGCACCTTTTCAGCTGTGAATCTGACCTTGCAGTTGGGTTCTAATCCATTCAGCAGATGGTGACATGGGTCTAAATGTTCATTCTAAACTTGTTATATTTATTCAAACTGTTTCACTCATTTGAAAAACATAAAGCACTTAGGAATTATTTTAAGGATGTCTGCATTTCTGTACATAATGATTCTGATCATATGACCGTCCCCTTCAGCTAGTCTGATAGAGACTGTGTCAATACGTTGAATATCATTCATTGGGAGATGAATATCTCTCAAGATGTTCAAATGCCAGCTCCTCTCACGGAATCTCTATAGATGAACTGAGCCAGGATTACTGTCACATAAGAAATGTGACAGAGAAGGCGATGGCACCCACTCCAGGACTCCTGCCTGGAAAATCCCATGGACCGAGAAGCCTGGTGGGCTGCAGTCCATGGGGTCGCTAAGAGTCGGACACGACTGAGTGACTTCACTTTCACTTTTCACTTTCATGCATTGGAGAAGGAAATGGCAACCCACTCCAGTGTTCTTGCCTGGAGAATCCCAGGGACGGGGGAGCCTGGTGGGCTGCCATCTATGGGGTCACACAGAGTCGGACACGACTGAAGTGACTTAGCAGCAGCAGCAGCAAAAAATGTGAAAAGACAGCGTTCACATTTGTTATGGACTCGGTGGTAAAAAATCTGCTTGCCCATGTAGGAGACATGGTTTCAATCCATGGGTCAGGAAGAGTCCCTGGAGAAAGAAATGGTAACCCAATCCAGTATTCTTGCCTGGAAAATTCCATGGATAGAGGAGTCTGGGGGGCTACAGTCCATGGAGTCTCAAAGAGTCGGACAGGACTGAGCTCAGTGACTGAAAAACAACACAATCTTGTATTTATAATTTAAGTAAAACTGCTTAAGACCTTAAAGCTATCTTTTTAGTCGGCTATCTTCCCCTAACATTTGAAAGAATCTTAGAAACAAAAGAAAATAAAGCCTGTACTTTAATTTTTATTAAATAACTATTTTATGAATGTTTTCAAAAGTAACCTTTTAACATTAAAGGTTTATAAAATATATATCTACCTCACACACATTAAAAAAAAAAGCTATCACAACAAACGTTGGTCATACATTCTACGGCACACACAAGACTAGACAAGACTCCAAAGTTGTGTAGTACTTTCATTAAACTTTGCATTAAAGTTTCCAATCAAAAGTAGAATATCCCCTATCCTGTACTGTGTTAAAAACAAAAAGCAAAAACCACTGAAAATTACGATCTAGCACTTATGAAACACATTCTTTCTACTGAAATGTCTTCTGCGTCCAGAATGAGGCCATTTCACCCATTAGCGGAGAAAAGTCCATTTTGCCGCCCCCCTTTCTGGTTCATTTTCATCTCAGTGAAATAATACAGATCTTGGCCCACAGCATTTCCTGCGGCTTATTAACCAGCTGGACCTCAAGCCATCATGTCCTCTCAGGCCACCATTAGTTCCCAGGAAACACTCTTTGCCTTGATCATTATTGTATAATTAAGACCATTTTGTGTTCCTTTAATGTAACATATCAATTATTGAGGAGAAATATAATACTCAAAAAAATGATGACATCGCTTTGTACCAAAAAGAAGCAAATGAGCCATCCTAGGAGTTTTTTAATAACTGTCCTTCAAGAGAAAACTGACATCCAGAGTACATTGCTAAGATCTCATTTCAATATTCCTACTTGTAGATAATTTGGCAAAACGGACAAATGCAGAACCCAACCAAGAAGACACTTGTGTTCAAAGAAATTATATAGGAAAAGTCCAGCCCTTTGACTGCAAGCTGCAGTGTATGAAACAGGGTCTCCAAATCTAAGCAAGCAGTGAGCTGAGAGCCTCAAGATAAGTCCTGAGCTCTTTGGGTTCAAAAAAAAAAAAGACTTGTCTCTTCTGTTATTCCTTCTCTACTATTATCAATGGACTTATTTTGCACTAAAAAGATGAGCAAAAGGGATCCTATTTACTCTCACATGCTGTGCAACAATTTCGGCCATAAATCAGAGGAAGTCAGAGACGAAGCGCCTAAAATATAGGTGATTTAATCAACTTTGATAATAGTCTGAAGGAAGTAAGGGATGGATTTCTAACACAGGAAATGCTTCTGAGAGTTCTGTTATTGTAACAGGCTCCGCTCCACCAAATAGGTCTCATATGGGCCAGAAGAGGTAGTATTGTTCACTGAATAAGGGGGAAAAAAAAAAGTGGGGAATGAAAGCAACTAAAATGTTTCTTTTACTTACAAAGGGAGGGGAAAACTTCAAATGAAGAGTCTTGACAAATTGTTACTTGACAAGGCAGCCCAGGTGGCGCTAGTGGTAAAGAACACACCTGACTATGCAGGAGATGTAAGAGACACAGATTCAATCACTGGGATAGGAAGATCCCCTGGAGGAGGACGTGGCAACCCACTCCAGTATCCTTGCCTGGAAACTTTCAGGGACAGAGGAGCCTGTCGGACTACAGTCCACGGGGTCACACAGAGTTGGCGACGACTGCAGGACCATACGTTCATGTTATTCGTAAGTATTTTTTTTGTCAATAGCTCATCTGAAATTGTTTCAGTGTCAACAGATATGCTATGAAAAGGACCAGATAGTTATACTTTACGTGTGACTTTATTCATTTACGTTGCAAATTCACAGCATGTGTCCCTCAAAACGTGTGTGCCCCATGAGTCAGCAAAACCTAGTTCCAGGTGTGACAGTCACGAACCTTTCCTGCTGTGGTTCCATCAGAGCCAATCAAGTCAGCATGAGTGATCATGCATTTTTGCCTTTGCCTGTTAGTCTCTTCTGAATGGGGCTCTGGGTTCAGCAGGCAATTAATTTTGTCCTCTTAAACTCTAAAATCATAACCTAAATATCCATAGCCTGACTCTTAAGACAGCAGACTAATCGTCCGCAATCATACGCCCCACATTATACCTGATTAGGTAAATCATCTTGACAGTGCTGACTACTTGATTGAATCATAAATGCTTCTAATCACAATCTCTTCGTACTTTCATGCTCTAACCAGAATAGACAATGCAAGATGTAGCCGCCCTTGTCACCCTATATATTTAAGCAAATAGTACATAGATAAGATAGTAGATATAAGTAGAAACTCATAGATCAATTTTTATATATGTCTATAAATTTAATGTAAATTACAGATACCCACATACACTGTCTAGAGGATACACTTTTTCTTTTTATCATCAGAGGCTTACTATGGCCTTTTTCAAGGTCCCAAGTTATGCCATCTTCTATACCCATCTATATGCCATCTTCTATACCTGTGGAAACTTCTTGCTAAACTGTGTTGTCTATTCCTGGTGATTCCATAAATCCTCCTCAAGTTACAACCTATTCCAGCAGGTTTCCTAGCTCAGACACACAGCTCATTGCAGCTTTCATGTTCATCTGTATTAAATAGAAAAATAGAAATAGGAGAAATCACCATATTCCTGCAAAAAGACCAATCTATCATGACACCTCGATATTCCCAAATGGTTCCATCATTTTAATAGGTGAATCAGTCAGGATGTAGAAACTTAGGAATCAGTGACCCTTAAAAATGAACTGATGATCTTGAGGCTTTCAAAGTGGTATCGTCTCACTTTATTCCACTGAAAAGTGGCATTGAAATATTTACATATTTAAAGCTATTTTTATGTGGAGGATGAAGAGGCATCACTTTACCTTTTACATCCTAAGTTGTGAGAGACTTAAAACTAAGTTCTCCATTGTCTCCTCCCAAAAGCTTACTTGTGTGAAAGCTTTTGAGCTGAAGAGTAGGGAGAGCTTTAAATAAATTCCCACCAGGAAATGATTTTTAATGGAATAAAATGACATAACATTTCCTCCCTAAATGACGCACTGATTCTATTTGAGCCCAGAGAGACAGGCCACTGTTATATATATTGATTAGATACTGCAGAAATTTTAGCAGAATTGGAGTTTATTTTTTAAAAAATGTGAAATATGAGGAGTTGGAGCACACTTCAGTCAGATGTACTTTCCCTAAGATAAAAATGGCTAAGTGTTTCTTACACCCCAAACACCATTTATTTTTGTTTAGTGGTTATTGATTTCATCATCAGTGCTGGTCAGTTACATTACAGCTACCGCTGAGTTATGATAACTCATAAAAGAGCCAGAGTGGGGAGATGGTGAGGTTTCCAGACAATCAGGGAGGAGCTTTTCACTTTAGCAAATCAGGTGGAATTTTCTGGGTTTGGTGGCAACATTCTCTTGGGTGTAAGTACTGACTTTCTGATAATCCTAACCCAGACCTGCTTATTCAGAAGGACAAGCGTCATTTGTCATTTGCTTACGTGAAGAAACATAAGAGCTGCCACTAAAAGCAGATCTCACACTGCAGGGTCATGGATGCTACCAGAAGTCTAACCCTCGGACAGCCAGCAACCTACAATGATCTTTTATTTATGTATTTATGGATTATTTTTATTGGAGTATAATTGCTTTACAATGCTGTGTTCATTTCTGCTATACAAAGAAGTGAATCAGCAATATGCATACATGCATCCTCTCCTTTTGGACTTCCCTCCATCCCACCCAATTCATCACTGAGCACTGAGCTTAGCTTCCTGTGCTTTATAGAAGGTTCCCACTAGCTATCTATGTTACATATCGTAGTGTATATATACGTCAGTTTGAAAGAGTGTTTCAGAGTCACATGACCATGCAGAGTTGATGTTCGTTTGCGGGTACCAGTGGGTTCTGATTTAGTCTCCCATGCTGGTTAGTTACTGCATTCTAGCACCAGATAATGCTTTGAAATACTGCTCTACCTGTAAAAACATAGCAGAGAAGTGACTGTCAAGCCTTACCCCACCAATGCCTGCCACTGTCCTCTCAGACTTTGTGTGTGTGTGTGTGTGTTTTTAATTGAAGTATAGTTGATTTACAATGTTAATTTCTGCTGACTCCAACATCTAAATATGCTTTTTCATATTCTTCTCCATTATGGTTTATCACAGGATACTAAATATAGTTCCCTGTGCTACACAGTATCTCCTGGATTTTTGAAGGGACCCATTGTGCTGATGCTTCCCAGGGCTTTTTGGATCCATTTCAGACTCCTTGCCTAATCAGGTCCCTGACTTCATCTTGAGCTGTGGTCCTTCACCCCTGCATCCTCCTCCAGTGTGAGCTTCCTTCCACTCCCTGAGTAGGTCCCACTCCTGGTCTTTTCCTCTGTGATGTCTCCTGGAATGCCCCCCAGACCCTGCCCTGCCAACCATTTATCCTAAAGGTTTCCTTCAGCTCAATCAGCAATTCTTTGCAAAGAGGGAGACTTTCTCCCATCTCTACTTTAAGCCAGTTTCATTGACTTGGGTCTCTTTCCTTCAGAATTGTCATCAAAATTGGAATCAAGAAAACATCTATTACTATGACCATTTTATTGAGAGTCTTTTCCCAGGTAAAGGACTGTAAAGTCTCTGTGAAACCTGTTCATTTCAATCATCACTGTAAATTCAGAGTCTGGGAAAGTTATTGTGTGGAATGGCTGGATATTCAATCAATACTTGTTCTGTCAAAGAACCAATGGTTGTCCTTATGAGGAAGTAGGGTTTTATACCATTTTAACTATACATTTTTACATAGGAACTGACTTTATCTCTGCAAACAAATTTTAACTTGTCACACCATGGTTGATTTGTTTCAATAAACATATTTATTCTCATATTCAGAAATACAGTGACTGAACTGATAATCAATGAGTCCTAAAGATGAACAGGGCATACCAAAAGAATGTCTCTCCTTGCCTCCCACCCAAGGAAAAATACATATATCAGATTTTTTAGAAAACAGTATTTCAAATCTGATTTTAAATTATGATTATGATCCTGATAAACTGATAAAGAGAAATCCAAATATATGGGATGTTTTCAAAGCTCCCATACCACAAGCTTAATGTTGGAGAATGTTAACCATCTATTAAATGTTATTGGAATGGCACGAGGTAATAACATTATGAAAGAATAGCAGCATTCTCCCTCTAAATCCTTAACGGAGTCCTAAATAAGTCACTTACATGAATCTGCAACAATTAACTTACTTAACCATAAATGTCATATTAGATACTGAGTATATATGAAGGCCTGCAGAAGAATGTAATATATTAAAGAAACACTGGGTTTTTATTATTCAAATACTACACTATAAATAAAATTGCAAAATCACTTACTTCAGATTTTAGGACAAACCAGTAAAAGAAATGAGGAGTCTGCATGACTCTGTACAGTTTAAATTTAACCTGCTATTTTTCTATTGAAAATATGACTCTATGAGATCTGACAGGCCTGAAGACATACGCATTTAAACAGACAAGATCTTGCCATTTGTTTAATCCTTGGGAAAGTTTCAAAACTCTTGTGCTTTCAGATTACTTTTAAGTCTGAAGGGTTCTATTCAAATCTTGAAATGTCTTTTGACTTTATATTTGAAAACCTGTATGCATGTGCATTCATGAAGGGTAGAGACATGATGAATGTTCTCACCTGAGTTAGAACCAAACCCAGCGCAGGCAGCTGCCCTGAGCTTTGTTATTACAATTTTGGCCTGACATGCGAGTTGGAAAATGTTGAGAGCATTAAGAGTCTATATCACCCAGCCCCCATCACAGTCAGCAATGACTTTCCCGCCTACAAAAGACACGCAATGGCACATAAGATGATTCAGGCTTATGCATCGTCAGCCATTGCTTGATTACTTTCTAAAACCTCCCTAGACTTCCCAGTGCCTGATACATTTTGAGAAACTATCTGACAGTTCAAAGTGGTGAAAACCCTGTGCCCAGCATTCCTTGCTGTTTAGTTACTCTTCTTGTACTCAGATATATTTCAAAAGAATGAACAAACAGCATTTTTTTAAAAGTTCCTTTTCAAAGTTGAAATTTTCTATGTCAAAATGTCTTACTGAACTTTCCCATATAAAAATCTAAAGGCATATGATTCTTTAGACTGACATTAGACACATTCTTTTTAGATAACTAAACTATACCCTAGAATCAGGATCTCACCAGGGGTTCAAATTCTGTCTTCAATAAGTTGCACCCTCCCATCAAAAGTCAATGCTTACCTCTCAAAGTCAATAGGAAGTTTTCATGTGAGCACAACAGTGATTTTCACCCTTAAAAGTTTTCTTTCCAAAGAGGAAAAAAATGTAATTAATCAATACAAAATTCAGCACCAATGGAAGAAATGTATGCTTATAGAAAGCAATGTTTTCAGAACCCCTGTTTAATTGTTTCCTTGTCTACAGCAAGGAAAGAAAAGAAACTTCTCCGAGATAATCGTGCAAGCTCTTTGCATTTCTATAATGTTATGGGGGCTGTAATCTCTTTTCCATAGACCCCGGTTCCAGAAGGTTTTTATTCCTAGAATTATGTTACAGCCTCTTTAAAACCAGATTTGAAGGGATGGTATATGAAAATTTTTTTCAATGAATCCTTAGCTAGCTTTAAATTTTACAAGTATAATTTTTCCTATCTTAGATATTTTATACACAAATGGAATTTATTTCCACACATTTGGCTGCCTTATTTCTGCACAGAATTATTACTGGTGTGATTTTTAAGAGAATCATTGCATTAAAAAGGCTTCTTATAAAAAATGTTCCTTTACGTGCTCAAGAAGAGAAGGGTATTAACCAACCATACTGACTTGTTACTCCAGACACTTTCCCTGTCAATCTGGCTGTTCACACAGAGAACGAAGAACAAGTTTTAAGTTTATTTAAAACTAGCCAAAGAACACTGAAACTTTAAATCAATGACCAAATATTAATGATAGATATACAAATTAGTACATGGAAAGCCCCAGTGAAATTTAGGGAGCCTCCATTATTGAAAAAAAATTAAAAAAAAAAAAAAAAAAAAAACCAGAAACAGAGCAAATTTAATGAACTTGAGTTGGTTGATAAAATCTTGAACCATGTATACTAGTTTAATACATGTTGTATTTTTTTATACTAATGTGGCAAACTAATGTAGTAGTATCTAATCTCTCCAGAACGTTTATACTTCAATCTAAATCACTTTGTAATAAAGAAAACCTATTATTACACTGAAAAAGTTTGAAAGGTATGACTGAGATGAAACCAATTTTCCCATTTCAATATGATTCTTTAAAGTATGATTATTATTTAATCATTTGAGTAACAATAAAATTATTTGTAAAAATTTCACAAATATCCAAAAAATCCTCATTAATATGTCTGTTCATACTGCACAAAATGTTCAAATATTTCTTTTATCAGTCTGTTTTCTCTTGTTTAAAAACCAGAGAAAAGAGCCAAGGTTTAGTTTTCATTCAGCAAATATTAAGTACTAATATTAAACAAATATTGTTTAAGTACTAATATTAAACAAATATTGTTTAAGTACTAATATTAAACAAATATTTTTAAGTAGTAATTATATACCATAAAACATACTGCTGCTGCTGCTGCTAAGTCACTTCAGTCGTGTCCGACTCTGTGCTAGGAATGCCAAATTTTAAAAAAATGCTAAAAAAAAAATTAATTAAAAAAAAATGCTAAGATGCTAGTTTTGACAAAAATTAGGTAAAAAAAATACTTTGTTGCGTGCTGTTGAGTTTATGTGGCAATATTTGTAGTAAAGAAGTAACAGGACTATATACCAACGCAAATGATTTTCACAGTATTTGTATGTGTGGGTAGAGAATGTGGTAGATTGATACCTGGAACAATAAACACATATGGTTAATGCTCATTAAGGAGTCCTTGTCTTGGGGGAAAAAATGTAAACATTAAATAACTGCTGAGAGTAATTTAAGGAGGGCAAGCAACCCACTCCAATATTCTTGTCCAGAGAATCCAATGGGTAGAGGAGCCTGGTGGGCTACTGTCCACAGGATCACAAAGTATCCATGGAAATACTACGTAGTCATTAAAAGGAAAGAGTCTGTATATAGAGAGAGACATAAAATGTATTATCTCACAGAGAGAGATCTTCCTAAGTATAGATAAGCATTTAATGCAATTTGTATCACTCTTTACTTTCAGAGACTAAGATAATATTTGAATTAGTAATGTTGAATTTGTTTTTAAAAAAATACTCTCAACTTAAGAAAAAACACAGCTTTTGAGCAGAGGCCAAGCTGACAGGGCCGCAAAAAAAAAAAAAAAAAAAAATCAGCATGACAGGTAGAAGCTAAAGGGTCCTGAGATTTTCTAACGAAGCATGACTTAATCACTCCTAAAGCTTTTACAATGTGCAGTAAGACAATTTTGCTGACTCCTTCCCTTAAAATGAAAGAATACAAACTTGTATAATAAGAGTGAATCTACTTTTACGTATTAGGTGCTTGGCAAATAACAGTGTTCCCAAAACACAAGTAATAAAACATTATTATTACGGTTTTCTTCTCCCTCTAACTTCTAATCATGTTGAGGAATGTTTCCTGTTTGGCTCTGGAGTTGGTAACACAATATTAGTATTTTCTTAAATATTAAAAATATTCTTTTTCAAGTGTTCTTATGCCTTTCTTCAACATTTTAATGTTTCATATTCATTTCTCAGGGTCAAATGTCTGTAGAATTTAAAAGTCAAGAGCTACAGATAAACGTGTGTGTATATATATATATATATATATATACACACACACACATATATAAAAATCTCCGTTTTAAGCATATCTTTTCACAGGTTGTTTTGGCTGCTGGCATTTATGTTTGCTTTCTGCCTGAAATAATTGTTTCTTGTTTAAAACCCTTTCAATTTATAAATTGAAATACTGGATTACTGTTCACAATGACGGTTTGGAAATCTCTTCAAGAGATGCACATTTTTCTATTTTTTCCAACCTTGAAAGAAAACGAGTTCAAGCATGCCATGGTAGATATTTCTGCAATAACCAGGCTGTCTCTGGAACTGCACACTTTTAACACTGTCTTTCAAAAAGAAATGTCACTTGAGAAAGAATGGTCAAGCCCTTCTCTCCCAGACACAAACTATTTCTTCCCCAGGGCAAAACTTCCCAATTATCCTTTTCTGTCATCATCACCTCCTTCATGTCTGGGCTCATCAACATGTCAGTGAAGTCACCGTGCTTCAAAGTCCCTGGGAAAATCTGGACCCCACACAGAGGTGATCGTCTCACACACACACAACCCTATGGCAAGGCAGGAGAGATCGAATATTTCAGATAGGAAAAGGGGATGTTTAATCCAGATAGGTGGCCTAAATGTCTGGTCAGATTAGGAAAACTCTTACGCACAAAATATAACTTGCCTGAATATGGCATCCAAACAAAATACAAAAATATCTGCCCAGGACCAGATGGAGTGTGGCCAATAGGACACTTAGAGGGTCCATCATGAATACTAAATATCAGCTTTCTGTTAAACAAGGTAACTTATTCATCTACTTGATTGGCAACATTTCCATAGATTGATAACATCAGTGAAAGGAAAATGAGCTCTTGCAATGGTATTGATGGGCATAAGGATAGCTTTTTTAAAGTCAGATTAGCACTATCTGTCACAATGAAAAGAGGCATCGCCTTTGACCCAATTTCACTAGAAATTCTACTTTAAGGGGTCTGTCCTCCAGAAATACTGGCTTTTCACAAACAAGCAAGCAAAAATATTTTCAGGGATGCTCAGTACAGTGTCGTTTACTTCAATCAAAAATTGAAGGAGAATTCTCAATTAACAGAAAAATGCTTAAATCAATGATAGAAAATATCTTAAAGGAAATTCATGGAGTAATTAAAAAGAAACAAGTGCATATGTACTGATTTGGAAAAACATTCACTGTAAGTAAACCAAAAAAGCACACTGCAAAGTCATTTTTATTTGGGAAAAAACAACAAAAATGTATATTTCTACAAGCATAAAATAGAGTCTGGGATTAACATATACAGACTATAAAAAACAAACAAGGACCTACTATACAACACAGAGAACTATAGTCAATACTTTGTAATAACCTATAAGGAAAAACAATATACATGAAACACTGTGCTGTGTACCCCAAACTAACACATTTTAAATCAGCTATACTTCAATTAAATTAAAATAAAATAAAAAAAAATAAGATTCTAGAAGAATATAAAATGATATCTTGATGGTGGCTACACAGCTGGGGTAATATAAAGGCAGAAAAGAAAAAGGAATTTCATTTATTTCACATCCATTAAAAGATAAAAGTGGGATTATGAAAAAAAATTAAACTATCAACAGATGTAATTTTTTCCTTGAAATGCACACAAAAAGTTTCTATTTCACAGACGAAGGTATCACTTATACTACATTTATTTTTCAAAACACGTAAGTTTCATAAACTGCCATTCATCATGAAATGGAGCAGCGGAAATAACTTCAAATGAAAAGTGTTAGACTTCAATTTTGTTTTAGGCAACTGTGGAAGTGACTCTTTTGTATATTTGTATAACACAATAAATGTGTACCCTACAGCCAAGGAGACTGTATAAATTTTCTCCTGGCATAGCTACTATTTCCAGCAATGTTCAAGAGGTATTTTATCTTCACTGTGTGTATATATACATCTTAAACATTCATTAACATTAGCATTTATTTTGGTCCCTGTGTGTGTGTGTATGGTGCTTTTATTTAATAATGTTAGTTAACATTTCCTTTTTTTTTTTTGTAAATAATGACAGTATAATTTGAAAAGTTTGGCCCAGTTCCCAGACTTGGGTCGAGCTAATACGTGAATACATTTAGTCCGGTTTACTTTTTAATTGGACTTTGATGTTAGATGACTTTGTTTTGGAAGAATATTCCTCATCATACAAGTTCTAAAATTGACTCTGGAAAAGACAAAAGCCTGGTTTCCTTCTCAACTTTATCTGTAATAAGAAGGTGGATCTAACTCGGAAATCCCAGTTTACAGTGTATGTACTCTGGGTAACATGGCAGCCTTAAAATTTTCTTGGGCATGAGTAATTTTATCTAGCTTAGTCTTTGGCATGAAATCATGTTTTTTATTTGTTACTTATGCCTCTCTTGGAACTTTAGAAAAAGGAAAAGTAAGCAACCACAACAAGAATTACAAATTTACAATGTCTGAACACAACCCCAGTCTCCTTCTCCTAATATTTATGATTTGGTTATATCTCAAAACATCATCCTCTTTATATCAGACATGAAATTGAAAATCTCAGGGTTCCTGCTGACTTTGTTTATTTTTATTTTTTCTAATTTCACAGTGGGAAAAAAAATGTCACTATTTTTTCTGATTTCTCCTGTTCAGTCCTCTGTAACTTTTAATATGAATTAGTTTCCTAATTGTCTCTTGCAATTCACTTTCCGTCCTCTCCAATGCCTTATTCATTTTGAAGCAAATATAACCTTGATCATATTTGTTTCCTTTTAATTGTTTCTCTTTTCTACTAAGTTAAGTTCAAGAGAACATTCGGGTGTATTTACTATCATTCTGCCTATGACTAAAAATTACTTCTAGTGATTTTTAAAGATACTAATCTTTGGACCACATGCAAGAAATTTCAATACAGTATGTTGGGAATGGACATGGGTCCCAAATTTCTAACACAATTTATGGTGACTTAGTGGTAGTACAAACACCCCACTGGTAATCTAGTACATTAGCTGGCTAATAATAGGGGTGCATATATTAACATGTTTATGGATTAAATGAATCATTGGTGCTTTGTGTGACTAGCTCCTTCTCAACAAAGACTTTTCTAGTCACCTGAACACCAGCCTTCCCCACTCCATCGCCTTTTAAAAATATTCATCATAGAACTTAAGAAAGTATAAAATTATCTTAATGTGCTTGATTAAAAAAAAAAAAAAAAAGCATTTCCACCGCATAGAATGTAATCTCCACGAGAGCAGTTCAGCTCAGTCGCTCAGTCCTGTCCAACTCTGCAACTCCATGGACTGCAGCACATCAGGCTTCCCTGTCCATCACCAACTCCTTGCTCAAACTCACGTCCATTCCATCAGTGATGCCATCCAACCATCTCATCCTCTGTCATCCCCTTCTCCTCCCACCTTCAATCTTTCCCAGCATTAAGGCCTTTCCCAATGAGTCAGTTCTTCACATCAGGTGGCCAAAATATTGGAGCTTCAGTATCAGTCCTTCCAATGAATATCCAGACTGATTTCCTTTAGAACCCCATGAATAGTATGAGAGCAGAGCACATGTTTTGTTCACCACAGAATCTTGGTGCCCGAGTCAGGTCTCAGGAAACATTTGTGAATGGAGGGGTGAGTCCCAGGACAAGTTTAAATAAAGCAGACAGATGAGAGGTCACTACAAGGATGCTCTCAAGTGTTGTGCTATCTGATCTCAAAGTCTGGTGGCATGTGTAGGCTCCAGCAGCTTTTAGGATTCTCCAGATCAATACACAGGCTGGCAGACCTTTCAACTGAAAGTGGTTGCTAGAGTATCACAGGCTAGATTTAGCATTTCCACCCTCTAGGTTCCAAAAGAGCCCAACTTGGTTCTGGAAAAGTAATATGAAGCAGAGCTTTCTGCAGTGATGGAAGTGATCCATATCTGGGCTGCCCAATATGGTACCCAGGCACTCGTGGCTAATGAGCACTGCCAGTACTGCACAGGAACTGAATAATCTAATTTAAATAGCCAGGTCCTGTTAGGAGCTGCCATAATGGACAGTGTGGCTCTATTTTTCCCTCATCATAGTCATATTTTATACTACTAACCCGAGAGACTGGCCATGGCTCCTATTATGTTTAGGAGGCTGACTTTCTGTAAAACACATTCCATTAAACAGGTCCACATTCTGTGAAACTTACAAGAACCTCATTCTGTTGGATAAGGCTCCAGTCCACATGGATGCCTGTTTTGTAACCCCCACATCTGTTAGTAAGACACAAACTGGGATGTATGGGACTATACATAGATGTCCCCCTGCTGTGTCTGCAATTCCTACTAAAGTCAAGCTGTGAACAACATAAACCCATCCAGCCAGATAACAATCTCTTGCTTACAAAAGCTGTGGACTTCATCTTTCTTGGTTTTTCCTTATTTCTCACATAGTCTACATGTTGGCATCATGCGTCACAAGCTATCACTTAAGAAGCTGAGACACCTGGACCAGACCCATCACCACTGTCTTGAATGTAGGGACTCAATAATCAAACAGCTTTAAGTGAAAATGACTAATACTCATATACTACTTTACCATTCACAAGGGGATTAACCACAGCATACTGACCTTGAGCCTGTTTTCCAGTTTAAGATTTTTTGATACATCAGACACTATATTATTTTCACCAGCACGCCTAAATTCATCCTAAAATGTGTATCTGCAACCGCAAGTCACTGGGATAAAACATGAAAACAATGAACTGTGTGGCGATTCCTCAGTGAAAAGTGCTTGGCTCAAAAGGGTCCAAGCATTAAGGCTTGTTGACATTCGAATGAATATTAGTTTGAAAGAACAGTCAAAAATGAAGTCATGAACAGCAATTCCTTTCCTCAAGAATGACTAGAAAAACCAGAAAGCAGGATGAATGTGTGTATGGTTATCATATATAGACATAGAACAAAATAATCAACTGTTATATATCAGTGTTCTGATTGCCTTCAACTGGATAACAAACCATGCCCCAGTCAAAGGGAATTATTATAGTTCATGATTCTGAGGGTCAGGGATCTGGATGGGATTGTAGCAGGGAAAGTTCATTTCTGCTCACAGTCAGCCTCAGCTGGGAGGACAGGAAGGGCTAGAGAAGGGGATGATGGCTGGGTTTCCCCCTCCTCCATCCCACTCACATCTTCCTATAGTCAGCTTGGGGTTCCTCACAGCATGGCAGCCTCAGCAGGGGTCCCAGCACGACTGTCCCAGAGACTAGGAGCACCTGTCAGAGGAAGAAGCCAGGACCCAGTATCTGACATCGCCTCACGTATGCCATATCCTATGAATCAAAACAGAAGCTATGCAAAGGTCAGCCACGATCGAGAGGAGGAGACCTAGCCCCTCACCTCTCCCTGGGAGGAGCATCCAAGTGTATGTGAGCGCCTGTAATCCACTGCAGACTGAGTTCCATTGTGTAGCTTCCACTTGGCTTGTCTGTACGGTTTGTTCACAGGGATTTGTTTGGCTTTGTGCAGACATGGGGGTTATCTTTGTGCTTATTTTTCAGTTAAAAGGGAGAGGCACTAGGTTGGAGATTTTTAAAAAGCAGAAGTTTCAGAGTCAGTAGAAGTTGCAGTGAATTCTCCTGTCATTTATCAGCTCCATGATTACAGCTACAACTAAAATGTGAACCTCCATATTCTCATCTGTAAAAACAGAAAAATGTAATACCTGACAGGATTTGTTTAAAAGGTTAGAATGTCATATGTGACATACCTGATATATATTATGTATGCCATTAATGTTTCAATTTTTAAAAATTTTTATTTCCTTTTGCAGGACATCAAGTAATCTGCGCAAGTATTTTCTTTAATTTTTCATTCAAATGTAAATTGAGTAAAGTACTTCACAGATTTCCAAAGCCCTGGTCTTCTGGGAAAATCTAAAATTTCTTTAAACTCCATTTTTATGTTACTTTTAACTTTCATATTTAGATTCTTGCAGATATTATAGCGTGGTGAAACTATACAATAGTTCTGATTTTTTTCCTAGAGTAGAGAGACTTCAACTATTTTGCAAGATACAGATGCTGGTTTTTCCGATTAAAACATAACTTTTTGGTTGCTGGAGTGTTAATTTATGCTTATAACTCAGGAAAGGCACATTGTGAAACATACAAAAGCTTTTTTAAAGTATATAAACCAATATCTCCCCATGAAAAGCCAAAATTTAAATCCTTTCTCTCAATCTCATGCTTTATTTGTGAAATATTATCTTTACATAGCAAAAGGACTTCTACAGGTGTGAATATTGTTAAGATTCTTGATGTGGAGAGAGTAACTTGGATTACCCAAGTGTGGCCAATCTAACCACAAGCCTCCTTAAAAGCAGAAAATTTAAGGAACTTAAGGTAGTGACTTTCCTTTCCCATGAAAAGGCTGGAAAAGAACACCTGGTAAATACCTACAAACCCAAACCCAGGCCTGTGTCTGTAGCTCCTCTTTTACTTATCTATAAATATTTAATTTGGTTAGAATTCCTACAGTTATTTTTTTTTTCCCAAGAAGACATGAGTTAATTATGGCTGCTTCATAGAGTGTTTCTAAACTCTCATGGTTAATTTAAAATACCACATGCAACAATAAAACCTTGTGTTAATTTTCTCTCTCAGTCAAAGCAAACTACCATAAAGCTCGTAGTTAAAAAAAAAACAAACAGCACACTCACTCTCTCACAATTCAGTACGTCACAAGTTCCATATAGGCCCCAACAATTAAGTCAAAGGTAAGGGCAGGCTCGCTCCTCCTGGAAGAGAGAGCTTGTGCACTTACTCTCCCAGCTGCTCAGGGCCACCTGCTCCCCGTGACGCCCAGCCTCTTCCTCCATCTTGAAAGTCAGCCATGTTGAGTCTCTCACCGCCCTTCCGCCATCTTCCCTCTCTCGCCACAAGTGTGAAAGGCTCTCTGCTTTTAAGAAAGCATGTGATCAAATTGGCCCCAGCTGGATAACCAGCCTGCCCCTCTCACCTCAAGGTCCTGATATTAACTGTAGTTGTAAAACCCTCTATGCTAAGTGGTATATCCACAGCTTACACAGACTCACACCTGGCTGTCTTTGGGGGGCTATTACTCTGCCTACCACAGCCCTTGATAGCAAAGTCAACATACAGATTTTTCTTTAGGATTTTCTAAATTGAATTTCATTTTTTTGAAAGGTACAGACAGTGTTTGAACGCTGCATTTTAGATGTTTAGATATTTGGTTCATTGTACTTTTAATTTCTGACCAAAATGAATGGTTACTTGAATATCCTCCTCCAAGTAATTTTATTTACCTTTATTTAGTAGAATAATCTTATTTCAATTAATAGACTATCTTCAACAACAATAAAAAATTATAAATGTTAGCCAAAGGTAACTGAAATGAAACATATTTATAGCCCAATCAATGCCTCACGGGATGATTTGAGAAGCAAAATAATTAGACACAATTTTCTTTGTAAGGCGTGCAGTATGTTAATTTCTTCCACTTAGCCTTTAACAAAGCTAAGATTGTTGGAATGAAAACAAGCTTATTGTCATCTAATGATGGCCATGCCTTGGAACACTATTTCCTCCAGAGACTTGTTCTTAGTTTGTGGCATCACAATAAAATATTATGAAAATAATTGTGAATTAACAGAGTGAAGCCAGACATGAAAGGAAGAGAGATCTTGGAATAAATACCTCTGCCACACTAATATTGATCAGTGCATAAATTAATGAACAGGGAGTGTTGGGATAACAGAGAAATGTTTTCCAAATGTATTGGGGAAAAAATATATATATTCTCATCCAATCAATCCTCACTTTAAAAACAAGTGTAAACTTAGGGAATGCACCAGTATTCTTGCCTGGAAAATCCCATGGACAGAGGAGCCTGGCTGTCTACAATCCACAGTATTGAAAAGAGTCAGACATGACTGAGCAACTGAGAGTGCATGCATGCACCAGAGTCATTATGCTTCAGTATCTATCGAAAGAAGTAGGTAAGACATCTCACATTTATTCAGGTTTATCGCCCTGCTTAGATTTTTAAGAGTGATATCATATCGTTCAATAACATTAGTGCTAGACAGAATCCTGAAGCCAAAAATACCTGAAGGGCAAAGTTTTCTTTGAACTTTTCTTATCATTCACCCTGTCGTAGGTGCATTGTGATGTGTGCCTTGGCTATATTTCCTATATTTTATCTCACAAACTTTCCCTGCAATATAACTAATTATTTCATATCATATTTTTATTAGGACCTTCTGGTATAATGTTGACAATGAGTGAAAAGTAACAGGTTTTACAAACTCAAGGTTATAAGTTACTTTCCAATTATAATTTTGCTATGCAAAAATAGTGTAGATTTAGATTGATTCTTGGGTAACATTCCTTCTTTCTCTGTCCTAGCTTTTAAAAAAGAAAGACTTAAGTTTGTAAAGAAGAAAAAATAGCAAACTATGTCTTGTGATGTACAGAGCAACCAATTGAAGAAAAATTTCTCTAATTACCTAATTTATTTTCATCCTATTTCTAAGCATTCACAAGTAACATTTAATCTTCTGACGGTTGTGTTTTCCTAGTTTCTGTTAAATGCAAAGAAAACTTCTCCACGTCCCCTTTATCCCACATTGAAAACTATTTTTAAGTTTTCTATTTCCTGGATGATCTCTCATTATTTGCTTTTATTATAATTTCCACCTGCCAGATTTTCACTTGGTTAATCTGTCCAACCATAATTTGATTCATTTTCTTGTCTGCAGGCTTGACATATTTCTTTGCTGAATTAATCCTCTTGCTCATTTAGAGATGTTTATTGTGGGAGAGAGTCTGGGGTTGTCTATAAACAGAACAAACTATGGAGAGGAGAAATGGTCTCTTAAAGACTATCAAAAATAATTTTTAAATGCAAACCTGGTATCTTTGTGTACCATTCTGGTGTGTTTTGTTGATAATGGGAGAAGACATATATGTGTGATGACAGGAAATACATGGGAAGCGTCTGTACCTTCCCTTTGCTCTTGCTGAGAGTCTAAAACTGATTTTTTTTTTAAAGGACTTCCCTGACAGTACAGCAGTTTGTTAACATACTAAGTAGACTATAGTGTTCTGAATTTCCAAGTTTTTAGGAAATTCAAGTTTCTATTTGTAGCAATTCTGGTAATTTATCTCAGGTTCCTTCTTCCTTTTGATAATCACCACGACTAACAAATAAAAGATGCTTTTAATTTCATGCCTTTTTATTGTTCTCATTTCTAAATCAACCAACAAAATATCAAATGGAACATTCATTAATGTTGACTGTATTATTTATTAGATGTCCACATTTCCTGGGTAGGGAAGATCCCCTGGAGAAGGAAATGGCTACCCATTCCATCATTCTTGCCTGGTGAATTTCATGGACAGAGAAGCTGGCAGGCTACAATCCCTGCGGTCACAAAGAGTCGGACACAGCTGAGTGACTCAGCACATGAGTTATAAAGGCTAGACTTGTTAAAGCAAAATTCATTAAGAGATACTATCTGTATGAAGATGATTAAGCCAAACACACATGTAAAATCAGCCAGAAGTTCTTCTACTATGAAATTACTCTGAAAAGTGAATTAAAACAATTGCAGGAAGAAGAATGGTGGCCTTATCAAACGTGCGGCAGGATCACTCATATTTACCAAGGTGAAGGAGGTTAGTCGGAAGAGATGTATAGGGTTTGGAGTAGGTGCCAGTCGTGGGGCAGCAATGGTATGAACACAGGTTTGATAGGATATTTTCAGGCAGACTTCTAGGAAGTGGTTATGCTTTGTTATGAAAGACAGGTGAATGGGGTGGAACTTCAAATATTTTTTGCTACTTACTAGAGCATAAAGGAGGGAGTCCTTATTGTCTAGAAGGTAAATTAATGGTAAATGAAAATATATTAAAGCATTTAATTATAAGTTTATATCTATATAAAATGAACACATAGCAAACAATTTATATCACTAATTAGTGGGAGAAACAATATGTTACAACCATTTCAAAGGGGAATTTGAAGTTACATTTTAGGTAAAACAGATCAGTTCATAGGGCAATAATAGTTGCACTTAACTGGACACAATAACTTCACAATTTTTAAAGAAACATATTTGCATTAATATGATGTTCTTATGACTTACAAAGTTATAAGATACCTCAAAAAGTTATGAAAGGCAGTGACATCTTGGGGGACTGTGTAGGACAGGTCACTTATTAATCTTTTCAGTACATTTCAATTTATCTTTTTATATTTGTTCCTACATACATCACATCTCATTTCCTTTATGCATCAAAATTAGAAGAATTAGTTATGCCCAAATTACCTAATATCCCCTCCAAAAAGGGGATTTTAAGCAACACACTGCATTGATTGAAGTCTTTATTTGTAGAAATTTTATTCTAACAACTTCTGAAAAAAAAAAAGAATAGGTAAATTAGATAATTCCTATAATCTGTGGTCAGTCATTAAATCATGTCTTTTTTCAACACCACGTCTCCAGTGCCTCCTGCCTTGGCAGGCAGGTTGTTTACTGCTGTGCCACCAGGGAAGCCCAAAGGGAATATTATTCAGCGTTAAAATAAAAACAAAACAAAAACTATCAAACCGAGAAATGGAACGGAGTTAACGTCAATGTCTATTACTAAGTAAAAGAAGCCGATCTGAAAAGATTACGTACTGTACGACTCCAATTAGGTGACATTCTGGAAAAGGCAGAACTATGCAGGTAATAACATGATCTGTGGTCGTCAGAGGCTGGGACCAAGGAGAGAAGAACAGGGAGAGCGCAGAGCAGTTTCCAGAGTGTGAACATATCCTGTGTGCTACTGTAATGATGGATACACGTCATGAGGCACTTGTCTAAACCCATGAAATGCACATCATCAAGAGTGAGCTTTAACATCAAGTATGGACTTAGGGTGATTTCGATGCATCTGTGTAGGTTCCTCTTTGGTAAAAGACACGCCATTCTGGTGTGTTATGTTAATAATGGGAGAGGACGTATATGTGTGATGGCAGGAAATACATGGGGAGTGTCTGTACCTTCCCTTTGCTCTTGCTGAGAGCCTAAGACTGTTTTTCTTTTTGTTTGTTTGTTAAGAAATTCCCTGACAGTAAAGCAGTTAAGCCTCTGTCTTCCAATGCAGACGGTAAGGGTTTGATCCCTGGTCTGGGAGCTAAGATCCTGCATGTCTTACAGCCAAAAAAAAAAGTAAAACAGAAGCAATACTGAAACAAATTCAATAAAATTTTAATTAAAAAAAAAGGTATTCATTGATTTTTTCTTATGTCCTCATCATACATCTCCAAGTCATTGTTCTCAAATTGTATTCCTTTGAAGAATTGCTTGGTAACTTGGTTACTTTTGCAGATTGCCAGGCCCTATGCAGCAGCAGTGAATTTGGATTGTCTATAAAGTCATCGTCTTTATCAAGCACCCAGAGTGATTTTAATGCTGGGTGACACGTTGAGAGCAACAAAGCTACAGAGAAAAAGGACAGTAAGGAGGTAAGGAGCATCACAGTGACAATATGAAAATGCAAAAGCATGAAATCCAGATTGCCTGCTTTGGTCCTTTTC
The DNA here is from genome assembly GCF_032452875.1 of Bos javanicus. Taxonomy (NCBI): domain Eukaryota; kingdom Metazoa; phylum Chordata; class Mammalia; order Artiodactyla; family Bovidae; genus Bos; species Bos javanicus. Next base: position 81,733,562 of record NC_083879.1, read on the forward strand.
CTGTTTTAATAGAAAATACGTAGAACACGTGTTTTCAGATTCCTTTCAACACGTTGACCAACTTACGTTCAAGCTATTCCCAGCTGCAATATCTGATTTTATCTTTCCCCTCTCCTTATGGCAACTTTTTAATAATTTCCTATTTAGGTAAAAGGAACAGTTTTTTGCCTACATTTTAGAATTTTTTCTATAAGTTAGTCATAGCAGATTAAAAGTTTAAGTAATTTCATTTCATCTTTCTAACTTGTATATATAAAAAAAGGATAAGCTTAAATCAATGGCAAAATAAGATTTTTAAAAATAGTTCTGAACTTCAGGGATCCACTTTTGTTCTTTTTTACCTACTGATAACTTAGTGTTGACATTTCATGTTTTACTTGTGGCTGTTGTAATTTATCATTAACAATATTCCTGGGGCTCTTTAGTTTGCCACAGTAAAGCGTAGCTGAGCAGCTAGAATGTGGAAGAGTCACTCGGTGAAATTATATTTATAGGCACAGCAACAGAACTATTATAGAGCAATTCCACAGTGATTTTTTAGTCATACTGATGAGCTATAATCTGGCTACAAAGGAGTGGGGCTATAGTTTATTGGTCTGAAGCGAAGTTAAATTTAGATGAGTTTTATAATAGATTATTCTTCATTCTCAGTCTAGAGTTCTAATCAGAGCTACCTAATATTTGAATTACAGAAATACAAATTAAATAAATTCCTTTGTCTCCAAAATGAAGCTAATTTCTCCAATTTTCTCACCAAAATTTTCTCTGGATCAGGGAAGTAGGCAAGTGCCATCTTGTAGATACAATCCTGTGAAAATCATTCATATGCTAGAAATTTACTTGACAAGAAGAGTTCAAGTTATGATTCTCAATTCTAGAACAGATAATCTAATTTTTTAAAATACTAATATTTCATTTATATGCATTGCATATTTCCATGCTACCATATTTAATTCACTGTAAATAATGAAAATATTCAGAAATACTGAATAACTTTGCCATTGCCAAATATTAACCTCTGTATCTTTGATTCACTGAGAAAATAGTCTGTGTGAAGATTCACAAGAGCCCTTCCACAAATACCTAAACCACAAGATCACAGGAATTCTATAGAAAGAATCTGATTTAGTTGTCTCGACATCTTTCAGAACATGTGTACTCAGAACGCTGCATATTGCTGGTAAAGCACATAGCAGGCGTACTTTAAGAGCATGGTCATTCTGAGTGTTAAATTAATCAGGAACAATGAAGCTGAGGGGAATTTAATACCGCAATAATGAAACAATTAGACCGAGGTGGGTTTAATACCTTAGCAGTTCCATCATGCTCAAACTCAGTCGTGTCCGACTCTGTGACCCCACACACTGTAGCCCACCAGCCTCCTCTGTCCATGAGATTTCCCAGGCGAGAATACTGGAGTGGGTCGCCATTTCCTGTTCCAGGGTATCCTCCTGACCCAGGGATTGAACCAGCATCTCTTGTGTCTCCTGCATTGGCTGGCAGGTTCTTTACCCCTGAGGCACCTGGGCAACCTTAGTAGATCCATAAGGAAACCCAAATGTACACCTGTAGATGTCTCAAAGTTAAGAAATCAAAACCTAAGGACAACCAATCACAGACGGCTAGATTTTCCTAAATAAGGCAACTCCTTGTGCTACAGCCAAATAAATAATTTCCTGGCTTTGCTTCCACCTCTTGACTCTAGAAGTCTCTTCCCAAGCTCCCATCTGGGGGGCTTCCCAGGAGGCTGAGATGGTAAAGAATCCATCTGCAATGCAGGAGACCGAGGTTTGATCCCTGGGTTGGGAAGACCCCCTAGAGAAGGGAATGGCTATTCACTCCAGTCTTCTTGCCTAGAGAATCCCATGGACAGAGGAGTCTGGTGGGCTATCATAAATAATCTGCCTGCAATATGGGAGACCTGGATTGGGAAGATCCCCTGCAAGAAGGCATGGTAACTCACTCCAGTATTCTTGCCTGGAGAATCCCATGGATAGAGGAGCCTGGTGGGCTACAGTCCATGAGGTAATGAAGAGTTGGACATGACTGAGTAGCTAAGCACAGCACAGCAAGCTCCCACCCATGGAGTGCTCCTAACTACTTCCTGTTTGGTGCTCCTGATTTGGAGTTGATTTGCCTAAAGGAACACTTAAAATGTGTAACAAATCTCAGTTTTTCTTTTAATAGTTCATAAATGTCTTATAGCCACCTTTTGCCTGCCAAGATGGTCCCAGCCAATGGGAGAGAGACTAATCAATAAAAGACAATGTTCTAACCAGTCTAATTTTGTAATATAAGTTGGATACGTCTATAAATTTTAATCAATTCTTTCATAGATGAATCAGTTTGAGGGATTTAGAACTGACTATCTGAATCAGTAACCACATATACAAATAAAATGTCACGAAATCTGATATGCATCCATATAAAAATGATCCATTTATAAAAATGAAAGAATCAGCCACAAGAAAATATTCCTGAATTGGAAAAGTTAACTTTGTAATTATTCTCTTCAACTTGGAATGGGGAGGTGGGGAGGAGAGGAAACTGGAAAGATGCCAGAGTCAAAACTTTCATGAGAAATAAAAAAAAAGAGTTGAAAGAGCATTCTTTTACAAGTGTCTAAAAGGCTTTGAAAATGTCATTCGTCTTCTAGAAATCTCATGACTTTTAAAAAGTAAAACTTACGATAAATCTAAAATTAAGCAGGAGATAGTATTTCCCTTTGCTAACACTCACCTCATTTTTTTCTGGACCGTTCCAGTGTGAGTCTACAAGGCAATTTGCACTGTCATTTTAAAAGCATTTCTTAGATATTTGCTAGGCATTTTGTGGAAGGAGACACTGAGGCAAAGACGTTAAGCGGCACACCCACCATTAGATAAGAAAGTAGAAGTTAAGTCAACCTCAGAAACCAGATACCCAGGCTCCTGGATCTTAATTCTTAAGCCACACTCCCATTTAATATATCCACTGTGGCTTTTACCAGGACAAAAAAAGTAATTGGATCCATGAATGCATAGCTTCGGAGGGTGCTATCAGCGTTACACATTATCTTTCATCTTGAAATCGCACAAAGCTTTATTAAACTGTTCAAGAAGGAAGTGTTATTGTTCCCATGTACCTCTCTCTCCCCAAAAGATAGCTCAAGTGGATTTATCAGGTGGCTAAATGTGGGTACTAAAGAGGTTAAATTTAATTCAGGGGGAGATATTTCCCTTATGAACAGAAGAGCTTTTGTTATGTTGGTGCTAAAATGGTCCCCTTGTCAGAGACTTATGTCCTATGTGGTCCTCCCAACCCAGTTTAGAAAAGGAGAGGAAATTGACCACGGAAACTGTGTTTGGTACATTTGAGAACCAAAATGTAAATTTTCATTCCATGGCGTGCTCTAATGCAGGGAGGTTAAAGTGTTTCAGATTTATCAGCAGCTAAAATTATATTAATCAAAAAACCAGTATTTATGTAAGAATAAAGGGAAGAATAGATTTAGAAGTAATCTGGGTAATTTAGGCTGAAAAATATTACTTCATGAACCTTTAAGATATTTTGAAATCCAAACTTTTTCCTTTTTAAAAAACTTATAAAAAAAAAAAAAACTTAAACATATAGATACTACCTCTTATGTTTAGGGCAGAAAGTAGTAGTAGTATCTGTTTTGTTTTTATTGGAATATCTACTTACAGAATATTGGTGGAAAAGTGTCTGAATAATGGTTCAATTATTCACACTTATTTTGTGTATCTCTCAGGAAAAAAATTAAGAGCTCTTACACTAATCTTTTAGAAAATCATACACATTTATACATACACTTTTTAAATTATATATATATACACTTTTAAATTAAATCAACCATAAATAATAATCATTGGAAGTTCTCACCATTATGCCAATTTACTAAAACCTTATCTCAATAGTTCTCCACAATGATACAATCTATTACTAATTTTTTCTGGCCCTCCCAGGGATATTTTTACTCACCACTTAGAGAAACCAAGACAAGAAAAAAAAAAAAAAAGTGCTTATCTGAAACTTGAACTTATCAAAACTTACTTGTCTAGAAATTAGCTTGGGAATATCCAGGCACTGGAATTTCTCACTTTTTATTTTCTTTCTCAACTTTAAATACTGAAAGGATAAAGACATTTCCAAATGTCTACATTCTGAATTTTCAAAAAATTACATTTAAAGCTCTGAAAATACAATAATCAGATTGCTTCGTGATTCCTACCATGAGTGCTATCTTTTTAATATTCTTAATCATTTTCATGCAGTGCTTTTTAATTGGGGGTATAGTTGATTTATAATATTGTGTTAGTTTCAGGTGTACAGCAAAGCGATTCAGTTATACATACACATACGTCTCTTTTTTTTTTTTCCATCCAGTGGTATTTTTACAGAAAGTGAAAATGATGCCTTCTCCTCACACTGAAACATTCACCTGTCCTGAAACACATGGGTCCTTTTTAAAATTTTTACATATGAGGTATCAGAAAATACGTGGGGGAGGTCAACAGGCTCAATTCTTTCCTTGGGGTGATTTATGATGTGGGTGTGAAAAAGGAAGCAGGTATTAAAAAAAGAGGCCTTTCTTTTTCTCTAAGTCTGGTGAGTGGCTGTGGACGGAGAATGAACTCTTCGGCCAGATACAGTCTCGATCACTCCCAATTTCCTTCCTCTCAGTTCACTCTATTCAGCTACATTACCTGGTGAGGCCAAAGGCATTTGAGCCTTGACACCACTTGAATCATCACCGCCTCGCTACATCAGGGGCCTGCTGATCTGTGCCCGATGCCCCGTCTCCCTGCATAGCTCAGGCATCCCCAAGCGGCTGTGAACTCAGGGTAGCACCACTGAATGTTTTAACATCCCTCTACTACTCAGGATGCTTTCTATGAATTCTTCTGAGAAATCACCAGCAATATCTGCATGAAATGTGCATTCCTATTCCCAGGTTCAGCTGAAGAACTACGCAGACCTTCCAGACTTCCTTTTTGTCCACCTCCAATTCTTCTCCCATCCAATCAGGCCCGCGTGGTATAAAGCACCCGTCTACATCAGAAGCTCTGACCTCCATCTGACGGGACATAACATCACGCTCCTTCTAGACCTGGAAACTGTGAGGCTTATTGCTTCAAAATACAGTCATCCATCCAAACAGAGATACCCAGTTTGGGCGTAGTCTGTCAGCTGTAATTTCTACTACTTTCCTAACTTACATTTCCTCCAGTCCATGGAGATATGTGACTTAATTCTGAGTTACATACTTAAAATGTGGTGGTTATAATTGTTCTCAGATGAATACAAAAATATTTTTTAAGTTCATATAAAAATAAACTAATATAAACATAAAAATCATAAATTAAAAACAACTTTAATTTTACTCATAAGGTATTTTAAGAGAAAATGTGTTGCTGTTTAGTTGCTAAGTCATGTCCAACTCTTTTGTGGCCCCATGGACTATAGCCTGCCATTCCCCTCTATCCATGAAATTCTCCAGGCAAAAAATACTGGAATGGGGTACCATTTCCTCCTCCAGGAAATCTTCCCAACCCAGGGATCAAACCTACATCTCCTGCACTACAGGCAGATTCTTTACTGCTGAGTCACCAGTGAAGGCCCTAAGGGAAACTACTATTTTTAAGAAAAGATTAGTTAATATTTTAATAGCAAATTAAATATGACAGAAAAACACCTTTTGAGATAGATACCTGGTAACATCAGAACAATTTTAATTCCTAAAATAGGCACATGGAATTTACAATAATAGAGGGCTTTGAGAATCATTTCAGAATTAATTCTGTGCCTTGGACATTAATTCCTTTGCCTGTCAAAATTCATTAAAAATCAATTTAGCTGCTTATGTTTCATCCTTGCTCCAAACCGAAATAGAATCTATCATTCAAAATAATTTTCACAAGTTTTATACTGATCAGTATTATTTAACAGTCCGTGATCGTAGTTCAGACCAGGAAACACAATTGGTTTCCTGGTCACCTCTGAACAACTAGTTAGGCAAAGATAATACACCAGAAGCAGCTGATTAGAAACTCTAAGTTGATCTTGAAAATGTTATAACAAAACAGCAGCACATCTATTTGAAAGGACTATCTTTTTTTTTTTAATGCAAATGTATACAAGTGCATTTTTTCCAATAGATCTTTCCTTCAGATTCAGTGGGAAGCCACAGTATGTTACTTTCATTACAGAATTTCTATGGGGTTTCCCCATCATGTAGCCACATCCCTGGATAGAGTTTGAAAGCATCAATTCTTTGGCACCCAACCTTCATTATGGCCCAACTCTCACATCTCTACGTGACTACTGGAAAAACCATAACCTTGATTATGCAGAACTTTTGGAGGCTAAAAGTTGAAAATTAAGATGTCAGTAGATCGGTTCCCACTGGAAGCTCTGAAGGAGAATCTGACTTGTATCTCTCTACTGGTTTCTGGTGAGGGCTTTGATACTTGGCTTTCCTTGGTGAGACCCAACCAGTCCATCCTAAAGGAGATCAATCCTGGGTGTTAACTGGAAGGACTGATGTTGAAGCTGAAACTCCAATACTTTGGCCACCTGATGCAAAGAGCTGACTCATTTGAAAAGACCCTGATGCTGGGAGGGATTGGGGGCAGGAGGAGAAGGGGACAACAGAGGATGAGATGGTTGGATGGCATTACCAACTCGATGGACATGAGTTTGAGTGAACTCCGGGAGTTGGTGATGGACAGGGAGGCCTGACATACTGCATGTTCATGGGGTTGCAAAGAGTTGGGCATGACAGCAGCTGAACTGAACTGAACTAAACTGGCTGGTATCTGCATCACTCCAAACTCCACCTGTGTCTTCACGTGAGTTTCCTCACTCTGAGTCTCTCTGTCTTTTCTCCTCTTCCTATAAGGACAGTAGTCACATTGGATCTAGGACCCACCTTACTCCAGTATGATCTGATCTTAACTAATTACATATGCAAGACTCTATTTCCAAACAAATCACATTCTGAGGTTCTGGAAAAGCAAAATTATTCAACCCAGTACAGACCACTTTCCAGAACTTTAAACAATCCATAAAAACTGTTCCTCTAATCTCCCTGTTTTTCCAGTTGTCTTATTTAGCAAAAGTCTTTATGAACTCATTCTTCCAGAAGTAGTTGTGAAAATAAAGCAGGTTGGAATAATAAAAAGCCTTGCAAGTATAAAAAGTATTCCATAACACATATTATTTATCATTTTAGCAAATGAGAATTCTTAGTAAGTGACATTTTACAAATTAACATCATAAAATTAAAATTGCCTGTCATTAAAATTTTATCTTTTTTATCTGAATGAAAATTAATGATTTTAGCCTTTTGGGGGACTTTCTTTTTGTTGTCAATATTTGAAAAATTGTGGTAGTGAGCTAACCTGTATGAATTGGCACATATAATGTTGCTTGTTATTTCTGGCTTGGGTATTATGTAAAACTTGACATTTAGTTTCGGTTCCTAAGTGTCACTAGTAAAGTAAGGAAGATATGTCAATGGTAGGTATTTGCTATTTGTTTTTGACTTGTTAACATCTCAACCAGCTTCCTTTTTGAAGGGGGATCTCTACAGGTTAATTCGATGAGGCTGACCTTCATTGCTAGGGAGACTCTTCTGGGGGAACTTCTTGGTATTGAAAACTTGAGATGATTCTTGGTGAGGAGTAAAGGTGCATGTTAATATGACAACGGTCTTCCTCTTGTCTCCTCCAGGAATAGTAATGATCATCAGTTCAGTTCAGTGTCTCACTCGTGTCCGAGTCTTTGCAACCCCATGAATCGCAGCACGCCAGGCCTCCCTGTCCATCACCAACTCCCGGAGTTCACTCAGACTCACGTCCATCGAGTCAGTGATGCCGTCCAGCCATCTCATCCTCTGTTGTCCCCTTCTCCTCCTGCCCCCAATCCCTCCCAGCATCAGAGTCTTTTCCAATGAGTCAACTCTTCGCATCAGGTGGCCAAAGTACTGGAGTTTCAGCTTTAGCATCATTCCTTCCAAAGAACACCCAGGGCTGATCTCCTTCAGAATGGACTGGTTGGATCTCCTTGCAGTCCAAGGGACTCTCAAGAGTTTTCTCCAACACCACAGTTCAAAAGCATCAATTCTTTAGTGCTCAGCTTTCTTCACAATCCAACTCTCACATCCACACATGACCACAGGAAAAACCATAGCCTTAACTAGACAGACCTTTGTTGACAAAGTAATGTCTCTGCTTTTGAGTATGCTATCTAGGTTGGTCATAACTTTCCTTCCAAGGAGTAAGCGTCTTTTAATTTCATGGCTGCAATCACCATCTGCAACCCCATGTCCAAGGAGTGGTGGCTGCACAGGCACAGAAGGGCCTAGAGGAGCTATTCCATGTTCAAGGTCAGGAGGGGTGGCGGTGAGGAGATACCCCTGGTCCAAGGTAAGAAGCAGTGGCTGCGCTTTGCTGGAGCAGCCGTGAAGAGATACCCCACGTCCAAGGTAAGAGAAACCCAAGTAAGATGGTAGGTGTTGCAAGAGGGCATCAGAGGGCAGACACACTGAAACCATAATCATAGTAATGATCATAGGCAGGGTTTGTTTAGGACTCCCTAAGAATCAAGGCCTGTGGAGATAGAAATCAACTGAAGCACTTCGTCTAATTCTCCCAAGAAGCCTATGAAGCAAATGCCATTATCATTTAGTCATGAAGATGAAGACATAAAGGTCTGGCTTGGCCTTCCTACTACTAGCTCAGCATCATAGGATTAGAGTTCAGATCCCTTACCTCCAGAGACCCAGGTCTACACTACCACACATAGTGCTTGCCCCACCCTCTGAAGGGTTAGCAAATATTCTGTGCTCGTTAAAACTCTGACTCCTCATTCAGTTCTTCAACTCAGGGCAGATATTCACTACTCCTAAGTATATCCTGTTTTAAATGTATCTAGTGTATATTTCTTATCTCCAGACAAGTTCATGTTTGTTCTTTTACTTATGCTCAAGTTGTAGACTGTGAGGCCCATTTTATAAATAAAATTGTCACTTGTTAGGTCAGCAGCCGGAGAAGGCAATGGCACCCCATTCCAGTACTCTTGCCTGGAAAATCCCATGGACGAAGGGGCCTGGTGGGCTGCAGTCCATGGGATCGCCAGGAGTAGGACATGACTGAGTGACTTCACTTTAAGTAATAAAAAATAAAAACCATAGAAAGATTCCCTTAATATCCCATCATTGTTGCTCAGTCAGTAAGTTGTGTCCGACTCTTTATGACCCCATGGACTGCAGCACGCCAGGCTTCCCTGACCTTCACTGTCTCCCAGAGTTTGCTCAAACTCATGTCCATTGAGTCAGTCAACGATGCCATCCAACCATCTCATTCTCTGTCGCCCCGCTTCTCCTTTTGCCCTTAATCTTTCCCAGCATCAGTGTCTTTTCCGGTGACTCAGCTCTTCCCATCAGGTGGCCAAAGTACTGGAGCTTCAGCTTCAGCATCAACCTTCCCAATAAATATTCAGAGTTGATTTCCTTTAGGATTGACTGGTTTAATCTCCTTGCTGTCCAAAATATTCTCAAGAGTTTTCTCCAGTACCACAGTTCAAAAGCATCAGTTCTTCAGCTGCACTCAGCCTTCCTTATGGTCCAGTTCTTACATCTCTACATGACTACTTAAAAAACCATAACTTTGACTATATGGACTTTTGTGGGCAAAATGTCTCTGCTTTTCAATACACTGTCTAGGTTTGTCACAGGTTTTCTTCGAAGGAGCAAGCATCTTTTAATTCAATGGCTGTAGTCACTGTCTGTAGTGATTTTGGAGCCCAAGAAAATAAAATCTATCACTGTTTCTACTTTTTCCCCATACTTGCCATGAAGTGATGGGGCCAGATGCCATGATATTAGTTTCTGAAAGTTGAATTTTAAGCCAACTTTTCCTGTCTCCTCTGTCACCTTCATCAAGAGGCTCTTTAGTTCCACCATTAGAACCCAGTATTCAGACCTCCCTGCTCCATCTCTTCCCTATAGGCAACACACACCTCCACCAAATTTCTGACCCCACCCTTTTCTGTGCTCATGGAAATAACTACTGATTCAATTACTCCTCTTTGTGGACTCTCACCATCAATATTTAATGTGCTAGGACTTGAGCCAACTTCATGACAAGAAACCTTTACCCTTCAGCTAACAACCTCTTTCCCTCTCTTTCTGTCTTCTTCTCACTCTTGTTCTCTCTCCCATTCTATCTCTTTTTCTCTTTCTGTGGATGAAAACATGATTTTAGTTGAGCATGGCAACCTACTCCAGTGTTCTTGCCTGGAGAATCCCAGGGACAGCAGAGCCTGGTGGGCTGCCGTCTATGGGGTCACACCGAGTCGGACACGACTGACGTGACTTAGCAGCAGCAATCACATCAAATCACTCAGGAAAGAGGCACTAAAAGAAAGATGTGGACATAGAAATGTTCATTCACATAAGAAAGTAATGATTAAAAAGTAGACAAAAGAGGAAGTGAAATATTTGCTGAACACAAAAGGAATCATTGTCTTTCTCCTTCTTGCAAAAGACAAACCTGTAAAATGCCCTTGTTATCTCTATTTTATTATTGCTCTATCAATTTATTCTCATCTGTCTCATGCCTAATCATTCAACTAAATCATTTTACCTTAGTCTGTAATGTAAATTTGGAATCCAACGTACAGCTTTAAGTTCTAAAGGTCCTACTGAATAGCGTTAGAAAGTTTCCTGGTCCTTACTTTTGGTTTCTGTTGTAATTCACACTCCTTGTGCTGATCCACACTGCCCTTTTTCTTAATCTTCTTTGCCAGCACCTTCATTTTTACTTTGATGTGATTTTTTTTTTTTAGAATGTGTAATCATATAATAGGTTTATGCTTAGATTTTAAAGAAACCGCCCCACTGTTTTCTAAAGTGATTGAACTATTTTGTGTTATTGTCAGGAGGCTATAGGAGTTCGAGTTCCTCCATATTCTCATGAGGACTTGGTAGCTTTGACTTTAGTCAGTTAATAGAATGTGGTGCTACTGCTGTACTTTGGTTGGCATTTTCCTAGTGACTAATAACTTGAACATTTTTCATTGCATAGTGGCCAAGCATATGTCTTTGGTGAAGTGCCTTTTAAAGTCTGGATCATTTTTTATTGGATTGCTCGCTTTGTTCTTATTGAATTTTGATATTTCTTTATACATTCCAGGTAGAGATCCTACATTAGATACATCATTTGCAAATATTTTCTTGTAGGCTATGATTTGTCTTTTAATTCTATTAAAATGAATTTTGAAGAGTTAAAAGTTGTATTTATTTGGTTTAGATTTTAAGTCCAATTTGTCAATCTATTTTTGCATGAATTATGCTTTCAGTGTCTCATTTGAGAAATCTTTACTTAACTCAAATTCATAAATATAGTACCTTATTATTTCTTCCAGTAGGTTTATAGCTTAAGGTTTCATATTTTGGTCAATAATTCACCTTGAATTACTTTTTATATATAGTGATGGATATAGATAAACATTCAATTATTTTGTAATGAATACCAATTGTTTTAGCACCATCTGGTGAAAAGATGACACTTTCCCTTCAAATCCTCTTTATCTCTTTGTCCAAAATCACTTGTCCATAGATATATAAGTCAATTTTGGTACTCTCTATATTGTTCTCGGAGAAGGCAATGGCACCCCACTCCAGTACTCTTGCCTGGAAAATCCCATGGACAGAGGAGCCTGGAAGGCTGCAGTCCATGGGGTCGCTGAGGGTCGGACACGACTGACTGACTTCACTTTCACTTTTCACTTTCATGCATTGGAGAAGGAAGGGGCAACCCACTCCAGTGTTGTTGCCTGGAGAATCCCAGGGACGGGGAGCCTGGTGAGCTGCCGTCTATGGGGTTGCACAGAGTTGGACATGACTGAAGTGACTTAGCAGCAGCAGCAGCATATTGTTCTAATCTATTTGTCTGCCTTAATGCCAATATCTAATAAAATGATTCTTATTCCCAAATTTGTTCTTCTTTTTAAAAAAATTTTTACAACTATACTATATCCTTTGCATTTCCATAGAATTTTAAATTAAGATGGTCAATTTCTACACATAGTTTACTAGGTTACACTGAATTTATAGTTCAATTTGGGGAAAACTGGTATCTTAAAAATATTGTCTTCTGACCCATGGAAATATATCTTTCTGCAATTTTTAAGATAAAATTTAATTTTTCCATAATGTTTTATATTTTTAACTATGTAAGCCTTTCACATATTTTGTCAGATTTATTAAGTATTTGCTTCATGCTGTTATAAGTAGCATTTTTATTTTACATTTCAGACTGCTCATTACTGTTATTTATAAATATAATTGATTTTTGTATATTGAGCTTGTATCCTGCAACCTTGCTAAAATTACATATTTGTTCTAGTAGGTATGTATAGATTCCTTTAAGTTGTTTATGTAGTTCATTATATTATCTGCAGCTAAAAATCAATTTACTTCTTCCTTTCCAATCTTCATTGTTTTTCTTTATTTTTCTTACCTTGTTGCTGTGGTTGGACTCTCTAGCAATATGTTAGCTAGAAGTTCTGAGTGCAGTTATCTTTTTCTTGCCCCTAAATTTAAGTAAGCAGTTATAGGGCTCAATTTGCTTGCTTTTTTTCCTGGGCTTTCAAAAATTCTCTTCTAGGTTGACTGACAACCCATGTCTTACAAACTACTGAAACTATTGTTTCAAATATTTTGTCTGTTTTTGTTTGTTATATGTCAGAGTAAATCTAGCTCCTATTTGTCCATCTTGGCCAGAAATGTAAGTCCATTTTGGCTTTTTAAATGCTTAATGTTGATATTAGAATTTCTTCTCTCATAAATATTACATTGCTGGGGATGTTATCTGCTTTCAGAACTCTGATTGTCATTTATACACAAATGCCTCTTACATTTATATCTCTAGCCCAGGTCTCTCATTTTGAATTTCAAGGGTATTTTTCAATCATCAAGTCAACATACAGTTTCACATGAAAATTCACAGGCCAGTCAGATGTGGCATGTCAGGAATGAACCCATGCTTACCCCGCCACTTACTTGATCTATTGAATTTCCTGTCTCAGCAAATGGCATCATCATCTATTATTCATGTCAGAAACTTGGAAGTCAACCGTAACTCTACCCCATTGCTCAAATCCCACTCAATCACCAAGTCCTGTTGAGTCTACCACCATAAATATATTTTAAAAACTTTCTGTGGTTTCTTTCAGCTACCCATCATGTCATTTCCTTTCAAAGCCCTCTCTTATGGGTTAAGTTATGTCTCCCCAAAAGATGTGTTAAAGTCTTAACCCCTGATGCCTGTGAATGTGACCTCCTTTGGAACAGGATCTTTGCAGAGGTAACTAGTTAAGAGGAGGTGATCTGGGTCAACCCGATTCCAATAGGGCTGCCATCCTTATCAGAAGAGGCGGAGAGACACAGAGGCAGGTCCACGTGAGGAAGACCATGGAAGATGCACAAGTAAAACATGATGTGCTGATGGAGACAGAGAATGGAGTAAGGTGTCTACATGTGAAGGGATGTGATGATTATCAGCACGCCTAGAAGCCAAGAGAAAGGTATGGAACAGATTCTCCGCTAAAGCCTTCAGAGGTGCCTGATGACACCTTGACTTCAGACTTCCAGTCTCCTGAATGTTATGTTGTTCTAAGCCACTCAGTCTGTGGTACCCTGCTATGGCAGCCCTAGGAAACCAATAAACTCTGTTAACCTCATTTCAACAAGGGCTGCTCAAACAATCTCCTTATGTGTCACCTGACATCATTCTTGGCCTCCCTATATGCCACCCACCATGCAGAAGTCAGAGTGGGCTTTAAAAAGGCAGATTTGATCACATTGTTGCTCTTGTTAAAAACTTTTAGTGCCTCCTTCATATTTCAGGATGAAGTTGGGTTTTTTTTTAATACAGTCTAAATGGAGCCAAAGCATCACCTCCCCAGCCTCCTCTCTGCAATGCCTTCTTCTCTAAAAGTGAAAGTCACTCAGTCGTGTCTGACTCTTTGTGGCTCCATGGACTATACAGTCTATGGAATTCTCTAGGCCAGAATACTGGAGTGGGTAGCCGTTCCCTTCTCCAGGGGATTATCCCAACCCAGGGATTGAACCCAGGTCTCCCGCCTTGCAGGCGGATTCTTTACCAGCTGAACCACAAGGGAGACCTTCAGTGTTTTTGCTCCTTCAACAAGCCGTGCTCACTGTGCCCCTGAGATGTCACACACTGCCGTTCCCTCTGCTGGGAATACCCTGATCCCTTGGTTGACTTCCATCGATTCCTTAGAGACCTACTGAGAAACCGCTTCCTCAGAGAAATCTCTTCAAATTACCTGATAGTAATGTCATACCTTTATTCTCCTCCATGCTCTTTCTTCACGGACTAATACAAGGGCACACCTTCAGAATATAAAGTGCTTGCTTTTTTAAAATTCATATAATGGATTTGATGTAAGTGCTAAGTACCCATGGGACTCACCATCCATGGATACATCTGTGCCCTCAGCCCCAGCATCCTCAGTACCAATTATTTTCACATACCTTCTTTTCCTAACTATCTCTCCTTTCAACCCAGCTCTACATTTCCGATCGATTCTAAGGTAAAATGAGTCACCCAAGCTCAAAAGATCTGAAAGAACTGAGAACTGGGGAAGGAATCAAGGTGTGAAAAGACAATGAAAGAGAGACATGGAAGCAGAAAAATCATGATAGACAGCAGCATATTGGGAATGACACCACTTGCCAGCTGGCTTAGAAAATGCTACTCTTACATTTATTCAATTATTTATCAATCATTTACCACATTTAACAAATCAGTGCATGGATTGGTTCCTCTTATGTATATTTATATTTGTAGTCCTTGCTGGACACCTCTCTTCTCTCCAGGGGCTTTTGTTGTCGTTGTTTTTATTCAGGCCATCTTTGGAGGGGGTTGTTTGTTTGATAAACCTGATTTAATTTGTACTATAATATTCTGATGGAGCCAAGGAATAATGTGATCTGTTCTATTATTTTTACAGTAAGAACTTCTGAGTTCTGCACCTTATAAGAGACATACTGGTAAGCATTGCTAATTATTCGGTATTTTTGGAAATATACATTTTAGAAATTGTTTGCTGCTGCTGCTAAATTGCTTCAGTCATGTCCGACTCTGTGTGACCCCACAGACGGCGGCCCACCAGGCTCCGCCGTCCCTGGGATTCTCCAGGCAAGAACACTGGAGTGGGTTGCCATTTCCTTCTCCAATGCATGAAAGTGAAAAGTGAAAGCAAAGTCACTCAATAAGTGTCCGACTCTTTATGACCCCGTGGACTACAGCCTACCAGGCTCCTCCGTCCATGGAATTTTCCAGGCAAGAGTACTGGAGTGGGGTGCCATTGTCTTCTCCGAGAAATTGTTTACCCCCCACCCCAAAACTTCTCTCTTTTATTCATACAGAATACATCTTTAAGTCTGGTAAAGAGGAAACTGTGAAACTATTACAGGGGGAAAAAACAAATCAGTCTGCAAGATGATAATCAAATACTAGAGGGAACGGGAATGTAATCATCAGTAAATTTGAAGTAAAAACCAGAAAGTGATTTAACCAATTTTAAAAATGTGGCTATGTACTATTTTTGAATAAAAGCCTATGTAAAATGCAGTGAATTTCAAATATATACTTTTGTTTGGTCTACAATGAAATATTTAGAGGAAATTGATCATCAAAGCCCTGTTAAACACAATCCCTATAATTGCCTGCTATCTATTTCGGCATTTCCGATGAAGTAAATGGAGTGACCAATGTCAACGGGCAACATTTAAAAAGCCATTTCTTTGCGATTTAGAATACTTTGCCACCCCTGGGGACATGCTTTGAATCTGGCAAGAACATTAGCTGATCATGCTACTTCAACCTGACAGCTTCAGATTTTTAACAGGGGAAAAAGGCAGAACTAATGGATGTGAATAAGCTTAAAAGCAAGGGAACTTATCAATCATGGTAAACAGCTGTATTTTTGGAAGTTAATAGAGGTACTTCTAAAAACACAAAAAGTCAATAGATATTTTTCTTGCAACCAATAATTTAAATCAGGTCTTCTTCATTTGTCTCTCCCCCAGCCCCAAACCTGCCTCCTTTCTACTCTTATTCACTATAATATCCTTGTCAACATTGATTAACAGGAAAATGTTCTCTTTAGTCGTACCATTTCACTTTCCAGAAAGGAATAACACAGCATCTAATCTTATGAAAAGATAACTCCAAAGATGAATGAAGCAAATCAAATTATTAAAATGATTATAATCCTTTCTCTTCCCTTCTGATTGCATAATAGAGACCATATACACACAATGCTGTCTGTAACTGGTACATTACTGAGTAATGACTAGAACTATTTATCTTTTGATTCAACCTCAGGCACATAACGTTTTACATATATATTTCAAAGAGCTTGAAAACATGATTATCTGTTTTGCTTTACAATCATTTCAAAATATTCTACTATTGTATTCTTCCACAGAGGCCTCCGACCCATTCTTTTCCAGAACAAATTCATTTTAGAATGGATTCCTAGTGTGACAGTGATTAAGGAAGCACAATAAGACTCTGCTTACTCCACCGGAAAAGTGGAAAACATTTAACTCCATTCTCTAAAGGATTAGGATCAGACCAAGCCGTTGGTCCTTAGAGTATGATGAAATAAATATTCTCAGTATGGAACCCCAAGGCTACGAGCCTGTTTCAGATGCTACGATGGTCCTTTCTCAAACTGAAAGGCCACTTTTCTATCAGCATAGCTTGACTATTCGGGATAAAATTTAAAATGCATCAGGATTAATTTCCTCCTTTGCAGGTTGCCTGACATCATTTGTAAGGGATAGTGAAACACTTAAGAGGCAGCTACGCTCCAATACGTTAACTCTTTACCAGGAGAGACGGAGGGTATAAACACACACATGGCATTAGAATACGGCAGTGCTCAGGAATTACGGGCAGTACCCAGAGGACCATGGTCTCTGGGTGTGTCTAGGACTTTTTTGATGGCAGTGAACATTTCTTGAAAATGGATTTTTTCCAGATAAACATTTACATGTAAATGCATAAAATTTAATGTCAGGCTTAATAGTGTAAGCGTTAAAGTCAGCTGCCCGGATTTGAATCTTTGCTCCAACATTTTCACTGTGACCTTGGGAGAGATACTTAACTCCAAGACCTCAATTTTCTCATCTGAAAAAATAAGGCTTAATAATTTATTTTAATTGTTTTGGAGTACTCAGTGTTTGCATCAAGTTTGAATTAGATCTGCTGAGATTTTTCCTTGGGGTTATATACTAACATGGGCTTCCCTGGTGGCTCAGTGGTAAAGAATCTGCCTGCAATGCAGGAAATTTGGGTTTGATCCCTGGGTCAGGAAGATCCCCTGGAGAAGGGATTAGCGATTCACACCAGTATTCTTGCCTGGAGAATTCCAAGGACAGGGCGGCTAAAGCCCATGGGGTTACAAAGAGTCAGGCATCACTTAGTGACTAAACAACAACATAAATATATAAAGGATTTTTATCCCAACCAAACTTCCCAGTTTTCATTCCAATCCCAAAGAAAGGCAATGCCAAAGAATGCTCAAACTACCACGCAATTGCACTCATCTTACATGCTAGTAAAGTAATGCTCAAAATTCTCCAAGCCAGGCTTCAGCAATACGTGAACCGTGAACTTTCTGATGTTCAAGCTGGTTTTAGAAAATGCAGAGGAACCAGAGACCAAATTGCCAACATCCGCTGGATCATGGAAAAAGCAAGAGAGTTCCAGAAAAACATCTATTTCTGCTTTATTGACTATGCCAAAGCCTTTGACTGTGTGGATCACAATCAACTGTGGAAAATTCTGAAAGAGATGGGAATACCAGACCACCTGATCTGCCTCTTGAGAAATTTGTGTGCAGGTCAGGAAGCAACAGTTAGAACTGGACATGGAAGAACAGACTGGTTCCAAGTAGGAAAAGGAGTACATCAAGGCTGTATACTGTCACCCTGCTTATTTAACTTCTGTGCAGAATACATCATGAGAAATGCTGGACTGGAAGAAGCACAAGCTGGAATCAAGATTGCCGGGAGAAATATCAATAACCTCAGATATGCAGATGACACCACCCTTATGGCAGAAAGTGAAGAGGAACTCAAAAGCCTCTTGATGAAAGTGAAAGTGGAGAGTGAAAAAGTTGGCTTGAAGCTCAACATTCAGAAAACTAAGATCATGGCATCTGGTCCCATCACTTCATGGGAAATAGATGGAGAAACAGTGGAAACAGTGTCAGACTGTATTTTGGGGGGCTCCAAAATCACTGCAGATGGTGACTGCAGCCATGAAATTAAAAGACGCTTACTCCTTGGAAGGAAAGTTATGACCAACCTAGATAGCATATTGAAAAGCAGAGACATTACTTTGCCAACAAAGGTCCGTCTAGTCAAGTCTATGGTTTTTCCTGTGGTCATGTATGGATGTGAGAGTTGGACTGTGAAGAAGGCTGAGCGCCGAAGAATTGATGCTTTTGAACTGTGGTGTTGGAGAAGACTCTTGAGAGTCCCTTGGACTGCAAGGAGATCCAACCAGTCCATTCTGAAGGAGATCAGCCCTGGGATTTCTTTGGAAGGAATGATGCTGAAGCTGAAACTCCAGTACTTTGGCCACCTCATGCGAAGAGTTGACTCATTGGAAAAGACTCTGATGCTGGGAGGGATTGGGGGCAGGAGGAGAAGGGGATGACAGAGGATGAGATGGCTGGATGGCATCACTGACTCGATGGACATGAGTCTGGGTGAACTCCGGGAGTTGGTGATGGACAGGGAGGCCTGGTGTGCTGCGATTCATGGGGTCGCAAAGAGTCGGACATGACTGAGCAACTGAACTGAACTGAAACTTCCCAATGAAAAGAATCACATTAGCATCTTGAATCTGGCTAAGTCACAGTCAAGACTCCTCACCCACCAATGTGAGAGGATGTTGTTTTAAGTCATTAAGTTTCATGGTGATTTGTTACTCAGCAATAAATATTAATACAATAAATAATCAGAATTCTGTGTTTGGCTTAATACTATTTCATCTCTAAATTATTAGTGAAAGTTATATGGTCACAAACATACTACTTTATGAGCTATTTTCATCAGTAAAACAAACAAATACTAGAACGCCAAGAATCCTGTGGAATGTTTTGAATTGTTAGTGAACTTATGCAGAGAAGTATTTGAAGATTAGTTTCTCTGAAATAGGGATGAATGGCTCCCATCACCATGGTTACAGATCTATAATATGCTGCATGGAACACTGTATTTTCAATTGAAACTGCTGATTGACGCTTCCCTACTTTTCCTAATTCAAGTTACTGTTTCAGGGAGATGGCTGATGATTAAAGTGTTGCTTATTAATTTTTGTGCATTACTCTGGACATATTCTGTACTATGTGGTTTTCTAAGACTATTAATAAAAAAGAGACTGTAGACAATGTGACTTCCCATCCTTGGAGTGAGATCTACAATTGAGGGTGTGGGTTTCCCAGGTGGTGCTAGTGGTAAAGAGCCCACCTGCCCATTCAGGTTAAGAGCCAACAGGTTCTTGATCCCCTTTCTGACTTGATCCCCTTTTCTTCTAAAGAACAGTAACTCAGCATTTGACAAGGTAAACCAAACAAGTGAACAGAATTTATTTGTTTAGGTGCAAAGCTGAACTATTTTTTTAAAGCCCCCCCTTTTTTTTTAAGGTGATAGAATAGTAGTTGCAACTGTATGGTCAGTAAGTGATAAAATGCTATATCTATGCACCCAGTGGCCTGTGGATTTTCTTTCCTTTTTTTTCTTTTCTAATGCACTTCGAGGTTAACAACTGACTTTTTGTTGATGATACGATTGAGCCTCCTGCGAGTGTGCATGGCACAGACAATTTGCTTATCTCACCTTGGCAAAGCTGCTTCAGCTCGGGTAGATTTTTATTAAATACAATTTTCCTAAGGGGGAAAAAATAGAAAGAAAAAGATGATGTGTCTAGTAAATAGCTGTAAAGGAAGTCTCTGTCCTCGTGTGATCATGTCTTTGTAGATATTGTGCTTGGTCCTTAAGTGTGTGCTAAGTGGCTTCAGTCGTGTCCAGCTCTTTGCGACCCCATGGGCTGCAGCCCGCCAGGCTCCTCAGTCCATGGGATTCTCCAGGCAAGGATACTGGAGTGGGTTGCCATGCCCTCTTCCAGGGGATCTTCCCGACCCAGAGATTAAACCCATGGCTCTTATGTCTTCCATATTGGCAGGTGAGTTCCTAACAAAGAGCACCATCTGGAAAGCCTGACACAATCAAGTATAAACCACACTCCAAGGATGGGATGTGATACTGTCCACAATTTTCAAACATATACCACTTTTTATTGAAATTCATATATATATATATAATTTTCATATATGTAATATGATTATATATATGAATATTGTATCAACATTGGACTCTAGAATGTTTTAGGAGTCACAGATATAGGAATGAAGATAAAGAAAAAACTAACAAAAGCTTATTACACCACAAATATACTGTAAGAACCTGTCTTTCTGCTGCTGCATTTCGGTCTAGCTACTAAACTTTCCTATGCCACGATTTACTCAGTTATGAAATAGAGATAGTAAAATGATTTATCTCATAAGTCTGTAAATGAGTTAAAACCTGAGGAATCTTTCAGTCCAGCCTAGTTCCCCTGAAAGACTTCACTAACTGTTAGCGGCTGTGGCGGGCTTGCTGTATGCTATATATTATGAGTTAAGAGACGCTGTGCTTAATAGATTGGATATGCTCCTTTGCATCATGCTTAGAAGGTTGGATTGTCCTGTGCAAAGATTTATACAAATGTAAACCAGGTGTCTCACACGTATTCCGCCTTCAGGGTTGGGTCATGCTTCCCTTTAATGCCTAAATAGTAATAGCCCATGTCCCTTTGTGTATTATGGCAGAAAATCGAGTCTTTTATGGGGTTTCTCTCCCCACATCTTCCTGGGAATCTCTAGAAAATGCTTACATATCCCACAACTTTGTATGTTGTAATTGCCCACTGCCCTTTGGCAAAGCATCTGCCTCTAGATGCCCACTGGGCACTTCTCAACGCTCGTCCTTTCTTTTTGTTCTGGCTTCCGCGGATGAATCCTTCCACCCCACGCACCACCCCCAACACACACCGCACTGTGCGGCATCACTTCAAGATTGGATCTGCCCCATGGTCCGCAGCAACACAGTTAAAATCAGGATCTCACTGGGCACAAGTTTCACTGAAGTCTGCAGAACCCAAAAGACATAGCCAAGTCGGGGGGCGGGGTAAAAAAATCCCACTGGTCAACTGTCCACTGCATGATGTTGCTCAATAAACAACCGGGAAGCTCGGAGGCTGGCCACGGTGACTACTCAGTTCTTGTTCGGGGTCCTGCTGGTCCGAGGCGGCTCAAGCAGAGGCTGCTGGGATTTGGTTCTGAGCTGTGATTTAGATCTAACTCACTCCCATGCAGAACCCACCTGCCAATGCAGGAGACAGAAGAGAGACAGGGTGAGTCCCTGGGTTGGGAAGATCCCCTAGAGGAGGGTTTGGCGGTCCACTACAGTATACTTGCCTGGAGAATCCCAAGGACAGAGGAGCAGAGGGAGTACAGCCTATGGGGTCGCAAAGAGTCGGACATGACTGAAGTGACTTAGCACACACAGACTCACACCTGCATGTTTCTCTTCCTGCTGGGACCCCGGGTGACATAGGGCATGTTCCTCTTGTGATACATGGCAGAGACACTGGAGGCCAAGACATACCACAGAAGTTCACTTAAAGCGTCTGTCACATCACATTTGCTAATAGCAATTGGCAGAAGCATGTTTCAATCAACAAGTCCAGAGGCAACAGTTGGTCAAAGGATGTGCAATTAACCTGCCCTCCTGGAGGGTCTGTGAAGTCACGGAGCAAAGGAGCCAGGGGTCATCCTATCACCGTAGAGAATGAAGACTCCAGAACAGTAAAGTGAGTATACCTCTGACCACTCTAAGACTTACCAGGCTAAGCCCCTTTCACAGAGGTTTTAATAATGGTCATATCCCCCCTGACCCCAATTTTTTGGCAAACTGTAAGGCCTAAATTACCAGTGGAAGTGTCTTCAATAGATTTATTGATGGGAAGCTATTTGTAGTATCCAGAGAAGACTAAAGTGTGTTGGTTGCTCAGTCATGCCCAACTCTTTTGTGACCCCATGGACTATAGTCTGCCAAACTCCGTTGTCCATGGGATTCTTCAGCTAAGAATACTGGAGTGGGTTCCCATGCCTTCCTCAAGGGGATCTTCCCAACCCAGGGACTGAACCCAAATCTCCTGCATTACAAGCAGATTCTTTACCATCTAAGCCACCAGGGAAGCTCCTGGAGAAGGGTAAATGTTTTCCTAAAAGAAGCATCCCACGATGGAACCCATGATGGAGCATGAAGAAAGTCTTTTACAATGTTTAACAGACCATGTTGCATATTTCATGCCTGATTTTTCCAAACTGACTTGTTTCTGGGGAAAAAAAAATGTTTGTTTTGTGCAATCATATAACTTGTTGTTTTGTTTTGTTTTTTCCTTTATTTCTGAAACAAAGGAAGAGTGACTGCACAGTACTGAATTCAAGCTACTTCAAGGAAAGATACCTTGTTGGCTGGTTGCATTGGCTGTCTTTCTTTTTATTTTTATTTTTTTAATTCTGGTCTTTGGTATGTCCAAGAAATATTGAAACACCTAGCCTCAGCCGGGATTTCCCATTGCAAAATGTTTCAAGTAACAGATCTGCAAAAGAGTTTAGCTAATTTAAGAAACCTCAAGAGGCATATGGGCTTCCCTGGTGGCTCAGACGGTAAAGAATCTGCCTGCAATGCGTGAGACCTGCCTTTGATCCCTAGGTTGGGAAGATCCCCTGGAGAAGGAAACGGCAACCTGCTCCAGTATTCCTGCCTGGAGAATCCCCATGGACAGAGGAGATTGGCAGGCTGCAGTCTATGGGGTTGCAAAGAGTTGGACACAGACTGAGCGACTAAGCAGAAGCAGCAGCAAGATGCATATAGGCTAACGGAGGCCAGCAAAGGTAGGTCAGAACAAACGCTACATCGATGATACCGCCAACTCTCCAGGGCTGGGGGGGCTTTTGCTTCTCTGGATCCATTAGGAAATGAACCCATCTGTAGTCAGGTCACTTTTATGGGCAGACTGTCTGCATGAAACACATGTGAACAGAGAAAGGTGGCTGTGAGAGTGATAGGCACTTTCAGTAAAGCATAGAAGTAACCTATCGTTGCTGTTGTTTAGTCACTAAGTCCTGTCTCAGTCTTTGCTGCCCCATGGACTGCCGCATGCCAGGCTTCCCTGTCCTTCACTGTTTCCTGGAGTTTGCTAGATGGTAGATGCAGTTTGACACCATCTACCACCTCATCCTCTGTCGTCCCCTTCTCCTCCTGCCCTCAGTCTTTCCCAGCATCAAGGTCTTTTCCAATGAGTTGGCTCTTCGCATCCGGTGGTGAAAGTATTGAAGCTTCATCTTCAGCATCAGTCCCTGCTAAGACGAGGTTATCTCCGGAGAACATGTTCAAAGGTATTCAGTGATGACCTTGGTGGTTTATGGGTTTCCAGGCTAGTCAATTCCTGTTACCATGGGTTTGTTCTTCCTCAAACTTGCTGTGCTACCCAAGTACCTTAGATAATCATTGTGGAGCCTTGAGCTGTATCACATTGAGTCACAGTCAAATTTACAGTAAAACACAATGGTTGTATCATATATTTAAAGACAAACCAGCCAAATGAAAAAAAGAAAAGAAAAGAAAATGGGAAATACATAAAATTCAGAACCAAATAAAACAATTTTAATTTTGTCATATAGGTAAGGGTGAAAAGATTTGTGTTAGTGAACAAGGGAAGTGTTTATGAACACAAAACCAGGGCTGAATACTAGCAATATTTAAGATTTTAAAATATCATTGGACTAAAAGCAATAAATATGTAACATAAAGTTTAAATATTTCATACAAATGAAATTATTAAAAATTACTTTTAGGAAAGTTTAAATTACTTTCAGAAAAATATTTGCATTATCCACATGGTTATATTTATATTTTATTGTTCCATCAGCAATAATTTCTGCTTCTGTTAAAACATAAAAACAGACAATCCTGAGACCATTCAGTGTTGGCACACTCACACGTGGTTTTCCTAGTGATCAGATACACTCCTTGGAAAATAAGCAAATATATTTTGGCTCCAAAACATAGAAAGTTTTCTGAAAATTGTTATTACAACCATCTTCATGTGTGGTTGCGATCCACTGAAAACTATTTCTCAGGAACAGGGCTGGAGGTTGAGAGGTTCAGCAAAATAGACAAGGCTGGTCTCCGAAGGGTCCCAAGTGGTACCAAGGATTGAGACATTGGAGGAATTAAAGCATAAAGAAGTAACCTCAGATTATATTTCACAAAAGGAGCACAGAGCAGAGATGTATAAACTGCAGTTGAGGGAAAATGATACCTTAAGTAGAAAAAAAAATTGAGAATGGAAATGAAGGAAATTGAGTTACCAAATAGGAAAAAAAAAAAAAAGATCCATGCTTTGCTTTGTTTTCTCCAAAACCACATCTTCTTCAAAACTAAGACTCCTTCATGCAACAGACCAGATGCTCTCCTTCAGCAATATCAGCGGACAGCTCACGGCTTGAAGAGAGGCAGGTACCTGACAGCCATGCCCATGCCGAGGAGAGAGGCATAATTTCCTAAAATGAGTGAATCTTGATTTTTCCTTCCTGTCTGCTGGGGAAACCTTGAAAGGCTGCCTGCTTGGAGGCGCTGGCCGGTGGATGATGGTGGTAATTTGGTGAAAATCAACAATTAGTCATGCCTAGCGTAGTGAAAAAAATAAAGTTGGACAGAAAAGTGAAAAGACATGAAGTATGAATTGCAAAATGCAGAAGCAAAGAGGCTGTTTTCCCGTGAATTCACCCAGGAGATAAGCAAAGAGTATTTCCATATGCCAGCCTCCTAAACACAGCCCCACATCTAGGAAGCTGAGGGGACTATTCCAGCCACCTGCAGAGAACGTGCGACTTTCCTCTCCTTGTGTGAGCTGACATTTTACAGAAATTTATGTATAATTGTGTTATGTAGGGTGCCTAAAGATATCACTTGATCTGCAAGAACAGACTCTTTTAAAC
Source organism: Bos javanicus (assembly GCF_032452875.1). Lineage (NCBI taxonomy): Eukaryota > Metazoa > Chordata > Mammalia > Artiodactyla > Bovidae > Bos > Bos javanicus. The sequence goes on from NC_083879.1 coordinate 81,758,789, forward strand.
TGTGACACTCTCAATTCCTATTCTTCCTTGTTTGCCAAAAAGTCCATGTTTGATATTTCTTTCCCCATACTCTTCTTTCTCCTGATTGTTCTCTCTTTCTCTTTTATTAAACTTCTTCAAATAGGCATTAAGGGACTTACAAAGATATTTTAGAAATCATTTTTCCCCATTAACAGAATTTCACATTCAATTTGGTCTCCCAAGTGATCGTCCTTTTTTGGAGACAGGTGGCTTTTCTCTCCTGCTCTGGCTAACGTTCCAGATGGAGACCGTGGGTTCTGCAGCTGATCAGCCTTGACCATGAAGGACCATGACCATGAACGGAAGGGTCCTTGCATTATTCATCGGCATATTCTTGGGCATATTTGAAACAGATCGTTTTATTCAAGGCCATGATCGTAACGTTGTGTGTATAAAATGTCATCAATGTAAGTGGTGATATATTTCACAGTCTTTCTTCCTGGTTCTCTGGGTGCTTTTTCATAGGTAGGAAATGGTAAAACATTTCTGCAGCGATTCATTTCTTGTATTTACAGTCCATGAGAGAAAATATTCTTTGTATAGATCACCAGATCCAAAGAAACTCTCAAGTATGACATCTACTACCCACAGTGTGTGGGCACACCCAACAGGTTTTCCCCCAATTTTCATAGAGTGTCTTAATGTCATCAATTAAAATTTTTTCTCATATGAATGTCTAAATAAAATGTATATACAGTCGAACTCATTATGAAAAGAGAATATGTTGAATTGTTATTTGAAATTAGAACTTATAGTTTTAAAAGTTACTGAATTGTTTCAATCAGGCATCTATGCCCTCATCTTTTGGTTACTAAATCTTGATTTTATTCTGCTGCTACTGCTAAGTTGCTTCAGTCGTGTCCAACTCTGTGCAACCCCAGAGATGGCAGCCAACCAGGCTCCCCCGTCCCTAAGATTCTCCAGGCAAGAACACTGGAGTGGGGTGCCATTTCCTTCTCCAATTTCCTTTTCTTTCTCCGATTTTACTCTAGAGGAAAAATTAACAAAATCAAATATATGTAGTATACTAATGATATATATATGTATACATAATTTTATATATATATATTTATTCATTTATATATATGGCTTCCCAGGTGGCATTAGTAGTAAAGAACCCCTCTGCTAATGCAGGAGACTTAAGAGACATAAGTTTGTTCTCTGGATTGGGAAGATCCCCTGGAGGAGGGCATGGCAACCCACTCCAGTATTCTCACCTGGAGAATCCCATGGACAGAAGCTACAGACCATGTGGCCATACAGAGTTGGACATGACTGAAATGACTTAGCACAGACGCACATATGTGTGTGTGTATGTTTACATGTATATATCCAAATACTTAATATTAGTCCTTCTAAATAAGAAGTTATTTGCGCTAAAGAATATTGAAGGTCTACAAAATTTCTTTCAAACTGTAAAACGTGGTAATTTATACTTAAATGTCTTAAATATTTCAAGACAAATGTCACCTAAGCCTATGCTCTAAAAATGTCTATAAAAGAGCTTAGTACCTCTTGTGTAATACTGTATGCATTGCATTTCGTTACACTTATTATACAAATTGAAATGAATAATAATTTGCAGTTTTGCATCCCATGAATACTTTTTAGTATTCTCCAGCAGTAGTTAATATGCTAACCAACTTTACTGAAAGGCATGCAGATGTAAAAGAAATCTATCTGGGGACTTTAATTATCACCTTGTCAAATCCAAATTATTATCTCCTGAGTTCATTTCCATAAAGTATCCCCTTTGCTGTGCCATAAGTTAACATGTGTCTACTTCCTCTTATCTTTTTTGTATCTATCTAGAGTCTCTAATCCTTTCAAAGGAGATACTTCTCATCAGATTGTGATCTTTACCATAAAGGATTTGGTCAGAAAAAAAAAAGTTATAAACACTTCATATTGGCAGAAGAAAGATCTGTACAATGTATGAAATAGACTTACTATCAATAATGCCCATGAATCAGATTGAAAACTATTTTTTATGGGAAGTATCAATTTAAGGGAAGTATTGAAAAAAAGACACTATGATTTACTAGACATTGGAGAGAACATGAATGTTGCAATGTTGCAGGTTATTTCGGGAGTTCGAACATTTGCAGTAGCTACAAGATTAAGAAAATGCATGGGCTTGGTAACTTTTGCTGAGACATATCTTTTGGTGGAAAGTGGGAAGAGAGGCAAGAGAAATGATGTTTATGTTTCTCTTCCCAGGTCAAGATCAAGTTTGTCTAGGCGGACAGTGAAGATGAAGGGGGAGGAGCAGAGAAAGTAGAAGTGTGTAGGACAAAGGAGACTTCTGTTCATCCCCTTAATCATTCGTAAAGGGGCAGAACTCAGCATTCAGGTTTACTGAATTCATTACATCCTAAAATGTTTATCTTGAATTAAAACTGAAAGTTAGTACCTGTTTGAACACACCTGGCAGCTTTTATGATACAATGGATGGTAAACAAGACCTTGTTTTGACTTTCCTATAATTTCAAGAGCTTTCATTGAAAAGATTTAGTGTTATTTAGGGGGACGCCCAATAATTATTAAAATGTGTTAAAGTATAGCTTCACATATTTCAATAAGCATTGCAGCTAAGAATCTCTATTATCACCTGTCATGCACCTACCCCACCCCCACCCCTCAAGTTTACAAATAAAGAATTAAAACAGTGTACTTTAACTGATGAAGTGGTGGCAAAGAATTAGTGACTAAGCTAATGATCCCACTGCCAGCAGATCCAAATCCAGAAATCTATCTCACCTCCAGGGGGTTATCACAAAGGCTGATTTGCTGAGTTAAGTACCTGAAGCAGGACTAGGGTTTAATATCATTTATTTAAGGAGAGTGAATGTCAGGCAAAGTCTATTGTGCTGAGGAAAATCACAAGTCTTTCTGAAGAGAGTCCCTTTAAATGAATGAGTTGGTGGAGGGGGGTCAAAAAAAAATTTGCTTTAGAAAAAATGCAAGGCAGTCAAACAGTAACCACGACGTTAAGCCAGACAAAATCAATCTGACGGTCTTTCTCGAAAAGGACTTGGCTTCCATCCACTCAGAATTCTTCAGTGTTCATTATTAGATATCCACTTCAGAGAGACATTTGGAGAGGATCCCTTTGATTTAAAGTGATAAATCAAAGTAATAGAAATACTTTTTAAATAAACAGCACAACCTGTAAAGAAGAAATCTGGTACTATACGACTCTCTTCTGTTGAAACTAACATACTTCTCTTGCCGTGGTTTTATCAGGCAAAAACATGTAAATTTCCACCCTGCATCACCCGCTTACCTATTCAATATTTCTTCATTGTATAAGTATGTTGACTGACATTTTCTCTCGTTCATTCTTGACAGGCGGTCTAATTCTCCCAAATATTGTTGGAGGAATTGCTCTGCAGCCGCTCCTTCCAGGCAGCCAGGTCATTAATGAACATACTCAGATCTCAAGAGGAGCAGAAGTTAGTGTTGACGCCGGGGTTGCAAAGGCCACTATTCTTACTCATAAGCCAGTCAACTCCTCAACAGAGGTGCACATCAGGTCTTGTTTCAAATTTTAAAGTAAGTAAATAAAACTCTGTCTTCCCATCTGAAAACAAGTCAACCGAGTGCCACTACTGCAAACAGATTCGCTGTTTTTCCTGAAGGAACGTGTATAAGCATTTGGGAGGCAAATACCGTATCTTCTTGACATTTTCATGGGCAAACTTCTGTGCGGCTTGCCAAGCAAACTCCTTTTAAAAAACTCTGCAACTTCATCTTCTTAATCTGCCTTCTCATTTTATTATGTCTCTCTCCCCTTTCCCAAACTTCCAGACTCTCACTGATTTTCCCCATGCTGACTCTGACATTACGTGAACCCCTCGCCCTGTTGTTTCACACACTGCTCACGGTGAACGAGCCACAAGTGAACGGTAAACAAACGAACACCGAAGCCAAGTCTGCGATCCCAAACTGAAGGACAAACTGGGAGAAGAATTAAAACGGGTCAAGCCACACTTCTTGGGCACCAACACTTTCACATTCCCAGCCGTCAAAATGCATTTAAAAGCATTTTATGAGCAGGTAAGAAGCTCTGAAACAAATCGTTCTTGCTGTGTTGAATATAGAGGGAACAATGCCGTTATGGAGCGTATTGAGTTGGAAGAGATAGGAAACCCAGGACTTCTTTGGAAGCACTTCTGATGGGGGAGATGAAATGAGGCACAAACTTTTAAATCGTTGCTATTATCCACAGCAGAGCAGGGCCAAAGTGGGTGCGGGTGAAAAGTGTGATTTCCTTAATTTAATTTAGCCGGATAGGCATTTGAGATATTTATCTTTAAGTACATCCGAGACTAGTAATTACAACAAATACGGGCATATACGGCTGAGATAAATAAAACCAGCTGCGGATGCATCTGAACGTGCAAAAATAACAGAGCTGTCACCTGTGTCTCTTTTAAATTAAAGCTTTGCTAAACTCAGTCCTTTGTGATTCTGAACCAAGTGGTGCTTTCAGGGCACATGTTGCAGAGGCAGCCACGAAATGTTTAATCCACACTCAGGGTGCTGATAACTTGTAGTCTGCCCTATTCCTCAGCTGCTCTGTGGTGTGAAGAGAACCATTGATTTCTGCCAACTGACAAGCCATCAAGCATAAAAAACTAGTAGCAGACGTACCCATGGAGTAATTCCCACTAATTCTTGCCCCAGGGTCCTTTCTGTAAGGAAACCGTTGATTTCAACTTGTGTAGGTGGATTTTCCAAAGTGATCTCTTTAAGAGAAAGTTTATATTCTAGACTGTCTCGAAAAAGGAACCCAAATTAAATTGCATGAAACTGGTGAAACGAATCAAACGTCTCAAGTTTTCCAGGTGGAGATTTCGCCTTGGGTTTTGTTTAGTTTAAGGAGGGTTTAAAGCAAATAGAGGACAAAAAAGGCACCAAAAAAGTTGTTGTTGTTGTTGTTTTGACATTTAATGGATGACCTCAGAATGATTTTAAATTAAGTGTACGATGAAAAGGAGAATGCCTTTAAATTGAACTGATGAAAATCATTTTAAGTAGTAAGGATAACTAAGACTATTTTTACATTTGATGCTTTAAAGAAAAAAAAAACCTAAGAAAAAAATATTTATGAACATTCAGTATTTAGACAACTCCAGAGAAGCACTCTTAGGGATATTCAAAAGGAAAACATCAAGACTCAAGTAAAAAAGCAAATGTTAAAAAACATTCACTGAAGTGTGTGTGTGGGGGGGGTGGGGGGGTGGGATGCACCATATTTATCCGTAGGTACCTCTGGGATATAAATGAATGTTCTACTTTTTAAAATTTAAGATGAGTTGTATAGATTTTCATAATTCTTGATTTTCATCCCCTTCACACACACTTGAGAAGTCCAGAAAAGAGCTGTAGGCCATCAGGAAGATACGGCTGGGTGTGCTCAGGACCAGAAGCGCGTGGGGTAATTGGATGCTGGTGGAAGCTGATCAGTAACAAGTGGGGGCTCACAGCATCAAAACATTATAAGGGGAGGGGGACAAACTGGGAGACTAGCACTGACAAATACACACAGCCCTGTGTCAGTCCTCAAGGCAGTCACCCCTGAATATTCACTGGAAGGACGGATGCTGAAGCTGGAGCTCCAAATACTCTGACTACCCGATGTGACGATCCAACTCATTGGAAAAGACCCTGATGCTGGGAAAGATTGAAGACAGGAGGAGAAGGGGATGACAGAGGATGGGATGGTTGGGTGGCATCACCACCTCAGTGGACAGGGGTTTGAGCAAGCTCTGGGAGATAGTGAAGGACAAGGGAGCCTGGTGTGTTGCCGTCCATGGGGTCACAAAGAGCCGGACACGACTGAGTGACTAAAAAACAACAGCAATGTGTAAAACAGATAACTAGTGGGGAGCTACTGCATAGCGCAGGGAGCTCAGCTCAGGGCTCTGTCATGATCTAGAGCGCTGGGGTTGGAGGAGGCCCGGGAGGAAGGGCATACTTGTGTACATACAGCTGATCCATTTAGATGTACAGCAGAAACCAATACATTGTAAAGCAACTACCATAAACCAAAAAAACCAAAAAACTACAGAATTCATGGTTGTTTCTCTCACCTATAGAATCACTGTGATATTTGAATTAACAGTGGTCATAGTTTACCGAGTGATTATCATGCTCTTGGCATTATAAGTGATTTCTTGTTTATTTCTCACAATAATCGTACAACACACGGTATTGTTACTGGCCCCTTTGAACAGAGAAAGACACCAAGTTAAAGGTAAGTCTGGCATCTTGTTTGAGGAAAACAGCTATGGAGTGGTAGAACTGAGATTTTAAAGTTCCTGCTGCTGCATTTAAGCATTGAAATACCAGTTTTCAGAGTGTGGTCCCTAGGGTAGCAGCAGCAGCAGCATCTTAAAACCTGTTGGAAACTGAGATTCTGGGACCTCCCTCAAAATCTACCAACATGGAACTCTAGGAGCAAAGCCTCAGAGACCCTCCAAGTGGTGCTGACGCATTTTCTCGTGGAGAAGAAGTGCCCCGGATCCCACCTCCACCAGCACTGTGTGAGCAGCACTGGTGACTGGACAAGGGTTCACTTAACCAGCTGAAATGGCTCTTCGTTAAATGAAGCACCAAGCAGACTGGGCCTCTTTGCCAGTTAGCTTAATTCTTACCCCAACTGAATCAGGAATGATAATGCCTTTGTAGGGACATGATGCGTTAGAGAGAAAAGAAGCCGCCTCTTCAGAAAGCAGAGAGAACAAAACAAATAATAAACATCCAAAAGATACTTTTTGAAACTGATGCATTTCCTGAGCCTTTGTCATTCTGCATTAACCACATACTCCACAATATTAGCCCACTGAAAATTCAAACACAAGTTCATTGAGATAGCTTCCCTAACAAAATATGACATGTGTAAAATCACTGGAAAATATGCCAAGTGCCTGTCAGGTGCTGCATGCGCCCAACTGACTCCAAACGCTCTAGAAATTCAGAGGTGCCTGTGCACACAGAAGGGAAGAGAAAGGTACAGGGAGGGAGGAGGGAGGAGGGTTCAGGATGGGGAACATGTGTATACCTGTGGCAGATTCATGTTGATATATGGCAAAACTGATACAATATTGTAAAGTTAAAAAATAAAATTTTAAAAAAAAAAGAAGGGAAGAGAAAGATGCGTGGACTTTGAGTCAAACCTTTATAAATAACAGTATGTGACTACACTCAGACTTTGTCCTCTGTGACAGTTAGTTTTAGGCCAAGGTGACAAGGTTGTGGTGCCCGGTTGGTTGTCCAATGTGGTCACAGATATGGCTGTGAGGGTGTTTTGTAGATGTGATGAACAATTACAGTCTGTTGACTTTATGTAAAGGAGACATCCTTCTAGCATGTGGGTGGGCCTTGCCCAATCAGTTGAAGATATTAAAAGCAAAATCCAAGGGTTCCCAGAAAAGGAGAAATTCTACCTCCAGACACTTCCCTAGATGGCCTGCCTGAGATTCCAGTTTGCTGGTCTGTCCTAGGGATTTTAAATTTACTAGTCTCCACTCAAGGTTTCCCAGGTCACTCAGTGGTAAAGAACCTGCCCAGAGGAGTCACAGGAGACACAGGCTCAATCTCTGAGTCAGGAAGATCCCCTGGAGAAGGAAATGGAAACCAACTCCAGTATTATTGCCAGAGTAATCCCATGGACAGAGGAGCCTGGCAAGCTATAATCCATGGGGTCGCAAAGAGTTGGACACAACTGAACAAGTGAACTCAAGTCTCCATCCATCCATCACATGAGCCAATTTTTGGAATAAATCTCTCCCTCCCTTTCGCTCTGACTGAATCTGTTCCTTTGGAGAGGAACCCTGACTTATAGATTCAAAGTTCAACACTGCTTTTGGATGGTTACCAGTTCTCGTTTAGTTTATTCTGTGTCCTGGTGCCCAGCTCAGCTCCTAGAATCCAAGCCATCACTTATTTTTCCTGTGAGTTACTGTAGCTCATACATGACTTGGCCTTGAAAGAAGCACCTGAGTAAAACTTGGGAATCACGAAGCTGGGAGAAATTCTTTTCAGTCACGTCTGACCCTTTGCAACCCAATGGACCGGGGCTTGCCAGGCTCTTCTAACTGTGGCATTCTCCAGGCAAGAGTACTGGGGTGGGTCGTCATTTCCTTCTCCAGGGCATCTTCCTGACCCTGGGTTCGAACTTGGGTCTGCTACATTGCAGGCAGATTCTTTACCTTCTGAGACACCTGGGAAGCTCCTAAAGCACATAGACCTGGGTTTGAATCCCGATTCAGCCTGGCCTCTTGGAGCAATGAGCTGGGGTAAATAAACATTGGGAAGAGTGTCTAGAGCACTGTAGCTGCTACGCAGAAATTAAAATGCTTGACACCAAGTCTTCATGGTGTGGTAATATTAGCCCACAGACCACTGAGAATGGGAAAAATACTCTGAAGCTTTTACACACCATGTTTCTTAGCTGGCTAACCACTTAATTCAGCATACACTGTTTCCCTTAGTTAGTAAATGAGGAGCAAATAGTATGTAAGATTGTGGAATCTGCCCGAGCTTTGCTACTAGGATGAGATTCAAATCCATGTCTTTCTAATCTCAAATATTATTTTGCTGTGCCTCATAGAGACGGATCCATCCTTTCATCTGTCCTGGGGTCCATCCTGTCGGTATCCATTCAGTGACTGACCAGCTGGCTGGTTTGACCTGTGAAATTGGTTCAGTTGCCGAGATTAGAAAGAGAGAGGCCTTTGAAATAATACCCAAATTTGCATGGTGAATATAGCTCAGATTTTCTCTCCTAATTAACCTTTCTAATTTGGTTCACATGTGAAATTGGTTTTCAAAATGTGTTTAAAATATAAATGCCCTTTCAACGAGTGCCTTCAAATCTTTAGGATCGATTTTTACATAATTTATATAGACCATTTATGAGAAACAAAAGATAATATAACAATAAATGGGTGAATAGAATACATTTTTGAATGTGGTCATCTTAAAATTAATTGTAATATAGGCAAAGGATGTAATTGTTTTCATGTCTTTAGAACAATAGTCACAAAAAGAATTGATCTAGAAAATGTTTATATTTTTACATTTTTCTTGAAGGGTTGTAGCTGTATTTTTCCTGAACAGGAATACATTTTCTTCTCCAATTGAAGCATCTCTTAGAAAAAATACAATAAGTTTTACAAAAATCCTCAGGAAGCTGTGTAATATAAGAGCACAGACCACTTTTTAGATACAATAAATGAGTTTGGGGTCTAAATTTTAAGTCCAACTCTACCATTCACAAATAGAGTTCTCTCACTCCTTTTTTTGGGGGGGGGAGGTTGCCGTACATTGACATGAATCTGCCACGGATGTACATGTACATGTGTTCCCCATCCTGAACCCGCCTCCCACCTCCCTCTCCATCCCATCCCTCTGGGTCATCCCAGTGAACCAGCCCCGAGCACCCTGTCTCATGCATCAAACCTGGACTGGCGATTCATTTCACATATAATATACATGTTTCAATGCCATTCTCCCAAATTATCCCACCCTCGCCCTCTCCCACAGAGTCCAAAAGACTGTTCTATACATCTGTGTCTCTTTTACTATCTCACATACAGGGTTATCACTACCATCTTTCTAAATTCCATATATATGCATTAGTATATTGTATTTGTGTTTTTCTTTCTGGCTTACTTCACTCTGTATAATAGGCTCCAGTTTCATACCTCATTAGAACTGATTCAAATGTATTCTTTTTAATGGCTGAGTAATACTCCATTGTGTATGTGTACCACAGCTTTCTTATCCATTCGTCTGCTGATGAACATCTAGGTTGCTTCCATGTCCTGGCTGTTATAAACAGTGCTGTGATGAGCATTGGGGTCATTTCTCCAAAGAAGACATACAGATGGCTAACAAACAGATGAAAAGATGTTCAACACCACTCATTATCAGAGAAATGCAAACCAAAACCACAATGAGGTACCATCTCACGCCGGTCAGAATGGCTGTGATCCAAAAGTCTACAAACAATAAATGCTGGAGAGGGTGTGGAGAAAAGGGAACCCTCTTACACTGTTGGTGGGAATGCAAACTAGTTCAGCCACTATGGAGAACAGTGTGGAGATTCCTTAAAAAACTGGAAATAGAACTTCCATATGACCTAGCAACCCCACTGATGGACATACACACTGAGGAAACCAGAAGGGAAAGAGACACGTGTACCCCAGTGTTCATCACAGCACTGTTTGTAATATCCAGGGCATGGAAGCAACCTAGATGTCCATCAGCAGAAGAATGGATAAGAAAGCTGTGGTACATATACACATGGAGTATTTCTCACTCCTTCTTGTATGCTTGCTCTCAGTTTCTCCATCTGTAAAATAGGCATAACATCTAGCTCACTGCTTTACTTAGAGCAATTTTTTCCCCAAGTAGTGCCTCTCTTAAGACACACCTAGGATCATTAAAAATACCACAAACCTATCAAACCAATCTGTGGATGAGACTCAGGCATTAGTTTAAAAAAAAATTAAAAAGCTGTCCTCACTGTTTTTCAAACTTGGATGTACATTAGTATCCCCTGATAACTGACTAAAGCTGACTTCCCAGGAGCGTGGTTTGAACACTAGTTAAACCAGCACTTCTGTAAGTGCAATGTGCATAAGGAGGATCAGGCGGGTTTCTGCTAAAATACAGATTTTGACTCATCAGGTCTGGGTGGGGCTGTGTCTCTGACAGTCTCACGGCAACGCTGGTGCCTCCAGTGCCCAGCACACACTGGTGAGGATCTGGGCAGAGAGTTGCCACCAGTGCCCAGCACACACTGGTGAGGATCCGGGCGGAGAGTTGCCTCCAGTGCCCAGCACACACTGGTGAGGATCCCAGGGGAGAGTTAGAACACAGCGCCTCAGCTGCTTGTGGATACACTGATCTCTCATCCCTGACCAGCCGCCTCCTTCACCCACTCATCCCTGTGCCAACGTCACCCCCTTCTATCTGTTCCCTGATGCTAAGACGTCTGGCAAGACCTGACTTGGATGTTTAAGTATATATCCAAAATGTCTGGGCTTCCCTGGTGGCTCAGTTGGTAAAGAATCCACCTGCAATGCAGGAGAATTGGGTTGTCCTTGGGACAGTCAGATCCCCTGCAGAAGGAAATGGCAACCCACTCCAGTATTCTCGTAGAGAATTCCATGGACAGAGGAGCCTGGCAGGCTACAGTTCATGGGGTCACAGAGTGCTGGGCATGACTAATCCACTAAACTACCAGGACAAAACGTCTAAAAGTTACTAGCACGTTGTAGCTATTCAATAGAGTTGCTCACGACTGAAGTGACTTAGCAGCAGCAGCAGCAGTAGCTATTCAATAAATGCTCATTGGTATAAATCGAAACTGCCTTCAAAATGAAACTGTAATAACATCCCAATTCTTTTGAAACCTGGGCCTGATCCAACCCCAGTCTGCCTAGCCCTACTCCAATGATACCCACTTAGTGAGGACTTAGGTTTCCTAAAGGAAAAGTGACCTGGGGGAGGAGTGCAAGGACTCTTGTTTCATGCTGCGATAGCACATCTGATTCTAGGAGCCCAGAGTAGGTAGGGGTGATCTGAAAATACGTTGCAGTTACACTCTTATCAAAACCTCTCTTAACAAGAGGTCTCTGGAATCAGAAGGAACTGCCAGATGAAACCTGAAAGTTACATCTGCAACAGTAGCTTCCAGTGAAGGGTGTAAATCCTGAAATGTCCCAGAAGATCTCAGAATTGAAAAAGAATATCCCAGGTAATCTTGAGGTTCCTGGCAGTAGCTCTCCCACTAATCAGCTCTGTGTCCTGAGATAAATTACATAATTTGTTGAGTTCTCAATTATCCCATTTGTAAAGTGAAAGTAATATCTCCCCTGAATAATTCATAGGAATAGTATAAAGGAAAAAAAAAAAAAAACAGATATCCTAGGTCTGAAAATTAAGGGGTACTGCATAATAATACATTGCCATCATTATTATATATAGTATTTATACTCAAACAGAATGGAATCAGCATGCTATTTAAATTGGTTTTCTTCTTGCCGCTAAACATATTCCTGGGTTTACTCTGCATCAAAACTACTGTTCCAAAATAAATACAGGTTGCGTTTTATGGTTATTTCTCATCCATAATTGTGGAGAGATACCTTTCAAATCTAGGTTTTTGTGATTAACTTCTGCTTATTATAAATAACAACACTGGTTCGGAGATTAAGCAGATTGCTGCTGTTTTAGCATAAACTTTCACTTGATAATTCTGAAGCATTTGAATGCCTATTAAACTGCCAAGTTACCAGCAATCTTTCCTATTTAAAAATAGGGATAAATTTATATTGTTATTTGAATACACATGAGTCACATTTCCAGAAAATTCCTAAGATAATTTTAAGTTTAGATGTAGGGAAGGACTAATTTTACAATAATTAACTTAAATTCTTAATCTTGTAGGGGGTAGCTCAGATACAGCACCTTTATTTTCCTTAATTTTTTTTTTTTTTACACATTAATACATCTTTCAGAGTTGAAACGGGTTGGTCCAAAGATCTCACGCAGGGGAAAGCATTTTTTTTAAATATTGCCATGACTTCATTGTTGCATTTCCTATTTTTCACATGACATCTAACTGTTCATATTTTTGTAACATCAACCCAATGCTTATGCAAACAGTATGACTCCACTGATATGCTGCAACAGAGAGTTCTCAATGACCTGTAATCATGATCAATTAAAGCACGGGATCAGATGGTAATGGGCTTGCCTGCCATGCAGGAAACCTGGGTTCAATCCCCGAGTCAGAAAGAACCCCTGGAGAAGGAAATGTCAACCCACTCCAGTATCCTTGCTTGGGAAATCCCATGGCCAGAGAAACCTGGCGGGTTACAGTCCATGGGGCTGCAAACAGTTGGACATGACTGAGAGACTAACACTGTCAAAGCAAATCTCACTCAAAACTTTTTTTTTTTAAGGGGTGGGATTCATTGCAAACAAAAATCCCACCAACACTTGCTATGAGCATGGTCACTTTACATTCCTCATGGAGGTGGAATCACCGGGTATTTGTCTGTGCCTAATTTTTATTTCACTTGACAAAATCTCTTCCAGGTTCTCCCATGTTGCCCCAGGGGCTGGGGGAGGGAGAAATTGGGAGTTATCAGTCACTGGCTAAAAGTTTCTCCTACACAAAGTAAGTTCTGGAGATTTATCGTACAACACATTCCTGTGCATAACAATAAATGACAATATTGTATGGTTCACCCAGTAATTTCTTCAGAGGTTAAATCTCACTCTAAGTGTTCATATCACAATAAAAAAGACTTCTCTTGGAATGTTTTCATTTTAGCAGTGCCTCTTTGAAAGTTGATTTCATTGGAGGGAAAAAACTCAATTGACAATTCTCAGGAGACTCCTCTGGAGTCTCAGTTAACATGCTAACTCCTCAGTCAGTACGGCTGGAAAACATTTGAATGATGTATCCAACAGCTGTCTGTCATAAAATGCATAAGGACTTGCCTCTGAATCCAGATACATCAGAAATAATGATGCAAATTTCTAGAAATATGGAAACGTCAGGAGGATATATCCACAGGACAAACTTCTTGAGAAACTGTTTTCTTTGGCCTGGGTGAGTTCAGGGCTTCTTCAGCTCACAGCTGGGACACCTTTTCGCTTTGCCTGAGCCTATGCATATACCAGAAATATCAGTAACCTCAATATGCAGATGACACCACCCTTATGGCAGAAAGTGAAGAGGAACTAAAAAGCCTCTTGATGAAAGTGAAAGAGGAGAGTGAAAAAGTTGGCTTAAATCTCAACATTCAGAAAACGAAGATCTGGTCCCATCTTGGACCAGATCTTAATGCCATCTTAGCATCTGGTCCCATCACTTCATGGGAAATAGATGGGGAAACAGTGGAAACAGTGTCAGACTGTATTTTGGTGGTGGTGGGAGGGCTCCAAAATCACTGCAGATGGTGATTATAGCCATGAAATTAAAAGATCCTTACTCCTTGGAAGGAAAGTTATGACCAACCTAGATAGCACATTCAAAAGCAGAGACATTACTTTGCCAATAAAGGTCCGTCTAGTCAAGGCTATGGTTTTTCCAGTGGCCATGTATGGATGTGAGTTGGACTGTGAAGAAAGCTGAGCACGGAAGAATTGATGCTTTTGAACTGTGGTGTTGGAGAAGACTCTTGAGAGTCCCTTGGACTGCAAGGAGATCCAACCAGTCCATTCTACAGGAGATCAGTCCTGGGTGTTCATTGGAAGGACTGATATTGAAGCTGAAACTGCAATACTTTGGCCACCTGATGCGAAGAACTGATTCATTTGAAAAGACGCTGATGCTGGGAAAGATTGAAGGTGGGAGGAGAAGGGGACAACAGAGGATGAGATGGTTGGATGGCATCACCAACTCAATGGACATGAGTTTGAGGAAGCTCCAGGAGTTGGAGATGGACAGGGAAGCCTGGCGTGCTGCAGTCCATGGGGTCGCAAAGACTCGAACACGACTGAGAAACTGAACTGAACTGAACTGATGCATATATTTGGGGCTTACCTAGTGGCTCATATGGTAAAGAATTTGCCTGCATTACAGGAGACCTGGGTTCGATCCCTGGTCAGGAAGATCCCCTGGAAAAGGGAATGGCAACCCACTCCAATATTCTTGCTTGGAGAAGTCCATGGACAGAGGAGCCTGGTGGGTTATAGTCCATGGAGTTGCAAAGAGTTGGACACAACTGATCGACTAACAGTTTCACTTTTAACTGGTAGTTCAGCCAGTAAAGAATCTGCCTGAAGTGCAGGAGACCTGGGTTCAATCCCTGGAAAAGAGTACAGCAGCTCACTCGAGTATTTTTGCCTGGAGAACCTTATGGACTGAGGAGCCTGGTGGTGCAAAGCACCCTATGGTGCAGTCCATAGGGTCACAAAGAGGCGGACATGACTGACGGCCTTTAGCATATGTGCATGCATATATTTGACTCATTAAGAAAACCCAGGGCCCTCCTGTCACCCTTCCCTCACCATCTTCACTGATAAAAAGAAAATCTAACCCTCACAACCCCACCCTGGAACCCCTTCCTCCACTGTAGATATCCTGATTATGGCCATGGATACATCCTATAATCTGCCAATCAGTTGCCCCATCAAATAGCAAAGCAGGCAAGAAAGACAACCAGGACCCCTTGGAGATGCAGCTTTCATATGGGAGCACCAGCTTCAGTCCATCAGTGGCCGAGCTGGTAACGCAGACACCCTGAAATGTGGATTCGATTGGTTCTTGTCCCTCGTCTTCTGGTCTCTCTGTCACGTGCAGAATCTGACTCTCTGGCCTTCCTGGAGATGGGTGAAGTCCCGAATATCCTTTAAATCAAATCCATCCTCTCAAAAAAATGGCCAGAGGTTGCTTTGTGCAATTTTTGAGTTACACCTACAAATCTAGCTCCCAGTAAGGTGAGCAAATCTTTTTTCTTTTTTCTGAAACTAAGTTCCCACCATTATAATTCTTGTGTACTTCATAAATATCGGATTTATATTTCAAATATCATTTTTTTTCTCTCTTAAAGAATGTGAAAGTGAGGTCATTCAGTCATGTCCGACTCTTTGCAACCTCGTGGACTGTAGCCCACCAGGCTCCTCTGTCCATGGGATTCTCCAGGCAAGAATACTGGAGTGGGTTGCCATTTCCTTCTCCAGGGGATCTTCTTGACCCAGGGATTGAACTCAGGTCTCCTGCATTGCAGGCAGACGCTTTAACCTCTGAGCCACCAGGGAAGCCCTCCTTTTCTCTTAAAACTAGATGTCTAATCCATGGACTGAAGTGGCTAACCAGACTCTATTGTGTGGCTGCGGTGGGTCTCGTTGCTGCTTGTGCACTTTCTCTAGCCGCACAGAGCAGGGCTACGGTCTAGTTGCAGTGGCTTCCTGGGCCGCGGAGGACAAGCTCCAGCGTGTGCAGGCTTCAGTAGCTGCAGCGCGTGGGCTCACTAGTTGTGGCTCATGGACTTAGCTGCCCTGCTGCACGTGGGATCTTCCCAGGCCAGACATTGAACTGGTGTCTCTTGCATTGCAAGGTGGATTCTTAACCACTGGACCACCAGGGAAGCCCTAGGCTCTATTTTTAATGGACAACTGGCAACTGGCAGAGGTAGTCAAGCATAGTCTTCCCAGCCCCATGGAAATACATGGCTGTGATTACAAAAATGGAAAATGATGTTCGTAAAAATAAATCATAGCTAAAACAATAAAAATGCTTGCTCTCTTCCTACCTCTCAGGTAAGCTGGAAATGGATGATATAAGAAGTTATTAAAGCACTTACCAAATATAAACTGGAAGAAAATTTTTTAATGGCAACAATAATTTCACTTGCCTTAGAACCAGGAGAGCATCTTTTTTTAATTTCTTTTTCAATCATTTCAGGAGTTTCCTGCAGGTTCCTTGCACTCTTCACAGCAGCATTTATCAGAACCATTGAATTAATTCTTGACACCATAAAGCCTTTTTTTTTTCCCTAGAATTCTAGATTTCTATTTCCTATGAGAGAATTGTTAGCACGTGATGTTTCATGGCGCAAACTTGCTTTTATTTGCAAGTTCCTCATATCTTGGACTTCCCTTAAAAGCAAACTTTCAAAGAGAGGCACAAAAAAGTTCCAGTTCCTTTCAAGTTCTTCCCTTTTCAGTCGTTTCCCAGTCAGTGGTCAAAGAGATAAGTACTCTGCCAGAAGCCAAGTTGTGGGGGCCAAAGGCTGGAGCAAAGGCCACCCAGACATTTTGGCCCACGATCCTGGCAGTGCCAGGCTCACCAAGGAGAGGACCCTTTCCCAGCCAAACTGGCAGGAATCTTTGACCGCCTGGGTCAGCGGCTCTCCTTCCTGAGACAGCTTTTAGAAGAGACACTGTGTGATTTGTTAATGCATACTACATTCATCCATTTATGTTACAGTGAAAACATTTTTTTTCCCTTCCCCACTTTATGGTTCATTTATTTAGCTTTATGTCCTCATTTGCAGAAAAATGCGGAGATATGTATTTAATCACTGAAATGACTCAAGTCAAAACTTAAATTAAAAATGTAATTTTTTGATAATCTGTCTTATTGTTGAAAGTACCCTCAGTGTTCTTTTATGTGTATGGATAATTATCCATGGTATGATGCTGACTATTGACACCCTGTAGTCTCAATTAAATATTATAACTGCTTAATGAAAGGCAACAGGGGCTTTTGCACTTAGTAATTATCACCATAACCTGGAACTGAAACTCTCAATTCACCCTCAGACTGCTTAATAAGTTAGAAAATGAAATGGTTGTGGCCATTATGTCTCTGAGGGTACTTTTCAAGACAGAAGAATAATAGAAGCATGATGAGAAATTTCCTACAATTGTTTTGGTAAAAGCTTGGAAAGGCTTTTTTACTTACCTTTATGTTTTTCCTTGATAATATATGATTTAAGATGTTAAACTTCTGAAACATTTATTATTTTCCATGTAAAATTAAAAGGCCTCCCTTGCTAATAATTACAGATTTTTAAGACAAAAAGTAGACATACTACTAATAATAGATCAACTGGATTACTTTCTTCATAGAAAATAAGACCTTAAAGGATACATATGGTAAGCACAACTTTAAATTCAAGATTAAAACTCTTAAAAATGAAAGAGAAAGGAGTTAATGTAAAGGTTTTATTTTTTTCTCTTCTCACATAATGATATTACAAATTTAAAAATATAGCACATAATCCTTTGAGTTGACAAAGCAAAAAATAAGTGCTTTAAAACCAGGTTTCAATAGCAGTTCTTTTCAAAATGAGGTTGCCTACAAACTTTCATGGAATTTCATGGCTGAAGCAAACTTACAGTATATACCATTCAACACCATAACCTGTGCCCAACACTTTCAGTCTAACCACAGATTAAAATGCAGCTTCATAGAACTTCCAGAAGCAGAGAAGGAAAACAAAACTCGTAGAAATTTTAAGGGGAGAACAATTCTTCCAATATCCAATTAGGTGTTTAATTAAGGTAGCCTTCGAATCACGCCTGATCTATAATGATCTGCCTTCGACTTTTCCGCTAGAAGGCAGAAGCCTCTCTAGTCTCATCCGAGGGTCCCACCATGTTGAGGACTGGAAGAAGCTAGGCCTTTGGCCAAACGTCTGACTCACGAGAGCAGCACAGAACCATCATGCCCGCAGCTCTTTAGACTAACGCTTTAGGCAGCTCACCCATGACCCGGGAGGTTTCTCACTGAACTCTCCAACTCTAACTTACAAGGCAGTACACTTGCTTATTCTTTTATTACAAGAAAACTAGTTTAAACGGCCTTTTATGTTTCTGATCAACTCAGAACATGCACATACCTACTTGTTCTACTCTTCTGGAACTTACAGCCACACATAACTTTCTTCTCTCATTTACTAAGTTTTAGGATTCTGTTGGCAAATTCCCCCACCAACCATGTTATTAATCATTTTCTGGGAACTCTTTAAGTATACAACCACAAACTTGTACTAGTTATACTGTGACCCGGGCTGTATTTTAAAAACAAATAAGAAATAGTAAGGAAACAAACAAAGAAATAAGAGACACTCTGTGGTATAGAAGGAAAAACCCTGGACTAGATGTGCTGTGATGGTATCTCTTTAGGAGTCAAGCTCCTAGAGCCTTAAACAGGGTGAATGAAGAAACCACCCCCCCAACCACTTAACAGTCGTGTCTGACTCTGTGACCCCATGGACTGCAGCACGCCAGGCTTCTCTGCCTCCACTATCTCCTGGAGTTTGCTCAAACTCATGACCATTGAGTCAGTGATGCCATCCAACTTCTCATCCTCTGATGCCCTCTTCTCCTACTGCCTTCAATCTTTCCCAGCATCAGGGTCTTTTCCAATAAATTGGCTCTTCACATCAGGTAGCCAAAGTACTGGAGCTTCAGCTTCAGGATCAGTCCTTCTGATGAATATTCAGGGTTGATTTCCTTTAGGAGTGACTGGATTGATCTTCTTGCTGTCCAAGGGACTCTCAAGAGTCTTCTCCAGCACCAGAATTCAAAAGCATCAGTTCTTTGGCACTCAGCCTTCTTTATGGTCCAATTCTCCCAGCCATACATGACTACTGGAAAAACTACAGCTTTGACTATATGGATTTTTGTGGGCAAAGTGATGTCTCTGGTTTTTAACATGTTGTCTAGGATTGTCATATTTCACTGTTATACAGGGATGACATATTCCTTTCAAGTTTCAGCTTTATGTGTATGCATTCCAGATTAAGTGGTTTACTTCATGAGGAGAATAAACCTCATGTCAAGCTTGGGAGGCAATCAAATTTCAAAGGCACACATTCCTCTAGAGTGGAGGAATACATTTTTTGAAAGCTTACTGAGATGCTATCAGCAATAAATAGCACTATTCAGCATAGAAATAGCTAAAACATGATTGTGAGAGTTTTAAATATTTACTAAGAACATCACAGGAACTTTGTCATGGGACAAAAGGGACCCAGCAGGGCAAGTGTGGAAATGGGAATAGAAATACCTGCAAACGAAACAGACATGGAGGATAAATAAAAAATTTCTGCCAAAGCAGACAAGACAATAGTTCCCCTGTCCTGTTTCCAGCCAAGGAAATTACCTGGACTAATAGGATTTGATATACCTCAGTGAGACGCCCCGGCCTGTAATTTCTCCATTTCCTACCCTCCCCCCACCAAACTACACAGTGCATTTAGCCACTCAATAGGTTGAAATAGAGTCATTTTTATGTAGTTTTTGTTATTTTCCAAAGCATTCTTTCTTATAATAAAGCTAGAAGGCATTCAAGGTAATAAACGGATATTTTAAACTATATTTCCAAATCTATCATCCAATAAACTCTTTGAACATCAATTTAACTACGCAATATCAAATTAGCACCTTTCTTAACATGTACTGAACCTGGAAAATTAGGAAAGATACAATCAGAAATCAACTCATTCAACTCATCCCCTCCCCCCACTGCTTATGGAAACCCCTGGACCTGAACAAAGTAGACAGTAGATGCCCCAGGTATCAGCCACTTGCCCCAAGGTAACGAAGAGTGCTCTAGACACTTCCAGGCCCAAGAATCGCCTGGTTGTGTTCATTACAATCCTCTAACCTCTACAAGAATGGAAACATCAGTACTTGCTTAAATTCTCTTCATGACTTTGGCCAATCCGGGGAACAAGCAGCAAGCGTCTTTCTTCTCCGTGTTTAAGTATAAGCTTCCTGCCTTTCCTCCCAGGAGCGCGGTGGGAAGTGCTCTGAAGAGAAGAAAGGCAAGTGCACTGATGCTCTGATTGACTTGCCAGGTGTGACCTTCCAGTGGATTCCTCCAGAAGTGAAGGGCAGTTTACTGCTGAATTCTCTCTGAAGCCCTGCACATGGCTGGTGGTTCCCCATGAGTAGCCCTACCAGCTAGGCTGGACGCATACACTCTGGCTGCTCTCCTGAGATTCCTCCCCAAACCCTGACAATCTGGTAATACTGTCCTTCCCGCCTCAGTCTACAGAAGTCCTCTCATTCATGAAAACCTTTTGGACAACAGTTTAACTGTGATTCATAAGAAAAGAGCAAATTTGCTGGAATGCAGTGGTTTCTAAGCTGCAGCCTTCTTGCTTCATGCCATTGGTATACAAGCCTCCCTCCTTGAATGCTTTCTGGAGGAAATCCCACACTTCTGTGTCCCCTTAGGTCCCAGGACACACCTCAAGCTCTTGGCAACTGAAAGGGGAAATGGGTAGAGACTCAGGGTATATTGGCAATCTCTCTAAGGACAGGCTGCAAGTCTTTTTAATTTTTTTCTTAATTGAAGTATAATTGGCTTACAATGTTGTGTCAGTTTCATGTGTACAGTAAAATGATCCATATATATATATATATATGAAGTGATTTAGCATATATATATATATATAATGCGGAGAAGGCAATGGCAACCCACTCCGGTACTCTTGCCTGGAAAATCCCATGGACAGAGGAAGTGAAGTGTTAGTTTCTCAGTCATGTCCTACTCTTTTCGACCCCATGGACTGTAGCCTGCCAAGCTCCTCTGTCCATGGAAATCTCCAGGCAAGAATACTGGAGTGGGTTGCTGTTTCCTCCTCCAGGGGATCTTCCCAACCCAGGGATGGAATCCATATTTCCTGCATTGCAGGCAGATTCTTTACTATCTGAGCCATTAGGGAAGCCTATAGATATATGTCTATGTTAGTCACTCAGTTATGTCCTACTCTTTGCGACCCCATGGACTGTAGCCCACCAGACTCCTCTGTCCATGGGATTCTCCAGGCGAGAATATTGGAGTGGGTTGCAATTTCCTCCTCCAGGATATATACATATATACACACATAAAAACACATATATATGTGTGTGTGTGTATATATATTCATTTTCAGATCACTTTCCATTGTAGGCTATTACATGGTACTGAATATAGCTCCCTGTGCTCTCCAGCAGGTCCTTGTTGTTTATTTCTTTTGTGTACAGAGGCCACAACTCTTCCTTTAGACGTCCTTGTGGATAGGAGCCTAAGGTCAAGGAACCTATTTTCGAAACTGCTTTACAAGTCAACAACCAGTATAACTGTCATTCTCTCTAATTCAATCTACCTTTTCTCACTGATTTTTTTTTTAAATCTCACTGATTATTTTTAAGCTATTTCTTTTATTTTGGGGGTTCTGCAATTTTACTCTAATGTGTCAAGGTGTGGACACTTTTCTTTAACTCTCCTGCTTAAGATTCACAGGCACTCTCGAATATATTGATCATTGTCATTCATCAGTTCTCAGATATAATCTCCATGATAGTTCTCTAGCTCTGCTTTTAGGAATTCAGTGAGGGCTAGGTTCATCCTTCACATACTTTCTTCTATGTAGGCTATGTTTTCCACCATATTTCCCGTTTCCTCATTTGTGCTCAAGTCTAGAACACTTCTTCAGCTCTATCAGTTCACTAAAGCTCCCAGCTGTGCCTTATCTGCTGTCACACTCTAGCTTCTTGCAGCTAGAAATTCCACTTGGTTCTTTTTAAAATCTTGTTTGTTCTTCACATTTTCTTTTTCCATGATTATATTTTCAAACTAGTCTTTTTTGAACATATCTAATATACTTTATATATATATTTATTTTCATTCTCTGGGTGATTGCGGTAATATATGGTTTTTTAAATGGCTTTATTTTCAGTGCTTCTTGTACTTGCAGGTTATCACTCATGGTTCTTTCTTGTTTCTTTAGTGAAATTTGACTGTGAGTGCAAACTTTCTCTGGAGGAATTCTCCGAGTTCAACAGAGAAGGTGAAACAGGAAGGTGAAATCCTCCAAAAAGACTTGTATTATTGCTTTTGCCATATTAAGTCAACTTTAAAATAAACAATGGGGTTTTGTGTTATATATTTTTTTATTTTTGTCATACAAAGAATGTACATGTGAGGCCCAGTTTTATATTTTTCTCAAGGATTAAGCAAAAGATTGAGGCATGTGTGTGTATGTGTGTGTATGTGTATGTGTGTGTGTGTATGTGTGTGTATGTGTGTGTGTATGTGTGTGTATGTGTGTGTATGTGTGTGTATGTGTGTGTGTATGTGTGTGTGTGTATATGTGTGTGTATGTGTGTGTATGTGTGTATGTGTGTGTATGTGTGTGTATGTGTGTGTGTGTGTGTACATCTGCCTGTGCACACGTGTTCACCTCCCACGCAGAATCAAGTTTAAGCACAGTATGTTTTTCTTTCCATCACCAAGACAAAAGGGCTGATTTGAGTTTCATTTCATGATTTTACTAAAGATTTAGACTTTCAATGGTTCCAGCTGAAGGAAGGTCACTGTCCAAGCAGACTCTCAACTTTTTTGGTTCCTGGATGTTCTCTCCTATTTCCTGAATTCCAAGAGGCTAAGAAAACTGATTTTAGACTTTTTTGGACAAATTTCCCCAATGTCAAACCTGGTTCCAAATTTTACTTCTCTTTAGACTTCTTTCTCTCTTTAGTTTTCAAATAAGAATTTTTCCTTTTTTTCTTGTGTATTGATTCAATCATGAAACACATATTTCCATGGCTTCTAAGCTTTTTTGAAGAACAGTCAGTCAGAATGCCTAGACCCCCATATTACCTTAAATGGTAAATTGTGAGGAGAAATTTTAAATTCAGGTGAATTTAATGAATTCTTACAAATGAACAAATGTTTCATAAAATTTAGCCTTTGCTTGCCCAATACATCCTTACTTGCTTTAAGTTTCTTATTAAAATATAACAATAGATCATTTCTATTCCCCAATCTCCTTAAGTAAATTGAGGACATGCAATTTAACATGGGTTTGAAAATAATTTATGCATTTATGTACTGCTTTAAAACTGTCCTGGATAATTGACATATACAGGTTTTAACAGAAACGGTACTACAGGAAGAATAATCCAGTGTTTTAACAATGAAGCACACTGCATAATTCTTAACAAACAAGTATCAGATTTCCATTTTATTAACTGAACAGACTTTTTAATGGTGGAATACTTTACTTTTTTAAATGGGTTTATGTAATCGCAAATTTAAATAGTCTAATTGCTTTTGTCATGAGCATTTTGACCAAATTCTGTATGAATTCTGCTATACAAAACATTTTTTTAAAAAAACACTGCCTTTTCACACACAAAGAACAGCAGTATTCTGATATTAAACATAGCAAGTTCCCTCAACATGGTGATTCAGACCACTGATAGTTGATTAGTATTTATACATTAAATAACTGTAACTAATCTCATTTAAAGGTTGATGAATGTAACTGGAGAAAGAAGATCCTTATCTGGTCAGGTACTTATTATGAGTGTATGCCTAGGTGACGCAAGGTTGCCTTTGGAGATGACAAGTGTCACCATGACATCAAAACAAATAAAAAAGGAATTGCGATGGAGCTATAAGAAAGGAAAGGAAGCAAGGTCATGGGGCCACCAACTGCCCTGTCCCTCTGCATCCCAGGTGGACCTGAAGGAGCAGTCCTTTCCTAAATTGCATCAGGAGACAGAGGGACCGACATGCAGACACGTGCTGTCCATCACCCTCGTGTGAACTGCCGGCCTGCTCTAAGCACCGTGCATTGTGACGGGCGTGTAACTGGCAGGATGCTGTAAATGCCAGTTGCACACAGCAGTATCAGAACTGCTGCCCACGGCAGACTCTGCTGAACACGTGGGTGCTGTGGCTCGGGGTTTCTATACAAGGTAGCTGCTAAGCTACGTTTCCTAGAGCTCAGCAAAATGAATTTTAAAAAAGCTTCCTGCCTAGGAAAGCATTTCTACACTCCATATTATTCTTAGGGGGAAAAAAAAAAACCACGATTTAAATGGATGTGCATTTCCAAACAAGACCATTTTGACAAGGTTCTTTGTAGGAAAACTCACAGTCAGTGTCTGGCTTTATTGTACCTCCTTGTCTCATTTTTTTTTAATTATTTTTTAAAAAATAAAATTGTGCCTATAGTGTATGTCTATGTTGTAATGGTTTGCATAACTCTTTAAAATATAATAACATTTTCTATACAGTCAATAGCTTATTCCATAGTCAAATTACAGCCTTTTTCTGATAAGAAGCAAAACAGGTGATGGTAAATTTGTTTGTGGTTGAGGCTTTTTTTTTTTTTGTAATGACAAAATTTAAATTCTATACTATTAAAATTGTTTAGTAAGTAACTATTAGCTCAACAGAGCTTACATTTTATAAAACAACTACAACTCAAGAGAAAAGCAGAGCTTAATTTTTATAAGCAACTTGTGATCCATGGGCTCCTTGGGGCTGAAATAGTGGTCACTGAAGTCAAAGATGGAAATAATTTTATGCAGGCTGGAATGGTCAGAAAAGTTAAATGTCAACGGGTCCCCTAGTAAACGGAGCACTGAAAAAACAGCTGGCGCAAACAGTGCTGCAATGAACACTGTATCTTTTTCGACGTGCTTCCCTGGTGGCTCAGAGGGTAAAGCGTATGGCTGCAATGCGGGAAATCTGGGTTTGTTCCCCAAGTCCAGAAGATCCCCTGGAGAAGAAAATGGCAACCCACTCCAGTACTCTTGCCTGGAAAATTGCATGGACAGAGGAACCTGGTAGGTCTTTTTCAATTCTGGCTTCCTCAGGGTATATTCCCAGTAGTGGGATTGCTGGATCATATGGTAGTCTTCTTCCTTGTTTTTAAAGGAACCTCCATACTGTTCTGCACAATGGCTGTATCAATTTGCATTCCCATCAACAGAGAAAAATGGTTCCCTTTTTTCTACACCCTCTCCAGCATTTATTGTTTGTAGACTTTTTGTTGATGCCCGTTATGACTGGTGTAAGATGATACCTCATTGTAGTTTTAGATGAACAGGTAAAGAAGTTGTGGTACATATACCCAATGAACTATTGAAAGTGAAGTCGCTCAGTCGTGACAGACTCTTTGCAACCCCATGGACTTCAGCCTACCAGGCTCCTCCGTCCATGGGATTTTCCAGGCAAGAGTACTGGAGTGGGGTGCCATCACCTTCTCCACAATGAACTATTACTCAGCTTTAAAAAGGAATGCATTTCAGTGGGTCTTAATGAGGTAGATGAACCTAGAGCCTATTATACAGAGTGAAGTAAGTCAGAAAGAGAAAGACAAATATCATATATTAATGCATATATATGGGACCTAGAAGGATGGTACTGATGAAATTACCCACAGGGCAGCAGTGGAGATGAAAACACAGAGAACAGACTTTTGGACACAGTGGGGGAGGGAGAAGGTGGGATTATTTGAGAGAGTAGCATTGATATATACACATTTCCATACGTAAAATAGACAGCCAGGGGGAGTTTGCTGTTTGACATGAGGAACCCAAAGCTGGTGCTCTGGAACAACCTAAAGAGTGGGATGCAGAGGGGAGTGGGAGAGGTTTAAGAGGGGGGTTATATGTATACTTATGGCTGCTTCAAGTTGATATACGGCAGGAAGCATCACAATATCGTAAAGCAGTTATCCTCCAATTAAAAATAAAATAATTTCTTAAAATCAACTGTTGGCTGTAGAGGCATGCATATCATCAAGCATATTAGAAACTGTTTAAGGGTGTAGCCAGGATGCAGGCACAGAGAAGAAGGCTGGGGAGTCCATCAGAGCTGATGAAACGAAAACAGAGAGAAGGAAGCTGTTTTTGTAAGACTCATTATCAACAGTTGGTAAGCAACAGTCACAGGGTAAATGGAGTGCTGAGTAGGATTTAGTGAGGCTTTCAGTTTTTATTTCATTTTAATTGAAGAGACTTCTGCATTATTGAAGTTAATAGGAATCATACAGGAAGAAATCAAGCCTCATAATTTACTCACATCCAAGGGGAGGCAGCAATATTTTTTTTCTTCCTGTGGAAATACGCTGACATTTCCTGCATGCATCAACAGAAAGCTAAGAGGCTAGATGGAAGTTGAATTTAAATATTATTATCTGTTTTTACCAGTTTTCCCTACATTAGGGTACACCGTTAAATAGCCCTCAAATCTCAGAGGCTTATGATAATCATTTATCTCTCATTCATTGTGCATTTTTGCTCTGGGTTGTCTGTGGTTTTGCTCCTCATGCCTTTCTGCTCTAGAATCCAGACCCGAAGTGCAGCATGTGTTAGAAACATGTGGTCCCCGGCGCAAAAGGAAAGAGCGTGAGAGCAAAACATGCCACAGCCATTAGGGCTCTTATTCCGATGTGGCAGATGCTTCTGTCTTGAATCCTCCAAATAATCCAGAAAAGCAGAGGTTACAGGCAAAGACTGCATGATATACAACAATCTACAAGCCTAAAGTGAATATCCTTTTCAGGGACAAGAAGACGTCAGTGAGTAAGGCGCAAAGACAGAAGACAACTAGAAGAATGAGTGTATGAATGTCTGGTAGATATCGGGTAAATACACCCAGCAGGCCAAACAGAGGTCTAAGGATGGATCTGGGAAGGATTTGGAAGTCATCAGCAATTTGGAACAAAGAAGATGACCATCCCTAGGTGGTCTGGGTTGTCTGCTGTTAACTGTGGCAAGCATTGCAGCACTTTAAGCTGGGGCATGATTTGTACTTGGTATCTTCGAAGGATTTTACTGATGGCACCATTCACAGGAAGCAAGACAACCAGAGAAGAACTTATTCCTCAGCGGACAGAGTGAGAAATGATATTGCTTAACTAGAAAGTGTTTGTGAGAATGACCATGGGTATGAACACGTTAATAGCCTCAAGGGAAGTGAAGAAACTAAATGGGACTTGGCCATGCAGGGGTTAGAGGGGGTAAAAGCTGAGTTTCTTGGTTGTCTGATTTTATAATATAACAACCAAGATGGGGATACATGAGGAGTAGCAGTTAAAGAGAGGCATTGCATTTATAGTCTCTTCTGTTTGAAAACTAAGTGACAAAACCAGGAGGAACCCCATAGAAGATGGACACAGGATGCTAAAGTCTTAGCCAGACATACTTGACCATCAGCAGCGTGTATGTTGGGCTTCCCGGGAGGCGCTGCTGCTGCTAAGTCACTTCAGTCGTGTTCGACTCTGTGCCACCCCACAGACAGCAGCCCACCAGGCTCCCCGTCCCTGGGATTCTCCAGGCAAGAACACTGGAGTGGGTTGCCATTTCCTTCTCCAATGCATGAAAGTGAAAAGTGAAAGTGAAGTCGCTCAGTCGTGTCCGACCCTCAGCGACCCCATGGACTGCAGCCCACCAGGCCCCTCCATCCATGGGATTTTCCAGGTAAGAATACTGGAGTGGGGTGCCATTGCCTTCTCTGCCAGGTGGCGCTAGCGGTAAAGAACTTGACTGCCAATCTAGGAAACATAAGAGACACGGGTTCAATCCCTGGATCAGGAAGATCCCCTGGAGGAGGGCATGGCAACCCACCCCAGTATTCTTACCTGGAGAATCCCATGAACAGAGGAGCCTGGCGGGCTGCAGTCCACAGGGTTGCACAGAGTCGGACACGACTGAAGTGACTTAGCACACACACAGCACGTTTGTTGCGCTTTAACCTACAGTAGTATATGGTACGCCCAGGACTAGCAAGTAGGTGGACATCATGACAGGTCAAAAGACACCGTTCTGGAACATCAACACTTACAGAGTTACTGGAGGAGCAGTAGCCTGTGAGGTCACTGTGGTAGACACCGTCGATCCTTTAATCAGTGTACATTCAAAACAAATTTTGAAAAAGAAGGCAATACATCTGGCTGAAAAAATAATCTTCTCAGCTTCTCTCTCACCTCAGAATACCAAAGCCTGTCATAATCTGGGCCGATGATAACTAAGGAGAAGCTACTGCAAGTGACTTAGCTTCTCCTATTTTGATAAAAGAAAGCAGAGGGGACTTTGTCCGGTTTGTGTCTCTTCCTTCCATCTTGGATTTAGACGTGAGGTCCATCTGTAGCATACAAACCCCTCAGAGTGGCCACGAGGCAGAAAACGTAAGAGCAAAACCCAACACGAGTCTGTTTTCTAAGTCTATGAGTCTGCTTCTATTTTTCAAATAAGTTAACTGTATCATTTTTAGATTTCACATAAAAGCGATAACATATGATATATGTCTTCGACATGATAAACTCTATCCACTTGTTGCTGCAAATGGCATTACTTCATTCTTTTTTATGAGTAATATTCCATTGAATATATGAGGGATATATTAGGAAGTTGGGATTAACATATACACTCCACTACATGCAAAATAGATGATCGACAAGAACCTACTTACAGCACAGGGAACACGACTCAATACACTGTAATAGGCTGTGTGGGAAAGAACCTAAAAAAGAAGAGATATGCGAATATCAGTACACACCTGAAACTAACACAACACTGTAAACCAGCTATATCCCAATATAAAATAAAATTTTAAAATGTCAGTGCACTTAGGAGGATGGAGCGGAGAGGTAGGAAGTACCTGGATCTCTGACCACGTCGTCAATGAGCTCCACCAGCTCTTGGCTCTTCCGCTCCAGATTTCAACATCAGTGGAGAAACAATCTTGTTTGTTTTAGTCACTGTTTTTTTTTAAGACTTACAGTTAAAGCTGTTTCTCAACAACAAAGATAACAAGAGGATGCATCACAAAGTGGGGGAAAACCGAGGGCATGCCCTTTCACAGAGTCTGAAGAGGAGAATTCCAGAATGGCAAGCGCCAAGCGGGCTGCTCTCTGCCATGAGTCAGTTAGAAAGTCACTCTTACCAGGAAAGGCTCAAGAGACAGGACGTGGAACTGGATCGCAGAATTCTGAAGCATAAAACAGAAGGCGAGATCCTGGAAACCATGAACATTACAATCTTTTTCTAAGGTCGCTCCCCCCCACCCCCCAAAAAAAAGAAGTTGAAAAAAAAAGAAACTAGAAGAGAGTAGAGAAGGGGTCAACAGAGTGGGCCCCCAGGCCACCTGTTTATGTGAATCCAGTCTTATTGGAAAGCCCACACATTTATGTGTTTATGCATCAA
Source organism: Bos javanicus (assembly GCF_032452875.1). Lineage (NCBI taxonomy): Eukaryota > Metazoa > Chordata > Mammalia > Artiodactyla > Bovidae > Bos > Bos javanicus. The sequence continues at coordinate 81,788,294 of NC_083879.1, forward strand.
TCCTAGGGCAGCACTGCTGAGCAGGGTGGTGGAAACCATATGGGACCCAGAGCCAAAAATGCTTACTCATTAGAGCTTCAAAGGAAATTCTGGTTCTGAAGGTGAGAGTGTCGTTGGATTCAGTTCATTTCAGTTCAGTCCAGTTGCTCAGTCGTGTCTGACTCTTTGCGACCCTATGAACCAAAGTATGCCAGGCCTTCCTGTGGAAAAGGTAGAAATAAGAGAAACAGTCCAGCCACTATCAATGAGCCTTGGCTGGTTAGTCACTCAGTCGTATCCGACTCTGTGGCATCCCACAGGCTGTGTAGCCTGCCAGGTATGTCTGTCCATGGAATTCTCCAGGCGAGAGTACTGAATGGAGTGGGTGGCTGTTCCCTTCTTCAGCAGATCTTCCCGAGCCAGGGATCAACCTGGGTCTCCTGCATTGTGGCCAGGAGCCACCAGGGAAGCCCAACAATGACCCTTGGAAGACAAGGGTAAATGAGCTGTTACAGATCTCAATACTAATAGTATGGAGAAGGGGTGATTTGCAGGAGGGTATATGGGAAGATGAGAAATTACTGTTTTCTCTGTGAAGGAAGGGTTGAGCAGCATGACTCCAGATTCTCAGGTCACCAGCTCTGAGAGTATAGTCTGGACACAACTGACAGATGCTTCTTTAATGAAAAACAAATACACATGTCCCTCTATTTCAATTTTAATACTGTTTTGTGTTCCTGAAACATCCAAGTCAACAGAAATGTGCTTGGATTTGTCCCCAAAGTTCTTTGATTTTAGATAAAAGTCATATTTTACCTTCTTATATTTTTCCTGCATGACTTCAAAACTGAAAATTGTAAAACTGAGACTCCATTGTCAATATTCACGAATTACCCTCAGATGAAAGTGGACCATTATAAGACTAGAGGGATTTCCATTATAGATGAAAAGAGTAAAATTGCACGGGAATATTACAAACTCATTTTATTGTTTTTATACATTAACATTTCCAATAACAAACCATTGAGATATGAAGATAATATTTGTTTTTGTGTGTTTAAGGAACACAGGTTTAATAAATGCCTTATTTGGTTTTATCTTTTGCAGCCGGTTACATGATGGAGCCAAAGGATTTGTGTCCTTGTCCTATAGAAGATCAAACCTTTGTACCCGGATGGCATCAGGCTTGATTATGTGACTAACTTTGGCCAAGAAAATGTGAACAGAGAGATGTACACCCCTTTGAGAGTCATGATATGATGACTCTGTTTCTTCAGTATTTTTCCAGAACTCTAGCAACCCACATTGGGGAGTCACTTTAGCCCAGAGCCCAAAGTAAAGGAAACACTAGGACCAAAGCTGTAATGGATCAGCAGTCAACATATCCCGTGAATGGGCAATATGAGTCTATTGTTATAGGCCACTTGGATAGGAAGACAGTCTGTGTAAACCAAGGAACACATATTCCAGGACATCTCATATCGCTTCAACTTTCCCATATATACCAAGTAATGTAGTATAATTCTTACCAAGCCAATATCAAATGACAGAGATATCACAGAATTCTAAGCTCCTGAAGGACACCTGACTATTTGACATGAGTAAAAAATAAATGGTATTATGTTAATTCACTGAGAGTTTGGTTTTTGATTTGTTAAAGGAGTTAGTGTCTCCTAAATTAATACAAACGTCCAAAGAGGAAAGCTTAAATCTATGTCCTATAAGAAGCTTGATAGAGTAAGAAGGTTAAAATGTTCATTTTTGGTTCTTCAGTTCTCCATGGTGGTGGTGCCATGGTGGTGGTGGTTTAGTCATTAAGTCATGTCTGAATTTTGCAACCCATCCTATGGACTGTAGTTCCTCTGTCCGTGGAATTTCCCAGGCAAGAACACTGGAATGGGTTGCCATTTCCTTCTCCAAGGCATCTTCCCAACCCAGGGATCAAACCAGGGTCTCCTGCGTTGTAGGAGGATTCTTCACCATCTGAGCCACCATGGAAGCCCAGGTCTCCATACACACATGGGCTAGTTCTCCATACACATGTGTGTGTATCGTGTTTACTCTTTCAGAATCAGGTTAATGGTCTATTAGATTTCAGACTCTCATAGTTTAGAACAATATATTAAGTAATCTCAAGGTACAAGTTTATGGAAAACCAATTTATAATGATAAATATTAAAATGAGAATAAAAACTATAAAAATTAACCAAACTTCTGACAACTTTAGCCCTGTAATGAAAATGCAATATGTAAAAGTTAACTGTTACAAGGAATCATTTTTAAATATAAGTGCAGGTAAAGAAGGCAATCTATGAAGCTTCCAGAGCTGCCTGATCGAGTGAGGAGAGAAAAAGAGAGATTCTCAAAGCATTTGGAATATCATTTCAGTTCTGTTCACTCACTCAGTTGTGTCTGACTCTGCGATCCCTTGAACTGCAGCACACCAGGCTTCCCTGTACTTTACCAACTCCTGGAGCTTCCTCAGTCTCATGTCCATTGAGTCAGTGATGCCATCCAACCATCTCATCCTCTGTCATCCCCTTCTCCTCCTGCCTTCCATCTTTCCTAGCATCAGGGGCTTTTCCAGTGAGTCAGTTCTTCGCATCAGGTGGAGAAGTGTTGAAGTTTTGGAGCTTCAGCTTCAGCATCAGTCCTTCCAATGAATATTCAGGATTGATTTCCTTTAGGATTGACTGGTTTCATCTCCTTGCAGCCCAAAGGACTCTTAAGAGTCTTCTCCAACACCACAGTTCAAAAGCATCAATTCTTCAGCGCTCAGCTTTTCTTATGGTCCAACTCTCACATCCATACATGACTACTGGAAAAACCATAGCTCTGACTAGACTAGATGGACCTTTGTTGGCAAAGTAATGTCTCTGCTTTTGAATATGCTATCTAGGTTGGTCATAGCTTTTCTTCCAAGAAGCAACTGTCTTTTAGTTTCATGACTGCAATCACCATCTGCAGTGATTTTGGAGTCCAAGAAAATAAAGTCTGTCACTGTTTCCATTGCATCCCCATCTATTTGCCATGAAGTGATGGGACTGGATGCCATGATCTTAGTTTTTTGAATGTTGAGTGTTAGAATTTATAATATTAGCTAAATATATTTCACAGGTGTGATTTACAGTTTATCAGTGTGTTCACTACAGGTCTCTAGTAACTAGCCTAGATCAAGTAGCAGTTCTATTTTACTTCACTTTTAAAATATGAACTTAACTTCAAAATCCTAAGAAGAATTAAATGGGTAGAAACTATTTATATATAATCTTGAGTTGGAGGACACTGGTCATTGTATTCCTCAGAGCGACACAGTTTCTTTAATTATATTTTATGCGTATTTAAACCATGATATTCAAAACTGCTGCTGCTGCTGCTGCAAAGTCACTTCAGTAGTGTCCAACTCTGTGCGACCCAATAGATGGCAGCCCACCAGGCTCCCCCATCCCTGGGATTCTCCAGGCAAGAACACTGGAGTGGGTTGCCATTTCCTTCTCCAATGCAGGAAAGTGAAAAGTGAAAGTGATGTCTCTCAGTCATGTCCAACTCTTAGCGACCGCATGGACTGCAGCCCACCAGGCTCCTCTGTCCATGGGAGTTTCCAGGCAAGAGTACTGGAGTGGGGTGCCATTGCCTTCTCCGGATATTCAAAACTAGAGTTGAGCTATATGAAATAACAAGAATGTAGATGTGATATAATGAGTGTGAGATTTCACAAAATATTTAGATGAGCTGAAAAGCTGTGCTAGGGTGTGTCTTTATTAAAAGTTGGATGTCAAGTCCTTTCAGTCTGAGAACCACCTATAAAGTTTTGAATCAGCCACTGAAAAACAGAACCTGTCACCTGTCTAATCCAGCCAAGTTCTGTACAGGTTCATGTAATCAGCCCAAGTGGTAAAACCAATAAGACAGGAGTATGGGATTCCAGAAAACCCAAGGAAGTTTCTTTACATGCTGAGTGCTTGATACGTGACTAAATATTTTTCCCTCTTCACAGGAGAACGCGGCTATGTCAGGTGAGGAGAACGCGGCTATGTCAGGTGAGGAGAACGCGGCTATGTCAGGTGAGGAGAACGCGGCTATGTCAGGTGTCACCTTTCCCTCCTATTTCTTTATTTGGCATCAGGTCTCAGTCACTCACTCAGAATTAAAATCTTGGAGTCACCTCTGACTTTCCTTTAGCTTCCACACCCCCTCATGGAATCGCTAAGATCTGTGCATTCAAGCTTCTTGACATCCCTCGCACCCACCCCGCGCCAATACACTGAACTAGCACACAGGGTTTGGACACCTCCAACAACCAGCTAAGCCATGCCTGCCTCCCACCCTGGTGCATCCCAGGCTGCTGGTACCAAAACACTGCTCCGCTTCTGTTGCATCGATTCTCAGCATCTTTCACAGGCTGGCCATTGCCTGCAAGACTCCTATTTCTTGATTTTATGTCAGGCACTCTGCAATTCATCATTTAACCACTCTCTGACCTTAGCCTTCACTCTCCCCTCTGTGACAACTCCATCCCAACACATCCAGGCTATTTTCCAATAGAACAGGTAGGCCATACCCTAAATAAGTGTTAATTCTTTAGTTCAGTTCAGTTGCTCAGTCGTGTCTGACTCTTTGCTACCCCATGAACCGCAGCATACCAGGCCTCCCTGTCCATCACAAACTCCTAGAGTTTACCCAAACCCAAGTCCATTGAGTCAGTCATGCCATCCAACCATCTCATCCTCTGTCGTCCCCTTCTCCTCCTGCCCTCAATCTTTCCCAGCATCAGGGTCTTTTCCAATGAGTCAGCTCTTCGCATGAGGTGGCCAAAGTATTGGAGTTTCAGCTTCAACATCAGTCCTTCCAATGAACACCCAGGAGTTAATTCTTAGACACTTATTATTCTCAGGCTTAAGATATCTTTCTTCAAGTCACTCCCATTGAAAGTTATTAATCTATTTAGAAATAATCCGCAAACCTAACCCTATCATGAAATTTCCTGGAAATTTTCAAAAAAGTACAAAGTGATCCTTCCCCATTCATACTACTGCTGTGTTTCAGAAATTAGGGGTTCTTAAACCCCAACATAAAAATTCTATTTGGAGATTTGTCATCAATTAATTCCTGTCACCCTCAGTCACTTCCCAAAACACAACTGTAAAATATAGCACATCTCACCCCAAAATAAATGTTGTTAAAGCAACAGAAAACGACATTACTAACAGGTTTGGGCCCATTTTGATTGTAAGCCTTTTTACTGAGAGGTTCAGATAGTAACGATACTCAGTACAATAGGTATTACTAATTACATCTTGAAAGGTTTTTTAAAACAAGATTATACAAAAGTATAAAGACATCATGGACATGAGTTTGAGCAAACTCCAGGAGATAGTGAAGGACATGGGAGCCTGGCGTGCTGCAGTCCATGGGGCCACAAAGAGTGGGCTAGGACTGAGGGACTGAACAATAGCAATAGTGTTGCTGCTGCTGCTCCGTGGCTTCAGTCGTGTCCGACTCTGTGCGACCCCACAGACGGCAGCCCACCAGGCTCCCCCGTCCATGGGATTTTCCAGGCAAGAGTACTGGAGTGGGATGCCATTGCCTTTTCCAGCAACAATGTTAAAGACACTAAATAAGAGTGAATTATCCCACTATGGAATGAAAGTTTTAAATGCATTATTATATTACTAACTGAGTTCAGTTCAGTTGCTCAGTCATGTCCAACTCTTTGCAACCCCATGAACTGCAGCACGCCAGGCTCCCCTGTCCATCACCAACTCCTGGAGCCTACTCAAACTCATGTCCACCGATTCAGGAAAGGAGTACGTCAAGGCTGTATATTGTCACCCTGCTTATTTAATTTCTATGCAGAGTACATCATGCGAAATGCTGAGCTGGATGAAGCACAAGCTGGAATCAAGATTGCCTGGAGAAATATCAATAACCTCAGATATGCAGATGACACCACCTTTATGGCCAAAAGCAAAGAACTAAAGAGCCTCTTGATGAAAGTGAAAGAGGAGAGTGAAAAAGTTGGCTTAAAACTCAGCATTCGGAAAACTAAGATCATGGCATCTGGTCCTATCACTTCATGGCAAACAGGTGGGGAACAATGGAAACAGCGAGAGACTTTATTTTTTGGGCTCCAAAATTACTAACTGAAGAACGCTCATAAAGCCCTTCATGTGGTATCAGCTGCACAAACCCTGTAAATACGAACTCCTGTGATTACTGAGACAGCAGCTGCATACTTCCGCGTGAGCACTGCATGGTACGACCACAGCCTCAGGCTATCTTACCGAGAACTCTGGAGAAACACTTTGACAGGTGTGGGTAGGAAAATCCTACTCAGGTGCATATTCTACAGTTTCCAAGCTCTGATGATACTTTACATTCTGACTCTTCCATCGTTCCCCTACGTTAGTCTACACAAACACATGCACAATGAAAAGTGCCAGCGACGTCATGTTGGAAATCCTAATTTTATATTCAACTATTTGCCTAAATTCTCTTTATTGTAGCAAGTGTTTGCCAAAATTATTTTTATGGAGGTTAGTTCCTGGTGGCAGACTGTATGATTTCCACACCCGGGGACCCCATAGCTAGAAGTCAAGTGCCTAGTATATAGCTATACTCTCTATAATTAACTGAATAAATTCTTCCTGGCAATTTTATTTAAATAATTAGAGCAATATTAAATTGATAATAGAAATTTCATGCCCTATATCCTTTTCTGTGTAAGTCATTGAGTGTTTTAAAGTAGAATTATTTACTGAAGGATTATTCTCAAATTTTCCAAGCAATTAATAGAAATTGTCTGGGCTTAGTTTTTCTCCTGCCATTCACAGCGTCACCCATTCTCTTTGGTTTTATTTATTTTGTGATGGTGTTCTGGATGAATACATTTTCTTTACCCGGCATTTTTCTGGCTATCTTTTGCTCTGGTAAATTTTCTCTTTGAAGTTTTTGAACTTTCAATTTACATGGCTTTCTTTTCCTATCATGGGTCACATCCTTTTTTCACATTTAACATTGTTCCAGACAAACGTCATTCAAAGTGCTTTTTTTTTTTTTTCTAATTTGTAATTTTTTTTTCCCTAGCAAAATTGTTGCAAGGGCTTTCTCTTTCAGCTCATTCAACAATACTGATGAAGAGTGTCCCAGCTTTTTTTAATTTATTTATTTATTTATTTTTTAAATTTTATTTAACTTTACAATATTGTATTGGTTTTGCCGTATATCAAAATGAATCTGCCACAGGTATACATGTGTTCCCCATACTGAACCCTCCTCCCTCCTCCCTCCCCATACCATCCCTCTGGGTCGTCCCAGTGCACCAGCCCCAAGCATCCAGTATCGTGCATCAAACCTGGACTGGTGACTCGTTTCATACATGATATTATACATGTTTCAATGCCATTCTCCCAAATCTTCCCACCCTCTCCCTCTCCCACAGAGTCCAAAAGACTGTTCTATACATCAGTGTCTCTTTTGCTATCTTGTATACAGGGTTATTGTTACCATCTTTCTAAATTCCATATATATGTGTTAGTATACTGTATTGGTGTTTTTCTTTCTGGCTTACTTCACTCTGTATAATAGGCTCCAGTTTCATCCACCTCATTAGAACTGATTCAAATCTTTTTAATGGCTGAGTAATACTCCATTGTGTATATGTACCACAGCTTTCTTATCCATTCATCTGCTGATGGGCATCTAGGTTGCTTCCATGTCCTGGCTATTATAAACAGTGCTGTGATGAACATTGGGGTACACGTGTCTCTTTCCCTTCTGGTTTCCTCGGTGTGTATACCCAGCAGTGGGATTGCTGGGTCATATGGCAGTTCTATTTCCAGTTTTTAAAGGAATCTCCACACTGTTCTCCATAGTGGCTGTACTAGTTTGCATTCCCACCAACAGTGTAAGAAGATTCCCTTTTCTCCACACCCTCTCCAGCATTTATTGCTTGTAGACTTTTGGATCGCAGCCATTCTGACTGGAGTGAAATGGTACCTCATTGTGGTTTTGATTTGCATTTCTCTGATAATGAGTGATGTTGAGCATCTTTTCATGTGTTTGTTAGCCATCTGTATGTCTTCTTTGGAGAAATGTCTATTTAGTTCTTTGGCCCATTTTTTGATGGGTCATTTATTTTTCTGGAGTTGAGCTGTAGGAGTTGCTTGTATATTTTTGAGATTAGTGGTTTGTCTGTTGCTTCATTTGCTATTATTTTCTCTCATTCTGAAGGCTGTCTTTTCACCTTGCTAATAGTTTCCTTTGTTGTGCAGAAGCTTTTAAGTTTAATTAGGTCCCATTTGTTTATTTTTGCTTTTATTTCCAATATTCTGGGAGGTGGGTCATAGAGGATCCTGCTGTGATGTATGTCAGAGAGTGTTTTGCCTATGTTTTCCTCTAGGAGTTTTATATTTTCTGGTCTTACATTTAGATCTTTAATCCATTTTGAGTTTATTTTTGTGTATGGTGTTAGAAAGTGCTCTAGTTTCATTCTTTTACAAGTGGTTGACCAATTTTCCCAGCACCACTTGTTAAAGAGATTGTCTTTAATCCATTGTATATTCTTGCCTCTTTTGTCAAAGATACGGTGTGGATTTATCTCTGGGCTTTCTATTTTGTTCCATTGATCTATATTTCTGTCTTTGTGCCAGTACCATACTGTCTTGATGACTGTGGCTTTGTAGTAGAGCCTGAAGTCAGGCAGGTTGATTCTTCCAGTTCCATTCTTCTTTCTCAAGATAGCTTTGGCTATTCGAGGTTTTTTGTGTTTCCATACAAATTGTGAAATTATTTGGTAACTTTTTATGCTGAAGTAAATTCAGGCTTACAGAAGAGATGCAAGAATAATGCAAAGAAAGCTCCTGCATACCTATCACCCAGATTCCAGAGGGTTAATGTTTATCACATTCACTTTATCAATTTCTTCATTTTTTTTTCCTCTCTCTATTTTCCTGGACAATTTGAGAATACATGGTGGACATGATGCCCTAAATATCTGAGTATATGTTTCCTAAGAATGAAGGAGCCTCCCAGTTTCAACGCTAGCTTGACGTGGCTTCCCATTGACATCCCTTTTAAACCTAATACACTTCCATAACAACTTTAAGAATTAGACTGGACAAATGAAGGGACCTGGCTCTTTAGTTGTTCAGTGGAAGTGGAACTGTTAGTCACTCAATCGGGTCCAACTCTTTGTGACCCCACGGGCAGTAGTCTGCCAGGCTCCTCTGTCCATGGGGTTCTCCAGGAAAGAATACTAGAGTGGGTTGCCATTCCCTTCTCCAGGGGGTCTTCCTGACTCAGGGATTGAGCCCGGGTCTCCTGAATGGCAGGTGGCTTCTTTACCATCTTGAGCACCAAGGAGGGAAGTAGTTCAGGTCTCACATTTTAATCCTATCACAAATCTGATTATTATTATCATTGCACCATGCTTCTGTGATGCTGGAACATCCACATTCCATAAATAAGGCTCAGTTTCCCTGACAAGGAAATGGATATTTTTAAAAGGCAGTTCATGAGTGGGAAATAATATAGAATTTAAGAGTCTAACAAGTGAGAAAATATCCTAATGGTACAGAAATAAAAATATTAAGAAAAATTATAATTTTATATAATTTAAAACTCTCTAATTTTACAATATAGAAAACTGTAATGTAAAATTAGTGTTGTTTTAGTTATCCAAGTTTCTTACGCGTTTTTAACCAATTTTTCTAAAAGTAAACCATTTTCTACATTTCTTATGGTCCATTGCCATCAATGAGTGGAACTCTATGTCAGCCATGTAGAGGACAAAAAAAAAACCCAGAAATTACTCTGTCAATTCAGACATCCTGGGGAAACACACACACACACACACACAGGAACTCTTAGCTTAGTACCTCTGAAGATACTAACAGGAAAGTAAACATGATTTCATCATCAAATAAATACTAAATATTTACTGAGTATAAGGACAACAACAAATCCTACTCCTTCTACATTAACGAGAAAAAATGTCATAAAAAAGCCTTAAGATTCATGCTAAGTGGTGAGATCTGAAAACGTGCTGGATCAACATAGGAATGTTAAGAACCAATGACAGCAAGTTCCCCACATACGAATCAGTTTACTGCCCAGAATGTATCCATAAGCCCAAACTGCTAGTAAGCCTGACAAATTTAGCCTTGATACCCAACTAACTCAATCAGCTATATAGGTTTATAGGTACTAGGTTTATCATACTCTTCATATAAATAATATGTACATAAAATCTAACACAGAAAATAAAGACATGTTTTAATCTTACAGATGTTGCTGTTCAGTCACTCAATTGTGTCCAACTCTGCAACCCTAAGGACTGCAGACGCCAGACCTCCCTGTCCTTCACTATCTCCTACAGTTTGCACCAATTCATGTCCATTGAGTCAGTGATGTCATCTAACCTCCTCCGTGGTCCCCTTCTCCTCCTGCCCTCAGTCTTCCCCAGCATCAGGGTCTTTACCAGTGAGTCAGCTCTTTGCATCAGGTGGCCAAAGTTATTGCAGCTTCAGCTTCAGCGTTAATCCTTCCAATGAATATTGAGGGTTGATTTCCTTTAGAAATTGACTGGTTTGATTTCCTTGCAGTCCAAGGGACTTGCAAGAGTCTTCTCCAACACCAGAGTTCGGAAGTGTCAGTTCTTCAGCACTCAGCCTTCTTTACGGTCCAGCTCTCCCATTTGTACATGACTACTGGGCAGAACCTCCAAAAGTACGCTAGGACAGTAGCAGATGTTCAGGGACTGGCAGGCATGTTCGCGTCTTTGAAAGCCCCCAACTTGAAGTCAGATGCAAAGAACTTACTGTATCTATCAAATCACAGTCAATAAAGCACATGTGGGTTTCATGATAATTAGTGACAGTTCTACCTTTTAAAACTACTGCATATGTTCTATAGTGATGAACCTTAGTTAAAAACTAATCATTATATCTGAGACATTTGAGTTTAGGTTTCAGTAGGTCTTTTATGAGATGGTCTTTTATGACCCGTTTCCTATGATTGATGAGAAGTTTCCAGCATGCCCCACGCTTGTGGTGGAAGCATACATCAAGAGCCTAGCGGTGGCTTCGTAGTGGGTGGTGTGCCCATCTCTAAACTAACCCCTTTTTGACTTTGTCAAGTGTGCTCGTGGAGCAGGCTTGCCCTGAGCGTCTGTCGCTGAATTAGAAGAACATGTTGTGGGCCGGGTTGCTCTCCTCCCTTCAATCTGTCCCTCAGAAGGAGATGCAATGAGCCAGGCTCAGCCAACTTGCAGCCTGAAGCTGGTCCACCCCCCCCAGCTGAACCAGGTCAACAGCAGCCAGAACTCCACCAAACGCAAAATGGACAGCTCGAGAATAAATGTTTTGTTGTTTGAAGTCATGAAATTTGGGGATAGATGGTTATGCAGTAAAATTGTGGCAACATTTTTGATAAAGAAAGAAAGTGCTGTAAGTTCCGGGTTACATTTCTTAACTGAGTCTTTTTGTGCCTATAAATACTGCATAATTTTAAAGAAAAGAAGTATTTTATTCTTTTTCAAATTGCCTGTGTGGTCCAATTCAGTTCAGTTCATCTCAGTCACTCAGTCGTGTCTGACTCTTTGCGACCCCATGGACTACAGCACACCAGGCCTCCCTGTCCATCACCAACTCCTGGAGTTTACTCAAACTCATATCCATTGAGTGTCTGGTCCAAGGGGCTCTTTTCATTCTGTTTGATTGGTTTTCTCTCTCATAACTTTAAACTAGATCATCAGGATTTTTGAAGATCATCTCCTTTCTTTCACTCTTTCCTTTATCTGCCAGCCATATCATATATCATATACTACTAAAAACTCAATTAGCCTAAAGCTGGAATTATGTGATAACATCCTAGTCTTAAGGAATGGGAGAAAGGACATTTAATTATACTACTCTCAAGCCACTAATATGGAGGAACATCAAAAGGTGTAGGGAAGGCATTCAAAGTCAGCCCTGGACTGCCTAACTTCAGATTCCATCTTCCATGAGAAAAATCAATGCATCACTTGTTAAGCCTCAGTCTACTGTGACTCCATGGACTGCAACCCACCAGGCTCCTTTGTCCATGGGATTCTCCAAGAAAGAATATTGGAGTGGGTAGCCATTCCCTTCTCCAGGAGATCTTCCCGACCCAGGGATTGAACTTGGGTCTCCCTCATTACAGGCAGATTCTTTACCGTCTGAGCCACCAGGGAAGCCCGGTACACATGCTATTAGAGCCAAAATATTCCTAACAGATGTGGATGTCTACTGTACTGCAAGTTTGCTGCAACCCACATAATCCTCATATTGATTTCAGAATAGTCTTGCATCTGAAATATTGTAATCAAAACACATCCTGACTGTTATCTCCAGCATCTGTTTCAAGAGACTAACCACAATGTGTGTGTATGTTAGTCGCTCAGTCAAGTCTCACTCTTTGTGACCCCATGAACTGTGACCCACCAGGCTCCTCTGTCCATGGGATTCTCCTGGCAGGAATACTGGAGTGGGTTGCCATTCCTTTCTCCAGGGAATCTTCGAAACCCAGGGATCAAACCTGGGTCTCCTGCACTGCAGGCCGATTCTTTACCATCTGCGTGAACAGGAAAGCCCACTAACCACAATATGCATCTTTAATTCCTCATTCTGGAATAAACACCCACCGGATTATCACTGTGTTTTTAATGTCAACCCTCGTGAGCTGAGAAATAGATAATACCTCTCTGTATGGAAAAGCAGCGTGTTACCATTTAATTTTTATTCCATGAAATTTTCCAAGGCCATTTTGCATTTCGAAGAAGTCTGACTTTCAGTTTCTCACATACACAACTGAAAGTAGTCTTTTTTTTTAAACGTTCAAATATATTGCAAGTAAGTGTTTTCAAACTGTCCATTTTTCTCTACTATCCCTCAATTTAGCCTAATGAAATTAGCAAAAGCTAACTCATCATCTTATAAATGGAAATAAAGATCTAAAAAGTATTAATATTTCTTCTAATAAGTATGAGATGGATACTCCAAAAGGCCTAGGATTTCTAGTTACAGCATGCACGGATATATTATTTCATTTTGTTATGAGAACACGACCAAAAAAGATAAGAACGCAATGAATAGTTTTGTGAATATTTTATGAGGGTATTTAAATAGCCCATAACTTTAGAAAACATCCTGTTTAACTAAATAGGATATTTAATCCTTAATATCTTATTTGACTAAACTTATGCAGAAAGGTAATAAGAAACATAATTCCTATCACTCCTTCTTAACACATTTTATAAAGTACTGGATTAGGAGTTCAAAAAAGCAGATCTTTCTCAACCATGAAAGCATGCTTCATGTTGAACTAATGACTGAAACTGGAAAAAAAAAAAAAATCAGCTTCTTAAAAAGAAGAGAGCAAAGACTGGTGGACATTAAATAGAATTACATGGAGTTACTCTGAAAACCACTGGTGTTTATCCCACCTAGAAGTTCAAAGTGGATCCCAGGAAGCTTTTTCACAACTCGCGGTGGCTCAGTGGTAAAGAATCCACCTGCAACGCAGGAGACCCAGGTTCAATCCCTGGGTCGGGATGATCCCCTGGAGAAGAGAATGGCAACCCAGTCAGTATTCTTACCTGGAGAATCCCGTGGATGGAGGAGCCTGGCTTGCTGCAGTCCACTGGGTCTCAAAGACTCAGATACGACTGAGCAACTAAGCCCGCAGATCAGGTGATTCTAGCATACAACTCTGCTGGCAAATCTATTGGACTTAATCACAGCTGAGGTTTCCATCGGATGTGTTACTTGATGATCCCACGCTTCCTTCTTGAAAAGAAAGATAGTTTGAGATATCCTTCATTTCTCCACCCTTAAATACTGCAAAATTTCAGAGTGCTTTCTGAAGAGATTCAAGAGAGGGCCAAATTTATCATTCAATTCAGCTGCTACATCACTGTGGATCAGAGAAAGCTGACTGATTTAAAAAATTAATCTAAGTCAGGAAAAAACATTTCAGGATTGATAGATATCTGGAAAGATTCATAGTGGAACAAAATTTTAAAATCCTCTACCAGATTTTAGGAAATCCTTTTCAAGTACTTTCCTTTGGCAAACCATTCTAATTATTCTTCACACAAAAGGACAATGAGGTCTGTAGACTTTATCTGCTGAATGAGGAGAAAGTTGGAAATTAGAGTTCTTTCAGTGATAGCTTTCTCTTAGAGCATTGAATCTTTGACACTGAGACCATTTTCTATGAATGCATCCCAAATCTAATATCCAGGAAAAAATCGCACATAAATCTTTTTTTTCTGTGTTAATTTTTGTTTTGTTTTTCTTTGAGCATTTTCTCTTGTTAGAAGAACAATAACAATGGCTCTCTAATGAGAGCATAAATTCAATAACTGGTTAGGTCTATTGTTTGGTGAAAAGACAAAGGAGGCCCAGACCGTTCCTCTTCCACAAAGGCGAAAGAAAGAACGTTCAGAATCATGTTTAGCCGGGCTCGGAGGACAGACTTGCTACAAGTTAGCTAATAAAAAATATTGTGTCTGGATAAAAACTTAGGGAATTTCTTATAGGATGAGTCTGGCAAGATCACCGTTTAAGAATGTTAGAGGCAGCTTTTCAGTTTTATATCCAGTTGTGGGAAGAGAAAAAAAAATGATAAAGGGCCAGTGGGGACCCAACACCTACCTGGAGTTCTAGGACCTCCCACACCAGGAGCATATTCATATTTAATGTATCACATTAAGGGCTCCCAGAGTAAACATTTTCCATTCCTCCCCATAACCATAATCCCCCTGCATAGACAAATTAATGAGCATAGATTCTGGTGCTGTCCATAAATATTCAACTAACATGTGTATTTATGCCCCAGCTTACAAATAACTAATGGTCGGCTGAGCCAAAATAATCCTACATGCTAGACACGCAGGAAGAATTGCTGGTTTCATTTATTATACCACCTGTGAACCTCCTAGGGGAAGGGCAGTCTAGTGAAATATTTTGGTGTACTGACACAATTTTGGATTTGTTTATGAGGCTGCACCAGCCTATTCCTAATTTCCTGTTGTAATTCTTTGCCTCAAAGGCCAAGTCCACACGTGGGAAGGCTATTTTCTGCAGTCTTCTCACAGCTCTGCTATCTCTGTCTCAAGTTGCCTCTCTGGGTCTCCTGATCCCTTTGTGTTTGTTTCAGCCACCAGGGATTTAAGTCAGCTTTGGGGGCAGAACAAAACCAACAGCGGTGGGAGTTTTAGATCACCGCGTCAGTGACCCGACTGGTTCTTCTTTGATACGGGGCAGGGTGGTGGTGGGGAGAAAAACTCTCTTTTCTAATTCCTGATTGATGGATGACATTGGAGAGCTTTTACTTGCATGCATTTCACCTCAAGATCAAGCAGAGGCACATGGATCTTGCTTTCCAGCTCACAGCTTCTCTAAGACATGTCTCTAGCCTGCATCAAAGCATCAATGCAATGTGCAAAGCCTAGAAATATTAGTTCTACTCCTTCAGGGCGTATTGACAGCATCGTCTCCTGGGAGACTAGTTACTGCACTTTTTAAGGCTTCTTATTAAAATGTGCTAATCCCCCCTGGCAAGCTCAATGTTACCAAACTGGGCAAAAGAAAAGGTAGTCATTGCTGTCAACAGATCTATCAAAGACACTTGAAGGGTTGCATATGATTATGACTTTCAGCTTTAATGTATCTTTTGCAGTTCAAGAAACATTAATACAATGTTGACTGAGTTGATGACTCCATATTTATAGCTTGGTATCTTGATTTTTGGATGTTTGCTTCATCTTAAGGATTAATAGGTGTTTACAGAGATGTGAATAATAGGTATCCAAGAGATAAAGAATGGATTCCAACAGAATCCAGTGCTCAACCAAAGACAAAAGTGGAGCAATGAGAGTTGTCATTGACTTGTCTGCAGATGTCCGCCAAGTTAGAAAGCTCTCACATGGAATCAGTTTGAGTTGGACCAGGAGAACAGAATCAATAACATCTGGATGCTCTCACTCAAAATGATTTCCAAAACTCCCTAACTGCTGACGAACTAGAAGTATAACTGTATTGAACAATGATCAGTTTCAATGCACACCAATGGTTTTTCCATTCTTCTTCTGTCAAGTCAGTTCTGGCACCATAAAAAAACAGGAAAAATTTCATTCCTGCCCAATGGCTTAAAAGAAATTTTTGAAAGAAAATGAACATGCAAATACAAATGATAATTAGAGTCCAGAGGGCACATTGCTTAACTGATAATTTGTTTGTTGTGCTTAAATACTGCAAAGGTTTCTGGAATGCTCCTTGAGTTGTACCATATGTGATTCTGTTTTGCTTACACCAAACTAATTGTTGCTGTCTGAGCTTTTGAATCAATCTTTTTTTTTTTTTAAATAAATGCCCTAATGATCACATCATTAAAATGTCAGTATGAGTATGTAAGCTGACATTAAGTGTAGTTCTTCCTGAGCTGAATTTTTTTCTCATAATGTATACATTCTTATCAGTCTTCGAATATTTAAGATATACTTTTCAAAGCCATTCCTAAAGAAACTGAACTTTTTTTTGTTTTATCTAATTATCTAATAAATTAATACAACAAGGGAGCTCATCAAATGCAAACGAGGAAGAGGGAGAAGGTGTTGCTAGAACTTAATTAGCAAGATACAAAGATACCAATTAACACCTATAGCTCAGGAAAAAAAAATTTTTTTCATGTGGCAGCATCAAAAATAAAATCACAGCTGGTTGCACATATTAAGTAGAGTGAAGACGAATTTTAGTCTTCTGTTGGTATTAAGAACTCAAGAGGAAGACAGGAGGAGGGGAACAGGAGAGGAAAATTCCTAGGCTGGCCAAGAAAGCGGCTGCTGCTGCTAAGTCGCTTCAGTCGTGTCAGACTCTGTGTGACCCCATAGACGGCAGCCCACCAGGCTCCCCCATCCCTGGGATTCTCCAGGCAAGAACACTGCAGTGGGGTGCCATTGCCTTCTCCAGGCCAAGAAAGCACCACTTTGTTAATTTGGATGCCTTCTGTTCAGGTGTTTGGAAGTGTCTGCATTCTGGGGCAAAACTCTACACAAATTTCAAGCCAATAACATGTTATTGTTCCAAATCCTTTATACAAACATCTTCTCTAAAAATAATGGTAAATATGTAATTTGTAATGATCATTTCTGTCCTTCATATCATTATTTTCTCAAATCTAAAGACCTGTGTGAAAAAAATAAACTCCATAAGACAAAAATCTTCCTTGGTTTAGGTAGGAACACAAAGGAGGGTTTCAAGTTTTCTAAAGGAATAGTTCCAAGCGTTCACACACTGGTGTGATGTGATGAAATGTAGCATTTTGGACTGGGAAGTAAATACCTAGGTTTTACACTGCTCAAGATCGTTTAAACCGGGTGCCCACACTTAGACCTACTAAGTACAAAATTAAGGCAAGAGGTTACATGCTGAGTTTGACCCCAAGTGTTTGCGCAGATTCCAAAGAATAAAGGAAACTCGGGAAATAAGGATCATCCTAAAATACTGCCATGAGCGTCTTCCATGATATTCACGCTTCCTAATGATGCGTTTCAGGTTACGCATCCTTGTCATGACACTGCTTTGCAAAGCTGTGTCCTTCTCAGAGTATCCCTGCTGGAGACACACAACAATCCCTCTGTCCTTATTGATAAGGCTAACTGTGATTAATTTTCATCTAATTTATTCACTCTTTGGGGCTTCCCAGGTGGCTAAGTGGTAAAAAATCCACCTGCCAATGCAAGAGACGCAAGCTCGATCTTTTGGTCGGAAATATCTCCTGAAGTAGAAAATGGCAACCCTTTCCAGTATTCCTTCCTGGGAAAGTCCACCAACAAAAGCGCCCGGCAGGCTACAGTCCGTGGAGCCACAAAGAGTCCGATGGACCGAGCATACACACACACACATGTGACTCGCTGTTCTGATCTACAGAATAATTTTAAAGTTGGCTCTATTTTAGCTAATGATCAGAATGCCTTTAAAACATATTCTATGTTCAGATGAGCCATGTTGTACATCCCACATGTGAGTCAAATTGGTTATATTTCTACTGTCTTAGGTTTCTATTGGCAAACCCACAACATCCCAATATCAGCCTCATTCACATCCAACTCAGCAAAATTTTCAACACTTTTTAAAATGATTACAAAATTAAATATGTCCTTGAAAATCCATGCTTTAAGACTGGGAAGAAAAATTATTTGCTGTATAAACTTTTCAGGAAACTGACTAAATTAATTTACTGTCAAAAACAACCTTCTATTAAGCTATAATTAAGAAGATGAATAGGTAGCTCACTGTCTGCTTGGGAAGATGAAAGAAGTGCTTGGAGCATAGGGTAAGGTGAAAAGTGATGTATAAAAATATATGCAGAGTACATCATGTGAAATGCCAGGCTACGTGAAGCACAAACTGGAATCAAGATTGCTGGGAGAAATATCAAAAACCTCAGATACGCAGACGACATCACCCTTATGCTAGAAAGCAAAGAGGGACTAAAGAGCCTCTTGACCAAGATGAAAGAGGAGAATGAAAAAGCTGGCTTAAAACTCAACATTGAAAAAAACCACGATCATGGTATCCAGTCCCATTACTTCATGGCAAACAGACAGGGGAAAAATGGAAATAGTGACAGACTTTATTTTCTGGAACTCCAAAATCACTGTGGAAGGTGACTGCAGCCATGAAAATAAAAGATTCTTGCTCCTTGGAAGAATAGCTATGGTCAACGTAGACAACACATTAAAAAGCAGACACATTACTTTGCTGACAAAGGTCCATCTATTCAAAGCTATAGTTTTTCCAGTAATCATGTATGGATGTGAGAGTTGGACCATAAAGAAGTCTGAGTTATGAAGAATTGATGCTTTTGAACTGTGGCATTGCAGAAGACTCTTAAAAGTCCCTTGGACAGCAAGGAGATTAAACAAGTCAATTCTAAAGAAAATCAACCCTGAATATTCATTGGAAAGACTGATGCTGAAGCTGAAGCTCCAACACTTTGGCCACCAATGTAAAGAACTGATTCATTGGAAAAGACCCTGGTGCTGGGAAAGATTGAAAGCAGGAGGGGAAGTGGATGACAGAGGATGAGATGGTTGGATGGCATCACTGACTCGATGGACATGAGTTTGAGCAAGCTCTGGGAGTTGGTGATGGACAGGGAGGCCTTCTGTGCTGCGATCCATGGGGTCGCAAAGAGTCAGACAGGACTGAGCGACTGAAGAACAAAGTGCCACTCATTAGTCAAACTATTTGCATCATTAAAACTCAGGTCAACAACCCCCTGGCCACCCTCTATGTCCAATGTATTTAGTTTGCTGTATCTCACACATTCTTCTTAATATCTGACCTTGTTTTCATCTGAACCCACTGATTTCTTGCTGAAAATTATTCCAAGCCTTCCTCTATCACTTAGCTCCCAGGATGCAACTAACATTTCTTGGCTCCCCACATATTCTTGTCTTGTTTTTTTTTTTCCTCTCTCTTTGTTTTGCTGAAATATATTCTCAAGCTATTTCTTCAAGAAAATAAAGATAATTTACTTAGAGATTTCCTCAGTGGTTTAGGATGTAGAATTGCTGATACAAATTCTAAAGTCAAGGAATTCCGCTTCCACCTAGGATGTAGAATTTGAAAGCCTGTGACTAGCACCTTAACAAGAAGAAAAAGTTGAACTTACTATGAAATCATATTAATTCCTGAGTCCATCAGAAAGCTAAGATTTCAAGGAGACCAAATAGCCTACAACCTAAGGAAGGACAAGCTTTCAGAAGAGAGGAAATACGAAGACTGACTCATTTATAGCAGAGTGGGAGCAGAAGATGGGGTCACGGCTGTCCCCTTGCACTGACTATGAGCAAGCTCTGTTCCAGGGTTTGATGGACAGAATGTGGTAAGTGTAAAGCTGTGCCCATTTGTATGCCCAGCCCTTGAGAAACTGGCAACTTCTACCTTCTCTCTCTTAAGGAACTGTCAAGCCTGACTGTCCTTAGATCTCCATAGTGGACAAGACACCCGTGGCCCCCGGTCAACAGCACTACCGAGAATCTCCTCTAGCCATCCTTATTAGGTGCCAGATACGTGAAAGTAGCCAAGCCGGGCCTTACAGAGGAGTCTCTTTGGCAGCCAAATGCAACCGAGCTACCACAGACAGGAAAGAAACTCAGCTGAGCCCCTCCCAAGATCCAGAACCACAAAATCGTGAGGTATGACACAATGGCTGCTCTAAGTTGTAAGTTTTATTGCAATTTATTCTCCCACAATAGATAAATGAAACAGTAGGGCTAACTGAGAGTTTCTTGTTTTAATTTTTTTCAAAAATATTATAGACAATGTGATACAGAAGTATGAGCCATTTGACCTGTAACACTATTTGACATCTTTTGACCTAAAATGGTAATTTCATAAGTTTCAACCAAATATTAATTTTGACCTGTGCTCTGAGGAAATCATTGATCTAATCAGGAACTCATATCCAGGGATGATTAACTATTGGGAATTCTTCAAATCAGAAGCGTGGGGCCATGAGTGGCAGAAACATGCCATCTATTTTTATCTATGATGAGGCTTGGTTAGATAATATAATTGATCACATATGATGTATTTCAATGGGCTAAACACTAATGTTCAAGATATTAGTGGATTGCCTAGAACTACCACATATACACCCTCCCATTTCAGGAACAGGGTGAGAGCTTCTAACAGGTTCGAGATGAAACAGTTAGTAATGGTACCCAAGGTGTGGTTGTGAAATGACTTTGTATCCAGCTGCTGATTCAATGATTGTGATACAATTATCTGACCCTAAGTTAGGCTGAATTTTGCCCTTAGCATCTTTTGTCTTCTGGCTTGAGTAAACATGTTACACTCTGTGCAAGTAGAGGATGGGAAAAAAAAAAAATAGAGAGTGACAACATTAAGTTTAGTGCAATTGATTTTGCCCCTGCTTGATGATACATGACTGCATGTACAGCAGAATTCTGTCTGAGACTGTAAGGAAGGGGATGTCTAATTCCCACCTACCACTCCACACAGAAGGCTAACAATATTACTAAAAAAGATCTAATAGTTATAAATACCACCACCAACTAAAGTCAGGTCATGTGTACACGGTCGGTCTGCCATCTTGAATTCAAATTTGCATTTAACAAATTTATTTTAGTTCCATAAGACTTGCATTTCAAAACATCAGTCTCTATCAGTACGGTCTCTGTCAATTACGAAGTGAAAGTGTTAGTGACTCAGTTGCATCTGACTCTTCACAACCCCATGATCTGTAGCCCACAGGCTCCTCTGTCCATGGAATTCTGCAGGCAAGAATATTGAAGTGGGTTTCCATTCCATCTCCAGGAGATCTTCCCAACCCAGAGATCAAACCTGAGTCTCCTGCATCACAGGCAAATTCTCTACTGGCTGAGCCACCAGGGAAGCCCCGTCAATTACAAAGCCCTCCCCCAATATCTATCAAGTTATGGCACTCCACTCCAGTACTCTTGCCTGGAGAATCCCATGGACAGAGGAGCCTGGTGGGCTACAGTCCATGGGGTCCCAAAGAGTCGGACACAACTGAGTGACTTCACTTTCCTTTCCTACTGAGCTCTCCAGTTTATGCCTTTCCTACGCCCTATCTCTGATTCTTAGCGCTCTGAAGTCTAGGTGTTCCCACACAATGCAGACGTGCTCCACGTTTTAGCTATGCACTGGAAATCATGAGAACACACAATGAGGCTCCCTGCCTCCACCCAAGAGAAAAGGCTAGAGTTACATAGAGATTTGATTGATTTGATTTACATTTGATTGGGTGTTGCAGGATGAGAAAATGTCTGGCAGGTGAATAAAATAAAGAAGGAGTAGGAGGTGGAGGATTCGGAGACAAAATGGCATGTCTGGGGAAGGAGAAGCCTTCTAAGGCAGCTGGAAAGCAAGACGTGTGGGGAAAACTGGAGCAGAAGAGACTAGAGAAATGAATGTGAATTAGAACAACCCTGAGGATGCAGGGGTTTATTCCGCAGCCGAGGCACAAGCATGAGGAGGCCAGCTGAAGCTGGAAGCCCTGCGCCTCTGATGACCCCACCCCAGTCCTCATGGTCTCGTTCTCCCACACAGCTCCCTCTGACAATGCGGGTCTAAGAACACTGAGAGTCCCCTGTGTAACGGCCAAGGGATTCACAAAAGAGCAGCTAAAGAAAGAAGGGGTGGAGTTGGAGGATGGGGAGGAATGTTCCTAAGAATGCTGTGAGGAATGGATCAAATTATGGAGCTGGACAAACAGGAAAGAAGAAGCAGGGAGGGAAGAAACAAGGTCCGAAGTTGTGCGGAAGGCATTAGGGAATTCTAAAAAGGAGAGCAAGATGGTGAGATTTTTCTGGCTCCAGATACTGATCTTTGTCGCTCAGAGATGGGAGAATTTCTGGGTGTTAACAAGATCCCAGGTGAGGCTAGGAGAGTGGGTGGCGGATGGGTGTGAAACTAAAGGAAGGGAGGTTGGGAGGAAGAGAAGTTAGGAGGACGAGCAAGTATGGGGCACAGGAGAAAAATCAGAGTGTGACTCCCTTAGGAGGTCTGCATATTACCAGCTGCCAAGAGACTGACACGGCACTGATGCTAAAAAAAAAAAAAAAAAGTACTCATTAAATGAAAGAATCCTGAAAGAAATGTTATCTCAACTGTGTGTACTAAGAGCAGGAAAGTCAATGGAAAGATTTGGGAGGGCTAGGATTATAAGACACATTTGGCAGAAAAATAGAATTTTGGCAACAGAATATAAAACAAAGATGGCGGGGGGGACAGCAAAACATCATTTCAAAGTTCTTATTACAACCTATTAGGAGAACTATGGTACTACTTTAAAAAGCAGGAGAGACCCTGGAATCAAGGGAGCATCAATAACTCCATATGGGCTTCCTAGGTGGCGCTAGTGGTAAAGACTCCATCTTCTAGTGCAGGAGACATAAGAGGTGTGGGTTCGATCCCTGGGGCTGGAAGATCCCCTGGAGGAAGGCATGGCAGCTCATTCCAGTATTCTTGCCTGGAGAATCCCATGGACAAAGGAGCCTGGGAGGGGTAGAGGTCAGAGGGTCGCAAAGAGATGGACACAACTCAAGCACGCACGCATACACCAACTCCATGTAGAGGACTTGTGTTTGTGGTTACACACAAACGGATTACATCAGTACAACCTGAGTTGGACCAAAGTAAGAAAGTGCAGCAAGTGTTCATTTTCATCCTGTGTTTTGTTTTGTTTTCAGTGGAAAAACCAGGAGTCAGTCTTGTAATAAGCAAAATAAGAAATAAAGGGAAAGCCCAGATTTTGTCAGGTTTTGGTACACGCACTGGGTTAAAAGTATCTGGCACCTTCTGTCATTTCATTTTGCCGTGCCACTTCTCTATGCCATGAGCTTGTTTGTACACCCTTTGCAGTTGGGGTCATGGAGTTATACTCCAGGTTGACATTTGTGTTGTAAGCTGCACAAATAGGAATTAAATAATATGTTTCAGTTTAAACTTCATAACTTAATCTGTCTGCCATTCACAAAAAAATATGTCATTCCAGAAACTCCTAATATGACTGTTTCAAACTGGTTTAACAAACTACAACTCTTTGCAGGATATCCAGAGTTCAGTTTGGCAAATAAGTTAGAGAATACTGGAGTTTAGTACATGGGCTTTATAGTTGCAAAGACCTGGGTTTAACTTTAAACTCTATCATTTCTTTGTTGTAGGATTCTGGAAAAATCACTACAATTCTTTGAGACGTATCTTCCTTCTTTGTAAACTGTGCCCAAGAAAATGTGGATCTCAAAGGACTGCTGCTGCTACTGCTAAGTCACTTCAGTCGTGTCCGACTCTGTGCGACTCCATAGACGGCAGCCCACCAGGCTCCGCCGTCCCTGGGATTCTCCAGGCAAGAACACTGGAGTGGGTTGCCATTTCCTTCTCCAAGGCATGAAAGTGAAAAGTGAGAGTGAAGTCGAAAGTGAAAAGTGAAAGTGAAAGTGAAGTCGCTCAGTCCTGTCCAACTCTTCGTGATCCCATGGACTGCAGCCTACCAGGCTCCTACATCCATGGGATTTTCCAGGCCAGAGTACTGGAGTGGGGTGCCATTGCCTTCTCCGTCTCAAAGGACAGAGACAATGAAATAATGCATGTAAATATGCCATTGCCAAGCCTAATCAATACAAGTTGTCAATAGCTACTCACACTTTTAAGCATGCTGCTTTTTAAGCTCTACAATATTTATTGATCCAGGATCAATATTTTTCTATCCAAAATCTTTCCACATGACTGTGTCACACTAAACAGTGCTACTATTGTGATTATAGTATCTTCGTCTGTACAAACTGGACACTGAACATTTTTTAAAACTCATCTTCGATTCTTTAATGTTGCAATATGAATATTACAAGAAGCCAGGACTGACCTGGAATTTAATATAAGCTATTAAGATGCCAAATAAGTTGTAGACAAAGCAAAATACGATTAAAGTTTCTTTAAATTTCTTCTAGACTCCTCGTCACAATCCACAGGATTCGTAATTACAAGTAAGGGAGAAGCACGGGATTCCCCTAGCGTTAGAGTTAGGAGTAACCACACTCTGTGATTAAGCTAGGTTGATTTGCTCTTTGGCAGTAATGTTATTAATACAAAAGCTGCTACTATTGATATAAATATTACTATTTAGATCAAATACTATTATTTATTGATATAAATATGTTACTATTGATATAAATATGGATACCACATGAAGCTAAAAAGCAAGGATGAAAAATTTTATAAACATCAGAAAGCATAACATTCCACATGAAAAAAAAATTATCCCTACAATACAATACCGGAGTTTTCTAGTTTAAAATGGAAGAGGACAGATAATCATTGACATGCCAGTTTTGATATCAACGTGAATGCACAGAGGGGTAGGTAGCATTCTTTCCTGAAACCCCCTGGTGTTTCAATGCAAAGCATCTATCTCCCCTCCAATCTGCCTGCAGGGTTTGTCTTGAAGAAGGATTCAGTTCTTCAGAGAAGCTCAATAATGCAGCTTGAGTTCAGTGAAACAAAAATACATTCATGTAAATGGATGTGATTAGATTTTTTTCCTTAGCTAGAAATTCATATGTTTGCCATTGTATTGCTTTTTGACAGAAATAGATGACAGTATTATAATGATCACAGAAATTTTCAAAATTAGAATGCTTAAGATTCATCTAGAAAGTTTATCAGAGGTAGATTTAAAGTTCTCAAAACGTGTACTCTTCTCTAATTTAAACATCTAGTTTTTCTTGCAGCTTGTCTCTACCCTCCTTTTCTCATCACCTCCAACAGCCTCCTTCCACCCTCAGCTGCACCCACCAGCTCTTCTCAGGATGCGAAGGAAGGATTAGTTAGCAGTGGGGTCGCTAACAAAACAATGTCCTGGGTGCTGCTCCCGCATGTTACCGCCCAGCCTTAGTTAAAGCTACTATAACAACAATACCAGAGACTGAGTGGTTTAAACAACAGAAACATATTTTCCTTGATTCCAGAGGCTGGGAAGTCCCAGATCAAGGGGCTGACTCGTTTGGTTTTTGGTGGGAGCTCTCTTTCTGGTTCTCAGATGGATGCCTTCTGCTGTGTCTTCACCTGACAGAAAGATTGTACTGCTCACTTGTCTTCCAAGAACTCTGATCCTACTGATGAGGGCCCCACCTTGGTGACCTCACCTAAACCTAATCATCCCCCGGAGACCCTTTGCCCAGCTTCCACCATATTGGGAACTAGGGCTTCAACATACATACTTGATGAGGTCACATAGAGTCCGTAGCTTCCCCTTCATCCGCAACAGTCCCTCCCAGGGAATGAAGCTAAATGGAAAACCAAATGGCGCCAAGAGGTCAGAGGCAGCATCAAGCCAGCCCGAGTGCTGCTACATGACTAAATAAGACCTCGGGCACACAGGGAATAAGAATGCGGCCCAACAAAATGCCAGATACCAAGAGATGGGGCGTTGGCCTCGAATCTCAGATCCAAGAAAAGTTTAGTTATGCACATTGAACCCAGGGATTCGGAGGCCTGGGAGGGTTTCCTCAAGTCAGGCTTCAGGAGCTCTCCTGTGGTCGGGTGGCTTCCTGGGGAGACCTGACAAGCAACAGCCCAGGCTTGTCCTGCCCAGGGACTGGGTCCCACATTTGCCTTGTCTGCTCACAGCAGGGGACCTTAACTCCTCATGTCCAACAGAAGAGGATCAGTTCAGTTCAGTTCAGTCGCTCAGTCATGTCCGATTCTTTACGACCCCATGAATCGCAGCACGCCAGGCCTCCCTGTCCATCATCAACTCCCGGAGTTCACTCAGACTCACGTCCATCGAGTCAGTGATGCCATCCAGCCATTTCATCCTCTGTCGTCCCCTTCTTCTCCTGCCCCCAATCCCTCCCAGCATCAGAGTCTTTTCCAATGAGTCAACTCTTCACATGAGGTGGCCAAAGTACTGCAGTTTCAGCTTTAGCATCATTCCTTCCAAAGAAATCCCAGGGCTGATCTCCTTCAGAATGGACTGGTTGGATCTCCTTGCAGTCCAAGGGACTCTCAAGAGTCTTCTCCAACACCACAGTTCAAAAGCATCAATTCTTCGGTGCTCAGCCTTCTTCACAGTCCAGCTCTCACATCCATACATGACCACAGGAAAAACCATAGCCTTGACTAGATGGAACTTTGTTGGCAAAGTAATGTCTCTGCTTTTGAATATGCTATCTAGGTTGGTCATAACTCTCCTTCCAAGGAGTAAGCATCTTTTAATTTCATGGCTGCAGTCACCATCTGCAGTGATTTTGGAGCCCAAAAAAATAAAGTCTGACACTGTTTCCACTGTTTCCCCATCTATTTCCGATGAAGCGATGGGACCGGATGCCATGATCTTCGTTTTCTGAATGTTGAACTTTAAGCCAACTTTTTCACTCTCCTCTTTCACTTTCATCAAGAGGCTTTTGAGTTCCTCTTCACTTTCTGCCATAAGGGTGGTGTCATCTGCATATCTGAGGTTATTGATATTTCTCCCGGCAATCTTGATTCCAGCTTGTGTTTCTTCCAGTCCAGCGTTTCTCATCATGTACTCTGCATAGAAGTTAAATAAGCAGGGTGACAATATATAGCCTTGACGAACTCCTTTTCCTATTTGGAACCAGTCTGTTGTTCCATGTCCAGTTCTAACTGTTGCTTCCTGACCTGCATACAGATTTCTCAAGAGGCAGATCAGGTGGTCTGGTATTCCCATCTCTTTCAGAATTTTCCACAGTTTATTGTGATCCACACAGTCAAAGGCTTTGGCATAGTCAATAAAGCAGAAATAGATGTTTTTCTGGAACTCTCTTGCTTTTTCCATGATCCAGCACATGTTGGCAATTTGGTGTCTGGTTCCTGTGCCTTTTCTAAAACCAGCTTGAACATCAGGAAGTTCACGGTTCACATATTGCTGAAGCCTGGCTTGGAGAATTTTTAGCATTACTTTACTAGCATGTGAGATGAGTGCAATTGTGTGGTAGTTTGAGCATTCTTTGGCATTGCCTTTCTTTGGGATTGGAATGAAAACTGAACTTTTCCAGTCCTGTGGCCACTGCTGAGTTTTCCAAATTGGCTGGCATATTGAGTGCAGCACTTTCACAGCATCATCTTTCAGGATTTGAAATAGCTCAACTGGAATTCCATCACCTTCACTAGCTTTGTTCGCAGTGATGCTTTCTAAGGCCCACTTGTCTGGCTCTAGGTCAGTGATCACACCATCGTGATTATCTGGGTCGTGAAGATCTTTTTTGTACAGTTCTTCTGTGTATTCTTGCCACCTCTTCTTAATATCTTCTGCTTCTGTTGGGTCCATACTATTTCTGTCCTTTATCGAGCACATCTTTGCATGGAATGTTCCCTTGGCATCTCTAATTTTCTTGAAGAGATCTCTGATCTTTCCCATTCTGTTGTTTTCCTCTATTTCTTTGCATTGACTGTTGAGGAAGGCTTTTTTATCTCTTCTTGCTATTCTTTGGAACTCTGCATTCTGATGTTTATATCTTTCCTTTTCTCCTTTGCTTTTCACAGCTATTTGTAAGGCCTCCCCAGACAGCCATTTTGCTTTTTTGCATTTCTTTTCCATGGGGATGGTCTTGATCCCTGTCTCCTTACAATGTCACGAACCTCAGTCCATAGTTCATCAGGCACTCTGTCTATCAGATCTAGTCCCTTAAATCTATTTCTCACTTCCACTGTATAATCATAAGGGATTTGATTTAGGTCATACCTGAATGGTCTAGTGGTTTTCCCTACTTTCTTCAATTTAAGTCTGAATTTGGCAATAAGGAGTTCGGATAATCCCTCTTCAAAAAGTGAACCTACCTAAAAATATGTAGATATCTAATCAGAAAAAAAAAATTAGTAAAATGATGAGATCACTTTCCTTTATGGTGTGGAAGTAAACCTTCCATGTTTATTGATGCCATTACAAAATCAGTATTTTTTAACTGTGGACACCCTTCACTTTTTCTTCAGGCTTCCCTAGTGGATCAGACGGTAAAGCATCTGCCTGCAATGTGGTAGACCCGGGTTCGATCCCTGGGTCGGGAAGATCCCCTGGAGAAGGGAAAGGCAACCCACTCCAGTTTTGTTGCTTGGAAAATCCCATGCACGGAGAAGCCTGGTAGGCTACAGTCCATGGTGTTGCAAAGAGTTGGACATGACTGAGCGACTTCACTTTCACTTTTTCTTCATTAAAATTTAAATTCTAACAGAAAGTGAATTAAATGATTAAAGAGGGTGTGGCATAGTAAGAGCAAAGATTTGGGGACAAAATCCAAGTAGGTATCACTTTTCCACCTGGGCCACTTAATAGTTATATGACCCTGGACATGACATTTAAATTCTCAAACACTTTGTTCTCTGATCAATAAAATGGGAAGGGCAAAAACAAAAAAAACCCAGCACTATCTAACTCCTGGTGCTATGGTGAGAATCATTTAAGAGAAAACATGGGAAAGCACTTTATCCTGAAGAATGATGTTAAAAACGGGACTGCTGTTGTATTTTGCTGTTTCCTCTGGAATTAGGTAGCGTCACTGACGCAATGGATGTGAATTTGAGCAAACTCTGGGAGATAATGAAGGACAGGAAAGCCTGGCAGGGTGCAATCCATGGGGTCCCAGAGACTTGGACTGAGAGGCTGAACAAAACTGGAATTGATAGAGAATTACAAATTTGTGTCTGTTGAATTTTCCCCTTCATTTCTCCACATATCATACTTTGACATAGACACTTGCTGTTTAATGATGTGTGTTTAATTGGTGCATATGGATTAGAGGAAAGAAGTTTTGTTTTTTTTTTTCCAGCAGATACCCTCACTTCATGCTGCGAACATGAAACTATTTAAACATAGCTCCCTCCACCCAAAAGTGTATAGGTCTGGCTTGGTATTTACACACCATCTGCTGCTCTTTGCTGGGAACCTTTGCATCAGTCCGCAGGCCAACTTGACATCACAAATATGATCTCTCACACTCAGGTGCAACCATATAGCACAACTTTCATTAAAACTGACATTGTATATAAAGAGCAAATTACCCTAGATGTTCGTCTCACATATTTAAATACATGTTATGGATTCTATTAATTATCTTCATTGACAATTCTAGCTTCTACAATAATTGTTCTCAACTTCCAAGTGTCCTACTTTTTGAAACGAAAAACAACATTTTATGCTTTCTCTTGAGAATTACTTATCACAAGATTAAATCTACATAGAGCAATTTAAATTATCTGAATTTTTTTCTCTTCTTTGATTTGTTTGTTAAATCATGTGTTTGTTAAATCATCATTTGCTATTTCTAATTTGTAGCACTAATTGCATCTACTTTGAATTCCATGTGAAATCATCTTCATAAAACAGTGTAATTTACTGTACCATATTTATATGAGCTTGCCATAGCCTTTCTTTTTCTGTTTTATATATTTTAAAATGGTGAAACAAATTTAAAGAAGAATGTTTATTCCCATTCAAAAATAATATTTATTAGATTTCATTATTAAAATAAATTATTCCAAAATATTGAGCTATTGAGTGAATGCTTTTGATATCAATTCATTTAGCTTGTATGCTCAAAAAAATATGTCTATTTCTAACCATTTGCATAGTGTTTACTATGAGCCTGGCAATGCAATAGACTCAGGTTTGACCCCTGGGTTAGAAGATCCCTGGAGAAGGAATGGCTACCCACTCCAGTATTCTTGCCTGGAGAATTTCATGGACAGAGGAGCCTGGCAGGCTACAGTCCATGGGGTCGCAAAGAGTCAGGCATGACCGAGCGACTAACAACAGCACGAGCCTGGCATTTTTCTATATGTGTTATATAAATCTCAAACCAACCTTATACATACAGGTGCTATTATTATCCAGACTTCAAGATGGAGAAACTGACTCAGAGAGGGTAATTACGTTGATCAAGGTCACATAAGTAATATTCTGCCAAACCAGGATACAAAGCTACCCAGTATAACTCTATATTTCATGCTTTTAAAAATACATCATTGGCTCTCAAGCCTTAACATGCATAACAATTATCTCAAGAGCTTGGGAACACATAGTTTTCTGGATCCAATGGCTCAGAAATCCAGAGATTCAATGTGAGGCTCATAACTTTGTTTCTAACAAGCTCACAGATGATGTTGATACAACTGGTCTAAGTAGCACACTTTGAGAACCCCTAAACTAACTTATGGAGGCTGTCTTAGGGTAATAATCGAAGATACCAAAGAAACTGACATCTACAGTGATTACTAGTTACACCCTGACAATACTAAATATGTATGTTTCACTTTGGAAGAGATGAAAGTTTACCAACCAACGTACTCTGTGCAATATTAATACTTAGCCTTAAATACTATATACATCATCTTTCATCCAAATGGCTTTGTGTTTCAATTATTTCTCTGACAGTTTTGCAAAGATGATACTGAGTAAATTGGGTATTTTCCTAAACTCCAATTTCTTCAGTTGTAAAATGGATATAGTGTTTGCCTCACTGAGTTTTTGAGTGGATTAACTGAGATGCTGAGTTGAGTATCTGCCATAAGAACTACCATAAGAACTCAGTAGTTGCTTAGTTAGACGTTATTTTCCTTCTCAGCTTATTCTGAGTGAAAAATCAGCAATTGTTCAAATTCATCAATAATACACTGGGAAGAAGAGTGAGAAGGAGAATAAAGAAGAGGGATTAAGACAGTGGATGTTATATATTGACAAATTTCTTGTTCCAGTTGGAAATTCAATTATTTTTATAACAAAAGCAAAAACATTTCCTGACAGTCTCTCTTACTAAGAGCTTGGGTGAAGTGATTAAAAGTCATTATACCCTCCTGAAATAGTCACTTTCCAGTAAGAGTTCATTAAAGCACTTGAAACTGCTGGGCATGATTACAGAGAATAGAATACTAATTGTTAAAAATAAATGTCATGTTTGAACTGACTGAATCCATCTCTTTTAATGTGCTGTGACGTAATGTTCTCTAACTACACGTCATTCCCAAATAGTGTTACCCTCTTCTCTGATCTTTAAAGCTTGTTGCCAGTCTCCACATCCTATTTTCTTTGCTGCATGTTAGGGGACCATGGTGTGATTTAATTTTTTACTCTATTAAGTATAATGTTTGGCCAAAACACTATGGGGGAAAGCTGTGGGATGGGTGATGTGGCTGTCATCAAAGCACAACCTGGGTGACATCCTTAACTTCCAGGGGACCTTCTGTTAGAACTCATTTGAAGCAGTTGACTTTTCTCTGATTCTGCTGAAACATCTGGGCTAACGAATGGTAAGTGGGAGAAGGTGAAAAGGGAACATGAAAGTGAAGACACTTGATCGTGTCCGACTCTTTGCGACCCATGGACTGTAGCCCGTAGCTGCCAGGCTCCTCTGTCCATGAGATTCTCCAGGCAAGAATACTGGAGTGCATGAAAGTGAAGACACTTGATCGTGTCCGACTCTTTGCGACCCATGGACTGTAGCCTGTAGCTGCCAGGCTCGTCTGTCCATGAGATTCTCCAGGCAAGAATACTGGAGTGCTTTGCCATTCCCTGCTCCAGCGGATCTTCCTGACCCAGGGATCGAATCCAGGTCTCCTACGTCACAGACATGACCCAGGGATCGAATCCGGGTCTCCTACACCACAGACAAACTCTTTACCGTCTGAGCCACCAGGGAATCCCAGGAGAATGTGAACTCACATGCAAAATCTTCTAAAATATGTGACACTATTTGCCTGAAGGACTTCCTGGTAGCTTAGTGGTAAAGTATCTACCTGACAATGCAGGAGTCTCAGGTTGGATCCCTGGATCCCCTGGAGAAGGCAATGGCAACCCACTTCAGTACTCTTGTCTGGAAAACTCCATGGACCAAGGAGCCTGGTGGGCTATGTATGGTCCATGGGGTCACAAAGAGTCAGACTCGACTGAGCATACACTGTGGTTAGTGACTAAATAATGACAATTCGCCTGAAACAGTTGATTTCTAGAGAATAGGCCAAACTAACCCAAGATCTAAGGAGACAGAATCTTTGGAAGGGGGCACAAGAAGACCTTCTGGGACTTAGGAATATTCTATTAATGTCTTATTTTATTGGCATGCTAGCTATGTTCACTTAAAATCCATAGAGCTTATGGTTTATCATTTGAGTACTTTTATGAATATATGTAAGCCTTGAATAAAATTTTACCCAAAACAATAAAGTAAGTTCTTAAACTCTGGGTATTAGTCCATGCTCCAGTATCCCCTGTTTATAGGACAGGCTAGGGAGAAGACTAAGTCACAAAAACTATTTATTCACTCCTAAAAATTTTATTTTAGGTAGGCCATTCAGACCAGCATTAAAAAGACAACATTTTTCTTGAGCATATATTTTTATTTCATGGTCTGTGTAAATACACATTTCAAAAGAATGTAAACCAATGCTTGTTTTAAGGTAGTTCTTGGTTTCCATTTCTTTTGTACAAGTCAAAAATCATCTCTGGATAAAAATCAGTGACCTAAATTCAGAGGCATGATCCTGGACAGACCCATCTAAGTGTTGGAAAGATACAATCTGCCATCTTCTAGATTTATTTATCTTGTTACTATGCTCCAGCAGCATCATTTCAGCTTCCAAAGACTGTAGAATAATTTGTTTTCTCTAAACCAATTTGTATCATGTCAAAGTGAAATTGCAGTTTTACAACCACCTGGGGGAATGAGCTTATCCCCTTCCATAAATAAAAAAGCGATCTGCATAAATATGTACTAAGATATCCCTATAGACTTTAAGAATTTTGTATATGGAAGGCAGAGGTGTGAGTAGAAACAATTAAAAGAAATTACGTGAGGCAAGTTCCAACCTTCACTTCATTTGCCATATTTTAATTGTCTAATAAGTTAATACCAGTGTGAGAGCAGATTCACACAAATATCATTTGGGATTAGAGCCAGCTTATTCAGACAAAAATCTACCTTTCCACTGCACGCAGCTTGTTCTGAAGGATAAGCTCAGAATAGAGTCCTTCAGCAAATAAGAATAACATGACATTCAGGAGAACCAATCCACTGAATTTGAAGATCTGGAGTTATTTTGCATTATACTGTTCATCAATGAGTACTTTCACATTGTGTTGCTGCTGTTTAGCTGCTAAGTCTTTTCTGACTCTTTGCGATGCCATGCCCGTGGGATTCTTCAGGCGAGAATACTAGAGTGTGTTGCCATTCCCTTTTCCAGGGTATCTTCCGACCCAGGGATCAAACCCCAGTCTCCTGCATTGTGGGCAGATTCTTTACCATCTGAGCCACCAAGGAAGCCCTTCCAGTGTTTATGCTGTGCTGTGCTGTGCTTAGTCACTCAGTCGTGCCCAACTCTTTGGAACCCCACGGACTGTAGCCTGCCAGGCTCCTCTGTCCATGGGATTTCCCAAGCAAGAACACGGGAGTGGGTTGCCTTTGCCTTCTCCAGGGATTATTAAGCCTTAAATGTGTTCCCTTCTTCTCTGGACTTGATTCTTATTAAGCAACAGATACATAATATGTGGGGCTTCCCTGGTGGTTCAGATGGTAGAGAATCTGCCTGCAATGTGGGAGACCCAGGTTTGATCCCTGGGTAGGGAAGATCCCCTGGAGAAGGAAATGGCAACCCACTCCAGGATTCTTGCCTGGAGAATTCCCTGGACAGAGGGGCTTGGTGGGCTACAGTCCATGGCGTTACAAAGAGTCAAACATGACTAAGCAACTAATATACACAATAGGTAACACCTTCCCAATGACAAGCTGTTGGGAAGCTATGAAAACCTCTAATGCAGATGAGAGGGAACCAAAAAAAAAA
Source organism: Bos javanicus (assembly GCF_032452875.1). Taxonomy (NCBI): domain Eukaryota; kingdom Metazoa; phylum Chordata; class Mammalia; order Artiodactyla; family Bovidae; genus Bos; species Bos javanicus. Next base: position 81,822,640 of record NC_083879.1, read on the forward strand.
GTATATATATATATATTTTTTTTAAATAGATGCCTTCATCAATCCTTGTCCAAAAATGGGTGTTGTTTTGACTATTCAAGCTGACATGTAAAGGCTGAGTCAAGTGAAAAGCTACGCCAGCAGCGACCACAGTCTGTAAGAAGCTCTGTGGTACATCAGTCTCCTTTATCTTTCCATGTTGTCAGCAAGGGTGTGATGACTAAACTGAATCAGGAATGTGAATTTGGTGTAATTATACAATCACCTTGAGCAAATGTAGCCTCAATCAGCAATCACTAGCATTGCATCACACTAGGAGAGCTGTGATGGGGAGTTTAAATACTTCAACAACTGGCCTCTCCCCACCAGTCGTGTCTTCTCTCTTGAAGCCTGTATCCCAGTTCATCTCACATATTTCACAAACACTTATTCCCACTTTATCACACCTCATATTTCTTGTCCCTGCTTGCCACTTCTTCTTGTTCTACTTAACATTTTCCTCCTCCTCCAAAACACTAGTTACCATCTTTCCTTTGGGAAATCTTCCCAGTGAGCCTTTATTTATCCTAGGAGACACAAGTAGAAAAGGAGATCACTTCCTTAATGTGCTTTCAAGTATCAGAAAGGGTTCAGCTTTCTAGAAAATTACTGTCAGCTGTCTCTTCAAAATAAAAGAAGCTTTATCAGTTTTTAACATTTTGATTCATTTGTACTAATTATCCATTAAACTTTATGTGCTTTTGCTAGGTGATAAGCTCAGCTTGTATAAAGAAAATAGAACATACCGTTTGCCAGGGAAAGTGTACAGGATATGTGTTTGTGGAAATGCAATTGAAAATAGGGTAGCAATGTGAGTTTTGGAAGAAAAGCTATGACCCACCTACACAGTGTATTAAAAAGTAAAGATACCACTTCACCTACAAAGGTTCGTATAGCCAGTTATATTTTTTCCAGTAGTCATGTACATCTTTGAGAATCAAACCGTAAAGAGAGCTGAGTGGTGAAGAGTGAGTGCTTTTGAACTGTGGTGCTGGGGAACACTCCTGAGAGTCCCTGAGACCACAAGGAGACCAAACTAGTCCATCCTAAAGGAAATCAACCCTGAATATTCATTGGAAGGACTGATGCTAAAGCTAAAGCTCGAATACTTTGGCCACCTGATATGAAAAGCCAACTTATTAGAAAAGACCCTGATGCTGGGAAAGACTGAGTTCAGGAGGAGAAGGGGCAGAGAGAGGTTGAGATGGTTGGGTGGCCTTATAGACTCAATGGACACGAGTCTGAGCAAACTCCAGGAGATGAGTGAAGGACAGGGAATCCTGGTGTGCTGCAGTCCATGGGGTCGCAAAGAGTTGGACACGACTTAACCACTGAACAACAAATGTGAGTTCTACCAAAAGGGTGACATGTGAGTAACGACTCGAAGGACAAGAGAGAACTGACGATGGTACTCGGGACAGCCACGCTCCAGGTGGAGGGACTAACAGAGTGCTGAGGACCGAGGGAACACAGAGCGTCACTCGCAAGACGAAGGTGGAGAGGTACAGAGACGAGTCCCTCTTTCTAGTCAGCCTTCTTAAATGACTTGGCACTACTTGGCACTACTCTTGATTCCTTTCAGAGACTTTGCAGTTGTAGCTCATTTTGCCTAAATAAACTGTATCTACAGGCATGGTTAGCATAGAGGAAAACAAAATTGTTTTAGAAGCACTCAAATTTCCAAGTTCAGAAAACTCTTAATAATTGATCCTAAAGAAACAGAGTGAGGGATATGGATAATTAGACCGCATAGGTAAATTTTAAGACTCCTTTTGACTGACACCATAATTTTTTTCTGGTTAACTTTTCATACATGTAAATAAATATTGAAATAGCCAATATCAATTTAAGATGATCTAGGGTTGATAGGGAAGCAGGATGAGGAAGCTACAGAGGCAAAAAAGAAAAGCAGTGGGGGAAGGAGAGACCTTGGACGTGACAAACAAGATTTTCTTTTTCATGGTTTTTTTTCCCTAGTATTGTTCCGTCTTATAGGCAGACTTTTTCACATTAGAATTATGAATAGAATTCTATTCATGAACATGCTTATTGTGCTCTACGGGTTTATCAAATATGTTGGAAGTTCTGTTGTATAGCAAATATATTTGGGTTTCCCTGGCCTTTACTAAAGCACTGCATTTTGAATTCTTAACATTGTAGACTAAAACATATTTGACTAAGTGATTTAACAGTGGAAATGGCTTCAAGGAGTTAGGAAGTCCATATTTATTTTATATTGCCAACACAAGATTATTTGAGATTGATCTGATTATCAATCACATTTAAATGGATTACCTAAGCTTTTGTTTTCTTGTTTAACTTTGTATTAACTGTAGCAAATTTGGTAGAGTGTATTAGGGAGAGATGATAGTCAAAGCTTTTGGTCTTTTTCTTAAATGTACCACTTATAATTAGGTAGTGAAATTTGGAATTCATTGGCATTATTATCATCAGTTCAGTTCAGTCACCCAGTCGTGTCCAACTCTGCGACCCCAGGAATCGCAGCGTGCCAGGCCTTCCTGTGCATCACCAACTCCCAGAGTTCACTCAAACTCATGTCCATCGAGTCGGTGATGCCATCCAGCCATCTCATCCTCTGTCGTCCCCTTCTCCTCCTGCCCCCAATCCTTCCCAGCATCAGAGTCTTTTCTAATGAGTCAACTCTTCACATGAGGTAGCCAAAGTACTGGAGTTTCAGCTTTAGTATCATTCCTTCCAAAGAACACCCAGGGCTGATCTCCTTCAGAATGGACTGGTTGGATCTCCTTGCAGTCCAAGGGACTCTCAAGAGTCTTCTCCAGCACCACAGTTCAAAAGCATCAATTCTTCGGTGCTTAGCTTTCTTCACAGTCCAACTCTCACATCCATACATGGCCACTGGAAAAACCATAGCCTTGACTAGACGGACCTTAGTTGGCAAAGTAATGTCTCTGCTTTTCAACATGCTATCTAGGTTGGTCATAACTTTCCTTCCAAGGAGTAAGCATCTTTTAATTTCATGGCTGCAGTCACCATCTGCAGTGATTTTGGAGCCCAGAAAAATAAAGCCTGACACTGTTTCCACTGTTTCCCCATCTATTTCCGATGAAGTGATGGGACCGGATGCCATGGTCTTCGTTTTCTGAATGTTGAGCTTTAAGCCAACTTTTTCACTCTCCTCTTTCACTTTCATCAAGAGGCTTTTTAGTTCCTCTTCACTTTCTGCCATAAGGGTGGTGTCATCCTGAAGTTATTGATATTTCTCCCGGCAATCTTGATTCCAGCTTGTGCTTCTTCCAGCCCAACATTTCTCATGATGTACTGTGCATATAAGTTAAATAAGCAGGGTGACAATATACAGCCTTGGTAAAATAAAGTACTGGTACTCCTTCATGTATAAGGGGAAAGTTCAGTATCAGTTAGTTCAGTTGCTCAGTTGTGTCTGACTCTTTGCCACCCCATGGACTGCAGCATGCCAGGCCTCCCTGTCCATCACCAACTCCTGGAGCTCGCTCAAACTCATGTCCATTGAGTCGGTGATGTCATCCAACCATCTCATCCTCTTTTGTCCCCTTCTCCTCCTGCCCTCAATCTTTCCCAGAATCAGGGTCTTTTCCAATGAGTCAGTTATTCTCACCAGATGGCCAAAGTATTTGGAGCTTCAGCTTCAGCATCAGTCCTTCCAATGAATGTTCAGGTTTGATTTACTTTAGGATGGACCGGTTTGATCTCCTTGCAATCCAAGGGACTCTCAAGAGTCTTCTCCAACAACACAGCTCAAAGGCATCAATTCTTCATTGCTCAGCTTTCTTTAAAGGGAAAAGCCTAATAAAATTGGCATCAGATCAGATCAGATCAGATCAGTCGATCAGTCGTGTCCGACTCTTTGTGACTCCATGAGTTGCAGCACGCCAGGCCTCCCTGTCCATCACCAACTCCCAGAGTTCACTGAGACTCACATCCATCGAGTCAGTGATGCCATCCAGCCATCTCATCCTCTGTCGTCCCCTTCTCCTCCTGCCCCCAATCCCTCCCAGCATCAGAGTCTTTTCCAATGAGTCAACTCTTCACATGAGGTAGCCAAAGTACTGGAGTTTCAGCTTTAGCATCATTCCTTCCAAAGAAATCCCAGGGCTGATCTCCTTCAGAATGGACTGGTTGGATCTCCTTGCAGTCCAAGGGACTCTCAAGAGTCTTCTCTAACACCACAGTTCAAAAGCATCAATTCTTCCGTGCTCAGCCTTCTTCACAGTCCAACTCTCACATCCATACATGACCACAGGAAAAACCATAGCCTTGACTAGACGAACCTGTGTTGGCAAAACTATTTGTATATGTATTTCAGATTTCCAGAGAGACTTTAGGAAAATCTTAGGCCTGGTGTTATACCTTAACTAGGAAATAAAAATTTTTAAATGCAAGACTGAATCATTAATAGTAAAAACTGGCAATTTAAAAAAATCTAGCCTTCTTTTGCAAATAATATTTTCTTAAATTGTACTTAAACCTTTGCCAAAGGTCACCTACAATTATTTTCTTGTGTGATGAAAGGAAAAAATAATAATACATAATTTGGCTAGCTTTAACAAGAAGTTCAATTTATAACCTTAGCAAACACCCAAAAGAGGTAAAAAGGTTTTAGTAATTTAAGCCCTGGCTCTGCTGCCACCACTGGCTGCAGCTCTGGCTCTGGTCACCACGGAAGTGCTTTTATTTGTCACTTTGTTCTGGTGTGATTGTGTGGATGTGACCAAAATACAGAATGCATTCTTTTCCAAGCAATTAATTCTTTTTTCAGTTAGTGTGGGCATAGGGTATTAGGCAATTAACTGTGGTTAGCTCAATTATAGAAAATATAATTCATCTGGTTTAGAAACTTAACTGACAAGGCGCATGAACTTTGGCTAACCTCAGTGGGACAGAAGCGGAAGGTAAGCAGGACAGGACACCCAGTCACAGTAGAAGAGTGATCCGCGGTAACAGCCTACGGGTACACCAGTGTGTGGGGTGCTATTCTCCAACTCAGCACAATTTGGACTGCAAACATTATTAAGACGAAAACAAAGAGAGGACAGCTCTATCTTCATCAAAATGTGACAAAATTGCTTTTTTTGAGAAACAATATTAGATGGGCTTGTATTCATTATTGGTAAAAATGAGTGCTCACCAAAACCTCTACCCAATGGTCATTTTGTCCCTGTGAATTCTAGAAGAGTTTAGACTTCCTGTAATGTTTGCTGAAAAGTTCTCACTGTTCATTTTTAGCTTAAGAATCCACTCTCCCACCACACTGAAGAGAAAAGCAAAATTTAATCCTAAAGGAAATCAGTCCTGAAAGTTCATTGGGAGGACTGATGCTGAAGCTCCAATACTTTGGCCACCTGATGCGAATAACTGACTCATTGGAAAAGACCCTGATGCTAGGAAAGATTGAAGGCAGGAGGAGAAGGGGAGAACAGAGGATGAGATGTTTGGATGACATCACCGACTCAATGGACATGAGTTTGAGTGAACTCCGGGAGTTGGTGATGGACAGGGACGGCTGGTGTGATGCAATCCATGGGGTCACAAAGAGTCGGACACTGAGAGACTGAACTGAAGATGCATCACTGAATGTGTGCCTTAAGACTAATATCTCCAAATTTTGGCATAAAGACCATTCAAAATATATTGCATGGCTTTTGTGAAAGGTGGAAAAACTAAATTACTTTGTTTTTTTTGTTTGTTTTTTTGAAGCACAATTTTCCATGTTATATAGTAATTAAACAAAAAATAGTTAACAATTCTGTTTGTAACATTTAAATTCACACGCCGTAAGAAAACAACATTTACATGAGAATAACAAATATCCCAGTAGCTCTTAACAATTTATAAAATGCTTTTTCACAAGTAGCATCTTGTAATTTTTATAGTACTTGACATCTCAAAGAAGTTCAGCAAATAGCTAAAGATAATATCAAATTGATAGGTCCAGGGAGAGAGTTGGTATCTCCAATACTGTTTTTCTTAAAATGAATTTCAGACAGTCCCTGGTGTCTAAAATGGTTGTGGGAAGTATATGAAGAAAAGATTCACAGGTAGGACATCAAGCCTGGGAATGGGTGGGGTCAGGTATGGTGAGACAGAGGACAGTCTGAGCCCACAATGCTCTCCCAAGTCCAGTGCTAAACTGCAGACTCTCCTTTCAGGGCAAGAGTTGTGTGTTCTTATTCCATCTCCCACCTGGCCCTGTTTGACAGATAACATGCTGTGAGACTTCGAGGCAGACATGGGCAACTTAACTGATTTTGGTATAACATTATCACATCTATTTGAATACTGACAAAATAATTCATATTTATAACATTTATCAGAATTCCATAATACATTCTTGAAAATTTGGATTTCTGAATATTACACTGAAAAGCTTTCTTGTAAGTTATGGGAAAGGTCCATGTAGTAAAAGCTATGGTTTTTCAGTAGTCATGTACGGATGTGAGAGTGGGCCGTAAAGAAGGCTGAGCGCTGAAGAACTGATGCTTTTGAATGGTGATGTGGTGAAGACTCTTGAGAGTCCCTTGGACATTAAGGAGATCAAGCCAGTCAATCCTGAAGGAAATCAACCCTGAATATTCATTGGAAGGACTGATGCTGCAGCTGAAGCTCCAATATTTTGAAGAGCCAACTCACTGGAAAAGACCCTGCTGCTGGGCAAGTTGGAGAGCAGGAGGGCAGGAAGGGTGACAGAGGATGAGATGGTTGGGTGGCATCAGGGAGTCGGTGGACATGAGTTTGACAGACTCCAGGACATAGTGAAGGACAGGGAAGCCTGACATGCTGCAGTCCGTGGGGTTGCAAAGAGACGTGACTGAGTGGCTGACTGAAGAACAACAATAAAATGGGCTTCCCAGGTGGCACTGTTGGTAAAGAATCCACCTGCCAATGCTGTAGATGCAAGAAACACAGGCTTGATCCCCAGGTGGGCAAGGTTCCCTGCAGAAGGGAATGGCAACCCACCCCAGCATTCTTGCCTGGCCTGGTGGGCTATAGTCCACAGGGCCACAGAGTCAGACACAACTGAGCATACACTGTAAGCTAGATGTTTCATGCTCCCTCCCTATATTATTTTCACTTACAACTTTTGTGACAAGATTAGCTCTACCTCTTGATGGGGTCATAGCATCAAGGAGGTTCTGAAGAAAGGACATGGTACAGAAGACAAGGTGATTGCAATTTCAGCTGAATCAACCAACCATAATCCCAGTTTCTCCTTTATGCATCTTCATCCTTTCCAACCATTCTCATATACTCATCCCTAGAAATATATCTTGCGTGATGCTGGCAATTACTAAATAGAACATTGAATAAAACTCTTTCTAATAAAAATGTGTACACCCAATGCAGACACCTATACTCATTCATTTTGACCTTGAACCACGAGGATTTCTTCACACTATAATTTTCTTTCTCTCCTCTTTCCCCATCTTGCCCCTTCTCTCTTTCTCTCTCTCTCTCTTAATATTACACTAAAAATCTTACTTGGGAAGATTTTGTGTCCACATACGTGTGCACACACAGAGTTCCCTAAGAGGGACTGTTTTATTTGGTGGCACTAATGGTAAAGAACCCGTCTGCCAAGGCAGGAGTCACAAGAGGCATGAGCTCAGTTCCCAGGTGGGGAAGATCCTCTGGAGGAGGAAATGGCAACCCACTCCAGTATTCTTGCCTGGAAAATCCTATGAGCCTGGTGGACTACATACAGTCCATGGGGTCACAAAGTCAGACATGATTGAGTGCACACATACACACACACACACACAGTTTGTAAAGTTAATTTGTATAGGAATGTGTGAGTGAATAAATGAATTAATTCATCTCTAGAAACAATAAATCTTTTAAGTGGGGCATTCATTCTCTGTGTTTAAACACTGTCATACTCTTAGCCACTTTAAACAGTACACGTTTATTATCTAAGTTTCCGTAAGTCACAAGTCCATGGACACCTTGGCTGGGTCCTCTGCTCAACTATCACCTCTCAGGCCAAAATCAAGATACTAATCAGGACTGTAAAGATGACTGTTGTCCCTGGTTCTTGGCACAGTCCATTCCTTTCAGCTTCAGAATGCACAGTGTCCTGCTTCTCCAAGGTCAGCAGATCGGTGAGCCTCAGCGGCTTCCTGTCTCCCACACCTTAATCGTCTCTGGTCTCCTTCAAAGTCTCACCTGATTAAATCAGATTCACCCAGAAAACTCTCCTTTCTGTTCAACACAAAGTCAGCTGATTGGACAGCTTAATTACTTTCTGCAAAATTCCTTTACCTTTGCATATAACTTAACATATCCCATCACCTCTGTCATATTCTATTTGCTAGAAGCAAATCACAAGTCCTACCCACACGTAAGAGGAAGGCATTAATTAACAAGATCTGGGTCACTGGTGTCCTCTTAGAATTCTTCCTACTACATGTAGTAGGTCACAGCATTTGAAGTGAAAGTTTAAAATGTTCCCCAGGCTGCAAAATAAACTTTAGCATGACTACAGTTGACTGACAGTTTCACATGTGAATTCTACCACTGCCTTCTTTATTTCACCACATTTTGCCAACCAGACAGCTATCTAAAATAATCAGTAGTGCCCAACCAATGCTTTTCTAGTATATATATACATATATATGCATATATGTAAAAGGAAGGAATTTTGCAGAAAGTAATTAAGCTGTCCAATCAGCTGACTTTGTGTTGAACAGAAAGGAGATTTCTCTGGGTGAATCTGATATATATGCATATATATATGTATGTATATATATATATATTTAAATCCTATTATATTGTGTTGCTTCTGAATAGACTAGTAAATAAGAATAAAAGTAAAATGTGGCATTATTCCCCCTTTTTTCAGGACGTGCAGGAAAATATGAAGGATAGGGGATAACACTGAAAGAGATAAAGATCCTCGTGAAAGGAGAAGGCAGTGAGTAAAATTAGCTCGAATGTCACTCATTGTGTCAGAACAAGTGGATTCAGAGAAGAAAACTCTGATGGATTTCCACATAATCACTCTGATTGTATACAATCAGCCTTAGCCACACATGTGCTATCTCTTCTACGTTGCCTGTTGGCTATGCCTGCAAACAACTAAGTAAACCCAAATCAGGGAGAGGAAATGACTAAACGTGGATTTAAATGTTTCTATTTTTATCAGACCTGCCGCTCCACCCTTCTGTGGACTGTCTCATTGACACCTGAAGGGGCTTGGGTCGCCCACCTTTCGTATCTGTGTTCCTCTCCTCCCACCACTTACAGGAGCTGTTTGTCTATATACACTGATCAGAGAACGAACTTTTCTAATTTATTCCATTTAAAAAAATTTTTAAGGGGACCATTTTTAAAGTCTTTATTGAAATTGTTACAATACTGCTTCTGTTTCATGTTTTCATTTTTCAGCCACAAGGCATGTAGGATCTTAGCTCCCTGACCAGGGATTGAACCTGCACCCCCTGCATTGGAAGGGGAAGTCCTAACCACTGGACTGCCAGGGAAGTCCCTCCAATTTATTCTTGACTCTTTATTTAAAAAGAGAGGGATAAATATTTGTAGCTTTTACAGTATTAAATGGATTCTGTTTGGAAATGAAGAAGCCTTTCAATAAATTTTGTTATTAATTTGTATAAAACATATATACAAAATGTATACATATATAATGGTATATAAAATTAATATAGCTCAATTAAATAAGTTTAGGATGAAGAAGAGCAAAAGCTAATGTTCAAAAGGAAGTATTTACAAATTTCACTGACCAGTTAAAGTTGGTTAGGTAGGTAAGAAAAAAAACAATATATATATATATATATATATATATATATATAATGCATTCATTTTTCATCAGATGTTAGCATTCGTTGATCACTTTATATGCTATAGTGCATGGAACATTTAACATAATTTTATGGTAGTTAGAATAGGAAAATGGAGTCCAAAATGGCAATTGCTAAAAGACAAGGAAGGGAAAAGCCCACGAAAATAGAACAAAGGAAGTTCCCAGGACCAGAGTGAGAACCTCAAGGTAAGATAAACAGCACTCCTGGCTAGCCCAGTTTACATAGGGCAGGCCCAGGGGGAGGAGAAAAACCACATAAAAAGAGCAGCCAAAATTGGGCTGGGAGCCTCTGTTCCCTTCATGTCTTTTGGGTTGCCAAGCCCTCACACCTCAAGGATGTATTTTCCTTTACTTTCTAAATAAAACTGAGCTGTAACATGGAGTTGTAACACCGGTCCGTCCGAGGCCTGTAACAGTGGTCCGTTGCTTCAAACTTTTGTTGCGACGAGACAGAACCGAGGAGATTACAAACTCCCCCGACATATATATTGAGGCTTCCCAGGTGGCTCACTGGTAAATAATTCACCTGCTAATGCAGGTGATACCACTGGGTCATTCCTGGAGGAAAAGCCCTTACCTGTAGTGTCTGGCAGTTTCTGTGGTGTAGATGCCCCTCCTTGGCCATTTTCAGGCTAAGGATGCAACACCACTGAATCAGAGCTGGGACTGAGAGAGCATGGATAATTGGCTCTTGCAAACCTTGTGGGCTGGCTCAACTCGCTGCCAAAGGCTTTCTCACTAGGGTTCTCTAGGTAGGTCCCAGTGTCTCACTGTACTCCATTCCTGAACCGTCACTACCAGCCACATCCTCTGGGAATTATAAACTATTATTTCTATTGAATACAGAGTCTCTCAGCTTTTTCACACTCTACAACAGTATTAAAACATGTCTGAAAATTCTTTACTCTACCCCTCATGAACATATGAGATTTTTATCCCTTTTCCAGCTGTGAGAACAAGCTACCTTGGATATCCAGAACTCATGTGATTACAACTCCAGACAACATCTGACTATACCCAGCTCTGCTCAAACTCTTCCCAGCTTTCTGACCCACAAAATCATAAACAAAATAATTTTTTAACCTACTTAATCTTGGCCTTCCTTTTTAATGTATTCAAACTCATAGCAATTGGAGTTATCAAGAGCAAGCATATGTTTTCATATATAATTGTAAGGCTGAGCACCAAATAATTGATGCTTTTGAACTGTGGTGCTTGAGGAGACTCTTAAGAGTCCCTTAGACTGAAGGAGATCAAACTAGTCAAACCTAAAGGAAATCAACCCTGAATATTCACTGGAAGGAATGATGCTGAAGCTCCTATACTTTGGCCACCTGATGCAGAGAGTCAACTCATTGGAAAAGACTGATGCTGGGAAAGACTGAAGGCAGGAGAAGAACGGGGCAGCAGAGGATGAGATGGTTAGACGGCATCATCGACTCAATGGCATGAGTCTGAGAAAATTCCATGAGATAGTGAAGGACAGGGAAGCCTGGTGCGCTGATGTTCATGGGGTCACAGTCAGACATGACTTAGTGACTAAACAACAAAAGGTATATGACAGGAAATGGGAAAGCTAATGAAAATTTACTTTATTGTGTGACTGAAAAATCTAAGCCAGATAATTCAAAAAGTCTCTTCCAGTTTGAAAATTTGTTGGAATACTGTCTTCTTCATAGCTTTTCTGGTACTAAGCTTCTTAAACATTGCTCTCCTGTATGCTATCCAAAATCTTGAAAACAAATTAGGGTTGCTTTTTTTCCATCTTAGTACAAAGAAAGATTTTCTTTTGTTCTAAACTTAGGGTTAATCTCAGCCTCTAAAATACCCAGATGAATGGAGACAGAAGTTCTTGCATTGTTTGGAGAGAATTAAGTTAAACACACAATGCCATTCACAATAGGCAAGGCTCCCAGCTTGACTGCCCACAGTCCTCTATCAAAAATGGCATAAATTTAAATTGGAGTCAGGCCAGGTCCTACTGTTACCACTCTAACCGAAGGCTGTAACCCAGGGTGTGAAATGGAGGAGCCCCATATTTCTCTGGTAACACTGCCTGCAGGACGCTCCTGATAAGTGGCAGAAGCTCCATTTCCATAAGATGACAATGCCAAATTAATTCTAATTATCCTGATCATTGAACATTTAAATGAAAATGAAGACATTAGAGGTAACTAATTACTAGGAAGGCCATATCTGAGGATGAATTATGAAAGATTGCAAACAAAGACATTGTGAAACAATGGGTTTTGACAGCACAGATCTTGTCCCTTTGTTTATTTGTTTACTTCTTCTGATCATACTGAATTTACATACCGGAAAATTGGGAATTATTTGGTTGTTAGGAGAATGTGAAGAAGGCCCTGTGGAGAAGTGCATTCCCCCTTGTGCTTCCTAAAGCAGGCTTCCTAGGTGGTGCCAGTGGCGAAAAACTTGCCTGCCAGTGCCAGAGACACGGTTTGACCCCTGGGTCGGGAAGATCCCCTGGAGGAGGGCATGGCAACCCACTCCAGTATTGTTGCCTGGAGAATTCCAGGCTCAGAGGAGCCTGAGGGCTACAGTCCATAGGGTCACCAAGACTCAGACACGACTGAAGTGACTTATCGTGAACGAAAACAGAAGGTCACAGTTGACTATTTCTAAACTAGTAACTTTATCAGTTTTCAGATCCAGGAACAGAGGACATGAAGATGGGAGAGTTATGTAAGAACACTCATTTCTGAGTAATTGCTGGCTTTATAAATTTGATTTCATGGAATGACTGGTGACAATAGTTCTGAAATTACTGATAAAGAAACATGAAGGATAATCAATCTTCTGTTTATGTGATTAACAAGAGAGGAATATATTTTCATTTAGGAGAAAATCCAAAGTTGATAACACATTTTCTTCTTTTTTTCGTCTTGAAGGATAATTTTTTTAATTTGCATTTATCCATTGTTTTATCAAACAGTAATCTTAAAAGGTGTACTCTTGAAAACTTGGTTTGCTTCGGTTCAAATGTATTTTCTCCTTGTGACCAAACAGCCTTCACATTATAAATGCTCTGGCCCATGCAGAAACTCATTTGTGAAAACAAATTAAAACAAAACAAAACAGCAACTCTGTCTTCTTGTATTACATCTTAGCATTGCGTGGCCAGATTTAGATTGAACAAAAAGTCAAACACTGGAAATACTAATAGGCAGTGTGTTTATTTTCAATTCCTGGGTAGTAAATTGTCGAGGGACTCTGTCCCTAAATTTACCAAATAAGTAACTTATTTTCTTCAAACTGACAGGAGAGTGCTCCACCGCTTTCACTAAGTCCTATGTCAAATTCTTGAGTTGGGCAATATACCTGCAAATGCATTTTTATACACTGACTTTATAGTCTTGATACCACTCCCTGCTATGATTCTTATCTTGGTTCCTGATTCCTTGTGAAACTGAACTCAATTTAATTAAATTATTTGAGGTTAAGAAGCCAGTGAGGGACCATGAAATACTATTTATGATTCACTCAAGGTGACTTGTTCTTTCTGAGTCACTCCACTTTGCACTCATCTACTTAAAAATTCACAAGAGTCAGAAACTATTTTGAGACTAAACAACAACAGTTTAAATATTAGCAGCCCTTACAATTATTTGGAAGAAATGAAAAGTATATTTGTGTTGATCAACAACTTAGGAATATCAGCAATATCATATGACTGAAGCAGGGACTTGAAGGAAGGTCCATATCTGTCTTGTCCACCACTGTTTTGAGGGTTTTAGTCTAATATCACAAACAAAATACTCACCAGTTACTTGCTTAATGAGTGGAGATGCAAGTCACTGTTCTGATACTGTTTATTTTCATTTTAATCCTTATACCATCATTCAGTCAGTCAACAAGCACACAATCTGAGTGGCCACTACTGATTAATCAAGGAGGCAGTTGTTATCGTCAAAGACTGTACTTTATCAGGGATGAAAGTGAAGTCCCTTAGTCATGTCTGACTCTTTTCAACCTCAAGGACTATAGCCTACCAGGCTCATCCATCCATGGAATTTTCCAGGCAAGAGTACTGGAGTGGGTTGCCATTTCCTTCTCTAGGGGCTCCTCCCAACCCAGGGATCGAACCCAGGTTTCCCACACTGTAGGCAGACGCTTTTCCATCTGAGCCACCAGGGAAGCCCTTATCAGGGATAGATCATATAAGCAGAGTATCTTGGACCACAAAAGCAAGGTGAGCTGAGAATCCCCTTACATCTTGCTCTGCTAGAACAGAGTCACCAACTCAGGCTAAACGGGGGTCCTTTACCTCTGAATGATACCGTATAAGATGAAGAGTGATTGAGACAAACAGTCATCAGATAAATTAGATGAGGCCACCTTCAGGTACGAGCAGCAAGGAATTCTGGGAGAAGGTGCTGCTGTGGACTCAGGCAAGACCAGGAGCCTGTATGTTTGGATGGTGCTGAGCTTTGGTTTCTTCCTCTGAATCTAACCAAGTGATTGTGGGTAGTGGCCAGTCATTTCCTGGCATTTGTACACCATCTCTCTGGGGCTGCATATTCAAACCACTATCTGGAAGGAACCGGGGACTAGAAAAAAGCAGACTCTCATTCTGCTGGTGCCTTTAAGAGGCCTGGAAACCGAGTCTGCTGGGACTTCTCTTTGTGGTGCTCCAGCTGGGCATGATGGTCCAGGCTGACACGGAACAGCAAGTTGGCACCAAGTGGCACAGTTGAAAAGGAAGCAGCGCAATCGACAGATTATTTTTTTAAAAGATTAACATCGCTATTAGATGGTTAGAAAGCCTACCAAACTCAATGGGCATGAATCTGAGCAAACCGGAAGACAGTGGAGGACAGAGGAACCTAGCCAGCTGCAGTCCGTGGGGCTGCAAAGTGTCGGATATGACTTAGCAACTGAACAACAGTACCACAGTGACAACAGAGATGAAGCTTAACAAACAAATGTGAAGTGAGCTCAGCCATATTCTGGTGATGACTGAGCCCTGCAGTGAGCTCCACGGAAGACCTACTCCTGAACTGCTAGCTGGACAAGCCAATAAAGCATTGTAGTTTGCTTAAGCAAAGCTGGGTTGGGTTCTCTCTCACTTGTAACAGAAAGCAACCTAACTGACTCATGGTCATTGACACACTCCATAATGGTTATTGATCAAGACTTCCACTTAGAAGTTAGGCACTCAGATCTCTTGGCCTCGTCTAATTAACCCTGTGCAAGTGGTCCTGAGGTGGGTTGCACACCCTCGCACACATTTGCTACTCCCCACTGGCTGATTTCCCCTGATTTTAGTGTTTGTTTGTTTTTGTTTTCTGTGAAGCATTATCAAATGAATTAAAATAGTGAAATAATAAAGGAAGGATAGTCATGAGATTTTAAATGGATCTACCACTGTAATTTTTAAGCATATCAGTCTTTGGGTTATATCCCCTTGTTCTTTCTATCCTAGAATCTAAAAGGAATATATATATATATATATATATCTCCTTTTTTTCTTATTACCTGAAAATGTGCCCAAAGGCTAGAAAGCATTGAGGAGATATACTAACTTTGCTGAGTAAATATCTGCTTCTCTGGTTGGCAAAGCACCTTGGGGCCTCAGTGATAGGGACTATGTAAATGCAACAGTGGCCTGGAATGCAAACAGCTTGGAGCTCTCTCAAAGAGCAAAGCTATTAACCCCAGGGTTCTGGTCAAATTCTAGCTTGGGCAAGTTTGCCATGCAGATTGAAATCAGTGCCATTTCATCGGAAAGCAGCATGACTCAGAAAGCACGCCCTCTCCGGCAGTGTCCCTGTGCCTCACTGCTGGTTGACATTTAAAGTGCTCCAGCATATCAGAGGCAGAGGTGCTGCGGGTATGCATCAACACAAGGTACCGACCAGAAATGCGGGCTCCAGCCAGGGGCCTTCATCTGTTGGCTGTGAACTCGGACTCAAGAGACAAGGAAAGACATGCAGCGAGCCCACAGGCCGTCTCTGTGTGGGCGGAAAGGACTGGGGGCTCTGTGGTTTTAGACTACCTTCCACCTCTCTTAATAGTTCCTATGGCAAATAAAGATGCAGGGAATGAGCTGGATTTCAAAACAGCATACCAAGTAGCGTTAGGACATTAAACAGCTGGCTTAGAGTTAAGCATGTAGAACCTCCATTTCCAACTGCACTCCATTTCTTCTTATGTATTTCTTCTGCATATATTGAAAAAGACAGATTGAGCCAGGCATTCCCAAAGAGACATTGATGGGAAATGCAGTGGGGGAAAACCAGGAGGATGGATGACTGGTCAAAGACATAGATTGAGAACCTACGATATTCACAGATTGCTTCAGGGACTGTGTGAATCATGACACGAAAAAAAAGCCACAGAATCTTGTTATAAGGTTATTCTTGATGACTTAGGATAAGTTACGGCAAAAGCATAATTTAAACTCCAGATCGAAAGTAGTTATTTAAAGATTGCGTGTTTGGTCATCAAGCAAAAAAAATGAGGACAGACTTGATTTCAGGAAGTCTTCCAGGAAGTTTGGAAATGCAGGGAAAAGAAAAAGGGCGTGATAAGCAATAATAGAATAATATAGCATGTTCTAACATACAGAATACATTCCCAAATTTGGATCCTAGGTGGTCTGAGGTCTGAAAGGCCACTCAGTCCCAAGGGTCGACATGGACAATCTTCTGTACTTCAGCAGCTCTACACTCTCCTGAAAATTTCCTGAACAACAGCTAACGACTCCCTCATCACTTTCAACTTGGTGGATACACTGACAATATCCACCACAGGCCATTTTTCTTTTTTCTCTCTCTTTACATACTAGCCAAGCCATTTATTTGGTTTTAAACAACTATTTGACAATGCAGAATTGTCTATTTGGAATGAACAGCTTTAAAATAAAGCCCTTTATTAAATTTTCAAAGATGCAGAAATCTGTTGCCTAAACAAACACTTGGGGGGAGACAATTATTTAATTATAATTAGAGTGACAATTAAGTCAAACTGGAAAAACTTGCTCTCGGTAGTGTGAACTACATGCTCAAGTATATAGTGTATTTGATTTTAAAAAGTGTACAATAATATCCATAGTATCA